>NC_080797.1:64901284-66148784 GCF_028018385.1 Neofelis nebulosa
AAGGTTAGCAAAACCTAAAATATTTACTTTCTGGCTCATTACAGAAAGTTTGCTTACCCCCTGGTCTAGGTAAATAGGGGAGAAGATATGATTAAAATAAAAGGTGGGGCGCCTGGGTGGCTCACTTGGTTAAGTGTCCAACTCCTGGTTTTGGCTCAGGTCATGATCTGTCTCACAGTCCTTGAGTTTGAGCACTGCATTGGCTCTGCGCTGACAGTGTGGGAGCCTGCTTGGGTTTCTCTCCCACTCTCTGTGCCTCCTCCCGCCTCCCATACCACCTCTGTCTCTCTCAAAATAAATCAATAAACTTAAAACAAATTGTTTAAAAATAAAAGGTAATAAAATTAATATAGATGCAAAAGAATGTGTCTTTATTAGAACATACCAGGAAGACTAGTTATATAATGAATAAGTCAGCTGTATTTTCTTCTTGAAAAATTTTTTAGAAATCTTCAACAGAAGCTTAACTGTAATGAAAAATGCTTGCTTATTTCAAAATGTTGGACTGACGTCTTTTTCCTGTTAATATCTCTTCAAGGTATATCTGAGGAGTCTTGTAAATATGTATATTATGTTGTTTGTTTTTGTTTTTTTTTGAGAGAGAAAGAAAGTGCATGTGTGTGTGCTCGCGTGCATGTGGAGGGGAGGGGCAGAGGAAGAAAGAGAATCTTAAGCAGGTTCCATGCCCAGGGTGAAGCCCAATGGAGGAATCCATCTCAAGACTGAGATCATGACCTGAGCCGAAATCAAGGGTTAGATGCTTAACAGATGAACCACCCAGGCGCCCCTTGTAAATATTTTTTTGAATTTGAGTGGCAGTTGGAATTATCAATTAAATCTGAGTACCTGGACCTTGTAATTTGATTTTTGCCTTTAGAGCCCAGATACCATTTTCTGACACTGATGATTTCTTGATGAAATATTCATAATTTTGCTTTTGACCCTCTAGGACTGGCTGTGGTTTATACTGTTGAGGGTATGGTTCTCTACTGAGGATGTGCATCAGAATCACTTGGAGACATTTAAAAAATTCAGATGCCTCCTCAGAATCTCTGGATAAGGCCCTTTACCATAATTATCTTTAGGAAATTCTTCAAGTGGTTCTAATGTACACTCCTGGTTACTTCCTTCTTCAACTATTTTAATAAGTCCAATTTGACAAAAATATGTGTGTGACATTTATTGTTCTGTTTCCCATAGATGTTTTTCAGTCTAAAGAATCATTGTCTAAATTGATACAAACTTGCAGAGGTCAGTGGCATCCGTTTGTTGAATTCATTTTCTTTTGATGTTATTTAATCATGTAATAGAATGCAAGTTGAAAGATACTTATATTAGAGAGCAAGAAGTATAATTGAGTATTCTTAATTTTTATAAGATATTTATTTGGCATCATGGAATCCCAGAGAATCTGGAAATAATGAATTTGATAAAGTAAAACACAACTTACAGGAAACATTTTTAGGAGGAATAATTTATTTATATTTGAGAACCATTTTGTTTTGTCAGTGTTCTTATCAGGCTGTGTGTCTGTAAAATAACCATATAAATAGATGTTTTTGTTTTCATTTAAGTAAATTTACAAGAAAAAAAATGACCCACAAATCTCTAAAATCATATTAAAACAAGAAATGTTTGTCTTTTTTCACATTCCCTTTTACTGTTGATAGGTATGCACTGTTGTACCATACAGAACAGCTGGTTTGCGATAAAAAGCACTGGAAACTATATACAATAAAATCCAAGTAAATCAGAATTTGTTTCTTTGGAACCTTCAGCTGTTCAAAGTGGCTACATGCCTTATGTCAAAGAAGAGAAGGAAACCTTTATTTGTTTATTTATTTAAATGCTTATTTATTAGAGAGAGAGAGAGGGAGTACCAGCAAAGCCTGGGAGGGGCAGAGAGAGAGGAAGACACAGAATCTGAAACAGGCTCCAGGCTCTGGGCTGTCAGCACAGAGCCCGATGTGGGGCTCAAACCCACGAACTGTGAGATCATGACCTGAGTCAAAGTTGGACACGTAACCGACTGAGCCACCCAGGTGCTCTGGAAACTTTTTTTTAATCCGTGAAGAAGCAGTATTAGAGCACTCATCAACAAGTAAATACTGCTCTGATGAAGGTTATATCTAGCATGTTTGATGGGTGTGCCATGGGAATGTGAAGATGCATCCTGATCAATGTCCATAAAGGGAGAACTAAGAAATGGTGAGGGAGACAGGCCAAGAAAGAAGAAACCGGGAGGAAAAAAAAGAGGAAGCATCAGCAGTAATGAGATGGTGCTTATACATTCTAATGGTAGTGAATATCAAAAACTTCGTGGAGAGTATGATGAAAATAAAGAGGGGGTAGGATGAGTTCTCAGTTACCTATTTTGCATGTCAGTAGCCCTTATTTGGATATCTTTCTTGTTTGTTGTAGGTTGGAAGCAGTTTTTTACTTTTGGTAATCCTTGAAGGCTTTAATTTGCCTGGAGGGTATCCAGGGTGTGTAGAGTTTGAGCACTGTGAGGGGTGAAGAGTATTCATTCAAGTAGAGTTCATTGACCAAGTCTATACTAATAAAGGCTGCTATATTACAACAGAACTGAGGATATGGGGATATATTAGGGTACTCCAGAGAAAGAGAACCAACAGAACGTTATATATATGTTTAAAAGGAAAAAGTAACAATCTCTCTCTGTGTGTCTCTGTCTCTCTGTCTCTGACTCTTGGTGGGGGGGGGGGGGGTTGGTTAGATTTTAAGGAATTGGCTTACATGATTGTGAAGGTTGGCAAGTCCAGAATTTACAGGGTAGGCTGCCTGGATGGAGATCCAGGGAAAAGTTCAGTTGCATCTAGAGTCCAAAGACAGTCTGCTGTCAAAATTCCCTCTTCCTCAGGGGTAATGTAGGTCTTTTCTCCTCAGGTGTTCAACTGCTTGGATGAAACCCATCTACATTATGAGGTTGGGGGGAGTGGGTAATCTGCTTTACTCAAAGTCAGCTGATTTAAATGTTAATCTCGTCTAAAAAATGCCTTCATAGCAATATCTAAACAAGTGCTTGACCAAATATCTGGGTACTGTGGCCTGGCCAAGTTGACACATAAAATTAACCATCACGGGAGGTATAATAGAAACCATCTCATAGCATGATTTCAGTCTTGTAGTGACAAGCAAAAAACAAAGGCAAAAAAGATTGATCCTAAGATGGGCATCTAGATATGATTTATATTGTGTTACTTAAGTCTAAGTCTGTTGGATTTCAAAGTTCAAAAACTATTTCTGCTTTGTTTCTTTAGATTCATAATCTAGCTATGGAGCATCTATTTGCAACACTTGCCTTTAATATTAGAGTTACTAGGGTTGAGATTGGTAGGAATAATTTTCAGTGAAAAAGTGGTATCTTAATTATTGGCCAAAGGCTAACTGAAAAATGCAAGATATTTTATATGTACCCAGATACTTATCTGATAAGTGATTTAAATCTTTCAAATTGAGATGTAGTTGTTGGCTGTAACTGATAGGAAGTGAGGAGGTGGTGTAGCTGTTTGAAGACTTTTACTTTTTCAGTGAACTGTGTGCCTGAGCTTAGTCTGTCCCTCAGTGATGAATCAACCTAGTCTTGTTTTTGTTATGGCCTGCCAACACTAAGTCCCAATGAATCATGGGCCTCCAGGCTGAAGCAGAGTAAGAACAAGTAGACGTTAAAGCCCAGATGTTTGATTAAAAACAATCAGTGATCTAATATTTTCAAATTGTGGGCATGGGAGAAGCTTTATACTTAATTTTTCACACAGAGCACAAGATACTGCAAGGAATTAAAATTTTGGTTAATTTTACCACCTTCATTTTTATTAGAAAATGATTTCAGAACTCTAGAAACTTATCTCTGTAGATGGGAAAGTAAGGAAATTATAAAGATTGATTTAAGGAAATGAAGGTCCTCTTAGGTCCTTTTTATATGTGATCTCATGGATTTAAACTATATACTGGGGTATTTTTCAGTATATTCAGTGCATTGACTTCATAGATAAGTTTATTTCTTTTTTCATTATTTGCATTGCTGTATAGCACTAATGATGCAATTTTAAGTATTTTTACCTAGAATAATACTCAGACTCAAATATTGAGAATTTAAAGAAACATATAATCTGGTATTAAGTCTGATGTCATGTTAAGGAACATCATCATGGTAAAGTGATAATTTTCAGGAACACTCAAAATACCCACCACTAGTTATTTAAGTGAGAGATGTTCCTTCTTTTAGCCCATACCATGGGAACTGTGCACATCAAAACACATATGTATGTTCTGATAGGTTAGTTACACATAGATCAGAATGATTTGGATGGTGCAGACAGTTCAGAGACAGCGAGGGGAAAAGAACATGGCACAAGTGGAAAAAAAAATTATTTTCCAGAGGGCAAGACCGTGTGTGTTTTGGGAGAGGATTGTTTCAGTTTTCATTTCTCAAAATTTATAGAACATCAGTCATGTGGCACTAACCAGATCATACACATTCTTCATTATACTATATAAAATTGTCAAAAATTAAGTAACAAGAACTTTGATAAGAAAGCTTGTGTCATGGGGCACCTGGGTGGCTCAGTTGGTTGGGTGTCTGACTCCTGGTTTTGGCTCAGGTCATGATCCCAGCTTGGTGGGATCTAGCCCCGTGCCGGGCTCCACACTGAGCATGGAGCCTGCTTAAGGTATTCATTCTCTCTCTCTCTCTGTCTCTCTCCCTCCCCCGCCCCTTCTCTCTCCCACCACCCTTCCTCTCCCCCTCTGTCCCTCTCCCCTGCTCTCTCTCTCTAAAATAAAATTTAAAAAAAATTTAAAAACCAGTTTATTAAGTAGGAACGTTATGACATACAACATGAATAGACGACTTGATGTCTTTTTTGTTAGATGCCGGTTATCCTGTGCTCTTTAAAAAACCTTGGTCCGATTCTTTTGAAACATAATATGTGGCCAGCATAACTAAGAAAGTAGCTTTTAGTTTTCTAAGTCAAATTGAGATCTTAATTCATTAAATTATAGACAATAATTTTTTCATCCTTTTTTACCACCTTGTAAAAAAAAAAAGGTTAGCTTTATTTTGCTTAATTGGATTGTTGTGTACGAAATCTATGTAAGGATATTAGGATAAAATGATAAAAATAGTTGTAAGTATCAAGACGGGCATATTTGTAATATGAAATAGTAACGCAGTTTAATAAAATATCTTACGTCCCATTATTGACTTTGAGAAAAATTCTATTTTTTGTTACTTTGCTATAAACCTAATGACTTGTAGAGTACCATGTAGTGTGCAGTTAATTGGGAAACAACAAATTTTATTGAACTTGTGAAAATTAACTGTTGTGCAAAGGTACTCAGTAAATCTTGATTGACAGTAGTTTCTGCCTTGCTTCATTGCTGTATGTGGACAATATTGTTTGGATTAGGATTAAGAGCTATAATTTAATATGTGCTATTCAAGCAAGGTAGATAAAATGCTAACCCTTTTTAAATAAAGCATTGTCAAGTGACAATTTCATGAGAGCAGGAGCCACTGGAGCCAGCTGGAGCCATACTCCAGTTACTGTAGTATATGACTTTGGTGCCTCTCCTTTTTTTTTTTTTTAAGGTTATTTACTTTGAGAGAGAGAGCTGCGAAGGGGTGGAGAGAGGGACAGAGAGAGAATCCTAAGCAGGCTCCATACTGCCAGCACAAAGCCTGATGCAGGGCTTGAACTCAAGAACTGTGAGATCATGACCTGAGCTGAAATCAAGAGTTGGATGCTTAACCGAGTGGGCCACCCAGGTGCCCCTTTTTGGTGGCTCTCCTAAACTCTTAGATCTACATATAATAATTAATAAGTCTGATGATTTCTACTTTTTATGTTAACGTATACTGTTATTTTTATGTTTTCCCTTACACACATCCTTTATTTTCTGTATTTTCCTATTTCATAAACTCAGGGTTGGTAGGTAACAATGTACAAAATAAATTCTTAATGAAATAGGTCATAAAGCTTGTTTAGATAAGTGTGAAACCTATGTTGTTAACACATGGAAACTGAAAAAGAAAATAATGTATTTTTTAATGTTTATTTTTAAAATTTGAAAGTTATGTTGAGAGAGAGGCAGAGAGAGCAAGCTGGGAAGGGGGCAGAGAGAGTGACAGACTGCATTGACAGTGTAAGCCTGGGCTCGAACCCAGGAACCATGAGATCGTGACCTGAGTTGAAACCAAGAGCTTAACCAACTGAGCCACCCAGGTGCCCCTCCCCCTTTCCTCTCTTTGGTGAGGTACTTAACACAGGCAGTAACATTTTTGCCTAGGAGAGTTGCATTTGTGTAGTAGATAAGCAGGTGTAACATTAGAATATACAATGATTAAGAATTCTTCATTCCAAAAAACCTACTGAAGCTTCAGTTTCTAGTGCTTAGGCAACACAGATCCCATCTCTAAGAACGTCTGGATATTGACATGCAAATGAATAAATGAGACTCCTCTTTGAAATATGTTTGTAATATATACAAGTAGCTTAGAAGGGATTATTGAAGTGCTGCCAAAATACATTTCAAAATGTTAAGTCTTTTCATTCATTATGTTGACTTTTAGAAGGATTTGTAAACTGCCTTAAAATGCATAGTAATAGTTTATATGTGCTTCTTTGAGGGAAGAGGTCTTGACTTTATTGACACTCCCTCCCCTGCAAAAAAAAAAAAAAATTAAGAATTCTTTTACCAGGTGGCATGAAAATATTGCTTGGTTTATTTGTACTGTTGGTTATAAGTATGGATTGTTCATTGCAACATATTCTAAACTGTTTTGCTCCATTTGAAAACCATTTATTTGTGTTGTCATGTGGTATTTTGCAATTATATATTAAAATATTACGCTAAAAGTTAACAGAAGGTAAATCAGAAATACTTTATATTCTTAGGTATAATAGCTCAATTACATACCTGTGATTTCTGATAGCCATATATTATATATGTAGGAAATTGATAGAGGATGAAATAAGTAGATGTTATCTACTTTCTGGGAATGTTAGATGAATTACTCAGGGTTATAGAGTTGATGACAGACTTAAACCCACATCTTCTTAATATGCATCTAGTGCTCATCATATTCATTGTCTCTCTTTACCATTTGTCATCAATACTTACCTTGTGATAAAAACGTTATTAACATATAGTTAATAACATAAAGATAATAATAGCTAATAACAAATTAGGAAGTCTTAGATTTAATCATCCTATTTTGTATTCTCTGATTACAGCCTTTGGGTGTTCTCCCAGAATATAGAGACCTCTGCTTTCTTGATCCCTCTACTCTCAATTTGCCATTCCTGTTTTCAATTTCTGTACAATGCAGTTTAAGCTCTTAGATCCATTATTTTGACTCTCATCATCCATTCATCGCACAAACCTTGCAGAGCCTCAACCCAACCCTGGATCTCTAAATGTGTGATTTTGTGTCTTCAGGCAGAGCTTATATATTTGCTAAACAAGAATCACATACCTTTGTAGATGAGGACCACTAAAAATTCAGTCTCCAATCTAAAAAAATGTACTTCCTATTCCATTTCTTTGTCCTCATTCTTCACAGCAGCTGTTTCAAGTCTCTAAACTTAATGCTTTCTTTCTTACTCCCCCTACTCAGCAAATGACCTTACTTCCTATTTACTCAAAATATAATAAAACATATTTGCATCTATTTTTGAGAGAAAGTGTGAGCAGGGGAGGGGCAGAGAGAGAGGGAGACACGGAATCCGAAGCAGGCTCCAGGCTCTGAACTGTCAGCACAAAGCCCAACGCGGGGCTTGAACTCACCAACTGTGAGATCATGACCTGAGCTGAAGTCGAACACTTGACCAGCTGACCACCCAGGCGCCCCTCCTTTCTTTCTAACACAGTGGAAGAGGCGACCCATCTGTATGTGTAAGACTTCTCCTTGTGGGATCTCATTCCTTTCTCATCCTCTTCCCTTAGTTCCTTGTTTCATTAAGTATTCCCCTCTTCTGGTTTTAAAAACAGACTTTATTATAGAACATGTCAGTACATAAATAAAGTTAGAGAATACTGTAATGAATCCTCTTTGTACCATTACCCAGCTTCAACAGTTACTAACCAAGATCAGTCGTGTTTCCTGTATCTTCCATGCACACTCTTTCCACCCCAGTTTTTTTTTTTTTTTTTAAAGATTTTATTTTTAAGTAATCTCTACACCCAGTGTGGGGCTCAAACTCACAACCTCGAGATTAAGAGCCACATGCTCCACTGACTAATAAGCAAGCTAGGTGTCCCACCACTCACATTTTTTTCATGCATATTCCAGACATAACATTTTATTGATAAATTTTTTGTTGTATATTTATAAAAGATTTTTAAAAGTAAGCACAATACCACATTGACTCTTGAAAAATTCATAATTATTCTTTAATATCATCAGACATCCATCCAGTGTTCATTGTCCCCCAATTTTTGTTCATTGATTTGCAGGGTTTTTTTAAGTTTATCATTTATTTGAGAGAGCGAGTGAGCGCAAGCGGGGAAAGGGCAGAGAGAGAGGGAGACAGAATCCCAAGCAGGCTCTGCGCCATCAGCACAGAACCTAATGCAGGACTCAAACTCACAAACTGTGAGATCATGACCTGACCCAAGATCAAGGGTTGGATACTTAACCGACTCCACTACCCAGGCACCCCAGCAGTTGCTTACTCTTCAGTTTTTTTAAAATCCAGATATAAATAAGGTCTGTAAATTGCACTTGGTTGATATGTCACTTGTGTCTTTTTTTTTTTTTTTTAATTTTTTTTTTCAACGTTTTTTATTTTATTTTTTGGGACAGAGAGAGACAGAGCATGAACGGGGGAGGGGCAGAGAGAGAGGGAGACACAGAATCGGAAACAGGCTCCAGGCTCCGAGCCATCAGCCCAGAGCCCGACGCGGGGCTCGAACTCACGGACCGCGAGATCGTGACCTGGCTGAAGTCGGACGCTTAACCGACTGCGCCACCCAGGCGCCCCGTCACTTGTGTCTTTTAATCTATAGGTTTCCCTTTTGACTTTTTTTCTTCCTTTCCTTGGAATTTGAGAAAACTGGGTCATTTATTTTATAAGACTTTTTACAGTATTTTATAAGGCTTCACAGCTATTGGTGGTTATATCCCCATGATGTCTTTAACATATTCCTCTTTCCTCTGTACTTCTTGCAAATAGATGGTTGGAGCCAGAGACTTAAACAGATTCAGATTTGATTTGAAGCAAGAATATTTTATAGGTGGTTTAGTGTTATGTTGTCAAGGGATACATCGTGTCTGGTTGTCTGTTTGCCTTTGGTTGATTAGGGGGTGAAAATATTGATACTAAAATTCTTCATTCCCTTCTTCATTTCTCCTGTGTCTTTTTTTCCTCCACCAGTAGCATTTAAGCATCTCATTTGCTTGAGAAAAACTCCTTTTCAGCATTTCCAGCTATTTCTAAGATATTTATTTATGGTACTGTCTTTACTTCATCTCCCTCATCAGCTAATTTAAACATGGTTTCTGCATGTTAAACCATATCCTTATCATTTTACTGAAACCATTCTCATCAAGGTTATCAGAGCTCTAGTCTGAATGGAGCAGACCCATTTCAGACCTTATTTTGCTTAATAGTTGGATACTTTTGGATACTGTTGATTGCCTCTTCTTCATGAAATACTCCCTTGGCTTCTGTGACATACTCTCTCCTGTTTTTATTTTTTCCTCTTTGACTCCTTCTCTTAGCCTCCGTTGTAGACTTTTTTTTTTTTTTTTTTTTTTTTAAGTGTTGGTGTTGTTCCGCCTGGCTCTACTAGTCCCTCTGCTCATCTAGCTCTATGCGTTCTCCGTGGGTCCTCCATTGTCATGGGCTTCAGTTATACCATCCCTAAGCTGATAAGTACCAGACCTTTTTTTTTTTTGTAGGTCAGTTCTCTTCAGGGCAGACTTGTTTGTACTACTCCCTACTAAAAATCTCAGGCACCTTGGAATCAACATACCGAAAATGGAGTAAGTCCTACTTTCCTCATCCCCTCACACACAGGAATTTCCTGTTCAACTTAGTTCTAAGCCAGAAATCTCTGCAAGTTATCCTTGACTCCTTGCCTGACCTTTCTCACCTTCTTGCTACCCACATCTAGTCACCAATCCTGTAAGACCTGGTAAATGATTTAAATCCATCTAATTCTCTTCATTCACTACTGCTATGCTACTGTGAATCTCCATCATCTATCACCTTCATTACTGTAAGTCTCCTGTCTGGTCTCTTCCTTTCCTGTCTTTTAGGTCCATTCTTCACTATATAAGCAAGAATAGTTTTTATGAAAAACTTACCTAAAGGCACCCCATTGTGGGGCGCCTGGGTGACTCAATTGGTTAAGCCTTTGACTTCAGCTCAGGCCATGATCTTGTGGTCCATTGAGTTCGAGCCCCATGTCGGGCTCTGTGCTGACAGTTCAGAGCCTGGAGCCTGCTTTGGATTCTGTGTCTCTATCTCTCTCTGCCCCTCCCATGCTCACACTCTCTGTCTCTCTGTCTCTCTGTGTCTGTCTCTCTCGCAAAGATAAATAAACATTAAAATTTTTTTAAAAAGCTGTCCATTGCCCTGAGGATAAATGTAAAGAAGACCTGAGCTTGTTTTGTGATATACACCCTGCTTACCTTCTCAGCTTCATCCTGAATCATCTCTCCCTATGTGGTAATACTTGTCCTGCTTTTTGTACTATGTCAGCTGCCTGTATCTTGGCTGACTGTTCCAGTAGACTGTGAACTTCTTGAGGGTAAAGACCAAGTATTTTACCTTATTAAACCTGGTGCCTGGTACATAGTAAGTGTTTGGCAAATGTTGAATTAATAAGTTGTGCAGGGCACAATTACACGTTCAGTGATTTGTTTGTGCCTTGGTTTTATTGTTATTAGATCATCCTAGTATTCCAGAAGTATTGTTATTCATGTACATTGATAAGGTTTATTGGCTAGAGGTGGTCTCTCCATCATTAAACTGGACCTGTGGGTTACCATTGTCCCAGATAATAGAAGCCTGTAGGCAGTTCAGATACTCGCCACCATCAGATAAGCCTCACCCTAACATGAGTTCCTAGATATGCTTGGCTTGGTGAGGGTTAATACTTAGAAAAGTGAGGCTTAAATAGTTAGAAGTTGTTAAATACCAAAGAGATAGTTTTCTGGGTTGTCCATTGTGTTTGGTTCTCATTCCACTACTTATTGCTGACATTAGTCATATTTTTTCTGGATTTAAACAGATGTGGTGGTTTTCAGCTGTCATTTTAGCCAGCTGATCTCTAGGTTGGAAGAATCATTAAAGATGATAAAATAAATTCCAGATTATATATACTAGAATTGCTAAACAGAGAAGGACCTTCATCAAAGTCAGTAGCTACCATTGGGAACATCTGAGCACTCACTTTTTGACTCGGGGCTTGTATTTAAAACCAGGGTTTGTTCTCATTTTTCCTCCTTGACTGGCTTGTTTGCCACTATATATATCCCCTGCGCATGGAATAGTGTGGCTGGCATGGTATGAAAAAGGTACTCAAGAAATGGTCTCTTCTGTCCATGATTTGTCTCTTGATAGGTGGTCCCACAGGCCTTTCATTAGATGTTAATTTCATTTTATTTAGAGGATGATTTCCTGTTTCTTTTTTCTTTGTTTTTAATGTTTATTTATTTATTTATTTATTTTTTTTTAAACGTTTTTTTATTTATTTTTGGGACAGAGAGAGACAGAGCATGAACGGGGGAGGGGCAGAGAGAGAGGGAGACACAGAATCGGAAACAGGCTCCAGGCTCCGAGCCATCAGCCCAGAGCCTGATGCGGGGCTCGAACTCACGGACCGCGAGATCGTGACCTGGCTGAAGTCGGACGCTCAACCGACTGCGCCACCCAGGCGCCCCAATGTTTATTTATTTTTGAGAGACAGCATGAGCGGGGGAAGGGCAGAGAGAGAGAGGGAAACATAGAACATGAAGCAGCCTCCAGGCTCTGAGCTGTCAGCACAGAGCCCGACGCGGGGCATGAACTCACGAGCCACGAGATCATGACCTGAGCCGAAGTTGGACGCCCAACCAACTGAGCCACCCAGGCGCCCCTGATTTCCTGTTTCTTTAAAAAAAATTTTTTTTTTAATGTTTATTTATTTTTTGAGAGAGAGACTGAGTGCCAGCGGGGGAGGGCAGAGAGAGAGGGAAACACAGAATCTGAATGAAGCAGGCTCCAGGCTCCGAGCTGTCAACAGAGAGCCAGAGCTGGGCTCAAACCCACGAACTGTGAGATCATGACCTGAGTCAAAGTTGGACGCTTAACCATCTGAGCCAACCAGGCGCCCCTCAAATATATTTTCTAAATACAGTGGAAATTCTGTCTAGCTGTTTTTGTACAGTGTGATAAATTAAATGAAACTTGTTTTGTAAAATAGGAAACTTGAAGAATAATTTTTTAAGAAGTAATTCTTTGATTTTTCTTAACTTTCACCTACATTTACTCTGATTGAACTGATTACAATACTTTTTAGATGTTAAGTAGAAATTGATTTTATTTTGTTACAAATATAAAGGAAAGACTCTGAAATATTGGGTAATATTATCCAAAAACTAGGTTAGAGAAATGAATTACTGTGTGAGTACATAGACTCTAGGGGGTAGTCCATTAAGGTTTTTGTTGTTGTTCTTGTTTTTTAAGTTTATTTATTTATTTGAGAGACAGCCCAAGTGGGAGAGGGGTAGAGGGAAGGAGAATGAATCCCAAGCAGGCTCCGCCCCACCAGCGCAGAGCCCAGTGCAGGGCTTGAACTCATGAAACGGTGAGATCATGACCTGAGCCGAAACCAAGAGTCAGATGCTTAACTGACTGAGCCATCCAGGTACCCCTAAAACACATGCCTCTAAAGAACACAAAATAAGTTGAAATAAAATTAAATTGTTTCTTCCATTAAATGCATTAGTTAAGAGGGCATGTGATTGCTAAGTAATTTACATTATAAATAATATCAACTAAGATTATTAGTGACTAATACTCAGTCTTGAAGATTATCAGTTACGGTTAACTTCTTTGGCTTGTGGACATTGAAATCCTTTTTTCAGATTATGTGTTTTTTGTAAATTAGAATTTGTATTTTTTTTGTCTTTTTTAAGATTTTATTTTTAAGTAATCTCTACACCCAACATTGGGCTTGAACCTATAACCCCAAGATTAAGAGTCACATGTTCCACCACACACCCTGATTTTTTTACTTTGAGGGAGTTATATGTTAATATTTGAATTTTAACAAAATTGATATCTATATTATCTGGCTGGTGACATCGTTGGGAATGGGTAAATTTGAAAATAGTGCTGTTTAAGCTCAGTAAAAAGATAGTTTAAAGTACGTACTAATATGATCATAACAAAACGTCCCCTACCATTCATTAGCATCACAGTAAATCGTCTTTGAAAGTATAAACTGCAAATAGTAATGCAGAAATAATTTAAATTCTAAGTGAAAGAAATTATCTTCTCTTTCTCTCTTTTTCTCCTTAGGTGGAATGAACCCTATTTGTTGACTATCTCCTGATTACTGGTTGGATTCACTTGTAAAAGAATCGTCTTCCCCTGTGTGGACGCCACTTAGTGGCATATTTAATTATAAATCCAGGGATCACAACGCTTTTTGATTTCCCAAAGGAGGGACATACCACTATATCAAAGAAGCTTGATATTACAGCCAAAATGGTGCTGTCCCAGAGACAACGAGATGAACTGTAAGTCTCTCTGTTTTGTGTTTTTAAAAAAATCCTTTCATAAAAGACAAAGTAGTAAGTTAAAATAACAGATTTGGGAGATCTATTCTTAGATTCCTAAAGTATTGTTAGTGTTCAGATACTGGTTTGGGCAGTTAAAACTGGGTCTTATTTTGAAATAGAGTTATTTACCCTTACGACTTTGTTGTGTAGAAGTTTAAAGCAGAACAGACAAGTAAGTTACTTGGGATAAGTTTTATCCTAAGCTTGTCTTAAATATGTTCAGTAGGAAGATAGAGGATTCAAAGCTCTTCTAAATTTTTTTTTGTCTAGAATCTGTGTATTCGGAAAATGAAAGCTTTTTTTGTTGTTGCTAATGCCTTTCCTTTGCCCTCTTGTATTTTTTATCTTTTATCAGCCAGTGGCTATTAGAGAATTTGATCTTTATGAGGTGGATAACATAGTATTAATGCAAATGCATTAATGAGAGCCATAAGATGATTTGACCACTGCTATTTTATAGTATCTTATAGCATCCCATATTTTATAGCATTCTATTTTTATAAGGTAAAGAATATAGAGGAGTACTTTAGCTTCATGTTCTAAATTTTTTTAAAAAATTTTCTGTGGCTTTTTATAAAACTTTAGTTGGAAATAATTTCAAATTTAGAGGTAAGTTGTAAGATTGGTACAAAGAATACTTAATTACATTTTATCCATTTCACTTGTTGTTTTGTACCATTTTTGTACCATTTGTTTTATCATTTGCAATCTGCACCCGTGTGTGTGTGTGTGTGTGTGTGTGTGTGTGTGTGTGTACACGTGCAGTGTTTTTTCTTAAACCATTTGGGAGTAGGTTGCATACATTAAGGATCTTTACCCCAGGGGCACCTGGGTGGCTCAGTCGGCAAAGTATCCGACTCTTGATTTAGGCTCAGGTCATGATCTCACACTTGGTGACTTTGAGCCCCACATTGGGCCCCATGCTGGGAGTGCAGAGCTTGCCTGAGATTCTCTGTCTCTCTCACTCTCTCACTGCCCCTCCCATGCTTGCATGCTCGCTCTCTCGCTCTCTCTCTCTCTCTCAATAAATAAACTTAAAAAAAAAAAAAAAAAAAAGGTCTTTATCCCAGATACTTGGGTGTGCAGTTCCTAAGATTAAGGATATTCTATAAAACCACAGGACAGTTAGCCATTTGTGTAAATTTAACATTGATACATTTATTGATTTAATCTGCTTTGCATATTCCAGTTTTGTCAATTGACCCAATAATGTCCTTATGGCAAAGTTTCCCTCTCACCCCCCACCTCTTTTCTCTCTAGTATATTCTCTAGTAACCCAGTCCAGGGTTAGGTAATGTATTTAGACATTTATTTGAATATCTCCTTAGTCCTTTTTTTTTTTTTTTTTTTTTTTTTTTAATTTTTTTAATTTATTTTTGAGACAGAGAGAGACAGAGCATGAGCAGGGGAGGGGCAGAGAGAGAGGGAGACACAGAATCCGAAGCAGGCTCCAGGCTCTGAGCTGTCAGCACAGAGCCCGATGCGGGTCTCGAACTCATGGACTGTGAGATCATGCCTTGAGCCGAAGTCAGATGCTTAACTGACTGAGCCACCCAGGTGCCCCACTCTTTAGTCTTATTTAATCTGGAACATTTCCTCAACCTTTTTTTGTTGTTGAGGACGTTAATAGTTTTGAAGAATAGTTTTTGTTTTTTGGGTTTTTTTAATAGCGTGTTTCTCATTTTGTATCTAATGTTTCTTCATGATTAGATTCAGGGTATATATTCTTGGCCAGAAAACTACATAAGTAATTTGTCTTCTTAGGATATCATGTCTAGAGATGCATAATGTCTATCTGCCCCTCTGTAGTGATGCTAATTTTGATCCCTTAGTCAAGATGCCTGATTTCTCCACTGTATAGTGTATAGTTACTATTATTTACTTTTCCATAAATATAAGCAGACCATGCAAAACATTCTTATTTCCATCAAATATTCCCCCACTAGATTTAACATCCATGGATAATTCTTGCCTGAACCATTCTTTACTACAGTGGTTGCAAAGTGATGATATTCTTTACACAACCACTCATTCCACATTTACTAGTCATCACTCAGCATTTTACTGTAATCAAGGGACTTTTCTTCTACTCCTTTTTATTTACTTGTTCTTTCATTTTTGGTATGAACTCCTCTAAATTTTCAGTAGCTCTTATTATTCATTACTTTTCTTATACTTTTGCTGTTTGAATATTCCAGACTTCCATAGGAGCCCCTTCAGTTGGCTCTTATATATGGCCCTGTCTGTGGGCACTTTCTTACTTTCTCGCATCACAAGGTGTTCCAGGCTTATTGTGCACCCATCCTGCATTAATCCTAGAATCAGTCATTGCTCCAATAAGCCTTGGTTTCTCTTAGTGGAGAATGGTATTAGACATCAAGTTATGGGTACTAAGTATACTTACTGGTACTGGGGTGTTTGCTTCTTGGTCCTTAAAGTAGACAGAACCAAGAAATATGTATTTGTAAACACATATACAGGTACCTTGGTACACATGTGTATTAAGGTTTCTCACTCTTGGCATTGTTAACGTGTTGGGCTGAATAATTCCTTGGTGTGGGATCTGTCCTGTACACTGCTGGTTGTTTAGCAACATCCTTGGCCTCTACCCAAGGATGCCTCTACTAAATGCCACAATAAAAATGTCTCCAGACATTGCCAACTCTCCTCTTGGCGGGGGAGGGAAAATCTCCCCCAGTTGAGAACCACATACACAAAGACATGTACACATACTTATTTTAGAAATCATTAGGCTATCCTGATACTTCTAATTTTCAGTCTATTCTCACTATGTTGTTTCTTGTTTTCCTCCCTACCATATTTGTATCTTCTGTAGCAAGACCCTGTCTGCCAGCAGTAGCAAGGCTTTGACTCATTTGCTCAATCCTGTAGTACTTCCAGAATAGTTTCAGAGTTGTTACACTCTTACTACACATCCTGGAAAGGGTTTAGAATTTGTATGTAGTTCTTTCTTTCCCCACCGCCCCCCCCCCCCCATCCACTCTGCTGTGTTTGTAAATTACTTGGATTAGTTGGAAACTTGCCCTGGTTTCTCTCCCTCTTCCCATGGTTTTGTTATGCATTTGAAATGTAGTTGGGTTCATAGGTTCTAGTTTTTTTAGTTTTGTGTGTTTTGCATTTCCTCTGCCTTCCTATCCTTGTTAATTTAATTTTTTTTTTTTTTAAATTTTTTTTTTCAACATTTTTTATTTTATTTTTGGGACAGAGAGAGACAGAGCATGAACGGGGGAGGGGTAGAGAGAGAGGGAGACACAGAATTGGAAACAGGCTCCAGGCTCCGAGCCATCAGCCCAGAGCCTGACGCGGGGCTCGAACTCACGGACCGCGAGATCGTGACCTGGCTGAAGTCGGACGCTTAACCGACTGCGCCACCCAGGCGCCCCGTTAATTTAATATTTTGGATATTTAGAACATTATCTGTACAAAAATGTATACTCAGAAGTATTACTCTTCTGAATCCCTTCTAAGTTCCTCCCTCCTTGCCCCATGTAGGAACCAACTTCATGCATTGTTTAATAAAGATAAGAGAAAAAAAATAAAAATAAAAAAAATAAAGATAAGAGAGATACATGTATGTTTTCTTGTTTCTCCTTTCTTAAGCAATAGGTAGCATACTATAAGTGCTCTTTTGCACCTGGCTTTTTTCAGTTAGCAGTATCTCCTGCAACTCACTCTGTATCAGTTCATAGAGATCCTCTTTTTTTTTTCCCCCTTTTAACAGCTAGATAGTACTCTACTCTGTATATACCATAGTTTTTTCAACCATTCACCCATATTTTAACATTTAGGTAGTTTCCACTATTTTGTAATTAGAAATATTATAAGTAATAAATCTGCATATGTACTTTTGTGTTACTGAAGGTATGTCTGGTTTTTAGTCATTCTTGTTAAGTCAGTTCAGACTTTTTTCTTCTAGATGCCTTGTGTGTGCCTTATTACCCTCATAATCAAGATTAATATTTAAACATTATGGCCAAAAATAGAGATTTTAATTTGAATAAAAATCAATTGATGAGAGAACCTAATTTCAGGTGGCTAAATTTGTAGAGAATTTTAGGGAAGAATTGACCTAAAAGTGCTCATTAAGCAAAGAATATTTGTCTTAGATATAAATGTAAATTTAGGGAATTTACACTTAGGAATTTGGGGAATAGAAAAAATCTTGGAGTTTTTAGTAAGGAAATAAAATGATGGTTTTTGCTTTTTCTACCATTTTTGAAAGTATTATGGAATATATATTATGAGAGGCAGAAACAAATGTTTATATACTTCTTACAAGTAAGATACATTTTGGCATTCAGTTTGCCTTTGTAACATTTTAGCATTTCTAACAGGTTGGATACCAATTAGTATTAATTAATTTTGAGAGAGGCAAAGAACAAAGAGGGGAGGGGCAGGGAGAGGGAGACATAGAATCCAAAGCAGGCTCCAAGCTCTGAGGTGTCAGCAGAGCCTTACGTGGGGCTCGAACTCACGAATCGTGAGATCATGACCTGAGCCGAAGTTGGATGCTTAACCGACTAAGCCACCCAGGTGCCCGTATTTATTTTTTCAATTTACATTCAAGTTAGCATGTAGTGCAACAATGATTTCAGGAGTAGATTCCTTAATGCCCCTTACCCACTTAGCCCATCCCTCCTCCCACAACCCTTCCAGTAACCCTCTGTTTGTTCTCCATATTTAAGAGGCTCTAATGTTTTTGTCCCCCTCCCCGTTTTTATATTATTTTTGCTTCCCTTCCCTTATGTTCATCTGTTTTGTATCTTAAAGTCCTCATATGAATGAAGTCATATGATATTTGTCTTTCTCTAATTTTGCTTAGGATAATACCTTCTAGTTTCATCCATGTAGTTGCAAATGGCAAAATTTCATTCTTTAATTGCCGAGTAATACTCCGTTGTATATGTATACCACATCTTCTTTATCCATTCATCCACCAGTGGACATTTAGGCTCTTTCCATACTTTGGCTATTGTTGATAGTGTTGCTAAAAACATTGGGGTGCATGTGCCCCTTCTGTATCCCGTGGATAAATGCCTAGTAGTGCAATTGCTGGGTCGTAGGGTAGTTTGATTTTTAATTTTTTGAGGTACCTCCATACGGTTTTCCAGAGTGGCTGCACCAGCTTACATTCCCACCAGCAGCACAAAAGAGATTCTGTCTCTCCGCATCCTCGCCAACATCTGTTGTTGCCTGAGTTGTTAATGTTTGCCATTCTGACAGGTGTGAGGTGGTATCTCATTGTGGTTTTGATTTGTATTTCCCTGATGATGAGTGATGTTGAGCATGTTTTCATGTGTCGGTTGGGCATCTGGATGTCTTCTTTGGAGAAGTGTCTATTCATGTCTTGTGCCCATTTCGTCACTGAATTATTTGTTTTTTGGGTGTTGAGTTTGATAAGTTCTTTATGGATTTTGGATACTAACCCTTTATCTGATATGTCGTTTGCAAATATCTTCTCCCATTCTATCGGTTGCCTTTCAGTTTTGCTGATTGTTTGCTTCACTGTGCAGAAGGTTTTTTAATTTGATGAGGTCCCAATAGTTCATTTTTGCTTTTGTTTCCTTGCCTCCGGAGACGTGTTGAGTAAGAAGTTGCTGCGGCCAAGATCAGAGCGGTTTTTGCTTGCTTTTTTCTCGAGGATTTTGATGGCTTCCTGTCTTAAATTTAGGTCTTCCATCCATTTTGAGGTTATTTTTGTGTATGGTGTAAGAAAATGGTCCAGGTTCATTTTTCTGCATGTCGCTGTCCAGTTTTCCCAGCACCACTTGCTTAAGAGACTGTCTTTATTCCATTGGATATTCTTTCCTGCTCTGTCAAAGATTAGTTGGCCATACATTCGTGGGTCCATTTTGGGATTCTCTGTTCTGTTCCATTGATCTAAGTGTCTGTTCCTATGCCAGTACCATACTGTCTTGATGACTACAGCTTTGTAATACAGCTTGAAGTCCAGCACCAATTAGCTTTTAAATACTTGGAGGGGCACCCGGGTGGCTCAGTTGGTTAAGGGTCTGACTCTTTATGATTCTTGATTTCAGCTCAGGTTGTGATTCATGGTTCCTGGGTTCAAGCCCCACATCAAGTTCTGCGCTGACAGCGCAGGGCCTGCTTGGGACCCTCCCTCTTTCCTCTCTCTGCCTACCCCTCTCAAAAGTAAATAAGTAAACTTTAAAAAGAATAAATAGAGGCGCCTGCCTGGGTGCCTCAGTCAGTTAAGCATCTGACTCTTGATTTCGGCTCAGATCGTGATATCATGGTTCCTGAGAGTGAGCCCTGCATCAGGTTCTGTGCTGATGCTGTGGAGCCTGCTTAGGATTCTCTCTCTCTCTATCCCTCCCCTGCTCATGTTTCTCTCTCTCTCTGTCTCTCCCACCCTCTCTCAAAATAAATAATAAATGTTTTTTAAAAAGAATAAGTAAGTTGGAGTTGCTTGGGTGGCGTCCAGTCAGCTAAGCATCGGACTCTTGGTTTCAGCTCAGGTCATGATGTCAGAGTTTCTGAGTTCAAGCCCCGCATCAGGCTCTGCTGGTAGTGCAGAGCCTGCGTGAGATCTTCTCCCTTCCTTTCTCTGTGCCCCTACCCTGTGCACGTGTGCGCGCGCTCTCTCTCTCTCTCTCTCTCTCTCTCTCTCTCAAAATAAATAAATTTTAAAAAATTAACAGGATGAGGTATTTTGGGGGTAAAAAATGAAAAGAATTTTGATGTACTGGAAAACAATAATTTGATCGGTACTAATAAGTGAGACTCAACTCAGCAAATGTATATTGCCTGCCTTCTTTGTTTTTACCACTCTGGGGCATACAAATATTGAATAATAACAAAAACATTTATGTGGCTATGACAAATATCTTTCTTTTACAGATAAATTGAGGATGGAAGAAATTAAAATTACCAGTTTCATGACTAGTATTAGAGTCAGAATGAGTTTCCTAATTTTAAGTTCACTATTCATTAAACACAGTTCTATCACCAGAATTAACATGTGTCAAAATGCAAACATTGCTCCCTCCTCAGTTTTTCAGTCCTATTTTCCAACGGTGGCCCCCATTGCCTGTATATTACAGTCTTTTCAGATATTTTTCAAGTATTTGCAAAAATTTCATGAGCATCTTTTTTTCTTAAGATTTGTAAAATAGAATTATACTTTACAATCTCTTTTTAATATTTTTTGTCACTCTGTGAACTTGGAAATATTACCTGTTAGGTCATCTCATAATTAACTCTTAACAAAATAAGCTTACACCTCTATTTTTGTATGAGATTTTACCCATTGATCTTTCTCCATGAAAGATGAAGAAAGTCTGTTTTGTTTTGTTTTAGGTTGTCCTGGTTGATAATATTTGTACTTTGTTTGATTTGTTGCTCATCCCTAATTCTTTTTTTCCCACAACTTTCCCATTCTTGTATTCCTTTTTTGGTTAACAGTTATATTGTAGTATAATTGACACAAAGAACTGTACATACTTAATGTATACCATTTGTTGAGTTTGAAACATTTTGCTAATTTTTTTTTTTAATGTTTATTTATTTTTGAGAGATAGACCGTGGGCGGGAGAGGAGCTGGGGGCAGGGGGAGACACAGAATCTGAAGCAGGTTCTAGGTTCTGAGCTGTGGGCACAGAACCTGATGCGGGGCTTGAACTCCTAAGCCATGAGATCATGACCTGATCCAAAGTTGGACGCTTAACCAACTGAGCCACCCAGGTGCCCCAAGTTTAGAACATTTTCCTATTCTTCTTTTGATTACTGTGTTAGTTGGGTGGATTTTGTCATTACATACCTTTTTCAAGATGGGCTCCTAAATGGATTTCTGTGAGCCTTTTTTACATGTTAGGGGTTAATTTTTTTTTCTTCCATAAGTGAATGGCAAGTAAAAGTTGGATGAACAATTCTTAAGTTACACACTTTTCCCATTTAGAGTTACAGATACTAAGGAAAAAGTTCCCATGGATAGGACTGCAAAGAAAAATCTCAAATTCCAAAAATGCAGAAATCTCATAGGACTCATTTGCTGACTGTAATGAAATAAAATGAAAATTAGTAGGAAAAGGAGAGCTAAGAGAAATCTATCCATGTGGATGTTTTAAAATGTAATTCTAGGGGCACCTGAGTGGCTCAGTCGCTTAAGCATCCAACTTCAGCTCAGGTAATGATCTCAAAATTCATGAGTTCCAGCCCTGCATTGGGCTCTGTGCTGGTGGTGCAGAGTCTGTTTGGGATTCTCTCTCTCTCTCTCTCTCTCTCTCTCTCTCTCTCTCTCTCTCTCTCCGATTGTGTGCTCTCTCTCTCTCAAAATAAATAAATAAACTTAAAAAAATATTAAAATGTACTTCTAGGGACACCTGGGTAGCTTACTTGGTTAAGCATCTGACTCTTAATTTTGGCTCAGGTTATGATCTCACAATTCATGAGTTCAGGCCCTACGTTGGGCTCTGTACTGACAGCATGGAGCCTGCTTGGGATTCATTCTCTCTCTCTCTCTCCCTCTCCCTCTCCCCCCCCCTTCTCTCTCTCTAAATATTTTTTTTAAATGTACTTCTAAATACTTGAAGTCCAAAGAACAGCATGTAACTTAATAAATGAAGACATTGATAATAATGAGGGTACTTACAATAAAAACCTGTAGGGTGTAGCCAACAGAGCATACAGAAAATTAGATAGTCTAATGAATCTTTTAAAAAAACAAAGGTCAGAAATGAACCACACATTCAGTTCAAGAATAAGACAATAAAATAAGCCCAACAGAAGCAGAGGGAAAGAATTAATTTTTTTTAAAGCAGAAATTAATAAAATAGAAAATATAACCTGGTAAACTTGATTGGCAAAATTAAAAACTATCTTTTAAGAAAGACCATAAAATAAAATATAAAGAAACAAAGAGCATAAAACTGATGAATAAAGAGAAAAGACATAAATGAACAGTACAGTAACAAAAAAGGCAACATAAAATGAACTCAGAGGAAGGGCACTTGGCTAGCTCAGTTGGTAGAGCATGCAACTCTTGACCTTGAGGTTGTGAGTTCAAGGCCCATGTTGGGTGTAGAAATTACGTTAAAAAAAATAAAAAAGAATCAGTAGTTAGAATTAAGTCGTTTTTGTTTTGGGGTAATGTTGTAAAAAAGACTTCTTTGCCCTGTTTCTAGTGAAAATAAATGAATAGTGGAAAGATGTCAGAGCTCCCAAATTATTAATAAAATTAAATACAATCCCAATTAAAATCTAAACAGAATTTTTCTGAATTTGACCAGATTGATTCTGAAGTTCATCTGGAAGAGGAAAATGCAGAAAAATAGTTAAGGAAAAATTTAAAGGATTAGTGAGAAAGGAACTAATTGTACCAGATACCCAAACATTGCTGTAAAAGTAGTAAGTAAAATATTTTTGTAATAGGCGCATAGGTTAGGGGAACAAATAATATTCAGAGACAGGCTCATTTTATCTATGGAAATTTAGTATATGTTACATGGCATTTCACATCGATAGGAAAAAGTACTGTTCAGCAAATAGTACTGTAGGTTGTACTAAATAAAACTTGAATCCAAAGGATGTGAAAGCCCAAGTGTTAAAGTAACAATATAAAAGTGGTAGAAAAAAGTACAGCCTTTGGTAGGAAAGGACTTTGTAAAGGTACCAAATGTGGAAACCAGGAATAAAATAGATCAATGTGACTGTATCAAAATATAGGGAGCACCTGGGTGGCTCAGTTGGTTAAGCATCAGACTATTGATTTTGGCTCAGGTCACGATCTCACTATTTGTGTGTTTGAGCCCCGTGTTATCCTCTGCTCAGACAGTGCAGAGCTCGCGTGGGATTCATATTCTCTCTCTGTCTGTCTCTCCCTCTCCCTCCTTCCCTCCCTTCCCTCCCTTCCCTCCCTTCCCGCCTTCCCCCCCCCCCCAAATAAATAAACATTAAAAAAAATAAAATTTCCATATGAAGATTTTTCTGAGTCCTCAAAGAGAGATTTAAGTAGTCTCAGTTTGTGGTATATTTAATCTTTCTATTCTTTGAAAACTGATTTTTAATTGAAATATCTCATTCAGTAGAATGCATCGTATTCTGATTATTCCAGATAACAAGTAACCTATTCCTCTTTTATATTCCCTAGTATGAAGCTGGGAATATAACAGACACTCATCCCTTCCCTTATTCTCCCTCCCCTACCTCTCCCCTTTTTCTTTACTTTGTCGTTTTATAGTGAACATTTGCTTTACATTTTAAAAATGGAAATATTTCAAACTTACCAGTATATGGTAGCTATATTGCCTATCCTTATTGTACAACCTGACTTTTTTTTGGGTTTTTTAAGTATGCAAAATAATTTTTTACAGAAATATATTCTAAGTGGGCCTCATAATTAAATAAATATCTTATAATTACTATATAGACTTACACTTAAGTTAGAGGAAAGAGGAGAAAATGTTTTAAATGTTTAAAAATTGTACCTTGGAGCTGAGGCAAAATCTCCATTTGTTTGTTGACATCACTGACTTCTGACTTACAGTAGGTCATGCAACTTCTTTTTAAATGTCAGTCAGTAATAAATGTGTGTATCATTAACTTGAAACAGCATAATCAGAAGTCTAGCCTAATTAGTGTGAAGTCATATTATAATTGTACCTTCATTTACCTTAGTTTTCAGTAAGGTTCTTTTCTTAACAGGTTAAAGTAGTAAAAAAGAAAACATAAGGAAGAGGATCAAAACATATCTGCTCAGTGATGTTTCTGCTTTGTGATTCTGTAACTCAGAAAAATTTATCTAGGGGCGCCTGGGTGGCTCAGTTGGTTAGGCATCTGACTTGGGTTCAGGTCATGATCTTTTGGTTCATGAGTTCGAGCCTGGCATCAGGCTCTGTGCTGACAGCTCAGAGCCTGGAGCCTGCTTCAGATTCTGTGTCTCCCTCTATCTCTCTCTGCCCTTCCCCTGCTCACGCTCTGTCTCTGTCTCTCTCTCTCTCAAAAATAAATAAACTTTAAAAAATTTTATCTAAATGTAAGAATGAATAATGATGCATATTTTTGTGATTTTTGTTTGTTTGTTTTGCCTTAAAGAAAATCCAACATGGTATACTTACTTGGTAGATAGTTTTGTTGCTGCTGTGGTGTGGAGAGGGAGGGGTAAATACTACCTCAGACCCAGATCTCTGCTGAAGAGAAATGAATGCCAGTATACCAGACATGTGGTATTTTCCTTAATGGTGAAGCTGAGGGTCCACTCGTACTGACTCACCCAAATTTCATTCTATTTTACTTCATCATTGCCAGGATAAAGTCTCATTGTGACCTCTTGCTGTGCGTGTACTTGTCTCAAGACTAGTCGTTGTTGAATCCTGGTCTACCTTTACAAAGTAGGTACATCTTTTCAAGTGTGATAGTAAAGGATGATCATTGTAACCCTTTGTCATGGCACATGTGGCTAGCGAGGTGTAAGACCTCCTCAACGTTTGTGTTGTTCAGTGGGCAGTTGTAGTATATTTAAGAAGTCATGCATGGTACCTGTCTGAAACTTGGTTGCTGTCCAATGGCAGCAGCTTATGGGATGATCCTCAGTAGTGTCTCTGCTTGAAATGAACTTTATTCCTGTCTTCCCCAGGGACTGTGTAGTTCATCTTGGTTTTTGTCTAAAATGGCACAGCCTAAATAAGTAAGTAAGTAAAGTAAGTAAGTAAGTAGCCTAGCTGGTATGAGGGTTGTCTTCTGGAGCAGGGCACTAAAGATGACAGTGTCCTCCTAGTGTTATGAACTTGATTGCTTGATCCCGCCTGGTCTCTTCTATTATCTTAACAGTGTGCCTTCATAACCCTTCAGACACCCCAGATTTATTAGGCCTTTTAGAATAAAGCATGTTAACTCCATTGCTTTTCTAATTCATGAATATGTGAGCTCTGCGTTTTCAGTGTATCTCTTTTAATGGGCTTGGTAAGAAAACATCTCACTCACGGGGCGCCTGGGTGGCTCAGTGAGTTGAGCCTCCGACTTCGGCTCAGGTCATGACCTCGCAGTCTGTGAGTTCGAGCCCGTGTCAGCTCTGTGCTGACAGCTCGGAGCCTGGAGCCTGCTTCCGATTCTGTGTCTCCCTCTCTCTCTCTGCCCCTCCCCCACTCATGTTCTGTCTCTCTCTGTCAAAAATAAATAAACATTAAAAAAAAAAATCTCAGTCTGTCAATTTTTTACTTAACCCTGTTTCTCCTCACATAAACAATGAATTTAAAATAAAATATATATAGAATTCCCAGAACATTTTTATTCAGCCTTAGAGTGCTAGAGTACACAGTTTGAAAAACAGTTACCATTGTATTGGCTTTAAAAGACCCAAGTTTGGGGCGCCTGGGTGGCGCAGTCGGTTAAGCGTCCGACTTCAGCCAGGTCACAATCTCGCGGTCCGTGAGTTCGAGCCCCGCGTCAGGCTCTGGGCCGATGGTGGCTCGGAGCCTGGAGCCTGTTTCCGATTCTGTGTCTCCCTCTCTCTCTGCCCCTCCCCCGTTCATGCTCTGTCTCTCTCTGTCCCAAAAAAAAAATAAAATAAAATAAAAAAATAAAAGACCCAAGTTTGATTCCTAGCTCCACCCCTTGCTAGCCAAAAGGTCAGTTAAATTCAGGGAGCCTGTTTCTTTATCTGTGAAAAACATCTTCTACCTCAGTCTCCTCTAATGCATGCTCTGTAATTTCCTCCGCTCTGATTTAAATTTGTAAGAGATGCTGAGGACCCTGAAGTATTCTGCTTTTAGTGTTGGTGCAACCCAATCTTTTTAGACTGGTTACTGTTTAACTAGTAGTTCATAGCATTTACAGTAACTTTAAAAAATCTTACCAGTACTCCTGGGTGGCTCAGTTGGTTGAGCGTCTGACTCGGTTTCAACTCAGGTCATGATCTCACAGTTCCTGAGATCGAGCCCCACGTTGGGCTCTGTGCTGACAGGGTGGAGCCTGCTTGGGATTTTCTCTTGCCCTCTCTCTCTGCTCCTCCATCCGCTCAAAATAAATACATAAACTTAAAAAAAAAAATCTTCCCTCCCTTTGTAAGGGTAAGTGTGTATGGATTGGTAGCAGTGGGTGTGATATTTCAGCTACAAAAATTATGCTGGGGTATAAAAGAATAATGAAGAGAGTGTAGGAAGTCAGCTAAAATGCTTAAAATCTAACCCTGGGGACGCCTGGGTGGCGCAGTCGGTTAAGCGTCCGACTTCAGCCAGGTCACGATCTCGCGGTCCGTGAGTTCGAGCCCCGCGTCAGGCTCTGGGCTGATGGCTCGGAGCCTGGAGCCTGTTTCCTATTCTGTGTCTCCCTCTCTCTCTGCCCCTCCCCCATTCACGCTCTGTCTCTCTCTGTCCCAAAAATTAAAAAAAAAAAAAAAAAAAAAAACGTTGAAAAAAATAAATAAATAAAATCTAACCCTGGCATTTTTTTCCCTTTTTTTTATTTTAGAGAAAGTGCTCGAGTCAGGGAGAGGGGTAGTGGGGGTGGGGGGGGAAGAGAATGAGGGAGGGAGGGAGGGGGAGAGAGAGAGAGAGAAAGAGAGAGAGAGAGAGAGAGAGAGAGAGAGAGAATCAATCCTAAACAGGCTCCACGCTCAGTGCAGAGCCCAATGCAAGGCTCAGTCCCATAACCCTGAGATCATGACCACAACCGAAATCAAGTGTTGGACACTCCATTGATGGAGCCACCCAGGTGCCCCTAACCCTGGCATTTATAAGCCTGGAGTTGTTTAGAAAACACAGGGGCGCCTGGGTGGCTCAGTTGGTTGAGCGACCAACTTCAGCTCAGGTCATGATCTCACGGTTTGTGAGTTCCAGCCCCGCATCAGGCTCTGTGCTGACAGCTCAGAGCCTAGAGCCTGCTTCAGATTCTGTGTCTCCCTTGCTCTCTGCCCCTCCCCCACTCATGCTCTGTCTCTCTCTGTCTCAGAAATAAATAAACATTAAAAAAAAAAGTAGAAAGCAAACACAGATCTCACTTGTGATAGTTTCACTAGAGTATTTCCATATGTAAGCTAAGCTCTGTGTAGCCATTCTGTTTGTTCATGGATAAAAGTCCTTCATCTCAGTTCTTCCCTTTGATTTTAACCATTTTCTCTGATTTGTATATGAGGTTACTGGTTTGGATCTACTCAGAATTACCTTTTATGTTCTGCATGAATCCTGCTTTGATTCTAGTGATTAGTTGTTTTTCTGCATCTCTTGAGACTTAATAGATTAATTTAAATCATGTATATGGAGTTTGTTGGAGAGATGATTATAAACTTGTGCCTTGATGTCCACTCTTCCAACCTTAATAAAACTGCTGAAAATCAACTCTAGATCAACAGCTGAAACTCTGGAAGCACGATTAGGCTGTTAGAACCTAGAGATTCGTCTGTCTTAATTTATTCTTAGGTTAAGTGATTGTGATACACCTTCCCTGACAGAGGTTCCACATTCACTGGGTTCGGCTATCCCTAATGGTGTCAGACTCATTTAAACTTAGGTTCTAATTTGTTTGCTATATTTTCGTATATGTATCTTGCTCTTTGGTTGTTCTTTGTTATATTAGTAATGCTATGTGATCTCTCTTTCCAAACTTTCATAGATATCATAGTGTTAATGAAACATTTAACAATAAAAAGAGAATCCATCCCTGATATTCTCAATTCACTGCTGCTCCCTGACTCCAGTGCTCATTTGAAACCTTAGTGTGGAATGGAATACTGAGGCCACTTAGCTTCTGACACTGTACTTGGTAAAGTAGACAGGCAGGGACGTCTTAGTAGCCAGATTACTTGGACACTTTTTAGACTCTGGATGACCTCTCTCAGATCTTTGTCACTGTTACACATCTCCATTTCTTTGAAACTTCCATCTTCATTGGCTTGCTGACATCTCTTAATTGTCTTACTTCTTGAATGTTGGTATCTGTCAAAGTTCCATCAGTTACATTCTAGTCGTCGTCCCCCCCCCCCCCCCAATATATACCTTCTTCTGAATTGTCTGTCACCACTTACATTGTTCAAATCACTGCTACCTGTTTGCTGATTTTCCCAGTCCTCTTCTTATGTCAGGTCTCTTTCTCAAACATGTCACCTGTACGTCTAGTTACCTCTTATGTCATGTATCTTTACTTAAATATCTTATAGCTACTTCAAGTAAGAAGGTTTAAAACTGAACTTGTCATATGCCTGCCTCTTTTTCTTCGTTCTCTTTTTCCCCTGTCTGTCCAAGTGAGTGGTACTACAATTCACTAGAAACTTATGAATCAACTGTGTTCTCCCGTCTGGCATCTAGTCAGTTACCAAAACAAAAGCCTAGTGGTTAAGAGTGTGAGTCATTTTTGGTTTCAAGGATTTGGGTGTAGGGCTTTTTAAAGAGCAGTATAAGTCCATTTTTAAAGCACTTATGAAAGAATACAATATATGGAAGTATATAAATATGGGACAACTCCAGTTAAAGGAGGGAGGTGCAGAGCTCCACCTACTTAGCTAGTTTCTTCCCCATCCACTCAGTAAATGTTTTTTGGAATTATCCTAAATTATTTCACTACATGCTAGTTTTGTGGCCTTAGATAAATCAGTCTACCAATATATAATTCAGGGGTAATATGCTTTTGTACCTACTTTAGTAGAATTTTTTTAGGATCAAAAGAGACAGTGAATGTTTTTAAACAGGATTTAACATTTTTTAAAAAGTATAAATGTGGCGGTGCCTGGGTGGTTCAGTCAGTTAAGCTTCTGAATCTTGATCTCACCTCAGGTCTTGATCTGAGAGTTCTGAGTTTGGGGCCCATGTTGGTCACTGTGCTGGATGTGGAGCCTACTTTAAAAAAAAAAGCAAAAACCTGTAGGGGCGCCTGGGTGGCTCAGTCGGTTAAGCGTCCAACTTTGGCTCAGGTCGTGATCTCATGGTCCGTGAGTTCAAGCCCTGCATTGGGCTCTGTGCTGACAGCTCAGAGCCTGGAGCCCGTTTCAGATTCTGTGTCTCCCTCTCTCTCTGACCCTCCCCTGCTCATCCTCTGTCTCTCTGTCTCAAAAATAAATAAACGTTAAAAAAAAAATTTAAAAAACCCCAAAACCTGTAAATGTGACATACAACTATAATGAGGTGCTGCTTTATGCGTATTTGGAGTCATCTACAACTTCTAATTGATTACATTTGCCACATAACTTTTTAAAATGCAAATGTTGGGTTAAGCCACACAGACCTTAGAAAAATGTTGCACAAGTTTTAAAAATTTAACATTTAATTCACTTTTTATAAGAGTTACATAAACAGAATCAAAGGATAAAAACTGTTGGTTTTTTGTTTGTTTCTAAAGTTTATTTATTTATTTTGAGAGAGGAAGCAAGAGAGAGAATCCCAAGCAGGCTCCACACTGTCAGCACGGAGCCAGATGCGAGGCTTGAACTCAAGAACTGTGAGATCATGACCCGAGCCGAAATCAAGAGCTGGACCCTTAACCGACTGAGCCACCCAGGCACCCCAAAACTGTTTTGCTTTGTTTTTTAATCAGTAAAGGCTAAACCAAATATTTGAAAAGTAAAGATGGTGAAGGGATGGCATTCATAACTGCTGTTAGGAATATAAATTGGTACAACTATGGAGAGCAATTTGAAAGTAGCTATCAAAATGTACTAAAAATGTATATAATTTTTGTCTCTGTCCAGGCTACTGTAATAAAATACTGTAAACTAGGAGACTTATAAACAACGGAGATTTATTTCTTACAGTTCTAGAGTCTGGAAAGTCCAAGATCAAGGCACTTGGCAGATTTACTGTCTGGTGATGCTTGCTTCTTGGTTCATAGTCTTTTGCTTCCTGGTTCATAGTCTTTTTTTATAAGGGCATTAATCTCATTCATGAGGGCTCTGCTCTCATGACCTAAGCACCTCCAAAAGTCCCGTCCCCAAATATTAGGTTTCAGTGTAAGAATTGGGGTGGGTGGATATAGGAGGATAATACACATAACATTCAATTTGTAGCATCATTTGACTGAAATGTAAAGATGTGAGAAAGGCTTTATATGAGTGTTTGTTTACAACATTGCTTAAGATGATGAAAAATTAGAAATAGCCTTGAAAGTCCAGCAATAGGTAATTGCTTGAAGAAAATTTGGTCCATCTACATCATGGAGTATTGTGTTTGAGTATTAAATAACTAGGATGTCATGGATGAACATTTACTGACAAGGTTAAGATTTTCATGACATGGTGAACAAAATTAACAGATAATTTATTTAATTAAAAGCCATACATACGTATCCATGGTGATGTGAATGTATGGGCAAAGAACATGGTATGAGAAGACTATACTGAATGAAGGGTTAGCAGCAGTAATCTGAAAATGTTGGGACTTTTTTTTTTTAAATAAGGAAAAGGAATAGTCGCTTGGCATTTTTCTCCTTTTACTATTCTTACCTGAAAAGTACCACCATTTATGTATCTTTACAAAAAAATAAGTCCATTAAGATCATAATTGTTATAATTTGTGCCATCTATTACATGTGCATATTACATGTTTTATGAACTTCAAGGTTGTAAGCTGTGTGCAGTATGTTTGGGCAGTTTCAGGGATTAGGGCTTGACCCTGAGGTAAGAGCTAGGTAGGAACATTAAGTATTTACAAGTTCTATATATTATTTGTTTACCCTTGACATTTTTTAAGAAGAAAATAAAGCTAAGAAATAGGTATGTCTTTTAACTTCTTTGTTTCCCTTATTATTTGGGATATTCTAACCAAAGGGAAATTTACTTTTGTTGAAGGTTTGTAACACAGGCTTTGACAACACAATATTTGATGGAATATTTTGAGAGATCCACTGCCTTCCTATTTTGTATTCTTTCGGAAGGCCCAAGTAGAACTACGTGGTGGAAATTAAAATGAAGTAGATTTCAGCTCCATGTAAAGAAGACACTTCTTACGAATCGAGTTATCCATTAGTAGAACAGGCCAGAAGGTACAGGCTATGATATGAGCAGCACACAGACACAGACTCACAGTAATAGTAAGAATTTACCTTTCCTCAGCCCCTGTGTTCATGAATGTGATGTGCTTGACCCTATCTTCCACTAGTTATTAATGCTTTAATTTTTGGTATGCTAATAATTACCTGGAATATATAAAGTGTTTGATATAACTCCCTATTATCTTTTTCTACTGTTTGCTTTATTTTTAGCATGCCATTGAATTAAAACTGGATTCCACCAATTAGACAATACTACTAGAGTGTTTTTATTTCCTAAAGCATTAGGTGGGCAGTGGCTTTGAAAGGGTAGTCATAGCAGCATTGTTTGTGGTAGTAAAAGCATATGTCTCTATAATGGAATACAATATTTTTTTAAAAGGCAGATTTATATCTGCTGATAAAGAATGATGGTTAAGATTAGGTGGGTGTATGGGATATTGTGTGTAAGACTTTTTATATATAGTGTATTGCATTGTTTTAAAAAACAAATATTGATTACCTCTAGAAGAATATCAGGAATGTGTGTGTATAGGTAGATTGTCTCTGAATATGCAAAACACTAATAAAGTGGTTACCTCAGGGAGGTCAGTGGTGGAATGGATATTTTATTGTGTACTTATGTGTTTAAACTTTGTTTAACCTTTCATACATATTAACTTTCAAATTATTTAAATGAAAATGTTTTACAGGAAATCTCAAACAAACAACTATTTGTTACAGTGGTAGTTAGGGCTCAAAAAAATTGAGAGACATTGGAATAGGTTGCTTTAGGAGGGAGGTAGTTGATTTTCTCTTTGAAAAATTATAAGGAGAGCATAAAGAGGCAGCTGCTAATTCAGCTTTTCTAACCTTTGAGTTCTTTCTGATTCTAAGTGAATGTCTCATACTGTGATATTGTACTAAGTTTATAGCCTGTGCCACCTTTTTCGTCCACTCTAATGGTTTAAAGTTATCTCTCATATTAAATGCATATTAATTATAATTTATCAGAACAATTCTGTGTACAACTAAATTTCAGTTGCTAGTCCTTGAGCATCTGCTAAACATAACAAGTAGTAAAGGAAGGCTAAATGTAAACATGAAAAAAATTGATGATTACTGTCACAAATTGATAGCTGTTATATAAGCCATATCTTGATCCATAGAGTGCCCACATCTTGTAAGGTAAGCAGTACATTAGAAACTTACAACTAAAAGCTCAGGAATAATGTTACAGTATTTTGGACGTACTATGGCAGGGCTAAATGTTTTAGAGGCTTTTGGGGAAGGTTCCTTTTTTGTGAAAGACTTGGATTTGGAAGGGAATACTCTTAAAAGAATGTCATAAGATTTATGAGATTTTAAATGAAATATTTCTTTAACATGGAAATCAGATTTGGTAGAAGTAAAAATTTGAATTTTTCTTTCAGAAATCGAGCTATAGCAGATTATCTTCGTTCAAATGGCTATGAAGAGGCATATTCAGTTTTTAAAAAGGAAGCTGAATTAGATATGGTATGTTTGACCTTACAATTATTCATATAGTATTTAGTAGGTGGATTTTTACTCAAGTATTAGAGGTTAACAGTCACCTCAGCTGTTCATAAATCTTTTGTTATTGTGGTTTACTTTGGTACTAGGTTTTCACCCCCCCTTTTTGGTATAATCAGATATTTATTAACATTTGGGCTTAGATGAATGGTCTGTATGGTTTGAACTATTGTAGGTGAGCCATTTTTCAAAAGGTTCTCATTTTTTTCTCTAGAATGAAGAATTAGATAAGAAATATGCTGGTCTTTTGGAAAAAAAGTGGACATCCGTCATTAGATTACAAAAGAAGGTATCTGTATCTTCTTTCTTTGAAGTCACTTGTATTTGGAGTGTTAACTATATAAACTTTCTGAAAATATTAACATCAATTGTTCTGCATTAATTAATAATTATATTTAATCTTGAAAGGTAAATGAAAATACATTTTTATGCATTAAAGAACTTTGACCTAGACAGGTCATTGCTGATACATGCTAAATCATGCATCCCAGGTATTGGGCTCCATTTAATCTACACAACCCTGACTTCAGGGAATTGATACCAAAAAGAACTCATTTGTGCACTTAGAAGGGAAGAAAGCATGTAGCCAACATGATGTTGGGGAAAGAACACTAAAGTGTGCTCTTAGACAAGTCATTTTCATCTCTGAGCTTTTATTTTTTTATTTATTTGTGGGTTTTTTTTTTAATGTTTATTGTTGAGAAAGAAGAGGGAGTGAGCAGGGGAGGAGTAAAGAGAGGAGACAGGATCTGAAACTTTTAGCACAGAGCCCAATGTGGGGATTGAACTCATGAACTGTGAGAACATGACCTGAGCTGGAGTTGGACACCCTGCTGAGCTTTTATTTTTATCTGTAAAGTGAAGGCAGCAAATAATATTCTGGTCCTAAAATTTATACCCTTAGTAGGTGAAGTTAGAATAAATAAATAAATACCATTTTTATAACATGAGTTAATCCAGAAAAGGCTCTTAGAAAAGTAGCCAACACATAGATGCATGTTAGCTTTTATAAAGGTGCACTGTCCTTCCTTTAATTGGTAGATATAAATTGAAAAATATTTTTTTCAGTTAAATATTTGACACAATTGGAGTGAATTTTTCTCAAGTTTCAGTTGTATCACACTACTAAAATTTTGGTGGTATATCATATAGATCATTTTCAGTTAAAATTGATGAATGCGGGGCGCCTGGGTGGCTCAGTCGGTTAAGCGGCCGACTTCAGCTCAGGTTATGATCTCGTGGTCCGTGAGTTCGAGCCCCGCGTTGGGCTCTGTGCTGACAGCTCAGAGCCTGGAGCCTGTTTCAGATTCTGTGTCTCCCTCTCTCTGACCCTCCCCCGTTCATGCTCTGTCTCTCTCTGTCTCAAAAATAAATAATCGTTTAAAAAAAAAAAAATTAAAAAAAATTGATGAATGCTTTGTAAATTACCAAAATTTTTTCAAGAATCCTGCAAACTGATTTTTAAAAATATCAAATATCTTCTTTTTATCAGAATCTATCTGTATATAACTATGTGTTCCTTCTTAAGGTTATGGAACTAGAATCAAAACTAAATGAAGCAAAAGAAGAATTTACGTCGGGTGGACCGCTTGGTCAGAAACGAGACCCAAAAGAATGGATTCCCCGTCCACCAGAAAAATACGCATTGAGTGGTCATAGGAGTCCAGTCACTCGAGTAATTTTCCATCCTGTGTTCAGTGTTATGGTCTCTGCTTCAGAGGATGCTACAATTAAGGTAACTTTTTCAAAATTAAAGATGTACAATAGGATAATTGTTAAAAGCAGAGTAACATTAATTGGGTAAAAGAAATAAAACGATCCTGAAGATGACCTGTACAGGACAGGAAAGACAGGAAGGACTCTTCAAAACTGTGATTGGTTCTAAGCCTTAGACAGAATTAGAATAAAATTTCATTATAGCTCCTGAGAGGCAAGCTGCCAACTAAGTTCACTGATGAATTTGAGAAAATTGGGTGTCACTAGTTTAGTGTTGGGTCATAAGTCACCTAGTATGTGAGTAATAATTTTTGTTCTTGGAGAATGAAGATATACATGTGCCTTGCTTTTAAGCAGAGATGATAGATGAAAATACAAGGTTACAAAATTAGTACTTCAGAGGGTGAATATATTGTGCAAAAGAATTCACTTATTTAAATTGGACTCTCCTTGTTGTGTTTATCTATCTATCTATCTATCTATTTATTTATTTATTTATTTATTTATTTAATTTGAGAGAGAGAGAGAGCACGAGTGGAGGAGGGGCAGAGAGAGGAGGACAGAGGATCCAAAGCGGGCTCCACACTCAAAACAGTGAGCCCCGATGCAAGGCTTGAACTCACAAACCATGAGATCATGACCTAAGCCAAAATTGGACACTTGACTGACTGAAACACCCAGGCGCCCCTCTTCTTGATATATTTTAAATACTGGCTTGTTCTCTTCAGGGGTGTGGGAATATGGGAGGTTTTCACTTTGTAAGTTATATATTTCTCTCATTTTTCTATTTTTTTTTTACAGGAAGTGTACACATTTCAGTGTTCTTTTTTTTTTTTTTTTTTAATCCAGTGTTGGTACTAATTTTTTTTAATGTCTTTTATTTATTTTTGAGAGAGAGGGAGGGTCAGAGAGTAAGGGAGACAGAGAAGCCCAACTAGACTACACAGTTGTCAGCACAGAGCCCAATGCAGGGCTCAAACTCATGAGCGGTGAGATCATTACCTGAGCTAAAATCAAGACTTGGCCACTTAACGACTGAGTCACACAAGTGCTCCTAATGTTTTATCTTTTTGTCCAGAAAAAGGTTGTTTTTATAATTCCCTTTGATTCAGACGTAGTGCAGTTACAGTTGTATAAACTATCTGCAGAAAGCTAAGTAAAATATAGTTGAAAGGTTTGGGTAAATTAATTTATTCGTTCATTTAATTTTATTTGTTTATTTTGGAGAGAGAGAGCACGGAAGCGGGGTAGAGGGAGAGAGAAGTCCAAGCAGGTCCTGTGCTGTCAGTGCAGAGTCTGACACGGGGCTCATTCCCACAGATGGTGAGATCACGACCTGAGCCAAAATCAAGAGTCAGACACTCAACTGACTGAGTCACTCAGGGGCCTGTAGATTTCTCTGTTTTAAGGCTTATTTCAGATTAAGTTCTAGATTTTAAGAAGTTTCATTTATAGAGGTATAACTAAGAAAACATGAGTATCAGGTTTTGTGGGTTTTTTTTTTTTTTTTTTTTTTTTAACGAGTATCAGTTTGTTAAGACTAGACATATGTCACTTAGCAGCAGCCCAGCATAAAATACAGGAATGACTTAAACGTGACTATACTTAATTTGTTCTTCAAATTAAACATTGTTTTATGTTTTCCTTATGTGGTTGCTTTAGTTTCTAAATCAGTGGCTTCCTTCCATCCTGTGGGTTGGTGATCCATGCAGTGGACGGCAGAGTAACTGGAAAAGAGTCTTAAAATCACATGTATATGGTGTAGGCTGAAAATACTTAATACAGTAACCAATTGGCTATTTTTCCAATATAAGTAGACATGAATTTAAATTACTGATTTCATGATAGTCTTGTGTACTATAAAACTATACTGCTGTCATGAGGCGTAAGGGTGAATTTTGTATCAGTGGTATAAAAGTATAAACAAAATTCTTAACGTGCCATCTTAAAATACATCTATTGAGGGGCGCCTGGGTGGCTCAGTCGGTTGTGTCCGACTTCAGCTCACGTCATGATCTCGCGGTCTGTGAGTTCGAGCCCCACGTCGGGCTCTGTGTTGACAGCTCAGCCTAGAGCCTCCTTCGGATTCTGTGTCTCCCTCTCTCTCTGCCCCTCCCCCACTCATGCTCTCTCTCTTTAAAAAATAAGTAAACATTAAATATATATATATATATTGAATGAACCTGTTACAAATTGGGGTGCCTGGCTGGCTCAGGCTCTGTATAATGTATGACTCTTGATCTCAGGGTCCTGAGTTCAAGCCCCATGTCGAGTGTGGAGCCTACTTAAAAAAATAAAATTTACAAATGGAAGTTTTAGGGTGCTTTTTTTTTTTTTTAATGTTTTGAGAGAGAGAGAGGGATCATGCAAGTGCATGGGGGAAGGGCAGAGGGAGAGGGAGAGAGAATCTTAAACAGGTTCCACACCCAGTGTAGAGCCCGACTAGGGGCTTGATCTCAGGACCATGAGATCATGACCTGAGCCGAAATTGAGAGTCAGATGCTCAACCAACTGAGCCACCCAGACACCCCAACAAAAATCTATTATTAGGGGTGCCTGAGTGGCTCAGTCAGTTGGGTGTCTGACTTCGGCTCAGGTCATGATCTCGTGGTCCGTGAGTTCAAGCCCCACGTCGGGCTCCGTGCTGACAGCTCAGAGCCTGGAGCCTGCTTCTGCTTCTGTGTGTGTCTCTCTCTCTGTCCCTAACCCATTCGCATTCTATCTCTGTCTCTCTCAAAAATAAATTAACATTAAAAAAAAAAATCTTATATTAAGTCCCTTGTACATTTGGTAAACACAACAGGTTTGGTGTGGGCTTTTTTGGGGGGTTTTTTTCTTGTTGTTTTTGTTTTTGTTTCAGAGTAATTCATTTACATCACCAACCTTTAAACTTTAGGGAAAATGGAGGATAGATATTTGGAATAATTCATAATAGTATTTTTAATTTCATCATTTAAATTTCTGAAAGGTCATTTATTTATTTATTTTAATTTCATTTTTAAGTAATCTCCACACCCAACATGGGGTCCAATCCCGAGATTGAGAGTTGCACATTCAGCTGACTGGACCTACCTAGGCACCCCTAAAAAGTTGATACTTTTTTTTTTAAGTTTATATTTTTTGACCCAAAATTCTTTTTCACCAGATTTTCGCTTACAGAATGTTTTCTGTGATAATGAAAATTTTTAGCCAGCAACAGGAATTCCTTTAAAAAAGGTGTTTGCCCCAAAAGTGGGGGTGCAGTGCCTGGCTGGCTCATTAGGCGGAGCCTGCGACTCTGGATCTTAGGGTTGTGCGTTTGAGACCCACATTGGTGTAGAGATTACTTAAAAATAAAATCTTAAGGGGCGCCTGGGTGGCTCAGTCGGTTAAGCGTCTGACTTCGGCTCAGGTCATGATCTCACAGTTCGTGAGTTCGAGCACCGCATCGGGCTCTGTGCTAACAGCTCAGAGCCTGGAGCCTGCTTCAGATTCTGTGTCTCCCTCTCTCTCTGCCCCTCCCCTGCTCATGCTCTGTTTCTCTCTGTCTCAAAAATAAATAAACATTAAAAAAAAAATTTTTTTTTTAAATCTTAAAAAAAAAAAGATGTTTGTCAAGTTTTTAATTGTATGGAAAAATCCTCATGGTGAGAAGCAAAAGGAAAATGGGGTAATGAAGTACAACACCGTCATTATGCTTAAAAATAATGTAGAAAGAATGGAAAAACCATGCCTTGGGTAGGATAATGGATATTTTTTATTGCCTTTATGTAAGTACATTATAAATGGTTTATCATGAGCATTTATTTTGTGATCATACAAAGGGTAAATATCAAGTAAAGGAAAAATAAAATTAATTCTTACTAATTCTTTTTTTTTTTTTAATTTTTTTTTTCAACGTTTTTTAATTTATTTTTGGGACAGAGAGAGACAGAGCATGAACGGGGGAGGGGCAGAGAGAGGGAGACACAGAATCGGAAACAGGCTCCAGGCTCCGAGCCATCAGCCCAGAGCCTGACGCGGGGCTCGAACTCACGGACTGTGAGATCGTGACCTGGCTGAAGTCGGACGCTTAACCGACTGCACCACCTAGGCGCCCCCCCTTTTTTTTTTTTTTTAAACGTTTATTTATTTTTGAGACAGGGAGAGACAGCATGAACGGGGGAGGGTCAGAGAGAGAGAGGGAGACATGGAATCTGAAACAGGCTCCAGGCTCTGAGCTGTCAGCACGAGCCTGATGCGGGGCTTGAACTCACAGACCGCGAGATCATGACCTGAGCCGAAGTCAGACGCTCAACCAACTGAGCCACCCAGGCACCCCAGTTCTTACTAATTCTTGATATTTACAAACTATAACTAAAATGCCTTGTTTGCTCACCATTTATGAAGAGACCCAGTTCATTTTCTGGATATATTTATTTTAGAGAAAATGCTCTAGTGTTATTTGACAAATGCATGGAAGGAAAGTTAACTGATACCACTTTATTTATTTTTAGCATGTCAGGTATTCACTGAATTCTTAGTGTCAAAATTAAACTAAATGGGACAAAAATCTTACAAAAAAAAATTATTGACCAGTATAGTATCATTCATGAACACATATGCAAAATCCTTAACAAATTACAAGTTAAATCCAGCAATTTATAAAAAGGTTAATTAATATGACCCAAGTAGGGTTTATCCCAGAGTGCAGGATTGGTGGAAAACTGAATGCTCCCTCCCCCTATTGGGAACCAAGGCCAGGGTGTTCAGTGTCAAACACACTTATATTCATGTTTGTACAAGAGTGCCTTGCCAGCGCAGTAAGGAAGAAAAATAAAAAGCATACAGATTGGGAAGGAAGAAATGAAACTGTTTATTTGTAGACAACATGATCTTCTATGTAGAAAACCCAAAGAATCTACAAAAAAGCTACTTAGAACTATGGCTGAATTTAACAGAATCACTGGATGCAGGGTTAATATTCAAGTGGTAATTGTATATCTATAAAGTAGCAATGAATAATTTGGAAATTAAAAATTGAAAATGTCACACAGTCGCATCAGAAAAACCCCAAAATACTTAAGGATGAATGTAACAAAATATGTGCAAAATTAGAAGTCATTTCTGTGTAGAAGTACTTGAATATATGGTCAAAAACTCTGTTTATATTAAGAGTATGTACATTTTTCTGTAAAAGAAATGGGTTTTAGAAGATGGTTTTTCTTAGGTGAGGTTTTTGTATTCTTTTTTACTTTATTACGTGTGTGTCATAAGTTCCTTATAATTGCAAATCTTGTATCTGCTTGGCCATTCCCCTAATGTTGGATAGATTGTTTCCAAGGTTTCAAAATGCATTTTCTAAGTTTCTTTAAATTGGTTGATATATATCCTACTACTGATAAATTTGAACCCATAATAGGTTTAATGATAAATTATAGGAAGAATGGAATCAATCATTTGATTTTAGAGCATGTAATTGGTGTTGGGTAAAGATTGATTACATTTGGCCACCAGAATGAAAGTTTAGTATGTTCTTGAGGTCTGTTTCTAATACTTATTCTTGATAGCTCATTATTTCCATTATCTTAGAAAAAACTAACTTTAAAAGATGTGGCAGTGGCTTCCCATTTTTGCATCAAAATGACATAATGCATTTGTTAATTTACTTATTCATTGGCAATAACATCTTGTGAAGTCTTTCCTTTGCCTCTTAGATGTCTGAGTTCTGCTGTGTATTAGAATTGAGCAATCTTGGGGCACCTAGGTGGCTCAGTCAGTTAAGCGTCCAGTGTCAGCTCAGGTCATGATCTCTCTGTTGGAGTTTGAGCCCCATGTTGGGCTCTGTCCTGATCCCTCCCTCACTTGCACTGTCTCTCTCAAAAATAAATACACATTAAAAAAAAAAAAAAGAATTGAACACTTTTTATTATCCCCGAATACCACCCCCAGAACTTAAGTCCTTAAATTTATTTGTTTACATGTCTGTTGTCTCCTGTCAGACTGGGAATGGACTTTGTCTTTTGGCTTTATATACCTACCTGCTAGTATTATTAGGTATATGACAGATGATGTACCAGAAGTGTGTTTTAGTAATTACAACTTCAGTTTCTCTATAGAGAAAAGACCAATTTACACTTGAAGATTGCTATTTCTCCAACGTTTTTTATTTATTTTTGGGACAGAGAGAGACAGAGCATGAACGGGGGAGGGGCAGAGAGAGAGGGAGACACAGAGTCGGAAACAGGCTCCAGGCTCCGAGCCGCCAGCCCAGAGCCTGACGCGGGGCTCGAACTCACGGGCCGTGAGATCGTGACCTGGCTGAAGTCGGACGCTTAACCGACTGCGCCACCCAGGCGCCCCGAAGATTGCTATTTCTAAGATAGTTACCCTTTGTCACTAGCTCATACTGGCCTGCTGAGTGCTAATGTGAAACAAGAAAGAAGGGATGGGTTGATGTTAACTAACTTTCTGATTATTTGACAGGTGTGGGATTATGAGACTGGAGATTTTGAGCGAACCCTTAAGGGGCATACAGACTCTGTACAGGATATTTCGTTTGACCACAGTGGCAAGCTTCTGGCTTCCTGTTCTGCAGATATGACCATTAAACTATGGGATTTTCAGGGCTTTGAATGCATCAGAACCATGCACGGTAAGGGGTAGAGGATAATATTTTGATAGTGATTTGTAATGTGACATTCCAGAGAAAAGAATATTGTTTTCTAATAGTGTGCGGGTTCCCTACATTCGATTCTTAATTGTATCAGTGGAAGAGCATATGATGTGTAGCCCGTGGATAAACCACAGTAGTTGAGAGTTGTTTCAGTTATAAGGTTTTAAGTATCTCTTAGTGGTTTATATAAAATACTTAATTCGCTTTCAGGAATATTTTTGGATAAGAAAAACTGCTGGGACATCTGTCTTCAAGAAAAAAAGAAAAATGAAGTTATTGGGGAATTTGTTTTGCTTTTCGTTTTCTCACCTGGGAAACAAGTTCATAGAAAGTAGATACAGTAAAAGCTGGAACCTAGCATTTCTTGCTCACTTTATAATGTTGTACATACACTGTAGAATGTGAGCTTGCTTTCCTGGTTCTTGTCATAGAGACTATTCTCTGAGGCACTTGGGCTTTGTGGGAAGAACATGGGCTTTAGAATCAGATATCTGGGTTCAGATCCCTACTTGTTTACTTGTGGCATTGGGAAATTTCAGCTTCTTTCATAGGCAAGGTAGAGGTAATAATACCTGTCATAGGATTGTTGTGAGGATAAAATGAGATCATATACATAAATCATCTTGGTTTAGTATCTGGCACATAAGGGGTGCTCACTAAATAAGGATTTTTGTTGTTTCGTTGACCATGATAAAATTTGAACGTTTGGATTTTGTATAAGGAATACATTCTGTGTTGGTAATAAAAAGTTTTTTGTTTTTTTTTTTTAATAGATAATTCAGTGATGTAAGCTATGTGTTTACATAGGAAGTGTAATTTGAAGGGTGTGTTTCCCCCCAAATTAAATGGGGAAGCTTACCAGTTAAAGGAATTCTGTTGAATCCTTTCATAAAAACTAGTGTTTATGTTTCTTTAAGTAGCCTGTGTCTTGTTGCTCTGGCTTAATGAAGAAGGAAAGTAGGAGATAGAGGCCTCCTGTTACGGAATGAGTAAGTCAAGGGAATAAAAGGCACAGTATGAGGAATATAGTTAAAGACACTGTAATAATGTATAGTGACAGATGGCAGCTACGCTTGTGATGAACATAGCATAATGTATAAACTTCTCAACTGAAACTAATGTAACATTATGTGTCAACTATGCTCAAAAACAATTTTTTTTAAAGAAGAGTTCTTGGGGTGCCTGAGTGGCTCAGTCAGTTAAACATCTGACTTTGGCTCAGGTCATGATCTCATACTTTGTGAGTTTAAGCCCCGCGTGGGGCTTTGTGCTGACAGCTCAGAGCCTGGAGCCTGCTTCAGATTCTGTGTCTCCGTCTCTCTCTGCTCATCCCCTGCTAGCACTCTGTCTCTCTCAAAAATAAATAAACATTAAAAAAAAAAAAAAAAAAAAGTTCTTTCTAACCATTGTATATGTTCCTTAAAATAATGATATTTATGAGGATTCTCTAGGGCTTTTTCCACAAAGGATAACTAATTAGGAATAATGCATATAGAATAATGCATTTCTTTTTTACCCCCATTAACATCAACAACAAAATTTTTCAAACACTATTTTTTTGGGAAATGTTTACCTATTTTGAGGGAGAAGAGAGAGTGAGTGGAGGAGGGGCAGAGAGAGAGGGAGAGACGAGCCCATCATAAGGCTCAATCCCACGAACCATGAGATCATGACCTGAGCCAAAATCAAGAGTCAAACACTTAACCGACTAGGCCACCCAGATGCCTTGGACCACTATTTTAAATATGGAACCAAATGTGGGGCACCTGGGTGGCTTAGTTGGTTAAGCGTCCGCCTTTGGCTCAGGTCATGATCTCACAGTCTGGGAGTTCGAGCCCTGCATCAGGCTCTGTGCTGACAGCTCAGAGCGTGGAGCCTGCTTCGGAATTTGTGTCTCCCTCTCTCTCTGCCCCTCCCCTGCTCATGCTCTCTTTCTGTCTCAAAAATAAATAAAAACATTTTTTAAAAATTTAAATATGAAACCAAATCTCCATTTTTCTTATTCTTCTGTTTAGCTTTGTAAATCTTATCTCCAATTTATATCTTAGGATATCAACCATGGAAATTTTTGTGTTTTTCTACTGTTCACATATAAATATTCAGCATATTAATACATCCAAATGCTAATGACACTGATGTTAAAACAGTTTTGTGGTCCTAAATTGAGCTAGCTGCTTTTCATTGTGGATTATTTTAATAAGCTATTATTTTAATAGCTAGCTGCTATTTCATTGTGGATTATTTTATTAAGTTGCTAATTCCTAAACTTTTTTGTGTGTAAATCCAAAGTTTCTTATCAAATTTATTAAAACCCAGTGTATTTAAAGTTGCTGTGGTATTTGAAATCCCATGGTGAAATCTCATGGTAAACTGAGATTTAATTATGCTATAGATCACTTAATACATTGCTGTGTTATGTTTTAGGCCATGACCACAATGTCTCTTCAGTAGCCATCATGCCCAATGGAGATCATATAGTGTCTGCCTCAAGGGATAAAACTATAAAAATGTGGGAGGTGCAAACTGGGTAAGTAGGTTTGGTTGAAATGGTGTCAGCTAAAGAGATATTAAACAACCAAACAAAATGTGTTCTGAACCAGTTATTTTGACTTTAACCCAAAATAATTATGGTGCTGGTTGTGTTATATACTGTAAAATGAGGTTTGAATCTCTAAATGTTTCCCAAAAAGGAATAGAGAAATTATTAAAAAAAAAAAAAAAAAAAATTCGTGTCCTCGAGAGCCATTTTCTATGCAATGGCTTATGATCTCTGTGGTCTTCTTTTAGGTGATTTCTCTATGGGTTGAAATAAAATGTAAATAACATTTGTGCAGGTAGGCCCCTGTTAGGCTTAATTTGGTTGTGCTTAGAATCACACATGATTGTTACAATAAAATCTTAACCTACTACTAAGTAGTTTTACCCAGATTAGTAGAGTATGCCTTTGTCTCAACAAAGCTATAAATATTTTTGTTAGGTTTATTGTGTGTGTTTAGTTTTAGAAGATTTTATTTCTCTCTATATTTTACCTTCTAGAATGTGTTGATTGGTTAGCTCCTTAATGATACTTCCATCAGCTTATTTTGACTGATGTTTGATTTTCCGGCCTGTCCCCATCTTTCATTAACCATGAATGTACATTTATTGTGCTGACTCACATATGATTACCCTAACATGGTGCCGTCCTCTTTATTCCAGTACGTACGTAGCTAGTTTTATATTGCTCCTGGGAAGTATCCCAGTGATTGCCATTCATGATGTAGATTATTATTTGTTTTGACAGCTACTGTGTGAAGACATTCACAGGACACAGAGAATGGGTACGTATGGTGCGGCCAAATCAGGATGGCACTCTGATAGCCAGCTGTTCAAATGATCAGACCGTGCGCGTATGGGTCGTAGCAACAAAGGAATGCAAGGCTGAGCTTCGAGAACATGAGCATGTGGTAGAATGTATTTCCTGGGCTCCAGAAAGCTCATATTCTTCCATCTCGGAAGCAACAGGATCTGAGGTATGTGATTTATATATCATTTCATGATTTGATTGCTGGTATCAGAATCTTAGATAACTTCTGATTCTCAGTTTCAGGGCAGTTAATGCATTGAAAAATCTGTATCCCAGAATTCTGAATCTTGAAACTCTCTTTCGAACTTGCAGAAATGTTTATATTTTTTAACTAGTGATTATTATTGCTGTCAGCTGACCCGTGATTTGGGCTGGGGATGGTGGACCCGCCTGAAGAGTAAAAGTGGTCATTAAATTTATAAGAAATGCCATTGTTATAAGAGTATAGCAACTGGTGCAAAATAAAACTTATGGGAGAAGTTAAAAGTTATCTTTTAGAAGAATAGCCTTCTTTAATGAGCGTAATTATTTATAAATTTATGGTGGAATGCAGTTCAGTATTTAAATATTTATTTTAAACAGAATATTTCATATGAAGGCCTCTTGATACTCTTGATCACTAGAAGCACTAGCTGAATCTGTCTGGAGTTTTATTTATTTGTGTGTTTTAAGTTTTTATTTGAATCACCCATCCTCCGCCCATCTCCCCTCTGGTAACCATCAGTTTGTTCTCTGTAGTTAAGAATCTGTTTCTTGGTTTGTTGCTCTCTTTTTTCCCCTCCTTTGCTCATTTAAATTCCACATGCAAGTGAAATCTTACGATATTTGTTTTTCTCTGACTTATTTCACTTAGTATTATACTCTCTAGCTCCATCCATGTCATTGCAAACGGCAAGATTTCATTCTTTTTTGTGGATGAATAATATTCCATTGTGTGTGTATGTATGTATATATATATCTTCTTTATCCATTCATCAGTTGATGTACACTTCGGTTGCTTCCATAGCTTGGCTATTATAAACAGTGCTGCTGTAAGGGTGCATGTATGTCCCTTTGAATTAGTGGAATTTTTTTTTCTTTCTTCTTTTCTTTTCTTTTCTTTTCTTTTCTTTTCTTTTCTTTTCTTTTCTTTTCTTTTCTTTTCTTTTCTTTTCTTTTCTTTTCTTTTCTTTTCTTTTCTTTTCTTTTCTTTTCTTTTCTTTTCTTTTCTTTTCTTTTCTTTTCTTTTCTTTTCTTTTCTTTCTATTCTTTGGGTAAATACCCAGTAGTACAATTTACAATTACTGGATCATAAGCCGTTCTATTTTATACTTTTTGAGGAACTTCCATACTGTTTTCTAGAGTGGCTGCACCAGTTTGCATTCCCACCAATAGTGCAAGAGGGTTCCCCTTTCTCTATGTCCTCGCCAATACCTGTTGTTTCTTGTGTCTTTTATTTTAGCCATTCTGACAGGTGTGAGGGGATACCTCATTGTAGTTTTGATTTGCATTTCCCTAATGATAGTGATGGTGAGCATCTTTTCATACGTGTGTTGGCCAACTGTATGTCTTCTTTGGAGAAGTGTCTGTTCATGTCACCTCATTTTTTAACTGGATTTGTTTTTTTGGGTGTTCAGTTATAGAAGTTCTTTATATTTGGGGGGTACTAACTCTGTATCAGATATGTCATTTTGCAGATACCTTCTCCCATTCGGTAGGTTGCCTTTTTGTTTTATTGTTTCCTTTGCTGTGCAGGAGCTTTTTATTTTGATACAGTCCCAGTAATTTATTTTTGCTTTTGTTTGTTTTTCTTTGCCTCAGGGGACCTATTTAGAAAAAAGGTGATACAGCCAGTGTCAGAGAAATTACTGCCTATGTTTTCTTCTAGGATTTTTATGATTTCAGATCTTATATTTAGGTCTTTAATCCATTTTGAATTTATTTTTGTGTGTGGTGTAAGAAAGTGGCCCAGTTTCATTCTTTTGCATGCTGCTGTCCAGTTTTCCCAACACCATTTGTTGAAGAGACTATATTTCCCTTTGGGTATTCTTTCCAGCTTTGTCAGAGATTAATTGACCATATAATTGTGGGTTTGTTTCTGGATTTTCTATTCTTTTCCATTGATCTATATGTCTATTTTTGTGCCAGTACCATAGTGTTTTGCCTACTACAACTTTGTGATAAAACTTGAAGTCTGGAATTGTGATGCCTCCCCAGCTTTGCTGTTCTTTTTCGGGATTGCTTTGGCTGTTTGGGGTCTTTTTAGACATTTTAACAATATGTGCTCAGTCCGTAAACATGGAATGTCATTCCATTTCTTTGTGTTGTCTTCAATTTCTTTCACCACTGTTTTCTGGTTTTCAGGGTACAGATCTTTCACCTCTTTGGTTAGGTTTATTCCTAGGTATCTTATTATTTTTTGGTGCCATTGTAAATGGGATTGTTTTCTTAATTTGTCTTTCTGCTGCTTCATTATTGGCTTTTAGAAATGCAACAGATTTCTGTACCTTTTTTTTTTTTTTTTTTTTTTTTTTGGTATCCTGCAACTTTACTGAATTTGCTTATCAGTTCTAGAAATTTTTGGGTGGAGTCTTTTGGGCTTTCTACTCAGGAGTTTTATATTTCGTCATGGTTCTTAATTTTTACTTTTCATGATTTCATTATTTATGATTAATAACTTAATAATAAATTACAGACTGTTGTTTCTTTGAATAAATTATATGAGCCAAAATTGACCATGTTCCTTTTTTATAGAGACAGTCCTATCGTGGATATTTTAATTATATTTTAATAAATGAATGAAAAGAATCTTCTTCCCCTACCCCCACCCTTCACCCCCCAAAATTATTTTTCTGAAATGAAACTTCTGTAGTAATCTCTTAAATTTTGGCTGGCTGTTTGGTTGCATTTTCAAATTCTTTTTACTGCCCTCTGGTGGTGGTTACTTACCATGTCATAAAGTTGATTCTGGCTTGGATGTTATATAAAGACTGAATTAGTTTTCAATTTTTTTCTTGATTCCAGAAGTCTTGAGCAATAAATTTATCATCTGTTAGTATTATAGAAACTGAGTCTTAACCTAAATGGAGATTTTCTATTTTCATATTATCTGGGTCCTTCCTGTGTAGCCTACATATGTCAGAAAAGACTTGTGTATTTCGATAGAGGAAAATAAAATGAGTAAGTCCTGGAGATCTAATTGTACAGCTTGGTGACTATAGTTAACAATACTGTGTTGTATATACGTGAAATTTGCTAAAAGGGTAGCTCTAAAGCGGGGGATGGTTATACGAGGCAATGGATATGTTAACTAACCTGATTATGATGATCATTTTACCATGTATATGTATCTCAGTATCAAATTGTGTATAGTAAACATACACAATATTTATTTGTCTCCCAAAATTGCATTTCTGTAAAATTGAAAATATAGATCATTGTTAGAAGTCATCTAAAGTCTTCACTTAACTTCTTACATGGGAAACTTAATTTTTGTATGTTTTCTATAGACTAAAAAAAGTGGCAAGCCTGGGCCATTCTTACTGTCTGGATCCAGAGACAAGACTATTAAGATGTGGGACGTCAGTACTGGCATGTGCCTTATGACCCTAGTAAGTTTGCATAATATTAACTGCTTCTTTTGAAGCTTACTGTGTTTATATTTTGGGGGGTTAGATGCCTTGTGATATCTTACTAAATAATCTGAATTAGTCCAGGCTTTAAAATAACTTCTTTATAAAGATAATTTTTCTTAAACTTTTGTAATTCCATTGTTAACAGTGAAATGAAAGTTATTCCTGTAGGGATGCTTGGATGGCTCAGTAGGTTAAGCTTCCAACTTTGGCTCAAGTCATGATCTCACATTTCATGAGTTTGAGTCCCGCATCAGGCTCTCTGCTTCGGATCCTCGGTCCCTCTCTCTGCTCCTTCCCCACTTGCACTCTTTCTTTCAGAAATAAACACTTAAAAAGATAAAAGAAAATTACTCCTGTAGAATGTCATGTTATAAAAAGGATCTACAAAGCCATTAATGCTAGGAGGGAGATCCTAGCTCACTTTATCTTTAAAAATTCTATATCTCCTATGGGGAAAAATAGTATTATTATAGACCCATTCATTTTTTAAAGTGTTTGATTCTGTATTTCACTGTATTTAATTTTAATATGAATCCTATTGACATATTTGTTCATATGGTCTTCTTTATTTGTTTTATTTTACCATTATGACGTTAATGTTGTTACCTAGCTTTACGGCTTAGAAATGTTTATTTCATTTTCAGGAGCGCCAGAATTTAATATTAGGATATATAAATGATAGTACAAGATTGTGGGCATTTTTATTTGCCTAAGGGAGCAATAAGGGGATCTGTGGGCATTAACAATTTTTGTTAATTAACAATTTTTGTAATTTGGCATCCGTTTGTTTTAGAGACGTTTTAGGTACTAACCATACCTTGAAGTGATGGTCTCTGTAAGATATGGTAGACACTGGGGCGCCTGGGTGGCGTAGTCGGTTAAGCGTCCGACTTCAGCCAGGTCACGATCTCGCGGTCCGTGAGTTCGAGCCCCGCATCAGGCTCTGGGCTGATGGCTCGGAGCCTGGAGCCTGTTTCCGATTCTGTGTCTCCCTCTCTCTCTGCCCCTCCCCTGTTCATGCTCTGTCTCTCTCTGTCCCAAAAATAAATAAAAAAACGTTGAAAAAAAAAAAAATTTAAAAAAAGATATGGTAGACACTTTGGAAGTATCATCAAGAATTGATTAGAAAATTAGACTCTCCTCTAACAGTATTCTGAGCTGAGTTCAGATACACTGTATTACTATTTAAAAAGGTGATCTGCAGAGCTACCTAGCTGGCTCAGTTGGTAGAGCATGTGGCTCTTGATCTCAGGATTATGTGTTTGGGACCCACATTTGGGTGTAGAGACTGCTTAAAAATAAAATCTTAGGGGCACCTGGATGGCTTGGTCTGACTTTGAGTGTCTGACTTTGGCCCAGGTCATGATCTCACGATTTGTGAATTTGAGCCCTGCGTCAGGTTCTCTGCTGTCAGCACAGAACCCATTTCGAATCCTCTGTCTCCCTCCCTCTCTGACTCTCTTTCAAAAAAGAATATTTAAAATAAAATAAAATCTTAAAGAAAAGAAGGAAAGCATGTGCTCTCCTCCCCTGTAAGAACAGAGGTCACCTTAATTTCTCCCGAGGTTTCTGGCTCCTGTTTTTCACCTGAAGGATAGTACTTTTTACGGCTTTATTTTGGTGTAGCCATGGAAATGTGATTTTGTATTTTACTTTTAAAATACATTTTGGGGCGCCTGGGTGGCGCAGTCGGTTGAGCGTCCGACTTCAGCCAGGTCACGATCTCGCGGTCCGTGAGTTCGAGCCCCGCGTCAGGCTCTGGGCTGATGGCTCGGAGCCTGGAGCCTGTTTCCGATTCTGTGTCTCCCTCTCTCTCTGCCCCTCCCCCGTTCATGCTCTGTCTCTCTCTGTCCCAAAAATAAATAAAAAAATGTTGAAAAAAAAAATTTTTTTAAAAAAATAAAAAATAAATAAAAAAAATTAAAAAAAAAAAAAATAAAATACATTTTGTATTGGGGCGCCTGGGTGGCTCAGTCAGTTAACCATCCAACTTTGACTCAGGTCACGATCTCTCAGTTCATGAGTTTGAGCCCTGCATCAGGCTTTGTGCTGACAGCTCAGGGCCTGCTTCTGATTCTGTACCTCTCTCTCACTCTCTCTCTCTCTCTCTCTCTCTCTCTCTGTCCCTCCCCTGCTGACGCTGTCTCTCTCTCTCTCTCCCTCAAAAATAAATAAACATTAAAAAAAATTGTTTTAAATAGATTTTGTACTTAACTTTTGTTGAGACTTCTACCTCTCGTCATTGGTGACTTTTATAGGTCACTACAGTAGACCTTTATTTATTTATTTAAGTTTATTTTGAGAGAAAGTGGGTGCAGGGCAAGGGCATAGAGAGAGTGGAAGAATCCCAAGCAGGCTCCACACTGTCCGTGCAGAGCCTGATGTGGGGCTGGATCCCACGAACTGTGAGCTCATGACCTGGGCTGAAACCAAGAGTTGGATGCTTACCCGACTGAGCCATCCAGGCACACTGGTCAAAGAATATGTTACGTTGGTCATCTGTCTTTTTTTGTTTTTCTTTCTTCTTTCTTTTTATTTATTTATTTTTTTTATAAACTCCCCTTGGGTTCTTTTGTAAAAGCAGTACGGTTATTTACATTATAGAAAAATTAGAAATATACAGAAAAGCTAAAAGAAGAAAATAAAAATCACCCATATACAGCTCTGTCATACCTAATAAAACCTACCAAGTTTGTTTAAGTTTATTTACTTATTTTGAGAGAGAGAGCAAGCAGGGTAGGGGTAGAGAGAGAAGGAGACAAAGGATCTGAAGCGGACTCTGTGCTGACAGTAGAGAGCCCAATGCAGGGCTCAAACTCACCAACCGTGAGATCATGACCTGGGCAATGTCAGAAACTTAACTAACTGAACCATCCAGGTGCCCCTCTTTTTTTTTCATGTTTGAGAGGGAGACAGAGTACGGGCAGGGGAGGGGCAGAGAGAGAGACACAGAATCTGAAGCAGGCTCCAGGCTCTGAGCTATCAGCATAGAGCCTGGTGTGGGGCTCAAACTCAGAGTGCAAAATCATGACCTGCTGTGAAGTTGGCCACTTAACTGACTGAGCCACCCAGATGCCCCTCCCCTCAACCCCCCACCTGCTTTTTTTTAAATGTTTATTTATTTTTGAAAGAGAGAGAATCCAAAGCAGGCTCCAGGCTCCGAGCTGTCAGCACAGAGCCCAACGCAGAACTCAAACTCGTGAACCATGAGATCATGACCTGAGCCGAAGTCAGACACGTAAACCATTGACTGAATCACCTAGGCGCCCCTACCAAGTTTTCTTTTTTTAGTCTAGGGTTGTCCAGTAGAACTCTCTGTGATGATGTTCTATATCTGTACTATCCATTATTATAGCTACTAGCCACATGCAGCTGTTGAGCTCTTGAAATGTGGCTAATGAGACTGAGGACTCAATTGCTGATAGTATTAATATTTTAGTTTATATTTTAAAAACTACATGTGACTAAATGGCTACCCTGTTGGACTGTTCAGCACCAACCCATTGTCTTAAATTTCTATGTAGAGGAATATGGTGGATATATATTTGGCTCCAAATATTTTAACATATATCTCCTAAGAATAAAGAATAACACCTTTATTCTTAAGTTTCTTGATTATACTCAAGAAACTTAACATTGGGGTGCCTGACTGATGCAGTCGGTAGAGCACGTGACTCTTGATCTTGGGGTCATGAGTTTGAGACCCACATTGGGCGTAGACATTAAAAACATGATTAAAAAAAAGAAAAGAAACTTACCATTAATACTACATATTCACATTTTCTCTAGTTATCCACTAGTGCCCTTTATAACTGTATTGTAGCCACCACCCAGGAGCCAGTCAAGCATCACACATATTTACTGGTCATGCCTTATTAGTTTCCAGTTTCCTTTAATCTAGAAAAATTCCCTACACTTTTTTGGGGGGATGTGAGGTTCTTTTTTGGCACTGATGTTTTGGGTACATGTAGCTTCACTGCTTTGAGTAATGACTGAACTATTTTCTTAGATGCCGTTTAAATATTTTATCCCTTTATTAAGTTGAACACCTTTTGTTTTTAAGGTGGGTCATGATAACTGGGTACGTGGAGTTCTGTTCCATTCTGGGGGGAAGTTTATTTTGAGTTGTGCTGATGACAAGACCCTCCGTGTGTGGGATTACAAGAACAAGCGATGCATGAAGACCCTCAATGCGCATGAACACTTTGTTACCTCCTTGGGTATGTACGAGTAAGGAGATTTCTTAACAAGTAGATTTTGGAGTGCGAGACACAAACAGTTTTATGTAATCATGAGGAATTTTCCAGGTAAGAAATGACCTGTGCTTTCAGGACAGACTAGAGAAGACAGTTTAAAAACTTTGTGGATTCCTACTATTTGTTTTAAATTTTCCTTTCCTTAACTCTCTCTTTCCATCATCAGCCTTATAATAAAAAAAAATTACTTTCTCCATTGCACAACATTGGTTTTGGAAGCTAGGATTGTGAAGAGGATGCTTACTAACCACTCTGATGGGTAATTTTCTTCCCCTACTAGTTTGTAAGTTTCTCAAAGGAAATCTTACTCAGCCTTTTTCCCTCCGGCAGGTTTATACTCTCATGTACTGGGGACTCACTGAATTAAGTCTAATAAACAGCCTCAGTGTCATCTAGACCTAAATCTAGAATATAAGATAGTGAATACATTAAAAATATAATACACCCAGGGTATGATGGATCTAATGATAAAAATAAAGCCTCAGTAGAATAGGGCCAATGCCTACCTCATAGGATTGTTAAAAGAATTAAACATGAATATAATGCATTAGTACTAAGCCTGGAACATAGTAAGTTAAGTAAGTAGATACATTAGAGCTACCCTTGTTGTTAGATTCGAGTGAAACATTCAGCCTTAGTTGGGATGGGGGTAATGGGCGTAGGTATTTTTATTGAAGTGTTAATACAGGATTTAATCATTAAGTCTCAGCTTCGCTAACCCAGGGGTGTATGTGTGGGTGTGTATAGAAAAAAATGAGCATTCCTGGCACTTGGACTTGCTTATTTTGTGGCTTGTTAAAAATTTTATCTGCGTTTAAAATAAGCCTTTTCTTTTTCTTTCAGATTTCCATAAGACGGCACCATATGTGGTTACTGGCAGTGTAGATCAAACAGTAAAGGTGTGGGAGTGCCGTTGATTGAGTCTCATTTGGCCCCTCCTCCCGTTTTTCCTCTGGATGCACTCTGATGATACCATGGTTACCCCATTGAGCTCTGTTTAAATAAATATTGTCCTTTCATGTAAATTATTCTGGATGTAGATTGAGCTTATTAAATGTTACACACAAAGTATTCATGCATGGTGAATCCAAATTGTATACTGTAAATTTACATACGTTGTCTAGAAGTACCATAGGGTTTAAAAACCTGGGCTGGCATTGGTCACACCAGGCCTAAGAAGGCAGAAGTTGAATAAATTGAACTAGGGCACTAAACTGAATAGTTGACAGTGTCATTTTATGTTGGATTATTAATTCCTGTTTTTCTTTCTGCTATCTGTTGGTGCCTGACTTGATGGCCTCATTTGGGGAAAAGTGGTGATTATTAGGGCTTTTTCTGAAATGTGTATCTATGTAACATCACTTAAGTGTGCTTAATAAATCTTCTTTAAGGATGTTAGATGATAAGGCTACAATTCAAAATCTTCTGAACCATCTATGTAATTAATGGGGATTACACATTGGAATTTTTGTCATGACACATTTGCCAAATCAATAGGACACATTTGTTTTGGCAGCCTATCAGGCAGAGGCTAGTGGTATATTTATGTACGGAAATGACTGTAAATCTCAAATAAGAAAAATCTCAGCAGCTAATAGCAAATCATTTCTTTCATTTGGGTCCTAATGCTTTGTAAACAGGTTGAAAAACACTGTAATTCTCTAAGCTTCTATTTTTCACACTAGACACACTTGTAGTTGTCTTCTCCATACTGTTAGACTGTGCAGTGACGTGACTCCCAAGTAGAATTTAATCTTCCCGTTGAGTGTGTCATGGTACAAATCACTATTTGTTTTCGATGTTCTTTAGGGATGTGCAATGTGCATTACATAATGACAAATACGGAAAAGGTTATGTTTGCCATCTGAAGGGAGTGGGAGAAATACAGCAGTTTGTTCTTCAACACAAATCTGATACTGATTTGAACTGTATTTAACTTACAAGTTGAAAACAAGACAGGGTTTAATGGAGCATGCATAAAAATGTACTGTGTTTTCACCTTTTGTTTATATATAAATGTTATATGGGCCTATCTGTAAGTGGATAAGTCTGTATATGTATATCACACACATACAACCTCCATATCCTTGGATCCTGGGCTTTCGAAGAAGTGCTAAAATGTACAAGTAGAATAAATTTTGCTGTGGAGTACCATGCTTTAGAACAAACCCTTTTTGATCCTAATGCTTCTGAAAACTAGGTCTGACTCTGTGGGAATTGTTCCCAGCTAAAAGGAAAAGCACCCCCCGCCCCATTTGGCTGTTCAGCATTTTATGCATCCTTGATATATTGTATATTGTGATCCAAAGTTACTACAAGTAGGCTTAAGAGAATTTTTATCTATGACTTTGGAAACAATATTTCATTGCAGATTATTAAATAATTCTATTGCTTAGCTAACCAACAGCTTTTTTTTAAAGGTCATTTGAAAAGTTAACAGAACAGTGAAATAACAAGACAGTTTAACAAAGAAACTTACTCTGAATTGCATTTTATTCATTTGCGTAATGTGATTTTTAAAATGTCCCTTTTAGTATTTAATGGAAATTTGGTTCTTGAAAAAGACAAAGGGTTAGAGTTAATGTCCTGTAGATACACACACAGAGACTAGGCCTTACGTTTACTAGAAGCAGCTTTACGTCTGACTTGTGTCTTTTTGTTTGTTTGCTCTGTTTTTAATAATTCCTGAGAGACATCTCTGGAAGGAAAAGTGTTTTGAGAACTAATGGCTACTTTTGAAGACAAAAATTACAACTTAAGCTAATTCCTTACATACAGTAGAATAACTTTCAGGACAATATTGCCTCACAACCCTGCTCACATTGAGAAGTCTTTTTTGTTTGTTTGTTTGTTTGTTTGTTTCTTTTTAGCTGTTCTGACTGGATTTTTCTACAAATGCTATGGAAGATATCTTTGTTCTCGTTTGCTGCTATTTCCTGTCCTATTTTAAGAAATATAAATACATAGAAATGGTGCATCTTAACATTTGTTTGTACATGTATAAATGTCTTGTATTTTAATTCATTTTTAGCATGTAGCAACACGAATTGTTTAAGGGTAAGCCACGACATCTAGAAATCACTCATAGATACGAACAATAAAGGCAAAAATGGTACCGATTTAGGAGGAAACAAAGCTGCTGTCCACTGGGTTTTCCCCCCTGCAGCACACAGTGACTTTCATTAACAAAGGAGGAGAAACAATATTACTCTGTAAACAAAGTTATCCTTACTTGGGAGATTGCCACAGCCTGCTGCTTAGTTGAGTTACCAGACATCCTCCGTTTAAGAAGCAGCAAACATTGAATCTCAGGGATGGTCCTCAACTGGATCCAAATGTAACGAGCCCTGTTTGAATAATGAAGGGGGGTGGGGGAGAGTGGATCCATCCATAATCCGGAATCGGATGTGCAGCGGTTTCCTGCACTGTTGTTTGACGCTGCCCTGTTGATGCCCTTTCTTCCTGTTTCCTCCGTTTTCTCTGTCTGCTGTCTAACCCTGTGCCTTGCCTGGGATAAGTACAATGATGAGGTTACTGGTTTGGATTGTAAGTAGAGGAATTTATTAACTGGTTTAGAGGTTCACTGCTGCTTTGTCACTTTCTCAATCAAATTGGTCACTTAATTTAAGAAATAAAAAGCTGGTAGAATTGCATCCTCAGATGATTATTTGACTTTGTGTGTGTGAAAAGACATTCCAGTGCCACCCTGATATAATGTGCCCAAGAAGTCCTAGCTGCAGTCTTGGAAGTGCGAGCCACAGAAACTGTGGTTTAGACGTTGCTTGGAGAATAGTTGCTTTTTGACATGGCATCTTGCACTTTAGGAGACTAAGACCGTCCTGTTTTGTCTGTGTGTGGTGTGACCAATGGTGTGCCCAGAGCACTGCTCTAAAAATCACTAGTGTTAGCAAGTCGTCCAGGCTGTGGAGCACTCGCTGTAGTCTTCGGAAGCTTTGGCTCTAGATCACCAAGCCCAGTCTCCTTACTGTCAGTGCCCTGCTCTCCTGTTTGCCTCTTTCTGTTTCTGTGTGAACTTCCAGGTAAAATCACGCATTAAATAGTTTTCTTTTAAATTCACTTAAAGAAAAACTATTTAAAAGTAAAGGATATTTTGTTTTGTTGACAGTGGTGGCTTGATAATCCTTAAGCAACTGAAGTTAAAATTGTTGAAGGAAAAGGCACTTAAAATGGTTACTCTTTCTGTCCAGCTGTATATAAGTCCAATGTGTTAATTAATCTAGATGATGCAAAGAAGAATCTCCTGGTAGAGAAGCGACATGTACAAAATTGGTGAAAAAGGTTTTTGGGGTTTGTTTTTTTTTTTTTTTTTTTTTTTTTTTTTGGTTTTTTTTGGGTTTTTTTTTTCTTTTCAGTGGGGTGGGGGGGAGGGCAAGCTGGATTTACAAGTCACAACTGGACTGGACTGGCCTTTTTATCTTTCCACTATATCATGTAAGTAGCTGCTTTCTTGTCCTGCCTATCCTTCAGGCATCCCTAAAGCTCACTCTGAAGATGATAGAAACAAACACAAAATCTTCGAGTTAGAAGTTGATCTGACACTGACATGAAGGCAAGCATTGATTTCATATGAATGTTGCAGAGGTGGTGGTGATTGGAGAAAACAGTTCCCAGATTGTAAGAGTTAACTGAAGATATTGACACAATTAAAAAAAAAATCAGTAAAGGAATGTATATAATATTGCTCTTGTGTTTTACAGTAAGATTTGTTGCTCTCAGACTGTGTAAAACAAAATTTATTCATGTTTTCTGCATATTAAAAAATCCTATTGTACCAATTGGTAAACTATTAAATGCCTATAAAACTAGATGTGATTTTTTTTTTTTTTTTTTTTTTTTGTGTGTCCCTGTGCAGAGACTTAAAGCTTTTTAGTGGAGTCCTCATTGGAGATGGGGCTGTGTTCAACACCTGTCGTAGAGTCAGATGCAAATTGGTGGCAGGGCCTTGATGGAAGTCTTTTTCTCTAGGGCAGCGGTGGCACTGCCTTTACTGTCTGCTTCCTTCACCTTATTAGGAGATCAGGAGCGAGGAGTGGTGGCTGCAGGAGCTCTTACCATGGTGGTGGACTTGCAGAGCTCAGACTGTTCTCTGAGGCACCACCCTCCCCTCCAGCAGCCCTTTCCGACAGGGACTCATTTGCCCAGGCACCGGAGAGCTGATGATGCCAGGAATGACCTGTTGTAAGCCGCAAAAAAAATCTCCCCCCAAGAAGACTTGCCCCTCTTGTGGTCAGGGCCCAGAGATAAGGGTCCTGTCCCCTTTGTTCTGTTAATGAATGAGCCTCTTGTTCTGGCCAGTGGTCTTGGATTCTTGGAAGATTCTAAGTATTTTAAACTTGGGTTGAAATGTCAAAATCCTCTTCACTCTTGCCCCAGATGCCCCATGGCTTTCCCTCTGCTTTATACATGTTGCCTATGACCTACCTTCCGTCCCCTACTACCGCTCGGCACCTGTAGTGGCCATGAAGTCTCCAGCCTTTTTCATGTATTAAGGACAAGTTGAATGATGTGGCTCTTCCAGCCCGGTTGTTTTCTTACCTTCTGTTGGGAGTAGCCTCTCCCCTACCTCCCCACCCCCACATGGGGAGCTGGGCCAAGAGCAACAAAAGTAACTTAGTTTTCTGGCTTTTGCAGCTTTTCCCTTTCCCCGCAGGGTTCCTCTTTACCCCCAGCTCAAGATGCAGAAGGTGAGCCTGACCACTCTCCCTAGGGGTAGGGAATCCTAGCTGTAGTGTCATGATTCTGAAATGCAGGTAGCTATTCAAAACTAACTCATTGGTCTATCACATCAAGCTTCCAATATTCATGGTTGGGTGTGTCCCCGAGGTAGGATGAGGGATAGGAAATGGAAGACGTGGTGGAGAAATGGTGCTGCATCCTAGATGTGGCAGCTCTGTCGCTGTTTCGGCTTTGGTTTGCGTGCAATTTTTTACTGCTGAGAGACCTACCAGAATTCTCTAGGAAAATGACTCTCAGTGTTTCCCAGCAGGCCAGCAGCAGCACTTGGGAACTCATTAGAAATGCAAGCTCTTGAGCTCCAGCTCAGACATACTCTATCTGAAACCTCTATCTGAAAAATCTGTTTTAACCAGCCACCCAAATGATTCTGATGCAGGTTCAAGCTTGAAAACCACTAATTCAAGCAACTTCTCCTTGAATAAGAAATTGGGACGAGTGGCCCCACAGCTATGATGTGAATTCTTGATCGCCATCACTTTGACACGTGGAGTTTTGCCTTTGTGAATATTCTGTATGATCGTTCCTACTTGGGTTGCTAGCCTTTCAATAAAAGTGGAGGGGCTGGCTCAGTTGGAGAAGCATGTGACTGACTCTTGCGGTTGTGAGTTCCAGCTCCATGTTGGGCATAGACTTTAAAAAATTTAAAAATAAAAGCGCAGGGTTACCTGGGTGGCTCAGTCGGTTAAGCGTCCGACTCGATTTCGGCTCAGGTCATGATCTCACAGTTGTGGGTTCAAACCCCAAGTGCTGATGGTGCAGAGCCTGCTTGGGATTCTCTGCCCCAGACAAAAAGTGGAGGTGGAGGGACTAGGGGAGGGAAAATAACCTAACATTTTGAATGCTTCTTAGGTGCCAACACCCTTATTTTCAACACACTTATTCTCCCTGCTGGTGGACAGTAGTACATTTCTATGGGCAAGAAAACAGGTTCACTTGAGGTGAGGACATAGAGCAAGGGTATTAAGCTAATCTAGAGTCGAGACTCAAACCCAAATGCACATGTTCTTTCCTTTATCTGGTTCTGCCCGTGTTAAGCATCTTATTAGCTAAGTGTAAGGACCTTGTGACATCTTTCATTCAACTTGTTAACCTTCAGTAATGCAGGAATGACCCTCATCCCATCCCTGAGGCCCTCTACCACTGGCACCATGTGGGAGGGCCATTAGGAAGGGGTGGAGCTTGGGAATCGGTAAGCAAGGATTATCCTTGCTTGCGCTTGTAATTTAGGAAAAACTCCTGGGGCGCCTGGGTGCCTCAGTCGGTTAAGCATCTGACTCTGGGTTTCAGCTCAGGTCACAAGCTCGAGTCTCGTGTTGGGCTCTGTGCTGGCAGCTTGAAGCCTGCTTGGGTTTCTCTCTCTCTGCCCCTCCCCTACCCATTCTCTCCTTCTCAAAAATAAACATGAAAGATTTTTTTTTTTAAAAAAAAAGGAAAGCTCCTAAGCCATTCTATATGAGGTGACTTTATTAGGATAATTGGGTCCTGCATGGTCTGCATCTCGGTGTTATTTTTTTAGTGTCTTTTCTAAGCAATGGGTTTGCCTATTTAGTGGGGGTATTTCAGGCCACTTGTTCTCTGTAGGTGTCCTGATTATGCCTGCCTTGTTTGATTTGACAGTTTAGACTCTGGCAGCAGGAATGTGGAAATCCGCTTATTCTCAGCTTCAGGATATATAGGAAATCCTTGGTGAAGTCCAAGTTCTTCCCAATACTCATTTCACAATGGCAGTTTGGAGGGCAGGAGTGGAGACAGATGATACAATCTTAAAAGCTTAACTTGGTGATAATAGTTTTTTTGTTTTTGTTTTTGTTTTTTAAGATATTTAACTTGGAAAAGTAACATGCATATGTTAAAAAACCCAAATACAGAGTTTTGGAAAGCGAAAGGCTAGCATGGCATCCATGAGAGAGGGGAGTTGTGGCTCACACAAATTAATTTCAGATCCTGAACAGCTGCCCATCAACACAGACCAGGACCCAAAATGCTAGTTCTCATGCTAACCCTTTCTGGACACCATTCTTCACCCTTTTTTTTTTAAAAAAAAATTATAATCTGCCAACTAAGATAAGGGAGAAGGGTGGATTTCACATTCAGAGGCTTTTGTTTCCTTTAAACAGTCCCTTGTCATCTGGGTTGTCAAAAGGTAGCAGACAGCACTAATACACGTGAGGGATCAACCATGAAAACAGGCCTCTCAGGTGACTGGTAGCTACAGTGGTAATTAAACCCGATCCATTCCTCAAGTTTCCAAGACGATGCCCCCATTCGAGAAGTGCCATGGAACACATGGCTGGTGTTCACAGGATAAAGGCTATAGGAAGGAATGTTCAGAACACAACCTTGAGACTGTCAAGGAAAGTGGTGGGGGGGTGTGGGGAGCAAGCAAACATCAAGCATCAATGGTGACTCGATGGCATTGCTTAGAAAATTTCAAGGTCGGAGGCGCCTGGGTGGCTCAGTTGGTTAAGCGTCCGACTCTTGATCTAGGCTCAGGTTGTGATCTCATGATTTTTGTGAGTTCGAGCCCCACATCAGGCTCTGTGTTGACAGCGTGGACCCCGCCTGGGATTCTCTGTCCTCTCCCCTGTCTCTCCCCCACTTGCACTGTTTTGCTCTCTCTCAAAATAAAACGTATTAAAAAAATTTAAAAACACCTCAAGGTCAAGAATGTCTTCAGTTGGCTCAGGAAAAGGAACAGATGTTAGAACTTCATTTTTCTTTTCAGAGAATATCAGACACACACACACACACACACACACACACACACACACACACTCTCTCTCTCTCTCTCTCTCTCTCTCTCTCTCTCTCTCTCTCCAAGGATTCAAAAAGATACTGAAGTATGCATGTTGCTGAGCCCACCCGCTCAAGCTGGCCAACAGCAGCCACCAGTTATGAGACCTCCCCTCTTCTGGGCAGCAGGCCCCTCACAGGCACCCTCCCATCTCCGAGGCCCTGCCCCTCGAGCCCACCTACATGGTAACCCCTTTCCCTGAGACCTGGCTGACCTGAAACTTAACCCTAGGGTGGCAACCCTCAGACCCCCCTCCATTCCAGGGCTCCTAGTCCCTTGGGGGTAATCCCAGTTCTCCTGACTCTGACGAAGGGACAAGAGTAGATGCCACAAATCTGGTGTTCAGCAACCCATCCGGGCCAGCAGGCACAGGGCCTGGGCCCCCACCCCACAGCACCCCTCACCCCAACTGGCCGTCACTCTAACACGTACCACACGCAGCTCTATGGAGGAGAGATTCCCAGCCTCTAATTCTGTGACCAACAGGTGACATTTATCTGTTGGGCTATTCTTCTGGGTCTAATGACTGGCAGGTAAACCCTAGCTGGGTGCCTGTGACTCTACCCTCTCCTCCCACTTCAACATTATAAGGACAATGTTGAATTTAAACTAATTGATATTCATATGCTTTAAAAAACTCTTCTAGGGGCGCCTGGGTGGCTCAGTCGGTTAAGCGTCCGACTTCAGCTCAGGTCACGATCTCACGGTCCGGGAGTTTGAGCCCTGCGTCGGGCTCTGGGCTGATGGCTCAGAGCCTGGAGCCTGCTTCCGATTCTGTGTCTCCCTCTCTCTCTGCCTCTCCCCCATTCATGCTTTGTCTCTCTCGGTCTCAAAAATAAAAACATAAAAAAAAAACCAAAACTCTTCTATTTATATGTAAGTGATGAATCACTAAATTCTACTCCTGAAACCATTATTACACTATATGTTAACTAACTTGGTTTTAAATAAGATTAAAAAACAAAACAAAACACCCCTTCAACTAGTAATATTTCTGGCAACAAGACTGGTACAGAACACACAGGAGAGGCTGGGGCAGCAGGTTTCAAAAACTCACTTTATTCCAATGTGAAATGAAGACGTGATGGTTTAAAAACAAGAAAAAGTTCTTGATCAGCGGTGGGGAGGCTTCGCTTGCCAGCTCACACCCACTGCCTTTGAAACAAGGTATCTGGACAGACCATACCCATCCGCAGCTCCCCACAAAGCTCCCGGGGCAGAGGCCCAAGCCCTGACCGGCTCCCTGAAGCTCACCAGGGTGGCGACCCCACCACCCCACCCCATCAGGGCTCCAACAGCAGGCACAGGGAAGCGGCGCAGGAGGGTGGGAGAGGGAGCAGCTGGGGCTCGTGGGAGCCACTACCTTCCACGGTGGCCCCCCACCACCCGCCCCAGAGCTACTCTCCGTAGGAGGTGCTTGTGTGACAAGGACCAGGTAGGGAGCTGGGCTCCACAAACAAGTGGCAATCACTCCTGTATCTAGTAAATTCCCCTCAGGATCCATGATTCAGCCCCGGCTGCCCCAGCCCCTCACCTGCCCCGGCCCTACTGTGCGTCAGGCAGCTCCGGTTAAAATGGGGAGAAGGATACATTCAGACTGTAGCCCCTAAAGTTATCTCCTGCTGAGGGGCAGGAAGTGGGGAGGCATTGCCTCCCGCTGGGGCCCAAGGGCAGACAGGCCAGGGCCGGGAACAGGGTGTCTAGGGAGCCACCACTGCCCCCCCTTTCCCCCTTCCCCCCAGCCCGGCAAGGCAAGGCCCAGTCACAACCGGTAAATCCCCCGCAGCTCTTGCCTCACCACAAAGCTAAAGTGCACCCCCAACCCTCCAGCCCTGCCACAGAGCTCGGACTCCCCCTCCCAGGACACAGGAAAGCTCCCCTCTTTTTGGCTTCAAACCTGGACTCTAAGCCAGGCTGGGCCCAGGGGCAGAGGCAGCAGAAGCAGCAGCCACAATGTCAAACATTCAAATGACCTGAGAAATCTCATCTTCACGTCATCCACTCAGAACCGACACGGGGCTATGTACAAGTTAGGAAGGACGGATCGAGACACTCACGGGCACGGACTCGCTCGCACACACCTGCTTGTGGATGGGGAGGCCGGAGGGGGCACCTGCCCCCCCGACTGGGAGCCGATGCCCACACACTTCATTTGCGTGTCTTCAATTAGGCCTCTGCATCGCATATTCATCGAACCAGTGCAAAAACATCTTTGGGGGGGGGGGGAGGGCAGGCAGGCCAGGCCAGGGTCCCAGGAGGATGCTGGGGTGGGGTTGGGGTTGGAGACATGGCAGAAGAGGGACTGGTTTCCTCTCCTGATCTGTAGGGCACGCCCCCCCTTCTCCTGGAGTCTGGATCACTGGGTAACGGGGCAGCTGGCTGACTGTCCGTCTGTCTCTCCCTTCCTACCCCTGCAAGCCCGGGGAAGAAGGGTCCTTGGCGGCCTGGGGCTGGGAGGCTGAATCCTCCGGGACCCCCGCTGGCTCAGGCTCAGTGGCCATGGGCTCCTCAGCCTTATCCCTGTTTTTGCCGGCCTCCTGGAGCTGGTGCCGCCGTGCCACCTCGGCTTTCAGGTTCTCCAAGTCTTTTTGGCTGAGTAGAAGGACACGGATGAAGGGCAGGTGTCAGAGCAAGCCTGGGCCCTCTGTCACCTTACTGGCCTTGGTTAAAATTGGACCCGGGGCAAGGTCAGGCTCTGCTCTTTGCAGTGGGGGGAGAGACGTGTGGAACAAGCACTCCCCTCCGCAAAGCAAAAAGGCCCCTAAGCGCTTAGACAGTAAGAACATGGCGCACTCGACACAGCCTCCAGTTAAGGCCCGGCTCCTGCTCAGCCTCTACCCTCACTTCCGATCCGCAGCGCCACGTGGTCTGTCCCACAGCAGATCGCACACGGAAGGTGGCAGCGGGGCGGGGGCGACACACGCGGCAGGTACGCTGTCAGCGCCCCAGCCCCTGGCTGACCGAACCCACGTCCTCCGCCGGTGGAAGGGCAGCAGGACCGAGAAGCCCACGAAGGCAGCGCTGTTCTAAGAGCCACAGCGGGACCCTCAGGGTCCAGGCGTGAGACACATCCCCACACGGAGGCAGCGGGAAACCAGAGAAAGAACGAAGCTGCTCTTACGTACTGACAAGGAAAAGGCTGCTAAGGGACAGTAAGTGCAGAAAGATACGGCCACGTGCGCGGTCTGCTACAATTTTTGTGCAAATAAAAAAAGGGAAAAGATTACAGACATGTGCTTGCTCAACTACGTGGCTATTTCCTGAAAAGATTCACAGGGAACTTCTTACCACTGGCTGTGCTTCTCAGTTCTGAGCCACAACAACCAATTACAGATTTTAAAAAGAAAAACCGAAAGCCCGCTTCCACGTGGGAGTTGAGTGCAAGCGGAGCGGGGGCCTCACCTGAGAGGAATGAAGAGGATGCCGTTGATGACGTTGAGCTGTTCCAAGACACTGGCCATGCTGGGGGCTGTGAACTGAGGGGCGGCGCCAATGAGCCGGTGAGCGCGCGGGGAAGCCGGAGGGTGGGGGGTAGGGCGGGTGCACATGCAGTTGCGGGGGGGGTGGGGGGTGGGGGGGGGGCGTACCTTGAGGGGCGGGATGTTGGCGCTGGAGCCGTTGCGGTAGATCTCGTTCATGGTGCGCTGCAGGGCCACGGCCTGCTGGGTCAGGCACTTGAGGTACTCGGAGCTCTCCTTGGTCTTCTCGTGGTCCTCGCCCAGCTACGGGGTAGGTGGCACAGGCGGGAAGGGGTCAGCGAAGCCACGGCCCAAGGGCCCGGCGCCGCCCCATCAGCCCCTGCCGCGGCCCACCTGGGTCTTGTAGATGGTGTAGCCCTCCTTCTCGTGCTGCAGGGCTGACCGGAACTCGGCTTTGCTCTCGTAGACCCGGGCGACAAGGTGGTGGCTGCAAGGGGGCGTGCAGGGCGCAGAAGGGACACGAGTGGGCCTGGCGCAGGGGCTCGGACTACTCTAGATTCCCCTCTGGAATCCACCCAAGGGCAACAAAGAAGTCCGGGACTCGGAGAAGAGACGCAAGTTGAGAGAAAATCCCCCAGGAGTCAGATGGAAGACAGGCTGCCGGATCCCATGTCCCTGAGGCCCTGGGCGCCCCATGCCCTTAACCCAGCATGGGCTCTCACCTGAGGGCCACCTTGAGGGACTTGGGCCCGTGGTACTTGGTGCTGACAGCCAGCGCATTCTCCAGGAAGCGCAGCGACAGGTCATATTCCATCACTCCGTGCAGCACCAGCCCGATGTTGTTCTGGGGGCGGTCGGGAGGGCCCCGGTCAGTGCCGCTTCGCTAGGCCGAGGGCTAGCCCCGCTGCCCCTCCCCAGCACTCACGTCCAGCAGCGCCATCTCGGGGTGGTCCTCCCCGAACACCAGCAGTGTGAGGTAGCGGGCGCGGTACAGCAGGCTCAGGGCCGTGGACAGCTGGCTGCTGGCGAAGCAGTACAGGGCCAGGTGCATCTGCAGGGGCAGCGGAGTCAGGAGGGGGTCCCGGGCCCCAGCGCAACCCCCCACCCACGCCCCCAACTGCTCACATATTCCTGGATGGTATTGGGGTGCTCGATGCCCATCACTCGCTCGCTCATCAGCACAGCCTTCTGCTGGTTACTCAGGGCCTGGGAGAGGTGGGGAATTGTCATCCCAGCGTGGGTACTGCCCCACATCAAGTCTGCCAGGCCCCCAAGCAGCCCCCGAGCAACGCAGCCTCCTCAGCAGAGAAGTGTTCACAACTCAGCTGCTGTGAGCATGGAAGGCCAGGCCCCACTCCGAGGCATTTTTAAATAGCTCGCCTTGAGTCTCTCGCCCCAACAAAATCTATGCTTAAGTATAAATCTAAAACAGTAATAATAAAAAAAAAAAAAAGGCATACATAAATGAAAGAGTCTACGGTTGAAGGACAAGCGGAGGCCTACGGTGCACCCGCCCCATGACAAGGCAGGTGGTCCCCAGCAGGCCAAGGAATGCTTAGCGACGCTCCCGACAGCTTCCTGTGGCTCTTACAAGGCACCCGGCACCGTGAGCCTCAGACTATCCTTCCCAGAGTCCCCAGGAAGCACTCCGTCTGCGAGCGAGGCAGCTCTCCCAGGCAAGACAAGCAACTCCCCGGGGTCTCCCTGGTCTCTGCCTGATCCTCCCAGGGGACCCCCTGAGGAGAACGGCGTCCTTGAGCCCCACCGTTGGGGCTCAGGTCCCCAGGCCTGGGCTCCCGCCTCCTGCGGCACGGAGTGAGAACATGGCCCCAGCTCCCTCACTTGCCATCCCCCAGCGCCAGGCCGGGCCCCACGGCCTCTGTGGACACAGCCCGGAGGGTGCTCAAGGCCCACCTCGGCGTAGTCACCCATAATGTAGTGGAGACGAGCAAGGAGGCGCAAGCAGGCACAGATCTCCACGTGCATGGCTCCGTACACGTTGTTAAACAGGTTCAGGGCCTCATTGATGAGCTCACAGCCCTCCTTCAGGAAGCCTGCAGGGCACCCCCAAGGGCGGCAAGGTCAGGGCCGGGCCAGGGGACCCCCACCCCCCAGCCACACCTGGCCACGCACCCTGCTGTACTTTGGCCTGCCCACTCTGGAAGAAGTGGAAGGCATCCGAGGCCTTCGGGTTGACATGCTTGACCACGGGGAAGATATTGAGCACATCCTCCTCGGTGAAGGCGGGTTTGTGGCGGCTGTCAAAGCTGTACTCCTTCAGCAGGATCTGGGGGACACAGCCCAAAGCCCGAAGGTGGCCTCAACCCTGGGCTCAAATGGCCAGCACCTCCCGACTGAGCACCCCACGTCGAGAGAAGGCCACTTCCCCCCACGCGTCTGCCGACCCTGCGGGAGCTAGGAGGAACCCCCTGAATCATCCACACCTGGATTCCGGTTTTCAGGGAGATTTCCCGCAGCAGCGTTATCTTCTGCAGCCCATAGGTCTCCACAGCCTGGTCCACGGTCTCGCTGTGGGGGGAGGTGGCAGGTGGGCCTGGGCGGCCCAGCCCCTGTCTCTGCCCCCTGAGTCAACGGCTGCCTCCTCACCAAAGGACCAAGCCCAAGTACCAGCTCCCATCCCCTCATCACCCTGGCAAGCAGCCCTCCGCTGCTCCCTCCCTCCAGTCCCAGCCCCCACCCTGCAACCGCCACCCCCGCGCCGCGGCCTCGGAGAGCCCAACACCCCGTGCTGCCACGCACCACTCGAGGCTGAAGCCAAAGTAGTTCTTGGCCTCCTGGCAGATGTTCTTCCAGAGCTCCTGGGGGGTCATGACAGCCCAGGCCGTGTTATCTGCTGCCCCCGGGGGGCGGTTTCTCCTCCTCCTGTTCCTCTTCTTAGAGATCAGCTCGTCGGCGGGCAGGTGGGCCACAGGGTTGGGGTAGGAGCTCAGGAAGCAGTTCAGAAAGTGGCTGATGGCAGCCGAGAGGCCCGAGAGCTCCACTCCCTGCGAGGAGGTTCGACTCAAGTCACAAGGGCCCTCAGGCCCCAACCCAGGGCTCTTGCCCATCCCACCCGCCACCCCCCACCCCCCACCCCCAGGCTGTGGTGGGAACAGCAATACCTGTAAGTAGGTCTTAAAGATGTGCTTGGCAGAACGGGTGATGAGCTCTCCAACGCCAATTTTCTGCAAGGGTTCGAGAAGGGAGTCTTGGTTTGGGCCCCAGGCCTCCATCCAGCCCCAGTGCTGCACGGCCTGGCCGCCCCGAGCATCACTCACATAGATGTGGTCCAGCTGTTCTCGGGCCGGGCTCCGGAGCACCAGGTCCAGTACCTTGCCCAGGTAGCGCATGTTGATGCCACGCTGGCGCATCACCTCAGCCAGCGTGGCCCCATCCATGGGCAGCACCGCATGGTCTATGCAGTCCTTCACCTGCGGGCTGCAGCAGGTCAGGGCCCCCCAGCCTGGGCCCTCTGCCTCCTCCCACCCTGGGTCTTCCGGGGGAGGGGAGTGGGGAGCTCATGCCATCCTGAGGCCCTGAGGGAAGGAGGGGACTAAGACCCCAGCTCCCAGTTGGGAAGAGGGAGGAAAACAAAGCGGCAGCCAGGACGTGAGAACGTGCCCCGCCCCAGCCTTCTGCACAAGCGACAGGAAAATGGGATGGCAGTCACAGGGAAGCAGGTGCTTCCCAGCAGGGGAGCAGAGGTGAGGGAACCCCACTGGCAGAGCCCAACAGGCAGCACAGGTTCTCCCCGGACCACGCAGGATAGGGCAGAGGCAGCCACTTGGGGGTCACAGCTCTGTCAAGCCTCAGGACAGGCTGGGGGCCAGGGCAGCTGGCACAGAACACTGGGCTCATAGATCCGAGACCGGCGTGCCACCCGACTGTGGGGCTACCTCAGTAGGGAGCAGGCGCTCCATCATCCAAGAAGCCTATGTACTAAGCTTATGAGGGTGAGGACAGGACCCTCCCCCCACCTTTTTTTCCAGATGCCCCGGTGCCCCCTCTGTCAGCTGTCTCATCACACAGGGACTCGGAGGACCAGACCCCCAGCTGCTGGCCCCTGAGGCGGGCCCAGCGAAACAGAGCCTGCGCCCGAGGCCTCCCTTGGCCTCTCTGGGTCAGCAGCCCCATCTGTATGTACGACGGTGACAAGCACTCTGCCCCGCCTGCCTCACAGATCAGCAGGTCTAAGGGAGTTACTCCTGCGAAGGTTCCACAAGCTTCCAGAATCAGATGGATGAAGCACCAGGGCCTTTAACAGCATGCCCTGTGCAGCCCCCCACCCTTGTGGCCCCTCCCTCACCAAGCCGGGGATCTGGCAGGACAGCAGGAAGGCAGCGGCGTCTTTCAGCAGCTGCTTCTGGTCCCGAACTTCCTCCTGGCAGGACTCGGGGAAACGAACCCCTGTGGGAGGGACAGCAGAGGCCTGAGCCAGACAGAAGGGATGCAGGGGTGACAAGATAAAGGCCAGCACCCGCCAGACCAAGGGCCCCAAGATGACCCCCACGGTATCCTGCCCGTCCTAATGTAACACTTGCCTGGTGAGAAGATGTCAGGGTTGAAGCGGACGTCAAAGGCTGTGCAGCTGATGGAGCCCACTGCCTTGCACGCGTTGCGGATCACCTCTCGGCTCCGAGGGTCTGCTGTGGAGACACGGCCGGCTCGGAGGGAGCCCCACCCCACCGTCAGAGAGGGGAGGCTGTGCTACCCCAGGCCTCCCCCGGCTCCGCGCAGACATCTGCCGGCCTCTCTCAGGGCTGGGGCAAGCCACCGCCGGCAGGTGCCAGCTGCCGGGACAGAACCGGGGCTCCCCGCTCCCCCCATGCACAGCAGCCCCACCTGTCCCGTCGTCTGAGGCGATGGTCTCCGCCAGCTCCTTCACCTTGGCGAGGCCGCTAGCACTGCCGCCTTCCTCCTCACTTCCTGCCTCGGGCCCTGGAGGGTCTTCAGGCTTAGGTTCCGAGGAGGGGGGGTCACCATTTTCCAGGGAGGTGGGGTTCTCCATCTTGCTGGCTTTCTGCTGCATCAACTGCAGGGCAGCCAGCTTCATGAAGAGGAGGTACCTAGAGCGCAGCAGACAGGGCAGAGCACCAGATGGGAAGACGGTATCCGGGAGCCTCGCCGGCCTGGCAGCCTCCCGCTGGCTGCGGGGACCAGGGGCAGGCCCCAGATCCCTGGTCTGTGTCGGCACGCGGACACCTCCCACCCCAGCAACTCCATCAGGTAGTAGCAGGTCACAGCCACACCCAAGATCTTCCCCACAGAAAGAGGACATCTGGAGTATTAGCAAAGGAGCAGCCAGGGGCTTCATGCGGGCCAGGCTCAAAACAGACAGATCCTCCCTGGCATTGTGAGGAGACTGATCACGGTGAGGGGCATTCGATGTGGCAGACTCCTAAGCACCAAATGCCGGCAGCGGTGACACCGCCTGGCGCTGGAACATTAAAAACGTGTTAGTGGATTTCCATATGCTCCTCAGAGGAAGAGTGCTGCTTCAGCCGAGAGCCACTGGGCTAGCTGGCTGCTAATTTTCCACCCACATAAAGCTCCTGATGTCCATGTTGCGGAGCGTGAGGTCATAGTGCCCGGTGCTGGGGCTGTAATGACCGGGGCCAAAGCTGGCTCTTCGTCACCTTCCTTTTTTTTTTTTTTAAATATTTATTTTTGACAGAAAGACAGAGTGTGAGTGGGGGAGGGGCAGAGAGAGAGGGAGACACAGAATCCGAAGCAGGCTCCAGGATCTGAGCTGTCCACACAGAGCCCCACATGGGGCTCGAACTCACAAACCGCGAGATCATGACCTGAGCCGAAGTCAGCTGCTTAACTGACTGAGCCACCCAGGTGCCCCTCTTCTTCACCTTCCAAAGCGTCTCCCATCAAGGACCAGACCCCAGAACTGTCTACTGGTTGGGTGCCCTCAAAAGCCTGGCCTCTCACCTGTGCTCCACAAAGGCGTCCACCAGCTCCTGGCGCAGGCAACAGAGCTTGTGCCGGTGCGCCCGGGGGAAGCCGGCGCGGGTGCACTCCTCGGGCAGCGCCTCGCCGGGCACGGGCAGGAAGTTGAGGTCAGGGGGGAAGGTGCGCAGCAAGTCGAGGATGTAGTGGCGCCCGTCGTTGCCGATGATACCCTTGCACTCCACGGAGGAGCAGAGCTCCACCTCCTCGCCGCGGTCGTTGAGCACCCGGTGCCTCAGGATCTTGAGCGGCCGACTAGTACGTTCCAGCAGCTCCAGGTATCGAGGGTGCGACATCACCGTCTTGCCAAAGTCAATGGAGCCGTAGATGACACTCTGCTCCTGGTCCCGCTCCAGGATGCCAGGGATGATGGACTGGGCTGTGACGCGGTAGCCACGGTAATCCACCACCACCGTCCCCAGCGTGTACAGCCCCTCCACGTCCACGGCGTTGTACGTGCGCACACCATTCAGGTCATTGGTGGGCGCCACGTAGGCCGCCACATCCCCACCGAAGTCCTTGTAGTGGTCACGAACATCAAAGCCCAGGCTAAAGAAGATGTTATTCCAGATGAACATCTGCATCTTGGTCTCCTCACTGGGGTTGATGGCCATCACGTTGCCGTCGATGACTGCCATGGCGCCCCGTGTGGCTGCAGCCGTGAAGTCGCTGTGCACCTGAGGGGGCGAGGTAGGGAGGGTGAGAAAGGCGCCATCCCTGAGAGCCACAGGTTTGGGCCTACCTGGCCAAGCTCACCCAGACAGCAGAGGCAAGTGGATGGCCCCGAGGGCCCGGGGGCTCTAACCTTAGCTTCCTCACACTTGGACAAGCACAAGAAACCCATTTTTTGAAAAAAATTTAACACTGATGTTCAGAGACAGCAGAGCTTAGTGATTAACAAAGAGAAGGGCTGGACCAGGTCTTCGATCCACCAATTATGTACCAGGTGAAGTTGGCCAGGTCACCTCTCAGACCTGTTTTCTCTATAAAACAGTGACAAAAGTTATCAACCTTTACAAGGTGTCTGACAGATTACAAGAGATAATGCCCATCACACACGACACAGCCCCTGGCAAAGTTAGTACTCAAACCACTTAGATCTTATTTTTACCATTACCATCTCTAGGCAGTAAGATTATGGGAGATTAAAAACGGCTTTTCTGAAAGCTTCTTTTTCCCTCATCTCTCTAGATAACATCACGTGTGTGTCCAGGTGAGGTCCTGAAGGCAGACAGTGGCGGGTGGGAGGCTGGAAGAACCCTGTCACACAGCCCACAGGGAAGGAGGTCCCCCTGACCCCACCCAGCCCATGGACTCCCAAGTGTCACACAGAGGCCAAAAATCAGAACTGGGGTAGCCTGCTCTGCCAGAGGCGAGAAGTTAGCCAACGCCCTGCAAGGCACCCTGTCTGGACATCTCGGCAGGCAACAAACAGGCCTGAGGCTGCCAGTTAGGCATGAGAGCCGTAGGCACCTTGAATATAGCTCTTTCTCGAAGGAGCCGCTCAGGCAGGTTCTTGCGGGGAAGTTCCCTTGTCGTCTGCAGCTCCTCGTTCCAGTCCCGGGTCTGCAAAGGGACAGAGATGCCGGCTCAGCCCCAGCCCCAAGACCCGCTGTGGGCTCCCCTTCCTCCACCTCCCCGTGGACAGCCTCACAGGCTCCCAAGTGAACGAGACAAACAAGTAGATGGAGCCTCCAGGGAGGCACACAGAACCCAGCCTGGCCCCTAGCAGGGGAGAGGAGAGAAGAGCCCAGGGCAGGCAGGGCCAGGCTGCAGGCACCTGTCCAGGGATGTGCTCCTCATAGCCCAGCCTGGAGGTGTAGGCGTCCTCCGCACGCACGCAGTCCATAGCGTGCTCTGCCTGGGGCGCTGTCCAGCTGTACACCTGGAACGGGGTGGCAATCCTCTCGAATGGGTGGCGCTGGACCCTGTGGCAGGGAGAGGGGGAGATGGGGAAGCCTGCCAAGCTCAGAGCCCTGTCGTAGCCTCCTTCTCTGAAGCCCCCACCAGCTCCTGTGTCTTTGCACTGAGACCCCCCCACCGGAAAGTCTAACAGAAGCACCTCTCCTAGGGCTGCCGTCTTGGGGCCTGGCTAACAGCTCCCTGAAGGGAGGCTCTGTCTGGGGTGCTGGGGGCCGAGGGCATGGCTTCTTGGGGCAGAAGCGATGGAGCTCACGCTGGTAGCCTCACCCCACCCCATCACGGGATGTGAGGCAAGGGGCAGAGACGGAGCAAAGACACCACCTTTTCTTCTGCAGCACGGCAAAGTTTTTTTTGAAGGTTGGGCTGATCTGGTTGAGCAGCTCCACTAGGGAATGGCTGAGGAAGCGGGGGCTGGCAGGCTTGGGATTGAAGTGATAGGCCGTGGACCTGTGGGAAGAGGGTGATTGCTGCGCAGGGCACCCTGGGTGGCTGCCCAAACACCCGAACAGGCTTGAACAGGGACTCACTGGTTCAGGTAAAAGCCCCGCGTGGATGCCGTGATGCTGACTTGCCGGTCCTCGGCTGTGATCACAAACAGGTACATGAGGTCCCCATGCATCTTGCGGTTCCCAGGGGGTGGGTTCCAGCCACTCATGGTAAGAACTTTCAGGCACTGCAGGGGCTGCAAACATGGCCAAGAATGAGTAGGCCAGGCGTCCAGGTAGGTGGCTCCCGCCCAGCCAGAGACCTGCTGCTCCCTGGCTCTGCTCTGGAGTCCTACCTTCCAGTCACAGTTCTGGGGCTGCAGGGGACACAACGGCCGTTCCCGGCTCCCTGGAAGGATGTACTCAGGTGGTGTGCAGTCAATGGGGTCCATCTCCAAGCCCTTCTTCCGCTTCCCGCTGTCTAAGGGACCCGAGGCTGGTGGTCAGCACAGGGCCACGCGGGGGCCAACTATCTCCCCACCTAAAATGGCCCCAGTCTGGATGCCTCCAGCCCTGCCCCCTCCTGCTAGGAAGGCCCGGCCCATGGCCCCTTCACCAGCCCCTGGCCAATCTGCTCTAAGATCCTCTGCCCAACCCCCAGTCCCAATGCCTCCCGCACCTCCCAGGTCGCCATCGGTAAAGACGCTCAGGAAGGACAAGGAGTTGCAATCAACCCCGTTGAAGGCATCAGATGGGTCCAGGCTCTTGAGCAGGTCTCGGACATGGCGCACGTGGATGCGGGCCTCACGTACCGTGTATGGCTCTGTTGGGAGGATGAGAGGCAGGGCTTGCTCGCCGCTGCAACAACCCACCCAGTACAGAGAAGTCTGCCATGGTGCTTCCACAATGGTCTTGATTTTCAAATTTTAGGCCTCCACTTACAAATTCCATTATAAGCACATAAGCTGGAGTTCTGGATTCAACACACACACACACACCTGCTTGCTAACAGGCAGAGATCTTGTCTGCAAAGAACCTTCTGTCAAAGGGCACAAGAAATGCCTCTGGAAGCACACCCAGGCCTCAGGGAGCTCACCGAAAGGCCCCTGCTCTTGTTCACAAGTGTCACAGGCACGCAGGCCCAAGGAACTGCTGGGCCCTGCACTGCAGCCTCAGTCCTATTCTTCCAGGGCAGCCCTTGCACAGGGGTGGCCCGAGGACTTACCAGGACCCATAACTACAACACTGCCCCCCAGTATATATTTTGTGAATTTTAATGGGGACTCTTTTGGGGGAGAAGAGAGGGTTCCTCATCAAGTTTGGGCACAGCTGGGTTCCATCTTTCCATATGTTAGCAACAACCTCACACACTGCCCAGAACCCCTGAGCTACTTCTCCCCTGGGGACCCAAGTTCATGGGAGCTTTTATTTTATAACCAACCAGTCTCACCACATCAGCTGCTCACTCCACACTGGGTCTCTGACTTGTCTACTTGGGAGTTGTGAAACTTTAGTTTCCTTATGAGATTTAATTTTTCTGTCTATAGAATTTGACTAGGCTGATTACAAGCCCTTGGTTGGTATCATTTTTTTTTTTTTAAATCATGACTCTGATATTTAACCGATAATGTGGGAGGGCACATGTGTGAAGGCCTGAGGAACAGACCTGGGCTCCAATCCTGCCTCCACAAGGTCCACCCTGTTCTGAGCCTCCACGCACTCATCTGTGACACAGAGATAGCAGTGGGGGTGGGTGGAGTGCCACCTGGCCCCACCTCTGTGCGCCCTCCCTTGGCAGGCTGCCCAACTTCAGACAAACCTTCCACCACGCGTAGCACCGAGCCCTCCTGCAGCCCCTCGACACTGCGCAGCTCTGAGAAGTGGTCCAGCATGTTGCCATCCAAGTGCAGCGAGAAGCAGGTGCGGTGACACGTGTCTTCACGGTCCATGAGTACCTGGTGGATCTCCTGTACCATCTCCTGGGGGGACACCTACCAGGCAAAAGGCCCCAGCCACCCTGGTGACGACATACCGCTTTCCCTACAGTATGAGGCTAGGACAAGGGATGACCAGGCATGCCTTTCCAGCCTTATCCTAACAGGCCCATGCTCTGGTCCCCAGCACCCTCCTCCACTTACCTGTAAAGAGAAGGGCTCAATCCCAGGTGCCAGGATCTTCACAGAAAAGCCTGTGTCCTGAATGACAATGACCTCCTGTCCAGTCGTCTCCTCTCCTGGCTCGGATTCATCCAGACCATTTTCCCTGGGCGGCTCAGCAGCCCTTTCTTCCCTTTTTAGGCTCTCTGGACAGTCTCCATTCAGTAGCATGACTGATGGCAGCGCTGCGGGTAACAAGAAAGGAGCTGAGTCTAGTGGGGCCGTCTGCCTCATCCACCTGGGTGGACGCGGCCCCTAGAGAATGGCATCCGCATTTCCTCCCAAGACTCAGTCAGCCCCACCCCGGACTCCACAGTCCCATTCACACTGGGCACACAACTTTCCCTCAACCCTGGCCACCTGCAGGCCACTGCCTTCTCCCTTCCACATGCTGGGCCCTCCCTTGCCATCTGCTCCTCAGTCCTCCAGTCTGGCTTCCATCTGAGCACACCCACCCAAATCAGTCTCCCTAAAGCCACCCCAAGGGCCAAACCCAACTGTCTTCTCAGGCCTCGAGGTGTCGGACTTCTCAGCGACACCCACCATGGCTCACTCTCTCCTCCCCTTCCCTTGTAGCCACTGTTCGCATGTTCTTTGCTCTCCAGCTCCATCCCCTTCCGGCAGCCCAGGCTGTGGGCATCCCGGGGCCCCAGCCTCTCCTCATCCCACCTGATCTCCCAGGACTTCAAATGCCCTCCCATCATGCAGCTAACCTGGCCAATCCAGGCCTCGCTCAAGCTTTTCAACATGTGGCCATCCCTTAGGCATCACCAAAGACTCATCCTGTTGACATGGAATTCACCTTCCTCCACAAGCTGGCCTCTGCTTGGTGAAAGCCCCTCCACCCCCAGTCACCCAACCTAATCTCCAAGCAGGCCATGGAACCCAGCCTCTGCAGCCACGACCAATACAGGCCACTATCCCCTATTTCAAGTCACCACTCAGAACCCACTGCTAACCAGATCCAAGCTTCTTAGGCCAAAGCTCTCAGGCAGCCTGAGGTACATCTCAACTCTTGCAGCTCTCCTTGTCAAGGTCTAAGATACACCAAACTACCAGGAAGCCTGACATGCAGGCTACACATCTTCCCTCCCACCTCTGTGCTTTTGTGTAGTTTACACTGCCCTCAGTATACCACTCCACCGGGCAAACTCCTACTCCTCTATCAAGGCCCAGGTGAAATAAACCCCCTTCTCTAAAGCCTGCCCAAATGATCCCTGACAACAGGATTACTGCCTCCTCACTGCTCCAGAGACATGGTGACACCTCCCAGAAAACTGTTCTATGATATTCTGGGGGACTCTTCATACTCGCAGCTCTATCTTCCTTCCATCTTTCCTGCACTCAACAAAAAGGCACTGAATTAATGAATTAATTACCGCAAATGTGGAGTTAAGTCCAATATTTGTGAACAACACCCAATTCACAAGCTGTGGGGAAGAGAAGAAAGCAGGGAACAAAACCTTCCCTTTCTGCCCAGACACTAAAGGGAATAAAGGAGAGCTCCCTCCCTGCCCTGGGGAGCAAGGACCTCCTCACAAACACTCCAGCAAAACACAAGCCTGCCTGGATATCCATTTGGCCCTGGGGCCTTTCCACGAGGGTCTGCCTGGAAACCAAACAGGCCCCTTGCTTGTCTGAGAGCTCCAGACAGGTCAGCTCACCCAGCTCTGCTCCCACCTCTTCTGCCCTACTGTTAGGAGGTGCCTTCTCCCCAGACCTATGTGGGCCCTACCCAGACCCACCATAAACGTGGAGCCAGGGGCCTCAGGAAAGGAGATAAGCCCGGCACAGAAGGGCACACCACGGGGCCGTGCAGAGAAGCCGCTCCCTCTTCCCCGTGTCCCCTCAGCTTAGTGATAAACAGGACCGCCAGGAGCTGAGATATAGCTCCCTCCTCCTCTCCCCAAATAAGGATGTCTGAGGCCCAGGAAAGTTCAGAGGCTTGTCCAAGGTCAACAGTGGACCCCAGGTCCCCCGTCAAGAGCCCACACCACCATGCCAACACACTGCCCTCAATCATGGCCACTGTGGATTTTCAAGGCCTGTTATCGCCCCCGTCCCTGTCCCCAGCACACCCCTCCAGACCTGAAGGAAAATTCTGGAAAACCACAAGGACACACAAGGACCTCTCTCCAGTGAGCCCGCAGCCCCAGGCAGTGCTACCCCAAACCCCTAAAGGAAGCGGCCACCCCAAAGGGAGAATCAGGCTAACTCTATGACAAACAAGCAGGAGGGTGGGGAGAAGGACGGTGCTTGGTCAGCTTCCAAAAGGCAGCAAGAGGAATGGCAGATATGAGGCACTTCCCCTAACTGGGTCCTTGAGAAAGACATTGCTGTGGGAAAGCTCCTGGAATAGGAGCAGATGCAAGAAGGGCTCCCCCCAGCACGGTACAGCAGTTTTGAGGTCTAAGACCCCAGAAGCGAGAAGTCAGATACCCGGCCCCAGAAAGGCAGCCTGCACTCTGAGTCTGGGCTAAGAGGGATGGGAAAGGGGGACAGGGAAGAAAGGCAAAGGTGGCCACAGCTCCCACCCCTCTCGCCTAGGACCGGGAGCCTGCCTGCCCAGAAGGTACCTCAGCACCAGGTTACGTCCCAGGGGTACCCAATCCCCTATCAGATTTCAAAGGACCATGGCTGGTTCCCAGGAGCCTCCATTCCCCTCCTCCTTCCTCTGAGAAACCCTGAAGGTCTCCCTACCACTGGATTAAGGCCAAGTGATACCCCCACAACAGGCTGACCACCTGGCTTGCTGCCCCCCACAGCCCACCTGGTGCAGTTGGAGGCTGCTCTCTTCTGGGCTCTGGAGTCTCAGGACCACCATGGCAGCGAGGCAGCCAGCTCTCCAGCTCAGGCTCGGCACTGCCTGAGTCCCCTGTTCTGGCCTCTGCCACTATCCTCGCCCCCATGCAGCTGGTCAGCCCAGGGCTGGAGCTCTGGCCGGCTTCGGGTTTCAGTGGGGCCAGGCCTGCTGGGGCAGCCCTGGGAAGGGCACACTCCCCCTGCCTTGCATCCTGCTCAAGGTCGGCCAGAAGGACGGCTGTGGGCCAGGAGGCCCCAGTGGCTCCAGGACCCCAGGTGGAGCTGCTACCAGTGCTCAGGCCTACTTCCTTGTACCCACCAAAAAGGGGGTCACTGCTAGCGAAGCCATTAGGGGGGCAGGAGAACCCAGCCCTGCTTGGGGTACCTGGGCCTCTCAAGATTGAGGGCCCTGGGGACAGGCTGGCAGGGGCAAGGCCCAGCAAAGGGGTCCTCTCCTCGGCCCCAACCCCAGTGGAGGTGGGCAAGACCGCTTCAGCCAGCTGCCGGCAACAGCTGGTGCAGACCCAGGCCCAGGCCATGAGGTGGCCACCCCGTCCACCAGTCACAGACTCTGAGCACCTTGCCTCCTGGGTCAAGTGGCTGGCTAAGGCTTCTGGCTCATGCTGCCCCCTGCAGGTGACCTGGCCGCTCTCCTCTTTCTGACAGTCACAGGTTCTAGTGGGAGGGGGGATGGGCCCTCAATCTCCCAGAGGACAACTGCACCCGTGCCCCGGGCCTCCAGCTCCACCACGGAGCTGGCAGGCTCTGTCTTCCCTTCCCAGCAGCCCCTGCGCTGCCAGGAGAAAACCAAGTCTCTCCCTCAGGGAAAACAGAGCTGGCAGCAAGAGGCCGAAGGCTGTTCGGCTGTGGAGAAGGAACATGCCCAGCCTCGCCAGGGCGCCTTCCCAGGGCCTCTGACTTGTTGCCAGGGCCCAGCCAGCACTGCTCCGGCATCCATACTAACCAGAGTGGGGGCGGGGAGCCAGGCTCACTCCAGGCCCCCTCCCCTCCAGTCCAGTCCTGTCCCAGGCAGCCCTGATGGCCAGGCACACAGCAGGTCCTCAGCCTCTCCACAGGCCCCACAAAGGCCTACACACACTGGCCAGATGGTAAGAAGGGCCAGGGCCAGGCAGAGAGCCCCTCTTATCCTGCCCTCTTCCCAATCACACCCTAACCCTCTGGAAAAGGGGGTGGGGCAGAGCAGCCTGGCAATGACCTCCGAGTAGCAACAACAACCATTTCCATTCTGGTTCCCAGAAAGTCAGTGCTCACTCTAGGCCCATCCCACAGCAAGTCCCTCAATCAGCGCAACCAGCTCATCTCACTTGAGGAAACTGAGGCTCCAGAAGGCTAGGAAGCAAGCTGCCCCAAGACCCGGAGTCAACAGGCAGCCAAGCCAGGTCAAGAAAAAAGAGGTCTGTCACATGCCCAAACCCATGCCTCTGAGTGCCACTCCTTAAGGCTGCAGCACCCACTGGGTACACAGTATCCCTTCCTCCTCCAGGCCTCAGGGCTTAGTCCAGGAGGCAGATCGATCCCCAGCCACAGCACCCTTCCAACCCTCTACATCCCCTCCTCTCATATCCCAGGGGGCTGCCCTGAGGATCTGGGCCTTGGGGAAAGGACAAAAGGTGATTCTCTGCAGAATGGGAAGGGGTGGCCCAAGTTGCACACTGCATATACACACCCCTAGTTCTCACTGACTGGGTCAGAATGTGGAGATAAAGTGTACCCCTGTCCTGGCCTGGGAGCACAGAGACCCCATGAGCAGCAGAAAGGAGGAGTTAGAAAAGAAACTTAGGCCATCCCAGGTGGCCTCTGTGTCTTCCCCAGGCTGGCATGGCCTCACTCAGTAGACTGTGCCAGAGCCAGGCCCCGCCCCAGTCAAGGCCTTAGCAGGTGAGGCTCCAGCAGGAAGTAAGGCCCGGAAAGACACATCACCCCCTCCCAGGGAACAGGGCTTCAAAGGAAAGGGTAGGGGTTGGCAGGCAGCCTGCAGAAGACCCTGATGATATGGGCATCTGTCTCCTTCTCTCCCCCCAGGCCAGAGACATGTCTGCAAGGTCTGGAGATAGTTAAGTGATCCTCAAGCCAGTCTACTCAGACCTCCCCAAATCAAGAGCTTTAGGATTCTGTCAGGGAGCTCCCCTTAAGCCTTCAAGATCCTCCCCAGTCTGCCAGCCCCCTTCTCTGTCTGGGCCTCAACTCCAAGGAACCCTCCCCTAGGCAGAAGGAACTTGACACACCACTGTGAACTTGAAAAACCTGCCTGTTCTCTTAACCCCTAAAAGCAGCTTTATTCCCAAGAAGGTAACTGACCCTTGCCCCCCACCCCAAAAGGCCTTGATTACCTCCTCAAAGGGACTGGAGAGCCTTCCACAGCTGGGTCCTAAGCGTCAGAAGCCTGGATGGGAGCCTGCTGGGGGGTTGGGGGGGGGGTCTCCATTTAAGGCCACCCTACTTCTTTGAATAGATTCAGGCCGGCTGTAATTCAAATCCTAATTATCTATCCTAGCTTCTCAGAGACATAAGGAGCCAATGTCCCACCACTATCATGCTCCCAGTTTCCAGAAAATGAACAGCTGTGCCCTTCCCCTGACCCAGGTTGCCCCAGACAGAGCCTCTCAGCACATAGTGGAAATGGGGCTTTTTTACACAAGCCCTCGGAGAAATCCTCCGGCAGACTCTCCCCTCTTCAGTCCCCATGTTCTCAGCATATAATCCAATATGTCCCGGCTTCCTCTGGGATAGATCAGGGAAGCCTTGGCATGTCAACCATAAGCTAGAAATCCAAATGCCCCCCACAGCCAAAGCACTGTGTGACCTTGGGCTAGTCACTTTATCTCTTCAGGTCTCTTTGCTAGGAGGGAAATCTGCCAGACCGGACCTCCGCTTATCTGGCCTGCCCCACTGATTCACAGCCACATTAGGGCAAAGCCTGGCAGGTTGGAGTCATCAGCATCTGCTGTTCTGCCCAAACCCTGGCCTCATCTAAGCAATCAGCAAAGCTGCTACAGTACCTACCCCCAATACAAGGTAACTATGCTGTGACAGGATCAGAGAGCCTACTTAATACTGTTCCCATCCTGACTCACTGAAGTTAGGAAGGGAGCTGAAGATGACAAGTCCTGCTGAGAAGAGTTGGGGGGAGTGGAAGACAGGGGTAGTTCTACATTCCCACCACCATCCGGGGGAGAGAAGGACCACAGCCCAGCCCCGAGGCCCTGAGGATGATTTGGAGATGACAACTGAGGCCCTGGGAAAGGGCTTCCAGCCTCAAGGCTGGAGTCTAAGACATGATGGAAGGAACAGAGGAAGCCCAGGAGAAATAGATGAAGCAGGACCCACCAGAGAAGAGCCGCAGCCACTCCCAAAGCCACCTCCACAGAGCCCCCGTGGGGGACAGCTGGGAGCTCCACTCCACACTAATGACCTTTGCCTTAAAAACAGCAATCCTGAGCTGATCCACTTTTCGCAATAAGGCGGGTTAATGATCAAGTTCTGGCACAAACACCTCCTCCTGCCAAGGAGTTTGGCTTTGCCTCCACGCAAGCAGACCCTTAGGTCTTCAGATCCCGCCAACACCTAAGAGGGAAGACATCAGAGCCTGAAGACCTGGGGTTAAAGCATTGTTTCTGGGAATGAACTAGAGAAGCCCCCTCACAATACACACCCACCCCCAGCTCGCGCTCTTCCCACAGACCAAACCTGGGAAGTCCCAGGTTGAGCCTTACTCGCAGGGCTGCAGCCCTGTGTACAGAAAGGCTGTGTACTTCCAGGCTGGTACATTATGCTTGAGATCCTTACGCGAAGGGTGCCGGACGGAGCCAGGTGTCAGTGACCCCAGCCCCGAGGGTTCCCCATGCCCGCGCGCGGAGGGGGTGGGGCACCGATTCCACCGGTCTGCGGCGGCGGCGCACCCCGAAACCGCGTGTGCGCGCACGTGTCCCCCCTAACGCTGTCCTCCCCGGGACCCCACGTGCGAATCCCAGGCCGCAGCCGGGGGCGACAGTGAAGGTGACCTTCAGGGCGGGGGCGGCCCGGGGAGATGCAACCCGGCCCGGGGAGGAGGGAAAGCGGCGGTCCCCGTAAAGCCCGAACCCACCCGCCCGCTCTGTCCCGTCCAGCCTCCCCGCCCAGCTGTCCGCTGGCCCCGGCCCCGCTCACCGGCCGCGCCCGGCCGCCCCTTGCCACCGGCCTGCGAGCTGGGCTCCCGGGCGCCGTCGGCCGGGGCGGCGACCGGCAACTCGTCCGTTTTGATGACCATGGCGGCGGGAGCGGGCGTCCGGCTTGGCTGTCCGCGCCGCCCGCCGCGCCACTAACCCAAGTGCCCTGCGCGCCGCGGCCGCTGCGGGAAGGACGGAGTCACCGGCCCACGTGGTGCGCGTTGTAGCCTTTGACCCCACCGCCGCTCCCCTGCCCCGCCCCCTCGCCCGGCCCGGCCCACGGAAGCCCGCGAGGGACAAAACGCACCGCGCCTCATTGGCCGTCCACCAAGGCGGTGACTTTCCCGAACGCCTTAAAGGGAACGCACTGTGACTCAGGGTACTGAGAGGCTTCTGGCCCCCTTGAGAGGCGGGGCTGCGGAGAGACGTCCTTGCCGTTCTCAGCCTGTCCCGCGGGCGCCCTGACCTTGGGTAGTGACTCTTCTAGGACTGCCATTGCTCAGCGTCCCCTCCCCCAATGGCCCTCTGCTTCCTATTGCAAATCAGCCAAATGACCACGCGGTCTCTAATCTGCGGTGACCCACAGCGCCCTCCTCACCAAGCTTGAAAAAGGGTGGGGCTGGGGTGGGTCTAGCTTCCTGAAGAAGGGGTGCAGGGCAGCTAAAAGGTAAGCAGTGTCAGAAATGGAGCCGCCAAACTTTGCCCTGAGCTACACCGTGCTTCCCCCTACCAGCGGCCTCCGACACCTCCCACCAGATGAGTCCTTACTTCCAGGCTGGTACATTATACCCATTTTGCAGTGGAGGAAGCTGAGACCAAGGTCACACAGAGAGCAAGAAGTAGAGCTGGGTCAGGCTAAATCTACAGGCTAGACACTGTTTACAGTCTTTCATTAGTTTAGGTGTTGGGTTTTGGTGGAGACTGAGGAGTGAGGTCAGAGAATGCTACCCAGGTGACATTTTACCAGCTCTTGCCAGTGAGCTGACATTCTCCAGGTGGAGAGAGTGGGGACTTTCTTTCGTGCACAGGCCTGGGAAGTGTTTAAGGCATATTCCTGACATTTGCCAGGATCTGATGGGAATTGGGAAGCTGAAGCTGCCGAGGCCGGCTAGGGCGGGTCCTAGGGCCTCGTAAAAATTGCAAAGAAAAGTGGACTTTGTCCTGGAGTACAGGTGCTGGGGAGAGGAGCTAGTGAAAGTCTTTAAGCATTTAAGCAGGAGGAAGGGAGGTGAGAAATGCTCTGGCTGATGTGTGGGGGATGAGGGGACGCTGAACTAGACCAGGGGCAGATACATTTGAACCATCGCACAAGAAGCCTGGAAATAAAAGCAAAACCTGACTACTGGGTGTACAAGGAAGGCCAGCAGTCAGGAAGGTGTATGAACCTACTACTTGATTAGATTGGAAATCTGCCTCCTGCCACCTCTACCTTGCCCGTTTTTGTAACCTTGAGCATAGCACTTGACTTTCACCCCAGTAAATGAAGCTCAGGAGCTTCATTTGTCAAATAAAAACACCCATCTGTCTAGCCTCTCACCTAACTGTTGTGAGGAGATAGTGGTCATCAAAGCACTTTAGGTAGTGTAAAACACTTGTGATTCACTCAGTCTTGCAAAAGCTCAGTGCTTCAGGAAGATCAGAAATAATCAGACCCAGGGGTGCCTGGATCGCTCAATCGGTTAAGCATCCGACTTCGGCTCAGATCATGATTTCATGGTTCATGAGTTCGAGCCCCTCCTGGGCTCTGTGCTGACAGCTCAGAGCCTAGGTAGAGCCTGCTTTGGATTCTGTGTCTCCCTCTCTCTCTCTGCCCCTCCCCCACTCACACTCTGTCTCTCTGTCTCTGTCTCTCTCTCAAAAATAAATAAACTTTTGGGGCACCTGGGTGGCTCAGTCAGTTAAGCGTCCAACTTCGGCTCAGGTCACGATCTCACAGTCTGTGAGTTCGAGCCCCACGTTGGGCTCTGTGCTGACAGCTCAGAGCCTGGAGCCTGCTTCAGATCCTACCTCCCACTCTCTGCCCCTCCCCCCGTTTGCAGTCTGTCTCTCTCTCTCTCCTCTCTCAAAAATAAATTTAATGAGGAGGGCACCTTTTGGGATGAGCACTGGGTGTTGTATGGAAACCAATTTGACAGTAAATTTCATATATTAAAAATAAATAAATAAATAGACATTAAAAAAATTAAAAAATAAATTTAAAAATTGAAAATAAATAAATATTAAAAAATTAAAAAGAAAGAAAAAATCAGAGCCAGTCACTGCCAGGAGAAATTTCAATTTGGTGGATGAAGTGAGATGCACACAGCAGCTTCATGTCCAAGATTGCAGAATAAAAGCCTTTAAAGAAGGTTGTTTTGACTGTGCAGGCAAGGCAGTCAGGGAGGGCTTCTGGAAAGAGGCTGCTTTGAACTGAGTTTCAAAGGGTAAGATGAATTTTAATAAGCAAGTCAGAGGAATTATTTGGGCAGACACAGAAGGAAGGACTCTGGGAATTTATTCACTCAGTTATTTATTTTGTCACCACTTTTATTTTATTTAGAATTGTAAATAGGTGACATATTCACATGGTTCAAATTTCAAGAAGCACAGAGGCACCAGGGTGGCTCAGTCAGTTGAGTGTCTGACTTTGGCTTGGGTTATGATCTCATGGTTTGTGAGTTTGATCCCCACATTGGGCTCACTGCTGTCTGTGCAGAGCCCACTTCAGATCCTCTCTCTCTGTCCCTCCCCTGTTTGCACTCTCTCAAAAATAAATAAAACATTTTTTCAAAAAGTACGAAAGGTTATACAGTAAAAATCTCACCTGCCCCAAACCACCTAAGTTCCTTCTCCAGACCACCAAGGTTCCCAGTTCTTTTATATTCTTTGTATATAGGAGTGTGAGTGTGTGTACATATTTTTTCACTTTAATTACACAAATGGTAACACTCTGTTCCTGCTATTTTTTTTAATGTTTATTTATTTTTGACAGAGAGAGAGAGAGAGAGAGAGAGAGAGAGAGAGAAAGCACGCACACGTGCATGAGCAGGGGAGGGGCAGAGAGAGGAAGACACAGAATCCGGAGCAGGCTCCAGGCTGTGAGCTGTCAGCACAGAGCCCGATGTGGGGCCTGAACTCACAAACTGTGAGATCGTGACCTGAGCCGAAGTCGGATGCTCAACAGACTGAGCCACCCAGGCGCCCCCGTACCTGCTACTCTTTACACTGATTTTTTTTACTTAGCAATACATTCTGGAGATTGTTCTATATCAGTACACAAAGAGCCTTCTCATTGCATTTTATGACTGGATTATATTCTTTTAACCAGTCTCCCAGCTGATGGGTACTTTGTATCCATGAAGTTCAAGGAATGTGGAGAACCCTACCTAGTCCAGTGTAGCTGAACGTGGAAGCCCCTTCCATGTTGGTAACGTTACTCATAACCAGAAACGTAGCTCAATTTTAATGCTGGGAGCAGTAAGCCTGATGAGAGGAAAACAGATACACACAAAAAAGCATCATCTTCTGGCCATTTTCTCTGTAGTCTGGTGGTCTAACCTCCAATAACATATTAAGTAGTTTCTTGCTTTCGGGTTGCCTCCACCCATGTCTCTTCATCATGGTCTTTAAAAATATATATATTTACTCATTTTGAGGGAGGGAGGAGCAGAGCGAGAGGGAGAGAGAGAATTGCAAACTGCAAACGGGCTCCGTGCTGACGGCGCTGCAGGGCTCGACGCAGGGCTTGAGCTCAAGAACTGTGAGAACATGACCTGAGCTGAAATCAAGAGTCGGCTCCTTAACCAAGTGAACCAACCAGGCGCCCCTCTTCATCATGGTCTTTATAGCAACTACTCCTACCGCTTTCCGCAACTGTTTCCACCAGTGCCTATACACTATGTTGTGGTTAAGGTGACCATGTAATTTATTCTCCAAACCAGGACACTTTTGAGAGCGAAAGTGGACACTATTGATAATGGCATTGGGATAAGCAGCATAAACCGAGACTGTCTTGGCCAAGCTGGCATGTCTGGCTCTCAGGTGAGGCATCCAGCGGCTAGACTGGGGGACTTCTTTTTTTTTTTTAACGTTTATTTATTTTTGAGACAGAGCATGAACGGGGGAGGGGCAGAGAGAGAGGGAGACACAGAATCGGAAACAGGCTCCAGGCTCTGAGCCATCTGCCCAGAGCCTGACGCGGGGCTCGAACTCACGGACCGCGAGATCGTGACCTGGCTGAAGTTGGACGCCCAACCGACCGCGCCACCCAGGCGCCCCATAGACTGGGGGACTTCTTAAAAGCAAGACCATGCCTTATTTATCTAGGCATCTCCAGCATCTTCCCAAAGCCTGGTGCAGCGTAGGTGCTCAATGCACATTTGCTGGTTGAATGAATGAGTTGGGTGTAGAGAGCACTAAGCAGTCCTTTGTGAGGGCTCCACAGGATGCTGAGGACAGAATGTCGCTAGCAACCCAGGCGCTCACCTTTGACGCCCCCCATCATTGTTAATAATATGTGGGCTTTCCTTGTAATGTCTGACATCCCTTTTGCAAACTGTATGCTTTGACTTTTTTATCCAGAGCTTCAGATCATTTCCACAATACCTGGCTGAGACCCAGGCTGAGGCTTGGAGATGTATCAGCCTGTACCATGCCCTAGCCTTCCTCTACCGTCTTCTCCATGGTCAGGAGCTGAGTGCCTACTAGTCAGCATGGGTGCTAGTGACCAACGTGTCCATGGGCCTAATCACTAACCAGTCTCAGCAGCCAAAGAACGTGCAACTTAGCTTCCACGGATCCCCTGCCCCTTTCCCTAGCAGGCTTCTGTTACATAGTCCCCATCCTCAGGGCTGCCTGGGTGACACTCCTGAGTAAAGATGTTAAGTATGAAGGGAGGTTTATCAAGACTGAGACCTAGACTGCATAATGAGCTTGCCTAAAGCCTCCCACCTCCCTAATTAGTGCGATGATGGATACACCCACTCGGCTGGGCATTCCTATTTCCCTTCTCCTTTTCAGAGTTCCCAGCAGGTTGGAGAGGTGAGCAGGAACCCAAACTCCTGGCTTGCAGGAGAGAGTCCTCTACCTCACTGGCTTGACTCTAGTGACCCATAGGGAGGAAATGCTTCACCTTTTTCCACCCCAAATCTGTGTGGGCCGAACTGGCAGGAGGGAGGGGATGACAGTCATAGAGATGCCCTGGGCCTCAGTCCTCCATGTGTAAAATGAGGGGTTTGCATGCATAATCTCTGACTTATCTGGCACAAACATTGCACAGTCCATCTCTCTGGGCTAGGGTCAGCCGAGATTCCCTCAGAGGTTTGTGAGGGGACCCTAAGGCCAATTCCTTCTCTCTCTTTTCCTTCTCTCCTTTTTTCTCGAATTGAACACGGGACCCCAGAGTCCTGGGTAAATGCTTATCTAGGGCTGCACTTTCCTTCTCATAAAAGGCAATAGACCAGCAGACACCTGGGCCACACTTCTCAGAATGGGAATCACTACAGGTCTGGTCCTAGCCCATCCTGAGTTCAAATCTGATCCCCCAGAGACTAGAGCAAGGAACTGTGATGGGGAAGCCCAGGCCCCATGCCTGCCTGCTCCATATGGACACACTGAGTAGGAATCAATACATGTGACTTCAAGTCTAGCTCCAGCCCCGACTCCTTCACTGCAACCTCCTTACTTACCTTGAGTAAATCATTTATCTTTTCTTTATGCCAACTTCCCTGGGAAGAGTGTGACAGGCTAGATGTGGAAGCTATCCCAGGTCTACAGTCAAGCTCAGATATCACTGTTTCTGTCAAAGTCCTTTATGGTCTCAGCTGGAAGTGGTTACCCCCTCCCTAGAGCTCTACAAATATTTTATTCGTGTAATTTATTGACTGTGGTCCACCTATCCCCCCACCCCCACCCCCACACTTATTATTTGTTCTTACTTTTGGGGCTAACAAGCCAGTAAAACCACACTCAAAATGGCTTTAAAAAGCATGCCACAGGGGCACCTGGGTGGCTCAGTCGACTGAGTGTTGGACTTCGGCTCAAGTCATGATCTTGTGGTTTGTGAGTTCAAGCCCTGTGTGGGGCTCTGTGCTGACAGCTCAGAGTCTGGAGCCTGCTTTGGATTCTGTGTCTCCTCCTCTCTGCCTCTCCCCCACTTGTGTTCACTCTTTCTCTCCAAAATAAATAAATAAACATTTAAAATAAATAAACAAGGATAAAAGTACGTCACAGATTGAGGAGACTAAGGAAAGGCAACTAAATGCAATGGGATCCTGGATAGAACACCTGGAACAGGGGCTCCTGGATGGCTTAGTTGGTTAAGCATCTGACTCTAGATTTTGGCTCAGGTCATGATCTCTCAGTTTGTGAGTTCAAGCCCCACATTGGGCCCTATGCTGGCAGTGTGGAGACTGCTTGGAATTCTCTCCCTCTCTCTGCCCCTCCCCAGCTTGCTCACTTTCTCAAAGTAAATAAATAAACTTTAAAAAAAAAAAAAAAAGAAAAGAAAACTTGGAACTGGGCACTGGTGGAAAAATTGGTGAAATTCAAATAAGGTCTGTGGCCTTTTTCTTTTTCTTTTTAAATGTTTTTATTTTTGAGAGAGAGAGAGGGAGAGAGACAGAGCGCAAGTGGGGGAGGGGCAGAGGGAGAGAGAGAGAGAGAGAGAGAGAGAGAGAGAGAGAAGACACAGAATCTGAAGCAGGCTCCAGGCTCCGAGCTGTCAGCACAGAGCCCCACTGGGGGCTCTAACCCATGAGCCAGGAGACCATGACCCCAGCCGAAGTCAGACACTCAACCAACTGAGCCACCCAGGCACCCCTAAGGTCTGTGGTCTTACTAATCACGTACCTATGTCAATTTCTTGGTTTTAATTGTACTATGATAAAGTAAAATGTTAATATTAGGGGAAGCTGGATAAACGATATACAGGAACTCTGTATTATTTTTGCAACTTTTCTCTAAGTCTAAAACTAGCTCCAGGCACCTAGGTGGCTCAGTCGGTTGAAGGTCCAACTTAGGCTCAGGTCATGATCTCCGGTTTCATGAGTTTGAGACCCATATAGGTTTTTCTGCTGTCAGCCTGTCAGCGCAGAGCCCTCTTAGGATCCATTGTTCCCTTCTCTCTGCCCCTCCCCTGCTTGCGTTCTCCCCCAGAACAAATAAATATTTTTTTAAAAACTAGCTCAAAAAAATAAAGTTAAAAAAATGTACAAATTAATGCTGACCACTTAAAAACAAAAGTAGGGGAGGGGGAAAAAAGTACGGGAGGAGGAGGGGTTTATTGGTCCATATAACTGACAAGGGCAGGGGTACGTGGGATCAAGGCATAGCTGGATCCAGCAGCTTAATTGTCGGGAATTGTCTCCATCTCTCCTGCTTCTGCTTCTGGTATGATAGCTTCATATTCAGGCACCCTTATCCCTTGCGATAGCAAACAACACGCCAGACCTCCAGGCTGATATTCCGCCATTTAGCCACTCGCGTGTCTCTTTCCCTATAGTCCTGTTTTGTTCACTGATGGATCCCTAGCATCTAACTTGGTGTGTTGAATGAATGGCTCCAGCGGAAGTCCTGAGATTGAGTCTCATTGGCTCATACTGAGTCACGAGCCCATCTCCAAACCAATCAGTGTGCCTTACTTTACCTGGGTCACGTGGGTAGAGTCAGCGCCCGCCCCCTCCCCAACACGGGGATCTGAGATGGCAGGAGAGCAGTTCCCCAAAAGGAAGCAATGGGTCCTATTATCAGAAAGGTTGCAGGCAAACCATTATTTCCCCCGAATCCCCCGAATGTAGAGCTGCTGCTTTTTCTCCACAACATAGACCCATACGGAAAACGCACGGGCTTAAATCCTTGTGGGGCTGGGTGTGCTGAGCTCCCGGAATGCAGTCTCAGGATAACCCTCATTAGTGGAAGATAAGAATAGGGCTCATCTCTGGATGCTGGGCTTCTTGCAGCCGGATCAGATGGGCGTGGGTGTCAGGAAAGGGGAACCAGCGTGGCCAAAGATGCCAGAACCGCAGGACTCTTCCCTGCCAAGACATTGGGCAATTCCAGGCCTGGAGGCCTTCCGGTCTCTCTCTCCCAAAGCTAGTCAGAAGCTTCAGATCTAAGGTCTCATTTGTTCATTCGGTTTGGGGTACCATGGGGAGAGGGACAGGGCTAGCCTGAGCATTGGGACGCCTCAGATGAGTGCCTTATGCCTGTGAGGAATATCCAGTGAGAAGACTCCAAGTTTCAGCTCCCAGACTTCACCTAACCCACAGGCGGCCTCCCAAACCACCATGTCCTCCACATCCTCTCCCACTCCTGCAGGCACAGAGGTCGGGTAGGGCAGAGTGCCCACAGAGAAGAGGTCTGACGTGTGTGTTTTTCAGATATTTTATTAAGAATAAGGCATATGACAGTCACCCCTAAAGCACAGGGCTCTATTTCTGTAGGTGAGTGAATACACTCTGAAAAGCATTGGATTAAAAAGCGCAGCCAACAGAGAATTTGGAGCAGGATCCCTCTGCCCCACCAATGGGGCTCCTGCCAGGTGGTGTGGAAGCCCTGCATGTCCCTATTCAAGGCTGGCACCTCAGGGAGAGGGTGCTTAGAGATCCCCAGCTCTTTGCACTAAGGAGATGCTGTTCCACACCCTCCTGGCCTCCCTCTTCTCCATGGGGAGACCTCTACTCTGCTGCTGGCTTGGGGAAGGGCTACCCCATTTCAGCCCTGGAGTGGTCCCCCAATCTGCAGGCCACTGTGGGTGGGATATGGGGGGCAGGGGTATAGAGTCTCATGCTGCATTGGCCACTTGTCCCTGGCTGGCTTCCAGAACAGGGTGGGGTCCCCACTTGCAGCTCTCCTTCCTGGGTCTATCCATACTTGGTGTGTGGCTGGAACTCCACCTCGAGGCGGGGGCTGGGGGGGGGCCCTGAGTGTTCTTGTCAGCATGCCCCTCCCCAATGGGGACTCATGGTGCTGCAGAGAAGAGTGGAGCGGGGAGGAGACACGATCCTTTCCCTTCTAGTCACCCACACATTCCAGGGGCTCATGGGAAGTGGTCTTTCCTTTGGCAGTGTGGGTCCCCCAGGCTAGGAGAGGGAGAGAGCTGGAGGCTAAAGAATTTGGGGCTCCTAGGCCAAGGGCAGGCTACTGACTCCCAGTCCCATTCTGCTGCATGTGGGGCAGGTGGAGAGAGGGAAGTCCTCAGTCCGTTATTTCTAGAAGAATGGGGAAGAGGAATTGGTTAAAATTGGAACCCTCCATCTGCCTCAGCCCTCAGCCCCTCCCCCCAGCTTGCTAAGTGGAGGAGGAGGGTTGGCTTATTTCCTTTCCCAGACACTCAACACCTCAGGTGAGAGTCAGCAAGTCAGCCAGCACTCAGAACCTTTCATCTGGGGGATCTCCAAGCACCCCACAAATAATTGTCATTATCTCTGGTTGCTAGAAGAGGGACAGGAGTTTGGAGGTGCTGATGGGGTTACTTGGGGAGAGGCAGACAAGCTGCCGGAGGCTCCCTGGGGGAGGGGTGTGGTGGAGGCCCCCTGGCTAGACACCCTGGGTACCCAGGAAGGAAGGGGAAGGGCTATTGCTATAGAGCTGGGGGAGGCCAGGCAGGCATAGCTATGGCTTTTAGTAGGTGGGCAGGGTTGGGGGGAGGGGGTGGATAAAGTACTTCACCATCTCTGTAGAAGAATCAACATAACAAAGTCACCCTGTTTACCCCAAAAGTGTGATTGTGGAAGCTCAGGATCTAGGTGGGTTGCTCTAGAAAGACACCCTTTCCCTCCTTCCCACAGTCCTTTGGGTCCCTTCAGGAGAGTGCAGCCAAGAGAGGAGAGAGGCCTCCTCACACAGGCACCTCTGAAAGGGAGGCAATGGGACCAGGGGTACAGTGAGTCACACACACTTGAGGGGGGACACGGAGGGCAGAGGCACAACCACGGGGCAGGAGAGAAGGGTAAGAGGCCAGGGCAGAGCAAGGACTCCAGGCCAACATTGTGGCCCAATGGAGACTGAGTGAGAGAGAGCACTGTCTGTCCTGTCTGTCCTAAGGGCATCCACACCTTGGGCATCTGCATTCCAGGGGCTGGATGCCCAGATGAGGCCCAGTTATTGTGCAGTGGTCTCAGCAGTCCTGAGTGCAATCAGCTGGGAAAGGACAGCATATTTGTGGGGGCCCAGAGTGTGCTCACTGGTTTTGATTCTTGGGGATATCCCACTCCCTCCAACATAGTGAAAGAGGACAGGAATGGGGGTTCCCCCTGTTCATCACAGGGACGGTGATGGAAGAAGGGTTCACCGCCCCTGGAGACTGGCTCTGCTCAACTCCCAGATCCTGGGTGACACACAGAATGCTCAGCCTCAGGACAGGATCTGCCAGGACGCGCTACTTGTGACAGAGGTAAGGGCTTCTCCCTGCCCCCCACCCTCCCTCAGCAGCCCCTGGAAGACCTCACAGGCACTTAGGACCATCAGAGGAGGCATGGCATGGGGGAAGGGGCTCTAGGGGTTTGTCTTTCTAGGGGTTGGGCTTGGGGTGGGGGCCACGCTAGACCAGAACTGCATTTCCTGCCTTTGGTCAGGAGAGGGGAGCTGGGGGCAAGTAGTTAGGATGTGGGGTGTCTCATTTGCCATTTCACCACTGGCTATCCTAGACAGATGCACCCGGCCACTGTCAGTTCTGGTAGGATCGGGGGCATCCCTAGAGGGGACCAGCCTGGGGACTAACCTGTGCTCCTACCTTCGCCCCACCCCAGCAAACTCAAACCTCTCTCAACTACGTCCACTTCCAAGAACCCGGCCCTTCTTCCCGGCTCTGGGTGCAGCTGGGCAAAATTAGCACCAATAAACAGGACTAGGAAAGCTCCCAAGGCAGCCTTCAGGTTCCCAGCTGCATCCGGAAGGGGACGGCCTTTTGTGCCCTTCCACAGCCGTACGTATGTCCGTACGGGACTCAGGAGTGTCCCCCTCGCTTCCCTAGCGCAGCTCCGGGGTCTAAATATTAGATGAGCATCCTGGGAAAGGACTGAACTGGAGACAGCTCTAGACCAGGTTCTGTCACCAAACCCGTTCTGTACGGGTGCTCTCCAAGGGTCTATGGGTGCTACCTTCCAGAAGTTCAAACTTCCATCACGTCACAATTTCCCTACCAGGGGCTCTGGCAGGAAATGCCTCTAAAGTGTTGGGTGCTCACCGGTAAGGACCTATCAGCAGGGTAGGGGTAGGAGAAGCGGCATCAGAGGAAAAAGGTCCAGCCGCTAGCCCCTAGCTCGAGCCTCCCCTCTAAGGAAGGCTTGGCGGGCAGGGCAGCCGTGCGGGGCTGGGGGAGGCCCGAGGGGGGAGCTGGGAGGCCTAGGGGTGCTAAGTGCCACTGCGTTCCTTTTGTAGGCCAGCCCAGCCTTCCCCCTCCCGTCCAACGATTGTCAGCTTTCCCAGGGCAGGGCATGACCTCCGCCCCCTCCCCTCTCTGCAACAGGGTGGAGAACTGATCAGCATCCGTACACCAAGCCCTCTCCACAAAAAAGGTGCACTCTCGCAGCCCCGCGGAGGAGCTCCCTCGGGGGAGGACAATACAAAAGGCGGGGGCGGTTGGGCGGGGTAGGGGAGCTGGGGCCGCCTCCGTCCGCTCCCAGGAGGAGCGCCGGCTCCCGCGGCCCCCGGGACGTGCGTGCGCGGCCCGAGCTGCGTCCCTAGCCGGAGGCCGGGCCGGCCTTCCCCACTCCCCACCCCGCAGCCCCGCGCCTATTCCGGCTCCGCGGGCGCGCTGGGCGGGCTGCGCGCGGCCGGCGGGCCGGCTCGGTCCGGGGGCTCCTGGGGAGGCGGCTGGCGCGGGCTACGGCCGCTAGGCCGCGGGGGCCTCCGGGCGTAGAGGAAGAGCGCGGGATCGGGCATGGGGTCGATGTCGTCCAGGGCGCGGGCCGCGCGGTCCCAGGCGGCCCAGTCCCGGCCCGGGCCCTTGGCGGCGGCCTCGGCGGCGGGCGGCCGGCGGGCCCGCTGTGCGCGCCGGCGGGGCCGGGGCTCGGTGGCGGCGGCGGCGGCGGGGCCCGGGCGCGGAGTCTGCAGTCTCTGGCGCGCCGCGTGCAGCTGGCAGGAGAGGTAGGCGGCCGCCTCGGTGTGCTTCTGCAGCTCGGTGCCCAGCACCGTGGCGCGGTGGCTGCGGCGCCGCAGCTCCTCCAGGAAGCGGCGCTCCTCCGTGCGCAGGCTGCAGCGCAGCGCAGACACCAGCGCCTCGCGCTGCGCCACCTCCCGCCGAAGCTCGGCGTTGGCGGCCGCCCGCGCCGCCAGCTGCGACTCCAGTGCGCGGCACTTGCTCTCCAGCTCCCGGGACGCCGCCTCTGGAGAAGGGAGATGGAGAGGAGAGGTGACGGTCTCCGCCTGGCCGACCCTGCACAGCTCGCCGAGCCACGTTACAGAGCCCGGCACCTCCCCGACCACCCGTCCGGCCGCGCTCTCCCTCACTCCCACTCGTCGGCTACACAGGCCTTTCGCTTCCTCGGGGCCCTGGCACCTATCCTACCGCCTGGTCTCTCCTCTAATTCTTCAGGTCTCAGCTGAAATGCAAAACCCTCCCCGACCAGTATTCATGCACACCCACAAATATTTGTTGAGCCCTTACTATATGCATTGTGCTAGGCACTGGGGATATGGTGGATAATAAAACATTCCTCATGAAGCTTACAGAAAGCATAGTGGGAGAGGTATAGTGCATAATCACAAATGCATGTGAGGTTGCATCAGTGACATGTGCCAATGCCATACATGGATACAAGGTATGGTGGTACAGGTTGTTCACTGCACAATGTCACCCAGATGAGTAGGTAAGTGGGGCTGACATGCCCCAGCTCCCCTACCCCGCCCAACCGCCCCCTCCTTTTGTATTGTCCTCCCCCGAGGGAGCTCCTCCGCGGGGCTGCGAGAGTGCACCTTTTTTGTGGAGAGGGCTTGGTGTACGGATGCTAACTGGATACTGTGACCTTCATGCTTTTCAGCAGAAGAACCACTTAGGCGAGGATGAGTTGGAAGAATGAGCTGGAGTTAAGCAGTGAAGAGGAGAGAGAAGGGTGCTGTGCAGAGAGGAACAACTTGTACAAAAGCCCCATCCGCGGTAGGAGGTAGGAGAGACATGCAAAAGTGAGAGACTGAAAGACTTGGGACCTGGGAATGTGGGTGAGAAAGGGCAATTAGTGTGCCCTGAACCTTGCTGTTTCTTTCATAGGGCATTTGTTACATTTTGTAATTTCTTTTGTGTTACTTCTTTATTGTTTGCCTTTGCCCAAGGTTTCAACACTGTATATATATTGGAACAACCCAGAGAGCTTTAAAACATAGTTTCCTGGGCCCTAACAAAGACCAATTGAATCAGGATCTCTGGGATTGGACCTGGGAACTGGTACTTCTTCAATGTTCCCAGGTGATTCTAATGTGCCCCCAGAGTTGAGGACCCCTGCCTCCTGGATCCTAATTCTTTCCATTTCAGCCGGCAACATATCCTGGGATTAACACATGTGAGCGATTGTAGAGACATAGATGGCTGAAAGGTGACAAAAGGTAGCCAAAAAGGTGACTCAGGAAAGGATATGAAAACCAGCCAAATGGTAGGAGGACAAAGAAAGGGAGCTGTCCACCCCCCTGAGAGAGGACAAAAACCAGGATGCTGGGCAGTTCCTTGAGCTCAGATGACCCCAGAAACCCTTTCAGAGGAAGGAAACCCTTTCAGAGGTGGGGTGAAGGTTGCTGTTGTCACAGAACTGGTGTTTGGGATGTATGCCTCCTTCCTCCAAGCACTCAAGCATGAAGAGGTTGCCCCTGTTGCCACTTAAACAAGTAGGTAGAATTCGTTCAAGTCTATAAATGTTTAGAACTTTATGAACAAATATGGGAAGGATTTGTAGGGTTTTCAGTATTTTACTTAAAATTTCCACCCTTCTCCATACCTAAGTCTTGGTCTTGTATGTAGCCTTTTTTTTTTTTTTTTTTTTTTTTTTTTTTAGACAGAGAGTGCCCAAAAGGGAGAGGGGCACAGGGAGAGAGAGAGAATCTCAAGTAGGTTCCATGCTTACTGCGGTGCCCAACATGGGGCTCGGTCCTACAACCCTGGGATCATGGCCTGAGCCAAAATCAAGAGGCGGATGCTCAACATTCAACCAACTGAGCCACCCAGGTGCTCTTCATCTATGAGCAGCACATCAGTATGGCAGGGGGTCCATTCCCAGCTAACTTCCTCTCTGCTAAGAAAGACTACATAGTGATTCATTTTAAATTAAGCATTCACTCAGTCCCTCTCCATGTCTTGCACTTGGAGATGATGGATAACATCCAGTTCTCAGAGATCATATAACTTTGGTGATTAAGATCTCAACGATGGAACCCCTCCCTTAAAAAAAAATGTTTCAATTGTAGCAAAAAAACAACATAAAGTTTACCTTCTTAACCATTTTTAAATGTACAGCTCAGTAGTGTAAAGTAAACTCACATTGTTGTGAGTTTTGCAAAACTGAAACTTCATCTCCATTGAACACCATCTCCCCCCCCACCTCCATTTTATGGGTGAAGTAATAATCTGTAAACAGATATTTTAGTGGAATTGCTACAATGGCAAGAAGTCACGCTTTTGGAAAATGAAGGATTTGCTGACGTGTTTCTTTTTTCTCCTCATCTAGACAATGTTCCTTGAAGCCATGGACTCCATTGCCATTGTGTTGCATCTCAGCATTCAGCATCTTGGAGGGTGTGGACACTGACTGTAGAGATCAATTATGCAAGGATGGGAAGGATTAGGGAGGTGGGTCACAGAAAGCAATGAGGTTGATCAGGTGGACTTCCAAGATACCATTTCCTTCCTGCCTTCATTTTCCTACTTTGAACAGAGACATGGATACAAGGTATGGTGGTACAGGTTGTTCACTGCACAATGTCACCCAGATGAGTAGGTAAGTGGGGCTGACATCCTTCACTCTGCTGAAGAAGCTGAGGAGTGGCAGTCCCCCAAGTCTGGACTGGGGACAGAGAAGGCTTGGGTCCTACCAAGTGGTGGGGAAAAGGTAACCTGTTGGGCCCCCATGCTATTTCCCCACCAGTCATCCTTCTCTTACCTTGCTGGTGAGATTGGGCCTCTCTCATCTCCAGGTCATGAGTCAGTTCTGTGGGGAAAGAAAATAAAAGGTAGTGGTGTGTGTGTGTGTGTGTGTGTGTGTGTGTGTGTGTGTGTGTGTGAGAGAGAGAGAGAGAGAGAGAGAGAGAGAGAGAGATATCAGGGAATCACAGCTCAGTAAAAGTGACAATATTAGCATCCTTAGAAACCATCTAAACCATCTCCCTTACCTATTTTACTGCAGTCCAGTGAGGGGAAGAAGTGAAGACAGGTGCAAGGCACAGCCTGAGCCTGATTGGCCTGATTCTAAGCCCAGAGATCTTTCCAGTGCAAGTGCAGTGGCCTGTGTTTGGAGGTTAGCTCATCCCTGTGGGACTGAGGAGCCTGGTTTGCTTTTGGGCCTGGGGGGGAGTACTAGCTCCTTCCCAGAGGTAACATAAAATATCTAACATGAGGACAAATCAGAGCCATTCTGGAAGACCCCTGCTGTGCAGGGCACAGCCCCTTTAGTGTTTAGTTGGTGCACGTGCGAAGTGTCTGGGCTGCTTGCAGGGACTGGAGGGGGACTCAGGACAGTGGCTATTTACCAATAGGGCACATGCGTTTCACTATTTTCACAGCCAGTACTGTCGTGCCTGTGTTATTTTCTGAACATCAGTCCAGCTCGTTTTTCAGCGCTGTTTTCCGCCATATTCCACAGGGTAAGAAGAGGGGCTTCAAGGGGGATAGCGCCACCTGGTGACAGAAGTCCTGAATGGCACTTGGCTTATGCTGAGGGGGCGGGGTCAGTCCGCTAAGGGAACGGTGTAGGAGGTGTAGGAGAGGTTTCCTCCTGGGCTCTCACTGGCAGCCCAGCCACCACGGGGGCGGGGGGGGACCTCCCTGTCTGCCCAGTCCCCATTCCTCACAGCCCAGAATGTTCTGCTCCTCAGTCAGCTGAGTTTGATCATTTTTTCAGCCCCACCCCAGCGCCCTGGACTCCACCAAGGCTCAAAAGCTGGGAAAAGGGCAGGATGGAGCCCAGCAGCAACTGGTGACAGAAACCACCTGTCCTGGAGCACGTGTGTGTTCCTGCAGGGGTGCAGTCAGATGCCTAAAGGAAGTGTGAACTTGGGAGTGGGATAAGGTAGCACATCTCTGGCATCAATGCCCACAGCACCTACACAGTCTAGTCTTGTGGGGCCCTCACCTGGCTCTTCCCTTGGGAGGCCAACTGTTGCTAGGGCTTTTTGCTGTGACCTGAGTCTGAACCTCCTTCCTGGAGCCCCAGGGAGGACCCTGGTGCCTCCACCCTCCAGGGCTTCCTGGAGCCAATTTGGCCCCTCCTGCAAGGCCCTGGAGTAGCTCAAGGGATTTTGGCTCTGCCACTAACTCCCTGTGGGGCTGGTTTCACTCTTAACCAGGAAGTTGGGGGAGGGGAGATAGAATCCTAGTTGGGCTCCACTCCCCCATCCATCAAATCTCCCTGCCCATCTTCCCTTTAGAAGGGCATGCAGTGAGGTCAGATACCCTGTGTGACCTTGGGCCAGTGACAGCACCTCTCTGGGCTTCAGTTTTCTCATCTGTGAAATGGGGACAAAATTGCACCTGCCTCTCAAAGGGCTATTGCTAGGATTAAATTAGAGAAATAAACAGAGGGCCCAACCCAGGGCTGAGTCAGTGCTGAATACACGGGACAGATCTTGTTATCATCCAGGCTGCCCCACCAACCAGAATATGCCCACCCACCTCTTAGAACCCCTTCATTTTGAGTGCCATCCCTTTTTGGCAGGCTCTTTCTGAAGCCCTGCCCACTTGGTTCCTATACTAGCTCATCCCCTCTCCCATCCGCTTCCCAGCCTCTGAGTCCTTGTTTATTTTTGTATTTTTTAAAGTTTATTATTTATTTAGAAAGAGAGTATGATCATGAGCAGGGGAGGGGCACAGAGAGAGAGGGAGAGAGAATCCCAAGCAGGCTCCATGCTATCAGCTCAGACCCTGATCTCACAAACCATAAGATCATCATCTGAACCAAAATCAAGAGTCAGACACTTAACTGACTGAGCTACCCAGGCACCCTCCCTGTTTACATATGTATATGCATGTACATATATACATACATATATGTGTATATATATACACACATACATATATATACATATATGTATATAAGTGTATATGTATAAATTTATTTTTTTATTAAAAAAGTTTTTTTAATGTTTACTTATTTTTTTTTTTATTAAATTTTTTTTTTCAACATTTTTTATTTATTTTGGGGACAGAGAGAGACAGAGCATGAACGGGGGAGGGGCAGAGAGAGAGGGAGACACAGAATCGGAAACAGGCTCCAGGCTCTGAGCCATCAGCCCAGAGCCCGACGCGGGGCTCGAACTCACGGACCGCGAGATCGTGACCTGGCTGAAGTCGGACGCTTAACCGACTGCACCACCCAGGCGCCCCTAATGTTTACTTAATTTTGAGAGAGAGAGAGAGAGACAAAGCATGAGTGGGGGAGGGGTAGAGAGAGAGGGAGAGACAGAATCTGAAGCAGGCTCCAGGCTGTGAGCTGTCAGCACAGAGCCCGATACAGGGCCTGAACTCACAAACTGTGAGATCATGACCTGAGCCAAAGTTGCACACTTAACCAACTGAGACACCCAGGCGCCCCTTAATTTGTTTTATTTTTAAAACTAGGTTCCATGCTCAATATGGGGCTTGAACTCATGACCCTAAGATTAAGAGTCGTATGCTACTGACTGAGCCAACCAGGCATCCATCTAAGTCCCTGTTTAATCCCCTTGAAAAAAATTTTCTTTTTTCTGTTCCTTTCTCCTCTTTCTTCCACCCGTTGGAAGAAGGGCCTTATTCAGGTATTTCAGCCCCAGTAGTGGCTGCTTCAGGCCAACCCAGTGTTATTTTTATCTCCTGAATCAATAACCGAGAGGCTGCAGTCCCATAGCAGGCTGAGGAGGGTGGTGGGGGTTGTTCCTGCCTATTACACTTTTTTGGGATCCTGGCCTGTGTCCTGAGTGGAAGGACCCAGGTCTTCAGAATTCGGGCAAAGCAAAAAGAAATCAGGGCAAGAGCTATAGGGTCTTAGGGTCCACTCATCTTGATTTTCCTTTAATGTTGTTATTGCAATGAGAAAGTGGCATCAGGCAGGAGTGAGTCTGCATGGGCCATTTCTGACCCATGGACTGGCTCCTGATGCCATCCAGGCTTCCGGGGAGATTGCAGGGAGCCTGGCCTAGGAATGTAGCAGCTGAATCTGTATATGGAGCCAAGGACAGCGTGGGGGCCGAGAGTCAGGACGACCAGTCTCTGAAGCCAGAGTGAGAAGCCAGGCAGGTCACTGAATTTCCCTCTGGAGAATGGGGAGCCTCCCATGAGCAGAGGCTGGGAGGGAGGTAGAAATCTGAGCATCTTGGGGAGAGAGTATGCAGAAAGCTGCAAGAGGCAGGCACAGCTGGGAGTCTACAGCTCTGGGGTCTAATCTTGGCTGTGTCACTGACATATTGTGTGGTGTGCGTGCTCTCTCTCCCTCTCTCTCTCTTTGGGTCTCAGTTTATCTAGTTGTATAAGAAAGAGGTTGGGCTGTTTCAGGTGACCCATTCCATGAGTCATTGCCTCTAACACCTGTACTTGGGGCGCCTGGGTGGCGCAGTCGGTTAAGCGTCCGACTTCAGCCAGGTCACGATCTCGCAGTCCGTGAGTTCGAGCCCCGCGTCAGGCTCTGGGCTGATGGCTCGGAGCCTGGAGCCTGTTTCCGATTCTGTGTCTCCCTCTCTCTCTGCCCCTCCCCCGTTCATGCTCTGTCTCTCTCTGTCCCAAAAATAAATAAAAAACGTTGAAAAAAAAAAAATTAACACCTGTACTTGGGGACTCGGCCTGGATGAGCACTTGGGCCAGAGCCCAGCCTCTGAGAGGGCTGGGCAGCTGAAGCCTGAAGTCCAAGAGCAGAGGTCAGGGCTGGCATTTGGCTTCATTATTGGTACCTCCTTCTGTCTTGTTTACAAATCCAGTTGGTTGTCAAGTCCTTCCCTTCACCCTGTCTCCCACTGGTCTTCCCCTTTCTGCCCCTTTCATCTCTCCCCTCGACCACTGCATCAGTTTCATCACTGGTATCCCTGCCTCCCTCCCCCTCCAATTCACACAACTGCTGAGTTTTTTAAAGAGCATGATGCTACTCAGAAACCTTCAGGGGCTCCCCACTACCCAGGAGGACAGGCCAAACTTCTTAGCTGTCCTGATACTTGTCAAGGTCTTCTGTCATGTGGCTCCAGCTGTATTTCTCTCCAGCCTTAAGCACAGCTTTATCCAGTCAAATAGAACTTTCCCCGAGCTTTCGATTTCCTACCTTCTGGACTTTGCCACGCTATTTGCTTCATTTGGAATGCTTTCTCCACCCTCATTCCCCCGTAGTGTCTCAGCAGGTCTACATCTCAGCCTCAGGGAGTGGAAATGCTCCCTCCTCTGGGCAGCCTGGGGTGCCTGGTCTCCTTTATCACCCACACCTTAGGCTGAACATGATCCTACCCATGACCTCTCACTGGCCCTCTTCATTTTCTTTTCTTTTTTTTAATTTTTAATTTTATTTATTTTGAGAGAGAGAGAGAGAGAGCGAGAGAGTGTGAGAGCAAGCACGGGGGAGGGGCAGAGAGAGAGAAAGAGGGAGAGAGAGAGGATCCCAAGCAGGCTCCGTGCTGGCAGTGCGGAGCCCGGCATGGAGCTTGAACCCATGAACCGTGAGATCATGACCTGAGCCGAAACCAAGAGTTGGGAGCTCAACTGACTGAGCCACCCAGGCGCCCCGGGCCTCTTCATTTTCTGTAAGTCTAAATGTTATCCCCCCCCCCCCCCCGCCCCCAACTATCCTGTGTGTGTATCTCCCCAACTAGCTTGAGGGCTTGCAAGGTTTGGGAAGTGCTTGATGAACACTTAGTGGCAAAGGACAGGAATCCCTAAGAATGGCTCCCAGGTTTTCTTCTGCTACTGAACCAGAGCCCTTTGCTCTAAAACTCGTGTCTCATCTCCCCAAGACAAGTTTCCTCATCAGAAAAAGGGGTGTGACCCTCACCTGGCAGGTCTGTTGTGAGGTTTAGGGAGGCTCATGGGGGGCACTCCATCAGAGACTGCTGATGGTGATGACTGCTGATGGCCCCCACTGCCCACCATCCCTCCGGCCTCACCTGAGCAGCGTTTCTGCAGCCTCAGGATCTCCAGGTGCAGGTCTCGAAGCAGGGCCATCTGCTCCTTTTTCAGGAAGCTGATGTGGCGTTGCACACTCTGGATCTGATGCTCCAGGGACACGGTATCCATGGCAACCCAGGCCTGGGCCCCACCTGGGGGAAAGACGAGAAGGTAAGCCCACATCTTGTGGGGCCATCTGCCCTGCCCCCCCTCAGATCCCTCATAATGTCCTGCAGTCTGGGCTCCTGTTGCCACCAGGTAGACAATTCTACCGCCGTAGCTCTCTCCCCCGTTTACTCACCAAAGCTTCATGCATGTGTCATCAGGGGAGTATGATTATTCCCATTTAATAGATGAAGAACCAGAGGTCTTCAGGGAACCAGGAACAGAAATGGCTTCACTCCCCTGCCTGCATGTAACTTTAGCCTTTCTGTTTCTCAGGGAGGAACACGAATGGAGCAACAAAGTCAATAAAGAGAGACAGAGGCAGGTTCTAGCCTGCTTCTTAACCAGGTGTGTGACTCTGGGCAAGCCCTCTCCCTCTCTGGGCTCTTTGTTTTCTCATGGCTAAAATGAGGGAGTTGTGGAGTGGAAAAACCCATCCCGCCAGCATCCCAGCTCACCCACCAGCTGGTAGACCAGCATAATGGTTACAGCACACCCTCTCCCAGTTCAAATCCATTTTTCTGACTTAAAATTAACCCAGGGCCCTGGGCTCTTCCAGGTCACAGAGGAGGAAGATCTGATGTGTATTATACTAAGATGAACTCTATGGGCTGAAGGCAGGTGGCAGAGTCCTTTTTTAAAAGAGGAGTTGGATGGGGCGCCGGCTAACTCAGTGGGTAGGGCATGTGACCCTTAATCTCAGAGTTGTGAGTTCCAGCTCCGCACTGGGTGTGGAGATTATTTAAAAACAAAATCTGGGGCACCTGGGTGCCTCAGCTGGTTAAGCACCAGACTCTTGATATCAGCTGAGGTCATGAGATCGAGCCCCTCTGTTGGGCTCTGTGCTGAGCATGGAGCCTGCTTGGGATTCTCCCTCTCCCTCTCTCTGCCCCTGCCCCACTCACACATATGCTCTTTCTCTCTCTCTCTCTCTCAAAATAAATGAACATTAAAATTTTTTATTTTATTTATTTTTTATAGATTTAAAAAAAGTGTTTATTCATTTTTTGAGAGAGAGACAGAGCACAAGCAGGGGAGGGGCAGAGAGAGAGGGAGACACAGAATCCAAAGTAGGCTCCAGGCTCTGAGCTGTCGGTACAGAGCCTGATGCAGGGCTCGAACTTTTAAACTGTGACATCATGACCTAAGCTGAAGTTGGACGCTTAACCAACTGAGCCACCCAGGCATCCCTACCAAGTTTTTTCCCTAGTTGAGCCTTCAGATGAGAATGCAGCCAGCCTTAATTTCAGCCTTTTGAGGCTTCGAGCAGAGGACCCAGCTAAAATGTGCCAGACTCCAGATCCTTGGAAACTTGTGAGGTAACAAACTGATACTGTTTTAAGCCACTTAGTTTATGAAAATCTTTAATGCAGCAATAGAAAAGTAATACAGACTTGAAGGAGGGATAGAAGTTAGAAGAATAAAGAGAAAAACATTCGAGACAGTGGATAGCATTTGTGAAACCCTGAGGTAGGATAATAATGATAGCTTACATTTACTGTGTGCCTATTATGTGCCAAGCCTTATGCTAAGTGCTTCACATGGTCTTTTCGGGGAACAGAGACTTTGTCAATGCCAGTGAGGACTGAAGTGTAAGGTATTAGGGGAGGGCTGCAGGAAGAGAGGTTAGCAAGAGAAGGATCGGGCCATAGTCTCGTAAACTATGCCAAGAACTTTGGATTAATACTGAATGAGTTGGGAAGTTATTATTATTATTATTTTTAAAGTTTTTAAATTTATTCTGAGAGAGGGAGAAAGAGAGAGTGAGAGAGCTGGGGAGGGACAGAGAGAGAATCCCAAGCAGACTCTGCACTGACAGTGCAGAGCTCAATGCAGGGCTCAGTCCCACAAACCATGAGCTCATGACCTGAGCTGAGATCAGGAATCAGATGCTTAACCAACCGGGCCATCCAGGCACCCCTGAATTGGGAAGTTATTAAAGGATTTTAAGCAGAGGAGGGACATTATATGATTTACATTAAAAAAGTTTTTTAATGTTTTATTTATTTTTGAGAGAGAGAGAGAGAGAGAGAGAGAGAGACAGAGTATGAGCAGGGGAGGGGCAGAGAGAGAGGGAGACACAGAATCCAAAGCAGGGTCCAGGCTCTGAGCTGTCAGCACAGAGCCCAACACGTGGCTTGAACTGGTGAACTGCAAGATCATGACCTGAGCCGAAGTTGGATGCTTAATCAACTGGACCACCCAGGTACCCCCCTTTAAAAAAATATTGTTTTGATTTGCATTTTTAAAAGATCGTTCTGGCTGCTATAGGGAGGGCAGATTAGAGGGGGCAGAATGGATGTGGGAGGTCAGCTGGGAGAATGGAGCAGTGGTCAAGGTGAGAGATGATAGAGGCCTGGACCAGATGATGGAGATGAAGACCAAGAGAGGTTCCAGGTGTATTTTGGGGGTAGAATTGGCAGCACATGGGAATGGATTATATTAAGTCATGACGATGGGGAGGGTGAATGTTTGGGATGTCTCCTAGTTTTCCAGTTTGGGCAACTCAAATATGTTTGCTGGATCTTTCTACATTTCCTCACCTTTCACATTAGACCTCTTTCACAATGGACCTCTTCTCTAATCTATAATTTCTCCGTAGGTGATCTTGTCCAATCCCATGGCTGTAACTACTATTTATATGGTGACTCCTAAACTAACTCTCTCCTGTATGCTAGACTGACTGCTTAAGACCACCATTTGGATGTCTGATGGGTCCCTCAAATTTGCATGCCCCAATACTGAACTCTTGTGATCTGTCTTAAAAACATGCTCTTGCCCACTGTTCACCATCTTGATAAATGGCACTGATTTTTACCTATTCACTCAGTTTCTCAGGCCAAGAACTTAGGAGTTATCTTTAATTCCTCTCTTTCTTCATATTCCACAGCCAATCCATCTGCAAATCCAGTTGTCTCAACCTTTGAAAATGTGCATCCTGAATCCAATCGGTTCTCACTATCTCCATTGCTGTCACCCTAGTCCCAGCTCCCACCATCCCTCTGATGTACCACTGTGGTAGCCTGTGACTGGCTTCTCTCTTCCACTCCTGCCTTGTTTCCCATTCAGCAGCTGGAGTTCCTTTAGCACATCTGATCACGTCTCCCTGCTCCCCCCTCAAAACCCCCCAACAGTTCCCCATCACACTTAATTCCTAGTCCAGAATTCTTACCAGATCCTTTACAATTGTCCCTGGCCCTGTTTGCTCTCTTCTACTACTGCTCTTCCATTGCTGGCTCCACCCAGGGCACTCTAGCTTCCTTACTGTTTCCTGAATATGCCACACACTCTTGCCTCAGGGACTTTGTGTGTGCTGTCCCATCTCCCAGGAATACCCTTCACCCAGATACCCTCATGGCCCATTCCTCCCCTTCATTGAGGACTCTGCTCAAACGTTACTTCCTCAGAGCCCTTCTCTGATTACCTGATTTAACATAGAACCCTCTGTCACTCTCCACTCCCTTAATCTGCATTGTTTTTCTCCCATGAATTTATCACCACATGAGTATATTACATTTTGTTTCTTGCCCATTTCCTCTGCCAGACTGTTGGCAACGTAAGATGAAGGTCTCTGTTTTGTTTCCTCCCGTTCCCTAGTGCCTAGCACAGTATCTGGCAAATAGAATATACTCAGTAAATACTCGTGGAATGTACAAATGAGTGAATTTGTGGAGCTGGGCAGACTGATGGAGGAGCAGACTTACAGAGGAGATAAGTTGAAGCCTGAGACATGTTAGATTTGACATGTTCAAGAGACCTAAACGGGGAGAAATAGATGTCCAGTAGGCAGTCAGATATACTGGTGCATAACCCATAAGGAACAGAGAAGCTCTGTCTGTGCTGCTGTAAAACTATGTTGGCATGTGTGTGCCTGTGTGTCTGCACATGTCCCTGAGTCTGTGTGTGTGCCTCGAGGAGTGCACATATGTGCACATGCATGTGGGTGTGGGGGGGAGTTCTTGCTTCTCTTGCATCTATGTGTCTGGTCTGTGCGCACCTGGAGGACGAAGGCACGTGGGCCTCTGCTTATGATGAAGAGAGAAAATATCTGTTCCCAACCGCTGAAACGTAAGTGTCTCTGAAGAGTAAAAGCCTTTTCCACACAGCCCTGGAGACTGGACCCTGGCCATTGTGAGAGGCTGAGCCAACCAGCTGTTTCTGAGCCTTCCCAGAAGGACTTGAGGATTTGTTTCCAACTAGGCAGGCTGCTCTTCTCAGGGCAGAAATTTGGGTCACAAATGATCTTGGCAGATATTCTTTCTTACACATTATTGTTTAGTTTGTTTGGGGGAGAGCGGGAAATGGAGTGGGGAAGGGGAACCACAATACAGATCTCTTATTTGCGGCTGTCACACTTCAGCAGGCCCAAGCCAGGAAAATGTCAGATTTTCCCAGAGAAATGCAGCCCTGGGGGCACCTGGGTGGCTCAGTATGTCAAGCTTTGACTCTCGGTTTTGGCTCAGGTCTCACAGTTCGTGGGTTCTAGCCCTGTGTTGGGGTCCACGCAGGCAGTACGAGGCCTGCTTGGGATTTTCTCCCTGCCCCTCCCCCACTTGCGTTCTCTCAAAAATCAATAAATAAACAGAAAGAAGAAAGAAAGAAAGAAAGAAAGAAAGAAAGAAAGAAAGAAAGAAAGAAGGAAAGTAAGTCCTGGAAACCTCTGGCTTGAGAAGAAGCTTGTGCCTGAGAACTTGGTCCAGGCCAGTGGCAGCAGCTGAAGGGTTAGAGTTACCAGCTTTATCTTCTCCCCACATCCGGCCCAAGATGTCCTACCTCACAGATTAAAGTGAGAAGGGTCCCTTGCCTTTGTCCACTGTCCTGGCCACCTCAGGGTCTGTATTGTTTCCCTGCCCACCTTCTCCTGTGCTCCTAGTTCTTCTTTGTTTTAATTTTCTAGCTTGATGAAAAATGTTCATTTAACAAATTGTCTATTTAAAAATAAAAAAGGGGCCTGTAACACAGGGTTCAAGTTTATAGAGGTAATCCCGGGTACTTTTACCATGCCTCTCATCTGTCTGCAAGTTACAAGTATTTTTCCCCTTGGGAAGTTGCTGGGAGAATGCTTCTGTACTCATGTCTCCAACTACAGACAAAATGTCAGGCTCAGGAACCCTCTAACCCAACACAATTCTCACTCTCTAAGGCCTGGGCTTCTGGTCTCTAAAAATGACCTCACCTCCTGCTTGTCTTTTCGAAGCTTCTGGGTACGCACTTTTCTTGCCAGCTATCTGATTCCAACGGACATGGCAAATAGGAAACTGTAGTTCTCTTCCCTTTCCCTTGTTATAGTTCTTTGGGTTAGAAGAACCACAGAAAATGCAGAATCATAGCACTCAGGGCTCCAGGGGCAGTTGGGATCATCCTAATCACTGGTTTGCAAATTTTGCTACATAGAGCCCAGAGTTCCGCAGAGGAGTCTCAGAAGTTGTCAAAATGGTTGGAGGCACAAGGCAGGGATAGAGGCTTTGTTATTTTTACCCCTCTTTTATATGATTGACAATTCATTGGAGAAAAGCCTTCTGCTAATCAAAAGTTTGAACATCACTCTTAGAGTCCAGTCTTTCCTTGGGTGGCTAACCACTCCCCCTCCCTCAATCTGCTCAATGTCCCCTGGCCTCTGCTGCCCCATCTCACCCTCAGGCAGACAAGCAGCTGGGAGAGGAACCAGAACTGAAGACTCTTGCTTTCTGCTTGTGTGGAGTTTGCATTTTCTGCCACCCCTCACCCCCTGACTGCTTCTCTTGTCCCAGTTTCAATTTCCTTCTTCGTGTTTCTTTTCTCTTCGGGACTGAAAGTATTTATTGAGTCAACAAATATCCTTGTACTGTTCTGAATACTCAATATTCACATTTTGTTAAAATTCTTTAAGAATGCCTTCTTGGGGCACCTGGGTGGCTCAGTCGGTTAAGCGTCCGACTTCAGATCAGGTCATGATCTCACTGTCCGTGAGTTCGAGCCCCATGTCGGGCTCTGTGCTGACAGCTCGGAGCCTGGAGCCTGCTTCGGATTCTGTGTCTCCCTCTCTCTCTGACCCTCCCCCGTTCATGCTCTGTCTCAATAAATAAACATTAAAAAAAAAATTAAAAAAAAAAGAATGCCTTCTTGTTTCGGGGAGAATGTTAAACTCATTTTTGTCATTTTTATAGTCAGGGTAGGTATATTAGACATGGCAAGCATGGTAATAAATGGATAAATAAATTACGTCCTTTATTTTTCTTAGTCTTTATTCCTCTCTACTACCTGGCTCTGAGGCCTCGGGTAGTGGGAGAACAGAAACTCAAGAAGTGTTTCTCAGATATGGAGGCACAGGTAATGATACTTATAATAATCATCACTGCACAGGTAATAATACTTACATAACAATAATAAATGGCTGGCACTGTTCTTAGCATTTTACATATATTAACTCATATTAACTCATTTATGTTTATAACAACCCTACATTGAATGTTCTATCAGTATATCCACTCCATAGATGAGGAAACAGGCTCAGATAGGTTAAGTACATTGCCCAATAGACACAACTATAGTTTCTGGCAACTAGGAGCACCCCACTGGGTGCTCACCCTGCATTAAGGTCCTTCAAATCTAAACACAGTCCACATTTGCAGTCTGATCTCCTCTTCTTTGGGATTCTACCTTTTTTGCTTTCACAGCAAACTCACCCCATATCCATGGATGAACATCCCTCTCCCCTCTCTCTGCCTCCTGAAACCTGCCCCATCCTTCAAGGCCCTACTCAAAGGCTACCTTTCTTACTAACCTTTCTTTGACCCTCACCAAGCTGGAATGACTCCCTTCCATTGCTGTGTTTCCCAGGAATCATTCTACCATGTATCACACTTCCCTGCCCCCCCCCCCCCCCCCCCGGCAACCTCCGTGTGAGTGCACAGGGGTGCCTGGCTTCTGCTCTAAGCCATAAAGTTACTAAGGGCAAGACCTTGTCTTTGGGAATCCTTTGCATGGAACAGGTGCACAATGAATGTTGGTAAAACAGGGACAATGAGTTCAGTGTTATTGGGAATCACCTAGGCAAGTAAGTACATGTATTAGAAAGTAACCCCCCTCCCCCCAAGTCCTTGGCTCTCCTAGGGACTTGAGTTGGGAACAAGAAGTCAGGCTTTGACAAATGTCTGCTACTCTGCAAGGTGGGCTCACCCGGCCAGTGGGTGGAGCCATCTTCCCCAGGGGTCTTGTGATCCTCTCCACTCCAGAACCTCTCCTCCTCGGTTACCCCTAGGCTATGGGTTCCCCCTCCACTGAAGGGGAGAGATCTCAGGACACCCAGCCTCAGCAAAGCTGAGTGTCCAGGGACACGGGAGTGGGATGTATGAGGAAACTGGAGCCCCCATCCCCTTCAGTCTGGGTGTTCTGCCTGATTATGCCTCCAATATGACTCCCAGAGAAGGCAGAAGGGGATATGGAGACTAAGGAGGACGGGGAAGAGGGGTACCAGGAAGGACAGGGAAAGGAAGGCATAAAGACGTGTGTGATGGGAGGTGGCAGGAGGTGGCGGTGGCTCGACCTCAGGCCGCTCTGGACTCTTCGCCAGGGCCGGTAAGGACCTGAGTCCGGGTGGCGGAGGACAACTTCTGCCAGCAGCCCGCGGGTCCTGTCCGCCTCCCGCGCGCTGCGGTGCCCAGCCCAGCGCCAGCCCTCCCAGGGGAGCTGGAGCTCCGGCCCCGCTGCTCCCCGCCGGTGGCCACCCCCACTGTCCACCCCCCACGCCCACCGGCCTCCTCACCTTCGGGACCTGAGGGAGCGACTGGCCAGCAGGGCCCTGGGTCCGGGCCAGGCTGGGTGGGGGGAGGCGCTCTTCTTCCCCGCGCTAGCTGCGCCTGGGGTTCCGCAGCACCCGCCCGGGCTGCGGCGCCATCAGCTGCTGCGAGGCTGCGGGGCTGTCGGGCCGGGTCTCCGGGGGGTTCCGGGGCGCCGAAGGGGGGTCCGGGGCGGGCTCCAGGCGTAAACACCCAGCAACGTGACCGGAACTGGCGAACGAGCCGTAGGGGGGAGCGGGGGGGGCGGGAGAGATAAGGGGGGAGGGGAGGGACCTGGGACTGGCGGGGAGGGGCCGTGGGCGGGGCGGGGGGAGGGGAGGCTGGCGGCGCGCAGTCGGGGGAGGGGAAACTCCAGGAGCCCCAGGAGCCCCGGGAGCCAGGCCTGAGGACCCCGGCGGGCAGCCGAACTCAGGGAGCTGGCTTTGGCTGGGAGCTGGAAGGGAAACCCAAGGAACCCGCCGGCCACTTGGCGAGCAAGGGCGCGGCGGGCGGATCAGCACCGCGGACAGCGCCCAGGCCTGTAGGCCGCGATCCGCTCCGCCCCTCTGCCCACCCACTGGCGTAGGAATCAGGGCTATGCCCACTGGCCCAGGGAAGGGTTGAGGGGGCGACCTGACCAAAGGTCAAGAAACCTATTTTGTGCCTAATTGGCAGCGAAGTGAGACCTCTCACTAGGTGTGTGACCTTGGGTGAATCACATCACCTACCTCTCTGGGCCCCAATTGGTAAGACATCTTCTTTTCCTCTGGGAACCTCCGAAGAGCCAAGATAAAATCTTTTATAAACTCTGAAGTCCAGAACATTGGTACTGATACGTTTTCACTGCACAAGGGAGACTTCTGTAGTTGGACTACTTGGCTTCTAATTCTGGCTCTACCAATAGCTTTCTCTTCCCTGGACCTTGGTCTCCTTATTTGTAAAATGGGATATCGATGGTCTATGCAACCCATATGTCTCTGAGTTGTTGTGAGGATGAAATAAATTAACATTTGTAAAGTGCTTAAAACAATGCTACATGCTCACTAGGCATTCGTATTCATGATGGCAAGAGACCAGGTGGTGTTGTATGAGTGGCAGGGGACTCAGCTCTGGGTAAGTCATTTCCATCCCTGCCTTTAGGGGCCAGAGGAAGGGTCTGAGGGGATTCAGGTTAAAGGGCTGATATGACTTTTCCCACACCATTGCCAACCAAATATTCCATGCCCTGCCTTTTGGGGCCAAATATCCAGAGAAGTCCTCCACTTTTGTCTCCAGAACTGGAAGACTCTGACATGAGGGCTTTGGAGGCGGTTTTGGCAACTCATTGGCCTCAAAGGCACCCTGCCTTCTCTCTATGGATCTCTTTCCTCCCTGCTCTCCAATCAACTTTTAAGCCTTCACTGGACTTGGGTGTCAATAAATAAAAGTTTTAGCTGCTCCTAGAAGATTCTAACCCTCAAAAAGTTGAAGAAATGGGACACCAGGGTGGCTCAGTCGGTTAAGCATTCAACTTCAACTCAGGTCATGATTTCGCAGTTTGTGAGTTTGAGCCCCGCATCGGGCTCTGTGCTGACAGCTCAGAGCCTGGAACCTGTTTCGGATTCTGTGTCTCGCTCTCTCTCTCTGCCTCCCCCCCCCCCCCCACTCACGCTGTCTCTCTCTCTCAAAAACAAATAAACATTAAAAAAAAATTAAAAAAGTTGAGGAAATGGCTCTCTTTTAGGTCTCTTGGCAAGTAGAGTTCCTATTTTGTTCAAAGGTGTCTCAAATCCCACTCTGTAGGAACTCCAGATTCTAGCTGTGCTTTGAGTGGCCCCACTTCATCCTGTCTTCCCTGAAGAAACCCCTGAGAGAGCAGCAGAAAGGACAACACTGTCCTGCTTCTTAGTGCCTCTCTGTCCCTCTAAGGGCAGTATTCCTGGACTGTGTACTGTGTCGGTCTCCGGCAGGCCCATGGGTTTTTTTTGTTTTTGTTTTTTTGTTTTTTTTTTTTTTTAGGCCCATGGGTTCTGATGAACCATCAACTCATCAATGATTCCGACTGTCAACTCCGAAGAAATAACCCCTCAACTTCATGATGTACTGGTAAGAAGGATGAAAGATATGTTTAGTATCCCCCCAAAATGTGTGGTATGAAGGAGCTTGAAAACTTGGGCTCTCATACTAGCTCTGTTACTTACCATTTGAGTAATTCTGGGCAAATCTCAACCTCTTTGAGCTCTAATTTCTCCTCGGTGAAATGTGAAAAGTAACATTTGCTTTGCCAACAGGATCATTGTGAGGTTGTCAGGAGGAGAGGGTGAACGTATTTTGTGAAGGGCATGCACGCGGGATTGTTATCATCACATCCCAATGTTTTTCTCCTTGATCTTATCAAGATAGATCCTGGGACTTTGGCTTTTCATCAGCCGAAGCAAACAGTCCCGCCCCAGATGTTTGTCTGAGGGGTGGCCCTGCTTCATGGGAGCTTCCGGCTTTGCCCCAAGATGCACTTCTTATAGAGTCCTGCACTGGGCTCTGCACAAGCTCCCAGCTGGGCATGGAAGACCTGGCCTCTAGGGCTGTCCTCAGGACACTTGCAACATCTTTGGCTGACAACTATCCACATGTGTAACAACAAAAGATGTGTACAAAGCACCCATAAAACAACTGAAAGGGATGGGTCAGCAGAGCTGAGAGATCACCATGTGAAGACAGAGCTAGGGCCTGGACTTGGGACAAGGGGACTTGGGGTGCCTCCTTGAGGAGGGTAACAATCATAAAGCCAGCATGCAGAGTAATACTGAGCAAAACTGACTGCGTGGCACTCTACCTTAGGTTGTAGGGAGACCCAGACATGTTACGAGATATGGAGATGATGACATTGGAATGATCATGTTGATAACAATGAACATTCATTAAGCACTTTCTATGTGCCAAGCAACCTACTAAATGCTGCTTAAAAATTGTTTTTATTGTTTTCAAAATTAAACTTTTTTTTTCAAAGTAAACTCTACCCCTGACGGGTCTCAAACTCATGACCCCAACATCAAGAGTTGCCTGCTTTATGGACTGAGCCATCCAGGAACCCCTCAAAATTAAAGTTGTAATGAAGTCTAAGGAAACTAAAGTGTATTAAAAAAGGAGCACCTGCCTATTATGGTCGGTAGAGTGAGTAACTCTTGATCTTGGAGCCGTGAGTTTGAGCCCCACACTGGGAGTAGAGCTTACTTTAAAAAAACCCCAAATCTTAAAAGCCTAAAAAAATGTGTACATCTCACCTCAGAAGTAACCATCTCACCTCAGGGTTTTGAGCTGAGCACTTTACCCACATAAACTCATTTCAACTGCAGAGAAATCTTATTGGAAAGATTTATTCCCATTTGCAGGTGGAGAAAACAAAACTCAAAAGAGGTTAAATTTAACACCACCCATGTGGTAAGCAGTGGAATGAGGCGGGACTCAAACTCTAGCCCAGTCAAGCCGGAGGTGACTTCCTGAGGTCTCTCAGTGAAGGGGATGGAGTCAGCTCTGGAAGAAGACACCCATAGTGGTCACGAGTTTTAGAGGAAGCTGCTAACCAGTTCAAAGAGTGAGGTGTGGGTAGCAGAGAAGGCCTAGAAGTTCCCTTCATCTCTTCATGACACCTTGGGATTCTGACTTTCTGAGTTCTGTTTGGGTAACAGCTCTGTATATGGGTCAGTGTCCTGGCAGGGAACAGACGACACATTTAAAATGGATCATTTGAAAAGAGTTAAGGGACTATTTACAAAGCTGTGGACAGAGGTTAAGAGACAAGAGATAGAGCCGTTACCATCCCTAGCACTGGAGGGACAAGAGAAGGGGACCTCAGAAAGGATGGATTTGGGGGCATCTGGGTGGCTCAGTTGTTTAAGCATCTGACTCTTGATTTCAGCTCAGGTCATGATCTCATGGTCTGAGGGTCTGAGATCGAGCCCCGCGTCAGGCTCTGTGCTGACAGCCTGGGATTCTTTCTCTCCTTCTTCCCCTGCCCCTCCCCTGCTCACGCTCTCAATTCTCTCTCAAGAAGAAGAAGAAGAAGAAGAAGAAGAAGAAGAAGAAGAAGAAGAAGGAGGAGGAGGAGGAGGAAGGGAAGGAGAAGGAGAAGAAGAAGAAAAGAACCGAAGGATATGGGGAGAATGCTGCCTAGCAGGAGCTGTAGCTTTCCTTAAATGGAATCCACTGACCCCCAGTGACCTGGAAGGGAGGAAGCTGAGGAATAAGTAGACTGACTTCACTCTCCTCCTGCCTCCCAATACCCTGCTGGTGACTTTTTCAGCCAATTCCAATCAGCAGCCAGGAGTTAAGGGAGGCCATTGACATTGTCTGTACAGGTTGACTCCCCGGTGCCCAAGCAGGATGGAGAAAAATGGGGAAAGGTTCTGGATGGATGAGATATCTGGCACAGCCTTCCTTATCAGCTTGGGTCTTATTTGCTGTTCTTTGCCAGGCTACTGCTCACTGAGTGCCCTAGCACTGGTAGGAACCAACACCGCCTCTCCATGCAACAAGGCTGCAGGGGCAGCTCTTTTCTTCAAAGACTCTGGTCATACTGTCCTTGCCTCCTGAGTTAAGAGCTTGGAGCCCCAAAGACCACCCAGCCTGGGTCCCTTAGAATTCTGTAGCCACAGGGATGGTGTGTGGGGAGTTCTGACATAGGAAAGCCAGCCAAAGGTCATGTGGGTAAGCCTCTTAGCCCACCTTCTCAATGAAAGATCAAACTGGAGCGAGGCTCCATTCTCCTCAGTGCTGAAATGCCTGATTTTGATAAAATGGTCCCTAAAGTCTCAGCCCTGAATTTCAGTCTTCGATTATTCTTTTTTTTAAATGGTTATTTATTATTTTGAGAGAGAGAGAGGGGGGAGGGAGGGGCAGAGAGAGCGGGAGACACAGAAACCGAAGTGGGCTCCAGGCTCTGAGCTGTCAGCACAGATCCCGACGTGGGGCTTGAACTCACAGACAGTGAGCTGAAGTTGGACATTTAACCAACTGAACCACCCAGGCGCCCCCTAAGTCTTTGATTATTCTTAAACCACTAGCATGGCAACAGGAATGAACCGTGTGTGTGTGTGTGTGTGTGTGTGTGTGTGTGTGTGTGTGTGTCTGTGTGTGTGTGTGTACCGGGCCACAATTTTGCCTCAGACATATCCCCTCTGCCTCAATCTTGCCTACATCTTCCTCCATCTAGGGCAGAGAGCTCAGGAGCTCACCCGATAGGTATCATTGAGGGGAACCCCAGGAGTTCTCCTACCTGTATCTCAAATCCACCCATTTTATTTATTTATTAAAAAAATTTTTTTAACGTTTATTGATTTTTGAGACAGAGAGAGACAGAGCATGAACAGGGGAGGGTCAGAGAGAGGGAGACACAGAATCTGAAACAGGCTCCAGGCTCCGAGCTGTCAGCACAGGGCCCGACATGGGGCTCGAACTCACGGTCCGCGAGATCATGACCTGAGCGAAGTCGGACGCTTAATCGACTGAGCCACCCAGGCGCCCCCAAATCCATCCATTTTAGATCACTTTCCATGATCTTGGGCTACTAGCTCCCAAACTCTTTGGTGATCTGGTGTAACTGTGGCTCCTTTTTTCCTTTATTTTTCCCTAGCTTTATATTAGCTTTATCACACATGATGCTCCTCATTTTGCCTTATATGTACCACTTCCTACAGCCAGTTCTTTTCAATATGTTTTATTAGAGAAGTAGTAGAATTACACTTTAGAAAGATTGGGAAATAAATACAGTGACAAAAAATGTGCCTGTAATCATATGGTCCTAATGCAGCTACTGTCACTTTTGTGAATTATCTTCTAGTGTTTTCATACCCATGATGACTCACCTACTTGTTTTCATGCCATAACTGTCTGATATTTTCCACCACATTGGATCATAACTTTTCTTTCATGTTTCTAAAGGGTCTTTATTGTTTTGGAACCTCTTAAAGATAGTTGGCTATTTGTACTTAGTTTTTGCCTTTTATTTGTTAGAAATAAATTATTACTTTAAAATGACTTTTTAGAGGGGCGCCTGGGTGGCTCAGTCAGTTAAGCTTCTAACTCTTGACTTGGGCTCGGGTCTTGATCTCACAGTTCATGGGATGGAGCCCTGCGTCAGGCTCTGTGCTGACCATGCAGAGCCTACTTGGGATTCTCTCTCTCTCTCTTCTCTCTCTGCCCTTTCCCTGTGCATGCTCTCTCTCTCTCTCTCAAAATAAATACATAAACTTAAAAAAAAATAGGACATGTTGATGCTTAAAAAACCAAAAACCTCCTCCTCAACTTCTCTGTCCAAAGTTTTCCATCATCAACAAGTTCTATGTGTACACGCGCGTGCATGCACACACACACACACACACACACACACACACAGTTTGTTATTTTTAAGACACTGATATCATCATATAGCACCATATCCTGCTTTGCATTTTGCTGTTTTCACTTGGAAATATCCTAAAGGTCAGGAAATGTTTTCATTTGCTACTCAATGCCTATGTATTTAAAAAATTATGTTTTCTCATCATTCACTGTAGAATAATTAGGAATTCTAGATAAGCAAATATGTGAAAACAAATTTGTCCATTTATATCTCCCAGTCATAACAACTGTTAACATTTGGCATTACAAATTTTTTTTAATGTTCATTTATTTTTGAGACAGAGAGGGAGAGAGAGAGAGAGAGAGAGGGGAAGGGAGGGGCAGAGAGAGAGGGAGACACAGAATCTGAACCAGGCTCCAGGCTCTGAGCTGTCAGCACAGAGCCCGACGTGGGGCTCGAACTCATGAACTGCGAGATCTACAGTACAGTGCATCCATTTTCTTATTGTTTGATAATCAGGTGGTTTTTACTTTTTAATGTTCTTTTTTTTTCTTTTTTTTTTCTTCAGGGGAAAGCGCAAATGCAGTCCCCCACTACCACAAATTATGCAGTCGAGTTTCCCACATTTGAGGAAATCTCAGGGGTCAGCACATCCCGAGTGCAAGGGATAAGCCTCGCCCTGGGAAAACCACCTTCCTGATCATGGTATCTCCCCTGCCAGGTAAATGTTACTTTTTAATGTTCTTAAACAGTAATGTGATGAATGTCCTGGTAGCTTAATCATTTGAAAAGTGACTTTTATGGGCTCTGCACTGACAGCAGAGAGCCTGCTTGGGATTCTCTCTCCCCCTCTCTGTCCTTCCCCTGCTCATGTGCAGTCTCTCTCTTTCTCTCTCTCTTAAAATAAATAAATGAACTTAAATTGACTTTTATTGCATTTTTTCTTATTGTACCTATTTATTTAGAAAAATGAGAATAGATGGATAAGAAAAAGAATAAAATAAAAATCATTATGACTTCACCTACCCATACATACATCACCTTTTTTTCATTGTAGTGACACAATTTATTTATTATTTTATTTTACTATATTTTTATTTATTTAATTTCTATAATTTATTTATTTTTTATAATTTACATCCAAGTTAGCACATGGTGCAACGATGATTTCAGGAGTAGATTCCTGAAGCCCCTTCCCCATTTAGCCCATCCCCCTTCCCACAACTTCTCCGGCAACCCTCTGTTTGTTCTCTATATTTAAGAGTCTCTAACAGAGCCCGACGTGGGGTTTGAACTCACAAACTGCGAGATCATGACCTGAGCCGAAGTCGGACGCTCAGCCGACTGAGCCACCCAGGCTCCCCTCTTTTTTTTTTTTTTTTTTAACATTTATTTATTTTTGAGACAGAGAGAGACACAGCATGAATGGGGGAGGAGCAGAGAGAGAGGGAGACACAGAATCGGACGCAGGCTCCAGGCTCTGAGCCATCAGCCCAGAGCCCGACGCGGGGCTCGAACTCACGGACCGCGAGATCATGACCTGAGCTGAAGTCGGCCGCTTAACCGACTGAGCCACCCAGGTGCCCCAGGCTCCCCTCTTTTTATCTTTTTTTGAGAGAGAGAGGCAAAGGGAGAGAGAGAGAGAGAGAGAGAGAGAGAGAGAGAGAGAGAGAGAATGAGAGAGAATCTCAAGCATGGAGAATTTTAGCATGGAGCCTGACTCAGGGCTCAAACTCATGACACTGGGATCATGACCTGAGCTGAAATCAAGAGTCAGACGTTCAACCAACTGAGACACTCAGGTGCCCTGATTTTTTTCCTTTTAAAATATACATTGATTTTTTTATGTCAGTAAAAGTTTTCCTTAGTAGCTATATAATATCCCATCATATGGACACGCTTCTTAATTAACCTCCTTTTGAACTTTTGTGTTGTTTCTAGTTTTTCTCTACTGTAAACAATGCTGCAATGGACAGTTCTCTACAGAGGATCTTTTTTTCCCACCCACATTTTTAATTATCTCCTTAGGATGGATTCCAAAAAGAGAAATTATTGAGTTAAGAGACATGTACACTTGATGGCTTTTGATCATGCCATCAAGTTGTCATGTTCCATAGTTGGACCAACTTGTACTCCTACTTCAGTCATGATTAGGACTGCCCTTCTCCATACAAACCCTGAGTGGGATAATTAAAAATAACAACAACCAGCTGTTCCAAATCTGACAAGTAAAAATGGTATCGCATTTAAATTTTTGAGTACGTAATTTCTAGCAGGATTCAATTTTTATATGCATCCACTAGCTATTTATATATCTTCCCTGAGTTGTCTGTTCATGTCAACTTATTTTTCCACCAGAATGTTCATCATTCCTAATTGTTTTGTAATAAAAACTGTCAATATTTTAGTTTTCTATTGTAGTAAGGTACACATAATACAAAATCTGCTATCTTAACTGTTTTTAAGTCAGTTCCGTGTTCAGTCACACTGTTGTGCAAACATCACCACTACCAATTTCCATAATTCTTTTCATCTTGCAAAACTGAATCTCTCTGTCCGTTAAACACTAACTTCCCATTCTTCCCCGCTTCAGCCCAAGACCCTAGCAACCACCACTCTACTCTCTGTCTCTATAAATGTGACTACTTTAGGTACCCCATATAAGTGGAATCATACAGTATTGTATTTTTGTGACTGGTTGCTTTCACTTAGCATAATGTCCTCAAGCATCATCCCTGCTGTAGCACATGTCAGAATTTCCTTCCTTTTTAAGGCTGAACACTATTCCATTATATGTCTATACCACATTTTGCTTATCTATTCATCCATCCATGGAAACTTGGGTTGTTTCCATCCCTCCGTTATTGTGAACAATGCTGCTAATTATGAACGTATACAGGCATTTATTTTATTATTTTATTTTATTTTATTTTTTAAATTCTATTTTATTCTATTTTATTAACACTTATTTAGTTTTGAGAGAGAGAGAGACAGAGCGCGAGTGGAGGAGGGGCAGAGAGAGGCAGACACAGAATCCGAAGGAGGCTCCAGGCTCTGAGCTGTCAGCACAGAACCCGACATGGGGCTTGAACTCACAAACCGTGAGATCATGACCTGAGCTGAAGTTGGACGCTTAACTGACTGAGCCATCCTGGTACCCCTATAGGCATATATATTAAAAACACTTAAATTTGGGTGCGCCTGGGTGGCTCAGTCGGTTAAGCATCTGACTTCGGCTCAGGTCATGATCTCACGGTCCATGAGTTCAAGCCCTGCGTCGGGCTCTGTGCTGACAGCTCAGAGCCTGGAGACTGCTTCGGATTCTGTGTCTCCCTCTCTCTCTCTGCTCCTCCCCCCTTCATGCTCTGTCTCTCTCTGTCTTAAAAATAAATAAACATTAAAAAAAAGAAAATATTAAAAAGGAAAATATATAAAAAACACTTAAATTTGACATTTTGTCTTTAAATTTTGCTTATCATGTTTTTGTGATTTGCTAAGGTTAAATATTTTTATTTTAGTCAAAACCATTGATCTTTCTTTATAGCATCTGACATTGATGTCAAGCTTAAAAAATCCATCCCTGGGGTGTCTGAGTGGCTCAGTCGGTTAAGCGTCAGACTCTAGATCTTGGCTCAGGTCATGACCTCATGGGTTGGTGAGACTGAGCCTCAGGTCAGAGTCCATGCTGCCAGCGCAGAGCCTGCTTGGGATTCTCTCTCTCCATCTCTCTCTGCCTTTACCCTACTCTCTCTCTCTCTCAAAATAAATAAATAAACTGAAAAATTATCCATCCCCACTTTAATACACAATGATAATACTATATATTTTTTCTGGTCCTTTATATATATTAATACACACATTTATAATTCATTTGAACTATATTTTATGATTTGAAATAGAGACTTTACCCCCATAAATGGTTAACTAATTGTCCCATCACTATTTCCCCCACCACTTTGAAATACATATATCACACACACACACCTTTGGGGATGTTTCTAGACCTTCTATTTGTTTCCTTGGTTTCTCTGTTAATTATGCTGGGGAAACTTAAAGAAGGAATGCTCAAAGGCAATTGCTAGGTTCATAGTACGCTTGAAGGTCAAAGGCAAGCTGCCCACTTACCTTGTCTGTATTCCTTTCCCTGTTTTCTTTTACGTGAGCCTTCTGTGTCGGTTACATTCTTCATCCCCTGTTGCTTCCTGTCACTTCTTTAGACAAGGCTGACAGTCCCTAAGAAGTAGGCAAGCTCCCAGGATCTTCATACTGGAGGCCGGGTGTTTTCCTCTCTGCGTGTTTCCCTCCTACACAGGCTGTGCGTTGTCCTGGTATAGGAGGCAGATGAATTAGGACGTGACATGTGCAGACAGCCTCTACATTTATAAACATTTCTGAAACTCAGCTCTTTCAAACTAGCTTGAGAAGCATGCTTTTACCATGTTGTGGGCCAGACTGGTCTCTGCTCAACTCCAGGAATGAAGATCTCCAGGGGCGGAAGTAACTTGAAGCCTGCGTGGAGCTGGTCCTGGAGCGGGGCAGCCTGCGGGCCAATGCCCTACTGTTTTAACTACTGTCACTTTATTTTGTGTGTGTGTGTGTGTGTGTGTGTGTGTGTGTGAACTACTGTCCCTTTAAAATATTTTAGTAATCTGTAGGGCACACCAGTTTTATGTGTGCAGAGTAATTTAATTTTTTACGCATAACTTTCTGGGAAGGTAGAGCAGGTGTCATAAGCGAGAAAGGCCTCGTCACGGCGATCCCGGTTTCCCTCGCAGAACTCTTGAGAACCTGACTCCTCGCGCAGTGCTCCAAAGAAACCCGGCTCTTGGGCACCGGCGGGCTGTCGCCTCGGCCGCTGCGGCGCAGGAGTGCGCAGCTCCAGCCCGAGTCGGCTCCAGGGGCGGGGCCGCGGGGCCGCACGGCCCGGGCTCCAGGCTGGGGCGCGTCTAGCCCGCCCCGCCCGCCGGGACCCGCGCCGCGCCCAGCGCCCCGCGCCTGAGAGCGCGCCCTCGGCACTGGCCTGCGGCAGCGGGAGTCGCCTCCGCCCAGCGGCCCGCGGCGGGCAGGGAGCGTGCGGGCGGCCGGGCGGCCGGACGAGGCATGGCGGGTCGCCGGGCGCCGGGGGAGAAGCGCTGGCAGCTGGTGCGCTGGTGAGTGGGCGCCGGGGGCGGAGAGGGGCGCGGGGCCTGGTGCGGGCGGGAAGCCGCGCGCCCTGCGCCCCGAGGTCCGGCTGGGCGCGGGAAGGAATGGGGCGCCGGCCCAAAGTTTCTTCTCGAGCTGAGGCGGCGGGGCCGGGTTTACGGAGCGGCGCAAGGATTGCCCGCTCGTAAGCATCCCGCGTCCCCGCGCGGGGTCTTTGCGGCTCTCCAGAGAGATGGGCGCTGGGACCGGGGACCCTGTCCCTGACGTCAGGCTTTGGAGGGACCCCGCTCCTCCTTCCACAGGCTCATAGGCAGGGTTTTCCTCCTTCCCTTTTCCCCACCTCTGCTTTCCGATTTGTGCAATGGGGGGTCCCCTGCCTGCCTCCATTTCCGCTGCTTTGGTCGGGTCGCGGAATTGGGCCCCAGGGGGCACAACGCACAGCCCTCAGCTCCCCTGTTCAAGGAGATGCCCCTGTCCACCTACACAGGGATCTCTGAGGGGGCAGCATTGGGGTTGGGGGCTTGGAGATGGGGGCGTCGGAGGTGAGGAACGCGATCCCTGTGTAGGTGGGTGGTTGCCCCTACCCTCACCGCAGTCCTGCCTAGGCCTTTGGGTATCAGGTTACCTGACTGCAGGCTGAGCGGGTTTCAGACGCATCACCGGGAGTCACCCGGGTTGGGCCTGTGTCCGAATGTTGACGGCTGCTGCTTCAGCCAGAGGCCCGACCTCTGCTTAGCGGGCGTTAGAATGCAAGGCAGCCTGCTCAGCCCACCCCTGCTCTGGGGAGGACTCGAGAAACAAAGGAGCGTGTCTGGCCGGGACCCTCCTCACCCCACATCATCCCACCCGCATCAGGACCAGGGCCATCTCTGAAGTAACCTTCTGACACATGGCACCCGGTATGTTTTGTAGCAGGAATACAGATAGCAATAATGTCATCAGCAATAACAACCTGGGCGTCCTAAACGCTTCCTGCTGGCTCCAGGACCCAGGTGTTGCAGTGACTCTTCACAGTGATACTCAGAGGAAGGTATTAGCACCCTCATTTTACAGATGAGGAAACTGAAGCTTGGAGAAGGAAAGTGGTGAGTCAAGACCACCCAGCAAACAAGCCCACGAGTCAGGGTTTGTATGCAGTTCTTGCCCAGGGGGTTAACCGCTCCTCTGTTTTGCTTATTTTCTGGATCACCCATCCCACCCAGCCTGGCCATACATCCAAGTTCACCTTGTCAGAAAATCCTAGCAGGTCCGGACGGGAGGGGGGCATTGGGTTTCCAGCCTGCTCAGGCCACCTCTGCTCCGGGAGGATTCTAAAAATCAAAGTCCAAATAGTCAAGATTATTATTTGGAAGTTTAATTTTCAAATGAAACCCCAATACATAAATCAAAGTAGAGTTAATCTGTTTGAAGAGTTGGTGGAGAGCTGGCAGTTACCCAGTGTCCTCTCCCTGGGAAAGAGGCACCACTCTAGAATCCCAGGGCCTCCCAGATCAGTTTGCTTAGTTTAATTCTTTCCCTGCTTCACCCAGGAGGAAATAGGAAGTTTAAAAGGGGCAGAGCTTGGGGGTGCCTGGGTGGCTCAGTCGGTTAAGCGGCTGACTTCGGCTCAGGTCATGATCTCACGGTCCGTGAGTTCAAGACCCGCGTCGGGCTCTGTGCTGACAGCTCAGAGCCTGGAGCCTGTTTCAGATTCTGTGTTTCCCTCTCTCTGACCCTCCCCTGTTCATGCTCTGTCTCTCTCTGTCTCAAAAATAAATAAACGTTAAAAAAATAAAAAAATAAATAAAAGGGGCAGAGCTTGGATTCCTGCTCTAAATCTCTTTGCTTCTCTGCCTTGGTACTGCCTGGTTGGGTTGGATCTTGGGCTGAACCTGATGATGCATTAATTATTGATTATTGTTAATGCCCTAGTTAGGTTTTGGGTTGCCTTTCACCCCCAGGTAAAAGCTCATTGCCGTGAAAAGTTCCTGAAGATATGACTTGAATGGTCGGGCATCTTGGCAGGGAGCACTCTTGAGGGGAAGACACACTCTGATCATCATGGCACACTCCCAATATGGCCAGCCTTGGCCCCTGGTCCCAGGATTGAGTTAGTTTGCTCCACTCAAATAGGTTTAAGAGAAAAAGGGGATTTATTGGCTCACAGAACTGAGAAGTCCAGGGACTTTTCACGTTTCAGGCACAACTGCTCTTAGGTGCTCAAATGTCACCAAATAATGCTCTATGCTCTTTGTTCCTCTGCTTTCCTCTGTTTTGCTTTTTTTCCCTTGTGGAGGCAAGTTGGCTATCAGCAGCTGTAGGCAGCTCTCAGGTTAGCAACCCTCATGGAAAAAGCTCTCCTTTCTCAGTAGTTCCAGCCAGAGTCTCAGGATGTCATCTCATTGGCCTGACTTTCCTTGCATGACCATCCCTGAGCCAATCACCGTTGGCAGGGAGATGGACTGCTCACATTAGCCGGGCTGGGTCATGTGCCCACTTAGGGCACTGAGGGTTGGGGTCAGCTCTACCCCAACCACAGAATTTTGAGTGGTAGAGAGGGTGATGAATGGTAAATTATTGGGCAACAAAAACTCATGCAAACCCACAATAATGTTGAAAAGGCAAACTAGAAACTGGATAACAATATTTACACAAAACAGGCTAAATGTTAATATGTTAAATATAAGAAGTGCTCTTTTTAATTTATTTATAAATTTAACAAAAAAAAAAAAAAAAGAAGAAGAGAGGGAGAGAGAGAAAACACCACAGACTGGGTGGCTTAAACAATAGACATTTATTTTCTCAGAAGTCCAAGATCAGGCTGCCAGCATGGTCAGGCTCTGGTGAGAGCCCTCTTCCTGGCTCACAGATGGCTGCCTTCTCACTGTGTCCTCAACATGATGAGAGAGCACACAAGCTCTCTGGTGTCTTTTCTTCTAAGGATTCGGATCCTATTGGATCAGGGCCCTACTCAACCTTAGTGCCACAAAATTCCTATCCTTCATATAGTTTATTGGGGGGAAGGGCCTCAATATATGAATTTGAGGCAGGGGTGAGGGGATGGGGATGGGGACACAAACACTCAGTCCATAATGCTTACCTAGAAAAACTTGGGAGTCTAAATAGTGAATGATTCAGGCTCAACACCTGGAAGCTGGTGGATGCTGCTCAAGGTCTCACTGGGGGAATAATGTCTGAACATGAGCCAAGGGAGCCAACTTTGGAGCCCAAGTGTGGGACACCACTGCAGAAACAGCAGATAACAGAACAAAGACCTTCCCGCTGCAGTTTACTTGTCCATGGGGCTGTGCAGGACTGGCATTCAACAGTGCCACCTTGTGGTGCAGAGAGGAAGAGCAATAGAGGGCTGCTGTCTACAGTTCTCTCCACATCTGGTATTTCTGAAGCAGAACTAAGTAAGGCTCTGGGGTTTTTGGAGCATTCAAAAGCAAGATATTAAACCTTATAATAATAGAGGTTAAGGAGGATTCAAACAACTAATTAGAAAAAAAAAGAGATACAAACACATTCATATCCTAAGCTATTGGTATAGTCTTGTACCAGTTCCATAGGAAATAAATGCATCTGTAGAGCTGTTGAACAACTTGGTAATAAAATTTTTCCTGCTGTTCAGATTGGTTAATCTTTTCATGTGTTCACGGTACATAAGAGTATAGACACACCTAAATAACCACAGAATATGGGGTGAGACTTTAGTGGTTCTTTAAAAAAATAAGATGCTTCAAATGCTTTTTAAAAATGAAAAAGTGGAATCACCATTTAAGGTCTAACTGCGGTAAATTACCAAGTTCAGGTTTGTGGGAGAATTAGAATCTTTTGAGAATTAGGATATTTAAAAAACCATATCAATAATCTGTTGAAATGTATGCTTTTAAAAAATAGTGGCTTAAATTGATATTACTGCTCACTTTTTTTTTTAATTTTAAAAATGTTTATTTTTGAGAGAGAGACACACAGAGCACGAGCTAGGAGGGGCAGAGAGAGAGGGAGACACAGAATCCGGAGCAGGACCCAGGCTCTGAGCTGTCGGCACAGAGCCTGACGTGGGGCTCAAACTCACAAACCATGAGATCACGACCTGAGCTGAAGTCAGACGCTTAGCCCACTGAGCCACCCAGGCACCCCGTACTGCATACTTGTTAGGCTCACCAAATGCTGGAATATTTGTGATGCCAACCGCTGGTGAGGATGAGGAGTAACAGGGAACCTCAAAAATTGCTGGTGGGAATGCAAGATGGATACTTTGGAAGATGGTTTGGTGGTTTGTTACAAAATTAAGCATAGTCTTTTTTTTTTTTTTTTGCCTGAGAATCAACTTTTTATTTTTATTTTTTTCCTTTTCTTTTTTTTAACTTTATTTTTAATTTTTTTAAAATTTACACCCAAATTAGTTAGCATATAGTGCAACAATGATTTCAGGAGTAGATTCCTTAGTGCCCCTTACCCATTTAGCCCATCCTTCCTCCCACAACCCCTCCAGCAACCCTCTGTTTGTTCTCCACATTTATGAGTCTCTTCTGTTTTGTCTTCCTCCCTGTTTTAAAATTATTTTTGCTTCTCTTCCCTTATGTTCATCTGTTTTGTCTCTTAAAGTCCTCATATGAGTGAAGTCATATGATTTTGTCTTTCTCTAACTGACTAATTTCACTTAGCATAATATCCTCCAGTTCCATCCACGTAGTTGTAAATGGCAAGATTTCATTCTTTTTGATTGCCAAGTAATACTCCACTGTGTGTGTGTGTGTGTGTGTGTGTGTGTGTGTGTGTGTGTATATATATATATATATATATATATATATATATATATATATACCACATTTTCTTTATCCATTCATCCATCGATGGACATTTGGGCTCTTTCCATGCTTTGGATATTGTTGATAGTGCTGCTATAAACATGGGGGTGCATGTGTCCCTTTGAAACAGCACACCTGTATCCCTTGGATAAATGACTAGTAGTGCAATTGCTGGGTCGTAGGGTAGTTCGATTTTTAGTTTTTTAAGGAAACTCCACACTGTTTTCCAGAGTGGCTGCACCAGCTTGCGTTCCCAAAGCATAGTCTTGCCGTATGATCGAACAATCACACTCCTCAGTATTTACCCAGAGGAGCTGAAAACTTATGTCCACACAAATACCTGTACATGGATCTTTATATCATCTTTATTCATAGTTGCTAAAACTTGGCTTCATCCAGGGTGTTCTTCAGTAGGTGAATGGATAAATGAACTGTTACAGCCAGACAATAGAACATCATTCTGCATTAAGGAGATATGAGCCATCAAGCCATGAAAAGACGTGGAGGGACCATAAATACATATAACTAAGGGAAAGCAGCTGCATGCTGTATGATTCCAACTCTGTGACATTCTAAGGCAAAACTAAAGAGACAGTAAAAAGATGAGTGGTTGCCTGCGGTTTTGTGTGTGCAGTGTGGGTGGGGGGGGGATGAGTAGGCAGAGCACAGAGGATTTTTAGGGCAGTGAAAATACTCTGCATGATATTATAATGATCGGTATATATAAAAAAATATCCTCATGTTCATTTACCTTTTCAGAATAGCCCTCTTCCATGGGACTTTCCTCCAAACTCTCCATAAAGTACCAAAAATGAAATGAGAATTTGCTTGGGTTTATCAGCACAGGTTGTTAAATATGTATGCTTTTCAGCATTCCCATTATGTCTGAGAGCCTGTGCTGGGCCCTGCCCAGTTTCTGATGGTGGGGCCTTAGAGTCGGGGAGGGAGCTAAGCTTTGAGGCTAAGGCTGTGTAAGTCATTGAGAGGTGGTGCAGTGCGCATGGGCAATGTTCTTTGTACTGGCTGCAGAGTATTCCACTATAAATTGGACCATAATTTCTCTACCCAGCTTCTGTTGATGACCTTTGATGGTATTTTGAACATTTTGATATTAGACACTTTAAACCTATTCCGTAAAAACATGTGCAGAGGTAATGGTGGCATACACTTTTCAAAGTAAAATTTCAGGGGCACCTGGGTGGCTCCGTGGGTTAAGCATCCAGCTTCAGCTGAGGTGACGATCTCACAGTTCGGGAGTCCAAGTCCCCCATCGGGCTCTGTGCTGACAGCTCAGAGCTTGGAGCCTGCTTCCGATTCTGTCTCCCTCTCTCTCTGCCCCTCCCCCAGTTGTGCTCTGTCTCGCTCTCTCTCTCAAAAGTAAACGGTAAAAAAAAAAAATAATAAAAAATAAAAAAAGTGAAATTACAGAGTAGAAGCATGTGCACATTGTGAAAGATCCTGCCAAGCTGACCTCCAAAGAAACTGCCATTATGTATTATCTGCAGTGATGTGTGAGATCCCACTTTCCGCACAACTTTGCTCACACTGGGAATTAACAGACTTTTAAGTCTTGGCTGGTCTCACCAGTGAAAGAATATTCTCTCTTGTTCTTGTACTTTTCATTGCTTTAAAATTCCTTTTTTTTTTTTCATGTTTATTGGCCTTTTGTGTTTCTACTTTTCTAAACTGTTCATTCATTTCCTTGGCCCTTTTTTCCCCTTCTACTGGTTTGCTCATTAAATAATTTTTTTCATGTTGATCTGTAAAAGCTCTTTGTTTATCATGGGAATTATTATTATTTTTTTTTGGCAAGTTTTATATGTTATTTTTTTATTTTTTATTAAAAATTTTTTTTAACGTTTATTTATTTTTGAGACAGAGAAAGACAGAGCATGAACGGGGGAGGGTCAGAGAGAGGGAGACACAGAATCTGAAGCAGGCTCCAGGCTCTGAGCTGTCAGCACAGAGCCCAACGCGGGGCTCGAACTCACGGACCGCGAGATCATGACCTGAGCTGAAGTTAGCCGCTTAACCAACTGAGCCACCCAGGCACCCCTGCAAGTTTTATATTTTAGCACAGTTTTAGATTTACAGAAAAATTGAGAAGATGTACAGAGTGTTCCCATACACCCTACACTCAGTTTCCCCTGAGCATCTTACATGAGTATGATACATTGTTACACTAATGAGCCAATATTGATAGCATTATGAACTAAAATCCATAAATTGTTCAGATTCCTTAGTTTTCCCTTAATGTCCGTTTTCTGTTCTAGGGCCCCATCTGGACACTGCATTACCTTTACTTGTCATGTCTCCTTAAGCTCCTGTTGGCTGGGACAGTTTCTCAGACTCTCCTTGTTTTTGATGACCTTGGCAATTTTGGGAAGTACTGATCTTTTTGTAGAACGTTCGTCAATTGGAATTTGACTGATAGTTTTCTCATGATTAGAGAAAAACCTTCATAATTAGGGGTTATGAGTTTCTGGGAGAAGGACCACAGGGATGGGGTGCCATTTCATCACATCATATTAAGGGTACATACAATCAACATGATTTATCACTGTGGACATTGACTTTGGTCACCTGGCTGAGCTAGTGTTTGCTGGGCTTTGCTGCTGGAAGGTTACTGTTTCCCCTCCCCCTTCCCATAGAGTACGCTGGAAGGAAGTTACTATGTGAAGTTCACATTTAAGTAGAGTGGAGTTGTGGTCTGTTCCCTGGAGGGCTGAGTTTTTATGTATATTGCTTGGAATTCTTCTGCATGGAAGGTTTGCCTCTTTCCCCCATTTATTTATTTATTTTTTTATTAATCGTTTATGTCAGTGCACTCATGGATTTTTTTTAATAAGATCTTTATTAAAATAGAATGCACATATCCTACAACTCACCCACTGAATGTGTAAAATTCAATGGTTTTTAGTATTTCACAGAATTGTGCAACCCTCACCATAATCAATTTTAGAACATTTTCATCTCCCCGGAAAGAAACCCTCCAGCCATTAGCATTTCTCCATCATCTCCATCCCCTTCCAACTCCCGTCTCACCCCTTCTACCCACTCCCAGCCTTAAGCAACACGAATCTACTTTCTGTTTCTATGGATTTGCTTATTCTGGACATTTCACATAAATGGAATCATACAGTCTGTGGTCTTTTGTGACTGGCTTCTTTCGCTTAACTTCACGTTGGCAAGGCTCAGATTTCAATAGTTGCCTGACCTACCCGGGTGTTGAACTGAAAAAATAGGCTTAACCTGTAAGGTGCCTGACCTCTTTCTCTTTTGGTGATGGGTCACATCCTCTTGAAGGTGTCACCCCACCCCCACCGCCTGTTTCTCCCAGCCACTCTTACCCTTCCTCCTCTCATTCCCTTCCACTTGTCCCTGACTGTGCCCAGGGCTCTTGACTCTTACTCTCCCAGGGATCATCTGAGGAGAAGCTGGTTCTTGCTCAAGTTTGAGCAACCGTTGAAAGTGACTTACAGGGTTGAGCCTCTGCAGTATTTAATCTCCTCCAGGATTCAGTTCAACAGAATTTCAGGTACATGGCAGCTTAATAGGGGATATATGTGGGGATGGGAGTGTTCTGTTTTTGCTTCTATTCAGTCAGTGTGGTCCAATACAGCAAATACGCTAAGTTAACAAATTGGATTCGTTAATAGAGATAATCCGTGTCCGAGCATTCTGTGAAGGAAGCTCCCCAAGGATGTAATGAGTAGATCACTGTTGCTGTTGTGACTTTGGCAGGCTTGGCTTTGGGGAGAGGATGTTACGGGAATTTCAGAGATGATCAGACACAGTCTTTACACTTAGCAGGAGACAGACAGGCACATAAATAATGCAGGTACAGGTGGGCAGAGAGCAGTGTTGTGATCGAGGTTAAGCAGAGCCTCCCTGGAGCCCTGGATCTTGCATTCTGGTTAGAGGACCGGGGACAGATCCTTAGAGGCAGTGTGGTGTGAGGAGTTGAGGCAAGGTGGGCAGGTCTGGGTTAGAGATGGAGGGAGGGCAGTTAAAGTCAGAGCACAGCCTGAGCCAAGGTTCTGAGGTAAGAACAGCCAGGACGGGGGCGCCTGTCGGTTAAGCGTCCAACTTTGGCTCAGGTCATGATCTCACAGTTCATGGGTTTGAGCCCTGCGTTGGGTTCTGTGCTGACAGCTCAGAGCCTGGAGCCTGCTTTGGATTCTGTGTCTCCCTCTCTCTCTGCCCCTCCCCTGCTCTCTCTCTCTCTCTCTCTCTCTCTCGAAAACAAATAAACATTAAAAAAAAAAAAAAGAACAGGCAGGACATGTTTGGAGAAGGACAAACAGATGAAGAACGCAGAGGCCCATACATGTAAATGTGGGGGCGGTGGCATGATACAGTAGGAAAGACTGGAAGAGAACAAAGTGGGGGAGAGATTGGGCTCTTGGGTGAACAGTTTGGAAGATACTTGAATGCATTGGGGAGGCACTAACATTTTTGGGCAGGGAAGGAGCTAACAAGGTCTGTGTCGGGAAGTGGGGGCTGGTATGGGGGAGGGAGAGACTCTATGTACGTGGAAGGGACTGGTTAGGAGGACACTGGATGCCATGAGCTGACAAGGAAGGCCAGCCTCTGCTGCTTCCTGCATGTGTGACCTTGGACAAGTTCACTTCTCTCCCCTGGCCGCTTCTTCCTTATCTCTAAAATGGGATCAACCCATTCCAAGGTTTTTTGTTTTTTATTTTAAAAATTAATTTGGGGCGCCTGGGTGGCTTGGTCGGTTAAGCGTCCGACTTCTGCTCAGGTCATGATCTCACGGTCCGTGAGTTCGAGCCCCGCGTTGGGCTCTGTGCTGCCCGCTCAGAGCCTGGAGCCTGTTTCAGATTCTGTGTCTCCCTCTCTCTCTGCCCCTCCCCTGTTCATGGTCTGTCTCTCTCTGTCTCAAAAATAAATAAACGTTAAAAAAAATTAAAAAAAATTAATTTATTTCTTTTGAGGGAGGGAGAGAGAGAGAGAGAGAGAGAGAGAGAGAGAGAGAGGAGAGAGAGAAATCCCACATGAAGAGGGAAGGGACTGAGAGAGAGGGAGGACAGAATCCCAAGCAGGCTCCATGCTTTCAGTGCAGAGCCCAACACGGGGCTTGATCCCATGAACCTGAGATCATGACCTGAGCCCAGATCAAGTCGGATGCTTAACCCACTGAGCCACCCAGCTGCCCCCATTCCAAGGGGTTTGATGTGAGGCTTAGAGGGTGTGGGTTTGTCTGTCATACGTAAAGCATGTAAGACCTGTGACTTGGTGACGGCCGATGAGGATAGTGGGGAGGGAAGGCGATAAAGACGATCACGTGACGAGGACTTCCCAAACATTTTTCATTTAATCTTTGCAACAACCCTTTAAAGTGGGTGTTATTGTTACTCCCATTTTACAGACGAGGCATCTGGGACTCGTGGTAGCTGAGGTGGTTTGTATTCCACATAGAGGCTCAGGCGAGTGGTGGATGAGGAGAGAGCTTGGGTGGGGATGGGTCCTGAGTGGGTCTACTTCTCCCTCTGCCTGGGGACTTGTGTGTGCTTGGTGGGGTCAAGGACAGCCCTGTCATGGTCTATCAGCCTGGAAGTGAGGGGACGTCACCGAGGAGCCCAAGGATGGGGAAAGGCATAGAAACTTGTCATCGGAATAGGATGGGATTAATCAGGGTGGGCTTCCTGGAGGAATCAAGTTTTGAACAGGTTTTATAAGAGGGGAGTCATCTTGGGGCAGGAAGCGTATCACAAAGGAAGGTCATGTTCCAAACTGATGTCATGATCTTCCCTCCCAAATCTGTTCTTGTTTAGTGCCAACTGCCTTCACAAACCCGGAACTGGGAACAACTGTGCTGCCTGTCTCCCACTTCATCCTTGTCCAGCCCGTCACCGGGCCCAGCCAACACTGCCTCCTTAGCTCACTGAAGGGTCCTCCCTCCGTCTCCAACACTGTGTCTCTGTACAAGCCACCACGGTCCCATCTGGACCTGACAGTCCTGCCATTTTCCACCCACCAGCCTGGATGATCTTCCCCAAATGCCCAACGGATCGTGTTGAAGAGAGTGAAAGGAGACAGATGCTCTGATGTGGGAGGTCCAGGAGCAATACGAGCCCTCTGCTCTCCAGCACCCTGCCTTCTGGGGGCTTCCCTCCCCCAGCGAATAGCCTGTGTCCCATTCACTGGGCAAAATCACAGCAGCTGCACAATTGAGTTTTTTTTTTTTTTTTTTCAGAGGTTGGGGAGAGACAGAGAGAGAGGGAGAGAGAATGTCAAGTGGGCTCCACACCCAGTGTGGAGCCAGACCCGGAGCTCGATCCCACAATGGTGAGATCATCCCCTGATCAGAAATCAAGAATTGGACCCTTAACTAACTGACTGAGCCACCCAGGTGCCCCCATACTGCTATTTCTGCACTTGATTTTTTTCTCTTCACCATATATCTTGGGGCTCATCTCATGATCTCACAGTTTGTGAGTTTGGGCCCTGCATTGGGCTCTGCCTGGACATCTCGGAGCCTGCTTGGTATTCTGTCTGTCTGTCTCTCTCTCTGCCCCTCCCCTCCTTATGTTCTTTCTCTCAAAATAAATACAAAAAAAAAGTTAAAGAAAAAAAAAGAAAATGTGGCGTCTCTGTGCAGCAAAAGAATGAAAAAATGCAACCTATAGGGCGCCTGGGTGGCTCAGTCGGTTAAGTGTCTGATTTCAGCTCAGGTCATGGTCTTGCGATTCATCAGTTCGAGCCCCGCGTCGGGCTCTCTGCTGACAGCTTGGAGCCTGAAGCCTGCTTCAGATTCTGTGTCTCCCCCTCTCTCTTTCTTCCTCTCCCCGACTCATGCTCTCTCACTCTCTTTTTATGCTTGAGAGAGAGAGAGAGAGAGAGAGAGAGAGAGAGGCAGAGCGTGAACAGGGGAAGAGCAGAGGGAGACATATCAGATATATATATATATATATATATATATATATATATATATATATATATATCAGATATATATATCAGATATATATAAAGTTTATTTTGAGAAAGAGAGAGAGATGGAGAGAGGAGCAGAAACAGGGAGAGACAGAATCCCAAGCAGGCTCCTACTGTCAGCACAGAGCCGGATGGGGGGCTTGATCCCAGGAACTGTGAGATCACGATCTGAGCCAAGATCAAGAGTTGTACGCTTAACTGACTGAGCCACTCGGGCACCCCGAGACAGCTAACTTTTATAAAGCTTTTCCATCTCTTAAGTTGAAGCCCCATAGCTCCTTCCTCTTCAGGGTATTCTAACAGTGGCCTTCTGGAAATAAAGCTTTCTGGCAGATGAACAGGGGGGAGATTTGGGGACAGGTGCCCTTTATCTGTCTTTTTCCAGCAAGCAGAGTCAACTTCCCCAAGAAGCTCTGTGGAGCCCTGCCTGCCCATCTCCTCACTCTCTCCTGTCCTGCCTGCAGGTACGTGCAGGAAGGTCGGTTCCGAATCGAGGAGAGGACACTGACAGCCTTCCAGTGGCTCTACAGCCCTCAGCAGCATCGCATCCTCAGCCGCGCTGACCTTGAGTCTCCCTCCAGGTAAAGGGACCACAGCCCTTACCCTCCTCACTCTGTGGCTGGGTCCAACCCCCCATCCCCGCCCCCAAAGGTGATACTTAATGCAGCCAGCTCTACACTGGTCCATAAATCTGCAGTGGGGAACCACTGTCCTCAGTGGTAGAGAAGCCTCCCAGGGTTCTGGAAGGAGTTTGTCAGACTGGGTGCTTGTTCAGCCTAGAAGGCACTGAGTGATTTCAGGCAGCTCACTGCCTCTGCTTTCTCCTCTGTAAAATGGGTATGATCCTGCATTCCCTGTCTTCTATCAGGAAGATCATGAGTCTCAAGTGAAATGATGTCTGCAGAGATTCCTAAGGCCTGGGGTCAGTGGGTTCCTCTTTAAGAGGGGGAGTGGTGGGCAATTTGCTGGGCTGCCTCCCCACCCCTTCTCTGACCTGGGTGGGTGGAGCCAGCCCTGCCTCCCTTGTCTCTTCCTTCCCCTTGTCAGGGCATCCAGCCGGGAGCCTGACTCTCGGCCAATAGGGCTTTTCCTGGTCCAGATTCCTGCTCCCAGGCCCCTGCCCACTCTTCACCGCACTGTGGACAGGTGTGACCAGCATTAGCAGTCTCAGCAGAGATCCTGGGTAGCCCTGCTGCAGCCTCACCCCTACCCAAGGCCTCTGGGAGACCCGATCCTGAGCCTTTCTTCCACTTTCCCCCTCAAGACCTCTTTGCGCTAGCTCCTTAATTCGCAGGACCCTCACAGTCAAGGGTGAGCAGGCCTCACCTCCCAGGGGTGGTTTAAGTGAAAGAGGAGTGGAGGTGATGTCTTTGGGGGGGGGCCTATCATGGGCTGGCTAACAAGAGAACAGGGGTGATGCTGTACGGCTGCTCTCCAGCCACCCCAGGAATAAGATTTAGTCCATGGAGACTTCGCCTCCCAGATATCTGCCAGGAATCCTATTCAGCTAAGTGCATCTGCTCCTTCTCGTCTCCTCGAGATTTCAGAAGGTTCAGGAAACAGTGAGGTGGCTGGGTGCTCTGGATCTGGATCTGATACTCTGTAGGAAGAATTAATTGGATGATGATGTGAGAGTGACAGGAGCCCTGGGAAAGGGGAACTCTTGGTAGTCAGGGAACGGATAGTCAGACAAGTGCCCTGGACACCTTAGGGTGGATTTCAAATAATGTAGAGGAAAGACAGAACATCCTCTAGAGCTTGAGGCAAGACTGTTGGGAAGGGTGCCAAAATGAAATCCCGAGTGTGTAACTGTGAATGTTTGTAGGGAAAAAGAAAGAGGCTGGTGTGGCTGCCCTGGGAGCGTGCTAGTGACACGTGGACATGAAGGGCACATGGTCGGATTCACTTGTAGGCAACACGCAAAACCCTGTCGCGTGCCATTCGCCATCTGACATGGGGTAGCTTCTCCCTCACCTTCTCACCTTTCCTTCAAAGCCCTTGCGGCCATCTGACATGATCTTCTTTGTCTATTTCTTCCTTGTCCATGACGCCATCCCCCGGAATGTAAGCTTTATGGGGGCAGGGCCTTTTTCGGCTTGTTCTCCACCCTATCCTGACGTCCTGTTTCAATCTTTTTCTTTTTTTTTTTTTTTTTTTAACATTTTTTATTTATTTTTGGGACAGAGAGAGACAGAGCATGAACGGGGGAGGGGCAGAGAGAGAGGGAGACACAGAATCGGAAACAGGCTCCAGGCTCCGAGCCATCAGCCCAGAGCCTGACGCGGGGCTCGAACTCACGGACCGCGAGATCGTGACCTGGCTGAAGTCGGACGCTTAACCGACTGCGCCACCCAGGCGCCCCTTTCAATCTTTTTCTTAATGTTTATTTATTTTTGAGAGAGAAAGAGAGATGAAGCATGAGCAGGGAAGGGGCAAAGAGAGAGGGAGACACAGAATCTGAAGCAGGCTCCAGGCTCTGAGCTGTCAGCACAGAGCCCCACGCGGGGCTCGAACCCACAAACCACGAGGTCATGACCTGAGCCGAAGGCGACGCTTAACTGAATGAGCCACCCAGGCGCCCCCTTGACGTCCTGTTTCAGAGAAGGAGGTCATTAAACAGGCACTGGGGGGATGACAAATGAGTGCTATGCAGGCTCTGAGCCTGCAGGAAGGCTGGGAGAGGCCAGCCCCATGGCAGGTGGGCCAGCTGCACCTGCGCAAGGTAATAGCAAGGGAGGAAGTGGAGGGTGGGAGCGCCTGCCCATGCAGGTGGTTTGAAGCTGACAGAGCTGCTCCATCTGCTGAGCCAAAGAACAAGAATTCATTTGAGAGTCACAGGAGTAGAGCTGAGTCCTGGGAGGAGGGAAACAGTCATAAGACAGGATGAAGCCATTTGAAATAAATTCAGCTTTCATACTTGGGAAGCCTGCACCCCAGGGGAGTTGAAGAGGAGGCTGCCATACTCTGTGATTATACTAATTTTTGTGACAGAATATTAATAGTTAATTTTTTGAGTGCTTATTATGTGTCATGTTGTAAATGCTTTATAAGAATAAATTGGTTTCGTCTTCCTGACAATGCTAGGCTTTAAGTACCATTGTTCTCCCCATATTTCGGATGACAAAACTGAGGCACAGGGGTTAAATAACAGGTAGTAATTTTCAGTGCCTATAACCACTATGCACACTGCCTCTCAGAGAATAAGGCATGTGTCCCAAGGCAGGAGCTAGCTAAGGTAATTTCTATCTTTGCCACGAGGAATTAAATCCAGAAACCATAAATAAGGAACTCGGCATCTGTCCTGGTCACATGTCAGAGTCTGTTTTTATTATTTATTTGTTTTTATTATTTATTTTTATTTAAACATTTTAAACGTTTATTTTGAGAGAGAGAAAAAGAGAACACATGCACATGTGCACATGAGAGCACACAAGCGGGGGGGGGGGGGAGAGAGAGAGAGAGAGAGAGAGACAGAGAGAGAGAGAGAGAAGCCCAAGCAGGCTCCGAGATGTCAGCACAGGACCTGATGTGGGGCTTGAACTCAAGAAAGGTGAGATGGCCTGAGTTGAAACCAAAACCAAAACTCAGACACTTAACTGACTGAGCCACCCAGGTGCCCCCCTCCCTGAGTCTGGTTTTAGAGAGATGGTTTGGGGGCAGCTGGGTGGCTCAGTTAGGTAAGCATCCGACTTCGGCTCAGGTCATGATCTCACGGTCCATGGGTTTGAGCTGCGTGTCGGGCTCTGTGCTGACCTACTTCGGATTCTGTGTCTCCCTCTCTCTCTGCCCTCACCTGCTTGCATTCTGTTTGTCTGTCTCTCTCTCTCTCAAAAATAAATAAACATTTACAAAAATTATTAGAGAGATGGTTTGGTGGCGCTTGGAAAAAGAAGAGCAAATGAATTCCCTGGGAACCCATCCTGCTGGGGGAAGCTTATTCACTTTTCTGATTAGTTTTCTAGACTAGAAAGTAGGTTGGGTGGTGGAGTAGAAGACTGTAGTATGATGAGTGGGTTGCCATTGGCTGAATCCTGCTCCACGTGTTTATGAGTGGGTTGGTGAGGAAGGATGTGGAGAGCTGGTGACATTGCTGATGGCACGAACCCCAGGCACCATCCCAACAGGCAAGATGGCAGAACTGGGACCCAAAATGCCCTGGAGGTTGGATTCTAGGTCCAAGGCTAGTAGGTACAGTTTAACAGGGATGAAGGAGAAATCCGTTTTGGCCTCCAATCCTGTCTGTACTTGGGAGGGAGACATGGGAATCATGGTTCCAATTGACTAGAAGCTTGGATATGGCCCCATGATTTAGGTTTTAAGAAAATGCTTGCATCTGGGGGCTGCAAGAGCTCAGGGCAGAGTCCAGGGCAGGGGAGGGAATGTCCTGCTGTTCTGAGTCTCAGACGCTAGGAAGAAGATTCCTTCATTTGTTCATTTGTTTGGTGGACAGCGACTGAGCATCTCCTCTGGTAACACTGTGCCCCAGATTACCCTGGAATGGCCGAGCATGTTGCATTTCAGGGTAAAACTGCTGAAGGGACTCAGCCCCTAGGCTGGCCACCTCTGCCTTCCTTTCTTCCTTCCACCTTGCTCTTGGTCAGGCGCTGGTGTTACAGGGCCTTGTCCCAAGGCAGACAAGGATCCTGCCTCCATAGGGTACATGTTCTAGAGGGAAAAGCAGACCATAGACACACAGAATTTCTTAAGATGCTCAGTATACTGAAGGTGCTAAAACAGGGCATCGAGATAGGGTGACCAGTAGGTATGTAGGGACTTTGGAAGAGGTTGAAAGTGCTCTTTGAGAAGGGGACATTTGAGCTGAGTCCTGAAGGACACAAGGGGGCAGCCATATGGAGAAGCTGCTGGGGAATGGGGGAAGGGGACACAGGAGACGGGATGGAAGAGTATTGCAGGAGGAACAGCAAGGACAAGGCCCTAGGTATATTCTAGAAGCAGAAAGCCATTATGGCTAGAGCAGAGTGATGCCATCCATGGTCAACAGACAGAAGGGAGGCAGATTTCCATAAAACTGAAGAAATGGCTTTCTAGCCCTTAGATTTGCCTCAGGACGGCGTGGGCTGCCCCCTGAGGGAGTGAGCTTCTCATCAGTGAGGTGTACAAGCCATATTCCAGCTGCTTCCTGGTGTGGAGGTTACCCAGGAAAAGACTCAGGCATCCCAACCCCTTCAAGTTCAGGAGCATCCTTGGTTTGGCAAGAAGCTGGGAGGATGTCTGGGGAGTGAATGAAAGAAAGCTCCAGCCTGCGGATACAAAGCAGGGGCATTTCAGGGGTTTGGCAGTCCTAGAGGCCTTCTACTTCGGGGGCCAGGTAACACCATACCTCCCCCCTACATCCACTCCACGCAGAGCTGGAGAGAGCCCCAGAGTGTCCACCTCCGTAGCCCAGGAACCCATGGTGGATCTTTCCACACCTCCCTTCGCCACCGCCCCGCGGCCCCATCCTCCAGAAACTTCTGCAGGCTGGTGGGCTGTTCCCTCTTTTCCCCCGGGTCCCTCGGGCGCGCGTGCCCCGCCTCGCGCCTTTGTTCCCGAGGAGCCGCCTGGGGCAGCTTCCTAGCGCCGGCGACGAGAGCTTCCCGGCCGCGGGCTCAGCGCTCGGGCCCCGGCGCGCCCCCCTTCCCCGCAGCGGGGCCGCGGCGTCGCAGGCGGCGGGAGGGCGGTGGGAGGGGGCGGGGGCGGGGGCGCGCGGCCCGGGCGGCGGAGGGCGCGCCCGCCAGGTGCGCGGGCGGCGGCGGCGGCGGAGCGGAGGGCGCAGCTTTGTGCGTTCGCGGCCGCCGGCCGGCCGTGCGCGTGTGCGCGCCGCGGTGACGGCGCACGCGGCTGGGCGGCCTGCGAGGGAAGCCCGCCGCCGGGAGGGGGCCCGGGTCCGGATGGCGATGGGAGGACGCCGCCGTTGCGGGCGCACGGGCGGGGTGAGCAGCCGCCGCTGACTGTTGACATTCGGTCCACGTCGAGGAGTGAGCTCTGCGCCGTGCGTCGGAGAAGGTCAGTGGGTCTGGGGCTGGGTGGTGATTCTATGCATAAACAGCCTGGATCAGGGCGCGAGTCCCGGGTGTGACTGAACGCGGAATCGGGGCGTATGTTATGAGTGTAAATGCGTGTGTTCGCAAGGAGAAAGACAGCCTGTACGTGTGTGAGCTCTGTGCTCTGTGATCCCACAGGGTAATTAAGCGTAATGGGTTGTGTTTCGGAGATGGGGTGACTGTCCTCAGCAATCCATGCGGGTGGGGCATTGCGCACACACATCATGTATCAGGGTGTGTGTGTGTGCGTGAGATGTTGCTCAGACCCTGTCAAAGTCTCTGGCTAGAGAAGCTGACCGAGGTGGAGGTCAGAGGTGGGGTGTTTACAGGTGGTGGTAGAAGGAAACAGCTGGAACCCCAGGAGGACCTGTGACTAGGCTGGTTTTGTCTGTTTGTTTTGCCAAAAGGCCGTAAACCCCACCCCATCCTCACTCCAACCTGTGCCTGTTGCAGAGAGGGGAGCTAGGATGACGGGGTGCTGGCAGAGAGGCCTTAATGGACCTCCCCGGCAGGGCCAGCCACCAGCCTGCTGCTCATTTCTGGAGGCCCTGGGTGAGTGAGTGAGGGGGGAGTCAGCCTTGGGTGGGGTTCCAGGGCAGGTGTGTGTTCAGGGGACCTCAGAACTGTGCAGAGTCCACTTGGCTTTGCCACCACCAGATACTGCATGTCTGGACCTGGGAGCTGGCTGGGGGGACATCCTTCTTTCTCCTCATGTTTCCTGCAGCTCCCTCCACACCCTTAACAAACCAAAGGGCATTTACATGCAAGTGGGGTTTGGGCTCTGAATGCCTGGGATCTGCCTCTGTTGAGTGGCCCCCTTCAGAGCAGCCTCCTTAGGGAATAATAGGGTTGTCCTGGGCTGGGCGCCAGGGCTCTTGGGTTCTTTTCATGATTTGTGATCCTGTGGCTGTACCTTAAGCTCGACAGGCCTCAGTTTCCCATGGAGAGGGAAGAACCCCCTCCCACCCCCCCCACCCCCCACCGTTTTTGCTGCAGGGTAAGGAGAGCTCAAACAGCTGTGTGTGTGTGTGTGGGGGGGGGTAGGGGTGGGTTGGGTAGGGAGGCTGGGAGTGACTCAGGGCGTGTGAGGTCCCAAGAGTGATTTCCCCCAGGAAAGTCCCATCATATTTTGTGACTTGGGTAGAAGTTGGGGGAGGCTCTGTCCTCACCTCCAAGGAGGTGTATGGGGTTTTCCGAGTCCAGGGATGGGGCAGGGTGGCTGTCTGCTAGATCTGGCTGCTCAGGTTTCAAGAAACTACCTCAGGTCCCCTCAACTTTCCAAGATGTTGAACATTGGGGGTGAGCTTGGGGACCTGCTTGGGGGCTGGGATGGGGGACTGGAGCTGACGAGCCACAGAAGTTTCTGGGTAGAGGCAGATGCTAAACGTGGGTAGGACCAGGGCACATCTGGCTGGGGTTCCTGCTCAACCCAGGGTGTTGAGGCAATTTGGTAGAGGTGGCTTCAGTTTCAGAGAGGACGTACCTGCTGCAGGTGCCCTCATACCCTCTGCTCCCTGTTTCCCATACCTTGTCTGGATCAAGTGTGGCTGAGCCAGTGTGGTTCAGAATGACTTCAGCCTTGAGGAAAAGGGCCCCCTGGTGTGGACGGGCCCCCTGGTGGTGGCAGCATCTGGTTAAGCATAAAGGCTCTGTTGTTACTCAGACCTGGGTTTGAGTCCCAGCACCACCACTCTCTGTCTCCACCTGTGTTCCCCCAAAGCAGAGGCTGAGAGAAAGGCTTGTGTGTGGTGGTTTATTTGAGAAGTGGTCTTGGGGAACAAGGGTGGGGCAAAGGGCATGAAGGGGAAAAGACGAAAGATGGCTGGCTGGCTGATTCAGTGGAGCATGAAACTCTTGATCCCGGAGTCATGAATTCAAGACCCATGTTGGGCATGGTGCTTACTTTAAAAAAAAAAAACAAAAAAAAAACAAGGATGCATTATTTTTATTACCACCACTTTGCCCTGGGCAGTCTCCTGAGGAGCCTTAGGGAATGCGTTTCAGAACTGCCCTGCTGGGGAGAGAAATAGGGAAGCGTTCATCCATCAGCTCTGTTCCCCACTGGACAGAGTGGTTTGGTGGACATTAACTCCCACCTGCTTGCAGGCTGCCCACACGTGAGGCCCCAGTGGGTTCTCGTGGGCGCCCCACACTGCACCTCAAAGAAGGCCCCACGCCGCCCTAGGTGAAGTTTTGCCGGGTGGACCGAATGCCGCTGCTCAAAGTCTGCGGGGAGCTGGTCGTTGCTGACATGGCTGGAGTAAGAAGTGGGGCAGAGAGGGCTGAAGTGGCATACGTCCAGCACACCGCCTGACCTTGCGCAAATTACCTAACTTCTCAGAGCTTCAGTTTCTGTATCAGGGATTGTAAATGTTAAATGAGACATTTATGAAAATTTTGAACATGGCGATGGGCCCTTAAACATTGTATTTCTGTATAATCGGGAAGACAGCACATTGTGGGTGGCTCGGATATTCATTCACTCAAGTGGAGGAGGAGGCAGGATTCAGTGACTTCTAATGACAGCCCCCCTCACCTTTGGCCGTAGGATCTGAGGCTCCAGGGCCAGACATTTGAGCTGGTCAGTTCCTCCTGGAGCGGTGGCCCAGTCTTCCACATCCCCTGAAACGTTCTGTTTCACGTTCTGTGAATTTGAGCCAGCAGTGCCTTGCCCCTGGGCCGGCTGCTCAGACATGCCTCTTGCTTGTCTCTGGCAGTGAGGGGGGGGTGGGGTGGGTGGGTGGCGAGGGGAGCGGTGCTTGAAAGAGTAGTGGCAGGAGGGCGGGTGCTGGCATTTGGAGTTGGCAGATGGTTGTGGGCATTGGTCTGGGCCCCTGTTGGTGGGGAGGGAGTTCAGCACAGGAGGTGGAGGAGGGCGAGAGAAAAACGGAGGGCAGGAAGGGAAGGGAGACTGGCCAAGAATGAGGAGGAACCACGGGCAAGGTGGGGCAAGGTGGGCAGCCTGGGTGGCTGGGATGGCAGGGACAGGCTGAGCCTCTGGGAGAGTGATAGGGTGGCATGAAAGAAGGGGACGACCGTGTTTGAGGATGAGGTGGGGGGTCCAAGGGCGTAGGCCCAGCCGGCTTCGTATATCAGAGTACAGCATCGAGACTCAGGATCCTCGTTCTCTCTTTCTCCCGAGTGGCTGCCAGCCCCTCCCAGGCCACCACCTGCTTTGGAGGGGAGATGCTGACTGCAAACACTTGGTCCTGTCGAGGATGTGCCTCTGCCGAGGCCTGTACCATGGTGGCCCTGGCCTCTCTACCCTCTGCCATCTCCAAGCAATGTGCTGCCCCCTCAGGAGAGGTCACACCGTGGGGAAGTTGTCTAGCCGCCTCCTGCTCATGCACAGCCAGCTCAGGCTGGCAATAAAAGGTCACTGTGCCCGTCTGTTGCCTGTAGGCAAGGTCACACCAGCCTAGGCTGGTGATGTTCAGCAACCACTGTCTTCATTTACAGCCATTTCAAGATTCCTCTGACCTCTGCAATTTGGGACTCTTTTTGTTTTTAATAATTTTAGTAAAAAAACAAACAGTGATGTCTATCCATCTCCTCCCTTTTTAAAGAGGAATTCTAAATGGAGTCAGATGACACTCTTCTGGTCCACACCTCTGTTTCAGTGCTTTGGTGCTTCTCCAGTGGGAAGTTCTGCTTCATGTCTGATCTTAGCCTGCCGTGCTGCACTTAGTTTTTATTTTTATTTTTTTTCTTTTGCTCTGTTTGCCACAACCCTTCAGGGCTCCTTTCAACCTGCCCAAGATGTAAAGCAGCCATGGGGGCTCCCAAGGCAGATGGGACACCAAGGCAAGGCTTGTGCTTTTGGGGGACGTGGCCTGAAACCAGGCTGTGCTGAGTCCCTGGCCCTGCCCATGATAAGGTCTTGACTTGCAGCTTGCTCTGAGGGCCAGGTGGTTTCCCACCCCCTCCCCTAGGTCAGATCCAGGGCTGGCAGCCTCGTTCCTGGATTATGCTGGGTGTGCCGGCTGGGCCCTGAAAGGTCTGGGCCAGCAGATGGCAGCAAGCATGGGCACCTGGGGGACCCTGCTGACTAGATGACTGGTAGTGAGCAAGAGCAGGAGGGGAGTGACAGGCCGCCAGGCACAGTGAGATGTGCCTGTACGTGTGTGCACGTCTGTGGAGGTTGCACATCTGTGGAGGGTGTGGGTCCTCTGAGTATGTCTCTGTGTGCATTGTTGTGTGCTGTTTGCTGGTGTTCTTTCCTCTGGGGATGTGTGTTGGCCACCCACTAGGTGCTTTCCAGAGTCCTAAAGGGTGTGCCTGTCTGATGGCAGGTGATACTTGACCCCACTGGGATTGCCTGGCCCTACCTGGGGCCCCTGAGTCTTCCGCCCTCCCCACTTCTGCCTTCTCTCCAAGCTTCCTGTCCCTGCCCCTCCCTCCCTCTGTTTTGAGGAAGTTGCCTCTCCCCCACTGGCTGTGTGGGTGCCCACTGCCTTTGGGGCAGGGCCTGGGGAGAGATAACCAGGGCCCCATCCTTTGAACTCTGAGCTCAGGGTGGCAGGTGGGTAAGCCCTAGTTTGAGGATATGAGTCAGGAATGGCCACAGGGGGTGGGCAGAAACTTGGCTCTATGTGTCAGTGTGCTTCAGGGAAGTATGTGTGCACCCCTTACACTTGACTACCCCCTCAGAGGCCTGGGTATCAGTGTAGCCATGGGAGGGGCCCCCAACCCCCACTGTCCATGCTCTCTTCCCCGGTAGCTGTGGCTAGCAGTTTCCATCAGGGAGCAGAGTGGTCTCTGGGGGCCTGGGCATTCCGCTTGGGGACCTTGGCCTCAAGTAATTCCTGTCACCACAGTCACTTGTATATGTGGAGTTCCTCCTGTGCCAGGCCCTGGACTGCACACTGTGCATGTATTAGCTCATGGGCTCCTCAGAGCAATTCTGTGAGGTGGGTTCTGGAAGCATCCCCATTTTATGAGGAAGTGGAGGCTCAGAGAGGCTGGGTCACTTCCACAAGATCACACAGCTAGTAAGTAGTGGAGCCAGGATGTAACCCAGGTCTGTTCTTGATAGTTGCTGCCATTCTGTTCACTCTTCACAAAGCTGGATTTTCACATCCTTGCTGTTTCCCCTGCAGGGAGGCTGTCCCAGATCACGCTCTCCAGACAGGGCTCCCGCCCACCTGGTCGCCTTTGGATCATATCAACCTGTCGTAAATACCTGTGTAAAGTTATCCCTCTTTTATCTTTCACCTCCTCCCTCCCAGGCCCCCCAGGACAGGGATCTGTCTTGTTCACCGATATATCCTCAGCATTAGCAGAGAGCTTGGAACACAGTATGGATGTAAATTGCTTTTCTGACACCAGTTCTATTGTGTGTGTGTGTTAAGGGGGGACGTGGTTTTTCCCACATGTGTAACCAAACAATTTTTGGACACCAATAGGGTGTCTGAGAATTCAACTCAATTCTGATGCGATTTACCTGGAGATCATATCATATTCCACTGGTGAGGATTCAGTCGGACAAGGTACTAGTCCCAAGCCCAGGTTGTTACTAGTGCTTCTGACTGACTGGCTATAAATCAGACGTTCCCAGGACCTCCTCCTCCTCCTCCCCCCGTTGGGGCAATTTGCTAGAGCGGCTCACAGCACTCAGAGAAACCTTTTACTTACTAGATCGCTGGTTTATCATGAAAGGATGTAACTCAGGAGCAGGCAGATGGAAGAGGTGTGTGGGGCAGCATGTGGGGAGAGGGCGCCACTGTCCCCATTCTTCCACCAGCCTGGAAGCACTCCCAACCCGGTCCTGTGTGTTTTTATGGAGGCTTCATTACATAGCCCCAATTGATTAAATCATTAGCCATTGGCGATTGAATCAACCCCAGCCCCTCTTCCCTCTTTGGAGGTCTGAGAGAGAGGTCTGGCCTTCTAATCATGTGATTGGTTCTCTTGGCAACCGGCCTCCACCCCTAGGTGCTTCTAAAAGTCACCTCATTCACATAACAAGACACCTTTATCAGGCTCCGCACTTCTGAAGCTACAAGGGTTTGGGGAGCTGTGAGCCAGGAACTGTAGACGAAGACCAAATGTGTATTTCCTATGAATCACAATATCGCAGGGTACAATAAACAAGCACTGAGTGAATGAATGAATGAATGAATGAATGAATATATGAAGATATGTGTGACTCAAGGCCCAAGCTCCAAACCCCTCGTCTGTTGCTGTCTCTCACACAGCAGAGACCATGGCACAGTGGCTAGGGGCACAGGCTCTGGAGCCAGCTCACTGGGTTCCAGTTCTGGCTCTATCACCAGCTATTCCGGTTATTTGTACTGCGTAATAAACTGCCCAGAAGCTTATGGCTTAAAACAGTGGTGACATTTATTTTGCTCAGGAATTTGCAGTTTGGGCGGGGCCTGGCAGGGATACTTCTGTCTGCTCTGCGGTCATCCTCTGGGGTGTTTCAAAGACTAGGGGATGGAGTGGTCTGAAGGCTCGGTGGCTCATGTCTGGCATTTAAAGCTGGCTGTTGGCTTGAGGACTCAGTCCCTCACCACAGGGGCCTCTTCCTTTGCTCTGTCTTCTTGTCACCCAGGCCATCTCCCTGTGTGCTAGTTCGGGCTTCCTTACAGCATGGTGGCTGGGTTAAGGGGCAAAGACCCCAAGAGAGAGCCAGCAGAAGCTAGTTTACCTTTTCTTTTTAATTAAGAAAATTTTTCTTAAAAAATTTTTTATATTTGAGAGAGAGAGAGCGAGAGAGCGAGCATGAGCGGGAGAGGGGCAGAGAGATGGAGACAGAATCTGAAGCAGGCTTCAGGCTCTGAGCTGTCAGCACAGAGCCTGATGCGGGGCTCCATCTCACCGTGAGATCATGACCTGAGCCAAAGTCGGACACTTAACCCACTAAGCCACCCAGGAACCCCTGTTTTACCTTTTCTTATCCAGCCTTGGAAATGATGCGGCATTGCTTCTGCCTGACTCACAGATCCACACAGGTCCAGGAGGGCACGGAGATTCCATCTCTCAGTAGAGGGGTGTCCGTGTCACCTGGTAACAAGAGCATGTGGGACGCAGGATATATTATGGGATGGTGAGGCTGTCTTTGGAAAGTGTAATAAATCTGCCACAGTTCCTTCCTAGGAGCGTGACCTTGAGCAAATTACTTAGTCTCTCTGTGCCCCGATTTTTCCATCTGTCAAATGGGACAACGTTAGTACGTACTTCACTGGGTTGTTTCTTTAGCAGTGACTGTAGTCCCACCTACAGATCTCCCGGCCTCAGGTGAGGCGTTGGTGCCGGCTTTCACCAAGCTATAGGATCCAGCTCCAATTTCGCACCACTTGCATGGAATACAGGAGCCACCTCACTGTTCAGAGCCCTTTCGAGGTGGGGCTAGTAATGGGGAGAGAAGAGGGGACCTTGATGGAGTGTCTCCATTATTATGTCATTGTAAGTTAGCCTTGCTCCCTTCAAAGGGGCAAGGGACAAGTTTTGATGGAGATGTAACAAGGCTGGGACCCCAGCAGGATTTCTCTGTGCCTGGGAGGGCAAACCCTGCTAGGGCCCCCATCTTCATTCAGGGGAGTCACGAGACATGAATCATGAACATGTTGTGTTTGAGCTGCAGGGCTTTAAAAAAAAAAGTGTTTGAGGGAGCTCCTTGCCTCTTCTCTGTCCTCCCAGCCTGCCTCCACCTGAGTCACTGTTCATCTGCCAGAAGGACCGCTCTCTCACCCAGCTTGCCAAGGTTTGCTCATCCTGGCCCAGCTTGGGGCTGCTCCTTGGCTGGGCATTGGTGGGGGCCCAGCCTGGTGGTAGCTCACATCTAGTGCTGGCCTCATTCTCTATAGGAATGGCAGACTTGTTAAAAGCAGGGCCTCTGGTTTGAATTCTGCCATTGTCACCTACCAGCCCTGTGACCTTGGGCAAGTTCCTTAACCTCTCCGTGACTCCATTTCCTCACCGGGATAGAGGACACGGTTGGGGCCAGGATTAAATAAAGTAAAAAGTATGACATAACTGGTTCGTGGGAGATTCTTGAGAAATGGGTACAGTTATTTGTTACAGATGAAAAAAATGCAGAGGGCGCTAAAGTGGTTTCTCCATAGCTATTATTCAATGTCAGAGCCAGGGCTGGAACCCACGGTTGTTGCTGATCTCCTGCAAGACATAGAATTCCCCCCCACATGTCCCCCAATCCCTTATGCCACGGGAAAGTATGGCTACCATCCTAGAAATACAGGCAAGATGCTCTCTTTTCTTTTTCTCTTTTTAAAGCTTTACTTATTTATTTAGAGAGAGTGTGTATGTGAGCAGGAGAGCGACAGAGAGAGAGAGAAAGAGAGAGAATCCCAAGCAGGCCCCCACACTGTCAGCGCAGAGCCTGATGTGGGGCTCGAACTCACAAACCGTGAGATCATGACCAGAGCCGAAATCAAAAGTTGGGACACAACCGACTGAGCCACCCAGGCGCCCCAAGACGCTCCCTTTTCTTCTTTGCGGTACCCAAAGTTGCCTGCAGAGGGTGCTGATGCCCACATTCCAGCCCATTCAGGAGAGGCTCTGCAGTAGGGGAGGGTCGGGAGTGACCCAGCTGGATGGAGTGAGAGCTAAGAGAGCTGGCTCCGTGATCTCCTTTAGCGAGATCTCCTTCAGACAGCTCCTAGTGCCCAAGACTTCCACAGGAAGCTCCAGGGACACCAAAGGTAATGGGAGTGTTGTAGTGGATTTGCTACCAGTGTTTCTCACTGGGCCAGAGTCATCAGGGGAGTTTGTTAAACATGCAGGTTCCCTGGCCCCTCCCCAGAACAATGGAGTCAGAATTTGAGCAGTTGCATTAGCTAACACACCTATAGGTCTATGCCAGGCATTCCTCTGAAGGCTTCGTGCATATTAGCTCATTTACCCCTCCCAACAGTCCTCTGAGGTAGATACTATTATTATCCCCATTTTATAGATGAGGGGTGTGGTCTGAGGCACAGAGAAGTTGAGGGACTTGCCCAAGGTCACACTGCTGGTAAGCAGCAGGGCTGGGGTTTGAACCCATGTTCTTTTAAACCACAGGTAACTCTCACACCCAGTGCATTTGAAAACCACTAATATATAACCCTGGGCCTGTCCCCTTTTTTATCTCTTTTTGCTTCCTATTATTTGTTATTATTTTAAGTAGTGTTTATTGTGCTTTTCTAATTATAGAAGTAAGACTTGCTTATTTCAGAAAACAGAAAAGAAGAAAAGAAGAAAAAAATCATGATCCTTAATCTCACCCCTTAATAATATGGCCCTGAACATAATATTTAGCCTATTTTATTCCATTCAGAAATATGCCGTAAGTGTCTTCCCTTGTCATTACATGTACTTCTATACCTACTTTATATTGGCGGGAACGTACTCTGTTGTTGGGAGATGCTATCTTTCTTGAATCTACCCTGTTGGTAATTTAGGTCATTTCCATTGTTCCGTAGTTATGGCAACAACGAGCTGGAGACTCTGGAAAGTACAACTTGTCGCATGGCTCTGATTTTTTTTCTTCTTGGGATGGTGTGGAATTGAGAACAGGGTTGCCAGGTCAAAAAGCATGCATATGAAAAAAACAAACCTCTGTATTGAAGGAAAATGTACATGTAGAGAAGTGCACAGGTTTTAAGTGTAGGGGTGAATGTCCATAAACTTGACTCACCCGTCTAAAACCAACACCCAGTTCCAAAAACAGGCCTTGATGTGTACTTCAGAAGCCCCCTTGGCGTGCATGTAAGGATTCTGATTTGTGTTGTTAAATTTCCTCCGGCAAAGTTGTATGTTGGTCTCCTTTGAGTTTTCTCAAGATTAAAGCACAAACTCTTTGCCTAAAAGCAGAATGGATGGAAGAACCATCTGGAGTCAGACAGGGAGAGAGAGATCTTGGCCTGCCCTTTCTGGGGCAAGACCTACTTCCCTTCAGGGTAGAAGAGATGGTCCCAGGACTCGGATCAGTGTCAGTGTGAGCTCCAGATAGTTTAAGGTTTTAAAGAAATGAGGCTTTGTAGCTGCTACCGTTTCTGCTCTTGTTTGTTTATTTTTTAATTTTTATTAAAAAACTTTTTTTTTAGCGTTTATTTATTTTTGAGAGAGACAGAGACAGAATGCGAGTGGGTTGGGGCAGAGAGAGAGGGAGGCACAGAATCTGAAGCAGGCTCCAGGCTCTGAGCTGTCAGCACAGAGCCTGATGCAGGGTTCGAACTCACAAGCTATGAGATCAAGACCTGAGCCGAAGTCAGACGCTCAGCCGACTGTGCCACCCAGCTGCCCCTGTTTGTTTATTTTTAAGAGCAAACCATTCATAGATTTAACATTTTTTTCTTTAAATTATAACATGTTAATGGTTAAAAAAAATCAAGCAGCACACAGGACATAAAGTGGGGGAGTGAAAGTCCCCTCCCCCAAATTTCTAGTTCTGGTCCCTTCTTCAGAGGTCAACAGTCTTGGACCATTGCTTATGTTCCATTCCAGAAATTGTCTAGGCATGCATAAGAATTTACGTATTTATTTAAACTAATGAGATCCTGTTAGATGAACTGTTCTTTTTTTTTTTTTTTTAAACTCTTTTTTAGGTTATCTTTATATAGTAACACACATAAATTCTGCCTTCTTTTCAGTGGCTCCATTGTATCCCATTGTATGCTTTTTCTCCAGTATGGTGAAGGTCATTCATGTTTTGTATTTGCTGTTTCAGACAGCGATAAAACTAACATCTGTATGCAAGGATCTTGTCAACTGGTGTGAGTTTATATGTGGACTAAGTCTCTAAAGACAAAATTGTTGGCCCGAAGGGTGTGTGCACTTGAAATTTTAATAGATACTGCCAAATCTCTACAGTAATGATGGGAGTGCCTGTTACCTTATATCCACATACCATTTTTTGGGTTTCTTTTAACCTTTACTATCTGATGGGCAAAAGTGATATCTTGTCGTTATTTAAGAAATTAAAAAAAAAAAACTTTGTTTTTTTACACTTGCTTAGTTTTGAGAGACAGAGAGAGACAGAGCACAAGTGGGGGAGGGGCAGAGAGAGAAGGAGACATGGAATCCGAAGCAGGCTCCAGGCTCCGAGCTGTCAGCACAGAGCCTGACGCGGGGCTCGAACACACAGACCGCGAGATCATGACCTGAGCTGAAGTCGGACGCCCAACCGACTGAGCCACCCAGGAGCCCCAAGAAATTTTACGCTGTGATACATTTGATAGCTTTTTAGTGTCCAGCCAGGTTCTGCTTGCAGTTCTCTTGGTAGGCTGGCAGCCCTGAGCAGATCAGAATAGACCACATGGTCATGGCTCAGGGTCATGCTCTTGGAGTCTGCTTTTCACTAGCACTGCTCTTGCAATTTTTTTGTCATCATCTTGCTTTTCAGAACTCATGCAATGGTAAATTCAGTCTGGCCCTAGAGATAGCGCACGCGGGGAAGTGATCAGTGCACCGTAAATCAAAGGGCAGATGTTAGATGTCATTTTGTCTCAATCCCCAAGTGTGGATTCCTAACTGATGCATGTTTGCTGGCTCTGAATGCCATTGCACCCTGTTTTCTGGAGACCAGAATGCCCTTCTCTGCCACTGTTCTTTGTCCTCACCTGGCTTATGAAGGAAGCAGGGGTGAATGTTGCCTCCCCTTTGAGGAAAGTTCCACCGAAGCCCCCCACAAAGCATGTGACCTGCTCAAGGTGGTTTAGTGGTGGAGGTGGGAGGAGAGCTGAGGCCCACCCCGTCATGCTGGTAGTTCATGCTGCGTGTGGAGCGGGGGCGGATCTAGGCCAAATGATCTAGTGCCGGCTTCTCCAGGGGCATCTGTTTCCGGAGCTTCCTGTAACTGCTCGTCCCCAAGCCTGGGAAAGGAGCTTGTCTCCTCTTTCAGCTCCCACTAGCGGCTGTGAGGACAGAGCTGTCCAAGCAGAGGAAACCACACGGTCTCTCCCTTCCCTCCCGCCCCGGAGGGCCTGCAGATCCGGTGGAGGGGCAGGGGCTTGGGCTTCCTCCTCCTCCCACCCCAGCCGGCTTTCTCAACTCCACATTCCTGTAAAGCCCAGAGAGCTGGGTGGGTTCCCTGGAGCTCTGTCCTGAGCTTGGGGCTCTGGGTGGGACTTGTTCCCCAGCTGGACCAGGAACACCCACAGGCCTCCCCAGAGAAGCCAGGGCCTTGTGATTTGGTGACCCAGAGTCACCGTCTGTGGACGGGGCAAGGAGCGACCTCAGGACAGAAGGAGCCGGTCTAGCCTGGTGTTGGAAAGACTTAGGCACTCGTCTTTCCGACTTCATCCCTGTCTTCTCTTAGCTGTTGAGCTGTGCTTTTCTTTCAGGTGCTTAGGCTCCCTTGTCTGTAACATGGGCCCTGTGTGAATGGGGCATTTGTGCGCGTTCCAAAGGGGCAGTTTGATCTGGGGACCGGCACTTGCCGATGCAGATCATTTTATAGAACGGTGACTGATAACTTGGTCTCTGGAATCAGACCTAGCTCTGCCACCATTGTGCCGGGCAAATTTTGTCAAGTTCCTTCACCTTTCTGTGCCTCAGCGTCCTCCTCTGTAAAATGAGGATAGCAGTGTTACCATCTCAGAGGTGGTCGTGAGATCGAAAGGAGCTAAGCGGTGAGGTCGGAGCTGGCCCGGAGTACGCTCACAGATACAGGTGCTGCCCTTGTCTCCTCTGTACCCATAGCTTGTCTCCACTCTGACTGCTCCGTAATCTGAGTCAGCGGAGGTCAGGGAGGAAGCTGGGCTGTGCTTGGTGGGGGTAGAAGGGCTGGGCCTGGCTCACAGGGTGCTTCTCTTTTCTCTTGACTCACAGTCCTTCCCAGAGAGCATTCAGACCCCTCGCTGCCCACCCCCACATGGAAGAGGAACTGAGGGGTCAGAGCAGGGGCGACAGGAAGCTGAGCGGGACCGGAGGAGGGGGCGGAATTGTAATAGATAATAATTATAATAGCTCCCATAATGGTGTGGGAGCCCTGTGCTAAGTGTTTACATTTATTTATAATCTTGTGAGCTTGGTGGCAGCCACCATATCAAAGAGGAGTACACTGAGGCCTCGGAGGTTAGGTTATGTGTTGGCAGTCACATGGCTCCAAAGCTTGGGAGACTGGCGCTGAGGAAAAGAGAGTGGAAGGTTGCTCTAGAATGCCTCTCACCTCCCTCTAGAGCTCAGAGAGTAAAACACAAGCCATCTGGGAACTTCCCTCTCTTCCTCCAGGCCCTCACTCTGAGGAGTGAGGAAGGCATGGGTCCGTCTGGACTCTCCAAGGTTCCCAGATCTTAGTGGCTTCAAGGACATCCGGGATGCTGTGAGTCCTGCGCCCCTTCCTGCTGACACAGCCAGGCTATTGCCGCTCCTTGGCCAAGGATCTGAGTGTTGCATTACTCCTTGTCTTTTGTGTTACTATGCAAGAGACCAGAACTCCAGGTGGGAGATTCCAGCCTCTATGTGGCAGCAGCTGGGACCTTGAAATGCTCCTCCCTGCCTGTTCCCCAGGGCGCCCTGCCGACCTCCAGATGCTGGCACCTGGGCCTGCATCCCTACTGGGTTGTGGCCTCCTACCTGGGTGTTCACCTGGGTATCTCTGTAGATTGAGAGGACCGGCATGAGAGCATCTCTCAGCGGCCTCTTCCCCTAGAATACGATGATGGACCACAGGAAAACAGGGTCACACCTGTGGACAGACAAGACTAGATGATGGGTACTCGGAAGTGCCCCAGCTTATTGGTATAACCCCACTTCATTGTCTCACACACTAAATCACGTGCTCCCATGATGGGTTCACTATGAACTCCCTCTAATTGATGAAAAACTAAGTAATTTGCAACAGGAAATGTGTTGTTGGTTACCCGCATGACGGCCAGGCCTGTCTGGTTGGCCTGGAGTCAGAGTTGGTGAGGCAGCAAGCTGAGCGGCCACGGGTGTTTCTGACCTTCACTCTTACACACATCAGGCTCTCCCTCTTAGTTGGGACTTCCTCAGTGGAGAGTGAGAGAAATTCAATTCTATTTAAAAATTTTTAAAAAATATTTATTTAAGAAAGAGAGAGAGAGAGCGTGCAAGCTAGCAAGCATGAGTGGGGGAGGGGCAGACAGAGAGGGAGACACAGAATCTGTAACAGCCTCCAGCCTCTGAGCTGTCAGTGCAGAGCCTGACCCAGGGCTTGAACCCATGAATTGGGAGATCATGACCTGAGCCGAATCCGAGAGTCGGATGCCGAATGGACAGAGCCACCCAGGCACCCCGCCAGGAGATTTGATGATGTCCTGAAGACCTGACCTCTTCACTGGGTGGCAGTTCTTGCCCTGCCCTCCTCTGTGTGGTGTTTCCATCTGGTGGTTTAGCAACCTAGGCAGGAGAAGGGGTGTGCTCTGGGAGTGAGTCTTGTTGGGTCCACTGACTTCTCCTGCCCCACTCCTGAGCTAGTTACTGTGGTTGCCCTGGTTGGTCAGGCTGGCCAGGTACTCCCTCTGGGGGTGGATGGAGCACAGAACTGTTTTACTCAGAGGGAGGCCAAGTGGATGCAGGGAGAGTAGGACCCAAGGCGTCCATGGTGCCTGTTGAGCATCTGTGGGGTGGGTGCAGTGTGGGGAGAGGTCTGGGCACGGAGTGGACATCCAGCGGGAAGCCAGTGGTCTGACGCAAGCCCAGAGGGTGAACCACAGCATCCTTCCTTTCCTGGTGAAGGTGGGGGCGGAGGATTTGGCCTGAACTGAGGACCACCAGGCTTCTGCCGAGAGGCCTGCTGCCTTAGAGGAAAGGACCCCACCCTTGCCACTCCCAGACCTGAACTGAGCCTGCAGCCCATCCAGCGTACCGCCTGCCGCCCATGTAGCCTTCCCTGCTTCAGCGGAGTCAAGAAAATCGAAATGCCTGTGCTCTTGGTCCATGACCCGGGGGTGACCCTCTGGTCCCACAACACAGATCCAGTGCCCAGAGTGGCAGTGGACCCCAACCAGGAAACTGTGGGGAGGGTGGGCCAGTGAGAGAGGCCAGTGGCAGCAGCCACGGTAGCTTTGTTTCCCTTCCTCCACTGCTTGGGGGAGCAGGGCAGGGGCCTGGTCCCCACCTGTGTCTCCCCGACCTAGTCTGTGGTAGCATATGTGCCACACCCCTCCATGGGCTGTCATTAGTGAGCACCTACTGTATACCTGGCATGGTCAGCATTGGTGCATGCAGAGATGAGGGCTAGCTTTTTCTCCCCGCTAGAAAGAAACACACTTGCACACACATGCCACCTTCCCACTGCTGACCTCTGCTTGGGCACTTGAGGGCGTCTGAGAAGCACAGATCTGTGACTGTGCGTGTGTACATGTGAACGTACCTTGAGGGCGTGTGTGTAGTCTGAGTGTGTGCACGTGGGTCTGTGTCCACGTGTGAGCCTGTGTCACGGGGAGTTGTGTGTATATGAGATGTACGTGCAGGTGTCCCTGTTGAGTCTATATGAACCGGCATGTGGATGTGCGGTACCTGTGCGCATGTGTGTGTGGGTGTGTAACGACACTTACGTGAGCATGCCTGTGCACCTGTGGGTCCTGTGCATCTATATGTGCACACGTGCATGTGCCCCTGTGCTCATGGCAGTGCATGTGTACTCGTATCCACAAGTGTGCGGGTGTCCTTACCTGTGTGGGGCTGATTTATCTGGTGTGTGCTGAGCCATGGTGGAGCAGAAAGGCAGAGGTCCCATCCTGGGCAGCTGCAGGGAGTGGGTGTGAGGAGCCATCTGAAAGGCTCCCCAGCCTTCCAGTGAGCTCTTTCCCTCACAGGTACGTCTGTGGGACTCCTCCGGCCTCCTTTGGGTTCTGAGAAGCCAGGGCTGTGTGGGACCGAGCTGCCAACTCGGGCTGTGGTGCAATCTGCCAGCCGAGCCCTTTCCGGAGCTGCGGGTTCCTCTGGGCATGGGGAAGCTGCCCTCTGCGACCTCCCCTGCCTCCTTGGTGCCTCCTGGAGGGCAGGACACACCTCCCAGCCCCGCGGCCTCGCCCACAGGAAGTGCTGGGGTTGGGGGCAGGCAGTGGGGGAGGTGCCACACCCAGTGTCCCGCCCTACGCCTGTGGCTCTGCTGACCCCACTGCACTGTCACCTTTTTGCCAACAGTCCTGAGGACATCGCTGGGTTCCGGGGCCCCACGGCCACAGCCATGTTTCGCAGGAAGCGCAGTGTCTCCTTTGGGGGCTTTGGATGGTGGGTGACAGATGGGACGGCGGTTGAAGGGATGGGAGCGAACCTAGCCGCGACGTCTTGCATCTGCTGGGGCTGCCTGTGTGAGCAGAGGGCTCAGGTTGTGCCTGAGATCCGGGTGGGTAGGAGGGTGCATTGCAGCTGCCGTGGCCGGATGGAGGTGGCCGGGGTATCAGACATTAAGCTTTCCCTCACTCACCCTGGAGAAGGATCTAGGGAGTCCGGAGGGTTGGAGCTGGAGCCAGTGTGAACGAGGCTGCGTGGCTGTGGGTGAATGTTGTGTCTGTGCCTGTTCCCATGTGTGTGTGGCATGTCTGCAGCTCCCAGTCTGTACAACCAGGTATGAAGTGTGTGCCTGGCTGGGTGGGTGTGCTGTGTGTGTGACCACGTGTGCACTCTGCGCTTCTGAGCAGGTGTGTGTGCACATCTGGGCTTCTCTCGCTTTGAGTGCCCTTGTCTGGGCAGGTGTGCCATACACTCCTCCCGTGTCCGCTTTGTACGTGATGTTGTAATGGGGTGTCTCCTGCACAGGGGACCTCTGGGCTCAGTCCTCTCCGTGGCAAAGGTGGAGAAGGCAGGGCACACCCATCTGCACAGGTCCCGCCCCCCGCCCGGCCAGCCAATCCCGGCTCTGTCCCAGCCGGAGCAGCTGGGTTCGCGCTTCTCCCCTGGACCTCTGGGCCACCTTTTGCCACTAAGCTTCTGTCTGGGACAAGAGAGAAGCTCTTTCCTCCCTAGGGGCCAGAAAACGGGGAGACCAAGGTCAAAAACTTGTCTATGGTTACCAGCTGCTGGCAGCTTCTCCTCAGCTGGGGAACGGGGTCAAGTGGTTTTCATTATCGGTTTCCTTTCAGCTTGTGGACCTGGGGCCTTGTCAAAGATTCCTGCTGCTGCAGGGAGGGTGGCCAGGGGTGCCCTGGTGTGGAGGCTGGCGGGCTAATTGGGGGGACACAGAGGCGAGGGACAGAGGGAGGGGGCACAGGGTCTGGGAGGAGGTGGGTTCTGCTCCTCTGGCTGTTTACGCTTCTGTGTGTGTGCAGCTTTTGACTTCCCTTTTCCCCCTCTTTGGAGGCTCTTTGCCATCCACCCTCTGGCAGGAGGGGTTGTGGGTGCTCCATGTTTGGCAGTTGGGGACAGCGAGGATGAGATGATGCTAGAGGTGGCACAGTGTGGCCTAGTGCCTGCTCACAGGCCCTCCCTGATGGCGGGGCCAAGGGGTTCCTGTCCCGAGGGTGAGGTCTGGGTCCAAATCACCTAGTGTGCTTCCCTGTCAGGCTGGCTGGGATCGCTACAGGACAGGGCCCAGGCCATGAGAGGGGACCTCTGAGACCCACCCTCCTCTGGAAGGTGTGGAGCAGAACGAGGAACTGTGTGTGGCACGTTGTACGTGCTTAGTACACGCTTATGGAACGACTAAGTGAAGTGTTTCTTGCCCACGACAGGCATTGGGTAGGGGCTCATTGAGTCTGACGGGGTGCAGGGCTTCCTGGTGGGCTTGGAGGGTTAGAGCAGCCGTCATCTGGAGATGGCTGCCAGCTGGGAGGCTTGGAGACTAAAGTGCAGATTCCTGGAGCCCTGGCCCACTCCACACCGTGAACAGAATCTCAGGGGGCGGTATTTTGGAAGCTCCTTTGGATGCCAGGGTGGATAGCCAGTGGCATCAGCGGCAGACAAGGTGAAGAGAGAGAATGGGGTGGGGAGGAGAGAGAAGGCGCCAGGGAGAACCTTGGGAGTTTGGCTTTCTGAAAGAGAAAACCTCGGTTTCACAGCTACTGCCCTATCTCCTGTCTTGGTCCTGCAAAGGCCACAGGCCCTGCCCTCCCAGGGCCACACCCTAGCGTGGGAACCCTGTGGATAGATTGCCGGGTAGGTGTGGATGTGGGTGCTGGGCCAGGGGTTGCTGTGACCCACTGGGTGCTGTGCTGGTTGGGTTGAGAGGGCACCACACCAGAAGTCTGGGTTCTAGTGCTGGCTCCACCTTGGCCCGTTGAGGAACTCAGACGGGACACTTCCCCTCTCTGGGTCTCAGTTTCCCCATGTGTAAGTGGGGGATTTCCACCTTATGCACAGGATGTCGTAAGAACTAAAAAGGATTCCTTGAGAAAATATAAAATGTAAAGGCTTGTTGTTGGGGTCATAGTTAGGTAGCTCCGTAGCTCTGTATATTTGTAACAAATATGACAGCAGAATGGGAGGCTCTGCCTCCTGGATTCACCCTCCCCGCTCTGGTGGGCTGAATGGAAGAGGAGGCACGTCTGCATGCTAGAGGGTTTGGGGGCCCCATGAGACCCTTCAGGACCAGTTGTGGAGGCTCCATGGAAGGGGCCCAGGATGCAGTGGGGAAGAAGCTGGGAGGGACCTGGGCCAGGAGCTTTGGGGTGTGGCTTGTTTTGCTGCTGGAAACTGAGATCCGAAGGTGCTGGGAGTTTACTCAGAGTGAAAGGATCCCAACTCCCAGTTCAGGGGCTTGGTGCTGACTTACGACAGCTCCGTGTCCTCCCTGTGTGGCCCCTGACACTGCTCCCATCCCTGTGCTGCCCTGGGAGTCGTGTGCAAGGAAGCTTGTGGCAAAGCTGAACATACAGGATAGGGCGGCTGAAAGATCTTTCCAGGGTTTCGAGCATCCTGGACGTGGTAGTGATTTGGGTGGCACTGATGGTGATGGTGACACAGGGGATGGTGGTGACACTGAGGGTAATGGTGACCTTTATAGTGATGGTGACACTGATGGTGATGCTGACATGGGGGTGTGGCGACACCGATGGTGATGGTGACAGTGGTGGTGTTGATGACATGGGGGTGGTGGTGGTGACACCGGTGGTTGTGACCCCTAAAAAAGAGGAGATGCTGACAGTGGGAATCTCGCCCACCTTTCTGTCTGGAGAGAGGAAGGGGCCTCTTTTACCAGCCACGAGGGCTGGCATATGCACGGGGTAAAAATAGAAGCTTAGCAGCACTGCCTTGTCTTCCAGCAAGGGTGGGCGCAGCCTGGGGTGGAGGAGCTGGCTGCCAGGACAGCCTGCTGTGTGTGTGATCTTCCCTGCTCTGAGCTCCGTGCCTGACAGTTCCCACTTGTCCGTGCACCCTGGAGCCTGCTCTTGGGTTCTGTCTCGGGAGTGGGGTCTGCCTCCTTGCATGGACTGGCAGCTCCCAGAACAGGAGGGTCCTTGTTGCTGGGGTGCTGGGGTGCTGGTATCTTTCCAAAGCAGAAGCCTGGGAAATGTCGATGTGTTGAAGGTCCAGCTGCAGTGACTGATGCAGCTGGCTTGCAAATGCCTCTTGTGGAGTGTGGGCAATGAAGGGAGATGCTATATACAAAGGGATCTCTGGGTTTGGAGTCGGAACCTGGATTCAGACTGGGCCAGTGATGTTACCCTCCCTAGCCTCTGTTTCCTCATTTCTAAAATGGGAAGAATAACAGTACCTGCCTTGTAGGGTTATATGTGGCTCCAGCCCTCCCAGAGCTCACAGTCCTCTCTTCCTGGGCTGGAGGAGAGGTTCCGGCTGGAGCGCCTGTCCCCTCCAGGGCCCTGCCGGTCTGGTGGTCTAGACTGGCTAAGGGACCTGCCTTTCGGATGCTAGTTGGCAGCCTTCAGCCTCGGCACTGACCAAAGCCCTTGCTTTTCTCTTGGCAGGATCGACAAGACCATGCTGGCGAGCCTGAAGGTCAAGTAAGTAGCCACTTCCTGTTATGTAGCGATCAGAGATGATGGCAGGCCAGAGCTCCTGTGGGCCCCTCGTTTCCCCTGAGTTGTGGGGAACCAGAGTGGGGCTGTAGCATTTGTCAGATTCTCCGTCTCAGTCTTACAGGCTTTGGACTGGAGAGGTTGGACAGGGCTCTTGGTTCCTGGGGTGTCTGGAGAAAAGCATGCTGGGATGGAAGCAGCAGGTGCCAGGTTGATGGTAATGCATACAGTGGTGTCTTTTAGGCCATAACTTGGACGTGAGAAAGATAATTTTATTTCCTATCCCCTTGATTATTATGTGAAGTCCCTGATCCATCAGTCTTTCTGACATTCCTACCTACCTGGAAAATTGTGCCACATAGTTCTGGAGCCTCATGAAACACCCCAGTGTGCATGTGGTCAGTTGGCCACTGAGTCATCTGTTACCAGACAAATGTCATCCTGATGAGCCCAGCCCTGTGGCTCTCTGAGGCTTCAACACCAGATTCGGGGGCTGGGAGTTGTCTGCCGCGGTTTGCCATATGTCTGCCCGTCTGTCTGGGAAGCCCTGTGCAGACACACCTCTCTCCCAGAACCTCCACCTGCTCCTCCCTCACCGTCTTTGCTCCTTTTCCATGTGTATTTCTCCCCAGCCATTGTGTTTGCATCCTGATTCCCCTCCCCGCTTCAGACTTTGAAAAAGTCATTCCATTTTCATCCCTCCCTGGGCAATGAGTACTGACCAACCACCTGCTCCAATTGAGTGAATTGAAAAGGAGGGAAATTCTAGGAGGAAAAAATAGCATTGGTCACTAGCCCAAAATATTATCCTGCCATATGTGAGTTCGCTGGTGCATGAGAAATTCCTCCAATGAGTGTCCTCCTTCAGAGGCAGCTCCTCCCGCCTGTGACACCCCATCTCAGCTGAAAGGTTTTCCAGGCCGGCCTCCCTCTGCCATGCCATCTAGTTGCTAGCACTGGCTGTGTATGCCCTGGGTACAGGTCCCCGGGCAAAGCACAGCCGGTCTTGAGAGTCGGCAGATAGGGGTGAGAATAAGAGGCTTCCCACTTTGGTCTGTTTTGCTCAGAACGGTGAGGGGAAGCAGTTAGCAGGGCCAGGATGAGTGGCAGACAGTCCCTGCCTTCTGAGAGCTTTCTGCCGTGGGAGTAGTCTTGGAAGACTGCCAAGAGGAGGCAGCTTCTCTAGCGGCTCTTAAAGATGGGGCGGGACAATAGGTGCACCTGGGCCTATGCCGGTTGGCGTGGGGTGTGCATCAGTGTGGCTCAGTGTTCAGGGCAAATCGTCACTCATGGGCAAGGCATTTAACTTCTCCAGACTTCAGTTTTTGCATCCTTTGTTTGAAGTCTAATTTTCCAGGAGCTTCTTATCTGCGTATTGAATGAGAATTAGGCACGAAACAGGGTTACTAAGTGGGGGTGGAGTGGTGGGAATGTTTCTTTTGGTGTTGTTTTGGGATGTTTAGTTCAGTTTCACAGGCATTTATTGAGAGGCTGTTTAACGGGTAAAGATGATGTGTGTCACCTGGAAGGGAACTAGTTTCAAGGTGTAGTGAAGGGCTGGGGGGCACTGGCCAGCGTTGGGATTGGGTATCTGGGGGACAGTTTGAGGACTTTGGTCCTGGGGAGGTAGTGCTGAGATGGCTGTTTGGGATGGTGTGTAGCACTGTGTTCTTACTTGTACTTGGTTAATATTCTTCTGATTGCAAGAAAGAAAACCTCAGTGTAATATGGTTAAGCGAAAGAGAATACAGAAAAGATCCCAGGGTGTCTCAGGGAACCTAGAGAGCTAGAGTTCAGGAGGGGTTGAGCTGGAACTGGAGAGCCTCCCCAACAAGCTTCCTGCTGGCTTCCTTGCAGTAACTGCTAAACTGATCCTAAAATTCATACAGAAATTTAAGGGTTGTCTTTTCTTTCTTTTTTTAAAGATTATTTACTTATTTTGAGAGAAAGAAAAAGTCGGGGGGAAAGCGTACAAGCGGGGGAGGCGCAGAGAGAGAGAGAGGGAGGGAGAGAGAATCCCAAGCAGGCTCCGTGCTGTCAGTGCAGAGCCTGACGTGGGGCTTGATCCCAAGAAATGTGAGACCTTGACCTGAACTGAGATCAAGAGTCAGACGCTGAACTGGCTGAGCCACCCAGGCACCCATAAACTTATGGGTAGTCTTGAAAAAGAAGAACAAATTTCGAGGACTATACTTCCTGATTTTGAAATTTTCTACAAGGCTACAGTAATCAAGACCATGTGGTACTGGTGTAAGGATAGCCATATAGGTCAATGAAACAGAATTCAGAGTCCAGAAATAAATCCCTCACTTTTTTTTTAAACCCCTCACTTTTGTGGTCAGTTGATTTTTCTTTTTCTTTTTTAAAATTTTTTTAATGTTTATTTATTTTTGAGACAGAGAGAGACAGAGCATGAACAGGGGAGGGGCAGAGAGAGAGGGAGACACAGAATCCGAAACAGGCTCCAGGCTCTGAGCTGTCAGCACAGAGCCCGACGCGGGGCTTGAACTCACGGACCGTGAGATCATGACCTGAGCCGAAGTCGGACGCTTAACCGATCAAGCCACCCAGGCGCCCCTTAGTTGATTTTTCAACAAGTGTGCCAAGACAATTCAATGGAGAAAAATAGTCTTTCAACAAATGGTGCTGGTACAGCTATATCTACATCCAAAAGAATGAAATGGAACCCCTCTCTCACACCATATGTAAAAATTAACTTCAAATGGATCAAAGACCTAAATGTAAGAGCTAAACTTATAAAACTCTTAGAAGAAAACATAGGAGTAAATCGAACCCCTCTCTCACACCATATGTAAAAATTAACTTCAAATGGATCAAAGACCTAAATGTAAGAGCTAAACTTATAAAACTCTTAGAAGAAAACATAGGAGTAAATCTTTGTGACTTCGAATAAGGCAGTGGTTTCTTAGATATGACACCAAAAGCATAAGCAACAACAACAAATTGATAAATTGAACTTCATCCAAATCAAAAACTTTTGTGTTACAAAGGACACCATCAAGAAAGTGAAATGTCAGTCCACAGAATGGGAGAAAATATTTGCAAATCATATCTGATAAGGGACTTTTATCTAAAATACATAAAGAGCTCTCAACAATACAAAGACAACACAATTAAAAAATGTGCAAAGGATCTGAATAGACATTTCTCCAAAGAAGATACATAAATGGACAATAAGCACGTGAAAAGATGTTCAGCATCATTAGCCATCAGGGAAATTATACATGAAAGCCACAGTGAGATACTACCTCACACCCATTAGAATGACTATAATCAGAAAGAAGATAATGGCAAGTATTGGTGTGGATGGGGAGAAACTGGAACCCTTGTTCACCGCTGGCTGCTGGGAATGTAAAATGGTGCAGCTGCTTTGGAAAACAATCTGGCAGTTTCTCAAAAGCTTAAACACAGAGTTACCATATGACCAGCAATTCCTCTCTTTTTTTTCTTTCTTTTTTTTTAATGTTTATTTTTGAGACAGAGAGAGACAGAGCATGAATGAGGGAGGGTCAGAGAGAGAGGGAGACATAGAATCTGAAGCAGGCTCCAGGCTCTGAGCTGTCAGCACAGAGCCCGACGTGGGGCTCGAACTCACGGACTGTGAGATCGTGACCTGAGCCGAAGTCGGATGCTTAACCGACTGAGCCACCCAGGCGCCCCAGCAATTCCTCTCTTAAGTACATACCCAAGAGAAATGAAAATATATGTTGTTCGTGTAGAAACTCGTAACACGAATGTTCATAGCGGCATGATTAATAATAGCCCAAAGTGGAGACAACCCAAATGTTTATCAGATGGATGGGTAAACAAAACGTGACACATCGATACAATGGCATACCGTTTGGCCATCAAAAGAAACCAAGTACTGACACGTGTTACAACATAGATGAACTTTGGAAACATTATGCTAAGTGAAAGTCACAACCACATATTGTGTGACTCCATTTATATGAGAAGTCTAGAGTAAGCAAATCCATAGAGACAGAAAATAGATTCGTGGTTTCCTAGGGCTGGGGAGGTTGTTAGGGGGAGTGAGTGCTAAAGGATGCAGGTGTCTTTGTGGGGTGATGTAAATGTCCAAGGACCAGATAGTGGTGATGGTGGCACAACCTTGCGAATATACTAAAGCCATTGAATTGTGTACTTTAAAATGATGAATTGTATGATGTGTAAATTACATCTCAATAAAACTGTTGAAAAAGAGAGAGAATCTTACTGGCCCAGCTTGGGTCAGTTGTGTACCCCTGGTCCAATCAGTTTAGCTGGAGACATGAAGTTTTATGATAAAATATGGCTGCTGTGGTCACCTCTCTATGTGGGAGGGGCTAGTTCCCACGAAGAAAGGTGGCTTGTGGGCTGGACAGACACCATACGAGCTTTAAGCTAGCCACCCCCGCTACCCTGGGGACTAAAAGGGAGTTCAGTACTTGTTTTTTCATTTGTCTTCCTCCCCTCCATTGATAGTCCCTAATGTGGAGATCTGCCTAGATGCCCAGGATATGGCTCTGCTCGCTGATATGTCCATTAGATTAACATTTTTAAAGTTTATTGATTTATTTTGAGAGCGAGAGCAAGCAGGGTAGGGGCATTGAGAGAGGGAGAGAGAGAATCCCAAGTAGAATTTGCACTGTCAGCACAGAGCCTGATGTGGGGCTCGAACTCAAAAGTGAGACCATAACCTGACCCAAAATCAAGAGTCAGACGCTTAACTGACTGAGCCACCCGGGCGCCCCGTTGGTATGTCCCTTAGGAAGCTAACTACATGGGCTACAGCTCTCCTAGGCACCAGGGTGCCACCCTCCTTCTGCCTCCGCTGGGCGAGACCTCTTTCTCTCTACCAGTGTAGCCCGTTGACTTTGCTGAGCAGCAGACACCCCTGCGCTGTGGCCTGTGCTCCCAGTTGCTTTAGCTCTTTCTCTGGGGACCTAGTGCTCTCGACACAAAGACAGTCAGCCGCGTATCTCCTGGAGGTGTCCCTGAGCCACCCAGCTCTGAAGGTGGGGGTTCTGGCCTCGCCACTGCTGAGCACTTATGGTGCGCTAAGTTGAAATGGCACAGTTTCCCTGAGGTTTCACAACCGCCTCCTGAAGCAGCTGCTGTCGCTCTCGGCGTGGTACAGCTGAGAAGATGGAGGCAGGACACTTGGTTAAGGTCATCGGTGAAGAAATCATGGGGCTGGGGTTTGAATCCCGGTCTGTACTTCGTGGCTGGTTTCGTCCAGGCTGGAGCTGAGTAGTTCTCAGCACCTCCCTTGGCCACTCTGCTTTCTCACTCTTTTTAGCCCCGCTCTGCTCGGGGACCGTGCACCTAATCTGGGTGGCACAGAATATGCACCTCTGCCTTCACACCACATGCCCTTGCTGCAGGCCCAGGTCGAGTGGCATCTCTGGTGCCTGAATGATGAGGACCCTCACCGGCAAGGTGCAGGGGGCACGGAGCCACACGGGAACAGCGGAGAGGGAGGTGGTGGCCGTGCACACGGGAGGAGTTGGGAGGGCCAGGTTATAGCCCCAGGCTAACAGATGGGCAAATGGTTAACTTCTCCAAGACTCAGCTTCCCCATCTGTAAGACGGGATGGTTGGACTACTGTCTAACCTGCTCTCTTGTAGCTTTGACATTCTAGGAGTTTACCTTCATGACCTTTGTCCTTTTGTATTTCTCTGAGGACCTCGATGATGGGAGGTACTCGCTGTTGAAAAAGTGAATGCATACATGCATGAATGGATGTCTTTGAAAACAGGGGCTCTGCACACTTTGTCTCTGGCACCCTAGAATCTAACATCGTGTTTGGCACATAGCAGGTTCTCAATCTAGATTTGGTGAATGATTCAGTTATGGGTCATTATGGTTAGCCTATCATGTGCAGGTGGAGGGAAGGAGAGAAAGAGGCAGAATCAGCAGATGGGGCCGAGGCCAGCTTAGGATAAGGTTATAAGAATCCTTCAGTACCACCAGGATGTTCTAGAACCTTCTGGGGGGTGACCCTTCGTCAACTGCAGTAGTTGAGCCATAGACTAGATTCCCCCAGAGGAGAGCCCAGGCTAGCAAATCTAGGATTTGCTCATGGAGGTCCTTGAAGCAGCATCCGGGAGGTGAGGGCCTGAGCTGGGAGCCTCAGATAACCTTCCTCCATTCCTTTTTGCTGCCCCTGCCCCCACTCACAGACCCCTGTTTCTTTGCTAAAGAAAGAGATGGGCACGCACACATGTGTGGGTACGTGTGTGTGTGTGTGTGTGTGTGTGTGTGTGTGTGTGTTCTGCTGCACAGGCTGGTAAGCCATGCTCCAGCCATCTGAGATGACTGTCATACACAGCAACTGGCCATAATGGGACTGGGTGAGCATAGGGATGATTCAGTGCAGCCTGTCTCCACTTCTGGGGGCACAGTAGCAAGCACACTCCTGATGGTGGGGAAATCTAGAACCCATTGCCTTGTAGGAAACAGAGTCCAACTTTCTTTTTTTATACAATTTTTTATGTTTATTTATTTTTGAGAGGGGGGTGGGGGGGGAGAGGGAGCAGGGAAGGGGCAGAGAGAGAGGGAGACACAGGATCCAAAGCAAGCTCCAGGCTCTGAGCTGTCAGCACAGAGCCCAATGGGGGGCTCGACCCCACAAACTGTGAAATCATGACTGATGCTTAACTGACTGAACCACCCAGGTGCCCCCCAAATCCTCCTTTCTAACTGATGGTCCCAGTTCTTGGTCACTAGAAATGGCTTCTCTGAATAGAGAGAAAGCATGTGATGAAGCCTGGAGGTGACTGTGTCCTCTTGTTTCTTCCTCAAGAGAGGGAGGGAGAGGGCCTGGAGGAGCATTCTCCCAGCATCCTGGCCAAGAGAAGCATTTCAGCTGTCCTGTGGTTTGGCCAGAAGATACCACACGGCCATCCCTACTCTAGGTTCAGATTTCACCAGCTAAGAATTCAACATTTTATTAGAAGCAGGGTGACCACACAGGCAGGAGCAGACGCAGCGTATCTTCTCTTGTCCCCTAGGATCCTTGATGGCAGCTGCTGGAGCCATGGCTCATGCAGGATGGGGGCTGTAAACTCAGGGGTTCGATCTTCATTCAGTGAGAATTACACACAAAATCTAGATGGTTACCTTTACAGACATCTGCTTCTCCTGGTTCTTGTGGTAGTGTTGGCAAGGCCACATGCCCATGTTGGGGAGGAGCAGAGTCAGGGCCCAGGTGTCAGTGCATCAAGTCTCTGCCTCCAGCTTTCCAGCCTTCCTTCCAGAAAGCCTATGGCTCCACAGTCCACCCTTGATTCCAGTTTCATGGCGTTTTTCATGCATTGGCCAAAGGCCATGATCACCAGTTAATTTCCCCATTTTCCACCAGGACTTTGCTTACAGTGGATTACAAGAATCCTTCAGGTACCACTAAGATGTTCTAGAACCTTCTGGGGCTGCCCCCTTAGTCACTTCCTCTTACACACCCAGGGAATGTGCTGAGAGTATGCTGGGTTGTTAAGGGCAGGGGAGCTTGCTGTTCTGGGGGTTAGAATGCTGCATCAATTCAGCTCATAATTACTGGGCACCTCCATTCCAAGCCCGGTGCCAGGCCCTGGGGTTGGTGGGAAAACAGAGATGAAAAAGACATGGTCTCTGCTCGTGAAAGCTTACAGCCCTGGAGGCAGGCAGATGTATAGTCAGACAACTGCAGGGGAGTGTGAGGAGGGCTGGCAGAGATGTCCTCTGAGAAGATGGAAGGGGTTTCCTGCAGACTTGGTGATGCCTGAGCCGTATCCGAGGGTGAGTAAGGTCAGTCCACAGAAGAGAGAGGCAGCAACAGTGCACAGACAGTGAGGTGAGAAACGCAGCGGGTGGGAGGGCTCTGGGGGCGGTTACTACCACCAGATGGAATACTGGGGTGGGAGTATGGGGGCAGGCTGGGCAGCCTCTGGCAGTATGGGACAGCTGTGTGGAGAGCTGAGCTGGCTTCTCTGGGTAACCGGAGCCACTGCAGGGTTTTAAGGGGAGTAGGACCCAGATTTGAGTCAGAGGGTCCTCTGGCTGTCCTCTGCTGACTCACTGGAGAGGTTGGAGGCTGGGGCGGGGGCAGTGGGGTTGGGGAGAGTGGACAGATTGGAGAGTTATCGAAGAGGTGGTCTTCCCAGCCTGGATTGGTTTTGATGTGGGAGGTGAGAGCAAGGGAGGGGTCAAGGTGAAGACTTTCAAGTTTCTGGGTGAGCCCTTGGGTGGATGTTGGTCCCATTTATGGAGATGGGGGAGTAAGGCTCTGAATACATGATCCCTGCTCTCCCCTCCCCCCTCTCCCCTCTCCATGTGGCCGGTTTAGATCCTGACCCTCATACCTACCCTCCCCCCTGACCATAGAGGGGACAGAGGAGAGGAGCAACACGTGAAGGGTTACAAGAGATGGTCTGTGGCCAGGAAACAGGCCAGGAAGTGCCCTCTCCCTGACCTTGCAGGCAGACCTGGCAGTGACCTGGGCCGTGACCCCCAACCCTGCTCAGCTCCTAGGGTGCCTTTGGCAGGCGAGCTCCAGGTAAGCACCGGCTGGCGCCACTGCCCTTGTAATCAGCAGCTGGCTGGACCACGCATGCAGGGCACCCACTTCCAGACACCCTGTGGGCCCTGAGCCTGAGCACAGTGTAGGCGTGTGTGGGTGTGTGTAGGAGTGTGTGTGTGCTTGCCTGTGCAGGTGGACATGAGCTTTGAGGGCCCATGTGGGTGACTGTGTGGTGCCTTTTTTGGCTTTAGCGAGTTCCTATGGTAACCACGAACATGTCTCTTTTGGGATTTGGAGTCTCAGGGCGTGAGTGGCTACAGGGAGAAGCAAGGCGGGCGGGTGTTCAGCTGGCAATTGGGCTGTGGCCTGATTTCATTGCCAGACACTGAGGATGCACCTGGAGGTGCCATTTGCCAGGCAGCAAGGTCTGCAAACTCCAGGGATTTGTGTGTTCCTGGCCCTCATCCCGGCTGGTCCCCGCCATGCCTAGGAAGCCCTGGTGAGTCCCTGTTCTGGATTCTTGGTGGACAAGCAGCTTCCTGGGTCTTGACCAGGTCCGGTGGGTGTCTCCTGATGGGCAAGCAGGGAGCTAGCTGGAAGCTCTGGCCAGTGGGCACTGGGCATCGGGCCCTTCTGAGATGGGTATGAGACTATGGGCAGGAGGGGTTCTGCTTATTTCTGGGGCCCTGTGGGGGTGTTTGCCAAGTGGCTGGGGAGCTGAGTGGTCCTTATTGATCTCATGGGACAGGGCTAAGTGTGTTACTGTGGGGGACCAGGGCAGGGAAACGGGAGAGTGGAATGCAGATGGGCAGCCTGGGGCCCACCAGCCTGGGCCCAGCTCTTCTTGGGGGAGCCTCCTCACCCCATTCAGCTCCTTGAAAGGGTCCTTCAGTCCTCAGGTCCCTGGCCATGTACTTGAGCTTCTTCACAGGTCTCCCCAGACTTAGAGGCCTGCTGGCCTGACTCGATGAGAAGACTCAGAATCCCATGGGGAGGAGGCCATAGGGCTTTGCTTGGCTCACCAGGGGCTGGATTTGGCCAGGGCTGGGGAAGAATTGCTCTTATGGGCTTTGAAGAGAGGCTCTGACTCCCCACATTGTCCTTCCCACGTGCTTCCTGTCCATACACTGTGGACCCTGGGGTGTGTCAGGACCCCCGCTGCCCTCAGAGAGGCTCCTGCTGGACAGGGTGCCTGGGAATGTGGGGGGTGCTTGCTTCTATTTCCTTCCTTCTGCTGTCCCCTGTGGGGCTGGGAGCAGGGAGTGGGGATGGGAGTGTGGGGAGAGGATGTAGAGGGCCCTCTCCCAGGAGCTAGCTGTTCCCTCTCCCTCTGAGGGGACCCTGGTGAGGCTCTGCTGGGATGGGGGCTGTGCAGCAGGGGTTGCTAGGTCTGGCTGTGTGGTTGTGGGGTTGCTGAAGGGCAAGGGGAGCAAGGAAGTGGACGTTCTGTGCTTTTTCCAGACCATCTAGGCCCTTCTTTTCTGGAAGGCAGAGTCCAGAGCCTGATCCCCAACAGCTTGCCCTGGGAGCATTGGGAGGGGTGGGAGCCTTTAAGGGAGATCTCCAGATCTCTGGAGCCCTTGAATCTCAGAACTTGAAATAAAAAAGTCAAATGAGCCACTACATAAATTCATTGTGCCCCTGAAACTAGTCACTGAACCTGAGCTTGGTTACCTCCAGCAATAGGGAGCTCATTACTTTGTAAGGATGCCTATTCTATTACAATACAGTTCTGATTGTTCAAAGATGACCATTCTTTTCATCTGGAATCTCTGTAGCTGCCATTGCTTGGTTTCTCATCCCTCCCCGTTCCCAGTGTTCTTTCCCCCCCGCACCCCAGCTGGTCATCCCTGGCCCCTTCAGATCTAGTTGGGATTTCTCACTGCCTGGGGTAATCTGTGTTGTAAAGAATCAGGTTTTCTAGGCTTCATCTCAAAGCCTGGTCAGAAGGGTTGACCTGGGCAGCCTGCAGGAGCCCAGTGGACATGAGGGTGGGCAACTAGAGGTCATGGGCATCAGCCTCCTTGTTTACAGATCAGTATGTGAGGTCCCAAGTGGGGATGTTCCTAGCTTGAGGTGGGGGGTGCGGGACCAGGACAGAGCTGTCTGGCTCTGTGCAGCACCTGGCTCCTTTCCTCCTCCCCCTAGCAGCCCCTCCATCATCACCGCTTTCTGGCTTAGCACGTTGTCTTGTCTCTTCTTTCTGAAGATAGGCCTGATGGCTGCAGGGATCTGGCAGGGCTGAAGACAACCACAGGAAGGGGTCTGGGGGCACATATCAGCCTCTGTGGGGATGCTTGCCTGTCTCACCAGATCTTCCACTGTCCAAGAGAAGCTGGAAATCTGGAATTTTAGGAAAAGTCTTGAGAGCTAACTCAAGCCATGTGTGGCCTGCCCTGTAGGCCAGGTTCAGCACAGAGGGTCACCAGTGGGCCACTTGTGATCTGGGGCTGTCATCCCTCTCGGGTTCCAGCTCCCTGTCTCCCCATGGCTGACTCCCTAGTCCCTGTCCCAGGTCACCCCCTCCCAGGTGCTCTCATCTCCGCCTTCAGCAGCTGACTGATCACTTCCTGCTCTGTCCCCAGACCACACTCACTCTCAATTAACCTTTTCTGTCTTCCAATCCAGTTCTTTCTCTGTCACCGGGTTGTGAAGTCCCTGAGTCACGAGGCCCTCTCCCGCCCTCCTCCTGGTTCAGGCCCATTATCTCCTGTCCAGACAGTTGACAAAGGCTCTCTAATTAACCTCCTCCTCAGGCCTCTGCCAGCTCTGACTAATCCATCATGCCAAAGTCGTCTCTAGCTCTGCCCTCTGTGTGCCCGTGGCAGGCTTTGTTAGTGCTGACTGCACATAGTCTAGTTCCTGGGAGCCTGGTGTGGGACCATCCCCGCCCCAAGCTGGTGGGGGGCTGGGCGGTTTTTGGTTGTGTTGACTTTCCAATGTCCTCTCTTTCTGGCATTAGCATCCACTAACGGTCTCTGGTCCATAGCAGATAATTTGATCCTCCTCTCCCTCAAGGCAGTGGTTCCCAGATGTTTTGCACTTTGCTATCACCTGGGAGGCTTTAAAAGATTCTCATGCCCAGGTCACACCCAGTTCCAGAGTTGGAAATCGGAATGTCTGGGGTGGGTCCCATCATTAGTATTTTTTTTTTTTTTTTGAAGATTTCCAGGTGATTCTTTTTCTTTTCATTCTTTTTTTAAGTGTTTATTTATTTTTGAGAGAGAGAAAGAGAGAGACAGTGTGAGCAGGGGAGGGGCAGAGAGAGAGGGAGACACAGAATCTGAAGCAGGCTCTGGGCTCTGAGCTGTCAGCACCGAGCCCGATGCGGGGCTGGAACTCACGAACTGTGAGATCATGACCTGAGCCAAAGTTGGACGCTCAACCGACTGAGCCACCTAGGTGCCCTGATTTCCAGGTAATTCTAATGTGCAATAGTTTCTGGGAACCCCAGTCCCAAGGGATGAGCAGTGTGCTGATTGTCAATGGTTCAGGTCAGGTTGGATGTTAAAATGGGCTCCAGGTGGGTGGGTCACTCTAGGTTAAGGTTTCTGTTGACATTTGGGGCTGGATAAATCTTTGTTTCGGGGGCTGTCCTGTACATTGTAGATGTTGAGCAGCGTCTCTGGCCTTTGCTTATGAGACACTAGCAACCTGCCCCCTAGGAGTGACAGTCAAAAATGTGTCCGGGCATTGCTGAATTTTCAGAGGGGAGGGAGTAGAAGCTTCCCCGCCCCAAAGAGGACCACTGCTCCAGGCCGAGCTGGGCTCACTTCACAGCATTGCAAGGTGTGCACGGAGGAAAAGGCTGCCAACCAGTGAACCCCGTCTTAGTGGTTATTCCGTGTGCTTCAGAGTCAGGCAGCCTATGTTTTAAATCCGGACTCCACCATCTGGATGAACTTGGGCAAGTTATTTAACTTCTCTGTGTCTCAGCACATTTCTAGGGTTTGGTGGGTTTTTCCCCCCTTTTTCTTACAACGGTGCCTCCTCTTGATCTTCAGCTCCAAGCCAGATGGTGTGACTTGCTGTTTTCTGGCACTTTTTCGCCTTGATGCCTTTACTTCCTTGCTTATGTTGTTCCCTTAGCAGGAAATGCCTTTACTTCTTCCTGCTCTGCGGTGGTCCAGTGGTTTCTGCCCGCGTCCCTCTCCCCTTGAAATCTGAGGCTGTGGGAGCCTCTGGGGTGCCCAGCCCAGCTCCGTCACAGTTTGTTGTTTAGGTGAGGTGGTTGACCCCTCCCTGCCTCGGGCTGGGCCGTGAACCAGCAGGGTACCACAGTGTCATCTTCCGTCCCACGCCCTCCTCATTCTTCGAGGGTGGAGTGGGCGGAAATCCGTGCCTGGCAGGCCGCAAAGCCACATTACTGACTTCTGGAGCCCTGCCCTGAGGGGTGTGTGTGTGTGTGTGTGTGTGTGTGTGTGTGTGCGTGTGCGCGCGCGCGTGCAACGGCAGCCATTGCCACTTTCCTGGTTGCCTTGCTGCCGGTAGACACATCTGGAATTGAGGATCTCTGGGCTACAGGCTTTTCCAGGTGCATTTCTGGGCCCCGAAAGAGGACTTGAAGGGACCTCACCCTGCCATGCCCTGTCCAGACCCTCCTGCCAGCTCAGCATAGGCTGGATCAGGGGTGCCCACCCCTGGCTGCTGTGCAGACCCACCCTGGGGAATCTGCTTCCTTAGGCCTGAGTGGGGCCTGGGAGACCTGGGCCTCATCAGGGCCAGAGGTGCTCCTTCTGGTGCAGCTGTGTTTGTGGCTCTTTGGGAACCAGTGACATTGAAAGCTCTTCTCCCCGTCATCTAGATTCAGTGGTTAGGTTCATGTGCTCTGGGTGACCTTGGGCAAGCCATACAACCTCTTTGTGCCTCATTTATCTGGGGATCACAAATGTGGGTCCTATTGTGCGGTTCCAAGGAGATGATCCAGGCACCCTGGAGCACCCTGCCCGGTACATAGCGGTTGGTACATGTTACCTGCCACAGTATTTCCAATATTAGTAATAATAGTCCTGGGCTGTGTGGACACAGGTGCCCGTGTGATATGCCCGCATGCATGCAGGCATACCCACAGGGGCAAACTGGACCCATATGCACCCAGACCCAGGCCTGCTGCTGACAGGTATGGGCAAGTGGTATCACTGTAGGCACATGGATGGGCACACCTTGAGTAGGAAACCCACCAGGAGCGCAGACGTGTGTGTGTGTGTGTGTGTGTGTGTGTGTGTGTGTGTGTGTACGAGGCCCGGATGGTCGGGCTTTTGTTTTATTCATACTCTGACATTATTCCTGGAGTCAGTAGCACCTGGGCTGAGCTCTGGGAGCCCAAGGGGCCCTGTTTCCGTAGCAACCATGATGCAGTAAAAGTAGGAGGGGGAGGGAAGAGATGGAAGGCCCTGAGCCAGCTGGGAGGGGTGTCCTGCCTGCAAGGGCCTTGCCTTCCACACCCTCTGCCGTCCGGAGGTTCTGGTTTTGTTGGTTTGATTTTTTTTTTAAGTTTATTTCTTCATTCTGAGAGAGAGAGAGAACGCGTGCGCATGCACCAGGGAGGAGCAGAGAGAGAGAGACAGAGAGAGTCCCAAGCAGGTTCCATGCTTTCAGTGCAGAGCCTGATGCAGGGCTTGATCTCATGAACCATGAGATCATGACCTGAGCCGAAATCAAGAGTCGGATGCTTAACTGACTGAGACAATTCAGGCGCCCCGTGCTTGTTTGATTTTTTACAATAATGACATGGCCACCTCAGAGTACTGATGACCCGAACCTGACAGCTGTTAACGTTTTGTTGCATTTTCACCAAGCCTTATTAGATGTTGTGGTAAAATAGGGGTGCCTGCAAGGCTCAGTCTGTTGAGTGGCTGGCTGACTCTTGATTTCGGCTCAGGTCATGATCTGGTGGTTCGTGGGATTGAGCCCCGCCTCGGGCTCTGTGCTGACAGTATGGAGCCTGCTTGGGATTCTCTTCTCTCTCCTCTCTCTCTCTCTCTCTCTCTCTTCCCCTCCTCCCACTTGTGTTCTCTCTCTCAAAATAAATAAATAAACCTTTAAAAAACTGTGGTAAAATATACATAATATGAGATCTATTATTGTAACCATTTTTAAGGATAGCACTAAGTGGCATTGAGTATATTTATAATGTACAACCCCCACCATTCACCATTTCTAGAACTTTTTCATTATCCCAAACTGAAACTCTGCACCCATCGAACACTAACTCCCCACTCCTCCCGCCCTCCCTCCAGCCCATGGCAACCACAGCAATCTACTTTCTGACTTTATGAATGTGGTCACTCTAAGTGGCCCCAGGTGAGTGTATCTGCACAGCGTTGGCCCTTTTGTGTATGGCTTCTTTCGCTAGTGAAACGTCTTCAAGATTCATCCATGTTGTAGCGTGTCAGAATTTCCTTCCTCTTTAAGATTGAAGACTATTGTATGTATATTTTGTTTAGCCACATTTTGTTTATCCATTCATCTATGGATGAACACGTGGACCTTTTGGCCGATACGCTGCCATGAACAGGAGTCTCCAAATACCTGTTTGAGTCCCTGCTTTCAGTTCTTTCGGGTATATACCCGGAAGCTGAATTGTTGGATCATATGGTAATTCTATTTTAAACTTTTTGAGCTTTTTTTTTTCTTTTTAAAGAAAAGAAATGACATCATAAAGTCAAATTCCTGTAATCATCCCTTCTTGGCCCCATTGCCCTGTCCCCCCCATCCATAGAGGCGAGTACTACCAGGAACGTGGTGTGTTTTTTCTCAGTCAGTGTTTTTAGCACCGTCACATCCATGGATAGGCATCTAGAGACATTATATACTTTTTCCTGTGTATTAAGAATCCACATGCATGATGTCCTTTCAAGCTTACGTGAATGTATCCTGGCCATGTTCTGGCCTCGGGCTGCTGGGGTACAGGTCTTGGCTCTGCCACTTACCAGCTTGTGAGACTCCAGGCAGGTACCTTAATTTCTCTGTGCCTAGTTTAGTCGTCTGTAAAATGGGAATAATAGTAAAACCGAAAACCTCGTAGATTATTTTGCGGATTCCGTAAGCTTACGTACGCCAAGTGCTTAGAACGGCGTTTGATGTTACCACTACAGTTCTGCATTTATGCCTCACTGCCATGTGGCATTTTTTGGGTACAAACATGTCACATCTTTTGTTTCCCCCTTTTGTGTCCTGTTGGTGGGCTCTTGGGTCATTTCCATTTTCTTATATTGCAGACAGTACTGTAATGACTGTCCCCTCGTGTGACCCTCTGTGCATTTGGGTGAGGCTGGGTGTGTGTGTGTGGGGGTTACCAGGAGGCAGGGCTGTTGGGTTGCAGCTCTTCCAGAGGTAGACATACTGCCCTCAAGAGAGGTTTTATGTTCATTTCTTCTGCCCATTAATCGGATTATTTGTTTTTTGGGTGTTGGGTTGTATAAATTATTTTTGTATATTTTTAATTTTATTTTTATTTTTTATTTTAAGTAGGCTGCATGCCCAGTGTGGGGCTTGAACTCATGACTCCGAGATTAAGAGTCGTGTACTCTACCGACTGAGCCAGCTAGTCACCCCTATCTATAAGTTCTTTCTATATTCTGGATTCTGACCCTTTATTGGAAATATCATTTGCAAATATCTTCTCCCATTCAGTAGGTTGCCTTTTAGTTTTGTTGATTGTTTCCTTCACTGTGCAGAAGCCTTTTATTTTGATATAACACTGTAGGTTAACTATACTAGAATTTAAAGTAAAAAGAAAGACAGGTTTTATGATTTTACTTATGTGTGGAATCTACAAAACAAGGCAAACAAATAAACAAAAAGCAGAAACAGACCATAAATACAGAGAACAAACTGTCAGCGGGGTGGAGAGTGGGAGGTATGGGCTTGCAGTTACGGAATGAGTAAATCAGGGATAAAAGGTACAGCATAAGGAATATAGTCAGTAGTGTTGTGTGGTTTCAGATGGCAGCTGCACTTGTGAGCATATAGCATAATGTATACACTCGATCAATCACTATTGTACAGCTGAAGGTAATGTAACATTGTATTCAGTTATACTGCAATACCTTCCCTCCCCTCTCCTCTCCTCCCCTCCCCTCCCCTCCCCTCCCCTCCCCTTCCCTTCCCTCCCCTCCCCTTCCCTTCCCTTCCCTTCCCTCCCCTCCCCTCCCCTCCCCTCCCCTCCCCTCCCCTCCCCTTCCCTTCCCAAAGAGGTTTTACCATTAACACTCCTGTCAGGGTATATGTGGATTCAATCCCCAAGTCCTCATTGATATTTAACTTTTGCATTTATTTGATTGACAGAGTACATTTTATTTTATTCTCTATTACATCAGCACTACCGTAACTCTGAGTAAGTGAACAAAAGCCCCCATGGCCTCCTTGGGTCTTCTTTTCTCTGCATAGTGTAACAAGCATTTCCCCATATCAGTACAGTCTTTTTTTCCTTTAAAAAATTTTTTTTAATGTTTTTATTTATTTTTGAGACAGAGAGCATGAGCAGGGGAGGGGCGGAGAGAGAGGGAGACAGAATCTGAAGCATGCTCCAGGCTCTGAGCTGTCAGCACAGAGCTCGACGCGGGGCTTGAACTCAGGGACTGTGAGATTATGACCTGAGCTGAAGTCGGATGCTTAACCGACTGAGCCACCCAGGCGTCCCTTTTTTAAAAATAGCCTTTTTCTTGATTATAAAAATAGTACATGCTCACTGTAGAAGATTTATAAATGCATACAAATATTGGGATGGAAAAATAAAAACCCATGCCCTGCCACCTGAAATGTTATTAGTTTGATGTTTCTTTTTAGTCTTTTTGTGCTTTTTAGCTTCCTTTTAAAAGTTATTATGTAATTACATTTTTGACACGTTTAAATACTCTTTAAAAACATGGTTAAAAATATTGCATAACAATCCTATTATGATGTTTCATAATTTATTTAATCATTGCTTTATTTTTTAGATATTAAGGTTGTCTTATACATTTTTAACTATTAATAAATAATGCTGCAAAAACATCCTTGAATATAAATCTTTGTGTCTTTGATTACTTTTTGGACTACCACTAAAGGTAACATATTTTCACAGATTGTTTCAAATTTTATTTTTTGGGAAAATATTTCTTGATGACTCTTGCCTGTTTTTCTATTGGGATATTCATATATTTCCTGCTGACTCATTAGAACTCTTTGGTAATTAAAGTTGTGAATGCTTTGTCACTCATATTTTTATTTCCAAATAATCTTTCTCAGTTTACCCTTTGCCCTTAAATTTTACTCTTGTTTTTTAGTACGAAAGTTTAAAATTTTAAGATAGTAAAATCTGTCAAACTTTTCATTTGTGACTTCTTTGTTACTTTTATGCTTAGAAAGACCTTCTCCATCCAGAAAGTTGATGGTGCCATTTATCTATCTATCTATCTATCTATCTATTTATTTATTTCCTTTTCACATTAACTCTTTTCTTTTCACATTAATTCTTTAATCCATTTGGAATTTAGTTGGGATAAGATGAGAGATTAAATTATAATTTTATGTTCCCAAATAATCGGATATGTCATTCCAGATCTAGACTTCAATTTTTCACTTTCATTACTAAATTCCTATGTATCCAAAGTTATCTTTCTGGGTTTCTGTGTGATTCCTATGGCCTGTCTGTTGAATCTTATGCTAGCTCAGAGGTGAAAAAGAGCGAGGTTTGCTCAAGTGAACGAGTGAGGCTGGAGCATTGGAAGAGGAATCAGGTCGAAAGGGTGGAGGGCCTGGGTGGTCAGGCTTCAGGGTGTGCATTCAATTAGTTTAGCTACAGGGAGATAGTTGGAGGCTTTAAGTGGAAGCCTGGAGCTTTATAGGAAGGTCACTGTGACCGCCTGGGGAGACCCTGAGGGACTCCTTTGGAGCTGATGGATGCGAACCCACAATGGGTCAAGAGAAAGATGAAGGTGGGGGGCGCCTGTGTGGCTCTGTCAGTTAAGCGTCCGACTTCAGCTCAGGTCATGATCTCACGGTTCTTGAGTTCGAGCCCCACTCGGGCTCTGTGCTGACAGCTCGGAGCCTGGAGCCTGCTTCGGATTCTGTGTCTCCCTCCCTCTCTGCTCCTCCCCCACTCACACTCTGCCTCTCTCTCAAAAATAAATAAACATTAAAAAAATTTAAAAAAAGAGAGAAAGATGAAGGCGGCTTCAGGTGTGCTCTCGAAATGGATGGCTAGCTGCAAGGTGCTACAGGGTGGGATCTGCAAGATGTGGAGGCTGGCTGGACTTGGTTGGAAGGAAAGGGGGGAGCCATGGCGCATGTCCTGGCGTGGCATCTGGATGACCCAGATAATTGTTCTGTTGGTCAGGGATTGTTTTTTTTTTTTTTTTTCAGTTTATAAAAACCTACATGATGATGGCTTAATATAAGGCTATATAGAACGAATAATAATCTAGCAAACACTGTGTGCTTATTCTGCACAGCTGCACTGTAGGAGATGCTTTTATGTGCATTATCTTGATCTTTACCCAGTCCTTAGGAGATTTGTACTCTGATTCCTATTTCACAGGCGAGGAAAATTAGCCTCAGAGAGGCTGTCACTTGCCTAAGGTCACACAACTGGCAATCTGAGAACAGAACCAGGTTTATGTGTCTCTAAGTCCAAGCTTCTCTTTGCTCTTTGGAGGCTCTTCAGTCACGTGGGGCCCTAACTCTCCCAGGATCGGGATGTGCAGCATCCTAGAAGCGTGGCGCACTGGCAACCCCCGGGGACCCACTAGCAAGCCCAGGGGCCTGGTTCCTCTTGTCTTTCAGTAGCAGGTGTCCTTGCTTCCTGCTGCCTTCTTTGAGCGCCTCATGCATTCATATGTCCTAGGAGAGGAGATCCGATTGGTCGGTTGGTCATCATCTGATTGGTTAGGACTCTTTGGACATGGCCAAAGTCAAACCAGCCTTTGTGAAAAGGGACTGCCTTGGTTCTTGTGGCTGGGAGGGCCAGGGAGTTAGTCTGTCTGGTTTGGGCATAGCTGGATACCAGGGCTCAGACAGTCCTTCAGACTAGAGTTGTCCTGTGTGTGGCAGTTTAAAGTTAAATTAATTAAGAGGCGCCTGGGTGGCTCAGTCGGTTGAGCGTCCGACCTTGGCTCAGGTCATAATCTCAAGGTTTGTGGTTCGGGCCCCACGTGGGGCTCTGTGCCAACAGCTCAGAGCCTGGAGCCTGCTGTGGGTTCTGTGTCTCCCTCTCTTGCTCTGCCTCTCCCCCATCCATGGTCTGTCTCTGTCTCTCAAGAATAAATAAAAGTTAAAAAAATAAAAAAAAATAATTAAAATAAGTACAATTAAAAATTCAGTTCCGTATTTGCACTAGCCACATTTCCAGTGCTCAATAAGCACACGTGGCTATTGGCTGCTGTACTGGATAGCACAGGTACGGAACATTTCCATCGTTACAGAAAGTTCTGTTAGGCAGCTCTGGTTGAGACAGAAGGCTAGACTTCCCTCGGAGGTTTTCCAAGGGTTGAACAAGCCCAGAGGTTGTATAGTCTGTGACTTGTCACCTGCTGCAGATACGTTCCTGGACTCCCAGGCCAGGTGTCTGAGCTTCACAAATCCAGTGCCAGTAGGTGGCGCCAAGGAGGTGGCCAGGAGCAGTTTTCTTTGGCAGGAGGGAGTTGGCACACAGCTCCTGTCTCTTTGGGCCCGGGGACAGGAGCAGAGAGAAGCAGTTGATGTCCAGTTCATTAAGTCCACTGCAGTAAGTCATGGGCTCCTGCATTCACACTCAGACACGCACACACAGGTACATGCATTTAGACAGGACCTCGCGTGGAGTCATACACACAGTCCCATCCACTCTCGGAAACACAGTCCCTGAAAAGCACAAGCATGTTTGATGCCACATTTCATTATAACAGCAATAAAAATAGCTACCAGTTCCAGAGCACTGGCTTCCTTCCTCATTTCGTCCTCACAACCGTCCCATGAAGTGGTTCTTCCCGTTCTTTCCTTTTTAAAATGGAAGAAGCCAAGGCTCAGGGTGGTAAAGTGACCTGCCCCAGTCATATAGGTGGCACAGGATGGAGCGGGATTCAACCAGGGTTGTCTGCCTCCGTAGGCTTTGTCATCCTCTTCTCTTGATCATGCTTAGTTCTGAGCGCAGGCCCGAAGGCAGACCCAGTGTCATGCTCAGACACAGGTTCAGGCATGGAAGGACGGAACTGTGCTCTGCACTCACACAGACACACATCGATGTTGCTGGTCCCACCGGGGGCACATGGAGTAATGGAGGGAGTTCATACTGGGAGGGAATGATGGTTGCTGCCTTCCAGGAGTATCAGGCACAGGTTGTAGAGTGTGCAGTAGACAGGGGTGGTTGTGCCTGGTTCCAGAGTATTTGGATGTTGTGGGGATGGAGGATGGGGGTAGGGCTGGCTTCCTGATACCTAGCCCCTGGCACTTTCTCTGTTCACGCTTGAACCCGGGACTTCGAGGTACTGTTGTGGAAGCCGCATCAGCCAGGGGCTTGGATGTACTTCCTCTTTCCCTTCTGACCAAGTTGATTTCTGGGCTCATGGCTATAAGAGGGCTCTGTTCAGAGAGGACACCTAAGACAGCTCTGCCTTTCGCGTTTTGGTCTCCTGCTCTGGGAGAGTTCCTTGGAGTGAACTGGGACCCAGGCTTTGTCAGAGACGACAGCAGGTCCTGCCTCCCGAATGATGTGGGTTCGGGAATTTGTAAGTGTCTGAGAAAGAAAAGCTGTTGGGATGCTAATCCAGTCAAAAACCCGTGTTTGCCTTTATCTTTTTCTTGATGCTTCACAGTCTGCTCTTAGTCAACTGCAAGTCCTGAGCAGGTGCTATTGTACCTGCTGTGGTGGGTCTTGAGCATAGAGAATAATGTGGGCTGGCTGTGCACCACATGCTTCCCCTTGGGTTAGCTGTCCGGAACTCACAGCTCACATACCCATTGAGTCAAGGTCAGAAGAGGCAGCCATGTCCCTGAGTGGCTGTGTAATAAATAAGGCAGTTGGAAAGAGTACAAAACAATACTAGAACAATTATTGATTAGACAGAGTGGGGAAACCACACAATTGAAATGGGAAATAGTGCATTGCAAATTCTGTATACAGTGCAGACGTAAGGAGGGTCAGCTACGGAAGAGGAAGAGGAGGTAGGTGTAGATGCCTGTGGCGATTCTGAAAGGTACACCTGGAAGCTTTGAGGCATGCCTCTGTACAGTGTCTAGTTTCTTTTTTATTATTTTTTAACTTTTTAATGTTTGTTTACTTTTGAGAGAGAGGGCGAGAACGTGCATGCACGCAAGCAGGGGAGGGGCAGAGAGAGAGACAGAATCCTAGCAGGCTCCAGCCTCTGAGCTGTCAACACAGAGCCCGATGCGGGGTTCGAACTCATGGACCCCGAGATCATGACCTGAGCTGAAGTCAGACGCTTAACTGGCTGAGCCACCCAGGCACCCCATGTACAATGTCTAATTTCACCTACATGCCCTTTAAACGTAGACTTGTCTGTAGTCTTTCTCTCACCTGACATGGCAGGGTCCTTTGGCTCACAGGAGGGGGAAGAAGGAGGGGAGAAGAGGAGAAACTTGGCTTATATAACTGGGTCAGAATTGGCACAGAGAAAGCAGGAACGCGGGGTGTTCATGCCTTAGGGCTGTAAACAGCACTGAGGTCTGATGCAGGAGAGAGAGAGGTGTTTGTTCAGCTCATGAATATTCATTGGGGACCTGCTTTGTGCCAGGCATTGATTTGGGTGATGGGGATCCTGGTTCTGTCCCTCCCTAATGAGGTTCTTTGGATAAACCCCCAAATCCTCTCTGAGCTTCTGTTTTCCCATCTGGAAAGTGAAGATAATGAGAGTCCCTACCTCATAGGGATATTCGAGGACTGAATGAATTCACATGGAAAGTGCTAGCACAGCCTTTAGTGCTCATGTCCGTAGCCATTACTGAAGACACTGAGAGTGGTTAGGTGATCCTGGTCCCTGTGCCCAAGGAGCTCACATGTATGGGAGGAGAGAGACATTTAATAGCCAACTGCAAAGTGTGAGGCAATGCCAGTAAAGATGTGGGAGGAGCAGTGAATTCTTCCTTGTGGAATCAGGGAAGGCTTCCTAAAGGAGGCAACATTTGAAAGTTGAAAAGGAATCCCCCAGGAGGGGGATTATAGGGGGTGTTTCCGACTGAGGGCACAACAAGGCAAAGAGCCCGGGGTGGGCAAGTATATGGAGCTGTTTGAGAAACTGTGAGTCAGGTACTGGGGCAGGAGTGGGGTATGCTCAGGGAGGGTCTCCAGTGTGATGCTGAGGAGGTGGTGGGTGCCTGGGTGAGTGGCAGAGAGAGCCCCTGGGAAGGCAGCTTTGGCAGTCCTGGGAAGGGATCTGGGAGGTGAGGAACCTTGTTCCTGAGGAACCTGGAGGTGGGGGTGGGGGCTGGGGCTGGAGGGGAGGGGCCCGGCCATGGCCATGTGTAGGGGATCTTCAGATGAGGTGTGTGGTCCATGTGAGCAGTGTGACAGGAGAGCCCCATAGAAATGGGGGTTTCACGTCTAGAGAATTTGCAGATGAGGGTCACTGTGCTGGGCGTGCAGGAGGAAAACCCAGTTTGCAGGGGAAGATAATGACTTTGGGCTTGAATGGGGAGGAGCTCGTGGGGCATCCCTGTGGAGTTTGAAGCTGGGTTCTTGAGCTCAGCGTAGCTCAGCTGAGTGAATATTCAACCATTCATTCAAAAATGCTTGTTGCCAAGGCCTGTTCTGAGTACAGGTCATGCAAAAGTGGACTGTTAAGATCCAGACAGGCCTCGTGGTACTTTCTCATAATGAGGGAGGAAGACAAGAACCCAGGTAGTTTCAGATAATTCCCAGTCCTGGGAAGGAAACACGGTAGTGAGGTGATTAGAAGGCATGACAGGGGGCTACTTTAGGTGAGTAGTCAGGAATAGCCAATCCATAGAAGTGACATTTAAGTGGAGACCCAAAGGAAGAGAAGGAGCCAGCCACGGGGATATCTGGGGGAAGAACATTCCAGGCAGTGGGAACAGAACGCGTGTGTTGAGGACTGACAGGCTTGGCAGGTGCAAAGATGCTGAAGGAGGGTCAGGAGTGGGATGAGACTTGTCTGGCTTGTCTGGGCGGTGGCAAATTGGAAACACACAGTTCTCCCCTGTGCCAGCAGATGGTGCTGTTGGCACAGGCTGCCTGCTCTCTGGGTGGCAGGCCAGGCAGATGGGGGGAACAGGTGCCTTGACCTCAGGTTTATAACCTGGGATGTGTGCTTTTGCTGTCTGGGGAGATGAGGTCCATGTGAGAGGGAGCCCTGGCCAGGGCCAGAAGAGCAGGTGACGATTTCCTGACTGCTGTGCTACCTCTGCTGTGCTCTTTTCAGTGTTTCTTTGCTCATCTCCTCTTTCGGGGATTGTTCCGTCCCTGTTTCTTGGTATCTGTGTCTTTCCCATCTCTCTTGGCTTCTCTGTTTTGCTCTCTCCCAGTCTCTTCTCCTCCCCTGTCCCATTGCTCCCTGGTGAAGCTGGTTCCTGTCTCAGAGATTAATTACTTGCTTTCCTGATGTAGCTCAGATAGAGGGAGTGGTGAATTAGGGTCAGGAAGGCACTGTGTTTTATCTCTGTGCCTACCCCTCTTCTTGGGGCTTCAGTTCTCCATGAAAGGAAAGGCCAGAGCTTGGGTAGTGACCCCCATCAACAGAGAATATTTCTGGGGACCCTTTACTCCAGGACCCCTTGGGCCCACCTCCCGGTACTTTGCCCAGTGCACCTGTATCACCTCCTTTGAGCAGCAACCTTACGTCATCCCTGACAGTGGGAACGTGGGCTAAGAAGGGAGAACTGGACAGCAGAACAGTTGTCATGAAACAGAAAAAGAGCTCAATATAGACTGTTAGGAAAAGGTCATTTTAGTCGACAGAGATAAAGCATCTACCCCACCTCACATTTAGGACATGCCCTTTGAGTGATTTCTCCGTGGAGACTGAATGGTCCCCAACCTGGTGTTGCCCTCCTGGCTGTCATCTGTCAGGATTAAGGCTGTTGGGTGAGCACAGTGCCGAAGAGCTTGGTTTCTTAAAGCCTCCTGCCTAGTGGGAAGTCCAGCTGTGTGCCTTAGGTCGAGACCCTGGGCACATTGCTTAACCTTTCTGTCTCTCAGCTTCTACATCTGTAAAATGGGAGTAATACCATAAAGGTGGTCCTGAGGGTTATTTGGGTCAACAAGTGTAAAGTGCCTCCAACAGTACGCATAGCAAATGCAGTGAAATTGCTTGTTATAATAACATTTATTAATAATAATGTGTGTGTACTTATAGTACAATAGTGAATAATTGAGGTTAATATAATAACAGCAATGAATCGCTAACGTGTCATTAGTATAATATATAGAGCTTTCTGGTCTGTCTGGAAAATAGGACTGAGACATTTGCTTCCAGAAAACCTCACCTTCCCATCTTGTGCTTATATACAAAAATCATTATCCATGCGTGCAGGTCTGTATTTACTGGAAAGGTAACATAACATAACGTTAAAGAAAACATGAGAAGGAGCGCCTGGGTGGCTCAGTCGGTAGAGCATGCGACTCTTAATCTCAGGATCGTGAGTTCAAGCCCCACGTTGGGCGTGGAGCCTACTTAAAAAAATAATAAAAAAATAAAAGAACTGAGAGAAAACACAGAAAAGTGAAGCAGAAGGCTCCTGTAGTTAATCTTCTCTCCCTAACAGAAATTTTTTCCAGGTTTGCATTGACATAGGCCAGTGGTTATCAAAGCGGACCACCTGGGATACTTGTTAAAAATCGGATTCCTCGCCTTTGCCTCAGACTCGTTGAATTGGGATTTGGGGGGACCTGCAGCTCTCACGAGGCCAGTGACTTAGGCACACAGGGTGTGGGGCTCCCCCAGGGAACCCTGAGTGTCAGTGCTTTCACCTGTGCTGTCAGCCATCCTGGTCACCGGAAGGCTGGTCACCAGCCCTCAATTGTCATTGTCCTGAGACCCATGTTTGGGACGGGTGTGGAGGGGCGTCCCGAGGGAGGTAGCCCATGGACTGCCCAGCAGCCTGGTCTCCAGGGCATCAATACATGAACTGATCACTTATTAGTGAGCATTTAGGTTGCTTCAAATTCTCTGTCCCCAGGAATGCCCATGGCACAACCATTTTGGTGCATGTAGTTTCTTGCATGTGCAGAACTTATTTCCTTAGGATATATATTCCCAAGGATGGAATAACTGACCCAAAGGGTCTGGACCTCTGTTTTTATGACTGTTGCTGAGTGTTTCCACGATGCTGTCTAGAGTATCGTGGTTATCCTGGCTGGTGCTACGTAGTTAGTCATAAATATCTTTCGAATGGGAGATGTATTTACATGCATTTGGTTTAAAAACCAAATTGACACAAGAATATATATGGTGAGAAGTTTTGGTCTTACTCCAGGTGCACCTAGTCACCTCCTTCCTGAATCCACTTAAGAGGTTCTTTCCCGCGCTTCTGTTTATATTTTCTATATAATATGAACGTATATTCTTTGTACCCCTATTTTATACATAAAAAGTAGTATCTGACACAACACTGGTTTACAGTCTTGCTTTTTTTTTCTTTTTTAAAGTTTATTGATTTATTTTGAGAGAGAGAGCACCCACAAATAGGGGAGGGGCAGAGAGAGAGAGAGAGAGAGAGAGAGAGAGAGAGAGAGAGAGAGAGAATGAATCCCAAGTGCACTGTTAGCATGGAGCCCGATGCGGGGCTCCATCTCATGAACCGTAAGATTGTGACCTGAGCTGAAAACAAGAGTCAGACACTTAAGCATCTGAGCCACCCAGGTGCTCCTGCATCTTGCTTTTCTCACTGCAGCATATATCTTGCAGGTCTTTCCATAGCCTTCCATTGAAAGCTTCTCATCCCTCCTCCTCCTCCTCCTCCTCCTCCTCCTCCTCCTCCTCCTCCTCCTCCTCCTTTTCTTATAACTGTGTGGTATTTCACTGTGTGGATTTACTTTTAGAAATTGGTGATTCTTTTTAGAAGCTTAATTTTATATTACACAAGTAATATAAGAACACATTAAAGAAAAGCCCAGACCATTACTCTGCTGTCCGGATCCTGTCTCACCTCTCTGCCCCTCTCCTGCTCATATGCAACCACATGCTCTCTCTCTTGAAAATAATAAAAACAAAATCAAAAACAACCCCAGATAAATTAAACGTAAAATCTCCTGTTGCCAGCAATGCCACTCTCTTCCTCTCTTCCCCAGAGTAGCTGCTTTTCAGAATTTGGTACATGTTTTTTTACATATTAAATATTTTTATGTGCATCTTTTTAAAAAATTATTTATTTTTTAGAGAGAGAGAAAGTGTGAGTGGAGGAGGGGCAGAGAGCGAGGGAGACACAGAATTTGAAGCAAGCTCCAGGCTCCCAGCTGTCAGCACAGAGCTCAATGTGGGGCTCAACTCATGAACTGTGAGGTCATGACCTGAGCCGAAGTCGGACGCTCAACCGACTGAGCCACCCAGGCGCCCCTACGTGCATCTTAAGTAACCATAGATGTTCGTACATATAGACTTCGCTCTTTCTTGTATTTCGTTGTATAGTAGCTAGTTTGTGACTATATCACATCCTACTTACCTGTTTTGTCTCTAAATGAGAGAAATGTTTCTACTATTTTTCTTACTCTTACAGAAGGTGCTCCAGTGAACATTCTTGTACTTGTCTCTGGACACACCTGGGAATGTTTCTCTAGACCTGACCAAATCTTAGCTGGGGGTAGGCCAAATACTGCTGGGGGTAGGGCAGGTGACTTATTTTAAGCATACTGCTAGATTGCTGCCAGCTTCTACACCCACCATTGGTAGGTTTTACTTGTCACCAGTTTGTTGGGTTAGGCATCCTCTTTGTTAATGACTGCACGTCTCTGGCTCACCCTCCAGTGTCTCTCCAGATGTTGGTTGCCCTCCATACCCGCCGCGCAGAGCAGCACAGTCCTGTCTCAGTCAGCGGACTGTTGCCTTCTGCAGTTCCTGCACCTGCCTGAGATCTTTGCAGGAAGGTCTTTTGCTGAGAACGTCCTCCACCTCTCTCTGTTCAGAAGCCCCAGGAATCCAGAAAGCTTTAGTGACGACAGACGGCTAGCAAGTTGATGTGAGCCTGAATGCAGTGACCTCCCAGCCAAGTTCAGGGGCGCTGGCCTTCGCTTTTCATTCCTTCACAGTTAGAAGGCACCAGTCCTGCCCTGTGGGTTCTTCGGGGAAGCTGAAGCCATAGCTCGGAGCCCGGATGCATTTCCTTTGCTGATTAAGCTGGGAGGCCAGTTCTCATTGGGCTAGTCCAGGGGTGTTGTCTGCCTATCTTAAGGTCATGTTCTAAGCACTGGGTCCCCTGAGAGGCCTAGAATCGTGCAACTGGGGAGAAAGGGGGTGACCTAGGAGACAGTTCCTGTCATCTCTGCCTTAGAAGAAGGACCTTCTCATCTTGGCCCTGTCTTCAGTTCTTAACCCCTTCAGTCTACTGTCCCATCCATCCAGATGCTTCTGCAGCATCTTGTGGGTGTATGTAGAAGCTTCAGTCCTCATCTTACCCCTGAGAAAACAGACTAGGGAAGGGACCTACAGATAATGAGAGGACAGATCTGGTCCGGAAGCTGGTTCTGCTGACTCTGGCCCAGTGCTCTTTGCACACCAGTCTGCTGTGTTGTAGAATGCATGCATGCATGTGTGTATACACGTGGTTGCTGCACATGCACACATATGTATGTGAAGATTTTTTTAAGCTTATTTTTTATTGAGAGAGAGAGAGAGAGAGATTGAGGATCCCAAGCAGGCTCCACCCTGCCAGTGCAGAGCCCGACGTGGGGCTCGATCCCACCAAATGTGAGATCATGACCTGAGCCCAAATCAAAAATCGGCCACTCTGGGGTGCCTGGGTGGCTCAGTCGGCTAAGCGGCCAACTTCAGCTCAGGTCATGATCTCGCGGTCCGTGAATTCGAGCCCCACGTCGGGCTCTGTGCTGACAGCTCAGAGCCTGGAGCCTGTTTCAGATTCTGTGTCTCCCTCTCTCTGACCCTCCCCCGTTCATGCTCTGTCTCTCTCTGTCTCAAAAATAAATAAACGTTAAAAAAAAGAATTAAAAAAAAAATCAGACGCTCAACCCACTGAGCCACCCAGGCGCCCCTGTGTGTGCAGATTTGAGGGCAGGGATAGGCAAGGGTGATGTGGGTTTTTTTTTCCAACATTTTGTTTAGAAGATTACCAGTCTATGCAAAGATCAGAAGAATAGTACAGTGAGCACCTGTATTCACCCCAGTTCTCCAGTTATTTACATTTGACAGTTGTTGCCTTTCTCTCTTTCTCTGCGTAATGAGGGTGAGAGGCAGAGACAAGTTGCAGACGTCATGACACCTTACATCTAAATACTCACCTAAAAACTCCCTGAAATAATACCATTCTCTGACATAAGCACAATACTATCATCACATGTAAACAAATTAATATTAACTTAATATAATTTAATATATAGTCCACATCTAAATGTTTCCAGTTGTTCTGAGTTTGAATATGGACTGCATATTAGGTTATATTATTGACCACTTCTTTTTCTTATTTTCTTATTCTTTAGAGAGAGAGACAGCACAGGTGGAAGAGAGGGGCAGAGAGAGAGAGAGAGAGAGAGAGAGAGAGAGAGAGAGAATCTCAAGCAAGCTGCATGTTCAATGCAGAGCCCAACTTGGGGCTCGATCCCATGACCTTGGGATCGTGACCTGAGCTGAAATGCAGAATTGGACGCTCCACTGACTGAGCCACCCAGGCACCCCTATCATTGACTTATTGTTAATGGTCACTTACTGCACTTTGTTGTGACATCTTTTTAGTCTCTTTAAATATAGAACAGCAGACTTGGCAAAGTTGTTTTATAGAATGTCCCACATTTTAGATTTGTCTGAATGTCCCCCACTCCCCTATTTTTTTCTTTTTACATTTTCCTTGAATAGTCCTTCATTTTATTGAAAAAAGATGAAACGAGTGAACTGCGTGCTGACAGCAGAGGGAAGGGAGATATTTCTGTTTTATCTGCAGGGTCAGAATTGTGCCCATCTGCTTTCCCCTTGGTAGGGCCAAGAGGACTCTGCACAGACTGTCCCCAAGACTGTCACTCATTGGGTGGGTTGGTGCATCCAGGTGTGTCTGTGTTAGAGAAGCAGCTCCAGGGGTTCCTCCTGGGAAGGCTTCTCCATGGCCCACCTTGCGGATACTCCCCTGGGGTTGAGGGAGTGATGTGGCCTTCTTACTTTGCCCCCTCATGTGTTTCCTTACCTGTTGAGTACAGATCTACATTAATTAACTAGGTTATGAATTTCAAAAATCTAACTCAGATTGGCTTAAGAAAAAAAAGACACAAAAAGGAAAAGCAAATAAGAAAACCATCTTGTAATGGATACCTTTACGAAAACTTGGCTTCAGGAATGGCTGTATCCAGGTGGGTCAGAAAATAGACAATCTGCTTGTCCCCATCTCTGGGCTCTGGTTCCTCTACATTCACTTCATTCCTAGGCAACTTTCCTCTCGTAAGACAGCCACCGACTTTGGAAACCCCAGGGGTTGGTAAGCTTCTTCTTCCTATGGAGCCAGCAAAAAAAAATCAGGTGTTCGCTCTGGACCAACTAGGTTTACGTGTCCATGCCTGAGCAATCACTGTGGCCTAGGGAGTGGAATCCATGGATTGGTCAGGCCTGGCCCACATACCCACCTCAGAGTTCGGGATGGGTAGGTTGAGGGAGATAATCCCACCTGAATCACAAAAACAACAGTGGTGTCAAAGTGTTTCCCGAGGGAAAATCAACGTCTGTCAACCAGAAGAAGGACCTGGGTACTGAGCAGGCAGAAGGCTGGTGATAGGCATGGGGAGCCTCTGCCCTGTCATCTCATCTCCTGGGCTCTCCAGTACTCTTCATTTTGGATTTTGTGGGAGTCAGCGTCTATAGGGGGTGGGTCAGTATCTATTTGTGGCTGGGTCCCAGCTCTGCTTCTCAGTAGCCATGTAATCCTGGACAGAAGTAGTAACCTCTCTGGTCTTAGTTTACCCATCTAGCAAATGGGGAGGATATTAATATCCTTTCTGTGTAGAGCTGCGGGTATCCAGGGGGAATAACAGGTGTGAAAATGCCTGCACCCAAGGGAATGGTGTTCATTACCCTCTGAGGTGGTTCTCCTTCTCGGAGTGGGCAACGCCTGCCCTCAAAACTTTCCTGGACAGCTGAGATGGTGGCCAGCACCAGGCCATGGGCCCCTCAGGATGGGTGGGGTGATTTTCTCCACAGAGGACCATGGCGTTGTCCCACAAGGGGACCACGGCACTGTCCCACAAGGGGACCACGGCGCTGTCCCACAAGGGGGCCATCCGAGCCCTTTGCTCATTCTCCGAGTTCCAGATGAAATAAGGAGGAAGGTGGGCATACGTGGAATGGTGCAGCTGTTCCAAAATTGGAACTGGGAAGGGTGACATTGGGTGGTACAAGGATACAGCATTGCCTGACACTGGTCACTAGAGAGAAAGCCGTTCTCTTTTCAGTTCTCTTTCAGTGTTCCTTACAACCTCAAGGAGATAATCTAAGCTATGTGCTAAAATTTTTTTAATTAAAAAAAAATTTTTTTTTTTGAAAGGGAGAGAGGGAGCGAGGTCATGAGTGGGGGAGGGGCAGAGAGACAGGGGACAGAGGATCAGAAGCAGGCTCCATGCTGACAGCAGTGAGCCCGATGTGGGGTTCAACCCAAGAACCACGAGATTACGACCTGAGCCGAAGTCAGATGCTTAACTGACTGAGCCGCCCAGGTGCCTTTGTTGAAATATTTTCCTTTGTATTTTTTTTTTTTAATGTTTGTTTATTTTGAGAGAGAGCGAGCTAGAGCGAGCAAGTGGGAGATGGGCAGAGAAAGAGGGATAGAAAATTTCAAGCAGGTTCCGAGCCGTCAGCACGGAACCTGCCACAGGGCTTGAACTCCTGAACCGTAAGATTATGACCTGAGCCGAAATCAAGAATCGGATGTTTAACGGACTGCACCGCCCAGGCGCTCCTCCTTTTGTGGTTCTTAACTAGCGGGGCATTCCACTGCACCGCTGTTGATGTCATCTATGATGTCATGAGGGTGGCGGCCATCAACATTACAGCCCACAGATTGGGCAGTCCCCAGGATCGCCCTAATGGTTCCATAGCGTTCTTTGGCTGAAGATTGATGCCACCTCTGTTGGGCGATGTTGACAACCTCATCAAAAGTGATATTCCCACTGTGCTTAATGTTTTTCTGCTTCTTTCTGTCTCTTGGCGGATCCTTGAGGGCTTTGATAATCAGGGCAGAGGCAGAACGTATCACTTCGGTCTGGGCCTGTCTGTTCTGAATCATTTCACTGCACTTCTCAGACCCTTCCAATCATTGGTTGCCTTGGTGATGTCATCACCAACCCTTTTTGGAGACAGATCCAGGAGGCCAATTTTGGGGGCCACGGCAGATGGACATGGCACCCACTTCCCCACCGGTGCGTTACAGCTATACGGCTTTGATCCCATTGGGGTCGAACTTAGGCGGCAAAGTGGAGGCGGCTGGTGTCGCATGAACCTGGATTCAAGACACCCAGAGACACTTGCACCTTCGCCGCCTCTGAGCTGAAAGCCAAAAACCATCGTATTTACTTTTTTAAAAATAGACTTTGGGGCAGTTTCCGATTTACCAGAAAATTGAGAGTTCTCATTTACCCCGTAACACCATTTCCCCTATTATTAATATCTTGGGTTAGTGTGGTACATTTGTTATAATTAATGAACCAATATTGATATATTAGTAATTTAAAATTTGAGAGAGATAAAGAGAGAGCGTGTTGGGGGGAGGGGCAGAGAGAGAGAGAGAGAGAGAGAGAGAGAGTGAGAGAGAGAATCTTAAGCAGACTCTACTCTCAGTGTGGAGTCTGAGGTGGGGTTCCCTCCCACGGCCCTGGGATCATGACCTGAGCTGAAATCAAGATTCGGACCTCAACCCACTGAGCCACTCAGGCGCCCCTATATATATATATTATTATTAACTAAAGTCCATAGGTTATTCAGATTTATCTTAGTTTTCCCTAATGTCCTTTTTCCTGTTCTAGCATCCCTTCCGGATACTATGTTACATTTAGTCGTCATGTCTCCTTAGGTTCCTCTTGGTTATAGTAGTTTTTCAGACTTTGCTTGATTTTTGAGAGTTATCAGGAATACAGGTTGGATAGATTCTAGGGTGTCCCTAGGAAAAAAAATTGGGATTTGCTGGATGTTTTTCTCACGATTAAACTGTGGTTATAAGTTTTGGGGAGGTAGACTGCCATTTTCATCACATCAAATCAAAGACACATGCTGTCAACGTGATTTATCACTGTTTTTCTTGTTTAAAAATTTTAATTCCGGTATAATCAACATACAGTGTTATATTAGTTTCAGGTATACAATATAGTGATTCAACAGTTCTATATGTTACTCAGTGCTCATCATGATAAGTGTACTCTTAATCCCCTTTATCTACTTCACTCATCTCCTTGCCCACCTCCCCTCTGTAACCAATTTGTTCTGTATAATTAGGAGTCTGTTTCTTGGTTTCTCTCTCTGTCTCTTTTTCTCATTTGTTTTGTTTCTTAAATTCCATTTATGAGTGAAATCATATGGATTTGTCTTTCTCTGATTTATTTCACTTAGCATTTTACCCTCTGGATCGACCCATGTTGTTGCAAATGGCAAGATTTCATTCTTTTTTATGGCTGAATATTATTCCATTGTATCTACCTCATCTTTTTCATCCATTCATCTCTCTGTGGACACTTAGGTAGCTTCCATATCTTGACTGTTGTAGATAATGCTGCAGTAAACACAGGGGTGCATATATCCCTTTGAATTAGTGTTTTCATACTGTTTGGGTAAATACCCAGTAGTAGAATTACTGGATTGTATGATAATTCTATTTTGAATTTTTTGAGGAATCTCCATACTCGTTTTCCACAGTGGCTGCACCAGTTTGGAGTCCCACCAATAGTGCATGAGGATTCCTTTTTCTCCACATCCTCACCAACACTTGTGGTTTCTTGTGTGTTTTGATTTTAGCTGTTCTGTTCTGACAGGTGTGAGGTGGTATCTCATTGTGGTTTTGATTTTCATTTCCCTGATGATGGTTGATGTTGAGCATCTTTTTGTGTGTCTATTGGCTATCTGGATGTCTTCTTTGGAGAAATGTCTGTTCATGTCTTCTGCCTATTTCCTAATTGGATTATTTGTCTTTATGGTGTTGAGTTGTATAAGTTCTTTATATGTTTTGGATACTAACCCCTAATTGAGTATGTCATCTGTAATACCTTTTCCCTTTCTGTAGGTTATCTTTTTATTTTGTTGATGGCTTCCTTTGCTGTGTAGAAGCTTTTTAAAAAATTTTTCTTTAATGTTTATTTTATTTTTGAGAGAGAGAGAGAGAGAGAGAGAGAGAGAGACAGAGCGTGAGCAGGGGAGGGGCAAAGAACGAGGGAGACACAGAATCCGAAGCAGGCTCCAGGCTCTGAGCTGTCAGCACAGAGCCTGACATGGGGCTCCAGCCCACGAGCCATGAGATCATGACCTGAGCTGAAGTCGGATGCTTAACTGACTGAGCCACCCAGGCGCCCTGCTGTGTAGAAGCTTTTAATTTTGACATGGTCCCAATAGTTTATTTTTGCTTTTGTTTCACTTGCCTTAGGAGATAGATCTAGAAAAGTGTTGCTGTGGCCTATGTCAGAGAAATTATTGCCTGTGTTCTCTTCTAGGATTGTTATAGTTTCTTGTCCCACATTTAGGTCTTTAATCCATTTTGAATGTATTTTTGTGTATGGTGTAAGAGTCCAGTTTCATTCTTTTGCATGTTGCTGTCCAGTTTCCCAACACCATTTGTTGAAGAGACTGTCTTTTGCCATTGCATATTCTTGCCTCCTTTGTTGAAGATTAATTGACCATATAATCATGGGCTTATTTTTGGGCTCTCTGTTCCATTGATCTGTGTTTATTTTTGTGCCAGTACCATACTGTTTTGATGACTACTGCTTTGTAGTATATCTTGAAATCTGGGATTGTGATACTTCCGGTTTTGCTCTTCTTTTTCAAGATTGCTTTGGCTATTTGGGGTCGTTTGTGGTTCCATGGAAATTTTAGGATTCCTTTCTCTAGTTGTATGAAAAATACTGTTGGTCTTTAAAAAAATTTTGGGGGGGTGTCTGGGTGGCACAGTTGGTGAAGCATCTGACTTCGGCTCAGGTCACGATCTCGAGTTTTTTTAATGTTTTTATTTTTTGAGAGAGAGAGCGAGCGAGCATGAGCGGGGGAGGGGCAGAGAGAGAGAGAGGGAGAATCTGAAGCAGGCTCCAGGCTCTGAGCTGTCAGCACAGGTCCCTACGTGGGGCTCGAACTCACCAAGGGTGAGATCATGATCTGAAGTCGGAAGCTTAACCCACTGAGCCACCCAGGCACCCTTGCTGTTGGTATTTTTGATAGGGATTGCATTAAAATCTGTAGATTGCTTTGAGTCGTTTGGACATTTTAACAATTTTTGTTCTCCAATCCTTGAGCATGGAATACCTTTCTATTTGTTTGTGTCATCAGTTAACATTACTTATCACTGTTGATGCTGGCCATGATCACTTGGCAGAAGTGGTATTTGTCAAGGTTCTCCTCTGTAAAGTCCCTCTTTACCCTCCCCGCCCCCATCCACAGTGTACTTTTTGGAAGGAAGTCACTATGCACAGCTCACACCTAAGGAGTAGGGTATTATATGTCCTTTATAGTTACTTCTGCTTCTGGGAAGCAGTTATATCCAATTATGGTATTAGTATAAAGTCTTTTACAAATACTAATTTAAAAAGTAAGTTGGTTTCAAGAAAAGTATTAAGTAGATAAAAGTAATGAGAGGTATGTGAACGTTTCCAAAATCAGAAGAGCCATCCTTGAATGATGTTAGAGAAACTCAGGAGGTAGGAAGATATTGAGAGTATGGTCTGGTAAGATACACAGGCCTCCTCATCTGTTCCCAAAGTCTCCTTAAGACAGAACAGGAAGCAGGTGTATTTTCATGGGCAGTGACAGATGTGACTTCTGAGAAGTCCCAGCCCCAGCCCAGAAGAGCTACAGCTTCCCCAGGGCATGGGCACGGTGACTCCTTGGGGCGCGACCTTTCCCGTCTCCCTTCTCTCCTGGCCCTCCTGCCCCCACCACATTTCTTAAAGCCCTCAGAGACTTGGGGGAGGGGCGGGGGGCCTGTGGCAGCACCCTGTACAGTTGGGCTCTGAACAGGTGTGACTGTCAAACCTCTCCCCAGCCTGAGGTCAGGAAGGCCCTGCTGTGAACATTCACTCCACAACCGGGTGGGGTGGTGGTGGTATTCGTATCCTTCCCGTTTCCACAGTTGGGGGAGGGACCTGTCTAGGTCGGCAGCTGGTCAGGGCCAACACTGAACAAACTCAGTCTGAATTTGGGGCCCACGTTTGGGTAACAGGTAGGGATTTGACTTCCCACGCTTGGGTGTGAAAGAAGTTACACGCTTATTTTTCTAAAAATACTTTAAAAAAATCCCTCTGGGGTTGGCAGGAAATACAGTATTTTTGGAGCCCTCCCTTCCCTAGGGTTGTCTAAAAGCTGGGGTGGCTTTCAGGTGCTGTGAAAGAGACGTTGGAGTTGGAGCCACTGCCTTGCGGTTGCTAGACTCACAGGGCAGCACTAAGTTGGGGCAAGGCCCTAAGGAGACCTCCTTTTAGCCACCCCTCCTGAGTTTTTGCACCTCATCTGAGTTTGTGAGGGGGGGAAGGGTGGGTTTCCATCCCTGGGACCTCAGGGCTCTGCCTTCCCCTATAGCCAAACCAGCTTTGTCAAGTCAAAAGCCTAAATAAAGGTCTTCTGGGGCCAGGGAAGCTCAGACTCCAGGATGCAGGGTCCTCCTGGCGGGGTACCCTTCCTTACTTCCTTCTTAAACCCCCTCTTTTCCCCTTCCTCCCCTCCTTCCTCTGTTCCAATAATGTTTCCTGAGCGTTAGAGTGTGTCAGATGCCATTCTGGGTGCAGGGTGGGGTGAGGGGAAGTGGTGGCGATGTCTGAGACATACACAGTGTCTGCCTCTCCAGGGTTTACATGCCGCTGGGACAAAAAGACCAAAAAATAAGTAAACAGACAAATCAATTAAAAAAAAACAAAACCCAGCCAGATGCACAGTAACCGAGGGATGTGCTCTAGGTGAGTGCTCAAGGACGGCCTCTCTGGGGAGGGGGCATTCTTTTGGGGCAGATCAGCAGCTGAGAAAGCCGCTCTGTTAATTTCCCCATTGGATCCTTCGGTTACATTACACTCTCAATTAATTGTCCTGCCTGCACTTACTCTGGTGCATCTCCCTGCCTCGCGGGGGCCAAATGGGTTGCAATTGTTTCTGCTCCAGACCCCTGTTCTCCCAGCATCATGAAGGGAGTCATTCTCATATCTGACATGGGGCCACACGAAGGTCACTGACAGCTTTGCCTGAAGACTATCCTAGGACATGCTTCCCTACATGTTCCCTGCCATGACAGGCTTGATGGATGGTGTTCACACAAAGCTGGCTCTTGAGCTCGGGTCCCCATAACCTTGAAACTGCTCTAATCTATTAAGAAGAAGGGAATAATTGGGAAACTTTGGTCCTTCAGTTATTAGCTGCAACCCATCATTTGTGACCCATGCAGCCTCTGATCCTGCCTTGTGACTGACTGAGTGAAGGGGGCTGGGGCAGGGGGAGGAAAATGGATGGAAGCAAAGAATTTAGAGCTTCGGGTAAAAGGAACACGGCCGGTGCCCTGTTTTGAAAGCTGCTCTGGGACTTGGGGGGGGGGTGAGGGTGAAGAGGGTGGGAACTAAGTGAGGTTCTCCCTAAGGGTGAAGGGGTGTTGAGTATCAAAAGAGCTTAGATGACGACAGGAGTAACACAGGCTAGACAGCTGGAAGGACTTTCCCAACGGAAAGAGTGGAAGGGCCCCAGAAAGCTGGCCTGGTAGAAAGTGTGCCAAGTGCAGACACAGCTGCTCAGCGGGACCCTCAGGGCTGGGTCCCAGTGGGGAGTGGGGGCGAAGCTCAGGGAATCTGTTTCAACAAGGAAGATCAGCTTCGTGTTTGTCTTTGAGGCTAAGAGGACTTAATGTCAGAGTGGGAAAGAGCTGTTAACACGTCAGTGAGTTCCAGTCCTGGGTCCATTGTGAGGGAGCCGCCTTTCAGCTGAGCAGAAAAGTTTTGATTACACCCACCAATGGGGGCAATTTCCTCTAGAAAGGAGTATCCATCCCAGAGAAGCAAGAGATTAGTTCAGACAACAGAAACAAAAAATGAAGATTTATCAGGAATCATGTAGACGGGGCCATAACCTATGAATTTTCTGGTTGACCGGGCGCGTGAGCTGTCTGCAGTCTGCACAGGGATCCTCCTATTGTTGACCCAGAGGTGAAGTTGGTGCCCCTGCCTGGTCTGGTACCAGCTTGCACACTGTGCTTGGGACGTCATCCCTGTACACGCACACGTGCACACGCACGCGTGCGCACACACACACCCCCCCCCCCCCCGGTGGAGCGTGCAGGGAATACAGACTGCGTGGGCACCTAAATTCTAGCATGAACCCAGGGTGTCTGTGTGTGTATCAGTTAAACAGTTGCCTGCTTGTACATAGCAGTGCCTCGGTCTCCTTAAAGACTCTTGCATCTGGCAAATGAGTGCAAGTCAGAAGCAAAAAGGGAGCCAAAGAGAGGTTCTAGAGTTAGTGTCAAAACATTAAAAAAAAAATTAAAAAAAAACGGGGCGACTGGGTGGCTCAGTTGGTTAAGTGTCTGACTTCAGCTCCGATCTTGATCTCACAGTCGTGAGTTCGAGCTCTGTGTTGGGCTCTGTGCTGACAGCTCAGAGCCCAGAGCCTGCTTTGGATTCTGTGTCTCCCTCTCTCTCCTCCTCTCCCCTGTTCGTTCTCTGTCTCTCTCCCCCTCTCTCTCAAAAATAAGTAAACGTTAAAAAAAAAAATTAAAGTAAGGGTCAGAAAGTACACTCCTCAGGTGCTCACTGTTAGAAATAAGCCCGTGGACCAATCAAAGGAGGGGCGCAGAGACTCGGAGCACAGTGAAGTGAGGCTTTAATCAACGTTCTTGCAGAAGCGGATATCTGATGGACAGGCACACTCAGGGCAGTTACAGCAGACAGTTTATCTCCCAGCATGCAAATCCCTCCCCCGGTTCTTCATTGACTGAGTACTATGCCCACGTCAGACAAAAAGTAGTCTGATTGGAACAAAGGTACATTTCCTGAGGTGATGCAGAGACTTTCAGTCCCTCCTTCCTTTGTTCTTTGGTGCATGCTCATTGCAAAGCCGCAAAAATAAGCCTGCAAAAATATGTCCTCGAAGCGGAAAGGGGAAGAAGAACCAGAAAGGAAGTGTCTAAGGGTTTGGGACTCCATTGTGTGTGTGTCGGGGGGTGATTTGTACCTATTTCCAATAGGTTGTAAACCTATTGTTAATGAGACAGCACAGCTTTTGTTTGGTATTTCTCAGAATGAATCATCTCCCTTACTTCTCACACTCACACTCATCCTAATTTTTGTCAAGCTTAGTTATTTGCTTTCCCTGTGAACAGTCTCCAAGCGAGGACTCAAAGCAGTACAGTGCAGGGCACCGGGGTGGCTCTGTTGGTTGAGCGTCAGACTTTTGGTTTTGGCTCAGGTCATGATCCCAGAGGTGTGGGATTGAGCCCCATGTCGGGCTCGGTGCTGGGCATGGAACCTGCTTAAGATTGATTCTCCCTTTCTCTCTGTCTCTGTCTCTCTCTCCCCTGCCTCTCTCCCCCACTTACAAGCTCTCTTTCTCTCTTGAAAATAAAATAAAAAATTGGGGCACCTAGGTGGCCCTGTTGGTTAAGCATCTGACTTGGGCTCAGGTCATGATTTCATGGTTTGTGAGTTCAAGCCCCACATGTGGCTGTCTGTTGTCAGCACCGAGCCAGCTTTGGATCCTCTGTCCCACTCTCTCTCTGCCCTTCCCACACTCACATGTACTCTCTCTCTCAAAAAAAGAAAAAATAAAAAAATAAAATTAATGCATAGTCCTTATAAATTTGTAAATAGAAAAATACAAATACAATAATAAAAACCATCATACTGGGGCGCTTGAGTGGTTCAGTTGGCTAAGTGTCCGACTCTTGATTTTGGCTCAGGTCATGACCTCATGGTTCATGAGCTTGAACTCCGCCTCGGGCTCTGTGCTAGTGATGTGGAGCCTGCTTGAGATTCTCTCTCTCCCTCCCTCTCCCGCCCACCCCCGCCCCCCCCGCACTCAATAAATAAACATTAAAAAAACCCCATCATACTCCCAGAGATAATCAATTAATCTTTATTTCCCCCCCACTATGAACATTTTCTTTTACTTTTTTGTTACGGACAATGTCAAGCACATACAAAGTAAATAGAATAGTACCCCCAGCAGTTCTCAACATTTTGCCCTCTTCTTGGTCATTGAGACCTCTCTATGTTTGCTGTTCTCTCTGTATTTTACCACTCTATTATTATTGCTGTTACTATTTTTTTTTAATATTTATTTTTGAGCGAGAGTGAGAGCACGTGCGTGCTCGTGGACACAGGGGGAAAAGCAAAGACAGAGGGAGACAGAGAATCCCAAGCAGACTCCATCCATGCTGCCAGTGCAGAGCCCAACACGGGGCTCAATCCCACAAACCATGAGATCATGACCTGAGCTGAAATGGAGTCAGACCCTTAACCGACTGAGCCACCCAGGCGCACCTGTGGCTGTTACTATTAATTTCAGTTTTTTGGGGGTAAAATTTACACATGTTGAAATGCACAAATTTCAATTATACATTTTGGACAAATGGATTCCACCACCCTATCCTGATATAGAACATTTCTGTCTCCAGAAAATCTCTTACCCCCAGAGGCAACTACTGTCCTAATTTTGGCACCTTAGATTGTTTTAGAGCTTCATATAAATGGAATCATACATTTTTTTTGGTATCTAGCTTTTTTTAACTCAGCATAATGTTTTAGAAATTCATCCATGTTGTTGTATGTATTGCTATTCTGTTCCTTTTTATTACTAAGTGGTATTCCATGGTGTGAATATTTCACAGTTTGTAGATGGACTGTCCATTTTGAAGTTTATGTCTTTATCTTTTTAAAAAAAACTTTTAATGCTTTTTTGAAAAATTTATTTTTTGAAGGAGAGAGAGAGACAGAGCATGAGCGGGGGAGGTGCAGAGAGAGAGGGAGACACAGAATTTGAAGCAGGCTCCAGGCTCTGTGCTGTCAGCACAGAGCCTGACACGGGGCTCGGACCCACGAACCGTGAGATCATGACCTGAGCCGAAGTCAGACGCTCAACCTACTGAGCCACCCAGTTGCCCCTAAAAAAAACTTTTAAAAGTTTATTCATTTATTTTGAGAGAGACAGAGACAACACAAGTTGGGGAGGGGCAGCGAGAGAGGGAGAGAGAGAGAATCCCAAGCAGGCTCTGTGCTGCCAGCCCAGAGCCGAACTCGGGACTCAGACTCACGAAACCGTGAGATCATGACCTGAGCTGAAACCAAGAGTCGGACGCTTAACTGACTGAGCCACCCAGGCACACCGGTGTTTATTTATTTTTGAGAGAGAGAATGAGAGAGAGAGAGAGAAAGGGAAGGAGGCAGGTAGAGAGAGAGGGAGACAGAGAATCTGAAGCAGGCTCTGTGCCGCCAGCCTGACATGGGGCTGGAACCCACGAGCTGTGAGATCATGACCTGAGTGGAAGTCAGATGCTCAACCGATTGAGTCACCCAGGCACCCTGAAGTTTATGTATTTACTTCTAAGTGATCTCTACACCCAAGGTAGGGCTCGAACTCACAACCCAGAGATCAAGAGTTGCATGCTCTTCAGATTGAGCCAGCCAGGCACCCCGGACTGTCCGTTTTGCATAAAGCTACTATGAACATTTTCATACAGGTCTTTGTGTGAACTACGTATGCTCTTTAATTCTTGCAGGAACCCTAAGAGGGTGGCACTGTTGTTATTCCCATTTTACAGACGACAGAACTGAGGCTCAGGTTAAATTTCTGGCCCACGGCCACACAGATAATAAAAGGTGTAGATTTTTCTGACTACGAGGACTTTGAGTTTTTATTCCTGCACTGTGGTATCTTTGTGCCACAGCTGTTTGGGGTCATTAATTATAGGGACAGATGAGCCCTCACCTTAGTGGACTGTTCAAAACTGAGTTTTAGCACAATACAGTGGTTACTATTGATAATAATGGCTCCGAGTCACCAAGAAAAGGTTATATTAAACCTGTTTTTAAAAAGGACAAAAGTCTTAAGACTTTTAGAGAAATTTCCGGTCAAGGTTATTACAATAAAAGCAAACCAGCAAACAACAAGTTTTGCTACTCAAAGCTATAGTTGTCTGGAAGTCTCAGTTAGGTGTAATACGTCATTTCCCAAGGAAGCCAGAGACAGAAGGCGTGACTGGGTATATAAAATAGTATATAAATAATACATGTATAAGAAACCACTCTGTTCTTTGTGGATTCAAACAGAATAGGTTTTTGGAGCGTCTGCCGGTTCTTGCTTGGAAAGATGTTGCTAAGCAGTGTTGCTAATATTATGGAAGGACAGCTTTCCTCATTCTTTTCCACTCAGCCCCAGAAAACCTTAGAGCGGAAGTGGCTTCAGTAGTGGCCACAGCTGGGGAGGCTTGGTAATCTGTGAGGTGGGGACCAGGGGACCCCGGGTGTGAGAGGAGTGTGCCGCAGGCTACCCACTCCTCAGCCTCGTCCGCTCCTGATTCTCTAGAGTGACCCTTGGGCAGCCTCCATGAAAAATTTGCTTCTTCATGTTCATCAGAAGTATCACACACAGAAGAATCCTTTGAATGTTTCTACTGTGGGAAAAATTACCGTCATGCCACTTCGGTTCATGGGTTCAAATTCCATAAATGAACCCAAAAGAAGTATTTTAAATACCGTCGGTAACCCAAAGAATAAAGAACGTTCCTCATCCTTCTACCTGCCTTTTACCCCCCTTTCTGTAACCCCTGAACAAAAAAATCAGCAAAGGTCTGATTGACATCGCGCATGGCAGGCTCTAGGTACCAAATGATGTGCAGCCTGAGGGCTGGATCCCCGCCACTGAGTGGGATCTGTGGGTTTCCTCAGGCATGGTTTCCTTTCCCCAAAGCTCGGAAATGCCACACAAGTCACCAAGATCCGTTTCCAAAATCTGAGCCAGTTTCTAGGCAGATCCTCTGTTTTGTATGAAATGTGTGGCTCCAGGAAAGTGTGGCTGCGCCAGGGCTCCCACGGCTGGTCTTTGAGGCCTCCCAGCCTGGCTAGAGGATTACCTGTTGCTGTCACTGAAGGACCCTGTAGGGGTGACATGGGCCCTTTTAAGGGGCTGCTAGTGGGCTCTGAGAGGGGATGTTAGTAGTTGGGAGGAGGGTGTGTGTTAGGTGTTGGCCAAGACCCCTATTGCATCTCTTTTCCAAGTACAAATGGCTTCCACACCTCAAATGACCTTCCCAGTCTTTCCCTCCTCCCCTTCCTCTCTCTTTCCCTCTGTCACTTTCCCTCTTGCCCCCCACGCCCCCCCCCCCCAATCCCCTTTCCTCTTCTGTTTTTGTCCTGTGGTGGTATCCCAGAGACGCAACTGTAACAAGGCCCAGCAGGGGGCGCTGGTGTACCTGCTAAGGATGAGTGGCATCCCTTTGCCTAAAGAGCACAGGTGTGAGTGCTCTCTCTGCAGAAGTGAGACTTGAGAGGGGCTTCGGAGTGATGTCTCCAAGCTGCTGTATATATGGGTGTGCCCCAAAGGCATAAGAGAGTGGGGATGCTGGCCTGTCCTGAGCAGGTCTAAGGTTGTGTGATCCGTAGGGAGGAAGGGGACGCTGTCCCCTGCAGAAGGGGAGGGGCAAGTCATCTGAAACAAGTCTGGTTTTCATGAAAGGCCCCACCCTGCTGGCTCCAAAGCCGCCTATCTGCTCCCGGTTCTAGCCAAGAAAGGTTGCAGTCATTTTGCAGAGCCCTGGAGGCACCAGAGCCGGAGGTGGAGTGTGGCACTGGCTGATCAGTGGGGCTGATTCCCAGGTTCACACGGATGTGTCTCCTGGAGCGGGTTCCCAGGCACAGAAGGCCCTTTTCTTCAGGACCAAGCATGCGTGTCTGTCTGTCTCACCCCACTGGCCCCTTAGGAACGGGCTGTGCAGCTGTCTGCCCTCTGTTCATGATTAACTTCTCTGTCGTGTCCTCCCCCTACTCCCACCCAGGCCTCCTCAGCCTTTGGGTTTCCCCAGATTGGGGCAGAGACCCAGGTTGGCAGCTGCCTGGCACTTTGTTCCCAGGGGCTGCAGGCTTGGGGGTGAGGTGGGGGTGGACTGGAACAGACCTTTGAGGTCCTGTGAGCTGGGACATTGCTGGGAATAAACTGCTGAGTGGTGGAGATCGGGGAGGCTCCTTCTCTGCCCTGACTTCCAGTGCTGCGATCTGGGTGTCCATCCTCCTCTGTTCACCCCAGAGTGCCCCAAGGATGTGGCCTTAGAAGACCTTTGAGTCACTAATGTGAAGATTGTTTCCTTTCGATTCTCTTTCAAACTTTGTGATTTCTTTAAGGACCACATCTTTGTTCGGAGCAAGCGTGTGGCCAACACCTGACACTTGCCTATTTTTCTCTTTTAACGAAGGTGCTTCAAGCTCAGAGCCTTTGTCAGGCAATGGTATTGAGCTAGAATTTAATAAATTTGTATTTATTTTCATGGCATGAATGACAAGTGATAATAGATTTTCATTTAGGGTGGTAATGTTTTCTTTTAAAATTAATCAGGTAAAAAAGCGAGTTGATCTAATTAAAGCAAAATAATAACTAAATAACAGGGTATATGTATGAAATTGAGTCAAAAAAATTGTGAAGGTGGTATGTGAATGGCCTAATCTGTGGTTTCATGTGTGTTAGCCCTGTTTGTTTTGGGCAAGGATGGTCTTCTATTTCTCACTTACCCTAGTCTCTCTGCACAAAGTATTTAATGAATGTTGGTGGAATGGGGAAGTCTAGCATAAATGGCCACTGCATTGTCTGCCATGGATGGGTTTCCTTATGCTTTGCTGTTTTGGTGTGGGGTATGGGCCGAAGGAACGGCTCCCTCACCCTCGGGGAACTTCTGCCTCTAGGGCCTCAGAAATCAGATCAAGGTTTGGTCTTTTAGGGACAACCTTGCATTTTCAGCCCCATCGGGGCTGGAAACATTGTGGTTGCAGAGGACCTGAGAATGCCTGGAACTCTAGAACAAGAGGGACAACTTGGTGCAAAGATTTTTTGCCTTCATCGCATCCCAGTGGCCCTGTTGCCCACTGATGCGCTTGACCTGAAATAGCTCCCAGGCAGTGGCGGATGGGCTGGAGCCACCCATACTCACCTGCCTGGGAAGGGGTCAGGCCTTGCACTGAGATGCAGCTTTCTTCTGTGTGTGGGTGGATAGAGCACACACCCCATGCTGGGCTGGACCTATGGCTGGTGCCCCCAGCACCCGCAGTGCCCTCTAGCTGAAATAGTCCATCAGCTAACGTGTCAGCTTGGTGTTCTGCCAGAGCCGAAGCCCTGAGCTGCGTGTGCTTGTGCTCTGCCCTCTTCCCCACTGAGGACACTCATTTCCCCATTCTTCCAGACTGATTCTCAGGTCCCCACTGGTGTTCTCCTAGCAGCAGGCCTAGCTTCGGTCCCAGGGGTGGGGCCTGGGTCACTCGCTCTCTGGCTATAAATAGATGTCCAGGGCTATCTCTGTGATGCCCCACCAGCCAGGCAGGCCCAGGAGGGCCGAGGCCATCGCTAATGGATGCTTCATAAATAAAACAGGCACATTTTGGCACCACCCTGGTGCTTCTTCCTGTCCACTCCAACTCCAATGCCAGCAAGATACTGTGCCCACTGGAAAGGCAGGGTTGAGGCCTCAGGCCCAGGAATTCATTTGTAGCCCTGTCTCTCTCCAGCCAAGTCCCCTTCCCTGCCTGATTCTCTGTGCTTGCGTGAATACCAGACTATATTAAAAATAAAAACAAAACAACAAAACCCGCAACAAGGCAACTTGTCTCAGGGACCTTTCTGGCCCCAACAGGACTGTGTCCAAAGAAGGACTAATGGCTTATTTTAATTCCCTCCAGCCCTCTGCCTGAAGTGCGAAGGGGCTAGGCTTCCAGGCAGTGCTTGGAAGTGAGTGAGTGGGGCTTTGGAGCCGCTCCGGCCTGCCCATATAAGGGACTCGGCCACGGCCCTTTCCCTGCGGCTGGTCAGTGACCTTCTGTCTTTCGGTACGGAAGCGAAGATGAAGGTTGCATGGGGTATGCAGGAGAAAGGGAAGAACACACCCGCCGCGGGGTGTGCGGGGGGGCCAGGTGCTGGTGGGGTGTGGGCGCCCCTGGCAACCTGGGACGCGAGGCAGAGTGTAGCGGCTTTGACATTGATCATTGACCCCGTTTTGTGTCAAACTTCCAGGGCCGGGGAAACAAAGGTTAACCGAGGGACAGACCCCAGCCCAGGTAGGCGCCGATGCTGGATAGCCCCCTCCAGCTTCCCGCGACAGTCGTTTCCCGGACTTGGGGAAAGGCAGGAGGTAGCATCCCGCTGGGTCAAACCGCCCGGGGGCCTCTCTCAGGCCGGGAGGGCGGGCACGGGGTGCCGGATGCCCTCTCTAACCGGTCCTGGGCCGGGGGAGGCCCGCGGCGGTCCCCGCGTACGGAGGCGGTTTCGAACGGACTGAGGACGCGCGTTTGGTCTCGGTGCATGTTTTTTCTCCCTGTGTTTTAAAGACAGTGACAGCATTGGAGAAGTATCCCGGCGGGCCGGGCTGGGAGAGCGCGTCAGCCGCCTTTGCCTGGGGAGGGAGCCCGGGGCCCCGCCAGCGGGGGCGGGGACGGGGGAGCGCAGAGGAGGGGACGGAGAGGGAGCGGCGAGAGAAGGGCGGGGGGCCCGGCTGCCCGCCCGGAGGGGAGGGGAGGGAGCCGGGGCGCGGAGCGGAGGGCGATCGCGGCGCCGAGCCCCCGGGGGCGCTGAGCGCGAGCGGGCCGCCTGAACCACCCGCAGCCCGGGCGCCCGGGCCGGGGCACGGGAGGCGGGACCGGGGCGGGGTCCCGGCGCGGGCGGCGCGTCGGAGCCGGAGCCGGAGCCGGAGCCCCGGAGCCGCCCGTCCGGGCCGCGCCCGGAGCGAGCCTTGGAAATGCCTGCGCTGGGGGAGCGGGTGCCGGCTGCCCGGCGGGCTCCGAGGAGACGCTGAAGGTCGCCGGGAAGTGAGCGCCCGGTCACCTGACCCCCGGGGCGCACCTAGGCGGGGCGGGGCCCATGAGAGGCGGGCGGCCGGGGGCCGGGGCGCGGGCGCAGGGGCTGGGAGCGGGCGGCGCGGAGCGCGCGGAGCCGGGCCGACGGGGGCGCGCGGCGGGCGGGCGAGGGCGCGGCCGGGCACCGCCGGCGGCCTCGCCATGTCCCAGCCTGCGGGGAGGATGCATTGCCGAAAGGCAGGGATCCGCGCCGCCGTGGTGCTCATCGGACTCCTGCACAAATCCAGAAAACAGAATAAAGAGAAAAGGTAAAGCCTGGCAGTGCCGCCTCCCCTTTCCTCCACTCTCATGCTAAATCCCCGTTTTCTTTGGGGTGGACTTTTACAAAAGGGCCTTTGGCTCTGAGTTGGTTGGGAAAAACCTCTGCTCCGTGCGCCGTCGGGGGAGCGACTCAGGAGCGTCGCCCTGGACACTGGCTGTTGGGGGAAAGCCCAAGCAGGACATTGGCTGGGTCGGAGGGCGGCTGGGAGGGCCCTTCGGGCTCCATCGTCCACAGAGGGGCACCCAGTGTTTCGTCCCCATTCCCGGCATTGGGCGCCCTTTCGGAAGCCTGCAGTGAGCAGCATTGATCCGACCCGGGTGACAGCCCCTGGCTGAGCCCAAGTATCTCACCGCGCCATTTGGTTCTCTTGCAACTTGGCTGAGCCTGCGAGGTGCCCGCCAGGCCAGGATCTGCTTGCCTTTTGCGCACAGTGCCGGCAGGCCAGGAGCAAGTTTGGAGGTTGCTTGACAGCCTCCTCCCCCTTTCTTTGGATTTTTCTCTTTGACTCTTCACCTTTCTTGAGTTTACTAATTGTTTGCTCCTGGATGTTGAAAATAGTTCTCTTGAGCTATTTCAGAGATACTCTGGATGACCTATGGGTTAAGAGGTGGCGTTTGGGGCAAAGGAGCTTCTGGGGCAGCTTCCTGGGCTCCAGTCCCTTGCTGCAGGCTTGATGCCCGCAAGACCTCAGGGAGGTGCTTACACAGTCTGGCACAGACTCCCTCCACTGTCCAAAGCTTCCCAGCAACTGGGGGTCATCAGAACTGACTGTCCATAGAAGTATTGTGAGAATTTGGGGTGGCTCCAGTGGCTCTGCTGGATCTGGATTTGCAGAGGAGTTTGGAGGGGTTAGTGCTGTGCTCTGCCGTTAGCCAAGGGGTGAGACAAGGGCAGTGGAGCCAGAGACACCTGGGTGGTGACAGGTGACCCTTGGGCTTGCCCAGAAGCCGGGTGTGCATTAGGGTGGTGGTGGTGGGGGGCAATGGATTGGAGCACTCCCAGGAGCTGGCATTGGTTGCTCCTGTGATGTGGTTGACTCCTGTCCCTCTTGCCCCCCTTCCTACGATTCAGTCTAATTGGATGTTTCCCACAGGATAGATAAGGTAGCTCTCCAGTGAGATGACTTTAGGTGGGCAGGCATGAGATAACATTGAGTCACCTAGTGAGAAGGATCTTCCCTTTTCAGTTCTCTACTAATCCGTGTGATTTCTTTAAGGGGAAACTTTCAGGTTGGTGCTAGTCTGGCTTTAACACCTTTTTAACACTTGCTAATCTCTGTTTCATAACAAAGGGAAAGCAGACCTCCGGCTCTGGGCCTCTAAGTGGGGAACAGTGCCTGCCTACAATTTAGGTTGTTTCTGTGCTATTTATTTTTAGGCTTCGCTCCTAGTTATGGTCAGTGGTACTGATTTTCTTCTTTGTGGTGGTGATATAAGGCATCACTTTAAATGTATTAAGTCACAAGAACGAGTCCGTTTAATAGAAACAGCTATAGTACAAAGGGTATAGAATGTGGCAGAAATCCTGCAGGCGATGTAGGGAATGGCTGGTGTCTGGGATAAACCTGGCTAGCAGAAAAAGCTATCAGTGGGACTCTGGAGCCCAGTGCTCTAGGTCTGGGCCCCATTTCCCCCTACTTTGGTTCTCTTCCATTCCCTGTCTTTCAGCATTTTATATGTAATGGGGGGATGAATAAGCCAGCCTTCTAAAGTCAGAGGGATGCGGGATGGCTGTTCTGAGACAAGGGAGTCTGTTTGGAGGAATGAGAAGGATGATGTGCTTGATAGACAGGCAGCTGCATCAGACCATCAGGCCAGTTCCTATTTCTGAGTATAGAGCATGTGGTAGGGTGGAAAAGTGACTGCACGGTCCCCACTTATCCACTGACTGTGACGTGATAGTATAGATGTAATCTCCCTGAGCCTGTTTCTGTGTCCATGCAAAAGGCTTAAGTGAGATAATGTGGGTGAAGGTGCATCTCAAAGGTATGAAGTGCTCCATGAGGATGAAGGGGTTTGAGTGGAACCGTTCCCATTCGCTTCTCTCTGGGCTTGTGCTCCTGGAAACCAAGGTAAGATGTCTGGTGGTGACAGCCCCACCAGTAGTCAAGGCCAGCCATGCATGGGCCCGGGGCGGGGGGGGGGGGGGCAGCCAGGTGCAGTGAGGCACAGAGAAGGACTGGCTAGGGGTGAGGATGCCTTAGGCTCATGGTATCTTGTCCTTCCTCTTGGATGCACTGTGCCCTTCCCTGCAATGCAGCAGACGTTGAGGCCCTCCCAGCCCTCGCCTTCGTCCTATTCTGCTGTTGCTTCTGTCATCCTGATTGCTTTGGCCACAGACTTAACTTACCCAAGGAGAGAGAGGGATTGATTTCATGTTGGTGCTAAATGACCTTTGTTTCCCTTGCTGTAATCTGGAGTTTCTTTGTCTTTAAGCATCTGAAATCAGTGCAGTGCTCGCTATTGAACCTTCCTCTGTGGGCACCAGCCATGGGGGTGGGGGTGGGGTGGACAGGGGGTGCGCTGGAACAGGCTGCAGCTGCCAACCTCTTATGTGCTCCCCAGACTCCAGGCTGGGTGTTTAATTGCTGAGTCCCTGATTCCTCTCTGCTCTCATCTAAGACCCCTTCTTCATCCTTCCCAGAAGGCTTGATCCATCCATCCATCGATCTTCCTAGCACCTTTAATTGACAGACTCATGCAGATAACACTCCTGGCTGTTGGCCTTAAGGGGTAGAGTGGTCCTGTGTGGCCTTGCAGTGATGGCCCCATCGTCTTTGTCATCTTCCTGCCCTCTGCAGGCTACCTGGAAATGTATTGCATATTGGGGGCAGCAGGTGCACCAGGGAAGATGGTAATGACACAGGTATCCCAAATGGGCCCAGAACCAGGAGACTCCAGGTTACTCTTGGTAGGTCCTGAGAACTATGTTGAAAGCCCAGCCTCAGTTTGCCTCCTGGAGAAGTGGCTGTGGTGCTCATCAACCTTGACTTGACAACTCTCTATGGGGGTTGTGGGATAACCTGGAGGTTCTGCCTTTCTGACCATCTTCCAGGGACTCCATCCCCTGGGATCCTGCAAAGGCAATGGTGTGTTTTCGAGGGGGACTGATTTGAGCATGGTTCCAACGAGGCACCTGAATGAAGCCTTTCTTGCAGATGGCATTTTTGGAGATCACTGTAGTGGAGAGCACCTTTAAAGTGCTTTGATTTTCAGATCCTGCTTTCTTGTGGTTGTGGCAGATCAGGGTAAGGTCCAGAGCACTGCCTTGGTCATAGAAGTGGATGGGCGGGGGGAGTGCTTTCCTCTGAGGGGGAAAACAGGTATCTCTGATGGGAAGGATTAAGGTAGAAAAATAGAATCAAAATATATATGTTCCAAATGGTATGGATAAAGTTGTGTGGACTTGGGAGTGATATTCTGAACTGGAGAGAGGTCAGTTAGCATAAATGAAAAGGCATCTACTTCTGATGGGGGGGGTAGTTATTTTGAGACAACTCCCACCATGGGGTTTGTGAGGAGGAAAACAGGAATTCCCTCATTATTCAGCAAACCACTTATGGCAGGCTCTGGGAGGCATAACAGGGAATCTAATGAATTTGATCCCTCTGTTGTGGGGTGTAATGTCTAGTGGGTTATTCCTGCTTAGGTTATTAGAGAAAAAGTTCTTCCCGAGCTTGCTTTGGTACCACATATGCTAAAACTGGACCGATACAGAGAAGATTAGCATGGCCTCCGCACAAGAAGTTCATCCCTAGCTTTTTTGTTTTTGTCTTTTTTAACTTTTTATTGTGGGAATTTTCATGCATGCACAAAAGTAGAGAGAAAAGTAATATGATACCCATTTTGAGCCATCATGAACTCATGGCCAATCTTGTTTCATTTATTTGCCCCCCCCCCCCATTCCCCACAAGATTATTTTGAAATAAATCCCATCATGGTATCATTTCATTCTTAATTATTTCAGTATACATCTTAAAGATAAGAATTCTTGTAAGGAAATAGGGGTGCCTGGGTGGCTCAGTCGGTTGAGTGTCTGACTTTGGCTCAGGTCATGATCTCGTGGTCTGTGAGTTCAAGCCCCGTGTTGGTCTCTGTGCTGACAGCTAGGAGCCTGGAGCCTGCTTCAGATTCTTTGTCTCCCTCTCTCTCTCTCTGCCTCTCCCCTGCTCATGCTCTCTCTCTCTCAAAAATAAATAAACATTAAAAAAATTAAAAATTCTTGCAAGAAAACAAACACTACTATTATTGTATTCCCTAAGTTAACAGTAATTTCTTAAACAAAAATTTTTTTAATGTTTATTTTTGAGAGAGAGAGGGCGTGCATGCAAGTGGGGAGGGGCAGAGAGAGAGGGAGACACAGAATCTGAAGCAGGCTCCAGGCTCTGAGCTGTCAGCATGGAGCCCTATGTGGGGCTTGAACCCATGCACTGGCCAGATCATGACCTGAGCTGAAGTCGGATGCTTAACCAACTGAGCCACCCAGATGCCGCATCCAACAGTGATTCCTTAGTATCATATTGAATTAGTGCTCAGATTCCCCTATTTGTGTCATAAAAGTTTTTCAAAATTTTTTTGAGTCAGGATTGAAAAAATCCAGTGTAATTGGTGATATATCACTTTATAAGTTTTCTCTTCCAACTTTTTTTTCTTTATAATTTCTTTTTTTGGGTTTTTTAAAAAATATATTTTTATTTTTGAGAGAGAAAGAGAGAGAGAGAGAGAGAGAAAGCAGAGAGAGAGGGAGACAGAGGATCCGAAGTGGGCTCCAAGTGGTCAGTGCAGAGCCTGATGCGGGGTTCTAACTCTTGAACGATGAGATCATGACCTGAGCTGAAGTTGGACGCTTAACCAACTGAGCCACCCAGGCACCACATCTTTATAATTTCTTTATTCGAGAAACTTAATTATTTTGGGGAGTCAGGATTTTGTAGATGGTATCTCCTGGTGTCATTTAACATGTTCTGCTGTTCCCTATGACACTGTAAGTCGATATTGAGTTTTAGAGGTTCTATCACATTTGTTTGTTTGTTTGTTTGTTTTTTGGGCAAGACCGCGCTTTGGAGTTTGTCTAATTGTCTGTTTTAGTGACGTTGGCAGCTGTTAATTGATTTTGTCCTTGGAGTTTGAAGGCTGGTGTGGAGGATACTGTGTCTGCCATGGGAGAGCGTGTGACAGACCCACGAGCTGGCTGGATTTGGGGTCTGAGCCTGTGGAGTGTGCAGGAGTCCTGGCCTTGGAGTCCCGAAGTCCCAGGGCTGGAAGGGGCACGGGCGGGAGCCGATCTGCTCCCTGGTCCCAGAACAGATGGCTGCTTGTTCTCTTCTCAGGAGGTGGCTGGGTCCTGCCCTTTGTGGAAGGGCCTGTTACTTGCCCTCTCTTGTCTGATGTTTGAATGCCACTTGGTTGGCTGTTATTGCTTTAAAGAACAAACATCTCCCTTTACCAGCTTCACATTTTAAGACTCACTGAGTGTGTGAGAAGTTAGACTCGTAGAGTTAAGGGAGAGAATTTGAGGCAGAAATGAGGTTTTTTTTTTTTTTTTTTTTTAATGTTTAATTTTGAGAGAGAGAGCAAGCACGGGAGGGGCAGAGAGAGGGAGACAGAGAATCTGAAACAGGCTGTCAGTGCAAAGCCCAACATGGGGCTCAAACTCAGGAACGGTGAGATCATGGCCTGAGTCGAATTTGGATGCTCAACTGTTTGAGCCATCCAGATGTCCCAAGGTTTTTAATTCCTTTGGAGCCACTGTTTTAATCTCCCATTTGGTGTCCCTGCTTCTTGTCCTCCTTATCCATTCTTATGGTGGCCAGAGTGGAGTTTTAAAACTTCAAGTAAAATCAAGTCTCTCCAAGGTAGAAATCTCTCCATAGGCTTCTCATTATAATTTAAATGAAGTCCAAACTCTGAAGCTGGGCCTGCATCCCCTGCCTGGTTCTCTGATCTCACTACCAGTTTCCCTCTCACTCACGGCGGTCACTGTATTTCTGCTGCAAAGGCCTTTCTGTTTCTGGAACATGCCATGCTTGTTCCTACCCCAGGCCCTTTACACATGCTGTTTATGGTGACTTAATTGAGTGGTGCTTCCTCATTGTTGGGTGTCAGCTCAAATGTCATCTCTCTTTTTTTATATTTACTTTTGGGAGAGCACAAGTCGGGGAGGGGCAGAAAGAGGGGGACAGAGGATCCAAAGTGGGCTCTGTGCTGTCAGCAGCGAGCCCAATGTGGGGCTTGAACTCATGAACCGTGAGATCATGATCTGAGCCAAAGTTGGATGCTCAACTGACTGAGCCACCCAGGTGCCCCAAATGTCATCTCTTCTAAAAGGACTCCCCTGACCATCCGATCTAAGCAGCTTCCTCCAGCCATTATTGCTTTGCCCTGATTTATTTCCTCCATGGCACTTACCATTAACTGATATTATGTAATAAACAATTTATTGACTATTCCCACTCCTAGAATATGAGCTCTCTAACAGCAGGGACTTTGCCTTTTTCACCCCGGGGCCCCCATTGCCCCAATAGGAGGTGCTTAGTAAGTATTTGCTGAATGAATGAATGGGTGCTTACGAGATTCACTGACTCCCCAGAAGAAATATGCCCATTGCCTATTCCCCGGGGTCCTCGTAGGACTGCAGTGTGCCCTCTGACACAGATTTCAAGATGCCTTCTCTTGGCTGAGATTGGGGAATGTCCTCTTCCCTCTCCTTCATTTCCCTTGGGAAGAGCGTTTGAACATAAATGTAACAGATTATGTGCACAGGAGGAGTGTTGTTATTACTCTTCTGACTCGTTTCCTGCCCCTGCGTGGTTTGGGGACCCACAGATGCGAGGGTCCAGGCTCAGTCCTGAAGCTGGGGCCGGGCCCCGGGCCTCTCCTGACACTGAGTTCCTAGATCTCGGGTGCTGGAGCTGCTGTCTGGTAGGCAGAGGAGGGCTCCCTTCATTCATGCCAGAGAGGGGCCAGTGGGTGTCTGAATTAGTGAACACCCGCCATTAGTGAATATATATTTTTTCTAAATGCAGCTTTATCTCTTTGGAGCCCGTGTGGTACACAGATGGCTGGTTACCAGGATGTTGCCAAATACAGGGCCTGCCAAGCCCGTTTGGTTACACCAACGAAAATCACTTCTGTGCAGACGGGGGCTGCTGAAGGGCTCAGGAAATGTCTCAGTCGTTTGAAGCAGATGAGGCCCTCTTGCCCTCCCTACCCCACGTCCGCCCCACAAACTGAGTTTCCTTCCCTCTTGAATCCATAAAAAGTAAATGAGGTAGGCAAGATGATCTCAGGTGGACAAATGCTTTTTATTTTAATTGCTATTTTTAAAAACAGTGAGTTCTGGCAAGTGATACTGGTTTTCCACGTATGATGGTTACATAACATTTTTAAAAAGTAAATTTGTTTAAGTAAAAAATTGCGATCAATTTGAAGAAAAGTGTTAAGAAAAGTAACAGTCAGGTGGAACATGGATCTGGGAGAAAATTGAGAAGATGCTGTGGAAATGCCTGCCGTTTGGGGAGCGCCGTTGGAAGGAAGCGGGCACATTTCTCAAATGTTCAAGTGGGCCCAAAACACCAGGGTCCTGGGGTGGTTGAAGCAAGCCAACATCTTTTGAGGCTTGCTGTGGGCTAGGCTTACATACCTGTCTTAATTCTACAAGTTATTCTCTTTATTTTCCGGTAGAGGGACAGAGGCTCAGAGTTTGAGGAGCATGCTGGGGCCAGAATCAGAGGTGGAGGAACAGGGATTTTAACCCTGGTCTGTTGAGGTCCAGAGGCGGTGGTCTTCACTGCTGTGTCATTTGGAACCCGGGATGAGCACTACCGCAGTGCCTGGCTTCTGAGAGGTGCCTAATACGCACGGCCACGGCTGTTACTGTGAATGCATGCAAGTGTAACATACATACAGTGAGCCTACAGATCTCAGGGCACAGCTCAGTTAATTTCCACATATGTATTCACCTGTAGAGATACCACCCACGTGAAGCCGCTGAACTGTCCTGCACCCCAGCAGGCTCCTTCTCGCGTCCCCACAGTCCACTTGTAATTAATGTGGAGTCAGGTCCATTGCCTTGTATGTGGGGTACCTGGGTAGCCTGAACACCCAGAATAAAGGGAAGCGCATATGTAGGATTTCCTGAGTTGGGATTTCTAAGTGGGGCGTCCTAGTTCAGCCCCGAAGAAGAAGGTGTCAGAGAATCCACTCTGATTTCTAGGGATGAGTAAGCTTGGTTTCACCTTCTCCTCCCCTTCTAGACACACTCAGTGGGAACCTGGAGCCGATGCTGTGTTTATTCACTGCCCTTGGAGCAAGGGTGGGTTGAAAAATTGTCACTTGCTTTTAAGCTTATCAGTTATGAACACACTGTTTCATGAAGGCTGGAACTCTAGCCAAGTCCTTCCCGGAGCCCTCCGGTGGGGGGGTGGGGGCGGTGCTGACCCTGCCAGGCCTCAGGGTTAGTCCACTTCTCCAAAGGCAGAAGGGAGCCCCTCTGTTGATTAGAGCCCCCCTCCCCTGCTTTTCTCTTTCTTTACTGTGAGGATCTTGACCAGCCACACTGGATGAGTGTGGTGGGGTCGGGGGGCTGGCTGTTGTCGTAAGTGTTTACTCTCAGGGTATGAGACGACTTGAAACGGCCCCCACACAAGATATGACTCTCACCTGGTTTACAGGACAGATCCCTCCGAGGGGTGGAGTCAGGACCTCCCCTCATTTCTCACCGTCACATGCTCTAAAACCACACTGTCTTGTCTACAGATAGCGGGACTGCACCCGTCAGGGACTCCACCCTGACGCCTGGAAGTTTGCCAGGTGCCTGAGGTAGAGGTTGGAAATGGCCCCTGCAGATTCCTTGAATCCTCATGAAGCCTCTACTGTGTGCCAGATACTGTTCTCGATGCTGGGGATACAGCGGGGCACAGCGCAGGTGCAAAGCCCCGCCCATTCTCCAGGGGCTTTGTTAGGCCCACATGTGTTTTTCCCTTTGAAGCTGATATTTTAAAATTGGAAGGTTCCATGTTGCACGTTTTTTTTTTTTTTTTTTTTTCCCAGTCTTCTCTGGAGAAATCAGAAGCTTTGGCAACATTGGTGGGCCTGCCTTCCTGCATCACAGCTAAACTGGCAGCAGCCTGCTCAGTATAGGGCTGGTCTCTTTCTGCTCACCTTTGTACCCATCCCTGGCCACACCTGTGCTACCTCCTCCACAGCTGAGGGATTGGATGTAGAGTGGGGGAGGCAGGAGGCTCAGGGGTGGGGGGCGGCTGGGGGCCACGTCCCAGCCCTGCATGCCCTTTGGGCTTCCTTTGGTTTTGGGCAGGTCCAGTGTGATTGGAAATGAGGGTTCCTGCAGGAGATGGGCTGCAGAAAGGCCACTGTTCATTGTCTTTAGATGTTCCTCCCCACCTTTCCCTCCCTAATTACCCCCCAATAAAATGACAGCAATTATGGGAGGCTATGTATTACAGTATAAAAACTCAGGAATCCTAAGAGAAGGGACTGGACCGGGAGCTCATGTTGCCTCTGCTCTGGGCATGGCACTAGGCTGGCACTGTGGGCCCACTTGTCGCATTTCATTCTCTGCAACACACCTCCTATCATCATCTCCATTTTTCATAGAGAAGAAAGCTGAGGTTCCAAAGGGGTGACATTTCCAGTGTCACTCAACTTGTACAGCAGAGCTGGGATTCCAGTCCAGAACTGCCTGATGCCAAATTCTATGCCTCTTCTCCTGTCACCAGTTTCACGGTGACCGTGGCTGAGTTACTTGACCCCTCCGCCCTTGACTCTCGCGGTGTATGAAGTGGACGGTGATGCAGCTCAGGTACACGAAATGCATTCCAGGTGTATGAAGATGCTTCAAAACATTAAGAACTGTAGTACCTTCACACATTCTCATTAGTTTTTAAGGAAGAGACTGGATTGGTCTCTTGGGCAGCTGGGCGCCTTTTGAATACTGGGCCTGAGCTGGGGCAAGGGAGGGGGCAGTGGAGCCTAGAAGGGGGGAACTGATTTACCAGGCTTCACGTAAGCTGAAAGGGCTCCTGGCTGCTGTCCTCACTAATTAGAACAGAGATTTCTGCTTCTCTATGAGAACGGGAAGGTCTGGGCTGGAGCCCGGGTTACCTGTTCCATCTGTATTTTAATAGAACATTTATTTTAATAGGATTTAATCTTGAGATGCAAAGACGGAAACAGAAACAGTGTGTAAATCAAGAGGTAACCAAAACAGGCTGTCTGAAAACTAGATCTTCAAAGGTGCCAGGAAGAGCTTTTGAGTGTGACATCAACAAAGGCCAGTTACTGATAGCTGAGAAGGTCCCTCAAGGGCACGGCTGTGGAGAGGCAGGACACAGCCCGTGGTGTAAGTGATGGGAGCAGGGACACCTGGCTTCCACATTGCAGTTCCTCTGACCTTCCTTCCCCTTTTCTGGAAAATGCCCCCACCTCCCCCCACTCTGCAGCATTCACCCTGTCTTTCTCCTCCATGAGTACACAAACACAGGCAGCAGTCCTGATTATAAATGGATTGTGTTCCAAGCATTCATTTGTGCTGTTTCAAGTCACTTCCATCAATGTTTGTGGAAGGCCAGGTGTGTGCCAGGCATGGGACAACAGGATCCTGGAGGAGAATAAGATACTGTCCTTGCCTTAAGCTGCCTGTGCTCCAAGTAGAGACCAGACATGTAATGTGAACCCCATACAGAAGATGGTGGGTGCTGGAGGAGATGGTGACCTCCATCCTGGAGGTCAAAAGAAGGAGGGACCACCCCAAGGAAGGCTTCATGGAGTTGGTGGCGTTTGAGGTGGGCCAGGGAGACTGGACAAAATTTCTGAAGGGAGAGATGGAGTAGGGAAGTACATTCTAGTTAAATGGGACAGGGTACACAAAGGAATGGAGGTAAGGAGAGCGGCGGACACGTTCAGAACTCAGTTGGACTGTGGTGTGGATTTCACATTGGGCAGTAGTGGGAAATGAGGCTGTCAGGGTCACCTCAGGCCATTTTTGTTGGTGTTAAATGCCAAGGAGTGAAGGGCAGGTTAGGCTTCTCTGTTACCTGCCTCCCCCAAACTCACATGGCAGTTTGGTGCCCTAGTTAGCTCAGAAACATAATTAGTATTACAGTTGAAATGGAGCTCTGTAACCTTTGTTTTATTGTAATGCTATTTATTGGGGTTTGGGGCTAGAGGGTCTTCATATTGGAGGAGTGGTAGGTGGTACCTCCCAAATGACTCTTGATTGGCAGTTTAGCTAAATGAGTCAGGAATCTTTTGGTTGCAGGTGACAGACCCCAATTCTAATGAACTTAAAGGGAAAGAGAAATGTATTGGTTTGGGTAATTGGAAAGTTCAAGGGGGACAGATTCAGGTACGGCCGGATCCAGGGCTAGAATAGTATTCTGGACACTGGTTCTCTCTCCCTGTGTCTAAGCTATGCTTTCTTTTGGGTTGGCTGCATCCTCAGGTTGTCCACAAAGAAAGATGATGGCTATTCCAGGCTTAACACTCTGCCAGTGTAGCAATACCAACCAACAGGAAGAGCAAGTCTGTTTTCTGATGATTTTTGAGGGAGTCCCAGGGACCACTCATACTGGACACGGTGGGTCACATGCCCACCTCTGAACTTTGGCCAGAGGGATGAGCTATGCTGATGACCCAAGTCTAGGTGCCCCCTCCTGGTTCTAGGGGTGGAGTCACCTGGACTGAGAAAATAGGAGGGTGGGTCACCTAAGGAAATTTGGTATGTTGCTGTCAGTAGACCAGGGAATGGAAGCTGGACAGGAGAAAACAGCAGCTGTCTGCTCTCCTGGCCCCGGTGGTTTAGTTGGTGTTGGTCTCTGTTCAATCTTGTCTACTTTGCTGGTGGCTGCAGAGGCTGGTACTCTCCCAGATGCAGGGATGCCCCCTTCTGCCTCTGCTGGGTGAGGTGTTCTCTCTTCTTCCATGATGCAGCATATTGGACCCCCCAGCCTTACTAAGCACATTCCTTGGGCACCCCCTTCTGGGGATAGACACCCCCAGAGTCTATCCTGGATATTGGGGCAGTCCAGTGCGTGACTGTGTCAGACCTTGCTTGGGGTCGGCCCTCAACTCTGGGGTTCAGTGATACTTCCCCATCCTCTTTTGCTGGTGCTCTGTGGGGCTTATTTGCCTCTCCACCCAGAAAGTCTGGATTCCTTTCATTTAGATTGCTCCTTCCTCTGACCATCTAGCCATGGATGCTCTTGGTCACAAGGTCCTGTCTGAGAGTGGGGCAGCTCTGTATGATCCATCTCCCTGCTGGAAGCTCAGGCCCGGCGGAGATCTCAGAGGTATGAGAGGTGGGGACCCCTAGACAGCAAGGAAGTAACTGCAGCAGGGCAGAGGGGCAGCCTGAAGCCCCACAGAAAAACCCAGGGAAAGTAGCACCATATGTGATCCTGAATGTACATGGTGTTCAAACAGTGGCCCTCAGTTTCCCTATCTGTGAAATGGGACTAGTTCTAATGAATGACTGATTTTCACTTGTTCTTTAACTGGAATTATTTGTGTTAGCAAAGCTCTTATTCAGCAATTCCACGTCTAGGTACATATGCCCAAAAGAACTGAACGCAGGGACTCAAACGGATATCTGCACACCCATGTTCATAGCAACATTATTCAGAACAGCCAAAAGTGGAAGCAACTCAGGTGTCCTTCAGCAGGTGACTAGATAAACAAAATGTGGTATATCCATACAAAATATTATTCAGTCACAAAATGGAATGGAATTCCGATACAACGTGGATGAACCTGAACACATTATGCTAAGTCACTAAGCCAGAAGGACAGAAATTTGCTTGATCTCACTTATGTGAGGTACTGAGAATAGGTAAAAGCAGAGAGCCAGAAAGTAGAATAGAGTTAACAGGGTTCGGGGTGGTGGTGGGGAAGAGTTATTGTTCAGTGGATCAGAATTTCTGTTTGGGATGATGGAAAAGATTCTGGAAATGGACAGCTGTGATGCTTGCATAATACTGAAAGCCTCTGGATTGCACACTTGAAAATGGCTAGAGGGGTAAGAGAACAAACATCTTATTCAGACCCTCATATGTAAAAAAAAGATAAAAGAGAGTGTTTCCCTGGTTGAAGATGGGGTAACCAGGTTGGGGGAGCTCTAGTCCTGTCTCCATGAGCACTGAAATACATTTGGGGCCAGAGTGCCTTGGGGAAGCCACAGCCCATCCTTCTCTACAGGTTCTGAAGTTGACGGTCCCCAAGACCTCTCTCTTGTCCAAGCCCATCCCCCTCCTCCAATGGTCATGTGTTGATGGGAAGGTCAGCTCAGGGAGAAGGCTCTGGAGAGACTGGGCCACCTTGTGTGAGCTCTCTTTTTATCCCAGCATTTTCCTTTCCTGTAGCTGTGGACTCCTGGACAGGCATTTGTCAGTGTCTTGTGGGGTTCTCCTTGGAGGCCAAGGGGACTGGTGGGTGGGTGGGGACTTCTGGGGGCTCAGCATGGATTCCGGTAGGAGTGTGGAGAGAAGAGTCTTGACTCTGAGCTGACCTTTGGGCACAGATCAGAGCCTGTGGCCACACGACAGAAGGCTTGGGTTTGGTGGCCACAACATGGATGCCTTCGGTGACTGCCAGCCAGACGCGAGCTGGGCAGCAGCCATTCCAGGGGGTGCTGTCCATGGAGAGCAGGCTTCAGGGTGGACATCTCTGCTGTTCCTGACCATCACACAGGCTTAGAACCTTCTTCTGAGCGTTTTCTGGGCTGCTTCTTGCCAATCTGATTTTTTTTAAAAAGAAATGTTTATTATATTTTTAAAATCCATGTTCCTTGCAGAAAATTTGGAAAACACAGAAAAGTACAAAGACTAAAATAAAAATCATCTGCAATCCCAGATGGGGGATTGCAGAGATAACCACTATTAACATTTAATATATTTTTTTGTGGTCTTTTTTCCCTCTAAACACATACCCTCCCACACAGTGTATTTACATCTGCATCTACATCTGTTTCTATATATTATAACAAACTAGGGATTATACTTTAGATATAATGTATTAGGACTCTTGGGGGCAAATGTCAGAAGCCCAGGTTGAATTAAACAAACAAAATAGGGGGATGTATTGGCTGTCATAACCCATTTGTAGAAAGGGCTGGGCCTCAGGGACAGCTGGATCCAGGACCTTGAGCAATCTCTGTTCCTCTCTGTCTCTTGTGTCTGTGTCTCTTTTTGTGTTGGCTTCATTCTCTTGGGCCATCTCTACCTCCGATGTTGAAACCATGGTTACAGACCACTGTGGGTTTAACATTTTAATGCTTTTTCCTCCAGAGAGGGGAAAAAAAATCTCCTTTCCACCAGCTCCGTTTAGACAAACCCCAAGGAGTTCCAATTGGTTTGGATCACATGCCCATCTGTGCATTAATCTCTACATGGGGGTTGGGTGGGGATTTATGCTTGGCCCAGCCTGAGTCAGGGCTCATCCCTGTGGCTGGTGTGGGTATTGTGAGCATAAGAGTCCTTTCCATTGGGAGAGGAGCAGATCCCTAAAGTAAAGGTGGGGAGTTTCATTATCAGATGAAGGGGTAAAAGTGACTTGGGCCAGGCAGAAACCATAGACAAAAGTTGCTTTGGCATTGGTTCCAGCCCTGGGGGGGGGGGGGGAGTAGCACAGTGTTTTGAGTGGGCATGTGGGCCCTCATTCACATACCCATTTAATGAAAGATCAATTGATAGCATCCCATGAGCAGTACAGTTTGGCCACACCCATCACCATTACGCATATGTATAGTCCCTTCGACCCAGGGAACCCCCTTTGAGAATTTATCCCGCATCTATATTTGCACATGTGTGGAACGATATAGTACAAGGTCATTCACTGCAATATTGTTTGAAACAGCAAAATGCTGGAAACAAGCAAATGCCTATCAGTAGAGAACTGGGCACCTGGATTCATGCCCTGGAATGCCATGTGACTTAAAAAGGAATAGGGAACCTTTCTAGGGTCCAATGTAAAGTTCTCCCAAGATATTCTGAGTAAAGAAAAGCAAGGTGCAGGATGGAGTGTACAATATATGTTGTTGTTTTTTTTTGTATAAAAAAGGGTGAAAATAGGACTCCATCTTTGTGTTGGCTTATGTTTGCATAAAGAAACTGCAGAAGGATGTGTAGAAACCATTCCATGAGGTGGCTGGGGAGCTGCATGGGGACAAGGATAAGACAATGCCTTTCACCATATATATACGTGTGTGTGTGTATATATATATATATATATATATATATATATAAACATTTTAACTGTTTGTTTATTTATTTTGAGAGAGAGAGATAGTGAGCAGGGGAGGGGCAGACACACACACCCACACACACACAGAATCCCAAACAGGCTCCACACTGTCAGCGCGGAGCCTGACGGTGGGGCTTGAACTCACAAACTGTGAGATCATTGCCTGAGCTGAAATCAAGAATCTGATGCTTAACCAGCCAAGCCACCCAGGCGCCCCTCACCATATACCTTCTAATACATTTGGCTTTTGAACTACATTAATGTATTATTAAAAAATCAACAGATCATTTCCTTTTGGAGTGATCAACAAGTTTGGGAGTCAGAAATCTGGTGTCAGTGTCTGTTGCACGCAGTGCAAATGTACCTAAAGCTGCTGAATTGTAGTGTTTAAAAAAAATTTTTTTTGGTGTGTATTTATTTATTTTTTTGAGAGAGAGAGAGAGAGAGACAGAGAGAGTGCAAGTGGGGGAGGGGAAGAGAGAGAGGGAGACACAGAGTCCAAAACAGGCTCCAGGCTCTGAGCTATCAGCACAGAACCTGATGTGGGGCTTGAACCTATGAACTGTGAGATCATGATCTGAGCCTAAGTTGGACGCTTAACCGACTGAGCTGCCCAGGCGCCCCTGAACTGTATTCTTTAAAATGGTCAAAATAGTAAATTTTGTGTATGTTTTACCACCATTTTAGGAGTGAAAAAAAAGTCAGCAGACCGAAAAAAAAGTGGAAAAGCCAGAAAAATAACCAACCAGAAAAACTCCATGGAATGTGAGCTCTGAAGTCAAGTGGCCTGGGTTCAAATCCTGCCTTTGCGATTTTGTAGCCCTGGGACTGTGCATAAATTGTTTAATTTCTCAGAGATTCAGGATAGTCATTTGTGAAGTGTGGATAATAAAAGAATCTGTATTCTGAGGGTGAATGAGAGGTTGGGATGAAGTGTGGTGCCCAGGAAACATGGGCCTCCCTGTGAGTTTAGCTCTGCAGGAAAGGAGGATGGCCACAGGAGGCTTACCACCTCCCCTCTCGCTAGGTGGGACCTTTGCATTTTAATGAAGACTCTTGAAGACCGAAAACATCCTAGACCCAAAGGGAGGAATGGTCGGAATTTCAGAAAAATTTATAGCTCCTTTCTGGGGACAATGAGTTCTTATCATTTTCCAGGGAGAGTTTAACTTTCACCTTGGCCTCCCCCTTTGGCCCCCAGGTGGTTGAGCTGGAAGCTGGAGAACAAATGACCTGCCCTTGGAAAGGGGGTGAGCCAGGAGAAGGGAGAAAGGACAGCCGAGGTTCAGACCGGAGATGGACGGAGCCTGAGCTAGCTGAAAGGTCCAAGCGGGAAGGTTTGAAGCTGGAGAAAATGAGGCAGTCATTGCAGACAAATGAGCCCCGACCTCCCTCAGCCCCTTATCTGCCTTTAGCTATTGCTCTCCGCTCTCCTTTACAGCAGAACTTCCAGAAGACCACCTCTGGCTTTGCTCCCCACGACGCCACATGGCTGCCTTTCTGCCCTCAGCTCAGAGTCATTTGACACAGCTCAGTGGTCCCTCCTTCTTAGAATGCTTTCTCCGTTTTGCTGGTGAAAGCTCCCGCTCCCGCTTCCCCTCTGTCTCCCGCAAGTTCACCGCCTCCTCCTTCCCTGACTTCCAATGCATTGTGGAATTCTCTGTCTCCCTCCTGGTGTTCACCTGGGTGTCTGAAAGTCATTCCAGATGGAGCAGTTCTACAGTGAAATTCCTGTGCTCTCTCTAGCCCCCTACTCATCCCTTAGGTAGCTTTCACCATCTCACTTGCTTAGCCCAAATTCTCGGACTCACCCTTGACTTCTCTGTATTCTTCTTGCCCACATTCAATCTCGCTCTGGGTTATTGAGGTGACTTTGTATTTTTTGATTTGTATTTATTTATTTTTAAAGTTTATTTACTTATTTTGAGAGAGTCAGAGAGAGAGAGAGAGAGAGAGAGAGAGAGAGAGAATGCAAGCAGGGGAGGGGGCAGAGAGAGAGAGAGAGAGAGAGAGAGAGAGAATCCCAGGCAGACTCCATGCTGCCAGCACAGAGCCCGATGTGGGGCCCAAACTCACGAACCGTGAGATCATGACCTGAGCCGAAATCAAGAGTCAGATGCTTAACTGACTGAGCCACCCAGATGCCTCAAGGTGACTTTTTCACTGGCCTCCCTGCTCCCTGCCACTCTTTGCCCCCTTACGGTTCTTCAACACTGCAGTCTGAATGATCCTTTGAATCTGTCAGTCAGATCACATCTCTGTTCTGCTTACAACTCTGCCTTCTATGGCTTCCTGTTTCCTCATAGTAGAAGCCAAAGTTCTTACCATGGCCACGGGCCCTACATGATCTGTTCCCTGTAATTTCTTTCTTCCTTCCTTACCTTCCTTCCTTCCTTCCTTCCTTCCTTCCTTCCTTCCTTCCTTCCTCCTTCCTTCCTTTCTTCTTCTTCTTCTTCTTCTTCTTCTTCTTCTTCTTCTTCTTTTTTTTTTTTCTTTCTTTCTTTCTTTCTTTCTTTCTTTCTTTCTTTCTTTCTTTCTTTCTTTCTTTCTTTCTTCCTTCCTTCCTTCCTTCCTTCCTTCCTTCCTTTCTTTCTTTCTTTCTTTCTTTCTTTCTTTCTTTCTTTCTTTCTTTCCCCCATGATTTCTCTGCCCTCAGCCCCTGTTCTTTATTCTGGGCTCTGTCTGCACTGGCCACACTGGCCTGTTTGAGACTTCTTGACTAATTAAGGTATGCTTCTACTTAAGGACCATTGCCCTTGCTGTTCTGTCTACATGGAATGCTTTTCCCCAGACACCCTCACCACTTGCTTCCTCACTCCCTTCAGGTCTTCTCTCAGATGTCATCTTCTCATCGAGGTCTTCTCTGATGACCCTGTTTAAATTTGCAAACTGTTCTCTGCTTTATTTTTCTTCGTGGCATTTGCCATCACTTGATATACCTCATATTTAAACTTTTTATGTTATTAGGTGTTGATTATCTCTTTCCTCCACTAGAATATGAGCTCCAAGAGGGCAGAGGTTTTTGTCTGTTTTGTTCACTGTTCTCTCTCTGTGGCCTGGAACGATGCCTGGCACATTGAAGATGCTCAACAGGAATGAACGAATCACATTTGGTTTTCATAGGGAGGGTAATAGGATGACATTTCAAGGCTTTATGTGGCTCATATGATCAGATTTACATTGTGAAGGGTCACTGGAGCTCCTGGGGAGAAATTATTGGAGTGGGACAAGAGTGGGATTGTGGAGATTGGTTAGGAAGATGTCAGTGGCTTCGGGATGCTGGTGGAGGGGGATGGAAGGACATCGACGGACCCGGGAAAAATGTAGCAGGTAGAATGAAGGGATCATTGATTGTTGGAGCTGCGCTTCTCAAACTTTACTGTCTGTGCACGTCACCTGGGCATCTTGTCAAATTGCAGATTCCCATTGGCAGGTCTGGGGTAGGCCTGAGAAACTGCATTTAGACCAGCTTCCAGGGGACGTCCTGCTGCTGGTCCACGACACAGCTTGAGTAGTAGGGGTTGGATGTGAGGCATAAGGCAGGAGGAAGAGTCAGGGTGCTCAGTGCCTTTATTTGGGAGACAGAACTTGGGAGGAGGAACAGGTTGGGGGAAATGGGGTCACTTATGGGCATGTTGATTTTGAGGTGCTGTGAGACCCCAAGTGTAGATGTTCAGTTGGCAGTGGGGTCTGTAGCTGACAGGAGAGGCCCGAGCAGGAGACAGACAATTGCGGGTCCTCATAGGGACAGCAAACGCAGCCCCAGTGTGGGTAAGACTGAGTAGGGAGAGGGTGCATTGAAGGTGGTCAGGGCTGTGGGGACCCCTACTCTCTGGAAGTTGTATTATTGCCATGAAAGATGGATTGCCAAGGCAAGGGCATTGGGTTAAGATACCTGATTGGATGTGGGGCAGATGTTTTTCTTCACTAGGCTCATTCAATACTGTCCTGACCTTGGGGGTTTAATAGCCTCACAAAGAAAATGTGCAGGAGCCTTTTCCCTGAAGGCAGTGGCCAGTCCAGGGCACATGGAGGAAGCCAGACAGTTCTGGTTCTCAAGAAGGCAGGACATCCTCCAGTTTTGGTGCAGCTGTCCTGATGGGCCTGTCCTGGAACATTTGGGGGTTCTGCTGCCTTGGACCCCCAGCGTGGACTTGGGCGAACCTAGTCTCAGATCCCACTTAGCCAGGCGAACTGGAGCAAGGCACCGCACCTCTCTGGACCTGCATGATGGGGTAATAATAGCCGTGGTTGTGAGGGTCAGTGAGATGTTGTGTATAACATGCCGAACCCAGAGGCTATAGAGTTGTAATAGTTCTCTCCAGAGGGTGTGCACAGTCAGGATGGGCACTGGACTTGCCCACTCCCTCCCTCCCCGCTCCCCTGCAAGCGCCTGGCTTGGCCCCACTTCCAAACACTTCTCACGTTCATGGTCCTGCTTCCTCCTCCAGCCCTCTCCTTGGCTTGAGCCCTCTCCTGCCATTTAGATCAGTCCCCATGATCTCTCTTGCTCTGAATCACACCCCCACTGGTGCCCATACGTTCAAGCCGGTCTCTCATCCATTCACTTTTCCACTCTGAGCCTGGCTGTAAACCCCCTGGGGGTGTTGTCCATCTGTTCATCCATGTCCCCCGTTGCTCTTTGGTCCTTGAGGCTGGGTAGGTGCTGAGGACCCAGTGGGGATGAGGCAGGCCTGATCCCTCCCCTTACGGAGCGCTCAGTCGGGTGGGGAAGACAGGGATCGAGCGGGTGGTTGCGGTGGAGGGGCTGGGTGCTGTGACACGGGAGGCTGTGCTGTGGCAGCAGACAGCACAGGGGGCCTGACCCAGGGTGGGCATGCCATCTCCAGGAAGGGACATTCTGGCAAGTCTGGAGAGGGGGTGTGGGCAAGGAGAAAGGTCTGGACGGAGGGCTGTGGTGGGAGTGACAGGTGGCTCAGTAGAGGAACGGGCAGGTTTTGTGGGCTGGGGGGCAGGTGAGGAGGGGACGTGAGAGGGATGAGATGAGGTTGGGTGGGTCCAAGACAAGGGGCTCTTGAGGGCATGTTAAAGAGTTGGGTTTGGTCCTAATGGTGGAGGGGAGCCATTGAAAGGAGGGTGCCGCCATTTACTTTGCACTAATTTTCCACTTTCATTTCTGTTCATTGTGGTGGATACACATAGAACTTACATTGTAGCCATTTTGATGTGTACAGTTCGGTGGCATTATTTTTGATCACCAAACAGAAAGCCCGTCCCTGGTAGCAGTCTCTCCCTTTCCCCTCTACACCCCTAACCACCCACCAATCTGCCCTCTGTCTCCAGATTTGCTTATTCTGGACATTTCACTTAGATGGAATCCTATAATATGTGGTCTTCTGTGATGGGCTTCTCTCACCTGGCATCGTGTTTTCTCTGTCTTTTAGCCTATGTTAGTACATCGTTCCTTTAAAAACATTTTTTTTTTAAGTTTATTCATTTTGAGAGAGAGAGAGTGTGTGCATGTGAGCGGGGGAGAGGCAGAGAGAGAGGGAGAGAAAGAATCCCAAGCAGGCCATGCACTGTCAGTGCAGACCCCAAAGTGGGGCTCGATCTCACGACCACGAGATCACGACCTGAGCTGACATCAAGAATTGGACGCTTAACCAACTGAGGCACCCAGGCGCCCCAGGACATCATTCATTTTAACGGCTTATTATACTAATGTCCTTTTAAAGGACATAGCGTATTTTATTTATCCATTCATCTGTGGTTGGTCGTTTGGGTCATCTGCACATTTTGGCTATTGTGAGTAGTGTTACTGGGAGCATTTGTGCACAAGTTTTTGTTTGAACCCGTGTTTTCACTTCTTCGGGGTATGTTCCTAGGAGTGGAATTGCTGGCTCGTGTGCTGACTCCGTGTTTAACTCTCGGAGGATACGCTGCCCGTTGTTTCCCAAAGAGGCTGCGTGGTTACACATTCCCACTGGCATTGCACAGGGTTCCAGTTTTTTCACGTCCTTGCCAACACTTGTTATTTATTATTATTTTTTAAAATTATGGTTATCCTGGTGGGTGTGATCAGCTTTTCACTTTAGAAAGATCCTTGTGTCTGGAGCATAGATTGAGGGGTGTGGTGGACGGAGATGGGTTAGGATGGGGTGGCCGTTGTCCAGGTGAGAGATTGATAGGTGACCAGGTGACAGTGGGGTGGAGAGAAGAGACCAGTTTGGGAGGTGGTGAAGACTTAGTGAGATGCACTGAGGCCTTGGGTGGGGAAGAGGGGGTCAGGCGTGACTTACTCACATGATATCCCTGCAGGCTAGCTCTGCGCCAGCACATGATGGGTGCTTTATAAATACTCACCCGAACACTAGATTCCTGAGGAGGAGAAATGGGCCTTTGGAGCTCTTTGTGCTCTTACGGATGGCCCTTCCCATGGCTGTGCCTGATATAATCCTCGGGCTTGGAGGGGAGGGTGAAGAGAGGTCTCAGGTAGCCCCTCTTCTGAGGGAGGCGCAGGGTTACGGAGCCCCCTGATCTGGATCACCTCCATCCTTCTTCATTTCCAGGTCTCCAGGAGACCACGTGGGTGGGGCTGGGGAGCTGGAGAGAGTGGCTTTTTGGGGGAGGGTGTGAACCTGTGGGGACCAGTCCAGGACTGGACTGGCAGCTCTGAGGACGTGGAGCCTTTTCTGGGGTCCCCAGCCTCAGGGTAAAAGCACTTCCTGTGTATAGGTCACTCCACGTGAAATTCCCTGCTGCTCCTCCAGGGACACCCAGGGAGAGCTCACAGGTTTCCTCCATTCTTGACCCTTCTGTCAGGGTTCCGGAGGACCCAGAAAGACCTGGCCCAGCCCTTTGTGTGGTTCTTGTTGACGTTCTTGTCATAGGCCCCGCCTCTGGGTGTACCTGACCTACTGGGGTTTCTCCAGCTCTGCAGCCTTTTAATGATGGATTTTGGCCTAGATAAGGAGGGAAGTGTCTTTCGATCTAAAAGCTTGCAGCAGCTTCCCTTTTCTTTCTCCTCTCTCCTCCCTTTTCTCTCTTTTCTCTCTCCCTTTTCATCCTCTGCCTCTCTGCCGGGTTCCCCTGCCCCCAACCCCCTTCTGTAAATCTGCAAAACAAACACCTTAAAAAAAATCCCATTCATCTGTTCCGTGTGCAGCTCCAAGCAGGATAAAGCCTCTGCCTCCCTTGGGAGCTGGCTTTTGAGCTTTGGGCATTAGCTCTGTTTATGTGGCTTGGGACAACTGGAGGAGAATCCCAGGGCACTGCCGTGTGGCCCGGGGCCTTGTCAGGCCTCAGAGGCTCTGACCCAGATACGTGGGTGGGTGGCCCTCTGCTCACCTTCCAGTCCAGAGAGGGACCGAGAAAGGACAGGCAGGGGGCCAGAGATCACTAACCTTTGAGCGGTGGCAAAGCCAGACGGTCTGCTGCAGTCACCCCTGGCCTGTGGGCTTCTTGGCCGACTGGACCTCTGCCTGTTCTCCTCTCTCCAGGGAGAGCGTGGGGACTGGAGGTCAGATTTGCTGGGGGGGGGGGGGGGGGCACCTCCGCCCAATGATGGCTCATTGTGTTCCCAGCTACCCAGGTGAACCTTGCAGCAGCAGCAGGTGCTACCCTGACAAGCACACGGCCATGTCCTTGGCCATGTCCTTTGCTCTGCCGAGGGAATTTATTGTTCAGCACCGTGGGAGGTGTGGGGGGTTGCAAGGAGCACACTAGGTGTCCTCCTCAGGAGCTTGGAGTTTGCACTGCAAGTGAGAACCCTGCTCACAGGGCTGGACCCTGATGGAACAGGGAAGGTGAAGTTCAGCCAGTCCATGTTTTGCTGCCCAAAGGCGGAGGGGGCAGGGGGTGGTGGTGGTGCAGAGGGGCTGCAGCTGTCTTCGCTTTTATTCTTTGCTTCGGTGGCCTGTTCATTCACTCGGTGCATGAACGGGATAGCTCGGACCGCAGATTGTGGAGTCAGACTTCTTGAGTTTAGAGTTCTGGGTTCCCTCCAAGAACTGGCTATGTTTCCCAAGCCTCAGCTGACTCATTTATGTAGATGAAAACATCTCCTTGTCCTGATCATCCTCACAGAATTGTGCTTGGCAGAGAAGGTGATAAGAAACCTCATCAGTGTAATTATTATGCAAATGTAAGGTCTTAGTTTTTGAGGGCCTGCAGTGAAGGAATGTGGCCCTGGGCCCCGTGGGCGTGGGTGGGCTGACTGGGCGTGGGTGGGCTGACGAAGTGGCCCCGGCCTTCAGAGCATATATAGCTACCATGCCGGCCTGCAACTAGACACATTTCATGGAGGATCTGGCTGGAAGGTTCTCATCATGTTTTCTCATGGGGCACTGGCCCAGCATGGCCCTCAAGCTCTTCAATTCATTCAACAAATAGTGACTGAGTGGCCACGGGAGCCAGGCAATGTTTAGGCGCACGCTGGAGGCCAGCAAAGGGCCCGGGTGCCCCCCAAGTCTTGAAGCTGTGCCCGCCTCCTCTAGCAGAAGGAGGCTCTGGGTCCTCTACATCCTGCCACACGCTCTCAGGTTCTGAGTCCACGGGCTTCAGCGGCGCTCATTGGCTGGATGATTTTTGTGGCTGGCCTAGATGTGGCCTCTTCCTGTCACTCTTTGGTCTGGCCAGCTGGGGCAGAGAGTAGATCTGGGAGGGGGTGACAGAGTCCCTGGGCAGGGGCCTTTAATTCTCAGTGGCCCCAGCTGCCTGTGGAGGCCGACCTCGTGCCTCCTGGGGAGAATAATGCCATTTCCGTGGACAGACCCTTCCAGTGTTACTGACGTTGATGCATCAGCTTGTCACTTAAGTGACCAGGGCAGCTGGAAATGATGCAGCAGGGGGGCCAAAGCAGCAGCCTCTCCTCAGCCCCGATTCCCTGTGGCAGGTGCTGGGCCTGCTCCCTGAGGCCTCGCGTGCTCTGACTTGATGGGTTGCAGGAAGCAGATGTGGCAAGGCCCTTCCCCACACCCAGACTCCTTCATTAGATGCCTCTGGATTCTTTGAATTTTTTTCCCCCAATGAGTATGTAATGATATTTATAATAAAAATGTACAATTCAGAAATAGAGTGATGGCCTCTCACTCAGTGATGTCCTTTTTAAAAAAAATATTTATTTTTGAGAGAGCACAAGTGGGGAAGGGGCAGAGAGAGGGGGACAGAGGATCTGAAGCCGGCTCCATGCTGACAGCAGTGAGCCTGATGCGGGGCTCGAACCCACGAACTGCAGGATCTTAACCCGAGCTGAAGTTAGATGCTCAACCGACTGAGCCGCCCAGGTGCCCCTCAGTAATGTCCTTTGAAATAATCCAGGATAGGTTATTTGTATTTAAAAGATATTTCTGTAGGGAGTTAGCAAATGAAAAGCAGCTTTCTCTTGAAAAAAACCCAAGAACCAAAATAACTCATGTCAGGCTCTCTTCCCAAGCAGCATATCTTTTGGGCATCACGTTGGTCTAGGAGGAAACCCTCAAGGCTCTTGAACTACTCTTTTCCCAACAGAGTTTAGCCAATGATTCCAGTGTCTGAGCCGCCAGCTCTCAGAGACCAGGGCTACTGCGGTGGGGAGCCATTTAGAACTTGCCACCCAGGGTCCCTTAGAATCCTAGCTTTGCCACTTACTTGCTGTAGGACCTTCCACTTAACCTCTCTAAGCCTCAGTTTTTTTATGTGTAAAATGGGAGCATGGTTCTGTACCTCCTTCATCGGGTTGTAGAAAAGATTAAATGAAATAATGCTTGTCAAGAGCTTTACATTGTACTACATGAATATTAGCTAGGATTATGATGAGGATGAGGAAGTACGGATATTTTTATTATTTTTACCATCCACGTCCAGAGGAGTAATCCAAGATCAAGGGAGTGACATGAACTTAGACCAAACTAGCGGGGAATGGGTTTACTCTGCCTCTTGAGCAGGAAGTTGAGGTCAAAGTAACAATCTGGTCTACTCAGCCAAATTGCAGTGGAGGTAACACTGGCCTGTCCCATGCTGCTCTTTTAGCCCTCCAGCTCTCAGGGTCTGTGAGCTCCTCATTTTGTTTATCCACCGTTTAGTTCATTCAGTACCGGTCACTATGCTGGGGGCTGGCCTGGCAGGCAGGGCTCATGTCAGAGACCAGGGAAGCGGCCTGGACAGGGGCAGCCCATCAAGGCCCTCTGTTCTCACTGAGTCAGGAGGTGAGCCTGGCCAGGGGAGTGAGTTTCTGTTCATTACTTGGAGATCTTGGTTATCCAGTGTGCTCTGGGTTGCCAAGTTCTTTTTCTGAACCTTCCAGTCATACCACACTGCAAGGGTCATGCCTGTTTTCCAGTGTGTTCCTGGAGGCATGCATAGTTATCTTGTCCTTCCTTTCCTAATGTCCCGGGGAAAGAAGCTAATGCTAGGAGGAGGCAAGAGGGCTGATACCACAAGTTTGGTTCATCGGCATTAGATTCTGGAGGTTGGATTGGAGCATGTTGGTAAGGTGAGATCGCAGCCCTGACCCCCTGGGCTGAGTCAGCTATGCTTGGTTGCTTGGCTGCAGGTGGACCCCTTGCCCTGGCCATTCATCTCCCGGTGATGTACCATGGTCACACACAGGAAAGGGCGAGAATGAAAAGGGGCCACGTGCTCTGTCTCAGTGTTGGAAAACGGCTCCAAGCATTTGTCTTTCTAATGAACGAAGCTTTCAGAGATTGGGAATAGCATTATTCATTGAAAAGACTACATATTTACCCTGAAATTCTATGGTCTGTCTCCACCGAGACTCAGTTGTTTGAGCCAGTGATGAAACTCTATAACTGGCATGTTCCTGAGTAATAACATATTCAGAAGAGTTAAGAGTTAAGAGGCAGAGTCTGGGAGTGTGGTGGAGTGATAGCTTAGCGAGGTGAGCCCAAGTCCGGCAGATAGTTGGGTGGTTCCTTAACATGGATGGTTTAACACACACCTATGCTGGGCATGAGGATGTGGGGCTTTTTCTCTCCTGGGGTCTACTAGGAATTCTGCCAAGACTTGGGACCACGTAGTAAGCAGTGTATCCTTATGTTAGCCTCATTTTTTGGTTCAATAGTCGAGCTTTACTTACTATGATTGTGTAAGAATCGCTTATTGTTGAGCCAAGGAGGGCACTATAATTATATTTCCTTTCTTGTAGAAGCTTTTATTTTTCCCGGAGTTAGTGATTAATGCGTTTCTTCCATTAGCATAGTTTTCTGTGTACTTACTTTTGTTTTTCTGTTTTACTGTTTTTATTTATTGTCATAATTCCTTGAGTAGTCTTTTTTTTTTTTTTCTACCAAGAGTTTGCACCTATTAGATATCCTGTTAGTTCCGTTCTTTTCATCAGGAGGCTTCACTTCCAGAGCCCTCTATCCCCTACTGCACCTGTTATGGTAAAAGGATAGCCATTTTATTAGGCACAAAATCTGTAGGTTAGAATTTCAGGTAGGGCACATCAAAGGTGGATGGCTCATCTCTGCTTCACAATGCCTGAGACCTCATCCTGGATGGCTCAGATGGCTGGAGATGGCTGGGATGCTCAGCTGGGGCCATACGTCTGGGGCCTCAGTTCTGGCTTGGTTCCTAGGTTTCTCTTGTCGCATCTGCTGTGGCTGAAATGTCCAAAATGGTTTCTTCACGTGTGTGGTGTGGACTGGATGTCTGGAACATCTGGAATTTGGCTGGTATCTGTATCTCCATGTGGCTGGCCATAGGACGGTAGTCTCAGGATAGTTGGACTTCTTACATGCTGGCTGTTTTCCCTGGAGTAAATGTTCCTAGAGATCGAGGTGGAAGCTTCAAGGGTTCCTGTGACTCAGCCTTGGAAGAAGTTAAGTAATGTTATTTCTGTCCCATTCTGTTGTTCCAAACTGAGTTACAGGGCCAGCACAGGTTCAAGGCAAGGGGAGGTACACGGGCATCCGCATCAAGAGATATGCTCATCAGGAAGCCAAATTTGGAGACTAGCTACCACAACTCTCTTTCTTATCCGTTACTTCTTCCTGGAACCATTTTTGGTCAGGTATTGGATCCTGTCATGTTTTTATCTTTATCTTTTCTTTTTCATTTTCCACATCTTTGTCTTCTTGTTCTTTTTTTGGGAACTTTGACTTAGTCTTCACACCATGTTTTTATTTTCTAAGATCTCTTTCTCTCCTGATCATTCCATTTTTTTATAGCATTCTCTCCTTGTGTCATGGATACAAAATCTTGTCTTATCTCTCTGGGGATATTACTTTATAGTAGTGTTTTGGGGTCCCCATTGGTTCCTTGCATTGTCTGTTACCTTCGGGTTCCTCTTGATTATTTTGACATCTCTCCTTGATGCTGGAGTCTTTCCTCAAATGTCTGGCCATCCTTGGCTGTCTCTCTGTACCCAAGAGTGAGGCACTAGGAAGTGGATTGGGAACTGTGTGCTTGGGCTGGCATGCCACCTGGGAGCTTCCATGCAGGGTGATGATTAGGTAGCAAACTGCCCTTTCCATTGGAGTCCAGATGTCTTTTCTCAGGGATTGTTGCTCAGTTTCTTATGGTGGTGAGGGTTGGGAAGGTCATCTGGCAGCTGAGGAAGTGACAGGTTGGGAGGCTGTCCAAAGGCTCTGTGTCTTAAGTATCAAACACTCCGCTGGGGTCATTCCAGCCCATCTTCCAGGCACAAGCCATCTTTTGTAGGCTGGATTTTCCTCTTCTGTTACATTTGCTCTTGTCCTTTCTCACTTAAAAAAAAAAAACTGTTATTTTAAGGGGCTTTAGAAGAAGCAAAATAAATGCAGGTAATCAGTCTGATATGTTCATCATGGAAGTTTCAACAGAGACAGATATAGTCTGTCTCTACTTCTATGTTCGTATCCATATCCATATTTATATCTATCTCTCCTAAAAGAAGTGAGAGAGAACTACTTAAAAATTATTTTTTGTTAGGGTGCCTGAGTGGCTCAGTCAGTTAAGCATCCATCTTTGGCTCAGGTCATGATCTCGTGATTCGTGGGTTCGAGCCCTGTGTCAGGCTCTGTGCTGACAGCTCAGAGCCTGGAGCCTGCTTCGGATTATGTATCTCCCTCTGTCTCTCTGCGCCTCCCCTGCTCACGCTCTGTCTCTCTGTGTCTTTCAAGAATAAACATTAAAAAAAATATTTTTTGTTGTGATGCATGCCATGCAGCTAAACTGAATTATGCAGTAAGCCCCCACGTACTTGGCATCCAGGTCATGAAATACTAACAGGCTGGGAAAATGCTGATATTCTGTGCTTTTGTGGCTCCATGGTTTGTGATATTGGTTCTGAAGCTATCTGAGGCCGTGACCCTGTGAGCTGGCCATCTTTGCCCTGACCATGATGTGGCTCCTTCAGCTGAGGCCAGACGGTGCCAAGCAGAGTGGCTGAGCGCTGAGGCTGAGCACGTGAGGGAAGCTGTTTCCAGGTGATACGGCGCGTTTAGTCTGGATGACACGCGTACCTGCACCTCTCTTCTCCTCACTGCTGACTCTCTGCTAAGGCTTCTGTACTTTCCTGATCCCTCCTGGGTTTCCCAGGACCCCCTGACTTGTGGTGTGTCCAGAATGAACGCTTTATCATCTGCCTTTCACAAACCTAGTTCTTCTCCTCAGATGTGTCATGTTCGAAGCACCCATCATTTGGTTTTCTGACACCCAGCCTTTTAGCTTCTCTTCTTCCTACTGTATCACTAAATGACCTTTTTTTAAAAAGTTTATTTATGTTTGAGAGAGAGAGAGCGAGCGAGCGAGCATGGGGGGAGGGGCAAAAAGAGAGGGGGGCTGAGGATCTGTGCTGACATCAGACAGCCCAGTGTGGGGCTCAAATTCACAAACTGTGAAATCATGACCTGAGCCAAAGTCAGAAGCTTAACTGAGCCACCCAGGTGTCCCCCAACACCCAAATTTCTGACTCCGTGACTCTCGGGCCCACACCACACCCCTCAGAGTCTGCGCTTACTCATGTGTGAGCCGTACGGCGTCAGTCAGTCCTAAAAGTTGTCTGTTGGGTAAGGCTTTTCCCAGGAGTGTGGAGATGTGCCTGTGTGTGTAGGCTGGTCCATCAGCTCTGAGATGTAATACAGGAGGCTCACTTGTCCCTAACCAGGGGCCATAGCCGGGTCTCCAGGGCGGGGTCACCCTCCTGTCCTGTTCCTCCTGGTGCCTGTCCTTTCCCTTACCCCTGGCCCAGTCGAGGGATTCGGGGCCCTCCTTGCCATCCTCACTCAACACATCTGGAGAGAAGCCAGCGTGTTCTTTGAAGCTACAGGCACGAAGTATCACCCAGAACTCCCCTTGGTCCCATGTGTAGCCCCCTTTCATTGCCCAGGGTGTGGCCTATTCACCTCCTGTGCTGCCCTGGGTTCTGCTGTCAGTGCATTCGTTATGGGGGACCCACAGACCCCGTGGATGGACCCCTGATGCTCATGCCTTTTTTTTTTTTTTTTTTTTTTTTTTTTTTTTAATAAGCTCTATGCCCAACATGGGGTTTGAACTCATGACTCCGAGATCAAGAGTCGCATGCTCTGGGACACCTGGCTGGCCCGGTTGGTAGACCGTGCAACTCTTGGTCTTGGGGTCTTGGGGTCATGAGTTCAAGCCCCACGTTGGCTGTGGAGATTTGTTTTAAATATCTTAGAAAAAAAAAAAAAAGAGTTGCATGCTCTACCAACTGAGCCAGCCAGGCACCCCGACATTCATGCTTTACAAATATGCGTCTCTAAACCAGCTGTGCCTCCTGATAGGTTCTTCCTGAGGTGTGACCTGCTCACTTTTTGCACACTCGTGCTGAGGTGATTTGGGAACTGCACTCTCTGGAGAACAGGAGAGAGGCTGCCTGTGGGATTTGGGCACCTCCCCTTGCTTCTCCAGGCCTCGATGTCCTTGTCAGTGTGATTAGGCTGTTGAATGGTTTCTAATGGTTTCTCCCAGGGCTGCTGGTCTGTGTCCATGAACCCCAGGATTGGGTGTGCATGGTGGGGGCGGGGGTTTGCCATTTTGCATCCTTGGGGAATTTTGAGTCATCAAAGGTCCAGAGTTGGGGTCCGAATCTCCAGGAACCAATTAGAGTGTGCACGGGGATGGGACGTGACACCAGAGTCAACCATGCCAGATGCTTCCAGGTGAGCAGTGCCTGCTCTTCTCAAGGGGAACCGGTGGGGCACTGGGACTCACTCCCTTCGCCTGCTGACACCTCTCACTCCCGAATCCTGTGTCCCCTTGTGTCCCCTCGCCTCCCCGCCAGCCTGGTGGGGCTCTGTTCTTCTCCGCTTCCACGTCGGCCCCAGCACAGGACAGACATTAACTCCCTCACCTCTCCGTCTGTCCCTTTGGGGCTTAGAATCAAGCCATGCGCATGTGCCAAGAGCCTGGTGGCCCCCACACAGTGGCTGGGCTCTCCTGTCCCTGCCTCCCAAGCTTAGGGTCCAAAGTACGTGGGTATCCGAGTTCCCCCAGGTTTGAAGCTGTCCCTGCCTCCTCTCTGTGCTCGGATTCACTTTCTGCCTTGACCCCCCTCCCCTGCGCCCACTCCCTCCCCCCTCATTTGATGGCTGCCTTGGCAACAACGACAGTGGCCAGGTATCATGTTTTTGCTGTGTGCCAGGCACTGTGCTAAGTGCTTTACAGGCTTATTCAGGCCACTGGTGAGGTGGGTATAGTTACACCATTTTACAGATGTGGAAACTGAGGGGCATGGAGATGAAGTGACCTGACCAGGGTCACATAGCTAATCGGTAGGTCTGGAATTCAAATCCAGGCTTGTTGGGCCATAAAGCCGGTGCTTTTGATCTTACTGTACACACTGCCCACCTGCCTTGCTTGAGGCCAGAGCCTGGTTCTCTCTACTCCATCCAGCCTGCTGCCCGGGTGACCGGCCATGCCTGCACGGAGCCTCTCAAGGTGCTTCCAACCATGGGGATGCCCCAGCACTGCTTCTGCTAGAATGAGGGTTATGTGATTGTGTGCTGGGTCTGGGGTCTCTGTAGCCGGCAAGGCAGACTCCTCTGGGTATGGACCTCAGCCTGCACCCAGCCTGATGTCCCCTGCTCATCCGTCCCCCTGGCCCGCCTTACGCAGGGACCACATAAGTATCTGCCACCATAAAAACTGTCAAGACACTAGCCCTCGAAGAGTTGAACACAATTTTCTGAGTCCTGTTCAGAAAACGGGCGTTGGGAGTTAGCCCGCCCATTCTGCAGATGAGAAAGCAGAGAGACTGAGACTTTGAGGTTCAGCTCGTCAGGCTTCTAATTCTTCTTTCCTCTCATTGTGTCTGATTCTTACGACGATTTCTCATGAATCTTTTATATTATGTTATTTCCTATTGTTTGTGGTTTAGTTGGTTGTATAGGATGGGGAAATGTGATCAGCTAGAACTCAGAAGATCTCTCCAAATCAGTGACAGTGCAGGTACTCCTGAGGGCTGGGAGTGGGACGAAGGGCGTGGCTGGGATCCCAGTCAGTGTCTGAAGCATTGCCGCACAGCCAGAGCTTGCGCGGCCCGGGGCCCTGCGGGCACCAAAGGGCAGCTGGAGAGGAAGGTAAGCAGAAGTGACAGAACTGGAGTCCAGTTAGCCCCTCTCTCTTGTTCGCTTTTAAAAATTCAGTTTTAATCTACATGCCATAACGTTCACCCTTTTATACCCAATGCTTTTTGGTGTATTGACAAAGTTGTGCAACTGTCACCAGCATGTGGTTCCAGAACATTTTTATCGCTTTGGAAAGAAACCCCCCGTTCCTCTCCATTCTCTGTCTGCCCCTGGTGACTGCTAGTCTACTTTCTGTCTCTGGATGTGCCTGTTTTGGACATTTCATGTAAATGGAATCATAGAACATGTGGCCTCTTGTGTCTGGCGTCTTTTCACGTAGCGTAATGTTTCCGAAGCTCATCCACGCTGTGGCATAGGCCAGTATTTTGTTCCTTTTTATGGCTGAATAATACTCCATCCACAGACCACATTTTGTTTATTCATTCATTGAGTGCGGACACGGGGTTCTTTCCACCTTTTGGCTGTTGTGAATGGTACGCCTCATTCCTTTTTGGTTGCGTTTTCCCGGGAAGCTTCTTATAGTGGCCAACTGTCTGCATTCCTCTAGCTTGGCTATTTGGAAAAGGGGAGAAAACCCAGCCAAGCATGGCTGGGTGGCTGGGGACCTGGTGGGGCGAGAGATGCAGAGGGGGTTTGTGGGTTTGGGAGAACTCTCTTCCAGAGGAAGGCTTAAACCTGGCCCCAGAGCCATCTGCTGATAGGTGAAAGGTTTTCCTGTTGTTGATTATTAACCAGTGGTTATGCTCCTGAGCGTAGTTCCCTGGGGCTAGCATGGGTGCTTATTTGAGATGCCAGAAATGTTTTCAGAGACATTAGACAGTCCTGGACCCTCACTTCTCTCTCTCTACTCGGAGACCAGATCACCATTTTCTGGGTTATAGTAACAATAAATGTGATGAAAATAACAATAGTCTACGTTTGTATAGGATTTTATGTTTTATTTCACGGCCATTACATTTAATTCCTCAGAACATCATCACCCCCATCTTTGCAGATGTGGAGAAGTGAGGTAACCTACCCAAGGTCATGCAGTGGGGTGGTGGGTGGAGCCAGACTGGAACCTGGGAGTCCCTTGATCCCTAGTGGAGGGCACTTTCATAGAAGTGTGGGGGACATGGCGGCTGCGGTGGCCTCAAATGGTCTAGGGTAGAGAAATCGAAGCTGGATAGGGAGGAGCTGGAGGCCAGGGTACTGTAAGTAGGGCCCCCACCTGGGGTGTGTCCAGTGCCCTGTGAACAGTCCCATCTGGTGACCCATCTCCTGGCTTTCTCAGCTTCTCCCAAAGGCTCTCTGATCACTTCCTCCAGAGGTTTGCATTTGGCTAAAGCCAGCCAGGCCCTCTCCCAGCTGCCCCAGGATCGCCCATGCTTCTGGGGAAGGAATCCCAGAGCAGAGACCCTCAGTGGCAGGTGGTTTTGGGGCAGAGGGATGCTGCGTGGGTAGCACCTCCAGGACCCCCGGAGGCTGGAGGAGGCCCCTGACCCTCCCATTCCTGCCTGTTTTACCACCTTTCTCTTTTAGCTGTCTGTATGATCTTCTTCCTCCCTTGTCTGCCGCCTCTCTGTTCTCCCCGGCACCCCCCCCCCCCCACCCCCACCCCATGGGTCCCATGTCATCAGAGCTGTGTATGAGCATTCAGCTGGCTTGGCCAGTGAGGCAGTTTCAGACTCAGTGCTGTGATAATGTCAGGATCACCGTGGGTCACAAGAAAGTTGTTATAAGTAATAGTAAGGATACCACCTCTGCTAATAATTTGCCTTATGCTTCTAATAAATGAGAGCAGACTGAAGGTTATCTCTTGGTGTAATCGTGTCACTTTCACCGACTTATGTATGATTTGTTTGCCAGTTCTCTCGGCTGGAATGGCGCTGAGCACCGAAGTTCTTACTCGTCTTATCACAGTACCAGCTGGTGACTGGGCTGGGCCTGGCTGTCCCTGGGAGGGTGGCTCCCAAACGAATGTCCTTGGTTGTGAGGGCGGGGGCAGGACGAGGTTGAACCCAGCTGACCATGGCTGGGGTGATGACGCTGAAGCAGGGATTTCATCGTCTTTGTTTTTGGTCCTCCAATTACAAGGCCGAGGCTAGCACCTGGGACTTGGGTAGCACATTTGTCTCCCGGGGCTGCTGTAACCAAGTGCCACGGACCTGCACTTAAGACAACAAACCTTTGTTGTCTCTATTCTGGAGGCTAGAAGTCCAAAATCAAGGTGTCAGAGGGGCCTGCTCCTTCTGCAGCCTCTGGGGTAGACTCCTTCCTTGCCTCCTACAGCTTCTGGCGGTGGCTGGCAACCCTCGGTGTTCCTGCCGCCTCTTTCCAGTCTCTGCCCCTATTGTCATGTGGCGTTCTCCCTGTGTCTGTGTCTTCACATGGCCGCCTTCTCCTCTCGTAAGGACACCAGCCAGATTGAATTAAGGGACGGCCCTGATGATCTCTTGATTACATCTCCAAATAAGGACACATTCATGGGGCCTGGAGGTTAGGACTTCAGCATATTGTTTGGGGGGGACGTGTTTCAACCCATAAGAGGCGGTTGGCTCTTGATTAAGTACCTTTGGCTCCTCGGAGTTGAGCGTGGGGGAGGGGACACACGTCCCCTCCCCTCCCATAGGCCACTTGAGCCGTGTATATATACTGATCAGTGAAGGGTCGATTTGCAGCCAAGGTCCTGGGTGTACTCTGACTTCGGATCTTTCTGAGAGCAGCAGTCTTGCCTTCTACCTACCCAGGCATCGCATCTGGTATCTCGGAAGAGCCCAGAACTGGTGCAAAGCTGCTAGCCCCTGGTGCCCATTCCTGCTCCAGCACTTTCCAGGCTCCAGACATCATTCAGGAAATCCTTCTGGCTGGAAGACGCCCTGTGTTCCCCACAAATTGTCCTCACCACTCCCTGGAGACTGGTCCCAGGGGCTTATTCCAGCATCCAGGGAAAACGGGCTGGTGCAGGGAAGGGGGGCTCAGCCCAGGGAGCGTTGGGGGCAGTGGTCCTTTGCCTGAGACTCAGGGACCTTGAGTAATAATCACATCTGCTCTGGTCCCAGGGGAGGGGACGTTGAGGACCTTAGGGAGAGAAGTGGACAGTGTGACTGTGTATCTGAGCGTCCTTTGACCAGCTGACCTGCCAGTGTTGCCCTCCTCTGGGATTAGTGTGTCTGGAGAGCCAGGACTGCTGTCAGGCAAGTTTGCCACAGCTCCCTCCAGGGGACTAGTCCAGAGGTCCTCAGCTAACCCCCTGCACAGCCCTGTAGACTTTGGGTAGGGGGCTTGCCTCCTCTGCCTTCCTTGCATGCTTCTTCCTCCTTGGCTGCCAGGCCCCAAGGGGAGCAGCCCTTGTCCATTCTCACCTGAGGGGACCCGAGGGTGGTGCCCCCATCCTTGATCATCTCCCTCCCGCCACTCCCTTTCCCCCACCGTGGCTCTCAGAGGCTGGGCCCATTGAGGACGGAGCAGAGGCTGCAGGGGAAAAGGCAGAGTGACCGGAGGGGGTGAGTCTGTGCTGGGACGCAGCTCTGTGGGGTCCACAGGCAGGTGAGGGCCAGAGCAGCTGGGCTGGACCCCACACCGGTTCCAGGCCATAACGGGGAGGCGGTGGCTCTGAGAGGTGGAAGGAGCCTCATGCATTCCTCACGTGTGTGTGTGTGTGTGCGTGTGTGCACGCACACACGTACATGTGCTGAGTCGTGGCCCTGCTGGTTCTTGGGCCGGTTATAGTCTGGACTCGGAGGGAGGGGGTCCCCCACCTTTCCTGCCCTCAGAGAGAGACTGGGTTCAGGAAGACAGGAGGGGCAAGGCAGACGGAGGATCAGAAAGGGGCATTGGCAGGCTGAGGTCAATGGGGTCATATGGATCCTCTGCCAAGACGTTCACGCGGTCTCCTTCCCTGGTTGCCTAGATGAGGATGAGGCATGGCCAGCTGCGGGGGCAGGCAGGGGTCGTGCCGGGGAGACAGGGCCCCGTGGCACCTGGCCTGTCTTCTTTTAGGTTGGGCCTGCCCTCTGGGCTGAGGGGAGCCAGGCTGGGGTGGTGTGTGGGTCTCAGGGCAAGGGCTGCCTCTGGAAAGGCAGGTAGGCCAGGCTCTGTGGGGAGGCCGGGCCTCTCTCATGAAGGAGGCTTGGGGTTGGGGCTGTGATCCCCGTTGGCGAGATGTGGGCTGCAAAGTACAAGAAGCATTCTGTCAAGGTGGCAGTGGGGGTACTTTGGTCATTTAAGTGTGACCCAGGTGTCAGGCTGACTCTCTTGGCTGCTTCAGGGTGGAGCTCTAGAGAAGGAGACGGCAGCAGAGTTGGGAGCTTTGATGGCTCAGCCTGGTCTTCTTGGGCTTGTCATATCCTCACCTCTCGCTGCTGTCCCGGGAGATAGCCAGGGCACGTCCAGGACACCATAGTCCCTCGTCTGGGGCTCCCCCAGGTTCTGCCCAGCTGGCCCTGTTGCATAATCAATCGTTGCTCCGGAGACTTATCTCACTGCAAACATCGTGCCTGGTGATGAGACTGCGAACTAGCACTCCCTGGTCACCGGCAAGGGCCAGATGGCAAGTGGGGAGTGTGTGAGAGCAGTGAACTTGTCACAGTCATGTTGTCATGGTGACATAACTCTGTTTAGCTGCTTCTCCATGGTCCTAGCCCACGTGAACTAAAATAAGTTCTACCTGCAGCTTACACAGCAGGCAGCCCCATCCTCCGGAGGTCAGCTCTCTGGCCCTGGTGTGTGTGTGGGGTGGGGGGGGGGGGGCGGGGGGAAGGGGCAAAGGGTACCCAGGAAGGATGAATCACAAATGTTTATGCTCCTCTTCTGTCTCTGTCTTTTTGCTGGTCCTTAATTAAAATGTATTTTGAAATACATCTACTAAACGTATACATGTAGAGTATTTTGCTAACCCCTATAATTTTGCCAAATGAAAAAACTTGAAGATAAACCGTAATTGCTACAGTTTCAGGGCCTAGTTATTTTCCACTGTGTCAAACTTTGCTGTTGTGGTAAAACAGTTAGTTTATTTTGATGCCTTGAAGCATTTGTTGGTGCCTTGGAGGCCCTTAGGTGTTGTGGGTCCCGTATGTCTTAAGAGTGGTGGCCCCGGTACATCAGTGGACATCATAGTCGCCTGGAGGGATCGTAAGACCCAGCTTCCTCGCCCCGTCGCTGGAGACTCTGGCGTGCACCTGGGCATTTACATTTCTAACAAGTTCCCAGGTGATGCCCACGTGGCTGGTGCAGGAACCACATGTGGAATAGCCCCACTGGAGGGTTTAGGACATTCCAGCAGAGGATACATTCCACTCTGGTTTCACGCAGTGTGTGTTAGACCGGGTCCTCATGCCCAGCTGCTCTTGGCAGAGAGGGAATGGCTCAGGCCCTGACTCATGTCTTCTGTGTTCTGTGGCCTCTTCACAGGAAGCAGGAGCTGGCCAACAGCTCGGATGTGACCTTCCCAGACCGGCCGCTGTCCCCTCCTCTTACTGCGCCTCCCACCATGAAGGTAAGAGGCTTAGAGTTGGTGAGTGGGAAGGGGAGGTGGCTGTCCCTTCAGTCCCAGGCCCGGAAACTTCCATCCAGTGGGAGCCAGAGAGTGCCCTGACACCTCAGGAGGCAGTGTCCACTTGAGCTCACCAGTGTGGGAGGAAAGTGTGACTGAGGCTTGGGGGTGTCAGGGTCAGTGAGGAAATAGACTGGGGCTGAATGGGGTTGCGAGAGGCCTTGGGGAGCTGTGGGGTCCAGCACAAGGGACTCAGGCAGGAGTAAGCGAGGAGACTTGGAATGCAGCCTGGTGCCTTAAGGGACCACTGCCCAGGAGGGCTGCCTTGCTCTGGGGCTGGGGGAGGCGGGGGTCCTGTGGGGTGGGACCCTCCTGGGACTTGAATGGCACTTGCATGCGGGTCTACCTGCCTCTGACTGGCCCTCCTGGGCTGGCCCTGTCATCCCCGTGTGGGAGAGTTGCCCTGGAGCTTCTTGGGGTCAGTAATTCTTTTCCTATTCGCACTTCATTCACAAGTCTCTTTCCTGGGAGATTGTCTCCCAGAACCCCAGGCCATGACTACTCATTCCTGGAGAGGGCCTGAGGCAACTGTACCCTTCCCCCACCATGCCCTTCCCCCTTCATCTTTCAGCACCCCCCTCCCGCCCCCCCAGAATGGTTACAGGGCTGAGCTGGCTCTCAGGGAGGACTTAGGCTCAGCCAGTATTCCTGCCTAGGCAGCAATGCATCCCCTTTCTTCCCTCCCTCCCTCCCTCCCACAGTTTGCCAGGTGAGGACTAGCTCTAAAGAGGTCACCTGCTTCCTGAGTCATCTGAAGGGACATCTATGCCAGCCTCTATCTCTGTCCAGGGGGCTCTGCTGTGAAATGACTCACAAGGAAATGATTAAGCATCTCTCCCCCTGTTGCTTTCTGCTGTCCCCCCTCTCCCCTGACCGATCTGCTGCACAGTGATTACCCACCCCCCCACCCCACCAAGAAGTGGATGAGAGCCACCGCTCCACTATCATCCCATACAGAATGCCCACCACGTGGAGAGCTGTAGGGTGTGCAACAAGGGGGAATATCCTGGAATGACAGCCAGAGCCTGCCCTGGTTGGAATAGGTGGGGCGCAGGGCTGAGTGAGGACACCCCTGCTTTCCACCTGGAGGAGTACCCAGGGGCATTGACAGCCAGACAGCCTCTGTCAGCCAGTTTGCACGGAGTAATGCCAAGAAGCGTTCTGAGTGTCAGCCCCTTGGTCTGCAAGTTTGGATGTGGGATGCTTGTCACTGTGCTCATGGGTGGTAGGAGTTTGTGGGGAGAACCCTGAAAGTCTCCGAGGAGGAATCCCTGAGTTCTCTTGGCAGGCTTTACTTACTCACATGCTTATTTAATTCATTCAGCACCCAGTATTTGCTCAAATGTTGTATTAGTCAGGACTCTTGGGTACCAGTGACAGAAACATAAACTCACTTTGGCTTAAGCATGAAAGGGAATTTCTTGCTTTCTAATGGCAACTGTAGACTCCAGGCATGGCTGCATCTGAGATCTGTCTCTTTCCATCTCTCTTCTCTGTTGGTTTCATTCTTTGTCAAGCTCTGTCTCTGTGGTGGCAGGATGGTGACAGTAGCTCCTACCTGCTAAGTAACTTCAGTAGAAAGAAGAGTATCTTTCCCCCAGCAGTTCCAGCGGAAGTCTCAGGGAGGAAGCTTGAGGGCCTGGCTTAGGTCACCTGTCTGTCTCTGAACCAATCATTGCAGCCAGAATGATGGAGGCTCTGATTGGCTAGACCCAGGTCGCAGGCCCACTCTCTAAGCCCAAAGAACTGAGAGTGGGGGGAAGGGTGGTTCCTCAAAGAAAAATTAGGGTGTCATGAGGAGAAGATGGGGAGGTGGATGCAGGGAAGGCAAGACCAAACAGCTTTCTACCGCAAGTGCTGACCATGTGCCAGCAAAGCCCGTTGCTGAGTGCTGGGGACCTGGTGGCGAACAAGGCATCGAAGTGCCCGCCCTCCTGGAGCTTGTAGTCTAGCTAGGGAGACGAAAGTTGAAAAACTAACTTTAAGATGCAGGATGGACTGTTAGGTGTGATCAGTGTTCCAAAGGAGAAGCCCAGCATAGCTTGGGGACAATACAAGGGACGTGTGTGAGGGAATCCAACCTAACCTTGGAGAGGGTCAGGGAGGACTTCTTAGGAAAGGATGTTGAAGTTGAGCCCTGGGAATTGAGTAGGACTTCGTTGGGCGAAGATGCAGAGTGGAGGAGAGTGTTCCAGATGCTTGCTACTCAAAGTGAGGCCAAGGGACCGGCAAGGCCCGCATCATTTGGGAGCTCCTTAGGAGTGCAGACTCTCAGAATCAGCATTCCAGACTGCTATGCACAAGCACTGCTGCCGGGTCTGTAGGCCCTGGGACAGGAGGGATGGGGCCTGAGGCGGGAGGGAGGGCAGAATGGTCAGAGCATCCAGTTAGGGATGGAGAGGCAGACCCTTGCAAGTTTTGTTTATTTTATTATTATTTTTTTAATTTGCTCTGAGAACATTTTTGTATGTTGAAGTATAGTCGACACACAATGTTACACGAGTTTCAGGTGTACAGCATAGCAATTTGACAAGTCTCCGTGTCACACGGTGCCCCCCACGAGTGTAGCTGCTGCCTGTCACCACACGCTGTTACAGCACCATTGACTATCTTCCCTATACTGTGCCTTTCTTTTTTTTGATGTTTATTTTTGAGAGAAAGAGAGAGTGTGGGAGGGGTAGAGAAAGAGAGAAAGAGAGAGAGAGAGAGAGAGCGAGAGGATCTGAAGCAGGCTTCAGGCTGAGAGCACAGAGCCTGCTGTGGGGCTTGAACTCATGAACCTCAAGGTCACAACCTGAGCCAAAGTCAGATGCTTAACTGACTGAGCCACTGAGGCGCTCCTATGCTGTGCCTTTTATCCCCGTATTTATTTATTCTATAACTGGGAGCTTGTATCTTCTATCCCCTTCACTCAGTCTGCCCATCCTGCCCACCTCAACCCTTAGAAGTTTCGTTAAAGATTTTGCGCTTTATCCTAACTAAGGGCACTGATGTCATTGAAGATTTTAGCTAGAGCACTACCTAGATGATGCAACTTTTGGAAAATCACCCTGGCTCTTGGGTGGAGAATTTGTAGGAGGAGCAGAGTGGAAAGTGGGGTAGGGTTGGGAGGCCACCAAAGGAGTCCAGTGCAGAGGGGGTTAGGGAATGACGGTGGCCTGTCTCTGAAGGGTCTGTGGAGTTATTTGGAAGTGATCAGATCTTAGATTTCCTAGGAGGTAGATTGATGAGACAGGAGGATTTGCGGACAGGTAGGAGGCAAGGGCGGCTCCAGGTTGGGAACAACTGATGCATGGTACAGCCATTCTCTGAGACGGTGGACTCAAGAGGGAGGGTGAGGGCTTAAGTTCTAAGTGCTGTGTCGCACATGCTTGAGACACAAATGGGGGTGTCAGTGAGCCGCTGAGTATTTGGAGGCCAGACTCAGAAGAAGGTTAGGCAGGAATCTAGACCCATTCTTCTAGAGGGGGGAGTTAAAAGTTGGGGTGGAAGGTCAGGCAAGGGGCAGTGGGCGCTCCAGGGAGAGGGTGCGGTGAGAAGAGGAGAGATTCCTGGGGCGGCCCCTTGAGGGGCTCCCCCAGGCAAAGGCTGTTGTGGAGGAGGCTGGAGACCGGGTGGGAGGAGCATTTAACAAAGGAGGAATGGGCAGCTGTGTGAGCTGCTGCAGAGGCCAGGCGTGATGTGGAGCGTGCAGTGGCCTGGTGGCATTGCTGCCGTAACTCAGAACAGTTCTGGGGAGGGAGGACTGGACAGCAGGCAGGGGTGTGTTGAGGAGTGAGTGGAAATGTTGAAAGAGAGGAACCAGGAGGACGCGTGGATATAGGAGGGAAGGGGCTGATCACGAATCTGGAGCACAAGGAAGAGTTTATTAGTGAACGTAGTGATTCATTCAAAAAATTACTTATGACTGTACTCTGGGTACCTGACTCTGCTCTGTTCTGGCCAGCACAGGGCCCAGCAGGCTGGCAGGGGTAAAGGAGGGCTGGCCTGATCGGGACCTCGGACAGCCTCAGAGCAGAGCAGCAACCTATGGGGCGAATGTACTGTCCAAAGCCCCAAGGCCAAGGTTAGAGCTGAGGACTCAGAGGAAGATGTCGGGGGTCACCCCGAGGACTCACAGTGGTGTCAAGGCCTTTCTGTGGTTGGTGTCAGTGTGTGTGTGTGTGTGTGTGTGTGTGCGTGCGGTGTACCTGGACTTAAAAGTCTCTTTATGACTGTTACTTGGATTTATTATGTGGCAAGGACTTAGCCTGTGGCCACGGGTAGGAGGCTGGCTGTGGCAAGGATATTTTTTGTCCTTTGGCAAAGCAGACTGACTCATGTGGTCACAACCACAAGCCTCACGCCAGCCTGCTCATCGCGAAGGGAGCGTCCCTTTTGTGACTGCACTTACCGAGTCATGTTGCTGGTCATCCTGACACCTCCCTGCATGGAACTCCTTGAGGGCTGCGACCGCCCTGTTCTCTGAGTCCCCTGGCTGGGGTGGTGCCTCGTGGATGTTTATGCCTTGTGGGCTGTACGGGACATCCAGGTCGGAAGAGCCTGTGTTTAATCTGCTGCTTCTCTGGTTTCGCTTGAATGTTACATCCCAGCAGACTCTTTGTCTCTAGGTAATGCTTTTCTAAATTAAGCCCTTGCACATGTGTTCTTAAAGATGCGGCCCGAGGCTCCCTCCTTCCTCGTCAGTCTTAGGTGGGGTCTCACCTGCACGGATTGGGTTGGTGCTTGTGATGTCCATGTCCAGGGCGGGATCGGGCCTCTGCTTTGCTGATACCTTCCGACATCCCTGGGCTATTATTGCACACTGAGGTCTGAGACATTCAGGGTGGGGCCGGATTCTCTCCAGGGTCTCCGGCCCTGGGGGCTCTGTGGCACTGCCCCTGCCCCACTCCCGGCATCTGGGCAGCAGGGGCGGGTCTCCCCTGGTTCCCTTGGCCCCACAGGCCTGGGGCAGGGGTGGCAGGCACACCCTTTTGGTGGATTAGCTTGGGAGTCACAGAATGTCAGGGATGGATGATGATTCATTTCTTTTGTAGGTAAATTGGGTGCGAAATTAGACTCCCCCTGAAGATAGTTGTGTTTCTCCTGTGGTCCAGATTCCAGGACCCAAACCAGTTTTGGGAAAGTGCTCCCCGCGTCCGGCTCCTCACAGCCAGGACAGCCGCTGGTCTGGTCTGTCCTCCCACCAGGAGGGGACTTCCGGGACAGAGGAAGCCTCCAGCCTCCCCAGGCCAGGCCTCTGCCCCCGCTGGGTGCCTGATGCAACTGGTCTTCACTCCCCCTCCCCCGCCCCTTTGCTGTTTGTGTTTTTCAGGGTTTTTTTTCTTTTTCTTTTTTTTCTAATATGAAACTGAGAAAAAGCAACCAAAGAGATGCTAAGCAGATGGGCTGAACGAGAGCCCAGTTCCAGCCCGAACTCACACTGTGGATGGTGCAGGGTGGGCTGGGAGAGGGGTTTGGGGCTGTCTCCCTGGGAATGCTGTGGATTGCTTCCAGGTCCACAGTTTTTATGATCTGATTTCCATGCCCAATGGATCAATAGGCATTTGGAGACGGCTCACTGTGTGTGCCCAGCGCTACGCTGGGCTCTGTGGGGTCAAACCGAGGCCACAGTCCTCACCCCTCAAAGAACCTGCTGTCTACAGGGGGCCTTAACTGAGCAGAAGAAACCATATGGCTCAGCATGTGACAAGCTCAAATGTGTCATGTGGCTCCTCAGTGGGGTGGAGAGGAGTGAGGGTGGCTTCTTGGGGAGGCGGGGTGGGGGAGGTGGAAGGACCCTGATGGCAAGTGTGGGGTTGGGCTAACCCCCTGGGACTGACCGGAGACGACAACCTTTCTCGGCTTCGTGAAGTGAAGGGTTGGGGTGGACCCTCCCGATTCTCTCCCAGCTCACAGTAAATGTGCTGGGCGTTTCGTTGAAGGTGACATTACTGGGACTTCTTCTGACCTTGATCTGAACTGTTGTACTTGTCTCTGGGTCTCCACTAGGCCTGGAGTGACCTGGGACGCTGGGAGGTGACCTTTTCTCAGTCTCCTCCATCCTCCCTTGAGTGAGTCTGAGGGCAGCCCCTTCCCCACCTTCTCGAGCCCCCTTTGTGCGAACATCAGGGCAGCCCCCCACCTCCCTCACACCTTCTCCAGTCCCGTTTGTCTGAGTCTGAGGGCAACCCCCTCTCACACTTTCTCCAGCCCCCTTTGTGCCAGTCTGAGGGCAGTCCCTCTCAGACCTTCTCTCTTCTAGAAGATGACAATGGGGGCCTGGGGTTCCTCCTGTGGAGATGAACAGGAAGTCTCGTTCCTACATTGCTCCTGTGGTACTCTGCTCTCTATGACTCATTAATGCTCTCAAAACCCTCAAGGGTAGGTCAGGAGGGTATTAGTTTCCAGATGCCAGGGAAGAAAACGGAGTTCTAGGAGCCTTCTTCTCTGCACCCTCTTCATTCCCTTTGGGCAGAGCTGTGCAGGTTCCTCCTCACACCCTCCCAGGCTCATGCTTTAAAGTGTGAGAGGGACTGCCCTCAGACTGGCACAAAGGGGGTTGGAGAAGGTGTGAGAGGGACTGCCCTCAGACTGGCACAAAGGGGGCTGGAGAAGGTGTGAGAGGGACTGCCCTCAGACTCGCACAAAGGGGGCTGGAGAAGGTGTGAGAGGAACTGTCCTCAGACTGGCACAAAGGCTCCCATCAGCCATTCACTCCCCACGGGGGCAGGGCTGAGCTTTGCTCTTGGACTTGTAGCTGGCTCGTAGCTGGTCCCAGGCCCCAGGCCCAACGCCAGCCCTTTAGTTTGTTCCTGGTTCCTGCCTCCTCTCTTCTGTCCACGCTTGGAAGGGAGACTGCTCCCCCACTCCATTAGGGTTGGGTGAGGGGGGTGTCAGCCCCCCGCTGAGATCTACCAATTTTGTATGGATGAGGTACAGAAGCATTTGTGGGAAGGATATTGGGGACCTTCTTGGGGCACAAGGGCTCAAGGACATAGCAGGAAGGTTTGGTTTCTCCCTTTCAAGCCCTGGAGGGGCATGTCAGAATTAGGAGACATATTTGTTCTCTCATTACTACTGCGGCAGAGGTTCTCGGTGATGCTCTGGGCCCTGGGAGGACTGTCTCTGGTCCCCACACAGACCCCATTTATGTCACCTGTTCAGATATCATCCCCTTGGGAGCTACTTCCCAGGAGCCCAAGGACAGTGTGGCCATGAGAAAGGACTTGCCTGCATCTGTGTCTGCAGGGATGCACCTCGGAGGCTTTAAGAACGTGGAGGTGTCTCTGTGTGCACCACCTGCAGAGAGCCATGCCTCATGCGTGCATATGTGCACACACGTATGTTGTCCTGATTTTGTTCATGCCTTAAGGCCAACTAGCTTACACTTCTTGCACATCACTTTAGGTGTAACTGCTTTTTAAAAAATTTACTTACGTTGAAATGCGTAAATCTTAACTTTACACTTTTACTAATATGTTCATGTGACCTATACCAGATTCAGAGATAGGAAATTTCTGTGTCCCCAGAATGTTCTACTGTGTCCCTTTCTAGTTATCCTCCTCCACACCCCACGACTTGCCCCTGCCGCAGAAGCAACCAGGGCTCTGATTTTTTCCACTATGAGTTTATTTTGCCTGTTCTAGAGCTCATTTGAAAGGAATCCTGTATTATGTATTCCTTTGTGTCCAGCTCCGCCTAAGGTCTGTGAGGTCTGCTCAAGCTGCCAGTGTGTTGGTAGTTTGTTCCTTTTTATTGCCGTTGTATGAATGTGCCACAATTTGTTCATTCTCCTGTTGAGGGACATTTGGGTTATTTCTAAGTTTTGGCTGTAATGAATAGCCAAATGCTATGCACATTCTGATTTGCTTTGTTTTGTTTTGTTGTTTTTGTTGTTTTTGTTTTTGTTTTTTTGTTTTTGTTTTGAGATGTGTTTTCATTTCTCTCAGGTAAATATCTAAAGTGAAATTTCTGGGTCAACAGGTAGGTGAATGGTTAACCTTATACGTGCCTGCCAATTGCCAAATGGTTGTACCGTTTTACATTCCCACTGGCGATGTTATGAGAATTTCGATTGCTCCACATCCTCGTCAACATTTGCCATTGTCAGTCTATTTAATTTTAGCCACTTGAGTGGGCATGTAGGGGCATCTCATTGTGGTTTTAGTTTGCGTTTTCCTGATGACTAATGATGCTGAGCATTTTTTCACATGGTTGTGGACTGTCTCATAGTTCCTTTTGCCCTGTGTTCCCCCTTAAAGTCGGGTTGTCTTCTTGTAGCCATTCTTTACTTAGTAGGGATACAAGTTCATTACTTTTTTTTTTTTTTTTTAAGATTTTGTTTTTAAGTAATCTCTACACCCAGTATGGGTCTCAAACTCACAATGCTGAGATCAGGAGTCACACACTCTGCTTACTGAGCCAGGCACGCACCCTAGTTCATACCTTTTCTTAACAGTGCCTTTGATGAGCAGAAGTTTTAATTTTGGTGATGTCTGATTTTTCATTTTATATCTGTTGCTTTCAGTGTCCTAAGAAGTGCATGCTCAGTCCATATCACAAAGATTCCTTCTAGACGCTTTATGGTTTTAGCTGTAGGTCTCAGACCCATCGGAATTTAATTGTGTATGGCATGATATGGAATCTAGGTCCATGTATTCCCATATATATATGGAAAGACTTTTCAGTTGCTCTGGTGCTTTAGTCAAAGGTCCGCTGGTCATATAAGTGTATTTGTATGGTTGTTTCTCCAAGCCGTGGTGCTTCTCTAGATGTGGAATGGCAAATCCCTGACACTGGTGCTGTCACTCCACCCTCCTGGCCCATGGTGGATGTTAGTAATTGATCACAGTACTCTTTCCCATGAGTTTGGATGCCGTCTCAGAATCCTCTCCATCAAAGCACTGCAGGCAGCTGCCACCAGTCATTGGAGTTGACATTTGAGATGAATTACTTCTGGCATCTCTGATTGAAATTGTCAGAGGAGGTTAAGTTATTTGTTCAAGGTCCCATAGCTGGTGAGTGCAGAGCCAGGATATGGACTCAGGTCTGTCTGTGTGACTCTGGAGCCGGTGCTGTCTTAAACGCTATTCCAGACTCCTTTGTGTGAATCATTTGAGTGTGTTACTTAATCTCCCTAACCTGTAATTTCTTCTCCTGTAGTGGAGGGACAATGGCCATCTGACCTGGAGGAGGGGGTGTGAGAAGTAATGAGGTAATCCATGAGGTAGCTAGTAGAGTGCCTAACACATAGTACATGGTCAATAATTGGTTGTGATGATAATAATGGTAATTTTAAAAAAGATTTTCAGTAATTTCTGTACTCACCATGGGGCTTGAACCCACAACCCTGAGATGAAGAGTCGTATGCTCCATGAACTGAGCCAGTCAGGCACTGATGATGGTGATGGTGATGGTGATGGTGATGATGTGGTTCTTGCCCTTGAGAAACATATAGTCAGGGCTTCACTCTAGGGAACTGGGAGCCATCAGCACATGAGAGTCCGTGGCCTGTTCCCCTGTAGCCTTGGGATCCTGGCCTTTGAACTGGAGGCATCAGAGAGGAACCCTGGTTCCTAGACATTGCTAATTGGAGTCTAGGCCACAGGACTTGGACTAGCCACGTGGGCCACTTGGGCCTTGTTCCTTCTCTCCCTTATGTGGGGGGAATGGCTAGTCTTCCAGAATCCTTTCTCTGGGAACCCTCTTCCCCTGTCCTTTGAGTCCCTAGCCCATCCCCCTTTCCTTCTGACAGGCCACATGGTCTACCCCACTGTGAAGGCTAATTTCATTCCTTTGACCTGGACTTGGGCCCCTTTGAGGTTCTTTCTCAAAGATGTGAAGCAATATTGAGTAGTAGTTAAGAACACAGTTTCTGGAGCCAGTCTGCCTGGGCTTAGGGTTTTACCACTTCCTAGCTGTGTAACTTCTCTGTGCCTCAGTTTCCTCATTGGTAGAATAGAGACATAAGAGAACCTGCTTCGTGTGGTTGTGGTGGAGATGAATTGACATGATGTATGCTTATCACTTAGAACAGAGGCACTTAGCATGTTCTCCAGAAATGTTAGTCATTATGATTCCTCCAGAGAACAACAATGCTTAGAGGGAAAGTCTAGAAGGAAGCATACTGATTTTTCTGTTAATATAGTTTCTTCTCAGTTTCTCCTGATTTCTTGCTCTACCTGGCGAGCATGGTTGAGGTGCCTCTCCCTATCCAATGAACAAAACTGAAATTGCATTTTGTGTGATTGGCCCCACCTGAGCCCTGTGTATTAGATCCCAAACCCTTCCTGATAAATGTGGGTGACAGTGAGGGTCTTGGAAAAAGACCCAAACAAAGGGTCCTGCCCAGCAAACTCAGACTTAGGGAAGGGGTTTTCGGGGAGGGATTATTCTCTGGATCATGTTTCCATCCCTTGTGGTTGGGCTGCCCAGAGCCAGTCAGGGGTTACAGGCGAGGCTGATCCCCATGGTGACAGAAAGGACCTGCAAGGCCAGCATCTGCATAAAGGATTTTGGGATTGGACTGAGTGTAGACCCGGGCAGTTCAGGGCCTTGGAGAGTCCATGGTTGGCCTTGGAATGCATTTCACGATCTGTTTATCCCTGTTAGGAGTGTCCTTCCTAATTCCTATTGCCTGCGACTAATACTAAAACGAGTCTATGCTTCTAGACAGGTCTTGTGCCCTAATAGAGCAGTTGGCATTTTGGGAGGCTCCCAAGGGATGCTTCCTTCACTGCTCCAGCCCTAGTCATGCCACCTGCCTTTGAAGGCTTGACCAGCTGTCCTAACCCCAACTCTGACATCCCTGCTTATTTTGGGTCCTGCCTCCTGTGATGAATGTGTGGGACAGAGCCTTGGGCCTGGAATTTAGTAAGTATGTGACATTGTGCAGTTCAGTGATCCGTGAATCTCAGTCCCTTCATCTGTAGACTGAGCCCACCCCACAGGGTTGCTGCGAGGATTACAGAAGGCAGTGGGTGAATGAGGGCTTCGCAAAGCACATGCTCGTGTTACGTGTTGGTATGTAATGGATGCCAGTGGTTATTATTGTGGGCAGTGAGCTGAATGCTTGTGGGGTGGTTTCATTGATGATCCCACTCTTCTTCTCTTCCAGCTGCCATAGACACTTCCTCGAAGAGAGTGGCTCGGGAGGGGGCCCTCCCAGATTCCATGCCTTGCCTTTCTCCCCCACTCCCATGCATGTGTGTCATTTACCTGACACTTGCCTAGTGTGTCTGGTACTTTGGGAGTCAGTGGATGGTGGGTTCTTTTTTTGTTCCTGAAGAGATAGCACCTCCACAGTTATGAGCCCAAGTAAGTACCTCCTGTGTGTGTCTCTCCCATTGGCTCCCCCACCCCGGCCCCTGGCAGATTCTCTGCTCCTAGATGAGTGTGGAAATGGAGTTTCAGGTCTTGGAGTATATATTCCTTACCTGGGGCTGCTGTAACAAAAAGCCACAAACTTGGTGGCTTAAAATGACAGAAATTTATTCTTTCGCAGTTCTGGAGGCCAGGAGTCTGAAACCAAGGCGTCGGTAGGATTGTGCTCCCTCCAGAGGCACTAGGGGAGGAGAATCCTTGCTTGCTTTTTCCAGTTTCTGGTAGTTCCACACATTCCTTCGGCCTGGGGCTACATGACAGGCAAGAGCATCTGACTCTGGCCCAGGTCATGATCTTGCGGTTGGTGGGTTTGAGCCCCGTGTTGGGCTCTGTGCTGATAGCCCGGAGCCTGGAACGTCCTTCGGATTCTGTGTCTCCCTCTCTCTGCCCTACCCTGGCTCATGCTCTGTCTCTCTGTCTCTCTCTCAAGAATAAATAAACATTAAAAAAATTAAAAAAATATTCATAACAGGTAGTTATGAGTCTTCATTGACCGATCCAGCCTTAAGAATGTGGCATTGAACAAAAACTTAGTATTTTCTTGGAGGAGAATTTTCATAAGACTTTTTTGCAAGTGAAAAACCCAACAAAAACCAAACTATTTTTAATAAAATGATACATGTCTCTTATTTAAAAAATTGAGCAATTGTAAAGTGCAAAGAAAGTAGGAAAAAAGTCCTAATAATAATCCTACCATCCAGACATGTTCCTTCCTACCATTTGCTAAGGGTACAGACATCTCGGCATTGTACACCCAGACAGAGGCATAAATAAATGGGATCTCACCGTTTGTGCTCCTTTGTAATAAAAAGAGTTAAATTTGATTTTATTTGCATTTAACCAGTGAGGAAAAAAACAGAAGCAGCTCAGAAGGATTTGCTGAAGTTTAGGTAAATGTTTCCTCTCTGTAGGAGATACTAATTTCTGGAAGAGTCCTCTAAAGATGAAATAAAAGATTAAAACAAACAAGCAAACAAACAGTGACAAATCTTTGTGGGTAGAGACATTATTATTATTTTGCTAAATTATTTCAACTTTATAACATAGAGGTTGGCTCTTTGGAGAGGAGGAGGCGACTCAAGTCTGTGAACTTGGCCCCTCAGCGGGCATGACACACTCTTTTGGATGGGAGCAGCCCTGCCCTTAGCAGGAGGCTGGCCTGGCAGGGTGTCTGTGGAGGGAGCCCTTGGAGCCCCCCTGGCTTAGTTACACGCGGAAATGGAGCCCGTTTTGGGAGTCAGTTGGGTTTGTTAGCAAATGATGTGGGCTGAGCTGATTTGATTTTTTTTTCAAAATTTTTTTAAACATTTATTCATTATTGGGAGACAGAGAGAGACAGAGCACGGGCATGGGAGGGGCAGAGAAGAGGGGGAGACACAGAATCTGAAGCGGGCTCCAGGCTCGGAGCTGTCAGCACAGAGCTCGACGCGGGCTCAAACCCACGAGCAGTGAGATCATGACCTGAGCCGAAGTCAGACGCCCAACCTACTGAGCTACCCAGGTGCCCTTGAGCTGATTTGATTTGGCAGCAGGATAGAGAAGTTTCTGAAATGTCAGATGTTAATATGATGGCTGGTTAGCTCTAAATGGAAAGCCAGGAGTGAGGGGTGGATGACCGGGTGGCGTCATGTGCAGCAGAAGAGGAAAGGGAGACTGGTGAGAAGGGAAAGGGGGTGGGGAGAGGAGAAGAGGCAAGGAGAGGGTGGAGGGTGAGAAGGTGGGAGAAAGGGTGGAAGGGGATGGGAGAGGTGAGGTGGAGGGCTGGTGGGCTTGGCCCCACCCAGTTAGTCCTCACATAGGCTTCCTTTGACCAACATGATGTTGAAAGATTCCTTTCAGTATTATTGGGAGGGACATGCTCTTCATATCCTCCCCAGCTCCTGAAAGTGGCTGGGTTTAAGACCTCTGCCAGATGTTCACCTGTTTTTTCTAGGGTTCTCCCTTTCAGAGGCTAGTCCTGGTGGGTGGCCTGGGCTCAGGAGACCCGAATTGCATCTCACCCCAGAGATGTATTGGGGATCAGGATGATTCTGAGAATCCAGTTGGATCCCCGCCACTCCCTGCCCCCGTCCTAACCTGCCCTTGGATGTCCAGATAGAGTTTGGGACAGCATCTGAGTGTCCTTTTGGGGTGGTCATTCTGTGGTCAGGAGAGTTAGGCCATGTGAAGCAGGAGGCAGGAGCTGTGACTTATTTTTCTCTGTCTCCTCATACTTGGTGACCTTTTGTTGAACTAGGAAGATACGATCTCTAGTCTTTGAGGGTGTGATGGCTGCAAGGAGGCAAAAGCCGCAGAAACTACCCCTGAGAGTGACCCAAGATGAGACATGACCTCCACTAAGGGGTCCAGTGGTCCCTGCTTGGGTGTGAAGACAAGGGCAGCCTGGGTAAACTCACAAAGGCAGGAAATCCTTGCATGATGCTCTCTCTGTAACTACCCCATGAGGGGATGGATCCTGGGGGTCTGGGAGCCTCAGAGCAAATCCTTCAAACACCAGAATAGTAAAGCAGAAAGTAGCTTAGGAACCACGGTCAGATCTGGGGAGCAGGAAGGTGGATCTTCCAGCGTTGGAAGGGTCTAGTAAGTGTCAGGGTTGGGCCTGGTCGCCTAGAGAGCAGGGCTGATGCCAGGACCCAGAGCCCAAGGCCCCTGAAGTTAGTGCTGGCAGCATAGGTGGGAGCCAGGAGGCCCAGGCATCCCAGCTCATCAGACCAGCCTGAGTTGCCTTGGACAGGCAGGGCCCCAAGTCTTCTTTGCATGTCTGGGTTCTCTGCCACCTGCTTGGGCAGCCTTTCTTCTTGCTGCATGAGTCCCAGGCCCAGTGGCGGTCAGGGGTCCACACCTGGTTTCTTGAAGGTCAGCAAAGGGCTTCAAGGCAGGTATCAAAATACCAAAGTAAAAGTTCACCCCAGGCCGCAGAGCATTTCAGTTTTGAGGAGCGAGGAGAGGTTACCCAGTGAGAGGCATGGTGCTCCTCCCTTCCATAAAATCTTCTTGGATGGTTCCTGTCAAGAGGTCAGTACTGGCTTCTTGTGGCTGCTGAAACTAACGAGCACAAACTTAGCGGCTTAAGATAACACAGGTTTTTCATCATGTTTGGAGGTGAGAAGTCTGAGGTGGGTCTCACTGAGCTAAACAAGGTGTTGATGGGGCTCCTCCCTTCCATTCGGAGCAGCGATGTTGGGCTAAGTCCTCCCATTTTGCCGTCTCCCTGCTTCTGTCCGTCTGGCCTCCTGATTATCAGGACTCTTGATTACATCGGGCACACCTGTATGGTCTAGGACCTCTAAACATCTTAGGGTCAGCCGATTTAGCGGCCTTAATTCCATCCACAACCCAATTCCCCTTATATTCGCCTCATATATTCACAGGTTCTGAGGGTCAGGACAAGAGCATCTTTTGGAGGGGGTTATTATTCAGCTATGGCAAGGTCAGGCCACCTCCACGGTTCAGTGGGAGACACTGGGCTTTGTTAGACTTGAGCTTCTCATCTGTAAGATGGAGGACTTTTCCCTACTTTCTAAGGAAATCTGAGAAGCCAACACACAGTAGGTCTTCCTCTTTTGGGGTTCCATGCTTGGTGGCTGATTGTCTGTCTGCCTGACTTCATTGCTTTGGGAGCCCATGACCAAAGCATATGAGTTCAAATGTCCTTCCCCGCTCTTGGGTTTTGAGGGTAGGCACGTCATTTGTCCCTAAGCTTTTCCACAGAGCAAAGGCCACACAGCACTCATACTGTTGAGAGCTGAGATGTGACCTCAATTCTGTTACCTCAGGTCAGCAATTTGCTGATTCCCCCATCCAGGTGGAAATATATTACCCTGCCTTGAGGGCAGAAAAGTGACTTATGTGAGCTTCACTCAGCCCTGATTTGGAGCTGTCCAATCTTTTCTTGAAAGGAGGTGTGCCGTTGCCTGGCCTCTTACCACACACTGTCCTCTTCCTCCCATTTACTTTACTTCATCTCATCAGAGTGGTCTGCTGTGGACCTGTGGGCCTGTGGCCCGGGATCATCTGAGGGTGAGGAAGGCAAGGTGTGGGAGAAGAGACAGGAGCTTCATTATGCTGAGACTGGCTGCACTTAGATAACCCTCCCCAGGTGACCTGCCTGGCGCAGAAAGTCCCCCTCACGGTCCCCCAGGTCAGATAGTGTTGCCTGGCTACGGGGCGGACAGCAAAGCCCTGGCAGGGAGAGTAAACAGACACACATGTTTAAAACGCAATATCACAGGGCGTGCAAACACCCCGGCAGGGACTTCCAGCTCACTGATAATCTCTAAATCTCCTTGATGCACGAGCGTGGGGGGTGCTGTGCACCAAGACCCAGATGGTCTCTTCTGGGAATTGGCTATCAGCTGTCGTCAGGGACACGGAGGGGGCGGGGGACTTACAGCCTCAGCCCCAGGAGGACGATCACCCGGTCACCTGGGCAAGACTCTTGAGAGACCCTGGAGCTAGCCTGGACTCCTCAGCTGGGTGGGGCTTCGAGGGCAGGAGCTGGTGGCCCGGCCTGGTTCAGGGCTCTGGGGCTGTGTGTCCAGATTGTGCCTTCGACTTCACAGAGAGCTCTGTGGTGGGCATGGACCCCATGGACTGTAGATCAGCAAAAGTGGAAGGAGGGAGATCAGATTGGGGTCTGCTGCTTTAGTCTGGGCAAAAAGTTGGAGGGGGCTTGAGACTGGGGGTGGGTTCGTGGTGCAGATGAGGAGAAATGGATGGATTTGACTTATATTGAAGAGGTTGAGTGAACAGGGGTGCTGTTGGGCTGGACGGGGGCGGGAGCTAGATGTCTAGTTGTCCTAGATGGGACTTGAGCGATGGGTATTTTGGACCCATTTTTTTGAGATGGAAAGGCTTGGAAAGGTTCTGGGGGAAATATCAGGGGCCCAATTTTGGAGGTTCTGTGTTTGGATATTCGTGAGGCAACGAAGTGGGAAAACAAATATGTATTTGGAAATGCTAATTTGGAAGCGAGAGTGGTGCTGAGAGATGATGACAAGGGCAAAAGTTCTTGGATTTGGCAAAATGGGGGTCATTGGTGACCTTGAAAAGAGCAGTTTCAGGGGAGCTATGGGGCCAGATTGATTAGCCATGGAGACAGGAAGATTGTGTCACCTAAGGTGTACAGAATTCCCCAGAACGGACCAGATTGGCCAAGCATAGCTGGACCTGGAGGTGGGGTCTCTTATGCATGGCCAGACTATCCTAGTAGCTAAGACCCCATGACTGCCCTGCCCTGAGAAGGCAGTGGGCTCCTTTTGCATTCAGGGTACACTGTTTCCCAGGGCGGGACAAATCCAGGCTGCCTGGTGGTGCTAGGAGAGGTCATATGGGTGAGCGCAAGCCTTCCAGCCCAAGCCTCGTGGCCAAAAGGAACTCCCAATTTAGTGAAAGTGGGGCTGTGCCTTGGGGCTAGGGCACATCACCTGCCCGTGGGGACCTGAAGAGGTCCTGGAAGTGTGTCCGAGTCTGTAAAAGGTCAGCCCTCTCTTTAGATAGACCTCTGGCATCACCTGTCTCCACTTCATCCCCTTCATCACAGGGAGTGACTTGGAGCCCAGCTGTGGGTCTGGACTCCCCATATGGCTCACCAGGCCCCCTTGTGGCCAGTACCATTAACACTAGCGAGTGGCCTGGGGCTGGGGCTACTGGGGGCTGGGGAGCAGTGACAAGCCACCGGCTGCAAAATCAGCTGGGCAGACCCAGGAGGTCAGGCTGCCAGGCGCTAGGGCCCCACCACCCTGTCTGCTGCCTACCTCCCCAACTCAGGTGCTCCTGGAGACATCCTTAGGGAGACCGTGCCCAAATGGGGATGGCGGTGGCCTCCTCAGTCAGTATGGGTGCATCTGCTACCGCGTCCCACGTTCCCTGCGTGGCCCGCTCATCTGCTGTGTCAGTCCTGCCCTGCGTGCGGCCTCAGTGTGAGGTCTGGAAGGTGGCACTAGCCCTCTGAGCCAGGCGCCCACACTGCTTCCAGCATATCCACTGGATACACAGATCTTTTGGTAGGAAAGGAATTGGATTGTGAGAAGAAGGCTGAGGTCTTCGACTTGGTCCTCCTTCACTCTGCGTGCCTCCTTTGTTGTCTGCTTTTGAGGAGGGGACCACTGGGCAGGCAAATTAGAAACAGCAACAGATACAACTGTTTATTGCAGGAGGGCGTGTGCAGCTGGCTAATGGTCCTCACCTTGGGGGCCCACAAACCCCAGAGGACCAAGCCTGTGTGTGTTTGCATGAGTGAGTGTGTACCGTGTGTGTGTGTGTGTGTGTGTGTGTGTGTGTGTGTGTGTTGGGGGGTGGGTGTATGGCGGATGTGAACATTTGGGTTGTTCTTTGTTGTAGTTCCTTTGTTTGGGGCGTCTGTGTGGGAGGTGGATGCTGCAGGACCCCATGTGGGTGTGGTGTCTTTGTAGCCCGCTGCTGCCCCCCAGCCGGGACAGCTGGGCCTGAGGTGGGCAGCCCAATGGCCCCGCCCCGATCTTACAAGGGCCTGCATTTGCCCCAGTACCCGTTCATCAGCCTCAGCTGGCAAAAGCAGGCGGGACAATCGTGTAACTTGACATATGGTTTATGGGAAAGAGCTGTTCAGTGTCAATGTCCCCACGTGGCTGTGTGTGTATAATTAGGCTGTTGGAGCTCTGGGGCTGTTTGAGTCGCTCGGGACCGAAGCATTTATTTAGGTAATCATTAATTGGAAGATGGGGAAGGGAAAGAACATGCAATTTGCAGATGTCCCCTTCCTGCAGGTTAGCCTGAAACGAAACCCTCAGCAAGGAGGGGGGGTGGAGCCCCCCAGACTTCCTTCTGCCTTCTCCCTCCAGGGAGGAGACAGTTGGGCCTTTTAGGGGCCACCAGGGCTGAGGTGGGATGACTCAGATGGCATCTCTCAGGCATACTGGGAGCACGAGCCCCCAAAGTTACCCATCTCCTATGACTTCTTTTCTGATACTGCCTTCGCTTAGCCAAACCCAGCGGCACAAACACATGTATTGATTTATTCCGTTTTCAGTCCAGTGCATCTGATGAGAACCTGCTCTGTGTTAGGCAAGGGACTGGCTTCAGCCAAATCCCAGGGATCTGTTGCCCTGGATGGAGGGCAGTGTTAACAGGAAGAGCCTGGATAATTGCAATTCTGACTTAGATAATCTCTAAACCTCGCTCTTGCCACTTAGTAACAGTGCTGGTTTGGGCTTGTGGGGTGGAGAGCTTCTTTTTTCTTCTTGGTCTCAGAGCAGCGGTTGTACAGCTGGAAGCACCTCCCAGGGAGGAGGGCTCTGGGAGCAGCCAGGTGCCTCTGGGGTGACCGCTTGGCCCCAGTGGCGGGGAGGGCGGCTCCTGTATACTCTGAGTGAGAGTGGAAACTCAGGCACAGAGCTAGGAGAGGCCTGTTGAGAAGGCTGGTTGGTGTGTGGTATATGTCGTGGTGGACGGTGCCTCCTACTTTAGAAATGGTGTGAAGTTGGTGTCCCTCAACTCGGTCTTGCCTCAAGCTTCAGAGTGAATTAGGGAGTGAGACCCAGGAGGAGTCTTTATTTTGGAGATAAGTGAGCTGAGCTCTGGTCACAGCCAAGAGACCGGCAGGATGAGGACACTCTCCCTGGTGGTAGCTGGGTGTGTTCATGGTTCCCTGAGGTAGTGCTAGCCTGCCAGGAGGGCAGGGACACTCCCACGGGAGGGCAGGGGACAGCTCCTGAGATAAGCGAAGGGGAGCAGGGTCTGCTGGGGAGGGTGCAGGTCCTGTGTCGGGGCTGGGGTGGCTTCTCTCTGAATGGGTGAGCCCAGTGGCAGCCTCTGCAGCCTCTCCTTTCTGGCAGGTACAGGTCAAGGCCAGAACCGGGGGAGGCTGCCCGTTGGCACCAGGTCAGGAGTGCCTGGTTCTTAAAACTTACTCAGTGGAGGGCGAGGGGGAGAGGCAGGGTACAGAAGGCTTCCGCCGTCCTCTCTACAAACCCAGAGTCCAGGTGTGCTGGACAGCACGGCTGCAGTTTCTGCTCTCAGAGAGCCAGCAGGAAAGTGGGCAGGAGGGAGAGCAGAGAGAGGGAGAGGGGAAGGAAGCGTACGGGGAGAGGGTGAGCTGGAAGGTGCCCTGGTTTGTGCAGGTACCTTGCCTGGGGAACAAAGACCACCAAAGAGTGATGGAGGGGAGGAGCCACGTCTCTGACACCCAGCCAGACACCCACCCACCAGTGGCAATTAGGAGAGAGAAATGCCACGGAGCTCAGGACACTTTGCATTTCAGGGACAAGAAGACTTGGGGGGAAGCAGAGGTTTTCCTGGAGGCCAACGCTGCCCTTTGCTCCCACCCTCTCAGCCTCAGGGCTGCTATATTTCCTATTCCTCAGGATAGACAGAAACAGAGGGCCACAGTGTGGCCACCGATGAGACCACAGCCAGGCTGACTCCCTCACTTTCCTGCGTGTTAGGCTGCTGCCTGACAGCCCGGCTCACCCTTTGCAGGCCTATAACTTGATAACCCCATGAGATTTACACAGCTGTTTGTCCAGTCCCCCACTGGGAGCCTTGGACCTGAACCTGAGCCCACCTTTGTTCGGAAGCCTCGGAGTTTCAGGCCGCAGACTAGACCAGGTCCAGAAGCACTACAGCCCGGCACCCCAAAGGCTGGCTTGGAGAGCCTCTACTGTGTAGACTTCACAATTCCTTAACCAGTGCAGGCCTGGGAACAAGTGCCATGCCCTTGTTCCAAGGTAGGGACATCTTGGAAGCAGGAGCCTCAGTTGTTTCCTGGAAAATGGGCCTGGATTGCCCCAAGGCAGTGCCCCTTGCAAACACCCACAGGGCCTCCCCGCCTTGGTTGTAACCACTGATGGTGTTCATCATCCACTGTACACCCTGCTTATACTTTAGCTGGGACAGTGCTTTACAGTTTATGAAGCATTTTCTTGAACGCTTCTGGTTCTCACAACTACCTCGGAAGGGAAGAATTCTTTCCCCGACTTCATAGATGAGAAAATTGAATTTTAGAGAGGTACATGTAGCACTCCCCTTAGCCAGCTGGTAAGACACTAACTTGAGGCTTGTGATTTCAAGTTTAGTATTCTTTCTGCTGCCCCAAGAAATAATTACTGAGTACATATAATTACTGTGCAGCTACTACTGTATTTCATCGCTTCTAAGATACACTCCCCCACAAACCCCCCATTTCACGTCTGTGAAACCAGGCTGCATGTCACTGCCAATGCATGCCAGAGTTTGTGGCCGGTGGTATTTTTGCTTTGTTGGTGGTACATAAAATAATGTGTATCTTACAATGGAGGTCATTTTTGGGTTTGATGAAATCTGGTGTATATAGACATAGCTTCTACCTGCCAGGAGTTTTTAATTGAGAGGAAAGATCAGCCAGTCACCTAGCCATTAGGAGGAAACAGGATATGATATGTACCCAAATCAAATCAAGTGCTATGGGAATTCTGGCCGAGGGCTTTCAGAAAGATTTTAGGGAAGGACAGGTGGGATTTGGACCCCGAGCCTTCTGCTGCGTGTATACCCACCAGCTGATCCAAACAATGCCCCCCGGGCCCTGTTAGAGTGCTGGTCCAGAACTTGGACTCTGGAGGCTGACTGTATTTGTCTCCCGGATGCTGGCTGTTGACCTAGTTATTTCTTCTGTCAGCCTCAGTTTCCACACATGTAGAGTGGGGATAATAATAGTGACGGCCTCCGAGGTGGTCATGAGGATTGGAGTCCAGGACCTGGCACATAAAACAAGAGCCCCGTAAATGTCACCTGCTCCCATCACGAAGGTAGTCTATAAACTCGACAGATTCAGAGTTGGCAGACGTTGTCGATCAGTTGCTGTCCTTGTGTTAGGCGCATGTATGTTTGTCACCTCATTTCATCAGAAGCACCCGGGAAGGTGGGGATCATCATTCCAGTTTTACAAATGAAGAAAATGGGGCTCAAGGTCACATAGCTGGCCAGTGGCTACGCTAGGATTTGGATGCTGGTCTGTGTGACTCCCACTCTGGTGCTCTTTCTCTGGGACCACAGCTGCTATTGAAAAATTCCAGGTAGGGAAGGAAACTGTGCTGGTCCAGGTGAACTTGCTACAGGCAGGATATTTTGTAATCAAATTATTACCATTGGACATCCTTTAAAAATTTTTTTAAATGTTTATTTTGAGAGAGAGAGACAGAGAGACAGAGAGAGAGAATGAGTGGGGGAGTTGCAGAGAGAGAGGGGGACACAAAGAATCTGAAGCAGGCTCCAGGCTCTGAGCTTTCAGCACAGAGCCCGATGTGGGCTTGAACCCACAAACCGTGAGATTATGACCTGAACTGAAGTCGGAAGCTTAACTGACTGAGCCACCTAGGTGCCCCCGTTGGGCATCCTTAATAGTGGATTTTCTGGTGTAGAAGGAAGAGAGGTCCCATTTCAAAGATACGGAGGCTAATATGACAGAGGGGAGTTTTGCTCAGACCTTAATCTCCACCCCCCCCCCCCACCCCCCCGCTGACCTCCCCGTGGTCAGTGGGTAGTTTTGTTCCACCAGCATGGCTGTTTGTCTCCCTGGCCCTCGTTCCTTCTTCTGTGCTTTGCTGTCCTCAGGACTCATTGTCTCGGCCCTGCCTGTCCCTCTGGAGAGGCCACCAGGGTGTGGTCCTGTTGCCACCGCTGCTCATGATCCTGCCAGGCGCTGTGGGCCTCCTTGCCCACAGCCTCTTTCCTGCCCTCTCGAGTTTAGCAAAGGCAGACACCTTTCCCCCCACCCTTTCCCCTTCTTCCTCTCCATTCTCTCCCACCTTATCCCCTCTTTCACCTGATACACTTGGCTCTGCTCCTCACAGGCTGTGTGACCCTAAGCAGGTCAGTTATCCTCTCTGAGCTTCATTTTCCACCTCCTCCCCAACTAGATTATCCTAAGACTCAAATGGGAGGTAGTGGGAACGAATCCTAGGCCTGGATCTTGACTCCTGCTCTACCACTGTGCATCCTTAGGTTCAGGACTTGATTTTCTTGTATCGCTGTGGTCTTACTGCGAAATGGGGAGAGTAACTCCTTTCTGGAAAGTCCTTCCTTTGTAGCATAGCTGTTGCCCACTCCTCTGTGCATCCATGCAGGCATTGGCTTATCCCCATTACTGCCCCTCTTTTATTGGCTTGTGATTATTTACTTAGGTGATTCTCTTAGTCACTAGATGGAACTCAGTTCTTTTATTTGATTATTCATTCAGCAAGTATTTGTTGAGCACCTGTGTGCCAGGTGCTGAGATTACAGATGAATTCGGTGGGTGGGGGGTGATGGCGACAAACAAATTAAAATACAGAGCAAGAAGTGATTCCATAGGGCATATGCAGGATGCTGTGGGTGTACCATCTGGGGGAGAGGTAGAAGCCAGGAAGGCTTCCTAGAAGAGGTGATTTGCAAGCTAAGGCTTCAAGGGTAAGTAGGAGTCAACCAAATAGAGGGGAGCAGGTAAGAGAAGGGACTGAGGCTGATCTTCACTGGGTGCCCTGCCTGAAGCCAGTGCTTGGCTCAGAGGGAATCAGTTAGTTCCCTGTCTCCTTCCTCACTGCTGCCGCCTCTGAATGCATTCCTGTGCAGAGGCAGGGGATTGGACCACGAGGCTCCCTGGGCGCTGGGGTGCTGTGGCAGGGGGGTTGCAGAAGTATTCTGGGGAGGGTATCTTGGGGAGTTGCAGGAGTGGGTGTGGCAGGGCGGGGTGAGGGCTCAGCTAAATGACTCATTGGCTCCGAGCAGGAATGCAGATGAGCAGGTGCAGGAGGGAGCAGGGAGGATGTTGAAGAGGCAGGAGCCTTACTCTGGGTACCTTTCCCCAGGGGCAGGGAGACTGGTTATCTATCAAAGTCTTAAGAGTTGGAAGGGACATTGTCAGCCTTCTCTGCAGCCAGGGCTCTCCCTAGCTCATGCCTCCTACAACTGTGTGCACATCCTAGAACTCTGCCCTTCTCCCCCCACCCCTTATGACTTCCAGTGTCACTTGAAGCCCCCAGGGATGGACCCATGCCAAGGCCTTCTCTGACCTCAGTTGAGCTGTGCCCTCCTCCAGCCCCTGGGGACATTTCCTGAAGCTCAAGCAGGAGCATGGTGGGGCTGGGCTGGGGAAAGGAGGTGGGTCTTGTGCCTGGTGGTGGGCTGGGTCAGGGGAGGGAAGGCGGGGACCAGATCAGCTTCTTGGGTGGGGCTGAGCAGGTGCTGGGGTACTTTTCATGCTCTCAACTAAAAGGCTGAAGGTCTTTGTGTTTCGTCCTCCATGGGACACAGTATATACACCCCAATCCTGTTCTAAAACACCTTGCCAAGTGGGTCAGATCTGTCCATTTTACAGATATGGACACTAAGGCTCAGAAGGTGAGTGACAGCTTATAGCAGCAGAGCCACGAGTTAGAACCTTGTCGGCCACAGCAAGTCCAGAGCTACCCCACACCACACCGCCTTTTTTGGAGGGATTAAAAAAATTCATTCTTCTCCTTCTGAGCCAGGGACATTGCTTTCTGCCCAAAGCTGGAATGGGACCGGGGGTTGTGGGTGGATATTAAATGTAATATGTTTATTAGTATTAGAAAGAGACTCTGAGACCCAGGTGAGCCCTGGGCTGAGCTCCGGGGCCTGGCTCCTCGCTCCCCACACTTACGTTCTTATTAATGGCACAGCACTCTGGCGCCTCTGGGCCCTGAGCTGTGGAGGCCAAGTGTATCTGTCCAAGCCATTTGCTTTATTTGTTTTTAATTTTTCTTATGGGATAAACGTAGGTCATGAGGACTTCTCTCTTTTTGAAAGCACATTGAAATTTTTGTTTTTTAACCGAAGAAATGCATGTAATGATTCTAAAAAAAAAAAACCAAAAAACCAACCCCTCAGGCTCTTTGTGAAAGAAAGCAGTTTGCTGTGCCTCTGCCCTCCTCGTACAAGCCCCATCTGGAAAGGAGCCACTTACTTTTTCAGGTGTGGCTTCAAACCTTTGAGTAGGACGACATTTCAGGGTCTGTGGGGTTCACGAGAATGCCTTTAAAGTCGCAGACACCTGCTGTCTTTCTTTTACTTTGTTCTTACTCTCCTTATATATAGGGCTTCCCAGTTCACAGATGAGAACATTGAGGCCCCGTGCATGGGGGGTCCTGCCTTCCATCCCCCAGGCCCCCAAGTGGGCCTCCTCTTACAACCTGCTGGCAGGATGCATCCCTTGGGAGGCATCCCTTGCTCTTATGACACATGACCACCAGCCCTGGGTTCCCAGGAAAACGGCACTGGCAGAGGAGGGGTCAAAGGTCAGGGCTAGTCAATGTGGAATAACAGCTCCGGGCGGACACCCAAATCCTGCAGTTCCTTGTTTGATCTTAAGGAAGTTGTCCAACGTCAGCAGCCCAGCTGCTGGGGTTGTGGCAGCAACAGCTACAGTGGTGCTCAGGCAGACAGACAGGCCCCTCCAACTTGCAGGGGAAGGCACAGGTAGAAGATGATGGATTTCTTGAAGAATCTTTTGGTGAGTGTCCCAGTCTGTGAGGAGTGCCTGGCCAGGCCCTGCTGCCCGAGCAGCCAGACCCCCTTCTCCTTTTGCCTGGCAGGGAGCCCCTGGTGGCTCTTGGCCTGCCATGGGGCATGGAAGCCACCTGTCACTCAGGGGAAGGAGGGACAAAGATCAGGGACAGTGGGGACTGTGTGTGTGGAGGGGGTTGTGGGAGGCCACGGGACAGAGTTGGGGACAAGAGCCTTTCCTCCCTGGCCTGGAGATCTGAGATGGGGTCCTGGCAGGGGACCGGGCGGGGCTCATCTCTGTGCAAGTCTGACAAGGCTTGTAGGCGCTGTGCTGGAGCCTGAGGGGCCCCACGGCCGGCTGCAGGTGGGGTGCCCAGGTGAGAGAGGGAGGAGGGACTCTCTTGCTGGGCTTCTGCCTGGCTGTGCACACTCGGAGCTGGCCAGGCCTGCCCTGTAGGTCCAGCCCCCTCTCCCCTTTGTGCTGTGGCGCCCCGGATGGCCCTGGCAGGGGCTCTGCGTCCTGTCACAGAGCCCCTGAGCCATGCAGTCAGTGTGCACTAGGTAGTGGTGTGTGTGCAATGTTCCTGGCTGGCGTGAGGAGTCAAGGTCCTCTCCTGCCAAAGCCAGATTGTCCTTGAAGGCTCCGTGGATCTCTTGTTTCTTCTGTGCCAGGACCTTTGTACCGTCCTAGGGAACATGGGGGTCCTGGATTGACTGGGTGAGAGTGGGACTGCTGGGCTCTTCCTCACTCACAGATCTGTCTGCTGTGGGCTGGAGTGGGCCGTGTTACCCTCCTTTCTCTAGGAGAGCTGAGGGTGACAGTTTAGGGATGAGTGTGGGCAGTGACAGGACGCTTGTTTGGGGGTAGGGCTAAGGCGTCCTCCAAGTCTGAGGCCGTGCCACTGCTAGCTCCAGGACAGGGGGTGAGCCTGGTGACCCTGTGACTAAACAGAAATGGCCTGAACCCCCTGCACCTTGGCAGGGCTGTGGAGTGGTATGTTGGAGTTTTTAAGTTTATTTATTTATTTTGAGAGAGAGAGAGAGAGAGAGAGAGAGAGAGAGAGAGAGAATGAATGAGAATCCCAAGCAGGCTTCACTCTGTCAGCACAGAGCGGAATGTGGGGCTTGGTCTCATGAACCGTGAGATCATGACCTGAGCCCAAACCAAGAGTTGATAATTGACTGAGCCACCCAGGCACCCCTATTGGAGGGTTTTAAGCTGGAGACCAGTGTCGTCTGCTTTATCTTTCAGAAAGACCATGTGGCTATCACATGGGGAGCTGATTAGGGAGGCTCTGGTGTGGAGGCCGCTGCATGGTCCTGCTGAGGGACAGTGAGACCTGGTGGAGGCAGGGTGGATGCGGAGAAGTGCTCAGACTTGGGATGTATTTTGACAGTGGACTTGCAGTCAGATTGGGGGTGAGGGATGAGGGATAAAGAATCCAGTGATGACCCTGGAGATTTGTCCTGAGCTTCAGGATGGGTGGAGGAAGGCTTTCGAGGAAGAACATTAACAGGAGTTCTGTTGGGGCTTGTGAAGTCTGAGATGCCCATCAGACATGTGCGTGAGATGTGGAGTTGGCAAACCCAGATAGATCTGGACTTGAATCTGGGTTCTGCCTTTACTGGATGTTTACTCTGGGCAGGTCGCTTAACTGCTCTGACCCTCCCACCCTCTCACCCACTCCCTGGGCACTTGTGAGGCTTCTGTCGTGGCATTTGTGAAGTGCTTGGTTCAGTGCCTGATGCATCATGGGTGCCCAACAGAGGACACCTTGGGGCTTGCTAAAATTTTGCCTACATCATCCCATTTTCCAGCTCAGGGACATTCCTATTGGCTTCCTATTGTACAGGGCAGAGCTTGGAACTTGTCTGGTGGGCTGATTTGGCCAAATCAGAGTTAATACCTGTATTCCTCAAACTATTCCAAAAAGTAGAAGAGGAAGGAAAGCTTTCAAATACATTGTACAAGGCCAGCATTATCCTGATGCCCAAACCAGCCAGAGACACCACAAGAAATCCATAGGCCAGTACCCCCGGTAAACATAGATTCAAAAATCCTCAGCAAAATATTAGCAAACTGCATACAGCAATACATTAAAAAGATCATTCGCCGCAATCAAGTGGGATTTATTCTGGAGATGCAAGGATAGTTCAATAATCGCAAATCAGTCAGTGTGATAAACCACATCAACAAAAAGAAGGATAAGAATCCCTCAATATAATAGAGAAATATGAAAACCCACAGCTGACATCATGCCCAGTAGTGGAAAACTGAGAGGTTTTCCTTTACAACCAGGAATAAGACAAGGATGTCCTATCTTGACACTTTTATTTGACATAGTACTGGAAGTTCTAGCCATAGCAATCAGACAAAAAAAAAAAAAGTATACAAAGTGGTAAAGAAGTTAAATTGTCACTATTTGCAGATGACATTATTATACAAAGAAAATTCTAAAGACTCCACCAAAAAACTACTAGAAGTAATAAATGAATTCAGTAAAGTCACAGGATACAAAATTAATACCCAGAAATTGATAGTGTTTCTATACTCTAATAACAAAGTAGCAGAGAATTTAAGTAAACAATCCCATTTACAGTTGAACCAAAAGAATGAAATACCTAGGAATAAACTTAACCAAGGAGGTGAAAGTCCTCCAAAAACTATAAAACATTGATGAAAGAAATTAAAGATGACACAAACAAATGGAAAGATATTCCATGCTTATGGATTGGAAGAATTAATATTGGTAAGATGTCCTTATTACCCAAAGGAATCTGCAGATTAAATTCAATCCCTACCAAAATACCAACGACATTCTTCACAAAGCTAGAACAAATAATTCTAAAATTTGTATGCAACCACAAAAGACTCCAAATAGCCAAAGCAATCTTGAAAAAGAAGAACATAACTAGAGGTATCACAATTCCAGATTTCAAGATATACTACAGAGCTGTAGTAATCAAAACAGTATGGTACTGGCACAAAAATAGACACAAAGATCAATGGAACAGAATAGAGAGTCCAGAAATAAACCCACACGTACATGGTCAATTAATCTATGATAAAGGAGGCAAGAATACACAATGGAGAAAAGACCGTCTCTTTAATAGTGTTGGGAAAATTGGACAGCTATATGTAAAAGAATGAAACTGGACCACTTTCTTACAGAATACACAAAAATAAACTCAAAATGGATTAAAGACCTACTGTGAGACCTGCAACCATAAAAAGCCTGGAAGACTACACGGGTAGTAATTTCTCTGACATTGACCATAGCAACATTTTTCTAGACATGTCTCCTATGGCAAGGGAAACAAAAACAAAAATAAACTATTGGGATGACATAAAAATAAAAAATCTTTTGCACAGCAAAGGAAACCATCAACAAAACAGAAAGACAGTTTAGTGAATGAGAGAAGATATTTTCAAATGATATATCTGATAAGGGGTTAATATCCAAAAGAACTTACACAACTCAACACCAAAAATTTAAAAAACCCACCCAGTGGTTCAGTCAGTTGAGTGTCTGGCTCTTGATTTCAGTTCAGGTCATGATCCCAGGGTTGTGGGATCGAACCCCATGTCTGGCCTGTGCTGAGCGTGGAGCTTGCTCAGGATTCTCTCTCCCTATCCCTCTCCCCTAGTCATGCTTCCCCTACCCCAGCCTCTCAAATAAAAAAACAAACAGACAAACAAACAAACCAGTCATATCCAATAGTCTGGTTAAAAAACAGGCAGAGAACCTGAACAGATATTTCTCCAAAGAGCATATACAGATGGTCAGCAGACACATGAGAAGATGCTCAACTTCACTCATCATCAGGAAGATGCAAATTAAAACCACAATGAGATGTCACTTTACACATGCCAGAATAGCTAGAAATAATAAGTGTTGGCAAGGATGTGGGGAAAGATGAATCCTCATATACTGGTAGTGTGAATGTAAATTGGTGTGGCCACTGTGGAAAACAGTGGAAGTTCCTCAAAAAATTAAAAATAGAATTACCATATGATCCAGTAAATCCACTACGAAGAAGAATACGAAAACACTAATTTGAAAAGATACATGCACCCCTGTGTTTATTGCCACATTAGTTACAATATAGCCAAGATGTGAAAACGGCATGTCTGTTAACCAATGGATAAGGAAGATGTGGTATATATGTATTCAGTGGAATATCACGTAGCCATAAGGATGAGATTGTGCCATTTGAGACAACATGAATGGACCTAGAGGGTATTGTGCTAAGTGAAATGTCAGACTGAGAAAGACAAATACAGATGATTTTACTCATAAGTGGAATCTGAAAAATCCCAAATGAGTAAACAAAGGGCAGAATCGGACTAATGAATACATAGAGCAGGCTAACGGTTGCCATCAGTTTTGGGAGGGGTTTGGAGGATTGGGCAAAATGGATGAAGGGGAGTGGGAGATACAGGCTTCTAGTTACGGAATGAGTAACTCATGGGGATAAAGGGCAGCAGCATAAAGAATACAGTCAGTGACATTGTAGTAATAGTGAGGTATCAGGACAGGTGGTAGCTACTCTTGTTGGTGAACATAGCAAAATGTGTAAACTACTCAAATGTACGCCTGAAACTAATGTAACTCAATTGTACTACAAAAAAAATGTTTTGGCAGAATGTTTTCCCTTGAGTTTCCAGATCAGCTGTAGGATCAGCTTTTCAATTTCTACAAAGAATCCAAGTGGGATTCTAATAGAGGTTGCATTCTAGATTGTTTTGGGTAGTATTGCTATTTTAAGAATATTGTCTTCCAACCCATGAGCAAGGGATGTCGTACCATTTATTTATGTCTTTTTAAATTTCTTTCATCACTGTTTTGTAGTTTTCAGGGTACAAATATTTCACCCCCTTGGTAAAATTATAGTAGATTTTTAAAAATGCTATTGTAAATGGAATGGTTTTCTTAATTTTCTTCTCAGATTTCTCATTGCTCATATATAAAAACAACTGAATTTTGTTTGTTGAGCTTGTAACAAACGGTTTTAAATGTCCTTTATTAGCTTTAGTAACGTGTGCGTGCATGCGTGCGTGCGTGTGTGTGTGTGTGTGTGTGTGTGTGTGTATTCTTTGGATTTTTCCATATTGGTTCATGTCATCTATAAATTGAGATTGTTTTATTTCTTCCTTTCCAATTTGGATGCCTTTTATTTCTTTCTCTTACCTAATTGCTTTGGCTAGAATTTTTAGTACACTGAATAGTAGTGGTGAGAGTGGGTATCCTTATTTGGTTCCTGGTCTTATGGATAAGTTTTCAGTATGCTTTCAGTGTCATTGAGCCTGACTTGGGTTTATTAAAAAAAAAAAAAAAGTCCTTTATCATATTGAGGAAGTTTCTTTCTATTTTTAGTTTTCTGAGTATTTTTATTATTGGATTTTGTCAAGTGCTCTTTCTGTATTAGTTGAGATGATCATGTGTCCCTCCCCCCTACCCCCATTCTATTAATATGATGTATTACATTGATTTTCCTATGTTGGACCAACCTTGCATTCCTGGGATAAATCCCATGTGGTCATGGCATATGGCATGCTGTTCAATTTGGTTTGCTACTGTTTTGTTGAGGATTTTTGCGTCTGTATCCAGCAGGGATACTGGTCTGTAGTTTCCTACCCTTGTAGTTTCTTTGTATGGTTTTGATAATGAGTTAGGAAGTGTTCCCTCCTCTTATATATTCTGGAAGAGTTTATGAAGGATTGGTGGTAATTCTTCTACTTCCTCCTCCTCCCCTTCCTCCCCATTTCTTCTCCCCCATCCTCCCCCTCCCCCTCCTTTTTTTTTTTTTTTTTTTTAAGTAGGCTCTAAGCCCAGCATGGAGCCCAGGTGGTAATTCTTCTTGAAATGTTTGTTAGAATTTACCATGTTGTCATCTGATCCTGGACTTTTCTTTTTGGGAAGTTTTTTGATTATTGAATCAATCTTTTCACTTAGCCCTTCACTCTTATGCTACTTGCTTGGTACCTGTAGTCATTTGCATTTTCGAATCCTTGGAGATTTAAATAGAATTCTGCCTAATTTTTAAGTTGTTCCATAAGAACCCAGCCATCTTCCCATTCTTCCTGATGCTGTTCCACCTCTGCTCTGGCCAGGTTGGTTCCTGTCACACATCACCTTCATTAAGTACAATGAATTCCACAAGTTAGTGGTTCTCAGTGTGATCTCTAGACCAGGAGTGTCAGTATCACCTGGCAACTTGTTATAAATGGAGCTTCTCTGGCCAGGAATTAGAAGCTTGTGGGGGGAGGTGGCTCGAAACCTGTTTTTCAACGAGCCCTTCAGGCAATTCTGTTGCATCACGGTTGTCATAGAAAATAAAGACCCCTGGAGGCTCCTGGCCCAAGATGACACAGCTGAAGTAGTGTCTCCAGGTGCCAGCAGCCGAGGAGCTGTGCTCAATGTGAATTGGTGGGATTGGAGCCTAAAGAAGGGAAAGAGGAGCAAGAAGGTAGGATAAGAGAGAAGGGGAGGGAGGCTTGCATGGAGCACTCCCTGTGCCTGGATGCAACTTACTGGAGGTGCCAGTTGGGGGTAGGGTTGGCTGTCCAGGATGAGGGGTACAGTCTGTGGCCAAAGAGCAGTCAGTACTTACTGGCATCAGCACTGGCCTCTTTAGCCCAGACTCCTAAGCCGAAGACTCAGCCTCCACTGCCTGCTTCGTTCTTGGCTTGCTTGGCAGAGTAATCAGTCTCTCATTCAGCACGTGTTCCTGGAGCATCTCCTATGTGCCAGGCAATTCTAGGCCCAAGGACATAGCAGTGAACGAAATCAAGAGCCTGCCTGTGAGGATCTCCTATTCTAGCGAACCTACCCTTTGTCTTCTTGTGGGGAACATCCCCAGCGTTTTCCGCAGGCTTTGGCAGCTAGGCTGGTGGCCAGCTGGCCCCCTCTCCCTGCCCGCGCTGTGGAGGGGGACCTCTAGGCCAGCAGCAGAGTTAGAGCAGTGAGACTTGCCCTCTGGCTAGGCAGCCATGGGACATATCCTGTCTGGCTCCCTGTGGGGGGTGTACTCTGTGTTCCTTAGCTCTCCCAACCTTCCAAAAATCTCTTTACAAAACTCTCCAGAAATCCTTTTCTTCTGCAGTGTCTTCCTTGCCTATGGGGACAGGAAGCTTGCTCTGTTTCCCTCTTCCCCCAGCACCACCCAGCCCATGTCTCCATCCCATTTTCCTGGGAGCACCTTCTCCTCCATCCTTGTCTTGTTTCCATGTCTCTTGTTGCCGTCGACACACCTTTGCCTCTTTGGTGTGTTCTAGATTCAGATAGGCAGGGACAAGGAGACAGTTGCTACCGTGCACGAGCGTGTTGTGTTGGGTGCTCTGCCAGGCTCTGCAGACTGGCTCACGTTACCCCACCGCAGCCCACTCCCAGGCGCAGGTGCTCAGAGGACAACGCCCTGTGCTGTGAGCAGCGGGCGTGTGGTACGTCCTGGGCAGGGGTTGTAGAAAGGCCGTTCACGTGTAAACACATCCTGTCTCCAGGAGGGGAAGAAAGGAGCTCAGAGCTAGGACAGGTTGCCTAGCAGGGACCCTATGGGCAGCAGGTGGGTGGCAGTGAGTGTCCCTTCTCCAAGTAGGGTCGGGGGGAGGATGAGGGAGAGAGAGGGGGCAGTGCTGGTGGAGATCTCCCCAGCTGAGATATAGCAAGAAGGAAAGAACAGGTGGCTGCTTGTCTGCAGGGAAAGGCCGCATCCAGATGTAGGGCTGCTGTGGACCAGATGGAGGTAGGGCGCAGGGCAGCGAGATGGAGGTCTGTGGCCTCCTACACTGTGCTCCTTCATGGCTGCTTCTCCGTTGCCTGGGCAGGGGCTGACACCCAAGTGAACAAGGAGGGGCGTCTGGAGGATTTCTTGAGGCTGACCTTGCAGGTTCTGTTCTCTTCTGCTCTTGCTGCCGTAGACCTCCTCCTGCGTTCACCCCCAAGGACTCGCTTTGCCCTTCTAGAGGAAGGCCTGATGTTTTCTATATTGGGAGGTGGAGAGGACAGGGGTGGAATCCAAACAAAAGCCTGGGGCCCAATCTGTGACTTCCTTGGTTGAGCGCTGGCTCTCTGTGATTATCTCACGGCTTACTTGACTGGCTGTTAAAGGGGAGCCCAAGGGGACACGCTGGCTGTGGCTGGGATTTGGGTGGCAACCGTTGTTGCTAATAATAAATGGGACAGCTGAGCGGATGCTATTGATGAGGAGACTGAATTACATTTCTCTGTGACAATCCAATGCTGGCTTCCTGATGGAGGGGGAATTCCCTTCCTGAGGATGCCTCAGGCGGGACTTCATTCTGTCTTGAAGGGCCTACGGGACAGTGCTAGTGAGTCAGTAAGCATTTATTGAGTGCGTTCTGTGTGCTCTTGGCTGTGTGACGCAATCTCGGGGGTGTGGACGGCGGTAGGTGTGAGTGGCCGGAGCTGCTGTTCCCGGCTGGCCTGAGTCACCCTGCTTCTGGGTGGAAAAAGAGACTTGCTCTTTGCCATGGCTGGACTGTCCCATAGGAAAGTTCAGTGAGTCACCGAGAAGTGGGGCCGGCACAGCTGAGGCCAAGTTGCCACTGTTCTCTGCTCTTGGGCTCTGTCCACGCAGGAGTCGCTGCCCAGTGCATTACTCAGGCCCGAGGCCGGATCTCAGCCCTCAGCCTCCCATCTGTGCCAGCCCCAGCATCCTCACTTGGGAAACGCAAACCCATTTTTAACAGTAATCTAAACACACTGCCTCTGGGAAGACTGATAAAGCTGTGTTCTAAATCCGGAACTGTCCTAAAGCTTCCAGACCATCTCTCAAAAGGACACAGCTCACTTCCAGAGCAAGCTTTCTTTTTAATTTTTTTTTCTATGTTTGTTTATTTTTGAGAGACACAGAGAGACTGTGAGCGGGGGAGGGTAGAGAGAGAGAGGGAGACACAGAATCCGAAGCAGGCTCCAGGCTCTGAGGTGTCAGCACAGAGCCCGATGTGGGGCTTGAACCTACAAACCGTGAGATCATGACCTGGGCCTAAGTTGGATGCTTTAAACAAGGCTTAACCGACTGAGCTACCAGGCGCCCCCCAGAGCAAGCTTTCTAAGTAGTAAATAGCAACTACCAGCAGGAACTGCGTGCTCGCCTTGGACCAGGCTCCATCTGGTACTTCCTGTCCACGTTCTCACTTCGCCCTCACGTGAGCCTTGAAAGGCCTGTCTGCCTTGTTGATCCACTCACTGTTCATTGAGCACACATCATGCATCTTCTTCTATCCACCTCTGTCCACACAGTAACCACTGCCTGTAATGGCCTCTTCCCCCTCCCTAGCAAAGTGATTTCAAAGTGATTTCTGTTTATCCTTTAAGGTCTAGTGGGATCCCACTTCTCGCCAGAAGCCTTCCTTGATGGGGTGGTGTTAAAATGTGTCCACACATTTTTTGATACTTCCCTCCTCAAGAGGTGGAAGCTAATTCCACCCCCCCCCCCCCCCCTTGAGTGTGAGCTGGTTGTGTGGTTGTGGGCACTCGCATTCAATGAATAGGACAAGGGGGAAGGGATGGTGTGCAGTTTCACAGACGAGGTTGTAAGAGGTGCTGTAGCTTTGCCTCTCAGATCACTCACTCTAGGGGGAGTCAGCTGCAGTATTTTGAGGACATTCAAGCAGCCTCTGGAGAGGTGTGTGTGATGGAGGATGGGGCCTCCTGGCAGCAGCTTTGTGAGCAGATCTCTCAGCCCCAACCAGGTCTTCAGGTGATGCAGCCTCCGTTCATGTCCTGACTGTAGCCACCTGAGGAACTCCGAGCTGGAACCGTACAGTGAAACCACTTCTGCATTCCTGAGCCAAAGAAATTTAGAGTCACTAAGTTTTGGAGTCATTTGTCACACAGGAGTAGAGAGCTCATACACTTGACCTTCCAGCCAGAAGTGCTTCATGCCTCCTCTGAACCACTGTGACGCTGGTCATCTGTAACAATGCTGAACAGCTTTGTCTAATAATTGAGATGAAATACCCTGGAGTCCTCGCCTGGCACTTGCAGTATCTAGTCCGTGCCTTGCAGGTGCTTAATCATTTGGGGTTAACAGATCAGACAATACAAGGGCATTGTCTAAGAAGACACAAATACGTATTTTGTTCCCCACAAAAGATCTTTTGATTGCCGCTTTTCATGGATAACAGAGAGTAAACTGGATAGGAGGGTCATTTGGGAGAGCCTCAGTCTGTAATCCACAGAGCCACGGTCAGAGCTGGGAATGAATTGGCCCGAATCCAGGGGCTTTCTGTGGACGCCAAAGGCAGTGTACTTGTGTCCCTGGATACCCGGTAATGAAGACGAGAGAAGGGCCTGGGGCAGGGGCTGAGGGAAGCAAAGAAAGGAATGCCAGAGCTTCTGCTGTGTGTCGAAGCCTTAAAAACTATTGCTGGGTAACAAGTTACTCCAAAAATAATTTATAGTTGGGGCGCCTGGGTGGCGCAGTCGGTTAAGCGTCCGACTTCAGCCAGGTCACGATCTCGCGGTCCGTGAGTTCGAGCCCCGCGTCAGGCTCTGGGCTGATGGCTCGGAGCCTGGAGCCTGTTTCCGATTCTGTGGCTCCCTCTCTCTGCCCCTCCCCCGTTCATGCTCTGTCTCTCTCTGTCCCAAAAATAAATAAAAAACGTTGAAAAAAAAATTAAAAAAAAAAAATTTATAGTTGTTGCAGATAATTTAAAAAATACTGAAAAGAAAAAAGGAAAAAAAATATCCTTAACCCATAACTTATTTTGACATTTATCCTTCAAGTTAGTACTTTTTGTCTGGATGAGTGATGTGTGTATGCACATCAGACCTATCTATCTGTATCGATACCTACATACCTATGCATGTTTATGTATTTTATACCTGTATATTGATATCTTTATGTGTATATCATATAGGGGATACACACACACAAATAGGTTTTTTATATCTAATTGAAAAAAAATGGGATCACCTAAATTCCATTTGTCTCACTTAGCAGTGCATCTCCAATCTTTTATTAAAATTTTTTTTTTTATTTTGGAGACTGCGAGTGGGGGAGAGGGGCAGATATATGATTTGCAAATATTTCTCCTATTTTGTGAGGTTGTCTTTTCACTTGAGAGTGTCTGTTGAAGTACAAAAGTTTTTAATTTCGGTGAAATTAAATCTAAATTATTGTTTTTTGTTTTTGCTGCTTATGCTTTGGGTGTCATATCTAAGAATCCATTCCATATGCAGTGTCACAAAGACTTACTCCTATGTTTTCTTCTTCTAAGAGTTTTATTTATTTTATTTAAACATTTTTTTAAATGTTTACTTTTGAGACAGAGAGAGACAGAGAGCATGAGTGGAGGAGGGGCAGAGAGAGAGAGAGGGAGACACAGAATCTGAAGCAGGTTCCAGGCTCTGAGCTGTTAGCACAGAGCCAGATGCGGGGCTTGAACTCATGCACCGTGAGATCATGACATGAGCCAAAGTTAGACACTCAACTGACTGAGCCAACCCATATGTTCCTTCTTCTAAGAGTTTTATAATTTTAGCTCTTATATCTAGGTTGTTGATTCATTTTCAGTTCATTTCAGTAGATGGTGTGATCTAAGGGTCCAACCTCATTCTTTTGCACATGGCTATCTAGTTTTCCCAACATGATTTGTTGAAAAGACCCCGTTGAATAGTCTTGGCACCCTTGTTGAAGACCGATTGCCATAGATCTATGGATGTGTTTCTGAACTGTCACTTTCATTCCATGGACCTACAGGCCTATCCTGTGTCAGTACCACACTGTCTTGATTGTTTTGCTTTGCAGTAAGTTTGAAATTGGGAAGTATGAGTCCTCCAACTTTGTTCTTTTGGCTGTTCTGGGCCCCTTCAATGTCAGTGTCAATTTTAGGATTACTTTTTAATTTCTACAAAGGATTCAGCTAGGATTTTGATAGAGATTGCGTTGAATCTGCAGATCAGTTTGGAGGGTGTAGATCTCCTAATCATACCAACCCTTCTAGTTGTGATCATGGGATTTATCTCCATTTGTTTTTAACTTCTTTAATTTCTGTCATCAATGTCTTGTGCTTTTCAGAGTATATGTTTTTCATTTATTTTGTTAAATCTACATGTAAGTATTTTATTCTCTTTGATGCTATTAAAACGGAATTCTTAATTTTATTTTCATTGTCCATCAATAGTATATAGCAAAACAATTTTTTTTTGGTAGGTTGATCTTGTGTCTTGCATCCTGAACTCATTTATTGTATTATTTTTAGTAAGTTTTGCTTAGTGAATTCCTTATTTCTCTATATAAGATTATGTGAATAGAGAGTTTCAGTTCTTCCTTTCCAGTTCGGATGCCTTTTATATAGTTTTTTTGTGTTTTTTTTTTTTCTTTTGCTCAACTGTTCGGGCTAGAACATCTAACACAATGATAAACAGAAATGATGACAGTGGATATTCTGGTCTTATACCTTCTTTTATGGACAAAGTATCTAGTTTCCCATTATTAAGAATATTATTACCTGTGATTTTTTTTTTTTTTTTTTTTTTTTGTAAACGCCCTTTATCATGTTGAGGAATTTCCCTTCTATCTAGTTTGGTGTGTGTGTGTGTGTGTGTGTGTGTGTGTGTGTATGTATGTATGTGTGTGTTTAATTTTACTCCAGAAAGGGTTTTGAATTTTGTCAAATGCTTTCTTTAGTCTTTGAGTTGATAATACGGTTTTTGTTTTTATTCCTCTGGTTTTTATATTCATTGATTTTTGGATGTTAAACCAACTTTGCATGACTGTAATAAGTCCCACCCAGTCATGATGTATAATTCTTTTTAGAAGGTGCCGGATTCAGTTTGCTAGTATTTTTGAGAATTTTTGTGTCTATATCCATGAACTATATTGGTCTGCAGTTTTCTTGTGATGACTTTGGTTTTGGTGTTTGGGTAATACTTGTCTTCTAGAATAAGTTGAGAAGTGTTCCCTCTCCTATTTTAAGAGTTTCTGAGGAATTAGTATTACTTCTTCTCTAATGGCAGGATTTACAGCTGAAGCCATCTGGACCTGGGCTTTCTTTGTGTAGCTTTTTGATTACTAATTCAATTTCTTTTTTTATGAAATATATATATATATTTAGATTTGCCGTTTCTTTGAGTCAGTTTCAGTAGTTTGTGTATTGCTTGGAATTGTCCATTTCATCCAAGTTATTTAACATATTGACACCTATTTGTGGTATTTGAATGTAGCTCATCGTAACCCAAACAGTGGTGCGGTGGACATTCATCCTCGTGTTCCCATGGAAGTGTGTTCATAGCCCAGATTCTTAGAAGAGGAATTGCTGGGTCAGAAGTCTGTGCGTGCAAATGTTGATGGTTTCTGCCCTTTCGTCCTCTTCCTACTCATCTTTCTCCCCTTATTGATTTGTATAAATTCTTTCTGTCCAGGAATCTTGGTCTCCTGGAGGTTGGAGCTAAGAAGGATGCACAGAATCAGTGGGGAGGATAGGTTTGGGAGTTGTGTGTTTGACAGCTCCTTCTGGTCAGAGGTGCTGATGTGGTGAAACTTGTCATCCACTCTGTATATTCACAGGTGGGGTTTCCAGACCCTTAAGCCCAAACTGCTGGTGGGTCAGAGACTCTTGCCTCTGATAGGCCAGCTTTGGTCTGGGACAGGTCATTTGAAGCCAGGTGACTCCTCAAGCATTCTTCCCGCGGTGGTTCTCTCTGGGAATTCTGAGGGCCGGGGGGCTCCTGGTGATTCTGGCCCATTGGTGCCTGTGGAGGAAGGGAGGGATGCCCTACCTCTGCGTAAAGGAGTGACAAGATATCCTCGTTTTTCATTATCGCTGCTTTTGTTTTCTTTTGTTTTGTTTGTTTTGTTTTGTTTTGTTTTCTTTTCTTTCCCGTTCATCTGAGGACTATGTTCTGGGTGCTCGTTAACTCACGGCTTGCCAGTGCCCCGATGTGGACAGTGATGTTGTAACCAGACAGTGTAGCTGTTTCTATGGAGGGGAAACTGCTGAGAGGTCTCTGCGTGCATTTTGTTAGGGCAGAGCTTTTAGCCACTCGCCCCCCCCCCCGCCCCCCTTTTCCACTTCCTGTTTCTCCTTTTTGCCTTTACCTGGAATTTACAAAGGCTGGCGGCACCAAAGTGGGTTAAAGATTTGGATTTACATAGTTCGAGATTTAAAAAAAAATCTCTCCAGGTCCCTGGAGGCTGCAGTTGGGTCGTTTTCAGACTTTGCTCACAAGCTCCAGGGTCCCAAAGAGGTGCTGTGGAGGCAGGGGACAGGGGCAGGCACATTTGGAACTCAAGCCCCCATGGCTGCCCTGGCCAGGGTCCCTGGAGGGCTGTGTTGCTACTAAAGTTGGAAAGCTACTTGTGTTGGACTCCTTGGCCTCACTGTTGGGTTGAAAATATTCCAAACATGACTCCTTCTGGAGGCTTCATCCTGGGGCTGACAGGTGCTTTAGGGAACTTGGCTTTTCCCAGGGGCCCTATAGACTCCTCTCTCTTGACAGAGACTGAGCGGCTGCTCTCCCCAGGGCCATTCGCCAGCCTGCGCATGTTTCGTTTTTTCTTTTGTTGTATGGGGCATTCTGGCCCTCCAGCCCTGCAAAGGCAAAATCAAATTACCTTCTCTCTCGATCCAAATGACTCTCATCCCCCGGGAAGCCCTGGGCTAAGTTTGCAGACAGTTGGTAAGGAGGCTTTCTCAGCAGACCTCCTGACTGATGTATCTTCTTTGTGTCTTTCAGTCTGCGGAGTTCTTTGAGATGCTGGAGAAAATGCAGGTGAGCCTCGCCAAAGTGGGGTAGCTGAGCCATGGGTGGCGGGCGTGCTGTAGTGACCTTGGGGGATACGACACCAGGCAGAACCTGGGAGCCTTGGAGGGAAGGGAAGAGAAGAGAGAACTCGTAGCCTGAACTACCTAAGGCCAATTTTCATGCTGAGCAGCAGGAGGATTCTGGGAAGCTCCTGCCTGAAGGAAAAAACCAGAAAATCTCCTCCGGTAGAACAGATGCAATACACAACCTCACAGATGTGGAGAGGGCTTGAAAGGGTCCGTTGTTCCTGGGATGGGTTGGGAAGAAAGTCGGAAAAAGAAAGCCCTTTCCTAGGGGCGCATCTTGAGTCTGGGAGGCAGAGCTTCGGGTGAGAGACCCGCCCGAGGTCGAACCCTGCACCTAACACTTGCTAGCACAAGTTCCTTCCTTTTTCTGAGCCTTCCGGCTCCTGTTTTCTATCTGTTCACAGCACTGTTTTCACCTCCCTCTGACACCAAATGTGTGGTTGTTTTCCCCCCACCGAACAATTCTGTGACACCAGCTTGGTGTCCTGCAGTTCAGCTCCATTCTGACACTGTCTACCAGAGAGAGCGTCAGATCCCACAGGGTATGGGCTCTGCCCCGCAAGCCTGCCCCCTGCCCGCTTCAGATGCCGGCCACGAGTCTGTGGTCACCTGTGCTTTTGACCAACAGGCTATGAATTTGAGGGTCCCATGATTCCCTGCTCGGGTTCTATTCATTTGCTAGAGTGGCCCAGAGAACTCAGAACAGTTTACTTACTAGATTATCAATTGATTATAAAGGGATATAACTCACGAACAGCCCGATGGAAGAGTTGTGGAGGGCAGGGTATGCGGGAAGGCCGGGAAGAGCTTCTGTGTCCTCTGGATGTATCACTCTCCCAGCGCGGCAATGTACTTACCAACCCGGAAGCTCCCTGAACCCATCATTTGGGTTTTTTATAGAGACTTTATTACTTAGGCATGATCGATTAAATCATTGGCCACTGGAGATTGATTCAGCCTCCAGCCCCTCTCCCCTCCCACGAGGTTGGGGAGGTGGGACTGAAGGTTTGGAGCCTCTAATGGTGGTTGGTTCCCCTGGCAACCAGCTCCATCCTTAGGGGTGTCCCAAAAGTCAACCTCATTAACAAACTTATAAACAACCTTCTTGCTTTCACCTTTATGGCTCTGGAGCTGTTTCAGGAAGCAAGGACAGAAGACCAAATATTGTAACAAAAGATGCTTCTGAATGCTCCCATTGCTCTCGTCACTTATGAGATTCAACAGGCTGTAGGAGTTCTGTGCCAGGAATGGGTGAAGACCAGAGTATTTGTTGTTATAAATCATGCCGCAGCCCTTATAAATAACAACAGAAATACCCACTCACACGACTGTTGGGATGAAATGAAATAATGTATGTAAATACTTGATAAGCATTGCATAAAAATCAGTGTTCAAAATGGATGTGGGGGGGGCACTTTATAATTACTCCTCACCAAGGGGCCAGGGCTCACAGGTAAGAACTGGTGCCCTGGGAAATTTGGGGGGATGTCCAGAAGGCTTAACTGATATGGGTGGGAAGAAGACGCTGATTTAAAAATTAAAAAAAATTTTTTTTTTAATGTTTATTTTTGAGAGACAGAGAGAGCATGAACAGAGCATGAACAGGGAAGGGGCAGAGAGAGAGGGAGACACAGAATCAGAAACAGGATCCAGGCTCTGAGCTGTCAGCACAGAGCCCGATGTGGGGCTCGAACCCACGAACCACAAGATCATGACCTGAGCCTAAGTCGGTCGCTTAACCGACTGAGTCACTCCGGGGCCCCTAAAATTAAAAAAAAGTTTATTTTTGAGAGCCAGCACTAGTGGGGGAGGGGCAGGGAGGGCGACAGAGAATCCAAAGAGGGCTCTGTGCTGACAGCAAAGCGTCCAATGTGGGGCTTAGAACTCACAAACGAGCCATGAGATCATGACCTGAGCCGCAGTCAGATGCTTAACCAACTGAGCCACCCAAGCGCCCCAGTAGCACATGTGTTTTAAGCACTTTTCTCGGCTCAGACAGTAACAAGTCTTAGCTCATTTCTTCCTGAAAAGTCCGCAGGAAGCAGCTGTATTATTATCATTATCCTCTTTTCACAGGTGGGAAAACTGAGGCACAGAGATCTTACTTACAGCACTCAAGGGTTGTGGGTAGTAAGTAGCTTCAGAGTCAGAAGGCTTAGCCATTATGTTATGATGCTTTCTACCCTGAGTAGATGCTACAGGTTCAGGGAAAGAAGATTCCATGGTAATGGCGTGGAAGCTCTGGAGGAGAGGCAGTTAGGGTGCCACTGCGGTCCTGCGATGCAGGTGGAGACACTGAGGTGCTCACAGGAAAGCCAGGTCTCCCTAAGGGAAGGGGAGGGACTGTTTGAGGGAGAAGTATTGTAATGGTTGTGTCATTATCACCCAGAAGTTACTAAGATCCTCCAGCAGTGTGTGGGCTGCAGACCGATTTTACATACATTTAGGGACTTACAGTCGGGTTGTGGAAACAGGGGTGGCGGGTGCCTTGGCAGCGAGGGGTGGGAGACCGTGCGCAGCTACGTGCTCTGCTGCCTGGCGTAAAGCTGGGATTTTCACCGGAGCCCATGAGATCCTGACACTCTGGGAAGCTGTCAGGGGATTTGCAGCTCCCCCTGCCTTCTCTTCGTTTGGTCTCACAATCCACCCATCCATCCCTCACCCCCAGCTGGAGACCCCCGCCTCCCTTGCAAAGGGCTCTCCGAGTACATAATTCAGCCGTACTTAACTGGCCTCCTGCTGGTCTGCCTTCTCTGTGTCCAGGCTGCTGGGCTTGACTTCTCAACTAGATTGGGACCCTCCTGAGGGCAGGGGTTTGGTTTTTATGCTCTGTACGTTTGTGGCAGCAGACACCCGAGGGCTTGCCTGTTCCATCTCTGTTGAGACGGCCAGGGGCTGAAATCCAACTGCCTGGGGTTTAGGTCCCTGCCCACTGGGCCCCGGCCTCCAAGGGGCCCACACTTTCCAGCTCTTCTGTATGTACAAAACTCATATATGGGGAAATAGTGGGAGCGAAGCAGGTGGCGTGGTGTGGCCAGATCCTGTCCTTGGGCGTGGGCCACCTCTTCTCATGCTGTGGTTGTGGAGACTGACTTTCAGAGCAGTCAGTGCCCAGGGCACTCTGCGAGTCATGGAGAGCTGGAACTCAGATCTGGGACTCCTGACCTCCCCTCCACCCCCCGCCATCCCCCGACAGTGGAGGAATTGGAAGAAGGGCACAATCCCTATGAAGCAACCGAGACTGAGGTCCATTTTGTCCTGGGTTCAAGTTTTAACCCTGGCACTGTGTAGCTGAGTGTCCTTGGTCAAGTCACTCTACCTGTCTGATCCTTGATTTCTTCATGGTGAGGAAAAAGGGGGGTTAATGATAATACTGATTGCAAAGGCAGATCCATGGAAAGGAGAGGAGAGGGCCCAGAGCTGGGTGATGGCTCTGTGTCATCGGGGAGGGGAGGAGTGGGGAGGAGGTTTGCTTTCCTGCCCAGGGGCTGTTCCCAGGTAGGGGTGACTAATGCAGGACAAACAAAACAAACTTCTGACATCACCCCCCTCCCCATCTGCCCAGTTTGCCTCCCTGGACAGGGTCTGCAGGGCCACCCAGGTGGTTTTCTCCCTGTGTGGGGAGAGGAGCACCTGTCCGGTGGGAGGGGTCCTCCCACACCCTCCTGAGCAATGCTGCAGGGTGACTCAGCCCAGAGAAGTCCGGAGAAGCTGAAGTCTAAATCCAGCCAGTAAGCGGGAGCCCTGGGCTCCAAGGCCTATGGGATATGATTGTGCGCTTAGACAGACAGCCTGGCTTCAAATCCAGGCCCTGCCACTCAGTAGCTGTGCAACAGCAGAAGCAGCCGCCTCCCTGTGCCTCAGTTTCCCTTTGGTATAAAGACGCTGAGGGCTTCAAAGGAGACAACCGTGGGAGGGCACTGAGGAAGCTTAAAATCCCCATGCATTATGTTATGATTAGGATGGTCTTCTCTCCAGAGGGGACCTGTTTGTCCTAGTTATCCCACCTTCTCATTCCCTTACTCAATTTATTCAAACAGTCTAATTTAACTATGTGCTCCTGTCTTGAAAAAACCCAGTGAAGTCAGATCTTGACCATAGGACCACAGGACAAGGTACTGCTTCCCAGAAATGAATGAGTGCCAGGCCCCCTGCCTGTCACCTGTGGGTCTGCCCCCCCAGGAGGGAGGGCAGCTGTGGGGGCACCAGGTCCAGAGTGCTGGCTTTGACACCATTCGGACGTGGGTTCCCATCCTTGCCCCGTACCTACTGGTTCTGAGAGCCTGGCAGAGAGATTTCAGTGCCGGCATGATATTGCTCCCTGGGAATGATGGTAATAATTATCTGTAGCCAAACCAGTCACTCTTTCAAGGGCTTAACCAACGTCATCAACATTTAACCTTTACCACACTGGTAGCTGCTATTACCGTTTGGGGTCTACAGAAGGGAGCGCTGTGCCACAGAGGTTTTGTGACTTGCCCAAGGTCCTAAGTGGCAGTGTTGGGATTTGAACCCTGGTGATCTAGCTCGAGCCTGTGCTCTTAGTTGCCTGCCCTACTGCCTTACTTGGAGCTGCTGTGGGGACTGAGTGTGACAAGGTGTGTGATGTGTAAGGACCGGGCACAATCAGCTGTAGCTATTTTTACCAACCCCATCAAGGCAGGGGCTTGCGAATCTCAAGCGAACCCTCCATTTGGCCCCTTTTATGTGACCTTTGCTTTTTCATGAGTCCTCTTTTCTGTGTTGCCATAGGGGATCAAGCTTGAAGAGCAGAAGCCGGGACCCCAGAAGAACAAGGTGGGCTGTGTGGATGAGGCGGCAGCCCTGTGGGCCCGACGAGGGGACAGCCGGCGTGCTGGGGTCTGCCGTCTTCCACCTGACTTCCACCAAGAGCTACTTAAGTGGCTGTGCCTGTGTTGACTGGGCACGGTGGATAGTAAGGGGGCCTTAGCTTGATGCCTATAGGGCAGCTTTAGGGGGTGGGGATGGAGGCCTTCAGCGAGACCTGCGGCTTGTGGCTCAGCCTTGATCTTCTGTACCTGCTCCTGCAAAAGAACCGCACACGGCATTTAGGGGTATCAGGCTCTGGGCTCCAGGCTCTGCTCCTCCGCTGCAGTTTCCTTTCCCAAGGCCCAGGGAAGCTCGTCACTTGGAAGTCAGCTCCCTTGCCCGAAGGCGGGGCTGGGTGAAATCAGGAGCCATCCTCCTGTTTTTGCCCTCATTCGTAAGGGGTGAAAGGCACGAAGTTCAGAGCCTTTGTGCAGTGCACCTTCAGCTAGCCAGGTTTGCGTTCAGGTTCTGTCACTTTGGGGAAGCACTCAAGGGAAGCCGGATTCCCAGAGCTCCCTCTCTGCCGTTCTGCATCTGGTGTTCCCTTTGATGCTCTTAAAGCTCTTGTGCAGCCTGCCAGGCAACCCCCACCCCTGACCCGGGAGAGGGGAATGGAAACAGCCATCACACTTCACGGGCACTGCTGGGGCTAACGGTCGCCTTGTCTGGTTTGTCTTGCAGGATGACTATATCCCGTATCCCAGCATTGATGAGGTAGGAGCCCCCTGGCCACACTGCAGCCTGCGCTGGGTCTCAGCTCTGGGATGGGACTGGTGGGGGGGGGGGAGGGCGGGCTGATGGCCCCTGCTCCGTCCCACGTGGGAGAGAACCTCAGGCCTGGAACTTCAACTTTGTGACCTCCGTTTTGCCACGTCGAGACTGGGGTACTGATCACAGCCTTGCAACTTCGGTGCTCCAGGGTCGGCGAAGCTGACAGGTTGTTGGGCTTAAATTTGGGGTTTGTGTTACTGTAAACACAGGCCTCAAATACGGGGGTCTCCGCCGTGGAACAGTTCAGAGGTGGGGGGGTGCCACCACTGGCACCCCACTCTTTCGCTCCCCCTGTAGAGCCAGGGCAGGCCACAGTGCAAGACTTTCTCTCTGCTTCCAGGTTGTGGAGAAGGGAGGCCCGTACCCCCTGATTGTCCTGCCCCAGTTTGGGGGCTATTGGATCGAAGACCCGGAGAACGTGGGGACACCGACCTCCCTTGGCAGCAGCATCTGTGAGGAGGAGGAAGAGGACAGTCTCAGCCCCAGCACATTTGGCTATAAGCTCGAGTGCAAGGGCGAAGCCAGGGCCTACCGCAGGCACTTCCTAGGGAAGGTGAGGCTGAGGGCCCCTGGGTGGAAATAGCTGCTGGTGCAGGCAGGGAAATGCACCTAGACCAGCCTCGTCCAGCGCCCTTTTCTCCCTGTCTCTTCTCCTTCCTGGGCCTGCCCCCTTCCTAGGGCCTGCCACTGTCCTGCTGTCCTGGCTGGGGAGGTCTGACTGGCTCTGCTCCTGGGCGAGGGTACAGGGGGTGTGCAGAAGTCAGGAAGGCTCAGTGGGATGGGTCCTTGGGGGCACCACCCCCACCAAATGTTCACGGAGGTGACCGGATGGGGAGCGTTTGGGGGTGAAGGAGAAAATATGTTCTCACACCTTGGAAGTCTTTGTTTCCGTGTACATAGTACAAATCTCTCCTGTCCTCACTCCAGCAGGTCCCCAGGGTGATGTGCTGTGAGCCTCTGATTGTTTAAAAGTGACGAAGTTACATTTCTTTAAATATATTCTGCTCTTCAGACTTGCTTGGTTCGGAAGTCCCAAGGGCAGATTCCGGAAGTTTCCAGTCTAAGGCAGTTTTGCAGAGTTTCACAGGGAGGAGGGAGCTGCATCCGAACCCCCATCCTAACTTGTTCAAATGCAGATTCCAGGGCCCCACCCTGATATGGCAGATCTAGGGTGGGCTCCCCGAGCCTGAGAGAGGCCCACTGTCCAGAGCAGCTCCCAGCTTCCCATGGACGGAGGAGCCAGAGTTCCTCCTAGTTTTATTCCCACAAATAGTCGGAATCAGCAAGAGCTGCCTCCTGGGATCAAGAAAGTGGATTTGGGGTCCTGTGGAGGGGAACTTGAGCTCCAGCGTTCAAGGTGGGCTTGAACACTGGATCTGTCCCTTACTAGTTGTGTGACCCTGGGCAGTTACTTAGCCTCTCCGGACACCGGTTTACATATCTATGAAATGGGCATGATGATGTCATCTTCCCATAAGTTTGTGGTCAGGATTTAAGGAGTCAGTGGGTGTTAAGTACTTAGTCTAGTGCCTGGCACATCCCGATGACTGCACAGTTGGAATCCCCTCCTGTGATCTTTCTCTTTCTCCTCCTCCTCCTCCTCCTCCTCCTCCTCCTCCTCCTCCTCCTCCCCCTCCTCCTCCTCCTCATCAACAGCAGCCACAACATCCTTGCCTTTCTTCCTCATTGCTGTGGGCAAAAAAGGTGATTTGGGGGAGCCGTCTGGAAGGTCTCCTACTCTGTTAATACCTGATTTCTCTTTCTAGGATCACCTAAACTTTTACTGTACTGGCAGCAGCTTGGGGAACTTGCTCCTGTCCGTCAAGTATGAGGAGGCAGAGGGCATTGAGTACCTTCGGATCATTCTCAGGTGGGGCTGCTGCACCGTTGGAGGCCACGCCTCTAGTGGCAGGGACCCAGAAATACCAGTCTTACCAGTCTGGTCTGGGTGTGTGTGTTGGGGGGGGTGGGGAACAGACTGGCTGGAATTCTGGGGCTCTGTTGAGTTGCTAAGCAAGGAGACCAGGTGTTTATGCCAACTGTGGGAGTCAGAGTGGTATCCTAGTCTCAAGGTCACCTAGACCATACCCCCGCCTGCCTTTCTGTCTGGCTGGGACCGTGGCTCCGAAATTTTGGAAGGGAAAATAGAGATAGCTCTTTCTGCTGAGATACAGCTCCAAATCGCCCTGGGAGAGGGTTTGCCAGAGCACTGCTTGTGGCGTGCATCCAGTCGGGAAGATAGATCCCAAAGCATCTGTCTGTGTGTGCAGGGTTCCCTGAGATGGAAAGTGGTCACAGCGGGAGCACTGATTTACTGCTAAGCCATGGTACCTCTGTCCTCAGGGGCAGGATCTGGGACTGGTTTCTGTTTTGTTCAACTAACATGTTTTGTAAACCCCCCCTCTGTACCGGGGAGTGTGATAGGTGCTGGGATGCGATGATGGCTGAGTTGTGGTCTGTTTTCTGAAGGCTTATGGTCTAGTAGAAAAAAGCAGAGGATTTTACTATGTGTCACAGGTATTATGCACAGGATGCTGTGGGAGCACAGAGAATCTGTGTCTTATTTATCTCTGCCCCTGGTGGGCTGGTGGAGAAGCCTAGAAGGCCAAGTGTTAGTGCTTAGCAGAGTGCTGTGAACCTGTCAAGCTCCCAGTCCATATTCGTTGAATCTAAATGGAAGTCCTTGACGGTATTTGAAAGAAGCAGTGACATTTTTTTTTTCTGCCCAAATTTTGAGATAAATATGGGAGGGAGCAGGGGCACACAGTCGTGCTGTGGGAGAGGGGTGTGTGGGGGGTGGTACAAGGGAGTTGTCAGCACCCATCCAGTCTTGGTTTTTGATTAAGGAAGGAAGCAGTTTTCTTTACGGAGGTTCACTTGGCTAGACATCATATTTGCAAGGCAGGGAGAAGTTAACTAAATTGCTAGAGCAAATTTTTTGAGGGAGTAATATGTGGATCCCCAACTCCAAATAGGATTTTGAACTAGGTGACTCTCTATAAAGAAAATTATTTTCTTTCTTAATAAAAATCAGACCTTGGGGTGGCTGCCTGGCTCAGTTGCTTAAGTGTCCGACTTCGGCTCAGGTCGTGATCTCGTGGTTTGTGAGTTTGAGCCCCGCGTCGGGCTCTGTGCTGACAGCTTGGAGCCTGGAGCCTGGAGCCTGCTTCGGATTCTGTGTCTCCTCCTCTCTCTGCCCCTCCCCTGCTCATGCTCTGTCTGTCAATAATAAATACATGTTTAAAAAAATTTAATAAAAAAAAAAATAGAAATCAGACCTAAACTGGGTAGGATTTCTGAGTAAGATGACAATTGAACACAAGGATCTAACACCCTTTTTCCAATACTCCAATACTGTATCTTATTTGAAATGTTGCTTCAGAACTGAAAACATGGGAAAGATGTCAGGAACACACCACACACATTGAGTATTTTTTTTTTACATTGACTATTTTTAAAATAATCTATGGGGCAGTTAGGACTATAATGTGGATGGTATTGAGAGTTGAGCCCCAGCTCACCTAACTTACAGAGCAGTGTAGCATGGGGATATATGAAATTAGGAATTCTGGGGGAGTCCTGTACTCTTTAAGTGTTGATTTATTGATTTTGAGAGCAAGAGAGAGAGTATGAGCAGAGGGAAGGCAGAGGGAGAGAGAGAGAGAATCCCATGTAGGCTCTGTGCTGTCAGTGCAGGGCCTGACTCAGGGATGAATCCCACAAACTGTGATCATGACCTGAGGTGAAATCAAGAGTCGGGCGCATAACCACCTGAGCTACCCAGGTATCCCGAGTCCTATACTCTTTAGAAGTGAGCAGGAGCCTTGGAACAGTCAGGGGTCTTTCCACATGGAACCACTTTTGTTGTTGTAGGTCAGCAACATTTGAAATCAATCCCCTGGGGAGCCCATGAGCAATCTCAAATGTGGCTTTCCCAAATAGAAAACCCTGGGGTGGCAGGGAGAAGCCATACACCAGCTAGGAAGTTGGACAATCATTAGTCTCACTTGGAGTGATGGCCAGGCCAAATTGAAAACCAGACATAAGAAAATTGGCCCTACAGCTTTAGAAGCTTTACCAGACACAAAGAAGAAATTATGCAGAGGTGACATTCCCCTGCTGGCAGTGACTCCTGTCCCAGCTTCTTCCTCATTCTTTGTGGGATTCTGGATTATTTAATTGATGTCTTAAAACAACTAGCTCTCCAGCCTAAAATCTGAGAAGTGTATTCTGACAGCTTCTGTATGTGCTATGAAGGTAGCCAAGAAGAATCTATCCACAATTGGAAATGAATAACAAGTCTGAGTCGATTTCTTCTTTTTTAAGTTTGGATGTAAAGAAGAAGTAAGGGAGGAAAAAAACGCCTCACAGGTTGGTGAAAGGAAAGATTCTGCATCTAAAAAGGCATACCCTAGCATTTAGAAGGTAGGGACTAACTAAATTTTAGAAAGGATTATTTACTACAGAAAGCCAACCAGATTTAGATATCTATTAACTTTGTATTTTCAGCAAACTTCCAGAAAAAATAAACCATATGAAAAAAATACAAAAGATAAAGTAAGGTGACAGAATGAGATGAAAAAGTTGCTGGTAAATTAAAGAAAGAACATAAGAAAACTAAAAATGGCCAAAAATTTTTTTAATTTATTTTCTACATTTGTTTATTTTTGATAGAGAGAGATAGAGCATAAGTGGGGGAGGGGCGGAGAGAGAAGGAGACACAGAATCCAAAGCAGGCTCCAGGCTCTGAGCTGTCAGCACAGAGCCTGACGTGGGACTTGAACCCACAAACCGTGAAATCATGACCTGAGCCGAAGTTGGACGCTTAACCGACTGAGCCACCCAGGCACCCCTGCCAAAAAGAATTTTAAATGAGGGGCACCTGGGTGGCTCAGCTGGTTGAGCGTCTGACTTCAGCTCAGGTCATGATCTCATGGTTCATAAGTTCAAGCCCCATTGGGCTCTGCGCTGACAGTGCAGAGCCTGCTTGGGATTCTCTCTCTCTTTCTCTCTCTCTCCTCCCTACCCCACTTGCTTTGTCTCTCTTTCTCTCTCTCAAAATAAATAAACTTAACAAAAATTAAAAAGAATTTTAAATGATATTAGAAGCAGTAAAAAGAAGAATCTACTTTGTGGAAAACCCAGTTACTAATAATGAGAGCAAGCTTTCACATAATTCAGAGGAAAACACAGAAACTCTAAAATGATGAGCAAATTATAATAAATGTGGGGAATAGTGAGCAGGAATTAAGTTTGTGGATAATTGATGTTCTTAAGCTAATTGAAGATTTAAATCTGCAGATTAAAATGGCTCGCCCAATATCAGATGAGGTCAATGAAAGGAAACTAATAGCTGGACATATTTTGATGAGTATGTAATATTCCATGGATATAAAATCACTATTAGAATGAAAACATTCCAAAATAAAGGAAGATAAAACATTAACATCTAGCAAAAGATAGAACATAAAGGAACATGAATAAATATAATAGAAGTCTGAATACATGTAATATATAATAAATATAAATGAGTTAAATTTCACTATTAAACAGCAAAGATTCTCAGTGTGAGTCATGCCTCCATCGCCCCCCACCCCCACTAATGGATCAATCTATGTGTCTTTATTTTATTAAAGAAAATAATTCAGTATATTTAAAAAGAAAAGTGTTGAGAACAATTTATAACAAATACAAAAGGGTAGAGTTGCAATATTCATATGAAAAAGTAGAATTTGAGGCAAAAAAGCAGTCAGTATGACAAAAAGGGCTATTGCCTATTCATAAAAAATAAAGCCTTGTTTAATCAAGGCTTAATATGTGCCGGACATTCTCCAGGGGTAGGGCTAATGTAAGGAGTAAGCTCATCTCTTATTACCTGGCTACAGAAAACATTCACTACATGTTAGGTATTCTTATTCTTGTTTTTATTCTCACTCATCTTCTTATGGACCTGGATTGTTTTAGATCCAAAGATAGATGGTATGGCAGAACTGAAAAAAGTTTATGAGAGCTTGAATGTGGAGTGTGTGTCTGAATGTGTATATGTGTGTGAGGGTATGTAAGGTTGAGGGCTTATGCTAGAGAGGTAAGAAAAAGCTAAATCATGTATGGACTATGTCTAGGAACTTAGATTTTATTCTGTGAGCCAAAGGAGAGCTCCTGAAAGGAGAGTATCGTGATATGATGTGCATTGTAGAGTGGTCACTGGCTAGATTAAGGGGAATGTCTTGGAGGGAAGGCAAGGCTAGAAGCAGGAAGATGAATCAAGAGGGAGCTGTGATGAGTCAGGTGATTATCATGTGACTATACAGGCCACCTGGTTGCAGAAGGTGAATGCTGCCTCCAGTACTGTGCAAACCAACAACCTGATGGAGCTGAACCAGGGTGACTTGCACTGAGGATAGAGGAAAACGGGTGGAAAGTTCCAAAACACCCAGAGAAATTGACATTAAGAAAGACAGCTGAAAACATCAACAAATGAAAGCTGGATTTACTGCTGATGAAATGCAAGTAATGGTACACTTTCAAAATGACTTATATCTGAAAAAGGTAAAGAATGAATAGCATCTATAAACAGGATAATAAATTATGATACAGTCCATGAGTGGATACACATGGGTACAAAAAGAAAACAATTGGAATTATTGGGAAAAAAAATAGTTGAAATAAAAACACTCAATACAGGAGAGCCTGGGTGGCTAAGTTGGTTAAGCATCTGACTCTTTTTTTTTTTTTTTTTAATGTTTATTTCGGAGACAGAGGCAGAGCATGAGTGGGGGAGGGGCAGAGAGAGAGGGGGACACAGAATCCGAAGCAGGTTCCAGGCTCTGAGCTGTCAGCACAGAGTCTGACGCGGGGCTTGAACTCACAGACCGTGAGATCACGACCTGAGCTGAAGTCGGACGCTCAACCGACTGAGCCACCCAGGCGCCCCAGCACCTGATTCTTGGTTTTGGCTCAGGTCATGATCTCGCAGTTTGTGAGATTGAGCCCTGTGTCAGGTTCTGTGCTAACAGCTTGGGATTCCCTCTCTCCCTCTCTCTGCTCCTCCCCTGCTCGCTCTCATGTTCCCTCCCCCCTCCTCTGAAAATGAACCCTGAGAAGCAAACAAAAAGTAAACCCCCAAAACAAAAAACTCAACACATGGGATAAAATCTGGTCTAATATAATGTATTCAGAATCAAAGAGTGAATCCATGAATTGGAAGATAGTCTTGAAGAATTCGTCCAGAGCGCAGCACAGCTCTAGGATAGAATATATAAAAAAGAAGGAAGCTATGTGGATAATAGACTGATAGGTCCCAGCATTTGTCTTAGAGTTTCAGAGGAAGGAATAGAGAAGCCAGTGGAGAAGAGATATCCAAAGAAATAATGGCTGAGAATATTTCAGAATTGAAGAAAGCACACACTGTGGTGCTGAGTATGATTTTAAAATAAAACAGTACTACTACTGGACACATTGAAGTGGAACATTGGAACCAGAGAGAAAGAGAAAAATTTTAAGCTGCCTAAGGATAAAGACACTCATCTATGAAGTAGTGACAACCAGGTTGTGAGCAGACTTCCTATCAGCTATGGGACTCTAGGACAGTATCTTTAAAACATTGGAGGAAAGAAAGAAAGGAAAGAAAGAAAGAAAGAATCCTTTAATCTAAAGTTCTATATCGAGAAAAGCTATCTGCAAAGACAAAATAAAACTGTTTTCAGATTCCCCCGAAAGAATGACTAAAGGATGTCCTTCAGCCAGAAGAAAAGAGAAACTGAAAGAAAAGATGCAACTAAAAAGTGGCAAGAAATAGGTAAACTGTGTTGATACATTTAATTACCGATGGGGAAAAAAGAGGCTTGAACTAAATTAATAAACAAAAGTAGGAAAGACAATGGGGAGGGAAGAATTCAATAGTTGCCGTTTCCTTTTCCCTCCTCAGGAGAGAGATAGTGAGGAAGTGCAGAGTTTGTTGGGAAAATGTATACATGTCTGTATTGGAAGTTATAGAAATACAATCTATAGCTCAAATTAGCAGAGGGATAAAAAGAGAATTAAAAATTTTTAAATTAAACTCAAGGCAGGAAAGGAGGAATTTTAAAAAGGAAAGAAAGCACAGAGTAATAGAAAACACAAAATAATAGAAATCATTCCAAGTACACTAGTGATCACAATAAATATAAATAGACTAAATTAGCATATGAATGTACTAGACTATCAGATTGGATGAAAAATACAGCTATATTTCTTTTTTTCCTCTGTGCCATCTTTTTTTAAATTCAGTTTTTAATTTCAATTCCAATACTGTTAACATACAGTGTTCTATTAGTTTCAGGTGTATGATGCAGTGATTCAATAATGCTATACATTACTCGGTACTCATCATGATAAGTGTACTTTTAATCCCCATCACCTATTTCACTCATCCCTGTACCCACCTTCCCTCTGGTAATCATCAGTTTGTTGTCTATAGTTAAGAGTCTCTTTCTTGGTTTCTCTCTCGCGCTCTCTCTTTTCCTCTTTGCTCAATTGTTTTATTTCTTAAATTCCACATGTGAGTGAAATCCTATGGTATTTGTCTTCCTCTGACTTATTTCACTTAGCATTATACTCTCCAGCTCCATCCATGTTAATTGCAAATGGCAAGAATCCATTTTTTTTTATAGTTGAATAATATTCCTCTGTGTGTGTGTGTGTGTGTGTGTGCGCGCGCGCACCACATCTTCCTTATCCATTCACCTATGGATGGACACTTGGGCTGCTTCCATAATTTGGCTGTTGTAAATAATGCTGCAGTAAAATAAGGGTGCATCCCTTTGAATTAGCGTTTTTGTATTTTTTGGGTAAATACCCAGTAATGCAATTGATTACTGGATTGTAGGGTAGTGGGTATATTTTCCTTTAAAAATATTTTATTATTATTATTTTTAGAGGGAGAGAGAGTGGGGGAGGGCAGAGGGAGGGAGGGAGAGAGAGAGAGAGAGAGAATCTTAAGCAGGCTCCGCGCCGGGTATGGAGCCTGACATGGAGCTCAGTCTCACGATGGTGAGATCATGACCTAAGTCAAAATCAAGAGTTGGTTGCCAACCAGCTGAGCCATCCAAGTGCACCTCCCCCTTTTTTTTTAAAGTTTATTTATTTATTTTTGAGGGAGAGGGAGAGAGTATGTGCAAATGGGGAAGGGGTAAAGTGAAAGGGAGAGAGAGAGAGTCCGAAGCAGGCTCTGTGCTGTCATCGCAGAGCTGGACATGGGGTCGCCCTCACAAACTGTGAGTTCATGATCTGAGCCAATACCAAGAGTTGGGCGCTTAACCAACTGAGCCACCCAGGTGCCCCAAGCTATATTTTTCTTATAAGAGACATACCTAAAGAAAAGCAATATTGAAAGATTTAAAATAAAGAAATGGAAAAAGATATGCTGGAAAAATACTAACCAAGAAAAGTGATGTAGCAACATTAAAATCAGACAAAATAGGGTTTTAGAAAAAAAGCATTGGTAGGGATAAAGAGAGTGTACTCCTTTGTAACTTGTCCTGATGTTTCCTGCTGTGTGGAGGGAACATTTCTGTGTAACGTCCCTGGCTCTCTGCCTTCTCTGATAGATGAGTTTGGGAACAAGAACTTGAAGTATGTAGCCCTGGTTTTTCCTTTTTCTCCTGCTCAGAACTAGTTGCCCTCAGGGTGCTCCCTCTGCCCCTCTGTGCTGAAAGGCCCACCTGGGCAGGCCCCTACAGAGGAGGCTTGCCTCTTGCCCAGCACTGCCAGTGACCTGGTGGATAATCCTGGGGGTCATTTAGGAGATCATTTCATCTTTACACCAAGCCGGGTGGCCTTTATCAGTAACAAAGGAGTTATTTTGACTTCAGCTGCCTTACCCTTAATTTTTTTGTTTCTGAATCTGTTCATTACCTGGGCAGAGAAATATGCCCTTTCCTGGACCCACGGAGGGCTCAGCTCCCATGATGATAAAGAGAACAGTCCACCCAGAAGATCTAATAGTCATGAAGTTGTACTTAGCAATATAGTCTTGAATTTAGAAAGGCAAAAACTGATGGGAATATAAAGAATCAACAAATGCTCAGCTCTAGTGGGAAATTTCAGTAACATCTTCCACACTTCCATGGACCAAGCAGACAACAATTGTAAGGATATAGAAGATTTGAACAATGCAATTAACAAATCTGATTTTGTAACATACATTCCCTAATTCAACCACAACAGCAAAAACAACACTGTTTTTAAGCCCAACGTAGAACCTGAAAAATGTCTGTGTATGAAGTTAACGAATTTAAAATAACATACAGATTATGTTCCATGAATATAAGAAAATTAAGTTGGAAATCAACAATTAAAATACTGAAGGAAAATATCATACATTTAGAAAGTTAAAAAAAAAGAAGAAAATCCTTTAAATAACTCATGGGCTAAAGAGGAAATCACAACAGAACTGACAAAATATTTAGAACAGAATGACAATGAAAATACTACCTATCAATGTGCGGGATGCAGTTCAAGTGGTACTTAGAGAAAGATGTATAGTTTTAACTGCATTTGTGAAAACAGAAGAAAGATTAGCTGTAGGCATGCAAATCAGGAAGTTAGAAAAAGAATAGTAGGGGAAAAAAACCCAAGAAAATAGGAGGCAGAAAATAAAAAAGACAAGAACAAGTTCAGCGAAGTAGAAAGCAACAATAAAAAGGAATAGAGACAAAACCCAAAGTTGTCTCTTTGAAAAGATTAATAAAATCGGCATACCCCATCAAGGACTGATTAAGGGTGAAAAGATACAAACAATGTTACGGCAGTGAAGGAACGGATGCAGTTTTAAGTACAGATAAAGTTCTAAGAGAATGCCAAAACCCCCTGTATATCAATGCATTGGATGGATAATTTATTTTTTAAGTGTTTATTTTGGAGAGAGCATGGGCAAGGGGAGGGGCACAGAGAGAGAGAGAGAGAGGGAGAGCGAGGGACAGGGGCTGGGGATCCGAAGCAGGTTCTGCACTGACAGCAGAGAGCCTGATGTGGGGCTTGAACTCACGAACCACAAGATCATGACCTGAGCTGAAGTTGGATGGTTAACCACCTGAGTCACCCAGTGCCCCACATTGGATGGGTAATTATATAGAAAAACACAAATTGTCAAAATCGACTCAATCAGGAGTGGAAAACCTAAATATTCACTGTTAAATAACTGAATTGGTAGCCAAAAGTATCCTCCTACCAAAACCCAGCAAGCCCAGAGATTTCACAGGTGAGTTTTAGCAAAACTTTAAGGAACAGAAAATCCCTATGGTATACAAACTATTTCAAAGGATCAGAAACTCCTCAGCAATTTATGAGGCTGGGATAACCCCTTGATATCAAAACCTGAGAAGGGAAGTAAAAAAAACAAAAAAACCAAAAACCAGTGTTGCTATTGATGTGAAACTCTCAATAAAATATTAGCAAATTAAAGTCAGCAGGATATGAAAAATACAATGCATCATAAGCAAGTGAGTTTTACCCATGGAAGGAAAAGATGGCTCAACAGAAATATAATCTACTGGGTTAACAGATTAAAAACCATATGACTGTCTCAGCAGATGCAGAAAAGCATTCAGTAAAATTCAACACTTTCTTAATGTGCTAAATGAATCAGGGAACAGGCTAAATTTAGAGTCTTACGGTAAATCCCTTTATAAAGCAACTTTCATCCCATTTATATTTTGAGTAAATCCAGATTTTCAAATCTTAGATTTTCTTTTCATAAGAGGCTTTATCACATGTGAGAGCACACGTGTATCCAGAAGCTGTGCCCAGTTCTTTGGGAGAACACAAGCCCCACAACAACCCCAAAAATCATGGTGAATTTGAAGGCGACTGTTTGCATTTCCCGTATCTCAGGCAGGTTCTTTAAGTGTCCTCCTCCTCCAGGATAATGATTCCATTTTCCCACCATTTGAGCGTAGCACCCAACTCGTGGGTTGGGTGAAATGCAGCAGGTCTGACTGTAGGGAGACACCGAGCGAGTGTACCTTGTGGCCTGGTGTGATCTCAGGCACCGTCTCAAGCCCCTTTCCTAATGGACTCCCTTTCTTGTGGACACATTTTTCTCACCCTCATTCACATGTGCAGGTCCAAAGTGAAGACTGTGCATGAGCGGATCCCCTTGGCTGGCCTGAGCAAGTTGCCCAGCGTCCCTCAGATTGCAAAGGTAAAAACCAACCCCTGTGAGAAGGTGGCTTCCTCTTTTAGCCCAGGGCTGGGGTGGGGGTGCAGGCTTGTCCTGAGAGGGCTCTGCCCTTAGAGAGGGGAAGGCCATTACACTCTTTGGCCCTTGACTGCATGGATGGCATGGGGAAGGCTGTTGGCAGACGCCCTCATCTTCCCTGCAACCTCCCCATCTCCTCCTCACAGCTGATGCTGCTCATGGTCTCTGCCCCCAAGTTCACAGCCAGTTCAGGGGACCAGAGAAATGGGAAGACAGGACTGGCTATGGAGAGTGCTGTAGGACTTGAGAGGAGGAAGGGGTGGGGTGGCCAGGTAGCCTTCCCAGAAGAGGAGAGATGGGCTGGAGGATAGCCAGGCTATTGGTCCAGATAGAGGACCCCCTCAAGGAAGGAGCTGTTAATCAGCTGGTGGCGGGGCCCATGTCACTATTCTGGAATACTGGGAGCTTGAGAACTGAGTCAGCGAAGTGGAGTGAGAAGAATGGCCAGTTGGGTTGGGTTGGGTTGGACCCACCCGATGAGAGTGGGAATGCCAGGCAGAATTGTGCCGAATGCCTTCTGTGGCCTCACTTCACCGGGAAACCTCAGGAAGGCTAGTCAAGTTTCCTGGCCACACGTTAGGGAGCAGAACCAGGACTCAACTCCAGGCCTTCTGACCCTGCAGGTCCTGCCCTCTTGTGCCCTTCCTCTTGGTGGGCGGAGGAGTCCACACGTTTTCAGTGGAAGCGGCCCCTGAACTGTGTGTCTCTCTCTTCCTGCTTAGGCTTTCTGTGATGACGCAGTGGGGCTGAAATTCAACGCTGTCCTGTACCCCAAGGTGAGGATCTTCACCTCCTCCCCCTACCCAGGGCTCTAGAGCCTGGAACAGACTTTCACACCTGTGGCTCTGTGGGATGTTCTCTGCATGTTGGTGGGGTTTTGTTGGGGGTTTTCCAGTAAACCTCCATGTCTCCCTCTCTCCCTGCTCACTCCTTTGCAAACTGGTCCACTGGGAACCAGTCCTCAGGCATGCCCCGGTAAAGACCCACCTGAATTGGTCCCCATCTATTGTGGAGTGGTAGACCTCTCCACATTACTCTGGTCCTATTTCCTTGGGACCAGTACTGAGGTGGGGAGTGATTCTACCTATAGCTAGAGGGCTAGCACAGGTCTGGTCTGCCATCATGGAGGTTGAGGGTGGCAGATGGCAGAACCCCACTGAGAAATAAAAGGCCAGATCATGGCTCCCCATTGCCAGTGTTACTGCAGCTCTGAGGCCTTACAAGCCCCTGCCCGGCCCTAGTTAATAGACTGGCTGGTTCTCTGTTATCAGTTTCCTTAGGATTGGCCCGATCTTGACCCCAGTTATGATGTGGGGGTGGGAGTGGGCAGAGGAGCAATAATAACTTAACAAACCAACAAATCCACTCAAGAACAATTACGGCATGACAGGACTTAAATCACTCACGCACAGTGAATTGCTTTAAATTGGCCACAGGAAGAGAGCCAGTGTACTGAGCGCCTCCTCACGAGCCTGCAGGGCCCGGGAGTGGAAACAGAGCTGTGCAGTGAGCGCTCACACCGGAGCAGCTGAGGCTTGCTGAGGCTGGTTCAGTCCATTCCCCGAGTCCCACTTCTGATAGCTAGGGACCGTGAGGTGAGATGTTTGGCGGGGAAGAGAGGCCCTGTCCTGGCTGAGACATCCAGAACGCCCTGGAACAAACGCCTTGAATGTTCACGGTTGGGCTTGACACCATTTATCCCTGTGCAGTGGCTGAGTTAATGACAGGGTCCTCTCCTGCCCAGAGAATGTGCCAGAGCCCTTCTCTCAGACACCTCTTGTTAGCCTGAGCATCTGCAGGCACTTACCAGTGCCCTCCACTGAACTCTGTCGCTCCGAGTGCCCTCCCTCTTGTAATTAAAGCTGAATTAGTGAGGTTTAACCACACATTAAAGCCCCATCCTAAAGGCCTAGCTTAACCACAAGTTTGGCAATTTTTGTCATCGAATCCTATCCACTGAGAGAACCCAGCGACGCTCATGTGCACGGGTCTCTCTGTAACTTGGAAAGCCTCCAGCTCTGGTGATCATGGAAGAGCCGCTGTATTTTCGTGTTTTCTATATTTGAAGCGCTGCTTGGTCCAGCTGCGGTGTTCATCTGGCCGAGATGTGTGCAAGGTTTTAAAATCCACAGCGTTGAGAATGTTCCTTGGAAGGTCTCCATGGCTGGGTGCCTCTTCCCTGGCAGGACAGCTGCTCTTCACCTTTGACTCATTCCATGCGGGAGTGGGGTCCCCCTCTGGGCTTGGGCAGCAGTGCTGTTCCACAGGGAGCCGTGAAGTGTCCATTTCCTCAGGCAGCTGAGAGCCTCAGTGGCTCACGTATGCTAGCCGACAGTCACGCCTTGTTCTTCCTGTTGTATAACACAGGGTCAGTTCCCTCCTTTTTACTGCAGGGACTATCCCAGTAACTATCCCAGTAACACCCAGATCTCCCCTTTCCTAATAAGCTGGTTCAGCTCTAATCTTTCTGGAGGGTTATGCTGATGGCGATGATGATAGCTGCTCTGTGCTCAGCACTTTATGTGCTTGGTCTGATTGAATCTTAACAACCACACATCTCCATTTAATGGATGAGGAAACTGAGGCCCAGAGAAGTAAAGTGGCATGCTCAGGGCTATACAGGTAAAAGCAGTGGGTTCAAGATCTAGAGTTTCATGCTTCTGAGCCCTGGATACCAACTCTGAAGCAAAACAGAAAATTAAATAGAACCAATGCTCGGGGTTCTTTTTTAAAAATTCCCCCCCCCTCTTTACATATTGTAATAGGGCTGTATGTTCCTCCTTAGAGGCCTTTCATTTGATGGGTGAGAGGGATTGAAGTCTAGGCATAAGCAGTGCCTTGCTCAAAATCATACTGCTGATCAGAGGTGTAATTAGAGCCAGCGTCTTCCTCACTGACCACTTTTGGGGTCCTGGCTTCACTTTTTACACCACAGCTAAGGCACTGGAGTAAGTCCCGTTCCTTGAGTCCTGCTGGGTTCCCTGTGTGCCCAGACCTTGGCCTGCACATCTGGATGGGAATGGAATGGTGATCCAGAAGTTTGGCCGAGCTGGGAGAAGCCTGGGTCTGGGAACTAGCTGTAACTTCTGGTTTCACCCTTTGTCTCCCTCCATATTCACGGATGTCTCACACTGGGGGGCGTATTATCCACCAAAATGGGTGCTTCCCCATCTGTTTGCCTCCGAGTTAATAAACAATCTGATTTTTTTCTCCCCACATTTTCCCAGGCCTCTCAAATGATTGTGTCCTATGATGAGCACGATGTCAACAACACATTCAAATTTGGGGTCATTTATCAAAAAGCCAGGCAGGTAAGCACCACACATCTGTACTGGTCGCCATATGGCGTCGATTCTCCCTGGGGACGCTTCGCCTCCCCCAAGCACAGGAGCCCTGCGGCAGGGTCTTACACGTGCCGGATACAGCAGCCACCTTTCACATAGGAATTAGGCTGGAGGTGACAGAATCGCCAAGGCGATCCTTCTCACAAGGAGGCCTGCAGATCCTTTAAACGGTAATATAGTTTTCCATACAGTAAATTTGACTTCTTCCTGGCGGCTCCCCTCAACTGGGGGCTGTGTTGTCACAAGAAAAATCAGACTGGGTCGGGGGGACGGATCAACACAAGCTGCTTTCTCCTTGCTTGTCCTTCTCCCAGCTGGGAGTTAGCTTTTTCTCCCGGAACTTCCTTAGATTGCTGGGGCATGGCGTGCCTCTCTTCCCGCTCTGAGTTCAGCCATGTCAGGCTGGTTGCTGGAGATCAACCGCAGTGGAAGTATTTACACGGTGGAAATCGGCAAAGCAGGGCTTCCGTTTTCCCTCGCTGGAAAAGTGGTGATTGAAAAATATATCAGTACACCACTGCTCATGCCCCTCGGTCTCTTGTAGCACTTATATCCTGCCTTGGGGTTAGTTGATCAGAGCGATTCTCAAAGTATGTTCCGTGAGACACTAGCCTGGTGAGGTACTCTGTCAACAAATGACTCGTGGGGGTGGGGCGGTTGTGTGGGAACATTTTACAGGCTCTAAGAACCCCCAAGGTAAAGAGCTTTTATAAATTTGTTGAACTCAGTGTTTCCCATACTTATCTGACCACAAGACCACAAACTTCCCATCTTGTCTGCCGTGAACATTTATTAACATCCTGAGCAGTGGTCTTTGAACACACCCGTGTTTCCTCACCTAGGTTGTATGAAAGAAGGTTCCACAGGTTCCAAGGTTCATCTTGGTATCATCTAAGGGCCTAGCATGGTGATTTTATAGAAATACTCATAACTTTTTTGCTGTGTGAAATAATGGACAAAAGTTTTGATGCTCTTATGGTACATTGATAGTATCTTTCAGTATTATCTGTGGGGTTTTTTTGTTTTGTGTGTGTGTGTGTGTGTGTGTGTGTGATGATGTCTTTCTTGCCTAGATGATAGCTGACTTCCTTGTGTGAGGATATTAGACCACGAGAGACATGTGTTTGCTTAAAAACATTCTAATTAAGTAAAGAGTTTAGGAGCCGAAAGGCCAACATGGATGAATCTTATAATTGGAAGGAGATTATTCAGGTAGCTGCTCTAATTATTTTTCCATATTGCATATTTATTTTGTACAGCTCTGCTAATACACCCCCCCCTAATTAAAGTTCTTCACTTGTGAAATTTACCATAGCAGATCTCATCGGGTGATTACAATCCAGTGTTCCAGCAAAATTATAATTACTGAACATTAACCATCCACCTCTGAGAAGGAGTCTGTATATTGTTTATTTACCTGATGCTGCTGAGCCAAGGTGGAGGCATGTGGGGAGATAAAAGTCTTTTTTTTTTTTTTAAGACTTTTTAAAAAGTTGTTTTGCAAACCTATATTTGCAGGGCAGTTAGTACAAACATTTGTTGCACGATAGCTCTGTGCTGTTCTTAGGATATAAGTAAGTCCCATCTGATTCTCCCGTCTGTCTGGCACTGTGCTAAGGGCATTGGGGGATATAGGGATGACTAAGACCCCCTCCCTGAGTGCATGGTCGAACTCACAGCCAGGGTAAAAATAAAGGCAATGCTAATACCAGGCTACCTGTGAATCCTACAGAGAGGTGCATCCCCCAAGTACATAAGCTGGATTGTTTTCCAGTACGAGATGTCTATTGCCTGGAAGCGGCTCTTCTCCCACATTCTGGCCTCAGGATGCGGAGTAAACAGCATGCTGAGTCAGAGTTTGATGCCTTGGCGGGATGCTGTATAGATCAGGGGTCAGCACACTTTCTGTAAAGGGCCGGATAGTTAATGTTTTAGACTTCATGAGCCATACTGTCTCTGTTGCAACTGCCCAGTCCTGCCTTTGTAGTGCAAAAGCAACCATCGACAAAACTAAATGAATTGTCCTGGCTGTGTTCCAGTAAAACTTTATTTATAAAAACAGGCAGCAAGCTGGACATGGCCCAGAGGCCATAGTTTGCTGACCCCTGCTAGAGAGTGGTATTTCCCCAGCTTCAGACATTCATAAATGACATTCAAGATCGTATTGTCTACCGTATGCCTCGATTATCCTTTTTTCACACCTATACTATTAAGTACTTAACATTTTCTTTATTTTTTAAAAAATTTTTTTTTAACGTTTATTTATTTTTGAGACAGAGAGAGACAGAGCATGAACAGGGGAGGGTCAGAGAGAGGGAGACACAGAATCCGAAACAGGCTCCAGGCTCTGAGCTGTCAGCACAGAGCCCGACGCGGGGCTCGAACTCACATACCGCGAGATCGCGACCTGAGCCGAAGTCGGCCGCTTAACCGACTGAGCCACCCAGGCGCCCCTACTTAACATTTTCTTTAAAAAGTTTTTTTTTTTCACCTTAACTGTCTTTCTTGTTTAAAGGAAATGTGCCACTACTCTAATTAGACAATCGGTATCCCTTGCATGAAATGAAGGTAGTTCTAAAAAGAAATACAGAAAATAAAATAAAAAATAAACATGAAAGAAAGAAAGTTAAAAAAAAATAAAATAAAATTCATTATCACTTAAAAATAAATAAATAAAAGGAAACACAGAATTGTTAAAACAGAGTTATTAAAATCTAGCTAGATTCTGTTGCTTATTGAGGGCATAGAACCTGAGGTCTGCTTTTTTTTTGTTATAAAGCAGGTGTTGAGGAGGTGCGGAAGGATCACCTATTAGAGACTTTCTCCTTGAAGTGGTTGTGTGTACTGGAGTTTCCTCGTATCCTCTGCAGCTGTTCATTGCTGTCTGTGGACGTTTGCAAAACGTCAGCTGTTTGCCGATCCCGCCACGGTGGGCAGAGCCTGTCGGTCAGGCAGGGCCATGTGGTGTCTTATGCCTGTCATAAGTACAGGGCTTTACTACTGTTTGTAGCTTTGCTTTCTATTTTTTAAAAATCATTAAACTTTTAATTTCTAGCTATATGTAAATTGACGTGCAGTTCTAAGAAATAATACAGAGAGTTCTTATGTATCTCTGCTCAGTTTTCCCCAAAGGTAATGTCTCATAAAACAGTACTGTAATATTACAGCCAGGATACTGACATTGATACAGTCCTCAGACCTTGTCTAGATTTCCACAGTTTTACGTGTGACCATCTGTGGGGTGTGTGTGTGTGTGTGTGTGTATTTTGTTGTATATAAATTTTTTAATGTTTATTTATTTTTGAGAGAGAGAGAGAGAGAGAGAGAGAGAGAGAGAGACACCATGTGAGTGGGGAAGGGGCAGAGAGAGGGAGACACAGAATCTGAAGCAGGCTCCAGGCTCTGAGCTGTCAGCATAGAGCCCGGCACGGGATTCAAACTCACAGAAGGTGAGATCATGACCTGAGCCCAAGTTGGATGCTTAACCACCTGAGCCACCCAGGCGCCCCTGTTGTATATAATTTTATCATGTGTGTAGGCTTCACGGTCAAGGTACAGGAGAAGTCCACCAACACAGGATTCCTGTGTGACCCCTTCATAACCCTGCCAGCCCCCCTTTCGCCTCCATGATCCCTTCCGACCTCCAGTCCTCAACCCCTGGCAACCACTAATGTATTCTCCAATTTCTAAAACTTTGTCATTTCACAAATGTTATATAAATGGAATCATATAATATGTAACCTTTGGGGATTGGCTTTTTTCCCCTCAGCGAGATTCATCCAAATCCTTAAGTGTATCAATAGTGTTTATTTCTTTTCATGGCCGAATAGTATTCCATGGTATAAATATACCACAGTCTGTTTAACTGTTCACCCTTTGAGGGGTAGCTGGGTGCTTTCCAGTTTGAGGCTATTATGGATAAAGCTGCTATGAACATTTGTATACAGGTTTTTGTGTGAACATAAATTTTTCATTTCTCTGGGGTAATGCTTAGGAGCATATGCTGGGTTATATGGTGATTACACATTCAGTTTTGTAAGAAGCTGCCAAACTGTTTTCTAGAGTGGTGGTTCCAGTCTGCATTCCTACCAGCAATGTATGAGTCATCCCTTTCCTCTACCTCCTTACCAGCATTTGGTGTTGTTACTATTTTTTAATTTTAGCCATTCTGATAGATGTGTAGTGATATCTCATAATGGTTTTAATTTGCATTTCCCTAATGGCGGCTAATGGTGTTGAACATCTTTTCATGTGCTTATTTGCCATCTGTGTATATCTCTTTGGGCGAAATGACTGTTTACGTCTTTTCACCATTTTCTTTTTCTTTTTCTTTTTTTTTTATAAAGGTTTTATTTAAAAAAAATTTTTTTAATGTTTATTTTTGAGAGAGAGAGACAGAGCACACGCGAGGGAAGAGCAGAGAGAGAGGGAGACACAGAATCCGAAGCAGGTTCCAGGCTCTGAGCTGTCAGTACAGAGCCTGACATGGGGCTTGAACCCACGAACCACAAGATTGTGTCCTGAGCCGAAGTTGGAGGCTTAACTGACTGAGCCACCCAGGCGCCCCTATAAAGGTTTTATTTTTGAGTAATCTTTACACCTAACATGGGACTCAAACTCACAACCCTGAGATCAAGAGTCTCATGCTCTACCGACTGAGCCAGCTAGGCATCCCTCTTTTGACCATTTCCTAATTGGATGATGATGATGATGATTATTATTAATTATTTTACTGTTCAAAAACTTTTTATAACAGCTTTACTGAGGTATAACTCACAATACTGTTCACAGTGGCTTGAGAATTAATTCTCAATAAAGTGGTTTCGAGCATATTTACATGCTTGTGAAGCCATCACCACTATCTAACTCCAGAAAATTTTCGTTAATCCCCAGAGAAACTCCATGCCCATTAGCAGTCACTCTTTCCCCATTCTCTCCAGCTCCTCTCACCACTAAGCTCCTTTCTGCCTCTAGGGATTTGCCTGTTCTGGACACTTCATGTAAATGGAATCATAACATGAGGCCTTTTATGTCTTGTTTCTTTTGCTTAACATGTTTTCAGAGTTCATCCATGTTTTGCATCCAGTACTGCACTCCTCTGACAGAATTATGTGTTATTGTATGGACATACCACATTTCGTATGTCCGTTTGTCCGCCGATGGACATTTTGGTTGTTCCCACTTTTGGGCTATTACGAAGAATGCTGCTATTAACATCCATGTACAAGTTTTTGTGTGGACTTATGTTTTCATTTTTCTTGGATATATTCTTTTTTTTTTTTTTTAATTTTTTTTTAACTTTTTTTAAATTTATTTTTGAGACAGAGAGAGACAGAGCATGAACGGGGGAGGGTCAGAGAGAGAGGGAGACACAGAATCTGAAACAGGCTCCAGGCTCTGAGCAGTCAGCACAGAGCCCGACGCGGGGCTCGAACTCACATACCGCGAGATCGTGACCTGAGCCGAAGTCGGCCGCTTAACCGACTGAGCCACCCAGGCGCCCCTCTTGGATATATTCTTAAGAGTAGAATTGCTGGGCCATATGGTAACTCTATGCTTAGCTTTTTGAAGAACTGCCCGACTGTTTTCCAGAGAGACAGCACCATGTTACATTCCCACCAACAGTGTATGAGGCTTCTGATTTTTCTATATCCTCGCCAACATTTCTTGTCTTTCTTTTTGATGAGAGCCATCCAGTGGGTGTGAAGTGGTATCCCACTGTAACTTTGATTACTGCTGAGTTTTGAGAGTTCTTTGTATATTCTAGATACTAGTCCTTTGTTAGAAGTCCAACCATTAATTTTTAACTTACGGATTGGCTTTTGGTATCAACTCTAAGAATTCTTTGCTTCAGCGTTGCCTTTTATACTGACCAGCAGCATTTGTTGAAATAGAGAGACTTCAACCATCAGCCCCGAGAATCCAGCTCTGTTGATTGAGCCTTTATTTGTCCTCCCTCCAGTCAAGCAGACCCACTTGTTGGCGAATGTTGGGGGATGGGGAGGAAGGAAGAAAAGGACCAGGTAGCTGGACAGCCACATTCTGTCCTTTGGCATCAAGACGCGTCAGAGGTATCAAGAAGGCCTTTCTAAACTCGTATAGCTGATTCTGTTTCTCTTTCAGACCCTGGAGGAGGAGCTATTTGGGAACAATGAGGAGAGCCCAGCTTTCAAGGAGTTCTTGGACCTGCTGGGGGACACGATCACACTGCAGGACTTCAAAGGGTGGGTTTCGGCCAAGTGATGGCTCTGCCTCCACCGATGGCACCTTAGAGGAAGGGAGAGGGGAGACCGCTGAGTCTCAGAGGGTATGTGGGAGGTAAAAACATACACAAGAAACGTGGGATTATTTTTCAGCGAGTGATCAACGCTCATCTGCATTCCTGAGGAAACGGGTGATGTGGGGGATCATCCAGAAAGGCATATTGTCTGAGAGACACTGACATTGGCCTTCTGATAAATGATGAAACAGTTCCAGCCTCAGATTTGTCCTCCTAATTACATTTGGCTCTGACCAAGAGGGAAATGAATCCACCTACCCTGTCACTCACCTGCCAGGTCTTCTGGAGGCCTGATGAGCCTCAGGAAAGAGGGCCCTATGTAATTTGGGGAGAAGTGGCCCATTTCAGATAATGTTTAAAAAGGTTGGATAATTAAGAGTTGGTAGAAATATGGTAATCTCCCTGGCAAGACTCCATGCAACCGTCTCTGGTTCTGCAAGTGGACAGAAAGAATATTGGGGCTATTGCTTGGAAACTCTGGCCCTTGATTTTCCTTGACAAAGGCAACGTTTGAGAAGGGCCTTCAGGCCTGGCCCTCCTGTTCTATGCTTCGTGGCTGGCACATGGCTGAGCCCCAAGAATTCCCCACGTCAGCAGCCAAATTAACAGGATCTCCTCTAACATGTGTGAAAGCACCCAGCTCTGGGCCCGGTGTGTAGTAGGTGTTCAGTAATCACTTTTTTCCTCCGCCCCCTTCTCTCCTCCTCTTCCATCTTCTTTTCACCCCTCTTCCTCTGTCTTACTCCCCCTGCATGGTCATCACTGCCATCTGGAGTCAATCACACGAGTTAAAATCCCACCTCCACCACTTATTGGCTCTGTGACTTTGAATAAGCTAATAACCTCCAGAAGCCTCAGTTTCCTCATCTGTAAAAGGGAGATAAAGATAGTACTGACCCCACCAGGTTGTTAAGGGATTGAAATAGATAACAGCGTGTGAAGCACTTTTTATGCCACCTTCCATTGACTCTGAGATGCTATCATTGCAAGATGCATCCTGATTTTCAGAGATGTTAAAATATGAAAAAATGTGTGCTTTAGAATAGTTGAAATAGGGGTACCTGGGTGGTTCAGTCGATTAAGCATCCGACTTCGGCTTAGGTCACGATCCTGTGCTTTGTGGGTTCAAGCCCCGTGTCGGGCTCTGCGCTGACAGCTCGGAGCCTGGAGCCTGCTTCGTGTTCCATGTCTCCCTCTCTGTCTCTGCCCCTCCCCCGCTCATGCTCTGTCTCACTCTGTCTCAAAAATAAACAAGCATTACAAAAATATTTTAGAATAGATGAAATAAAGTGTATTAAAGCCAGGAAGGACCCTAGAGATCATGTACTTCTGTCCCCTTATTGTATAGAGAAAGGAAACTGAGACCTAGACAGATTAAGTGGTGTGCCCAAGATCATGTGCTGACTTGGTGGCCGAAGAAGGTTTAGAACCTGGAGAGCCGGACTCTTGGCCTGGTGAGCTTTCCTCCATGCCAGGCTGAGCACATTTTCTGGTTTGTATTACAGAGCTTGTGGGGACTGACATCCAGGGTCTGTTTTATTTCATTTTCTTAAAGGAACCTACATCTTCCTCTCCTTGCTGAAGAATATGATCCATGGCTAGAAGCCACATGTCTGTAAAGGAAGAAGGGGCAGTTCCTGGAAGCTGTTATATAAATGGAATCATACAATATATGGTGATATAAGTTCCTTAGTACTTTTCATTCCTGCCTTTGAGGAGATAAGCAGAGAGGGGCTCCTCGGACACCTCTAGGTTGGGTGCTGCTTTTCTGGGTCCCCACATCAGGGGCTGGCTGGGTAGGAATCCAGCATCTGTCATCTCTTCAGGCTCACTCTGGATGCTTCCAATAGGATGGCTGGTTGCCCTGGCTCTGGGCTGAAGACTTGGACATGCCTTGCAGGGAAGAAAGGCTTATGCACAGCCTTGGGGGCCACTGGCACCTGGATGGCATTTGTCTTGGGATTGTGGATGGGCAGCCTCCCTTCCTATGTGACCATATGGATGTTCTGCCTTTGTTTTCAATAATAGACTGACCTACGGTTAAAACTTTAGGACTCGTCTGCCCAGAAGCACAGAGCTCCCTGCGATGCCCATATCATTCTTTCTGTGCCCTCACTCTCACATGTCTTCTCATTCATTCTCCTACCCCCCATATCCTCAGGGGAGTTTGTACCAAGAAGCCCACTTGTCCTCACCCTGTGCTCTTGCCCTGTTTTCCTGACAGTTTCCGAGGCGGCCTGGATGTGACCCACGGACAGACGGGGCTGGAATCGGTATACACGATATTCCGGGACAGGGAGATCATGTTTCACGTCTCCACAAAGCTGCCGTTTACTGAGGGAGACGCCCAGCAGGTAACCTGGTTCCAGAGGGCTTCGGGAGCATGGGGCATGTGAGGTGAAAGCCTGCTTCTGGTCTTAGATACTTGAGGGACTGCGGTCCCCTCCCCATTTTCTTAATCCAGAGGCTTGTTTAGCTGTTCTCATGGAAGTCTGTTCCATCGTGTTATCTCCCGCAGGCCTTGTGGGAGGACAGGGCCCCTGGTTGTTCCACTTTGACTGGTGGGGCACCTGCAGCTCCTCGTGGTTAAAAGACCATGTCCTGCTTGATGAGGGGCGGAGCTGGGAGCAGAGCCCAAGTGCCCTGCTCGTGTAGGGTGCTCGCCAACAGTACCCGATGGAGTTTGCAGATAGCAGCTTGACGCCAGCCCTGCCACTTAGGGGTGTGTGATTCCAGGCAAGCTGGGTAACCTGGTGACCTCGTGGTCCTCAGCTGTAAAACAGGGATGATACCACCTAAATCAGGGGCTTGTTGCGGGCATCACAGAAGGTTCGGAGCGTAGCGCTTAGTATGCTGCCTGGCTCGTGGCAGGCTACCTTCCTGACAGTTGTCCAGTCTGCAGGCCGCTGGGCTGTTTGTCCTTCTTCCTGCCCCAGTGATGGATGGCAAGGTGCTCATTGCCTGAGACCCCCCCCCCCCCCCCCCCCCCCCCCCCCCCCCCCCCCGCCTTCCAGCCTTTCTAGTCTCATGGCCTCATCTCTCACCACACCTGCCTGTGGGCAGGAATTCGGCCTTTACCTGAACCGGGGTGAGACTTCTGCATCCAGTGTCTTCCCGTCTTCTCTCTCATTTGTGGCTTCTGATGGGCCCTGAGACCAGCAGCCAAGGCCTGGCCGTTGCACCATCTGCCCCTTTCCACTCTTTATGCCTTTTTAGTCTCCAGGAAAATCAGAAAGGGAGGTAGGCTCTTCACCAGACTCTGACCCATTCCTTTCTGAGCAGGGAGCTGAGGAGGGAGCACAGATGTAATACTGTAAACATAGTGCCTGGCTTCTTAGGAAAAAGGGAAATTGGCAAACGAGACTGTGATTTGGCTCTAAAATAACCACTGAATGTTCCAGAAACAAATGGGAGCAGGATTCCTTTTGAATCCAAAGTAGGTTTTCTCTCCACATTTTTACCTTAGTCTCTGTTCCCTCATGGCCTCCTCACACCCTGCCCCAGCCTGGGGCTGTCTTTCAGTCTCACCTGTATTCAGTGGGAAGTACACAGAGCCTTCTGCAAGGACTAAATAAGTATTAATTTTCTCTTCCCAAGAAATGGGAGGCAGTGGGTGGAATACGTGAGGCAATTTGTGTAAAAGTACCCAGCACGGGTTCAGTTTATAGTAAATGAGAAATTCAATGTGGAACATAGGGCCTGCATTCAGTAAGTGCTTAATAAAGGAACAAATGTATAGGTAAGCGCCTAGCCAGAACTTAGCGTACAGGAGGGCCCTAACATTTGAAATCGTGTGTGAACAGCCCAGCATGGGTCCTCACATACAGGTGCTCAGTGATTGAGATCACCTGTGAAAGCACCTGGCACAGTTTGGGACTCTGAATCAGGGTTGTTTACCCATGACCTCTGCCGAGCCAGGTTGCCCTCTTTCTCTGAGCATGGCTCTCCTTCCCTCTGCTATAGAATGATCCGTCCACTCATCCCTGCTCATCCACATTACTGTCAAGCACTGTCTTCCCCCCCACCTCCTCTTCCAGGAAGCCTTCTCAGATTAGCATGAGGCCTGTGATTTTATTCTCCTCTCTGCCTCCATAATGTTGGACACTTTGTGTGTGGCAGCTGATTTAGCACATGCTGGCTGGTGCCTTTGTTACTGTCCTCAGGTAGCTTCATCTGAGTTTGTGTGTCTTCTGGATCAGTTACAGGCTTTACCAGCAAAACTCGTCCCTCACCTTTTTTTTTTTTTTTTTTTTGATTTAACTTTATTTTTTATTTTTTAAAATTTACACACAAATTAGTATGTAGTAAAACAATGATTTCAGTGGATTCCTTAATGCCTCTTACCCATTTAGTCCATCCCCCCTCCCACAACCCCTCCAGCAACCCTCAGTTTGTTCTGACCCATATTTGTGGGTCTCTTTTGTTTTGTCCCTCTCCCTGTTTTTATATTATTTTTGTTTCCCTTCCCTTATGTTCATTTGTTTTGTCTCTTAAAGTCCTCATATGAGTGAAGTCATGATTTTTGTCTTTCTCTGACTAATTTCACTGAGCATAATACCCTCCGGTTCCATCCACGTAGTTGCAAATGGCAAGATTTCATTCTTTTTGATTGCTGAGTAATACTCCATTGTGTGTGTGTATGTGTGTGTGTGTGTGTGTGTGTGTGTGTGTGTGTGTATATATATATATATATATATATATATATATACCACATTTTCTTTATCCATTCATGCATTGATGGACATTTGGGCTCTTTCCACACTTTGGCTATTGTTGATGGTGCTGCTATAAACATGGGAGTGCATGTGTCCCTTCGAAACAGCACACCTGTATCCCTTTGATAAATACCTAGTAGTGCAATTGCTGGGTCTAGGGTAGTTCTATTTTTAATTTTTTGAGGAACCTCCAAACTGTTTTCCAGAGTGGCTGCACCAGTTCGCATTCCCACCAACAATGCAAAAGTATTGCCCTTTCTCCACATCCTCGCCAACATCTGTTGTCGCCTAAGTTGTTAATGTTAGCCATTCTGACAGGTGTAAGGTGGTATCTTATTGTGTTGATTTGTATTTCCCTGATGATGAGTGATGTTGAGCATTTTTTCATGTGTTGGTTGGCCATCTGGATGTCTTCTTTGGAGAAGTGTCTAATTCATGTCTTTTGCCCATTTCTTCACTGGATTATTTGTTTTTTTGGCTGTTGAGTTTGATAAGTTCTTTGTAGATATTGGATATAACCCTTTATCTGATATGTCATTTGCAAATATCTTCTCCCATTCTATCGGTTGCCTTTTAGTTTTGCTGATTGTTTCCTTCATTGTGCAGAAGCTTTTTATTTTGATGAGGTCCCAGTAGTTCATTTTTGCTTTTGTTTCCCTTGTCTCTAGAGACGTGTTGAGTAAGAAATTGCTGCAGACAAGATCAAAGAGGTTTTTGCCTGCTTTCTCCTCGAGGATTTTGATGGCTTCCTGTCTTACATTGAGGTCTTTCATCCACTTTATTTTTGTGTATGGTGTAAGAAAGTGGTCCAGGTTCATTCTTCTGCATGTTGCTGTCCAGTTTTCCCAGCACCACTTGCTGAAGAGACTGTCTTTATTCCATTGGATATTCTTTCCTGCTCTGTCAAAGATTAGTTGGCCGTATGTTTGTGGGTCCATTTCTGGGTTCTCTATTCTGTTCTATTGGTCTGAGTGTCTGTTCTTGTGCCAGTACCATACTGTCTTGATGATTACAGCTTTGTAGTATAGCTTGAAGTCTGGGATTGTGATGCCTCCTGCATTGGTTTTCTTTTTCAAGATTGCTTTGGCTATTTGGGGGCTTTTCTGGTTCCATACAAATTTTAGGATTATTTGTTCTAGCTCTGTGAAGAATGCTGGTGTTACTTTGATAGGATCGCATTGAATATGTAGATTGCTTTGGGTAGTATCGACATTTTAGTAATATTTGTTCTTCCTATCCAGGAGCATGGAATCTTCTTCCATTTCTTTGTATCTTCTTCAATTTCTTTCATCAGCTTTCTATAGTTTTCAGTGTATAGATTTTTTACCTCTTTGGTTAGATTGATTCCTAGGTATTTTATGGTTTTTGGTGCAACTGTAAATGGGATCGATTCCTTGATTTCTCTTTCTGTCGCTTCATTGTTGGTGTGTAGAAATGCAGCCGATTTCTGTGCACTGATTTTATATCCTGCAACTTTCCCGAATTTATGAATCAGTTACAGCAGTTTTTGGTGGAATCTTTTGGGTTTTCCATGTAGAGTATCATGTCATCTGTGAAGACTGAAAGTTTGACCTCCTCCTGGCCAATTTGGATGCCTTTTATTTCTTTGTGTTGTCTGATTGCAGAGGCTAAGACTTCCAATACCATGCTGAATAACAGTGGCGAGAGTAGACATCCCTGCCTTGTTCCTGACCTTAGGGGGAGTTGTCCCTCACCTTTTAACCATCCTCCACGAGCCCCAAGTCAGGGCTCTGCATGCTTTGGAGCTCAGTAAGATGCTTGCTAGCCTCTACCTAATATCTTAGGTGTCTCCCCCAGTTTTTCTTTTTGGTGGCTTCTAAAGATTGAAAAAAAAAAAAAAAGCCCCTGGAGAGGTAGGTCTCAGAGTTTCAGGATTTATATATAAAGATAGAATAATGAGGAATTTCCTGTATAGATCTATCCTGTTTTCAGGATATTCCTTGCTGGCTTATAACAATGGAACACTTTTCTGTTTAGCTCCAGAGAAAGAGACACATTGGGAATGACATTGTGGCCATCATCTTCCAAGAAGAAAACACACCGTTTGTCCCAGATATGATTGCCTCCAACTTCTTACATGCCTACATTGTTGTGCAGGTCGAGAATCCGGGCACAGAGACCCCATCCTACAAGGTGAGGAGAACGTTGGAGGAAGTGGTGGGCCCAGGCACTTCACCACATCTTATGGATTTAGTTAAATCAAGGACCACTAGTTCTCAGTGGCTCCTCGGGTCATTCTCCAAAATGGTACTCCTAGTGTTGGTATGATCAGTTTTCTAGAAATCCCAGGTTTCTGGGATTTGGGAGCCAAGAGGCCTGCCTTATGAGGTCATATCCTCCATCTGGCTGCTTCCAGGTTCAATAGCATCCAACTCAAGGGTTGAGAAGCCCCCAGTGCCTCTGTTTGGAATCTGGTAATGCCATCGGCTGGACTAAGGCAGAGCCAGAGGAGAGGAACAAAAGAGAGGAGGGTGGGGAGGACTATCAGGAAAGGGAAGGGAAGAGGTGTGGTAACAAAGGGGAAGAAAGGAAAGGAGAAATGTTTATGGTGACAGCGCTGGAGAGCAGGGGATCCGGCAGACCCTGGCCATGGGGTGGGCTCTTCTTGTTTAGCTGTTCTAGAATAAACCATTGGTCTTAATTTGAAGACTCCCAGGGAGTGGGGGGGGTTGCAAGCACCTGAGTCTAAGTCTGAATCTAAGCCTCCCCATCGATAAGTGGTCTTCCAGGTTGGCTCAGTGTCCTCCCCGATGCAGGGAGGCCCTGGCAGCCCTCACCCTGCCCGTTCCCGATGGCTGTGCCGCCAGCCCTCCGCTCCCCTCCCCTTCTCTGTGAGAAACAATTCTAACCTCTTGGGCAACAGTTTCTATCTCACTGGTGCTGGGAGCTGTGGGCTCCAAGGGAGATAGATTGAGGCAGGGTCTTTAAGGTGGATGTTAGTCTTTGAACCTCTTGTGGATATACGCAGAATGCTTATGTGCAAGATGTTGCGTTCATGTGCTGCTTTGCATATTAGGGGGAGAGAGACCAAAGGTCAGATTCTCAGAGGGCTCCCTGTTCCCCAGAAGTGTTAGGAACCACGGTTCTAAGGGAGAGGGAAATGAGCCTGTCGTTGCCAATGGGAACTTGGAATGATCTGAAAATGGAGTAACTGTGTAATAGCTTAGGCCAGTGCTGGTTCCTAGGGCTTACAAAGCCCAAGTGTTTCATGGCCATCTTCATGAAGTATCAACTTTGCTTGAAGATTTTGGAAAGGAAAATGATGTCGTATAATTATTACGTCAGTAGAAACCCACATATTTGAGTGCAAAATGCACATCAACTTAAAAGCAGATATGAGACTACAAACAAAACCCCACACTCTCTCCTACGAGGAAAGCTGACTCTTCTGTCCCCATGTTCATGTTGATGTCCATGCTCCTCCGTCATTGAGCACTTTCAGATTTTCGGCTGAAAAGTTGCAGAAGCCATGTTTTGGGCATTTCCTCGGAGGATCACCTTCTTACACCAAAATGGGCATTCCCTTCAAACAGCTGTTTGATTTGTTGATGGAAGCAAGTTTATTCATTCAGTGCCCCCTGTGTGCTGGGGGTGGGACACGTGGAAGTGACCTACAGGGAAGGGGGAGAGGGCCAGTGAGTGCAGTTCAGCCACCGGGCCACTCAGACAGCCAACTGACTCTCTTCACAGCCAGTGGAGGCAGAGAGCCGCTGGGTAGGATCCTCGAGGTAAAGCTGTGTGGTAGGAGGGCTCCCAGACGCTGCCAGGCAGTCATGTGCGAACGTGTGGCTTGTCTGCTGGGCCTCTGCTGGCAGAAGAGGCCTCTCGTGGAGGTTTAGTATTTGTTTTTAGCTCCTGATAGGAAATGGAACTCAGCTAACTGGCTTCTCCACTTTCTCAAGAGCTTAGTGGGGTGGGAAAATGCAGAGATCCAAAAAAACACCACTCCCCTCCCCCCCACCTCCAGCTTTGATGCCTGAAGTCTTTACCAAGGCTTCTCAGCCAAAGCCCATGGTCCAGGGAGAAGCACTGTCCTCAGAGAGGGTGGCAATAAGCAGAGAAGCGGGACCCACAGGGAGAGCCGTGCTCTGTCCCCAGGCTTTGGGACTGTGTGGTCCACCTGCCGGGCAAACATCCAGGCTGGAAGGCAGACCTGTGAATGGGGCTGGGGATGCAGGGCGGGGGGAGGGAGGCCAGCCTTCCAACATGCTCCCCAGAGCTCTGTCCCTTCATATTCCCAGCAGCACCCCAGGTGATGAGAAGACCCGGGAAGACCTGGTCAGATTCCTCAGAGGGTCCAAGGTGAAATGGGACTTTCACTGACCTCTGCAGACTTAGGGGCTATGGCAAAGGAGGGTGAGATATCCCCAGGGGCTGAACAGTGTCCCAGGAGGCCTCCACCGGGGAGGATGAACAGGAAAGAAAAGGAAATAGAGGGAAGGACAGGGGTGGGAAGGTGCAGGAAAGCCCCCCAGACCGAGAGGCTCAGGAGCTGACGGTTCTGGTCCCGGCCCTGCCTCTGACTGCTGCATGACCTTGAGCCGGTTCCTTCCCTCTCTGGACCTCAGCTTCCATCTGTGTGAAATGAGGAAGTTGGACTAGACCAGCTCTGAGTTCCTTCCAGCCCTGACATACTGCGGGAGGGGAAGCGGAGTCAGGGGTTGGGGGAGTTGAGGAAGAGGGGTATGTGTGTGTGTGTGTGTGTGTGTGTGTGTGTGTGTGTGTGAAGAGAGAGAGAGAGAGAGAGAGAGAGAGAGAGAGAGAGAGAGAAGGAAATGGTTGAGGGGAACTCTCTAGTATTTCAAGTGTCCTTTCTTAGGTGCAGGTCAGCAGGGGAAGTAAAAAAACAAAGCCCCAGGTAACAGGTTACCCCATACTGGGTGCTTGCTCTGCACCAGGCACTGTGCTAGGCCCTTAGAAGCACAGCCTCCTTGAACCTTCACGAGCCCCTGGTCAGGCAGGGTCTCTTGTTAGCCCTATTTTACAGGAAGGAAATTGAGGCTGAGAGCCTAAGCCACTTAAGGCTGGAGGCCACAGAGCCCGGAGGTGGGGAGCTGGAGTGTGTCCAGGTCTGCCAGTGGTCTTCACCACTGAGCCATCAGAGCAGGTGGGAACTTGGCTACAAAACTCAGGGGTGCATGAAAAGTGATGTCAGATGATTTTTCAGACGGGAATTTTGTCCCTGTCCTGCCCGGATGGAAGGGAACTCCGGCTGAACCGTTACTAGAACTCCCTCCTCTTCCTGTCTCAGGTCACCCTGCCCCTGATTCCTGAAGCCCGGCAGAGGTCTCAGGAATCCTATGGGAAGCACCCCACTGGGGAGGGGTGCTCCCTGTGTACCCCCTTCCCCTCACTGCCGATCTGGTGCCTGGGCAGCCTTCCACGGTTCTCCAAGGCTTCCAGGCCACACTTGGCCGTGCATGTCAAGGTGGGAGCCCTTGGAGGCTCCCCGCCTCCCTGGTGTATCCTTGAACTCACACGCTCCAAGCCTCCTTCTCTTTCCAGCCTCGAAAATTCTCTTCCCCACAGTACCTGCACCTCTCTCTCAGCCCTGCCCTGCCCCCTGCTGGGAGGCCCGCACTGAATTTAGAAACTGAGAAGGTGGGGCCGTGTTCTGGCAGCTTCTGCTTTCGGCCCAGCAACCCACCTGTCCTCAAGAGGAGGGAACAGCAAAGCCCTGGGCACTTTGTTGGAAAAGGGGTCAGGAGAGGGAACACAGTGGGGATAGAAGATGCATGGCCGTCACCCGGAAGGATCCTGTCTCCTGCTTTTCTGACATGGCTGCTATGGTGGGCTTATCTGACCAAGAGACTCGGCAGGTTGAAGAGCATGTCTGAAGCGCCTTACCCAGTCAGCACAGACCACTCTAGAGCAAGCCTGAGAAGGAGAGCCATAGGGGTGGGAAGAGGGCGGAGGGCCTGACCTCTGGCCTACCCCCCCACCTCAGTTCCTGTGCACAGTGGGTGGTGGTGGGGTACTGTGTTTGGCAGCTGGAACCAGCCAGAGATCATGTCAGCTGAACACACACCATTTCCTAATTCTGGGCACACAGACAGCCTTGAGCTTGGGGAGAGAAAGCAGTACTGACCAGCTCTCTCCCGCTGTTTCCTTCCAGACCCTGGCAGGGCCTTCCCTTGGCCTGGCTCTGAGCTGCCTGCTCACCCGGTCTGGCAGACTCTCTGCATCTGCCCTGCTTCATAGGCCAGGGAGGCTGGCAGCACGCCAGGGCCAGGCTCACGCCAGCGGCAGTCTGGGAAAGGGAGAGGGCAGAGTCTCTAGAGAGGCCTGCAGCCTTTGGGCTGAGAGCAGGTGAAACCAGGGCACGTCCACGCAGGGAGAGCATCTGGATGTGCTGGGCCTGTCCTGAGGCTGGGACACCCCTAGGCAGAGCGCCTGGGTGCTCTCACTCCTAGTTCCTGCCTCCCCAGGCTGGCCGGAAGTGGACACCACACCCAGAGCCTGGGGCACCCTGTGCAAGAGCACCGTGATGTCCCCCTACCCACAATTCCCAGCCTGGGCCCTGGCGCTCTGTTGGTTCAGGGCTCACCCAGACAGACTGTCTAACCCTGCGTGTGGGGCCAGGGCTCCCAAACACTAGTCCACCAACCGCACGAAAGCTTTGTGGAGTGTTTAACAGTTGCGGATTCCTGGCTCTGCCCCAGAACTTGTGATTCAGTAAGTTTGGGGTGGAGCCCATGCAATCGGTATTTATTTTTTAAACACGTGAAGTGATTCAGGTTTGGGAGTCAGTGTTGTGGGAAAAGGACCACAGAGCAGGACCAGGAGGTCTGGATTCCCTGGTCATCTCTGTGGCTAATCACCTGTGTGCCTGAGGGGAGATGGCTCCCAGTCTCTGGGCATCTGTGTCCCCATCAGTAAGACAGGGTTAACGGTTCTCACTTTGTCTTCTCCGTGGGATTAATATCCATTCAAATGAGGCAACAAGATAAGTCCTCCTGGGCACTTGTACTGCGTTAGAAGCGGAGTCCCAGGCTACTCCTCAGTCCTGTCTGGTCATCTTGCCAAACTTGTTTCTGGCCTCCAAGAATGTAGATGAGAGCATGTGGATGGCTCTGTGCAGCCGGCCCCACTTCTAGGAACAACGACTTGGGCCATGCTGGTGATGGCTCATGGGAGTGTTGGATTTGAGTTCTGGGGAGGGGAGGGCAGAGGATGCTCTGGGTGGTGGGCTTTCCTAGGGCCAGGGCTTGGAATGCATTATCCTCCTCAGCTTGGATGTCTTCCCTCCTGGCCCACACCGAGACTCTGTTTCAGGTGTCAGTCACCGCACGGGAAGATGTGCCCGCCTTTGGCCCACCTCTGCCCAGCCCTCCTGTTTTCCAGAAGGTAAGAAACCCCTTTCTGCTCTTCTCTTATCTCAGGCTCTAGGTTTCAGCATCTGAGTGGCCGTGGCTGGAGTGGGGCCGGATCTGGGCTGGGGATGTTAGAAGCGCCTTAGGCAGGCTTGGGAGAAACTCCTTACTTGGGGTCTCTCCCCTCCTCTCCTGGTGCCGCCAGCCTGGCCTAGTACAGTGCCTCTTCTCACAGTGTTTGACGCTGGCTTTGCCTTTCTGCTAGAAGAAACATTTTTGTACCTATGCCACAGTCCCAGAAGCCTTGGACAAGAATTGCTTTCAGTCATGGAAACGCCGGGGCAAGGGGTTGATTTCCTGGGACCAGGAGAGCTGGTTTCCACGTTGGCATCTTAGGTGGGCCTGGCCTGGGCTAGAAAATGACCGAATGTCAGAAGGAGGCCTTTTAGGGACTCTCCTCAGACCCTCTGTTCTGCTTACCTGTTGCTGTGGCTGAAAGCCCTTTCAGCAACAGCTGAGGCTGAGAGAATCCCAGAGCTTCATGTCTGTTCCAGGGCCCGGAGTTCAGGGAGTTTCTGCTCACCAAGCTCACCAACGCGGAGAACGCTTGCTGCAAGTCGGACAAGTTTGCAAAACTGGAGGTGAGAGCACTGCTTCTGGAAGTCTTCCTCCTGCCTTCCTGGCTGCTTTCAGCCGGCCTGTCCCGGGGGTCTTTTCCTGGGGGCTGCTCAAGGTGCGGGGCACTGTGTTTGCCCCTCTAAGCCTTCAGTTCTGCGTTGATTTAGGAACTCTTTTCTCTTGTGGAAACTTCATGCAAACTTCAGGTCTAACCAACCATGCACCAGCCATTTATTGAGCACCTACTGTGTGGCAGGCTCTGTTTTATTCCCCGTGATACCGGGGTGAGACATAGTTTCTGCCTTATGGAGCTTTTGGGCTGGTGGGAAGGGGCCATTACTTAAGAGACAGGTATGATATAGTCTCCACACTGGGCCGTGATGGAGGCCAGCACAGGGGCTGTGACTGCTTCTGCCCATGCAGAACTGGGATGTGTTCAGGGAAGGCTTCTTGGAGGAGGTGGCCCTTGACCTGCTGAATCTGGGTATCTGACAAGGCTTCTGCCAGGAGGAAAGTTTGAGGAGGGTTATTCTAGGCATGGGAAATAGCATGAGCAAAGGCCGGGCAGATCAGAGCATGACTTTTGAGGGAGTCCCAGAGGGTTTGACATGGCCTGAGAGAAGGACTCGTGTGGGGGTGGATACTCAGCTGGAGAGGTTGGTTGGGTCAGGTCAGGAAGGGCTTTGAACTTTAGAGGTGATGAGGTACTAACACAATACTTAGGAGAGTGATGGTTTGCTTTGCATATTAGAAGATTACCCTGATGTGACAAGAAGGGCAGGCTGCCAGGGAGGAGGGCAGGAAGGGTGGCAAGCCAGCTATTACAGGAGTCCAGGACACATGGTGACAGCTTGCTTGCACTGGCCACAGGAGGAAATGGTTTGGGGGCAGGGTTGGGAGGACTTGATGGAGTCCTGTATTTGGGTGGGACGAAGTGGAATTCCAGGGCGGCTCTTGGGCCTTTGGCCCGGGCTCTTCACCTACCTGGGGATCATTGGGAATGAGGTCTTTTAGGACCTGCTGACCTGGAAGTGCCTGCAAGGGTTGCTGCAAGGGCTAGTCCTGGTACGTGTGCACGGCGCCCCCTGGAGGTTGTATCCATGGCCCTGGTGCGCCGTCCGGATGGAGAAGGGCAGTTGGGTACGCGGCTGTGGAGCTGGAGGCAGAGATCTGAGCTGGGACTCGGCAGGGTAGAGCTGTGGGATGGCTCGAGGAGAAGGGGCGGGGGGAGAGAGCAGAGGCCAGCCACAGAGCTTTGGTATTACCTGCAGTACTTGTGAGCACGGAGCCTAGCCAGGCCTGAGGTCCACACTGTTAACTGGGATGCTGGTGGTCAGGTGTCTGGAGCCCTGGGGAGAGGGCGCATCTCTGTCCTCGGTGCCAGCTCCATCGTCCCCACCCTCTTTTCTTCTAGGACCGGACGAGGGCCGCCCTTCTGGACAACCTTCATGATGAGCTTCACACCCACACACAGGCCATGCTGGGACTGGGCCCAGAAGAGGACAAGTTTGAGAATGGGGGCCATGGGGGATTCTTGGAGTCTTTTAAGGTACAGGCACAGGAGCGGCTGGGGATTGTGTATGGTGGAGGTGAGGGTGGGGCAAACAAAGGGAGGGGTCCAAGGTCTTTGGGGTCCTGACCCCAGAGCCCAAGTGCCAGGATTGCAGTGTTCGTAGAGGGCAGGGGCATCGGGAAGTGTGAGCGGGCAGAGCAGCCAGCAGTGTCTCTGGCGTCTTCTGCATCCTTCCTTGATTCGGATTTTGTCTCCTCCTGGCCCAGGAGTCTGAGAAACAGGGACAGGGAAAGAGTTGTCAGCAGGCAGCAGGAGAGGAGCCAGCACAAACCAGGAACGTTACTGCCTTCAACTTCCTCCTTCTGTGGCGGGATGAGGAGTCCAGGACAGGATGATGAGAGCCAGGACAAGCCTTAGGGGTCTGTAACAGCCAGTGTGTGGTACTGTGATGGTCCACCTGGCAGGGCGTTGGAGGACCCGGCCAGGGCCGGTGGGACGGAGTTACAGGCAAGTAAATCTCTGTGGACTTTGCAAAAGGAAGAACTTTCTAACGAGGACGAGCTGCTAAAAGAAGTAGTGAGCTCGCTGTCCCTGGAAGTATTCAAGTAGAGCTCGGGCAGCCACTGAGCTAGTGTGAGATACAGGAGGCTTATCATCACATGTTTACTGAGCGTTTTTGGTCCACACAGCTCTTACGTCCAGCATCTAGCTTGACCTTGGCTGTATTCCTGTGTAGTCAACAGAATGAGTCTTGTTATTCCTACTCACACGTGAGGGCACAGGCGAGAGGGGCCGCAGGACTGCTCAAAACCTTACACCTACTTAGAGGTAGAGAAACAAACTCAGCCTTTCTGGTTCTTAGGTTAACATTCTGCCGGAATGCCCGTTGCAGAATGACTTGTCGAGCTGCCGTTTTGGGGGCAGTATGTGTGGGGTCAGGGTGAGCCCTGCCTGCGTTAGAATCCCAGCTCAGTGTGATCGTGGGCACAGTCTTTAAAGTCTCTGAGCTGCAGTGTTCTCAACGACACACGGATGATCAATCGGACCTCTGGAGTTGCTGGAGGAATTCACTGAAATAATACGTGGAGAGTGCGCGTTGCCTGGAACACGGTAAATGCTTGGTGAAAGCGTTAGCTATTATTGCTGCGTAAGGTGAAAACTTACTGTGCGCCAACCCATCTAAAGCCTCACAAGTGCCCTCTGTGCCCTGTGAGGAAGGCTGTTATGATGGGGATAATAACTCATTTCCAGTTTTATTAATTGTGGGTGTAATTTTTCGTGTGAGGAAATTAAGGCTCAAAGAGACAAAGTAATTCGAATCCGAGTGTTGAGTTGAGTCTGCTGGATCGCAGAGCCCGTGCTCTACATGATGCTGCCTCTGGTTCCAGACTCGGTTAGGATTCCACCCATGCCAACCTGGCCTGGGCAAGCCTGGGGTCTGTCCCTGGCGGCCCGGTGGGACCGCAGAGAGCAGGGCATGGCTCCGCTGGCCCTAGTCGAGGCAGCTGCCGAGATTCCTCGCAGGGGCGGGGGCGGGGGGGGGGGGTGTGGGAGCCGAGCTGCTTGTCCAGGCTGGTGGGAGATTCCTGGGGCATCTGTTTCAGGCCTGATGGACAGCAGCAGCCAGGGTGAAATAGGAGAAATTGGAGATCAAGAGCAAAGGGGCATGAGGGAGAAGGGGGGTGGGGGAGGAAAGAGGGAGCTAGGTCGGCCAGCCCGGCAAGAGAAGGGGGAATGTGAAACCCAGGAAATAGGAAAACTTTTGTAGCACTGCCCCTTCATCATATCAAGCACATCACAGTGCTCCCACATCCCGCAGTAAAATGTAATTTGTGTATGGCTTAAGCTGCAGGTGACTAGCTAACATAATGTGATATTTTGTAGATTTTAATGAAGCGTTTGTTTTGCAAGTTTCTTTCTGTATTTTGAAGCTCACAGTCGGGTTTTTCAAGTTTCAACTGTTTTTGTAACCTGGGAAAGCTCGTGGACTGTGCACACTGCCCATGGCGCCTTTGGATAAAATGGTCCAGCAGCTACATGCAGGTTGTGGGTCTAAAGGAGGGTGGCTCCAGGCCACTTGCCCAGTCACCTGCCTCTGGAGGAGTAGCAGTTGATCTGTGTTCGACTCTAGTGGGGCTGACTGAAGAGCTTTCCCACAGAGAGGAGGCTTCAAGATTTTAACAACTACTCATCTTTGATCCAGTAGTCCAGGATCTTTTTCTTTTCAACCCTTAATCCTTCCACCTGTGGGCTGGAGACATCTGCTTGTGCATTCTGCTTCCATGCCTGTCCCGGAGGCAGCGCTTATAGGGTATGGGAAGGGTTGTCCCGATCGGTCACACTGAGTGAGCCTTCAGAGCTCTGACCATTATGATGAACTTTTTTTAAACCCTGAGTTGGGAACAGGAGCTCTTTTACTCTGTTCCTGCCACCATTATCCTCTTATCTCCCAGGCTGTGGAGGCTGGAGCTGGGGGCCAGCCAGGAGCAGCACGGAGCCCAGCGGCCTGGAGGTTTGTGATGTCTGGGCCAGGCCCATGGTCTGACCCAGCTCGGGAAACCGCCTCTTGTCGTTGTGCTGTTTCTTCATGCACTCCTGGGGTGGTGCTGTGGCATCAGAATTATTGGCATTCCTCATGGTGTTCCTCACCTGCACCTCTGGAAAGAAGTGGTGCACAAAATGATCCCAGAAAGAAAAGTTGTGTGTTTTATCTCCTTCTGGTCAAAGGTCTCATCTCGTGTGGAAATAGTTGAGAATTCTCAGGGCTAAAAGCAATCTCAACCATCCATCCCCTTGCCTCTCGGGACCATTCTCCCTTCCACCCCCCTACAGAGCAGTGGCCCTCTGTCCCTCTGCAGAGAAGCAGACCCATCGCTGCCCTAGGTCATGCTGCCTGGCACCTCACACCATGTAGAATAGTTCTCTCTTCTTACCTCCGTCCCACTGGCTGTACTTCAGGCTTTTCTTCCATGAGAAACAGAACAGTTGGTTTATGGATGTCCAGACCTGCTTCTCAAACTGAGTGCTGAGAGATAGTCTCAGGAATCTGCCAGTTCTACAAACACTTAAAAATTTTGCATTTTCACTTAGATGATAACCTAAAAATATACATATTTCCAATTATAGAGACCAAACTTCTGCAGCGAAACTCTCAATTAAAAGACATTTCTGTGGAATAAGAAAGTATATTGTATATGCGGTCCGTGGAACCACTGCTGTGGGGGTCTGTGGATGTATTCTGGGTCTTGCAAGAATATTTTTCTTTATAAAAGAGCTGTGGGACGCCTGGGGGTTAAGTGTCCAATTCTTGATTTCGGCTCAGGTCATGATCTCATGGTTCCTTAGATCAAGCCCCATGTTAGGCTCTGTGCTGACCATGCAGAGCCTGCTTCAGATTCTCTCTCTCCCTCTCTCTCTGCTCCTCCCCAGCTCATGCGTGCGCTCTCTCTCTCAAAATAAATAAACGTAAAAAAAAAGAGTAGCATTAAAAATGAATAAAAATGAAAGAGCTGTACATTACTCAGCTTCCAAAAATATTGATCTCTGGACCATTGTTTCCAAATGCCATTCTCAGCCACTGCCAGCTGTTGATGAAGCTATTATTGGTCTGTAATGAAATGAAAAGAAAAAGTAACGCTCCTCGGAGGCACCTGGGTGGCTCAGTGGGTTAAGCATCCAACTCTTGATTTTGGCTCGGGTCACCGTGTCGCGGTTCGTGAGAGCGAGCCCCGCCTGGGGCTCTCTGTGCCCCTCTCAAAATAAATAAAACTTAAAAAAAGAAAAGAAAAAGTAGCACTCCTTGATGTAGCTACGTGTTATGTACACAAAATACACGTAAGCCACATTTTGAGAGACACTGAGCTGGCCCAACCATCCATTAACCTTGTGCAGAAGGGAGAATGGAGGACCAGAGAGGAGAGGGTCCAGTGGCAGAATGGGGACCACCCAAGCAGGGACAGCTGCTTTCTCCAGCCTTTGAGAGGTGGTGATAGTTAATGCACTGGTGTGATACGTATGACCCCTAGTGGCAGGAGAAGGGCAGGAGGCTGCAATTTCCCAGGCAGAGTACCCGCAAGCAGGGGCAGCCCGGGTGTTCCTGGATTGGAGCTCCGGTCTATGGAGGGGGGAGGGGTATTTCCTTCTCTTGTCAACCTGCATCCTTTATTTGCCCTGCTAGAAGGACAGAACACCCCATTCCAGTCCTCAGTGTACCTCCCGATGAGGAGTGTCTCAGGAGGCAAGCGGTTAGCATCTTTCTCTCCAAGCACCCCTCCCTTTGTTGCTTGCCTTGTGCAGCTAGGCACGTCCGCCTTAGTGCTCATGTCTCTGCTTCGTGTCCCCTAAGTTTGTTGAACCGAAACAACTCGCAAAACCCATTTAGAATCATGAGGAAGCACAAACCCCTAAGGAAGCAAGGCTTGTGGTTGGCCCAGAAGAGACTTGCTCCGTGTATACCACTAACTGGTAGCTCAGTCCCCTGCCTAAATGAAGTGACATAAGCAGATAGAGAGAAAGTGCCACCACCTCCCCTCCCCCACGAAGGGAGAGCTTGTTCAAAAGTAAGCTGTGAGGTGAACTGAGGGCTGGGAGACCCTGAGGAGGGACCCTGGAACCGGCGGTGGTTAGCCGGGAGGAGAGCACTCTCTGAGGGCACTCGTGTCCTCAGACAGTTGAGGGACGGTTGTGTGAAATATGGAACAGACTGGTCTGAGATTGAAGAACGAGTAAGATGCCAGCTCGGTGCACAGAAGGCCTTTCCAAGGGTCGGGTTGTCCGCCACTGGAGTAGGCAGTGCTGAAAGCAGTGAGCAGCCTGTCCCTGGGAGGATGCAGGCGGAGGGGAGACTGTCTTTTCTCTTCTCTACCCTTTCCTCGCTCTCCTTCCTCCCTGGTTGGAGAAGGCTGTGCTTCCAGCTCCACATCAGATTGAAACGTAAAACACTTCAGACCACGTCACTGGATGATTTTGTCCAAATCCAGCTTTGTTTTAAGGCTTTGGGGCAACCGTCATGTCTCTGACCTTCCGTCCCCAAAAGCGGGGAAGGAGAGCTGGGCCTGAGCGAGCAGGTTGCACACCGGGTATTGGGCACCCACGGTCTCATGTCCTCCCCACGCAGGACCGTCACCGCGTTGTGCGGATGAGGAGGCCGTGTGTCAGAGAGGTTCATACACTGTGTTGGGAAGACCAGGATTCAGACCTCTTTCTGTTAGCTTCAAGCAGCAGATGGCCACCCTGCACATCCCTGGGGTTCCCTGTCAGCCCATTGTCTCCTCAGATTTATCTTGCGGGCTCAGACAGCGGCACCAAGGGCATTTGAGGAGAAAACGTCTTTCCTGACACTGACCTTGGAGACTTTTTTTGAAGAGAGTCGAAAGCCCTTGGTTTCTGATCACCGTTAGTCCATCAACCAGTTCCGTTATATGTTCAATCTGGACAGCTCTTTGGGAGACCGGGACCCTTTCATCTGGAGCCCAGGGTCCTGGATTTGGGTCCCCACTCCATCTCCCACCTGCAGCGACCTTGGGTGATCGTTTGCCTTTTGGGACCTTTCCTATCAGTGCCTGTCCTGTCTGCATCTCAGAGTTGTAGGGATCCAGCGAGTTCATGTATACGAAGCCCAGTAGACCAGATCTCATCAAACCACATCAAATGTTTCTTGGAAAGAGACCCGTGAGGAGGGCATCAGAACATACACGATTAGCTGACACATCGTCGTTGATGACGGTGGTGGTGGCGGCAGACCCACAGGGGCCCCAGCGGGATGTCATGATGCTGAGATTTATGGAGCACTTGACTCACTTAGGGAGGTTTGCTGTTTATCCAGAGACACCTCAGTGTGGTGCCACACCATTCCTGCCCTCGGTTTTCCAGAGGGCGTGTGACTTAATGTTGTCTTTGGGCAATGGAATGAATAGAATGTACTGGCTGGAAACAGTTGCTAGGCGATTCTGTTCTGTGGTCTAGAAAGGGAGAGAGAGATGATGTCCCTCAGGCAGTGTCTTTGACTCACACAGGAGAGGCTAGATGACATCAGGGGTAAGAGTCTGGTGGGCTCTGTGCCTCATTTGCAGAAATGGTTCGTCTCCAGAGCATTCGTGTTTGCCAATGGCTGTCTTTCCTGAATCGGCTTCCTGCATCCATGCCTTTGTCCTTCTAAGTCAGTTTTCTGAAGCTAAGTTTCTGAGGACCTCAGCCTGCTCTCACAGTAAGGAAAACCCACGAGCCCACTTAGCAAGGGCTCTTGTGGGGACTCATGGCTCAGTGTGGTCCTTGGCATCTGTTATCCCTTCTTGTTGGCTTCATCCCGCAGGCTTGGTCTCTCATGGCCCCAAGGTGGCTATGGCAGTTTCAGGTGCAGAATGTCACATCTCTTTTGGAAATCCTTAAAAAATTTTTTTTTTCAATATTTATTTTTGAGAGACAGAGAAACACAGAGCACAAGCAGGGAAGGGGCAGAGAGAGAGGGAGACACAGGATTCAAAGCAGGCTCCGGTCTCTGGGCTGTCAGCACAGACGCGGGGCTTGGACTCACAAACTGTGAGATCATGACCTGAGCCGAAGTCAGACGCTTAACCGATGGAGCCGCCCAGGCGCCGCTGGGAGTCCTTGAGGAGACCTTTCCCCACAGCTCCCATCAGACACCCCTCATGCCCCACTGGCAAGGGGATAGGTTATGTGACCCCTTGAGACTGATCATGATATGCCCTTGTCCCGTGGAGGAAGAGGGGAAGTTGGACCAGACAGTGGCTCTGCACTGAGGAATATGCTAGGGATGACATTTTTATGTGCATAACTCATCATATCTCCATTTGTGTATCTTGGCGTATGTTGGGGTTTATATCGAGGCCCTGTGTCCTACTACCTATTAGCTGGGTGCTCCTGGTCAGGTCACTGAGCCTCTCTGAGCCTTACCTGTGAAATGGAATGGAGGGCATCCACACGGTGGGCTTGTCGGGAGGACACATCTAAAGCTCTTAGAGAGCCTGGCGCGTCATAAGTCCCCAATAAACGTGGCAACTCTTCTGTTTGTGTGCTTCCTGTGTGCCCGTCCCTGTGCCAGAACCAGGAGAATTACAGGAGAGGAGTCAGAGAAGTGTCAGACCTGACCTCTGCCTCTAAGAAGTGTCCAAGTCGGCTAGGGAAACAAGACGTGTTCCTAAAATTAGGGCAACACTAAAAGACCCAGGGCCTGTGGGAGTGCTCCCTCTGTGTTAACTAGCTGTCCTCACTATGGCCACTTCTCTTGGTTCTGGTTCCAGAACAGCAAAGACCTGCCGAGTGGTCTGAGGGAGCATTGTCACCTCCCAGGCCTGTCCCTGTCAAAGGCTTAACGGCCTTGATTTTACCTGTTCCTGTCTGTGCCACGCTGTGACAAGCCCCTGATCATCCTGGGTGTCCCCTCCTGGACCCTTCACTGCTTGCCAATGTGCCCTTTGCTCTTTGGTGGCCCTGAGTGGCCTGAGTGTGCACAAGTGTGCACAAGCTGAGGGCTCTGTCCACAGACCCCACCAGGAGGGCAGGGGCATCCTGTGGGCTGGGCTCCAACTCTCAGGTCCCTGTCTCTTCTCCCCATAGAGAGCCATCCGTGTGCGTAGCCACTCCATGGAGACCATGGTGAGCAGCCAGAAGAAGCAGCACAGTGGAGGCATCCCTGGCAGCCTCAGTGGGGGCATCTCCCACAACAGCATGGATGTCACCAAGACCACCTTCTCGGTGAGTGCCACAGGCCCCTGGGGCAGCATGCGGTTCCTGGGGAGGGCCCCCCACCCCAGGCCTGTGAAGGATGATGCATTCACCCAGGCTTGGGCCAGGTGGCCTGAGCAGGGACGGGGCAGATTGAGGCTGTTTGGGGGTGACCCTAGGCCCTGCCTGTGAAATGGAGCCTCCATTTCAGTTTCAGTTTTGGGGCACTTTTCTCTGCCCAGAGGCTGGGGACCCAGGAGGGGTGTCCTTGCTTTGTTATTAATGATGACGGTAGTCACCCTTGGCTTGCTGTGCACCAGGGACTGAACTAAGTGATTCATAGACCTTATCTCATCCGATCCCTCTAACAGCTCTTAGAGGTAGAAATTGATGTGTTCTCCATTTCGAATTTGAGGAAGGGAGGCCCAGAGGGGTTTAGTAACCTGCCACAGGTCACCTAGTTAAGCTGAAAAGCTGGGGTTTGAATGCGTGTCTGCCTGATCCAAAGTCTTGGCTGTTAATCACTGTGTATGCAGTTCCCAGGGAAAGAGCCTGGTGTGTCTGTGGGTTTGGGTCTGGTCTGTTTGCACCAGGGACTGGCCAGGCGAAAGAACCACATAGTTGGTCCTTTTAAAAAGCAAAGGGACTTTGCATTTGGATAGAGTAGGGTTTTCTTTCCTTTCCTTTTCTTTTTCTTTATTTTTTTTTTTTCCAGATACCCACCATGATACTAAGGACTAGTATTTTAAGTGGTCTTACGTAATTCATTTAACTTACCAAATATCTCATACTATTGTCTTGCCCCACCCAGAAGGTCTGTGAAATGAGCAGGGCAGGACAATTATCCCCATTCTGTGGGTGAGGAGACTGGGGCCCAGAGAGTTTGGCTACTCACCCAACGTTGCATAGGGCACAAATGGCAGAAGTCGGGGCCTGGATTAGAGGTCTGGAGGGCTCTAAAGGATGACTGCAGTCCGTGCTCCTCAGTCTCCCACCCCTTGCTCCTCCCCCCTGCATGTGGCTGAAGCAGAGTCACATTCTCGGCGGTTCCCTTGGCCTGTGGGTGCCTGTGGATCTGGTTCTGCTGCTCTCATTCTGTCTTGTTACTGAGACACTCAGCTTGGACCCAGTTACTGTGAGGAGTGGATGGAGAGTCAGAGCCGTGGGTTCTTGTCCTTGTCCTTATGGTGATTTGCTGTGTGACCCTAGCCCAGTCCCCTCACCCCTAGGCTCCTCAGTTTCCTCACTGGTAAAGCTAGCGGTTGGACCAGGTCATTCCCCGGGCTCTCGCAGCTTCCTGGTTCTCAGTCTGTGACCCCATGAATCATCCTGACCTCAATGTGCTGGGCTCTCCTTATCATGGCCCTGACCCCTTGTTCCTCCAAGAATTGTGGTCTTTGGTGATTATTACCTGGGGCCACAAGGTCTGGCTTAAGAACACAGGAAAATGGGCTGCAAATGGCTTGAGTCTTGGGGTCTCAGCTCCTGTTACATAGATCCTCGCCTTCCCAGCTGTCTTGCTGTTTTGTGGGATCCCCTCCAGACTGGTTGGGGGTTGCACAAGCTATTTGCAGACCAGAGATGGGTAGGGGGTGAAGGGAAGGAGACTGGGGTCTGCGGTGGGCCATGAACACTCATTTTGGTGGTTTCATCGGCAGCCTCCAGTGGCGGCGGCAGCAGCCGTGAAAAACCAGTCGCGGAGCCCCATCAAGCGGCGGTCGGGACTCTTCCCCCGTCTACACACAGGCGCTGAAGGCCAAGGCGATGGCCGGACACGATGGTAACTGTCCAGTGAGGGGTTTGTGGGTCCTTCCACTGCTGTAGCTGCCAGATGGCCAACCTCAGGGAGGGCTTTGCGCTGCTTCGGGAGACGGCTTCCTTCTAACCTTGGTCCCCACTTCAGGCACCTGTCTCACTGTGCTGTGTCCACTGAGGCAGATTTGGCCAGTCTCTGTGTGGGATCTTTCAGAATTGTCCGTGTCGTATTTGGACCCAAACTAGAAATGTTGCTTGGATTCTTTTCTTTCTTTGCCTCCTTTTCCAAAGCTCACTCAAATGTTCCCTCTTATGGAAGGCTTCCCTGCCAAGACAGTTAATTAACTTTCCTTAGGCTTCTAGAATGTTTTCTGTCTTTTTAAAAGCAGCTCTTGTACTGCATGGTATTAACCTGTTCTTGCTCATTGTCTTTCTGATCCTTTAATGGTGAGCCCATTTGCCCTTTAATTCAGCAAGTAACATGTCTTGAGTGCTTGCTACATGCTGGGGTCAGTGCTCCAGCAAGACCTACGGGAGGCACAAACCTGCCTTCCAGAAGCTTACAGTCTTGTGAGGGAAAAGGAGGCATTTAGGTTGTCTGCCTGTCACCCCGAATGGTGACCCCAGGACCCGAGCTTGGGCATGCAGGATGAGGGGTGGGTTTACAGAGGGGGATGAAAAACTCTGTTTGGAACCAGTACATGTGAGAGTCCTTGTGGCCTGCCCAGCAGAGAAGTGCAGAATTCTGAGTGGTCAGGATGAAAGTCTTAAGCTTAGGAGAGAGGCCTTGACCGCAGAAGGGAGTCAAAGATGGATCAATGAATATGGCCACTCAGGGGGGTGTATAGAATGCCTGGGGACACCAGCATTTAAGGGCAAGGGGAGAAAGGGAGGGAAGATGAGGGAGAGAAAGCCCGGAGCGGAGGGATTCCAGGAGGGAGAGTCCACAGTGTCAATGTGCAGAGAAGCCCTGCACTGTGACCCGAACCCCTGCTTGGGTGGACAATTAGGAGGTCATTAGCAACCTCATTAAAGGGGCATTGAGACATTCATGCTTCTTGGGTGGCTATAATCAAAGAGACACGTAATAAGAAGTATTGGAGAGGATATGGAGAAACTAGAATCCCCAGGCATTGCTGGTAGGGATGTAAACTAATGCACCTGCTTTGTAAAATAGCTTGGCAGTTCTTCAGAGAGTTAAACTTGGGGTTATCGTCTGACTCGGCCGTTCCACTCCTAGGTAGAGACTCCAGAGGAAGAATACACATATCGACATAAAAACCAGCACACAGATGTTCCTGGCTATTCGTAATAGCTCAAGGTGGATAAATAAAATGTGGCATATCCATCAATGGGATACTTTTTTTTGCAATGAAAAGGAGTTGAACCACTGATACGTGCTACAACTTAGTTAACCTCGAAAAGACTATGCTAAGGGAAAGAAGCCAGTCACAAATCACAACACGTTGTGTGATTCCGTCTCTATGACACGTCTGGAAGAGGCAAATCCGTAGAAACAGAAAGTAGATTAGTTGGTCGCCAGGGGCTGGGGGGAGGGGGGAATGGGGAGTGATTAGGAGTGGGTCTGGAGTTGCATTATGGGGGTCTCAAATGTTCTAAACTTAGATCGTGGTGATGGTTGTACAACTCTGTGAATATGCTAAAAACCACTGAATTACACACTTTAAGTGGGTGAATTGCACATGGATGGTATCTCAGTAAGGTTGCTGTAAAAATAAAAGTGCATTGAGGACGAGGCCAGCTTGTCCCCAAAAGGGGGCGCAGTAGAAATCGTGGGTGTCAGTACGTGGTCTTTGTTAAACTACAGGAGAAGGAAGCCCTCGGGCCCTTGGCCGAGAGTAGCCCGTTTACCAAGGTGCCATTCCCAGCATAAAAGGCCACCTTGTCACACAGATCCAGGGAGCTCATATTGTGGTCTGTGTGAAGGGTGTCCGTCCCCTGGACTTATGCACGGGGACCCTGCCCACACTGCCAAGGAGTCCACGTGCACTGGGTTATTTGCCTGCTGTGGGAGTGGATGTTGTAGACCTCACTCCACCCCGCCTGTGGCCTGTTCTTGACTTAGAGCTCTGCCAAGGTGAGATGGCCAGCAAAAGTGGTGAGTGGACTTGGGCTCAGGAGGATCAGCGAGTTCTCTTGCTTGATAGCGCTTGGCTCATCCAAGAGCCTAGAATAGCCTGATGCAGCAGAAAACCCCACTCTCCGTTGCTGTCTGAGTGGGGCTCAGGGAAGTGGTGGCTGGGTGCTGGTAGGCGTGCTGTGACCCCTCAGGCCCCATGGGGCCGAGAGCCTGTTGGCTGTCCTAGGCCTGGGGGTGGGGTGGAGGCTTAGCGGCCAGTCCCCTGGCCTCACCCCTCTTCATTCCTGTTTCCTTAGTGACAGTGCATCCAGCAACCCCAAGACCCCGGATGGTGCACACTCTTCTCAAGAGATAAAGTCTGAGGCCTCATCCAATCCCAGCTCTCCGGAAATCTGCCCCAACAAGGAGAAGTAAGAGAGTGAGGGTGGGGGAAGGGCTGACTTTAGCCACTCGGAGCCCTGGAATATGCTCTCTGCTGACAGCCAGCATTTTTGCCTTGAGAATTCTCTGGAAACGTGAAAGGCAACAGGCAGGGGCATGGGGAGGCACTGGCGGGCCAGCTCAGTCTCTGCCAGGTCTGCCCTGCCGGTGAAGGGGGTCTCGCTGAGTGACCGGGGCCTGCCCCACTCCTGTTCCCACAGGCCCTTCATAAAGTTGAAGGAGAACGGCCGAGCCAACATCTCCCGCTCCTCCTCCAGCACCAGCAGCTTCAGCAGCACGGCGGGGGAGGGCGAGGCTATGGAGGAGTGTGACAGCGGGGTAGGTGTACCTCCATCCCGCCCTGGGGAGCAGGGCGGGGCGCCCTGGGCCCAGCCAGACCCCCACTGTATGCATTAAACTAACTGCTGTGGGAAGAGCTCCACCCAGGCCCTGTGGGTAAAAGGGAAGGTAGGGAAGCAAGAGGTGGGCTCTCTGGGAGCAGTGGCTCGGGGGGGGGGGGGGGGGGGGGGTCTCCGCAGAGTGGCACCGGAGCGGCAGCAGGGGGCCGGAGGCTCACTGAATGGTGTGTGTCCGTGCCATGGGGCTCCTGGCTGAAGAGGAGAGGGCCGGTGCTCTGTGTGGCCAGGCCATGGGCACTTTGGGGGCAGGGTTAGGGGCGGCAGAAAGAGCAGGTCCAAGTGTGCCAGTGGGAGGCAGTGACCGCCCTGAGGCCCTTAGGCTGTGGCAGGCCTGCCATGGCGCGGATCACCCTGTGGTGCCGCCGAGGACGGAGCTGGCCCTGCTCACCCAGCCTCTCTCCCCAGAGCAGCCAGCCGTCCACAACCTCACCCTTCAAGCAGGAGGTGTTTGTGTACAGCCCGTCCCCGAGCAGCGAAAGCCCCAGCCTGGGGGCGGCCGCCACCCCCATCATCATGAGCCGGAGTCCTACAGGTCAGTGACGTCTGGGCATGTGCACCATGAGGCTGGCGGGGGGAGGGGGCAGGGGCTGTGTCCTGACCACTGTTCGTGGGTGTGAGCCCCAGCCACGCTCAGTCAGGCGGTTTCCGCTTCGGCCCCAAAGGGTGAGGCCCTTGAGCTCTGCTAGCCCGCTTCATCTGTTCATCAGCCTTAAGACACCTGTGTTCTTATTGTCTCCTTACTTGTGGGGAAACTGAGGCTCTGAAAGTGCAGTGATTTTTTTTGGTAGAGAAGTTGGGATTTGAGAGCCGAGGCTCTCTTGCCCCACCCCCGTTACTGATGCCGGGTGCCTCTGCCACGCTGTGACCTTGACAGTGCAAGGGTACGGAGCGGGAGGAGTGTGACAGGCGGAGGGGACCGCACATGGTTCCTTGGGCTGCGGTTCATCTAGGGGCCAGGTGTGAGAGGAGACAGCACATAGGGTGCCAGGCTGCGGCTTCCATGGAGACCCTGGCAAGGAGCTGGGTGTCATCCTGTTGGCGAGGGGAGCCTTGGAGGGTCTTAAGTGGAGCAGTGCCTTCCGGACTAGCGAAAGGCTGTTTTGGTGGCCGCGGCTGGCCGAGTAGACAGGATTGATAGGGAGTGGGTGCAGAGAGAGAGAGACCAGCAAGGGGTCACCGTGGGCAGTGAGGGGTGGCTGGGCTGTGGATCAGGGGTGTCTGGAGAAATGGGAGAAGGATGTGGGTTCAAGATGCTGGTGGCAGAGTGTGCTTGGGATTCTCTCTCTCCCTCTCTGCCCCTGCCCCCCTTGTGTTTGCTCTCTTGCTGTCTCGAAAGAAATAAACTTAAAAAACAAAAAACAATTAAAAAGAAAAGAACTGTTAACCTCAATGTTTGTCAAATAACGGGAATAAAACAACAGTAAGAGGTTCTCAACCGGGGGGCACTCTTGCCTCCCCAGAGCATATTTAACGATATTGAGACATTTCTGATTTTCAGGATTGTGGGAGGAGAGTGTGCTGCTACCATCCAGTGGGTAGAGGTCAGGGATACTACTAAACATCCTACAAAGTACAGGGGCAGCACGCCCCCCCCCCCCCCCCCCCCCCCCCGCCAAGACTTATCTGGCCCCAAATGTCAATGAGCTGAGGCTGAGAAACGCTAGTCAAGTGATAGAAACACAGAAAGAGCTGGTTCATGCGCTTGCTCTAGTCCTGCCCCCTGTGCCGGGCCACTGCAGAGCCCGGTTCTTATCCTGGTTGTGGCATTGATAGGTCCATCTCTCTGAGCCTCAGTTTCCTCATCTGTAAAGTGGGTAGTAATACAGATACTCTGATTTTTTAAAAATGACGCTTAATGAAATATTGAAGGAATGAATGAAACAATCTGTAACCAAGCCTGGCTCCTACTTGGTATTAGGTACATATCAAAATAAAGTTTTGAGTAATGGGAGGGTTAGAGAGTGTCTGCCACTTGCTGAAGGTCACCCAGGGCAGAAGGGGACCTTGAATGGGCCTGGTAACTCCATCTCCTCTTATCGTACCACACGGTATGTTGCCCTCAACCCCCTTCCCTGGCGCATTATGTAACCCCAGGGCTACTTCCTACTCCCAGCGTCGCAGAAGTTGTGCTGGGTACCTGCAGGACCAGGGTCAGTTTGCAGAGATCTGGAAAGTGTTTTGAACTGTTTGGCTGCGCCTGGGGAGAGACGGGGCCAGGGGGAGGGAGGTGCCCTTGGAGGACCTGACTTCCAGGCTTCTGTAGTCTCAGATGCCCCGACCGTTGGTCATGTCACACCTGGGCTCCCTGGGACCCTGAGAGGGGACTGGCAGGTCATAGTGACAGGTACTCACGGTGCTGGGTGGGACCCCTCGATTCGAAGCACCAGAAATAAGTCAGCAGCCTCTGAGTGGAGGGTACTGACTTGCCGATTCCCTGGGCCAGAGGAAAACCACAAAGCCAAGTGGCCCTCCTGCCAGCAGCATGCTGGGAAATGTTTAACAACTGGCTCTCCTGCTGTACACACACACACACACACACACACACACACACACGTTTACTATAAACTTTACTGATACAGAGGATCTGAAGCACACAATTTATAAATAATAGTCTGTATTATAAATCCCATATTACTGATATTTGTCTAACCTTGGTATCTGTAGGCAACTAAAAGTTGCTGATGACCAACAGGTGTAGTTCTGACATGAATGATGATTGATATTTTGTCAGTGACACGTGCAGCCTCTTTGCTGAATCAGATACCAGTTTTCAGATACTGGAAGGGTACGGACTCAGTTTTTGGCGCTGCTTATAATGTAATGGCTACAGACACAATGCATTTTCACATTTAATTGACATTTTTCGCATTTTCTCAGGGGAAGCCTAGACAACAAAACAAGTCAAGCCCTGGTTTTGTAGCATTTGCTGATTTCTTTGGTGTAAATGCTCCTGCCGTGGCTGATCTCAGGCTAGCGGTGAGCTGCGGAGTTGGGAAGGAGCACCAGACAGGCACCGTGGACATAAATAGCCTGAGGAGAGTAGATCGTAATAAAATGCAGAGGAATAATTGGGAAGTGATGACTTCTGAGTGTTTATTACCTTTTGTAAAAAAATGTTTATTTATTTTTGGGGGGGGGGAGGGGCAGAGAGAGAGGGACACAGAATCCTAAGCAGGCCCCGAGCTGTCAGCGCAGAGCCCCACATGAGGCTTGAGCTCACGAACAGTGAGATCATGACCTGAGCCGAGACTGAGAGTCTGATGCTTAATCGACTGAGTCACCCAGGCGCCCCTATTTAGTACCTTTGACGAATATAATTCATGGAATTGTAAGCTTATATAGTTTGATTTTTTAAAACATGACTGGGTTTACCAACTAGCTCGCATTTCTGAAAACTTAAAGAGTTAGCTTTGACAAATTGCTGCAAGTCAGCCAGAGTGCTCGGAGGAGGGAGGAGGCCCTGCTCCCGCCCCCACCCCCACCCCCCGGGCGGCACCCCTGCCCCAGACACACAGCCCCGGTGACCTCTACAGCCTCACCGTCTTTTCATGGAGGCTTCTGTTTTTCCTAGATACCAAAAGCAGAAACTCCCCGAGGTCAAACCTGAAATTCCGCTTTGATAAGCTCAGCCATGCCAGCTCTAGTGCGGTAAGAATCCAGGGGGGGTGAGGGTAGTGGGCGGAGCCTCCTGCATCCCGTATTCCAACCTCCTCCAAAACTCAGCTGTCCTTTCTGGGGGCCTGGGGAAGGGGGTGCCTCACACATCACAGGGGGTGGAGGAGGAAAACTCTGGTCAGGTCTAGGGGTGATGCTGCGGTCCCTGCATGGTGCAGGCATCAGCCTGGGGGCTGCCAGCCACCTCTGCCACACCTCCTGTGAGGTGAGTCACACCCTTGGACGCACACCAGGTGTGAGCTGGGAAATGCTGGCTCCTGGGGCCTCATGCCCCTTCCTGAGCTCACCAGGGAGTTGAAAGCTGGGTGCACAGAAGCTGGAGATTATGTTGTCTAGTTGTTTAAAACTCTTACATGGGTTTCTCTTGAAACAGGGTCACTAATGTGAAAGAGGATTCCTTCGCTTGTCAAAGGTGGGTTGAGTGTTTGTCCTGCTTTGGCCACGTGGCAAAGTGTGTCCACTCTAAGACCAGGGAACTAGTGGCCTGATAACCTGAGAATGGCCAAAGAGATCCTGACAGCTGGAGAGGGCCGGTCGCTTCTTCCCCGAAGCTTCTGTGATGGGGCGCAGGTCTGGATGCGGAGGATTGCAGGTGGTCTCCGGTGTGGCTGGGGGGAGTTTCCTGATAGGATTGGGCCAGGCTCACCCAGTTGGTCTCCCTGCCCTGGGAGGAGCCTGGTTCCAGCAGGCAGGGGGCCGTAGCCCAGAGCGGGCCTCCCTGCCCTGGACGGGGGATTCCGCAATTTGCCCCCCTTGCTTCCCTGTTCTTGGCAGCTTTCCCTCCTTGTGTCTTTGGCCAGGGTTCTGGGCTGAAATGTGTCCCCCCATCATGTTCAGAGGTGCCCTAGCCCCCTAAACACTGTACTGGATGACCCCGGGGAGGACTTCCATTCCAGCTGTGTGGTTTTCAGCAGAGCGGGGCATGGGTCCAGTTTGACAACACTGAGGCCTGACCTCCTGCTAGTAAAGTTACTGGAGACCCATTTGAATGCCCATTCCTTTTCCTGCCATGGGGCTCCCGGGAACAGGGGGTGTGAGTCACAGCTGGAACCAAGGCGGAGTGGGGGCACAGCTCCTCTCACTTTATATAAACCTGATCTATGAAAAGGCAGAAGGGACCGTGGGAATCCTAATGCTCACCTTTACCCCCTGTCATGTACATCTGATGCCTCTGTTCATCAAGTCCGTGTTTATGCCCAACTTTTCAGGCTGCGTAACCTTCGGTCCCCTTGTGTTTGGCCCATCCTGTCACAAGCACATCAGTGGGCTATAGCCTTGGGCGCACGCTCTCCTCTTCCTTACCCACCGTTTGGTCACCATCTCCCTCCTTCTGTCCTCCAGGGAAGCCCCGATTCTGTCTTGGAGAAGGCTCCTGTTCCAGCAGTTTGGGGGTGCCATCCACTACTCTGACCGTCACAGTCCTGCTGCTCCACCGGCCACCTTCCCACCAGACCAGTTATCTGTCCCAGTGTCCCGATCCGGCCACCGTCCTGCCTGTCCCCTTGCCGAGGCACCCTGCAAGCACTTCCCCTTCTCCGGACAAGGCCTCGTTCCTCCGGGCTCCCCCTGCACCTGACTGCCCCATGTGATGTGTGTCTGGGTCCTTCGTCATCTTGTTTTGTCCGTAGAGGAAAGAGTCGGGCAAGGGAGGGAATGTGGGTCCTAGGGACTTGGTCACAGACAGGAGAGGCAAAGAGGGTGGTGAGGTGGGGGGCGGAGGCCACCGGTGGGAAGCCGCACCCGGAGAGGGGCAGCACTGGATGTGACAGGTGCGGTGAATACACGTAGTCGTGGCGGAGGGACCACTTTCCCGGGAACAGAGATTTGTAGCAGCCCTCCAAGGTGTCCTGATCGAAACCAGCTGTGTTGCCCCCACAACCGTGTGCTTCTGTGCTAGAAACTTCTTCCTTGCCCACTTGCTGACATCAGGCCTGGCGCCGCCTCTGTCCCTGCTGCCGTCAGCTGACCGAGACTGAGCTGGGCGTGCGTGAGGTGGCGCCGTGCTCTTCCTCAGCGGCAGCCCGGTGGCCGTTGCTGTGGGAGAAGCCCCGTGCCTACGTCTCCGCTCGGGGCAGGTGTTTTCCCCAAGAAGGGGCGGGCAGCCCGGAGCGGGAAGGAATTCGGGGAGAGCAAGCTGGCAAGTCGCGCTCTGGGGCCTCGGCTGTGGGGGACCTTGGGGCCGTGTGCTGGGCTGGGTCTCTGCTGGCTGTAGAGGCTCGTGGAAGAGTTACTTCAGCCCACCGCCTGGGGCAGAGCCGGGGAGGCCACATGGGGCACGAGCTGTTAGGCTTGGCCAGGCCCGGGTGTGGGCACAGAATGTAGGTGTGAGGGAAGGGGCGACGTCCTTCTGCAGCTTGTCCTCCTGGCATCTCCGGGGGGCCCAGGGCTACCTTGGGGGCTCTTCCCAGCTGCTGTGCCCTCTGGCCATGTTGGCGCTTGGTCCCCCAATCTTCTTCAGTCACGACTCTGCAGGCAGTGGTCCCGTTGGTGAGATTTGTACCACCTGGGCCCCCGGGGGGTGCCCTTCAGACGCTGCCTGCCCCCTGCCCGCTCGGGCAGAGCCAGCCCACTCTCAGGAGCGGCCCCATATTCGTGCTTCTTGCCCTTCCCCGTGTGCGGTGTGAAAGGTCGTTCCTGCTGACTGGCCCTGCTGGGAGTTAAGGCGGGTGTGAAGTAAAACGAGTAAAACATGGAGTCTGAGGAGCAGAGCCTCGGAGGTGCTACGGCTTCAAGTGCACGTTGGGACACAGGACAGCCAGGGCGACTCAGGCTGGCTTCCTACTTCAGTGAGCAGACGACAAGGATTTCTACCAGATGTTTTCTTTGCGGTGGGATCTGGGCCTATTCCCAAGTCAAAGCAGCCCCAAGTCAATGTTCTACTTGTTTTTGACCGATGCGACAATTCCCCTGTTGCTTTTGCCATCAGAGCAAAACCTTGACCCTTCGTCTCTCACTCATGTGGACGTTGTCGGGTCCTGTTTGCAAGCTGGGCGGGCCTCTCCCCTCACACTCTGGGAAACGTGTTTACTTAAAATACTAGTCCGGTGAAATTTCTTCTAGTGAGAAGGTCAACAAATGTCTGTGTAGCTTTTATTAAAAGTCACTGTAGCGGCACCCGCTGCTGGCACGAGGTCTGCGGATTCTGGCAGCATTTTGTTGGCTGAGTTTCTGAAGGATCTTGGAAGGTCAAGCTGCATTTTTTAAAAAAAAAAACGATTCCAGGTTCTGGTTTGCTTCTCTGGATAGCTGGTATTTACAGCTGCTTGGTGGTTATGCTGTGTTGTGTTGTGGTCTGGGGGTCCTTTGGAGTTTCCAGGTTGTCCCCACCCTGTCCTACTTGGGAACCTCATACCCTCCTTCCTCCACTGCTCTGGCTGCTGCTCCCGCAGCCCCCACTGCCTGGGAGGGCTTTGCCCCTGCCTCTGAGCCGGTGGCCAGGAAGGTGGGGCGTGTCCAGGGAAACAGAGGCATAGGTGTGCTCCCTACGAAGCAGGCCTGAGAAGTGGTTCTCTGCCTTCTTATGTTACTAGGGGTACGTTGGACTGGATCCAAAATGTCCTTCCTCTGGGTCCTGTCTTACCTTCTCTAGAAAGCCCATCCTATGGCTTCTAGAGTATACGTGACCAGCCCCACTGAGGTCCTAGGGCTGAGGGGGAGGAGGAGAGCAGGGAGTGGACAGTCTTAACCTCACCCCTGTAGACCGTGGGGCAGGCAGCGCGGGTTCCTGGAGGCTCCTTCCCCCATATTCTCCTGCATCTGCTTGGCCCAAAACTTCCTTTCATTGCTGCGCCCAGTCTTGGGGCTCAAAGATTTGCTCAAGTCTCATCGGTCCCTGTGACCAGACTAATTCTGACGGTGCTCGTGCTGGTATTCGAGGTGCTCTGCTTGTGATCTGGACACAGGAGAGGTGTTTCCTGGACACCTCTATGCTTCTGGGAACTGCCTGACTCACGGGAGAAATGATATTTGTCAGGCTCTGTAGGGTATCCATTTGCCTCCGCTCAGTTGATGCTTAAAAACAGAGGCAGAAAGAGCTTGAGAGAGAAGATCTTAGCTAGAGTTTCTAATGAATGGAAAATGATGAATGAGTGAAAAATGAATGAAAAACATTCTGTGGTTCAGCCTCGTTGGCATCATCTCCGTGTCCCAGCCTTCTGGGTCCCTTTTGACATCTAATCCATCCAGATCATCATCCAGCCGAGAAACCTCAGCCCCCGTGGGGAAGTAACTCGGTGGAGATCACACAACCAGCGAGTGGCAAAGCTGGGATTAGAACCCACGACCCAGGGCCCTTTCGTCTGCTCCACCTACATGGTCCCTTCAACAAGTGGCTGCGTTTGCCGGGGCCCTGAGTTTTGGAGGAGCCTTGCTGATGCCTGGGCACTGGTTGGGAGCTGTCAGCAGTCAGGGTGGGGCCTCAGTCTCTGTTCTTTTCATCAGGAGGGATAGTCTCTCAGTTTTTCAGTGAGGGCCCTGGGGTTTTGGATGCAGCTTGAGCAGAGAAAACCTGGAGGGCAAGAGATTTTAGTGGACTTTTCCGGGTAACGTCCATTCTTCAACTGCCCTGTAGGGGTGGGGGCCAGGGCAGAGATGGAGTTAATTAACGCTCAGTTTCCCCCCTTAAGTTAAGGAAAATGGTAGAAGAAAACTCTCCTATTCTCCCCGACCCTTAAACAAAGGTGGTTAATAAAAATGTAGGCTCAGGTGACGAGGTGGCATGAGAGCCACCGTCACTTCTTACCCTGGCTGTTTAAAGTGCCAATGCAAACACTACCTTCTTCATTTGATTCTGAGTCAACAGAGACAGGTCGTCGTGGGGGATAGTCAGGGGTCGAGTAGGTGGCTGGCAGGGACCCAGCCGTACAGCCATGCTTGGGACCCCACGGCTTCTCCCCAGATCTCTAGCTGCCTTTCTCAAAAGTGAGGGTGGGTCAGTGGAGTTTGCCAAGGCTGCGAAGGAGCATCCTATAAGCCCTGATATCTCTTTTTACCACTAGCCCCTTGCCCACCCCAACCCCACATCTCCTTCCTTTCAGCTGGCCCATCTGCCCCTTTGGGAGGAAGGAGACCACCCGCACTAGGGCCAAGGACAGTGGAGCCCTGCCTAGTGAGAGGCTCTTGGGGCAGTGGCTCTGTCCTGTGCCTTACCAGCCCTGGAGAGAGGGTGTTTGTCTGAAAGACTGGAATTTAAATGCCATCATCTTTGATTTTGTGATATTTCCACTTGGAACGGTCAGTTCCTCCTTCCCACTCCTTAGCATGTATGCCAACTCTCCCCTGTCATGGGCGTTCCCCTTCTACGCTCCAGCCCGGGGATTGCTGGTGTTCTAGTGTGAAGAGATTCCTTTGTGTGATAGAACCTCAGAAGTGTAGCTTGGAAATGATGATCCATGTGATGATGACTTTTCTTTCTTTCCTCTTCTTGAGGAGGTGATTCGTAGACCCCGACTGCCTATGTAATGTAAATAATGTACATTTAATTTATTGCTATGGTAGCACATTGTATTTGTTAATGTATAAAACAAATTCTAAAAGGTTGACAAATGTATATTTTGTTGCTTAAATGTGTCTTTGCAGAAATTGACAATAAATAACATATTTTGTGTCCATCATTGTTCAGACTTCTTTGCTTGGGGCCCCGAGCCCTGAGCATCGTCATTCATCAGAGCTTGAATACTGGCAGCCCGCGGGGCACATCTGGCCTGTAGATGTATTAGTTTGGCCTGAAATGTGTTTTTAAAATACTTGAATTCGTTGCCAATGTTTAGAAAACAGTTGATGTTTAGACCGCAATTAAAATGAAAAAACAAAAAACCCAACCTAGAAATTTCATATAAAATGTAAATTTTCTGCTTCTCATAAAAACCAGTTGTTGGATCTTCCTAGGAGTGCCACAAAATTGGTCAGCACTCCTTAGTGGCTACCCCTTTGGTGAGACCTGAGGCCCTGCAGTCCCCACCATTCTCTATTATTTACACCTGGAACGTTCCATTCATCCCTGTTGTTTGCTTGGCCCCTGTAGGCATCCAAGTTTGAGACCCCTGCTATCCATGATTTGTCTCCATTCTGCAGTTTTCTTCCTTCTGCTCACTATTTTTCTACAGTCCCAATTTACCTCTTCAAGGATTCCTTTATGATTAAATGCCCTCTCTCCTCTTCACCTTTGACTCCCAAAGGGCCATGCTCTTATGTACGTTTTGCTCTCAGTGCTTGGATATAGGTTTAGAAGTAATATCTGTATTTTTTGTATCTTAAGAAATTTGAAGGCAGGGAACAGGCCTTTTATCTGCTGGGACTTGGTTGTGTGATCTTGGGCAAGTGACTTCTCTGCGTTTGCATTTTCTTTTGTGTATAATCAGAAAAATAACACAAGCAAAGCATGAGGATGAAGTCAATTCATAATGGGGAAAGAACCTTGAAAAAACCTTTTCAAAATTATTGAAAAGGTTCAATAATAATTGTTATTATAATAGCAGTAGATGACTCACTGGAGGCTTACCGTGAGCTGAGTGTTTTACGTGTGCACTCAGTCCTATAACATGACTGCTAGTTCCTAAAAATCACAATGCGGGGGCACCTGGGTGGCTCAGGTTGATTAAGTGTCCGACTTTGGCCCAGGTTGTGATCTCGCAGTTCACGGGTTTGAGCCCTGGGTTGGGCCTGGAGCCTGCTTCAGATTCTGTCTCCCTCTCTCTGCTCCTTCCCAGCTTGCGCTCCATCTCTTCAAAAATAAACATTAAAAAAAAAAAAGATGATTGGAGAGGTCCTTCAAAAAAAAATAAACATTAAAAAAATAAAAATCACAAGGCTAAGCAAAAACTATGCAAGCACAAGGCTTATGGAAAATGGGGCTAGGGACACAACAAACACTGTCAGTGATACATAAAAAGGAGGTTGATGAAAATGGTAGCAAAGTTTTACATATGTTAAATGATTAAGAAATCAATACTACAATAAATACAGCTTTTTACTTTGAAACAGACCTGAAGTAGTTTGTGGAGTCAGGCACTGGAAGGACCGCCGCGTGTGGGTTATTGTGGAGAGGCGGAATGAGTTTTCTGCAGTCGGACCGACAGTGGGAACACCAGATGTGTCTGGGTGTGGCTCCCAACACATGGTTCGCCAGGGTAGCTGGCAGCTGTGAGGTGGGTGCTGAGTGATTTGTGCGTTCCCATGCAGCTTGATTCAGCTGGGCGTGGTTTTCTCGGTTCACCTAGTATTTCTCATGGATGAGTTGTGTAATCAAATGTGAAGTTTGTGTTACACTCGGATTTTCCCCATGATATATCTATCAATTGCATTGGACCAAATTTCCATTTGCAAAACAAGTGTCAGCAGCAGAATGGACTGTATGATCTCATTTAGACATCCAGGCAACCCGTTCAGGCAGGCATATTATTATTATCCCCGTTTCACTTAAAGAATCAGAATCAAATTTCAGTTTGGAATCTAAATTTGATGCAGATTTAATGGATGTGCTGACGTCAACCTGAAGGCAAGTTTTGGACTGTGGGGTTCTAGACGCACAGGGATGCACCCGGGAGAGTATGTTCCAGCTCTCTGGTGTCCCTGCCCAGCTTGGAGTCCGCATCTGCTGTCCTGGAATCCACATCTGCCGCTTCCCGGGCTGCTGTCGTCACGCCCTTGCTGTGTGGCGCCTCATCCGAGCCCTGGGTCTCAGAGTTTAGCTTCTGTGGAGACCCTATGGCTGCAGGTGAAGACACATCTTTCACACAGACACCCCATTGCCGTCTCCACCGCAGGATTTGGCTGCTTCCTGGGTTCAAGCCTTCTTCTTGGAAGTTGGGGGATTCCTGATTCCCCAGAGCCTTTGTGGAGGTTGAACATCTTGTGCCTGTGTGGGAAAGTGCTGTAGGGGGCACAACATTCAGGTGGGCCAGTTACCGTCCCTCCAAACCTTCGGATCCTCCTAGGGCCCTGCAAGCTCACCTTTCATCTGGGTTCTGTGTTTACGTGTTCCCTCCACTAGATGGGGCTCACCTCCAGGTGAAGGCTCATTCTTAGGCCTCCAGAAACCTGTTCTCCCCACCTCAGTGTCCAGCAGCTCATAGCAGCCCCTGAACATCTTGGGGGCCATTATTCTTCCTGCCGCACGGGGAAAGGCTTTCCTGAGGCGCCTGCTCAGGCCACACTCAGGTTTTCCTTCAATCTCTCTCTGTCTCTCTCTTTCTTTTTTAATTTATTTAAGAGAGAGGGCGAGGAGCAGAGAGAGGGAGAGACAGACTCCTAAGCAGGCTCTGTGCTGTCAGCTCAGAGCCCCATGCAGGACTGGAACTCATAAACTGTGAGATCATGACCTGAGCCGAAATCAAGAGTCAGATGCTTAACTGCCCGGGCCACCCAGGCGCCCCTCAATCTCCCTTTTTGAGTGCCTGTGGTGTCCAGTGGTGCCACCAGCTGTGCTCTGACCAGCCCTTCTTTCTTCTTCGGGGCAAAGAGCTGGCTCCGGTAACCATCACAGTCCAGTTCTGTAACTCTGCAGCAGCTATCAGTTATGCAAACTGTTTCATTTCGGTTCAGACTCAGTCCCGTTTGTTTGAAACTTCGACTCACATTCACTCCAAAGCCCCCTCCCATGCCAGCCCTCCAGAATAGACTGGCTGGGTGGGCCAGGGGTGTTGGCTCAGGGTGTGGCTCCTCTGAGCCCTCTTTTCAATGAGATGCCATCCTTGGCCTGTTCTAGGCCTGCCCAGCTCAGTTTTAGCAAAGAATCCTGTTAAATTGGTTTATTGAGAACCCCCCGCCCCCCCCCCCCCCACCACTCTTGATATCCAATCATGTTGCTGTCGCCTGATCCTTGCTACCTAACAAAGTTCTTCTTAGCAATTTTCCATCCAATTCTTTCCCCCTGCCCATTGGCTAGAAATCCCCACATGTTTGAAGTGGAGTTCAATCTCTCTCCCCTATTGCAATAGTCTTGGATAAAGCCATCCTTGCCTGTTGAACTCTGGTGCAGTTCTTCTTTGACAGGTGGCTTATCTGTCCCACATGCATGCCCCTGCCTCTGCTCTTTGACACCAGTGCTGGGGTGGGGAAGAGACCTCTTATTTTGGGACTGCTCCTGGAAGAGCTAACTCATGGTGTTAGCATGGGCACTCGGCAAAGCAGACACCAGGACAGGAAGAAGCAATGTATCAGGGGAAAGCCCTGTGAGAGGAAACACAGAGCACTGGAGAAGACTGGAAGAGCCATCAGACTTCAGTGTGGTCTGACCCGAGGGGAGGAGGGATGGGAGGGAGCGAGGTGGGGTGGAGGCATCTTTGGCGTCAGTCCAGTCCTAAGAGAAGTTCAGTAAGGCCACTGAGAGCCCTCTGGCCAAGGTCACCCACCAGGGGAGTCCCACCTATCATAAGAATGAGCCCCAAATTGCTATCCTTGTTGTACCCAGTCACAGGTGGCAGTGGCCTGTCAGAAACCTGGCCTTAGTGTGAGCCATGGAACAGAGAGAGATTTCAGAATGTTGCACTTTTGGAGCCATCAGTCAGTTACGCCTCTGTAGGTGGAGACCTGCCGTATGCACGTGTCCCTATTTTGCTTGGCTACAGTTTACCCCTCATTTGTGGGTAGGCCCACATTAGTGGAGAGGGAGGGTGAACCCCCTCTCTTGGTTTTCTCTGCCTCTCTACTACCAACCTTCCATTGGTTCCTTTGCTCAGGAGGCTTGCAAATGCTGCTGTTTTGTCACAAGTGCCCTGCCATGGGAAACGGGGCAGAGGCTGGATCCATTTCTCCCCTTCTTCAGCGCCTGCTCCAAGACATCTACCTTGCGCCTTCAGTTAATGATATAAGAGCTTCAAGCCCCACTACCAACTTGGTGTCCGCTCAACTCTCGAAATGTTCCCTTATCCCTGTGATGCCAGCAGGTAGCAGTGTCTGCTGCTCGGGGTCATATCCACTATAACGCTGTATCTCTTCACTCTGTGTCCACCTTCTCCTTTCTCCAGACCCAGACAGTGACAGGTGGTCTTGGCAATGTTGACAATCGCCTTACCATGACCATTGGGGTGTGTGGTTGGAGGCCCCTCAGTGTTGGAGGGATACAGATGGACAAGTCAAATGCTCTCCCTCCTTCATGGAGCCAGTCCTCTTATATTTCATAGGGAATGAGGTGGGATGTTGGTTTCATTGCTAGTTCTGATGACATGGTGCCTTTTTGCAAGGCTGCTGGGGTCCCTTGGCCGGCTCCAGTGACTCCAGTGGGTCTTTGAATTTGAAATGTGAACTTGGTAGGCCATGGCTATGGCCCACTCAAACATCTGCCCTCAAACTTTCAACGTTGTACCTGTATTCCCATGGTGGAGGAGGGGCTGAGGGCAGGCTGCCCCAAGATGGGCTGCATTGGCATGAAGATTATTCTGAGCTCAAGGCAATCAAGACCCTACGGGCTCAAGAGAAACTTTTGTCCCTCCCTTAACTACATAGAAGCTTCTAAATTGAGGGTCTTTCCCAGAATAAGGGTTATTAGCACTTTTATCTGAGGGACCCATCTCTACAGCAGGGCAAACATCTAATTACCAAACATCAGCTCCTCTTCTTATCACACCTGTGAAGATCGTTCATTCCTTCCCTCTGAAGTCCCAGACGCCTACCCCTTATCCTTAGTTCAGGATGACACATATACCTCATTTTGCCTGATCATCTTTGGAGTTTCCATGCATGTGTGGATTCCCGTCATGTGTGGTATTAAATTTGATTTTGTCCTGTTAATGTGTCTCACGTCGGTTTGATTCTTAGTCCAGCTAGAAGGACCTTTGAAGAGGACAGGAATTCTTGTTCCCCAACAGTGGACACTATTTATGGGAACCAGGGTTAAGTTCCGGAGATGAACTCTGAAACATGGTTATGATGCCTAAGGGCAGGGGTCCTTGGAAGGGGACTTTTGATCTTTATTTCTGCAGGCACAGATAACACCTGCTGGAAGCATCCAGGTCTGGAGTAACTTGGTGGAAAGTCATCCCTAACTTCAGACCAGCCCCTTCCACTCTCAGAACAGGATACTGCTCATATCTGTTCAACTTTAAGGGTACAGAAAAATCACCTGGAGAGATTGTTAAGATGCAGATTGTAAGCTCCATTCCAGAGATTGGACTAACTGGGTTGGGCAGGACCCAGGAATCTGCATTTTTAACAAGCACAGGAGAATTCTGATGTAGTCTTTCACTTGGGGAACCACTGATCCAGTCTACAGTCTCTGTATACATCTCTCTCCTATTACAGTGGTCTCAGGCCCAGTGAGAAAGAGGCGGGGAACAGTGAGGGTATGTGTGTGGGGGGTTGAGTGATGCCTGTCCTGCAACTAAGGGGATTATCATTATCATTCTCACAAATGTGGAAGGAAGGTCTGTCCCAACAAGACACAGGATCTTTCTCAGACAATGAAAAGGGATCCTCAGCCAGAATAGAATAGAGGGACATAAATGAACCATGAAGCTTGTAAGGAGTACTTTAAGAATGGAAATGGATTATGACCATGTGAATGACGAGAGTGTCCTGTAATGAGAAACACCGGGAGAAGAGATGAGCATTGTGCCTGAGACAGAAGGAATTTGGTGAAAAGAAAAATCAGATGCTGAGAAAATTGAAAGTTCAGTTAAAATCACACATTAAAACACAGCTAGAGTACCTTTCTCCAAACCCAAACAAATGATCAGATGAGAGATGTGACACGAGAGAATGGAAACCACCTACCAGCAACCTGGGAACAAAACAGAGCTATTGAAGGAGCTGAAGAAAACACCCATGGGTGGAATGTTCCCTACCACCGAGGAGGTTAAAGGCAAAATAACCTGGTAACTACACTGGGGGAAGAATGGGGCTGACAAGCTGACTCAGTCAAGTGGAAGACTAACGTGAAGCAGCCCATGTATAAGAACCAATAAAACAAGCTGCAGCGTAAATGGCCCCACATCAAAGCGTCATACAAATGATTAGGCAGGAAAAAGTGAGAATGTGTTACGGCATTGTGCAGACGCTTTCTGAGAAAGATGGTAGAAATCTTGTCCGAATTATTGCTTCAGATGGATCTTACTTATCCCCTGCATGACAGGACTTAAAAAAAATTAGAGGTGTCTGGGTGGCGCAGTCGGTTAAGCGCCCGACTCTCGTTTTCCACTCAGGTCATGATCTCATGGTTTGTGGGGTCGAGCCCTGCATCGGGCTCTGTGCTGACAGCGCGGAGCCTGCTTGGGATTCTCTCTCTCCCTCTCTCCCTGCCCCTCCCCCCCACCTAAAAAAAAGTAAAGACTAACAAGGAAGTCTTTATGGTCTTGCTCTAAAATATCAATTGGCAGGTTTTACAAGAACTTACCAGTATGAAGAATCTGAGGAAAAGTCCAGGGAAAATGGACAATGAGGCCCAGATGAAATCCAGCTGTACCACTCAGAGTGCAGCAGTGAATAGAATGGGAAAGGATTTCAACTTTTTTTAATTACAGAAATTTTTGGCCAAGGAAGAGTGCTTCCCCAAACCCAATGGGACAAAATTACAGCAGGTACAAACAACTGTAACCTCTTCCAAGGACTTGGAAATGATAAAATTAGTAACTGAGATTTTAATTCAGTGACTTCTTATTGACTAGGAGGACTTTGTCGCAGGGCTGGAAGCCAGCCCAGGCAAGTGTAAGCTGACAAAAAAGGAGGCGTTCATTAGAAAGAGAAAGAGCAGTCTCCTACCATCAAAGGACAGGGATGGAGCGGGGCCACGGGAAGAACAGCCAAGGTCATCAGACCTCTTGTCTGTCTCTCACCTTTTGCTTTCTGCTTTTCTCTGTGCGTCTCTGTATTTTTTTTTTCCTTTCTAGGATTGTAGGTCTTTTCCTTACAGATTTGTAATGACTTTTTGTTTAGCTTTATTCTCTCCCTGAAGACCAGCTGGGCTGGTCTCAGCACCAAGGTTTCCCTTCACTGCCTAGACTGTGAAATGGATCTGGGTCCTTTAAAGTTTTCCTTTGCCAGCTGGCACAATGCTAAACTTTGTCAGCAGAGGGTGCCAGAGAGACACTGTAGGAGGAAAGGGGTTTTGCTTCTGGTTCTCTAGTGCTTGCTTGGCAAGCTCTCAAGGCTCCGTTGGCAACCTGTTGTAGCACAGGTGCTTGCGTGGGTTTCAGGTCTGGCTTCTGCAGCCTGAGCAGCACTTCCTGCACCCAGATTTCTGCACTGCACACAGCTTCCCCCATGTCCAGCTCCTGCAGTGCATGACCACCTGCAGCGCCTAGTGGCCCGTGGCTTCTCCTGGCAACAACCTCTTCTTGCAACTTGTTGATTTGTAACCTTGGGTTACAGTTTCCTGGGTGAAATCTGAAATTGGTCCCTGTACATGGGGGGGGTGGGCAAGGGCAGACTGAAAAAGAGACAGACCCCTCCAGATTGGTAAGTGGCAGTTTTAATAAGCAAGGGAACTTGCTTTTATGACGGTTGGCTTAGTCAGCTGCAAAGTGAGCAGATCTTTACACCCACCTGTCAGAACCTTAAAAGTTTATATAGACGCCCTAACTGGGTTCAGTCATGTCTACCAGATGGCACATCCAGTCATTATACCCAGATGGTCTCAACAGCACATTACTATCTCAAGTCTGTGCCCTTGAGGCAGCTTTTAGGGCAGGAAGGCAGGCAGAATGCATATTTCAGCGGCAGGGAAGGCAGGGAAGAGCCTCAATTGCCTGGGTCCAGCTCATGGGTCAAATGGCATCCATATTCTCTCGATGACCTTCTCCAGTGTTTCACCTCTTATGACTGGCTTTTATAATTCTATATGTACTGCTCTTTTGCAATGTTCCCTGAGCAGTCAGCAAGGTTTTACTGGCATAGAGGTGGCTTGTTTGGTGACTATCTGGCCGCACTGGAGGCAGATGCCACAGCAACAGTTTAGGCACATGCAAGAAAAAGCAGATTAAAATCACGATTTCCAAAATAAGTAATAATTTTCAAAATTAAGAGCCCAATGATCTGAATCATTGATTTATTAAGTCCTCTAGGTTGGAGGTCAGATAACTCAGGATATTTATTTGTTTCTTTATGTGATTTAATAAAGATGGTAATGAGCAGACTTATCAGGTATAAACACAAGCATTCTGTTTAGATAATGGCATAGATGCCTCCTTGAGAGGCAGTGATAATGTTTAGGTGATCCTGGAGGACAACTTGTTTCTTTTTCTTTTTCTTTTTTAAGTTTATTTATTTTGAGAGAGAAAGAGAAAGAGAAAGAGAGAGAGAGAGAATCCCAAGCAGGTTCCACACTGTCAGCACAGAGCCCAAAATGGGGCTTGATCTCAGTAACTGTGAGATCATGACCTGAGTGGAGATCAAGAGCTGGACGCTTAACCAAATGAACCACCCAGATGCCCCCAGCTTTTCTTATTAGAGATATTTTAGTGTTCAGTAAGGGCAGGCTTTTTCCTTATTGGCTATCATTTAAGCCTTGCTAGGTGGACTTAGTAAGTGCTTCTCTGTGTGCTACAGTGGCTTCCAGGCCAATGGAAGGAAAATGGCGGCCAGATGAGCATACCAGTGGAAAACATAACATGCCCATCTGGCAGGAGGAGGAGGTTGGCAATTGCTATTACTATGGGGTGGATTCTCCTTTGTGCCCAGGGAAAAGCCAGGGTGCAGTGGCCCAATCACCCAGTTGGAAGCCACGGCCAAATGTCTGTGCTACATAACCACTGGATTCCATTCAGGGCTTCCCAATAAGTGGGTGTTGTGACCTGTCAGTGTCAAACTAGCTGCTATCCTTTAGTGTGACAGAATGACTGCATAGTTCCAGTGACTTCCATCCCACATTTCTGGTACAGCTGGGTTGGTTGTGTTCACAGTGATTTTTCTGTTCCCAACATAGGGGTGCCTGGCAATCCAGTGCTCAAATGTCCATCACCCAGGGTGAACCATGTGAATATATCCCAGGTCTGTCCATAGTCACCCGTGGCTCAGATGGTATTTTTTAGGACCCTTTTGGTCATCAGTTTGATGGGCTGCCTGTGTAGTTTGATTGACAGAAAAAGAATACCTGTGTCCAGTGTTACTGATAGTGTGTGCCAGAAACCAGTTTTCTGGAGTAGTATTGGTAATATCAGATGAATTAAGAATGCCAGTCCTAGCTTGTTCTTTTTTAATATACTGCTTTAGGACTTTTTAAAAAATGTTTATTTTTGGGGCGCCTGGGTGGCGCAGTCGGTTAAGCGTCCGACTTCAGCCAGGTCCCGATCTCGCGGTCCGTGAGTTCGAGCCCCGCGTCAGGCTCTGGGCTGAGGCTCGGAGCCTGGAGCCTGTTTCCGATTCTGTGTCTCCCTCTCTCTCTGCCCCTCCCCCGTTCATGCTCTGTCTCTCTCTGTCCCAAAAATAAATAAAAAACGTTGAAAAAATGTTTATTTTTAAGACAGAGAGAAAGAGAGAGAGTGAGCAAGCATGTGCTCAGGGGCAGAGAGAGAGACACAGAATCCGAAGCAGGCTCCAGGCTCTGAGCTGTCTGCACCGAGCCCGATGCGGGGCTCGAACTCACGAATGGTGAGATCATGACCTGAGCGGAAGTTGGACGCTTAACTGACTGAGCCACCCAGGAGCCTTGAGAACTTTTTAATCCACTCCCCAGAGTGGTGATAATCCTGATGAGCTAGAAAGGGGCATCTGCTCATACACCCAAGGTCAGCTTAAATCTTTTGTTGGGCATACAAGTGGGCCCACTGTGGAGAGGTATTTATATTAGGAGTCTGTGTCATGACTGGGCACCATAGGGGCAGCAGATGTCTAAGGCTGACAAGACAGTTATTTAATAGGAACTTGTATGGGAAAGTCTCCCCCTTCTGTAAGAATTACACTTGCAACCTGATCATTAGATGTTAATGTAGCTGTAGCTTTAGAAATTTGACCTGGTTGTGCATGCCATGCATGTTGGCTGGGGAAGGCAGCAGGCAGGACTGGGGGTGGGATATGCCAGATCAGAACCCTCACCTTCTCCCCTCCTTCAGTGGTGCATGTTCTGTTCCGGGTATAGTGTGTTTCAACAGGTCTGGCTCACAGCAGGATAATAGGATCCCATTAGAGACTGAGTAGTTCCCTGGGATGTCTTATTGAGAATCCCAGTACACAATGCCTTCACCAGGCCTGATGGGGCTTGATGTTCTCAGCATCATAGCACATTGATCCACGGTGGGACTCAGGGCAGTGGCTGTCTCCCTCAACTTTTGTACCTTTACGGTACTGGATGCCTTGGCAGGGGTTTCTAGTTTGGCATATTGGGTAATAGGCCCTACTGATTGATCATTTAAATGTATTAAAGCCTTTAAGCGTCCGACTTTGGCTCAGGTCATGATCTCGCCGCTTTGGGCCCTGACAGTTCAGAGTCTGGAGCCTGTTACAGATTCTGTGTCTCCTCTCTCTGCCCCTCCCCTGCTCATTCTCTCTCTCTCTCAAAACTAAATAAAAAACATTACAAAAAATGAAATGTATTGAAGCCTGGGATAGTACCTTAGTCTGCTTGGCCAGGTGGTTTTACTTGTTAGTAATTTAATCTGCTGCTTTAATGTCTCTTTTTTTCTGATCAGTCCTGTGGCTTGCAGGTTACAGGGAGGTGGGCTTCTACTTAATGTCATTATCTTTTGTCCACTCTTAGATATCATGACCTTTGAAACGTGATCCCTGATCATTGAGGGCATCTGCACATGGTGTTCAGCTTCTATAATCCCCTGTTGGTGGACACCTGTTTTTCACAGCCATAGAGGCAAACTTGGATGAGGCCAGACATAGTGTCCACATGAACCAAGGCATATTTAGAATCCTCACTCAGACGGAGGGGACAAACATAACCAGTTTGCCAATCCTTCACCATCTGGGGACTCCGATGGATGGTCCCAGACTCCTTTGGCAGGTGCCTTGAGTGTTGTTGAGGACATACAGGATTTATTACTGCATTAACCAAGCCACTGTATTTTATTTTATTTTATTATTTTTAAAAAAAATTTTTTTTAATGTTTGTTTTTGAGAGAGAGACAGAGACAGAGTATGAGCAGGAGAGGGGCAGAGAGGGAGGGAGACACAGAATCCGAAACAGGCTCCAGGCTCCGAGCCGTCAGCCCAGAGCCTGATGCGGGGCTCGAACTCACGGACCGCGAGATCGTGACCTGGCTGAAGTCGGCCGCTTAACCGACTGCGCCACCCAGGCGCCCCAAGCCACTGTATTTTAAGGGCAATCTGGCATCCTTGGTAATATTCCATTCAATCTGGGTGTTATGGTGGCCTCTCTTTCTATTTGCCCACTGTGTTGTATCTACTGAAGGGTTAGTTGCTAGGGCTTTTACCCAAGCTAGGGCATCAGTTTCCTGATTGCCCTATGAACTGGGACGTGGAAGACAGTGAGGACTACCTCAGGCTCTTGCAGGTAGACTTTCTTGACCTCATAAGGACTTATCTATGATCATCTACACCTTTGCTTTTCATTGTCTAAGCCACAGGGTTAATCTCTTTGGTGTGAAGGGTTAATGGCCAGGGTTCATCAGTCAGTGATCCCCAGCTAAATAGCTGAGTTCAGCCCACTGGCTGCTGTGGTTCATTTCTGTTTCCATCCAGATGATGTCAGTGTTGGGCTGAATAGCCATTGCAGTCCATGTGGGAGAGTTGCCATGACTAGATCTATCAGGCATCAGTAGGATTTCTCCTCATTCCCTCTGCAGGGGCTGCCACAGGAATAGGGGTGGGGGCATTTGGAGGATCTATATGTTCTATAGGGTCTAGTAGCACCCACATTTCTAGAGACAGTGGGCTGGTGGGCAGGGTACCCCTTTGTTGTCTGTAGGCATATGCCGTAGGCACTTAGTCAAAATGGGAGTCTGGGCCATGGCAGAAGTGGGTCAATGGAACATGTTCTCTATCCATCCCTTGATAGAAAGGGAAGCTCTTAACATGCAATACTTTTTCTTCCTGAGACAGTCTACCTGGAGGAGTACTGTGTACATTGCTAGGAACTGTTGCTTTATGGAGGTATATCAGGTTTTTGCCTCTTTCCAGAACCAAGACCAATATCCTAGAGGTATTTTCTCTTTCTGTTGTCTCTTCTATAGTGCCCAACCCATACATTCTAGATACATCTGATTCAAATGATAGCCCTGCTTGAGGGATGTCCAGAGCTTTAATCTGTTTCACTAGTATTTTTGCCTTCTCAAAGGTGGCTTGCTGCTCTGCCCACCTGTTACCCACCCCCCCTCCTTTATTTTGTTTTATTTCTTAAAATTATTTATTTATTTTTAAATTTCCATCCAAGTTAGTTAGCATATAGTGCAACAATGATTTCAGGAGTAGATTCCTTAATGCCCCTTCCCCATTTAGCCCATCCCCCCTCCCACACCCCCTCCAGTAACCCTCTGTTTGTTCCTCATATTTAAGAGTCTCTTATGTTTTGTCCCCCTCCCTGTTTTTATATTATTTTTGCTTCCCTTCCCTTATGTTCATCTGTTCTGTGTCTTAAAGTCCTCATAGGAGTGAAGTCATATGATATTTGTCTTTCTCTGACTAATTTCGCTTAGCATAATACCTTCTAGTTCCATCCACATAGTTGCAAATGGCAAGATTTCATTTGTTTTGATTGCCGAGTGATCCTCCATTGTATATATATACATCACATTTTCTTTATCCATTCATCCATCGATGGACATTTGGGCTCTTTCCACACTTTGGCTATTGTTGATGGTGCTGCTATAAACACTGGGGTGCATGTGCCCCTTCGAAACAGCATACCCGTATCCCTTGGATACATACCTAGTAGTTCAATTGCTGGGTCATAGGGTAGTTTTATTTTTAATTTTTTGAGGAACCTCCATACTGTTTTCCAGAGTGGCTGCACCAGTTCGCATTCCCACCAACAATGCAAAAGTATTGCCCTTTCTCCACATCCTTGCCAACATCTGTTGTTTCTTGAGTTGTTCATTTTAGCCATTCTGACAGATGTGAGGTGGTATCTCATTGTGGTTTTGATTTGTATTTCCCCAATGATGAGTGATGTTGAACATCTTTTCATGTGTCTGTTAGTCATCTGGATGTCTTCTTTTGAAAACTGTCTATTTATGTCTTTTGCCCATTTCTTCACTGGATTATTTGTTTTTTTGGCTGTTGAGTTTGATAAGTTCTTTATAGATTTTGGATACTAACCCTTTATCTGATACGTTGTTTGCAAATATCTTCTCCAATTCTGTCGGTTGCCTTTTAGTTTTGTTGGTTGTTTCCTTTGCTGTTCAGAAGTTTTTACCTTAATGAGGTCCCAATAGTTCATTTTTTGCTTTTGTTTCCCTTGCCTCTGGAGACATGTCAAGTAAGAAGCTGCTGCAGCCAAGGTCAAAGAGGTTGTTGCTTATTTTCTCCTCTAGGATTTTGATGGCTTCCTGTCTTATGTTTAGGTCTTCCAACCACTTTGAGTTTATTTTGTGTATGGTGTAAGCAAGTGGTCCAGGTTCAACCTTCTGCATGTCACTGTCCAGTGAAATTACATTGATTTCCCCTAGAAGTCAAACTATGAAGCACTTTATAGTTCAAAACTAAGCAGGTGGAAGGATTTGTGGTATTCCTGAAGAGCAAGGTTGGCCCAGTTGGGCAGGGCTTAGTGTAATGGCTCCATTCTCCACTAGATGGCACTGCTAACCTACTGGGGTGGATTGTTGTGGTGCTCATAGGTGTGTATGCGCATGTGCAGGAGGGTTAAAAATGGCGTCACCCAGGTGCCCAGTCTCTAGTATTGGAACTCTGTGCTCTCCCTGACCAGCAATCGCGCACTTGTCCTTTGTCTCCAGCTTCTGTCCACTCCTTGCTTCTACACTGTCTGCGACCAAGCTGTCGCAGGCAGCAGGCGGCCAGGCGCAGGCACCTCCTTCCCGAGTTTTATCTCTGATGCGGCTGTGTTTCCCGACCCGTCACTTCTGAGGGACTGTGGTTTTGACCCACTCAGATCCTGTGGGAGAGGATCACCGAGCAATGGCCGGCTGCCGGCTGCACCCAGGAACATTCGCAGGACCGTGCTGCTGCTGATGCCCAGAGACTGTCACTGGGCCCTAGCCCGCCCCAGAAAAAGTTCACGTGATCGAGTAGCAGCAGCGTTTCAGGGATTATGGCAAATCACAACACACATCTGGCACCAGCCTTCACCCCCAACGACCTTGTTCCAGCACCAGCGAATGTGGTTGTTCTCTGGGGTCTGCTGGCACTGGGTGGCCACAGAGCCTCTACCAGATGTCCTTCCAGCAGTGGAACCACTTTTCCCCATGTGGCCGAGAACCTCCTGGACCCCGCTCTGCTCCTGGGGATTCGCCCTTCCCACCAGAGCACCAGAGCCAGGTATCGAGCTGCGGAGTGGCAGACTCTGCGCTTTCCCTGTTTATAGAGTCTTAATGGAATTTAAACCCTGTCCTTTCTCCTTTCTCCTTTCTCCCTTTTTAGTTCAGTCCCTGCGGCTGTTTCCACTTTTCCACTTTCTCTCCAGCTGCTTTGGGAGAGTGCTTTTCCTGAACTCCCCCCCACCCCCCCCACCCCCGTCTCTGTTCTCTCTTCGCAAGCAAAAACAGTTCCCTGCCCTCTGCAACTTTTCTCTTCCTTAGTTCACCTCTCTGTGCCACGTACCTGCTTAGTTCTGTGGTTCAGATTGTGCAAATTGTTGTGTTAATCCTCAAATCAGTTTTCTAGGTGTGCAGGATGGTTTAGTGTTAATCTGGTTGTATTTCGAGGAGGAGAGATGCAAAAACCTTCCATGCTGTTCCTCCATCTTGGGTCCCCCACCCCCCTTTTTTTTTTTAAAGGGATAGAGGCACTGTGTCAGGTAGGGAATAGAAGTCCTCCAAAACTCCCAAATCCCTACAAAGGCTTGCGTTTCTTTTATCTTCTTAGGGGTTGGATAGGCTTGTATGTTAGTAATCAAAGCTTCTGGAACAACATTTCCTGACCAAATAATTCCTCAAAACTTTATGGCATTATCTGCACCTTGAATGTTTTGTGAATTCATCTTTTCCCTTGCAAATGTTCCAACAAATCTGCAGAGGGTCCTGCAGCGGAGGTGAGTCTTCACATGTTAACATTATAACATCAATGTAATGGACCCATTTTACTGTTGTGGGGAAAGAGAACAGGGACAAGTCTCATGTTGCCATCCCATGGCATATTGGAGGGCTCTGCAGGTAGCCTTGGAGAAGTACTTGGAAGATCCATTGTTGCCTCTTCTCATGTGAAGGCAAGTTGATCTTATGACTCTGTAGCAAGGGATATATGGAAAAAAGCATTTGCTAAGTCCAGTACAGCATGGCACACTCCTAGGACCATGGCCAAAGTATCTAAGGCAGTGGCAATGTTGGGCACAGCCACATGCATGGGTGACCTTATCTCATTCATTTCTTGGTAGGTCACGGTCATCTGCCATGAGCCTTTGGCTTTTTTATTGGTCATACTAGGCTGCTGAAAGCACTATGGGCAAAGCATGTAACACCCATTTGGTGCAGCTCTTGGAATTTCTTCTATTTCCTTATGCTCCTAGGCAATCTATACTGTTTGACGATTAGCCTTTTTCTCAGGGGTAGTAGACTTATTAGTTTCCAGCTGGCATTTCTGCTTAGTACTGGTTTGATTACTCTAACCCAGAGGTGGAATTCACTGATGTAAGTTTGTAGAGTTTGACCTTGTGGGATAAGCCCAATATATTCTTTGGTATTGAAGAGACACCGGTTCTCATGGACCGTTTTGACCATAATTATTTGCACTCCCTAACCATTGATGACACTGAGGGGGCCACAAAACTTCTAAGGGTTACCATGTATGAGAGTACCTTTGGCTTCAGTATCAGCCCGAAGTGTCATCTTTTGTTTATTTCTGGGGGACTAGTAAATAGTGAACCCAACATGAGACCTCTGATCGCCTCTAATGGTCCTCACCTAGAGGCAGTCTTGGCTTGTATTTTATATGTGGGGCATGGGAGGCACCCACTCTGAATAGGATTGTATCCCTGGAGCCTCTGTTGGAACAGGTAGGGCATCAGGGATCGTAGGAACAGGTAGGGCAGGCCTGAACTGTTGTTCAGATTTTAAGATTTTCCATAGGTCAAACCAACATAACATTGGGTTGCTGGTCTCTCTCTAGGTGGGGTCTTGGCAACAAGGAGGTCAAACCATATTTTTTCTTGGTTACTTTTATCACACTTTTTTTTTTAACGTTTATTTATTTTGAGAGAGAGAGAGAGAGCGCATTCATGCACATGAGTGGCAGGGAGGGGGGCAAAGAGAGAGAGAGGAGAGAGAGAATCTGCTCTAACAGAGCAGAGTCTGATGCAGGACTCTATCCCATGAACCATGAGATCATGACCTGAGCCAATATCAAGAGTCAGACTCTCAACCAACTGAGCCACCCAGGCACCCCTTTTATCACACTCTGTACAGCTGATTGGGATAAGCCTTTTGGTGTTCTGAGTTCTCTCTGTCTCGGGTCTTTCCCTTTCCCACAGCCCATACCAGTTTCTGGGATTTGCCAGTTTCCCCCAGATCAGCAAAAGATTGCCCAACATCACAAATGGCTTGTCCCTCGACTGGGTTCAGCATGGATATTAGTGTCCCCTAGCAGGTGCCGGGGACAAACTGGAGTATCTTGGTTTTCATTTCTGCAGTGAATGTGGCCCAGTCAGGGTTTTCAAAGACAGGGGCATAGATTGCCTGTCTCATTTCCAACTCCCTAAGAATTTGTTGTACCGCCACTATAGATGTGCAGGGTCCCACGTGCCAGGGGGATCCGCTCACTGGGCCAAGCCTAGAATAATCCAAACTATAAGGGAGGATATCCCCTGGATCCCTCGAGCACCATGCAGATGCTGCCGGATGGCAGGGTGTATGGTGATGTTGCTTTGCCTCCTGTCCAGAGAAATGCATCGTCCCCCATATCCCACAGCTGCACTAACCATGCCTGGATATTTTCTCCTGCCTCTTGTGGAACTTGGTAGCCATATCAATAAGCTCAGCGGGAGTATTTTCTCTCATCATGGACATTTCCTGAACTGGGGGCTGCCCTGCTGGCCGGGGTTGCTATTGCGGTGCTTTTGTTTCCTTTGTTTTGGGAGTCAGTCAGCGCTGGGTGTTTCATCCACTTCCGTGTCAGTCACCACAACATCCTCCTCTTGGCTCTCCTCACTTTCTAGGAGATTCCTCGCCTTAGTGTCCTACTCAGGCTTTGTCCACAGCACTCGAACCTTGATCCGAGGCAGCTTGTGCCCACCCAGCTTTGCAAAAAGGAAGGTTGAGGTCTCCAGCTTACGCCCCTTTCCTGTCAGCCCTGAAGGTAGAAGGCATCCTTCCCTCACCTCCGCTCTCCTTCCAACCTTCTAACTTGAGCATCAGTCTCTGGTCAGGCTTGGGTGGCCAGCCCCCCACGCAGCCTCATGCTTCCCTTCCCTGCGGCCGTGCACTCTTCCCAGTTCCTCCAACAGGCGCACCAGACCAGCCGGCCTTCTTCTGGGCGGCCCTGTACACAGGCGGCCATCCACAAGCCGGTTGCCCACAAGCTGGCATTTCCCCACAGGTGCCCCTCTGCCAAGGCCCCTTTCTTTTGTCTCCTGGCTGACTCGCCAGTGTTAGTTTGTACCCTCAGGAGACCCCCGGGTGAAATCTGGAGCTGACCCCCCTATGGCAGGGATGGCAGGAGGGGACCAAATAAAGAGGTAGACTGCTCCAGATCGGTAGGTGGCAGGTTTAATAAGCAAAGGAACTTAATTATGAGGCTTGTCTTGGATGGCTGTGAGACCAGCAGAGCTCCACATCTACCAGACAGAATCTTAAAAGTTTATACAGAGGCCTTAACTGGGTGCAGTCCCGTAAGCTGTCCAGACGGTCTCAACAACATGCTGCTCTCTCAAGAGCTCCCTGTAGCTCCCTGTGGGGCAGGCAGGTGGAACGCACATGTCAAGGACAAGGGAGTGGGGGAGGAGCCTCTGATTGCCTGGGCCCAGCTTGGGGGTCCACTTATGAGACAGAGGGTTGTATGGAAACATGGGGTATGCTGATAGCCTAAAAATACCCGACCACTTAATGAACATGGAAAAATTAATGATGCTGGAGTGATATTGATATTGCAGAGGTTCTTACTGACCTTTTTCCTACTGAGTGCTTCCCCCCCCCCAAAAAAAAGCTTTATTAAGGTACAGTGGACAAATAAACATTGTATATATTTAAGGCGTACAATTTGATGTTTTAATATATGTATATGTTATGAAATGATCACCACAATCAAGCTAATTAACATTCCCATCACCTCAGGTGGTTACCATTTCTCCTTCTCCTCTTCCTCCTCCTGTTCCTCCTCCTCCTCCTTTTCCTCCCTTGTCTTTTTGGTGTGTAGGGGCTGAAAATTTTTCCCTTCTTCCTTTCTAGGTTCTTTTGCTGGTCTGATAACTAAAATGACAGAAGACAGATTAACAGGAGAAAATCAGATATAATTTCATATGTCCGGGGGCCTCAAATTATAAGATTTAAGGGCAAGTCAGCAGTTGAGGCTTATATGCCATCCTGAGCTAAGGAATTGGATGGACCTGCAGCTTCAGAGGAAAGGAGGGTCATTCACAGGATGATAAGAAGAGCCGATGTTGATAGTCTGATTGTGCGTCTACACAGCTAGGCCCTTCAGGTACAACGTTATCTCAGGTAATAGCTCTCTTTCAGAGCCAGGCCTCCAAATCTAAAATCTTTTAGGTAGTTAAGGGAGAGGTGAAAGTTTTTCTTGAGGGTGCTTGGTTTTGATGGCCTTCAGCTCAAAGTAATTCATATGCTGAGTGGTATATTTTGGAATCTTGTATTCTGCACTCCCTTGGATGAGAGTACTTAAGATCCACTCCTTAGCAAATTTCACACATACAATACAGTATTGTTAACTATATTACTATGCTGTACATTAGATCTCCAGGATTTATTCATCCTGCATAACTGAAACTTTGCGCCCTTTGACCCATAGCACCCCATTAACCCTCTCCCCACCCCCTGGCAACCACCATTCTATCTCTGCTTCTATGGGCTTGACTATTTTAGATTACACATCTAAGTGAGATCACGCAGCATTTGTCTTTCTGTGTCTGGCTTATTACCCTTAGCATGTCTTCTAGGTTCATCCATGTTGTTGCGAATGGCAGGATTTCCTTCTTTTGTAAGGCTTAATAGTATTCCATTGTATATATACCGTATTCTCTTCATCCATTCATCTGTTGGTGGGCATTTAGGTTGTTTCCACATCTTGGCTACTGTGAATAATGCTTCATTGAACCTAGGAGTGTAGATACAGTGCCAAGGTGTTCTTCACATGGGCTATATGAATTTACCCCTCTACAAGAATATATGAAAATACCTTATTTCCCTCACCCTCAATAAACTTTTACATTCTTGCCTATATGATAGGTGAAATATAGTATTCCATTATAGTTTTAGTATGTGTGTGTGTGTGTGTGTGTGTGTGTGTGTATTTTAGGAGAGAGAGTGAGCACAAATGTGGAAGAGAGGCAGAGGGAGAGAGAGAGACTCTTAAGCAGGCTCCACACTCAACATGGAGCCTGATGCAGGGCTCATTCTTACGACCCCGGGATCATGACCTGAGCTGAAATCAAAGCTGAGCCACCACCCAGGTGCCCCTTCATTTCCGTTTTAAAAAAGTTATGAGTGCGATTGAACATCTTTTTATGTTTACAATTATTTGCCTTTTATTTTCTGTGAACTGTTAATGCCTCTTGCCATTTTCTATTGGGTTGTTAATCTTTTTCTTACTGGTTTGATTTTTAGATATTCAGGAAATTAGTCCTTTGTCATTCACATGGGAAATATTCCCTCAGTTTGTTGTCTTTGGGCTCTTTTTATGCTATTCTATGCTGTGTAAAATTTTAGGGTTTTTTATGTAGTCAGACTTATCAGTTGTATCAGCTAGGACTGTATTCAACTACAGGAGATAAAAAACCAACTAACAATGGCTTGAATAGATGGGAGAATATTTGTTTCATGCAACACGCAGGGAAAAATTTGTGCTTCAGTGGAAAACTGCATTGTCTACAACACACTTTTCTGGGTTATCTGATTCTAATACCTAAGTTTTAGATAACTGATAGCAAAGACAAATAATTATGGTCTATAGATATGCAAATAGACACGTCCAGAAGAGGAACAACTCTCTCCCACTGTCCCAACCCAATGGAAAAACCAGTTTGTTTCTGTTTTATTATGTATTATGAAATAAATGCCTACATTTATTTCAATATTCCTGACCTAAAAATGTGTTCTTTGGATCCCTCTTTGTTTCCTCTTTGGTGCATTAAATAAAATCTTTAAAATGTATTCATTTTTATAGTGTATGGGAATCATGGTTTCACCTTATTTAAAAAATTCTTTTTTAACAAGCATGAAGTCTGGAGGTAGGCAGTTCGGGGACTCAATGATGCCATCAGGGAACCAGACTTTCTCCATTTTGCTGCTTTGCTCTCCTTTGTACTCAGTCTTCACCACCCTGTTGGAAAGCATCTGGTTGCTGGATGGCATGCCTTCAGCACTCCCATCTCCACTCCAGAGTGAAAAGGGCAAAGAATAAAGAGGGTGGGCTTATATCAGGAAAGAAAAGCTTTCCCAGAAATCACTGTTTCTGCTTATATCTCATTGGTCAGAATCGTGTCACATGGCTCCCCTGAGGACAAGGGAATCTAGAAAGAAGACTATGATTTCTGGGCACATTGTTCATTCCTTTCCACTATCAAAATCAAGGCTTGCTAGTAAGGAAGAAGAGGATTGTGGAAATGAAGGAGATAATTAACAACATCTACCAAGTCAATCTTTTCTCAATTATTTCATGATTTAGTGGCTAATCTACAAGGCTTTCCTCAATCTAAAGTTATAAAATGTTCTTTTTTTTCCAAGTGTTTTTAAACTTTCATGATTTTTAAAAATTTTTATTATTTTTATTTATATATTTTTAAAGTAGGCTCCACGCCCAGCGTGGAGCCCAGTGCAGGGTTTAAACTCACAAACCCAAGGACAAGATCTGAGCTGAGATCAAGAGTCAGAGGCCTAATCAACTGAGCCAGCTAGGCACCCATTATTTTATTATTTAAAGAAAATTAAACTTTTGTTACTTACTTTGTTTTATTTTGAATTTGATATAAAGAATAAAGTGAGATAGTCACTTGTTTTTCTCTAGATGGCTAACCAGCTCTCCCCCCACTATTTATTGAATATCCCAATGTTTCCTCATTGATTAGAAATGTCACCTTTGTCACTTATTAATTTCCATAGATAGGTCCATCTCTGTATTCTCTGACATTATTCTATTCTAGTCCCAATATTTAACTTATTGTAACCTGATACTATTTTAAAATATCTGGTCTATCTGGACTCTCCTTCTCCATTTCTCTGATTTCCCAGTTATATAATTGTTTAAATTAAAATAAATTAATCATAGTTAAAGAATTTAGATACTACAAATAGGTTTTATTTTTTTTTTATTAAAAAAAATTTTTTTTTTTAACGTTAATTTATTTTTGGGACAGAGAGAGACAGAGCATGAACGGGGGAGGGGCAGAGAGAGAGGGAGACACAGAATGGGAAACAGGCTCCAGGCTCTGAGCCATCAGCCCAGAGCCCTACGCGGGGCTCGAACTCACCGACCTCGGGATCGTGACCTGAGCTGAAGTCGGATGCCCAACCGACTGAGCCACCCAGGCGTCCCTACAAATAGGTTTTAAATGAAAAATAGTCACCTGATTTTACCCTTCCCCACTCTCAGTCTTGTGTCCCAGAGACAGTCACTTTTAACTCCATAAGCATTGACCCCCTTCCCCTTCCACTGTAAGTGCCATATTTTTTGGTAATATGCTTATACTGCTATTTACTATCAATTTTAGTCATATTTATCATCTTCCTCTTGGAACAGATATGGAATTAGTTCTTTTAACCCTCCTCCCCTCCCTCATCTTCCCAAAACAAAACAGTATTTTTAGTTATGTGAGCAATCAAAGTGTTTAGTCATTATAATTAACTAGTTACTATAATAATATAAAATTTGCTGTATTTATATACAAAGTTATATAAATTTGTAAAGTTAAGTAGAATTATATTTTCTTTCTTGTACAGCCTTATGTTTTACCCAGAGAGAATAGTTTCCTCAACTTTACCTTGCTTAGTTTGTCATATGTGTAGTCTCATTGCTTTCCTGAACTCTTGTTGAATCTGTTTTTTCCAGGCACTGAACCCTTTGTCTTTTCTCCATCTGAACTGATTGCTTTCTAAGCCTACTGTGCAGCAACTATCCTGGGACTTCTGTTTTACTGCTTTCCTGGGCTAAATCTGTGATTTTCTGAATTCCATGAACTCTTTGTTTTTGATTTGCTCCTTGATTTTGCTGAAGCTGTTCCCCAGTAGCTGCTGCTGCTGCTTTTTAAAAAATGTTTATTTATTTATTTTGAGAGAGAGGGAGAGAGAGCACACGCGCCTGTGCATAGCAAGCGAGTGGTGGTGGTCGTGGTTGTGGTGGTGTGGGGAGGTAAAGAGAGAGAATCCCAAGCAGGTGGCCCAATCCCAAGAACTATGAGATCATGAACTGAGCTGAAATCAAGAGTTGGATGCCTGACTGAGCCACCCAGTCGCCCAACCCAGTAACTTCTGAAAAAAGAATGGGAGGGGTGCTTGGGTGGCTCAGTCAGTTAAATGCCGGACTTTGGCTCAGGTCATGATCTCACAGTTTGTGAGTTCAAGCCCCGTGTCAGGCTCTGTGCTGACAGCTCAGAGCCTGGAGCCTGCTTTGGATTCTGTGTGTCTCTCTTTCTCTGTCTCTCCCCTACTCGTGCTCTCTCTCTCAAAAATAAATAAATGTTAAAAAATTAAAAAGAATGGGAGACAAGCTTTTTGAATCCTTTCATATCTGAAAATCTCTCCATTCTGCCTGTATGCTAGATTACTAGCTTGGCTGGTAATTCTATATTGAAAATATTTATTTTCAGAGAATTTTTAAGGCATAGCTCCACTGTCTTTTCAGCAACCACAATAGCTATTCTGATTCTTGAGCTTTTATAGCTGATTACATTTCTTTTCTGGAAGCATTTATGATCTGCATATGCAGTTGATTTGAAATTTCTTGATGATATATCTTGGTGTGAGTTTTTAAGTAGATGGCTTTCATTATTTTGGACTTGGTGAGCTCTACAACCTTGATATCTGGGACCACAAGGTTAGGAAATTTTTAAGTTATTTCTTTGATGTTTATTACAAGTATATAATACCACATAACTTTAAAATTAACTTTTCTAGATCTCAAATACCCTTTTTGGAATTTTTATTAGGATTACATTAAAATTATAATTTAAACTAGGGCGATTTGACATCTTTATTATATTGAGTCTTACTATCCACAAATAGGGATTTATTTTAAGTTTTCTTTTATGTACCCCAGTGGCCTATAAAAGAAACTGAACATTTCTTGTTAAATTTATTCCTAGTTATTATTCTTTTTTACTGCTATTATATATGGGATATTTTTATTTCTATTATATTTTCTACCTGATTCTTTGTATACGGAAACACTATTAATTTTTGCATATTGATTTTGTACCTAGCCAAATTATACTATTTTCTTATTGTTACTAATAGTTTTCAATAGAGTCTCTTTGTATTTCCAAGTATACAAATCGTATAATCTCCACATACCAAATTTTTGCCTACCCTCTTCCAGTGAATGGGATCTTTTCTTCCTTAGAGCACACGTATTTATATTAGCATACAGGAAAGTTGTAGCCATCTTTCCTTTCTTCCCTTCTTTCTCTACACACACACACACACACACACACACACAACACACTGCACACATAAATATGTATTTCTTCCAGACACCATTCTGAATTCTCCAGGTTTTAGGGGATTTTTCTGGACTTTCAGGTATAAATAATTTCACTTGAAATAATGATATTTTGTCTTTTTTTTCCCTTTCCAATTTTAACTGCTCCACTCCCTCAGTCAGCCTCTCCAAAACATTAAATGAAATTGATGACACCAGGACTACAATAGTCCCCCTGGCTGGGGCTTCTGCTTTTCTGTAATTTAGCTTCTGGAGGTCTGCTTTGGTCCACAAGCAGGTGATCCACCTTGTGACCTATGGTCCGGAGGTCAGTGGAAACCTAATGCTGTGTCTTAAGGCTTGCATCATTCACCTCCCCTCATTTCATCACCTAGGCATTTTATGACCTCATAACACCACAAAAATAAGAAGGGTGAGTACAGTACAATTGGTATCTTGGAGGAGAGAGAGGGAGAGCGAGTGAGCGCGTGCACGCGTGAGTGAGCAGGAGTGTGCGCTCCCTCATTCACGTAACTTTTACTACAGTATATTGTTATAATTGTGCTATTTACTTATTTATAATTTTTTAAATGTTTATTTATTTTGAGAGAGAGTGAGCAAGTGGGGGAAGGGGCAGAGAGAGAATCCCAAGCAGGCTCTGGGCTGCCAGCGCAGAGTCTGATGCCAGGTTCCATCTCAGGAGTGGTGAGATCATGACCTGATGCTTAACGGACAGAGCCACCCAGGCACCCCTAACTATTTTATTTATTACTTGTTGTTAATCTCTTACTGTGCCTAATTTACAAATTAAACTTTATCACAGGAAGGTATAGGAAAAAACCTAGTATATACAGGGTTCCATACTGTCCCTGGTTTCAGCCATCCACTAGGTGTCTTGGAAGGTACCTCCTCGGTAAGAGGGGAGGACTGTGAGTGTATTTACGTTTATCTTGACTTTCATAGGAATGCTTCTGGTATTTCACGCAGTGTGAAATTCTCTGGTTTTCTGAGTCTCTTAAATTAAGGGTTCCTTGAATCCCTAGTGTACTGAGAATTTCTTTTTGTTTTTAAACTCAGTAATCGATGTTAAATTTTAATAAATGCTAAAAATTTTTTTATCAAATGCTATTGCTCTTCTAATGATCTGATTGATCACTGTAATTGTGCATTATTCTTTTCTTTTTCTTTTTTTATTTTTTTGACGTTTATTTATTATTGAGAGACAGAGAGGGACAGAGCATGAGCATGGGAGGGGCAGGGAGAGGGGGAGACACAGAATCTGAAGCAGGCTCCAAGCTGTGAGCTGTCAGCACAGAGCCCGATGTGGGGCTCGAATTCACAAACCGTGAGATCATGACCTGAGCGAAGACGGATGTCCAACCGACCGAGCCACCCAGGCGCCCCTGCGTTGTTCTTTTAATGTAATCCTGGACTTAATTTTCTAGTATTTAACTTAGAATCCTGCAGCTAATGCTTTCACATCAGAGAGAGCCTGCGGCCGTGGGAGCAGGGGCCTGGTGGTCCTGGGTAAGAATGACTTAGTTTTAAGGAGGGCCGGGACTATTTTGCTCCCAGGTGGGAGGGGCGGGTGGGCAGGCTCATCTTTTCTTCTAAACTTGGGAAACAGCCTACTTTTGTTTCTAATAACGACGCTTGCCATCTCCGCCAGGCGGCCACTAAGGGGCGCGCGCAACCTGCGGAGCCAGAGGGCGAAGCTCTGTGGCTGTCACCGAAGGGTTGTTAGAGCGGTGATTTCTCCGTGCTGTTAGTCTCCGTGCTATTAGTCTGTTCTGCATAAGTCCCGCCTTTCCCAACTCCCCATTGGCTGTTGTTCCAGAATGGGTGTGCCTCTTTGGCTAGCCCCTCCACTCCCATCGGTCGGTTCCACCCCTCCAGGACTTCCCATTGGCTGCAGGCATCTTCCTACACTCGAAAGCTCTTTAGTTGGAGCCGGCAGAGAGGTTCTTCGTGAGTCTCAAGGTGGCAGTGCACGGAGTTGGTGGCAGTTACGGTGCACGGAGTTCTGCACCGCTGACTGGGATCCGCGGCGGCAAGCAGGGCTAGATGAGCGTCAGGAGACAGCTAGTCCTGGGGTGGAGTCGGGGGCGCTCGCCAGTGTCGCCCTCAGAAGAAGATGGCAGGGAGTGTGGAAGCGGAGCCTTCTTGGAGTTGAGATCTGGATGCTCTGTCTGGGGAGGAGTACTGAATGGGGGCCGGGGGTGGTGGTGGTGGTGGTGGTGGTGGTGGAGGAGATCACTGTGGATACCCCTGCCCAACCCCGCAGAGCTGGGCGCTGTTGTAGGTCGCGATCGCTTATGAACTCCGGACAGCAAAAACAAGATCAAAACAAATTTACTACCGCCGGGCCAGACAGGAAAATACAACAGGTCCCGAAAGTCTGGCCCCGAACCAGCTTTGGGAATGTCTTATATAGGTTGTATTGACCACTCGAGTTGCAAAGGGTGGCAGTTTGAAAGGGCGAGCACCAATTACACAATCCTGAAGAATCTTAAAATATAACTTGTTGACTCTAGCTAGTTAAGAGCTGAATCATTAGTCTTCTATCTAGTTCGAACAGAATGCGGTGCCCGAGAACGGGGAGGGGTGATTACGCCAAGCAGGTTTACAGAAGCTCAAACAAGCAGTTAAGAGGAAGTTCTTTTTTTTTCGTAACTTAGCAAATGTGGCTTAAAGCAGAACTAATATCTAGGGAACAGAAAATGCACTCCTAGGAAAGCCCAAACTAAAGACTAGTTCAGCATCTTATACTCTGGGGTCCTTCTAAGCTTACATAGGTCATAGTGTACTCCCGGGCTACAGGAGACTAGCTATGTTTACTCTTTACAGGCGCGGGGGAGTCAGCTCCAGCAGGAATCGCCCAAGGGCCTTGTCGGCGCTCAGTTCTGGAGGCCTAATCCCACGTAAAATCAAACACATTAAAATGCACCGCGCTCCACAGTGAACATAAGTAGTGGGTGACTCTGGAAGACTTGAGTTGCTATTGATTAAGTTGATGTGTTAGATTTTGTAGACCTTGGGATAAATATTTAGCAATTTTAATATTGTAGTTTTTGTTCTTTGGTGCCAATAATTTTTTTTTTTTTTTTCCCAGCACTCACTATTTTATCAATCCTTGGAAAGGTAGTAGGACCAAGGCAGGGCACCTGTATAAGGCCTAGCACCTATAGTGTGGTTCGTGGATAAAACTGTAGCACTCCCCTGTCCCCGTTCAACACATTCCAGGTTTTCCTGGGTCCTGATTCAAGGAGAAGCAGGCAGTGGTTACTTTGGCACCAGGAGAAGCTGGCCCAGCCTCTGTGCGGACGCCCAGTGCTGGGTGCTGTAGTACACATATATAGATAAAAGACTGAAGGAACACACACTAGAACGGGAACGGTGGGGATCCTTGGTAAACAATAAAATCGAATACAGAAAATGCTCTATAAATCAGTCTGGGACTGGGACTGGATACGGAGGCAGTGGTCTAGACACATGGCTTGTGTGGGGAGGCAGGGTGTTAGTTGCAGTGGGCACTGCCACATTGGCAACCTGGCAGAAACTGTTCTGGCAGCATCACTGACTACCTGTCTGGGTCACTGTTCTGTCACTCTGACCTCTGGACAACAAAGAACACAGAGCCTTAGTGCAACGGCCAGGTAATTTTAAGTAGTTTATTCCATAATCTCATGTAGACAGACACACCCTTGGGCGGGTCAATCTGTGGAGGAAAGGATGGGTATCTGAAAGGATACACATCAAAACTGTTAACAATAGGTTGCTCTTAGGATATCAAAGCAGATATGGGGGGAGGTTGGAAGAGTGAAGACTCATTTTTTATTTTGACAATGTTTTTTTAAAAAAAGTAATGTGTATATATATATATATATATGGAAAAATATAAGCTGCATAAGTGAGTAATCAATGAAAAGTACGTCTCTTTCCTAGTCTGATGTCCATGCTCACATATCCAGAGGGAACTTCTAAGTTTCTTGAATATCCTTCACAGCAGTTTACGCAAATAGGCATTTATATATACATACTCCTTACTTTTAACTTTATGCATATTTGCATTGTTTTTGCAAGCAAACCAATTAAGAATGAGTCAATGGGGAGTTCATACATAATATTATGGATTAATTAGGATAGGGTTATGCTTTTTAATTTCCAATCAAATGGCATCTTAGATATTTGGCTTAGGGTGCTTAGAATATGCACTTCTAGGGGCCACTGGGTGGCTCAGCTGCTTAAGTGTCTGACTTCCACTCAGGTCATGATCTCATGGATCGTGAGATCGAACCCTGCGTCAGGCTCTCTGCTGTCGGCTTCGGATCCTTTGTCCCCCTCTCTCTCTGCTCCTCCCCAACTTGTGTGCTCTCTCTCTCTCTCTTTCTCCCAAAATAAACTTAAAAAAAAAACAACCCAATATGCATTTCTAGTCATTCTCTTGAGAGTTGATGTCTGAAATTGTGTGTATGTGAGAGAGAGAGAGAGAGAGAGAGAGAGAGAGAGAGAGAGAGAGAGATTCTTAGGTTGAAAAGATGCTTTTGGCTCAGAGGTAAGTGGGTAGCATGTCTGATGGTGGAGGTTGTTTATTCCAGTGGATCTGCTGCATGAGAGGGTTCATGTCCATTCGTTTTTCAGCTGCTGTTAACCCAAAGCTAGGTTGTGAGACTGTGTCAGCCCTCCCATTGTTCTGAATTCCACCTTGGATGGTTGTGTGAATGTATAGACTCCAATTTGATAAGGTTTCTGAAGACTCACATGATCGGGAAGTAGCAGCCACATCCTGTGTCAGTTGACTGAGGTCTTGGTCCTCTCACACATCTACCCATTTGTTCAATAAATATTTATCAAGCATCTGCTATGTAGGAGGCAGTGCTCTAGATACTGGGGAAACTGGTGAACAGAAGTAGATGGATGCCCTTAATCAGCTGAATGCAGGCTGGTAAGGAGCGAGGGGAGGATACCAAGAGGTTCTGTTTCTGAATATTTGACACCCTGACTTATCTTCCAAAAGTATATAGTCTTGGCTTGTCTCCCTGCAAGTTTTATGTTTTAAATTCTCCTCTGATCCATCTACTCCTTATACATCTTTTAGTGCCCTGTGCAGGTCCTTCCCTTCACCTGGGACAATTTGGTAGCCTCCTAACTGGCTTTGTTTTAACTCTTCACCTCTGATTTTGCATCGGTTATTTAGGTTGTGACTTAACGCAAAGCCGAGCATGTCATTCCATGCTTGACACTTTTCATGGGCTCTTCCTTGCCCATGGAATAATATTTGAGCTCTCTAGTGATAAGGGGACCATGGATGACATTGCCTGTACATGTCTATGAAAAAATGGGGATGCACTGTCCAGATCCCCTTTAAGGGCAACTTGCTGTCCAGCTGTGGGGACCGCAGCAGTCAGCAGAGAGCCTCCAGCTGCCAGCTCCTTGAAGCTTTGCCTCAGCTGCACAGAGCCTCCTGGATTGAGGGCATATCTTTCCCAGGGTAGTCCACCCTGGTGACCAAGACAGGTGGGGATATAACGAGTCCATTTTGGAGTGATGTGACACAACTCTGATGGTCAGTATTCACTCTAGGTCTCCCTGCTGGGTTGGCTAATGCTTTGTTGGACTTGCTTGCAAATTTGACATCATCTACCCAATAAAGTTTCCTCCCTTGTTCGTTCATAGGTGTTGATCCCTAGTAAACACTTTCCACTCCAAACTCCATGTCAGCACCTGGAGAACCCAACATAAGACATTGCCTTAATAGCTTCATCACCCAATGCTCTAATTATTCCAAACTGCCTACAACTGTATATGCCCTGCTATTTAAGGAGACTGCGATTTTATTGATGCCCTTTCCTTTGCCTAATTTCCCCTTTTACTTCCTTTTTTATGACCATAGCTCCTTTTTCCTGTCTTCCCAGACCCACCTCAGGGGATGTCTCCTCCCTGGCCCCTGACCCTTGGCTTGGTTTGATTCTCTGTGCTCTCCCACCTCCCTGTGTTTGAGAATACTGATGTACTTTGTGGGTGCATTGTGCAGTGTGTTTTTCACTTAAGTGATAGACTATAGTGTGAGAAGGCATCCAAGACTCCTGACACAATGATCAATTGTGTTTCTGCAGTGGGAGCAGCAAAAACATAACTCCCTTGGGTGAGGCAACAGTGATGGGGCTATTTGACTGCAGGTGGGAGGGAGAGAATATAGAAGATTGGGTTGGAGATAGAGAGGTGCCCTGAGTAGCTAGTGAAATCTGGGGAAAACAGGGAACACTCATGCCCAGAAGACCAGCTGCTGAGGTTCCTTATCCTAGCTAAATTCTCATTTATTTTTTAAATGTTTTATGGATTTTAACAGAGAGGGAGAGAGAGAGAGAGAGCGAGAGAGAGCGAGCATACGCGTATGTGCATGCAAGTGGGGAGGGGCAGAGAGAGAGGAAGAGAATCCCAAGCAGGCTCCACACTGTCATCACAGAGCCCAAAGAGAGGCACAAACTCACAAACCATGAAATCATGACCTGAGCTGACCCAGGCGCCCCTAAATTCTTATTTGATCCAACTCTTAGTGAAAACGGTGCAGAATGCAAGCCTCCATTTTGACCTCCACCCCCACTCAAGTTGGTGATATACAAGGAGACAAAGCACAAGTAAATAGGGAATCTCAGGCTATAAGTACAAGTTCATACATCAAGTATCACCAACCATTTCAAAAGCACAAAATTCATGAAAATGTAATAAACAAAAAGAACTTACACCCTAATTAAGCACAAGAATGGAACTTTTGTATAAATATAATAATATCTTCAGAGAAATACAGCTGGTAGACCATCCCTTGTCCAGTATTTTTGCTGTAAGCCTCTCTGCTGTAGACATCTGCCACAAGCATTTTTGTTGCAAACATTTTTGCAATATAACTAATTGACTGTATGGCATTTTGCTATGGAAGATAAAAAATAACTGGTGGATAGCTGGGTTTCATTTTTCCATTGATGCAGTTCTCTCAATTTTTTTTTTAGTATTTATTTAAAAAAATTTTTAAATTTTATTTAAATCCAAGTTAGTTAACATATAATAATGATTTCAGGAGTAGACTTTAGTGATTCATTGCTTACATATAATGCCCAGTGCTCATCCCAACAAGTGTCCTCCTTAATGCCCATCACCCATTTAGCCCATCCCCCCACCTCTCCAGCAGCCCTCAGTTTGTTCTCTGTATTTAAGAGTTTCTTTCGGTTTGCCTCCCTCTCTCTTTTTATCTTATTTTTCCTTCCCTTTCCCTATGTTCATCTGTTTCATTTCTTAAATTCCACATATGAGTGAAATCATATATTTGTCTTTCTCCGACTGACTTATTTCTCTTAGCATAATACACTCTAGTTCCATCAACGTTATTGCAAATGGCAAGATTTCATTCTTTTTGATCGCTGAGTAATATTCTCTCATTTTTATATTATGTAAGTCTTAGTTCTCATAATGGTCTACACAACGATGAAGAGTTTTGAATTCACTTTTTCCATAGAGCTTTGCAGTGTCTGTCAATGGATGTATGACAGCATACCAAGAACAACAGTGTAGAAGGTTTTCAAAATACAATACAAATATGCATCTTAATATTTGGAAACTGATCCCTATCTTAATGAAGGAAGAAATTTTAGTGAAAAAATAAAAGTGTGGTGCCAAATGAGGCGAATGAACAAGCAATAAACAAACAAAAAGTAGAATACTGGGGCGCTTGGGTGGCTAAGTTAGTTGAGTGACTCTTTTTTTTTTTTTTTTTTTTAATTTTTTTTTCAACGTTTTTTATTTATTTTTGGGACAGAGAGAGACAGAGCATGAACGGGGGAGGGGCAGAGAGAGAGGGAGACACAGAATCGGAAACAGGCTCCAGGCTCTGAGCCATCAGCCCAGAGCCTGACGCGGGGCTCGAACTCACGGACCGCGAGATCGTGACCCGGCTGAAGTCGGACGCTTAACCGACTGCGCCACCCAGGCGCCCCTGAGTGACTCTTGATTTCAGCTCAGGTCATGATCAGAGTCGTGGGATTGAGCTCTGCATTTGAATTGGAAAATATTCATTAATTCTTTTAAAAAATAATGTGCCCATTGTCCATTCGCAACTACATGGATGGAACTAGAAGGCATTATGCTAAGCAAAATTAGTCAGTCAGAGAAAGACAAATATCATATGACCTTACTCATATGAGGACTTTAAGATACAAAATAGTTGAACATATGGGAAGGGAAGCAAAAAAAAATAAAAATAAAAACAGGGAGGGGGACAAAAACATAAGAGACTCTTAAATATTGAGAACAAACAGAGGGTTACTGGAGGGGGTGTGGGAGGGACAATGGACTAAATGGCTAGGAGAATTAAGGAATCTACTCCTGAAAGCACGGTTGCATTAAATGCTAACTAACTTGGAAGTAAATTAAAATAGTAACTTAAATAAAAATAAAAAAATAATGTGCCCATTACATGTTATCGTAAGTAGGATTTTAAATGAAAAGTAATATATTTTTCAAAATAAAAAATTAGTGAGAAGAATGGCGTTGTTTTACATTTTTTTCTAAGTTTTTTCATACCTGGCTTAATAGAGGATAGCTCATATCTGCTTTTGCATTCATTGTGTGGTGATAAGTAATTTTGGTTGAAGTATATGAAGATGATCCATCAGCCTTATACAAATATATAATTGTAAAAGGAGGAGTATTTTAATCATATTTCCAGTTAATTGTGGATATTCCTCTTTGATACTGTAGCAAAACTTGATAAATGGTGGCTTCTTAAAGATCAGTGGCACTGTGGAATCTGATACCATATAATGAACTTTTTATCCTCTATGACATTAAAATCCATTGATTTTATCTTGCAGTTTGAAATTATCTTTTACTTATGTGTGACTTTGTCACATAATGCATTGGTTATTTGGAAAATATTAGCTCAATAAGTTATCTGAGTTATGTATATTTAACAAATGGTCAGGCACTTCATTATATGTTGTTGACACATTCTCATTATGTCTGTCTGTCTGTGTGTCTGTCTCTATCTCATCACTGGTCTCATCATAAAAGGCTTACCATAGTGGAAAGCTGTTGAGCTCACCATAACAGACACAAATTTTCCAAAATTCTTACATTTGCTTCAAAGTTCGAATATTAATACTGGTAATGAGCTCCATCAGTTGTTTTCCTTATAGGGACAGGCTCACTTCATCTGTTTTTTGAGACAGTACATGCCAAATACCCAAGTCTGAACAACCAGTTTCAGTTTATTCTTTCAAATTAAAATGGTGTTCCATGAAATGGCTAGTTCAGCTCAGATTCAAAACAATCACACAAATACTTCCTCTCAAGATAACCATTGTACTTTGAGATGCAGGAGTGCTTCATCTTGTGCTTCCCATTTCATCACACAGAATATTAAAAAGATACATACTTAAAGCTTGAGATTTAATAAAATAATTTTACTACTTTGTCAGGGATATTCTTTTATCTAGAATTTTATCTAAAATAAAATTTGTCTAGAGTTTTACTGAAAACTTTCTCTGCATATCTTAAGATGGACATATTAAAAAAATTTTTTTTAATATTTATTTTTTGAGAGAGAGAGAGAGAGAGAGAGAGAGAGACAGAAAGAGTGTGAGTGGGGCAGGGGCAGAGAGAGAGGGAGACACAGAATCTGAAGCAGGCTCCAGGCTCTGAGCTGTCAGCACAGAGTCTGATGCGGGGCTCAAACTCACGAACCGTGAGATCATGACCTGAGCCGAAGTCAGACAACCAACTGAGTCACCCAGGTGCCCCATTGGGTTTTGTTTTCTTATCCATTCTGATACCCTATGTCTTTTGATTGGAGTGTTTAGTCCATTGATATTTAGGATGAGTACTGAAAGATGAATTTAGTGCCATTGTGTTGCCTGTTGAGTTGGTGTTTCTAGTGATGTTCTCTGGTACTTTCTAGTTTTTGTTGCTTTTGGTCTTTTTGGTTTTGTTTTGTCTTTTCTCCACTCAAAGATTCCCCATTAAAATTTCTTTCAGGACTGGTTTAGTGGTCATGAACTCCTTTATTTTTTGTTTGTCTGGGAAAGTCTTTGTCTCTCCTTCTATTTTGAATGGCAGCCTTACTGGATAAAGGATTCTTGGCTGCATATTTTTCCAATTCAGCATGTTGTATATATCCTCCCACCCCTTTCTGGCCTGCCAAGTTCCTGTGGGTAGGTCTGCTGCAAATCTGATCTGTCTTCTTTTATAGGTTAAGGACTTTTTTCCCCTGCCGCTTTCGTAATTCTTTCCTTGTCTGTGTATTTTGTGAATTTGACTATGATATGCTTTGGTGATGGTTGTTTTTTGTTGAATCTAGTGAGAGTTCTCTGTGCTTCTTGGATTTTGATGTCTGTGTCGTTCCCCAGATTAAGAAAGTTTTCCACTATAATTTGCTGATAAAAACCTTCTGCCCCTTTTTCTCTTTCTTCATCTTCTGGGACTCCTATGATTCTGAATGTATTCCTTTTTAATAAGTCCCTCAGTTCTCTAAGTCTTGTATCGATATCTTTTGCTTTTGTGTCCCTCTCTTTTTTCCTGCTTCATTATTCTTCATAATTTTATCTTCTAAATTTCTTATTTGCTACTTTGCTTCATCCATACTTGCCGTTGTGGCTCCATTCAAGATCGCATCTTGGTTTTAGCATTTTTAGTTTCGTCCTGAGTAGATGTTATTTCTTTTATCTCTGCAGAAAGGGATTCTATGCTTTTTTCAACCCCAGCTAGTATTCTTATTATCGTGGTTCTAAATTCTAGTTCAAATATCTTGCTTATATCTGTGTTGATTAAGCCTCTGGCTGTCATTTCTTCCTGTTCTTTGTTTTGGCATGAATTCCTTCATTTTGTCATTTTGGAGGAAGAAAAAATAAAGTAAAAAATACAAAGTTAAATATTAAAAACCAAACAAAAAATCAAATAAAGGCAGGTAGATCCTAGGTGTGTTTTGGTATTCTTGTTGAAAGAAGCTTGCTGTAATAGAGAAAAAAGGGAAAGAAAAGAAAAAAAAAAACAAGAAAAAAATTAAAAAAATTATATACTAGAATAAAATGAAATAAAGTGAAATAGAATAAAAAATTTAAAAAATAAGTAAAAAAATAAATAAAAAAATAAAATTTTCTCTTTCTGTATCCAAGAATGAAGAAGAAAAGAAAGAAAATGAAAAAACAGAAAACAACTTAAGCAAAAACAGAAGCAAAGAAAATGAGTAAATGAACCAACAAACAGAATGAAACTGGAATGAAGTTACAACCAGTTTCCCCTAGAATTGAAACTATGAAGCCTTCTATAGTTGTTATAGTACTAAGCAGTTGTATTGACTTGTGCTTGTTTTCTAGAGGAATGTGCTTGGAGGGCACAGTTGGGCGGGGCTTGGTGTAATGGCTCTGTTCTCCACTAAGTGGTGCTTAGCTTACTGAGGTGGATCACTGTGGCATGCATGTGTGTGTGTGGGAGAGGTGGAAATGGCTTCACCTAGTCTCTCGCACAGGAAATTTGAGCTCTCACTGACCTGCAATCATCACCCCTCCTTTGTCTCTGGACTCTGTCCACCTTGCCTCTACCCTCTCCATTTCCAAGCTGTCCATCTGCCAGGCAGCACCTCTGTCCAGAGTTTTGTCTCAGATGGGGTTGTGTTTCAAAACCCCAGGCTTCAGAGTTTCCCACAGCTTGGCCCAGTGCCAACTCTATGGGGGAGGGTCTCACTGAGCAAAGGCTGGGTGCTAGTTTGCACTCAGAAAACGTTTGTGCGATGGAGCAGAGGCAGAGGTTCAGAGATTACAGCAAATTACAACATACAGCCAGTGTCAGGTTTCACCACACTCTGGCATCTTTGTGCCAGTAGCAGCAAACGTGGCTGCTCTCCAGGGTCTGCTGGGAACTTTGCCTGCGGGGAGGCTGTATGGCCTCTACCAAGTGCACTGGAAGCATGGGAACTGCTTCTCCCCATGTGGCACACAGACCCCTCAGATCCTGCTGCCTGCTCCTGGGGATTTGCCCTGATTCCTCAGTAGAGCACTGCCAGGCACTGAGCTCTGAAACTTCAGACTCTGGACTCCACTGTTTATACAATCCTGGTGGTATTGAAACCTTCTCCTTTCTTCCTGTCAATGGTTTTGGCGATAGATTTCTTGTTCAGTACCTGCAAGTGTTTTCACTCTTTCTCTCCCTTTCTCTCCTGCTACTTTTGGGGGAGTGCTTTTCTTGCACTATCCCAGTGTGCCTCATTGTCCCCCCTCTCTTTTTCTGTCCTCTCTTCATACAGCTCCCTACCCTCCATGACTTTTCTCTCCCCCAGTTCACCTCTCTGCACCTTGTATCTGCCGAGTTCTGTGGCTCAAGGTATGCAGATTGTTGTGTTAATCCGCGGATCAATTTCCTAGGTGTTCAAAATGGGTTGATGCTAATCTGGCTGTTTCAGGGACAATCAAGCTCAGGGTCTCCATGCTGCTCTGCCATTTTAATTCCTCCCCCTTAGCCATTCTAATCTCAATTTTATCTTTAGTTTTATCCCTCTTTTTTTCCTCCCAGTATAGTGTTTATTTGTGTTTCCTCTCTTCTTCCCTTGTCCACTTCATTTTTTTAAAGAACTAAACTTTTTTGATCCTATTATATTTTGTATTATTGTTTCTATTCTCAATTTCTTTATCTTCTGTTTTCCCTGCATTTATTACATTGTTCATTTGTTCCAGAATCCTAAGAGGACACATAGTTCAACAAACATGGAGCTTTCCTTTTTTCTAATATAATCACTTGAGACTGTAATAATCCCTCAAAGCTTCATGCTTGCCATGTCCTAAAAGTTTTGACATGCAATGTCTCTATTACTATTTAATAATAGATATTTTCAAATTTCCATTTTAATTTCATTTTTAACCTTGATTTAGCCAGCATTTTGCCTCCGAATATCAAAAATTTGGGATTCTCTATTTACCTTTCTGTCATTAACATCCAAACCAGCTGAGTTATGATCAGATTGTATTCCTTTATATTTGTTGAGGCTGTGTGTGCCTGTGTGTGTGTGTCTGTGTGTGGCCTAGTACCTAATAATTCCTACCACATATTCCATATGTGCCTAAGAAAAATACTCTATTTCTAATCATTGAATGTAAATGCCACATAAGTCCATATCAAGAACATCAACCACGCTGTTAAGATCCTCCATATTTTCATCATTCTTCTGTTCACCTAACCCACCTATAATCAAGAAAGGTATGCCAAGATTTTCTTCATGATGTTGATCCTACAAAATTTTCCCTGCAATTAGATCAGATTTAATTTATATATTTAGAGATTTTTTTTAAAGAAGCACACTTAAAATTGCTTTATCTTAGTGACCTAAGTAGAGGTGAGGTAAATACAAGATTTGGGGGCCTAAAGTTATACAGTGTCCCCTTCATTGCCTCAAAGTACCTCATGTCAACCTTTGGAAGGCTTTCCCTAGGAGCAGTCTTCCCAGAGCCCCATGCATGTCCTTGTTCCTCAGGCTGTAGATGAAAGGGTTCATCATGGGGGTCACCACAGCATACATCACTGTGGCTACTGAGTCCTTCATGGAGTAAGTTTGGAGGGGCTGCAGATATACCATACCAAGTGTCCCATAGAAGAGGGAGACCACAGCCAAATGTGAGGCACAGGTGGAGAAGGCTTTGTACTTGCTAGAAGCTGAGGGTATTCGGAGGATGGCTCTGACAATCCAGACATAAGACATGATCATGATCCCTAGGGGGGTGAAGAAAATGAAGCAGCCTGTAGTAATCTGCACTGTGTGAATGATCTGGGTGTTGGAGCATGCAAGCCTCAGCAGGACATACATCTCACAGAAGATGTAGTGGATCTTCCGGGAACCACAGAATGTCACTTTGGTCATGAAGAGGGTGAGGAAGAGGCCATAGAGGACAGAAAGTCCCCAACACAGGGTGAGGAGCAAAATACAGAGCCCAGGGTTCATGGCTGTGACATAGTGGAGGGGGCGGCAGATGGCCACATAGCGGTCATAGGCCATTGTAGCCAGGATGAGATTGTCCAGAGTCACCAAGGAGACCAGGAAGTAGAGCTGCGTCAGACACCCCGCATAGGAGATGGCTTTGTTCTGGGACTGAAGGTTCACCAACATCTTGGGGATTGTGTTGGTGACAAAGAAAAGGTCGGTGAAGGAGAGGTTGGCCAAGAGTAAATACATGGGAGTGTGCAAGTGGGGATCAGTGCTGATGGCCAGGATGATGAGCACATTTCCCACCACTGTGACCAGGTACATGGACAGGAACATCCAGAACAAGATCCGCTGCTCTTTAGGACTCTCCGAGAGCCCCAGGAGTAGGAACTCTGAGGTCTCACTCTGGTTGCCTCCATGCATTTCCCCAATTGTCTGCAATATTAGCACCAACAAACATTTACTAATTGAATATTGAGTAAGGACATTCAGACATTCAAAAGCAATTATTCTCTTGGCATTAAAAATAGACTAACTTTTATAATTTTTAAAAATGTGAGCAATGAAGTAACAACAAAGAAAGCGTAACATGGAAAATCTTTATGCAGCTTAGTCTTCCCAGGGACTTTTAATTTGACATACTCAATATTATAGAAGTAATGTACATGTCTTATTTTAAATCCTATCAGCTTACAATATTCTCGAAGTACTTCAAGATTACTATGTTATAGTTTTGATATTTTGTAGATTTAGAGTGATATTGAAAATAGGTGTATGCATTATAGGAAGTGGATATTGTACAATTGGACAAAAGAGGGAGATAAGGACAAAATTTGTAAGGGAAAAGAAAAATTATCATTTTTGCTGAGAGAATGATCTAGCTGGCAAACCAAAGACAATCAACTGAAGTGCCATTAGAAATAGAAAGTGGCCAATCACATAATGAATAGACCCGAAGCTAATGGTGCTCTCATAAGCATACACTGCAGTGATTAAGACTGTTGTCAGACATTGGAATTGAAGGGTAAGTGCTGCCTCCTACTAAGTGTGAAACCTCAGGCCACTTATCTGAGCTCCTTAAGACTCCAATTTCTTATTTGAAAAATGGATCAGGAATGAAGAAAATTAAGTAATAAATTGCTTAACACAGAGAGCTTGCATGCAGTGAGCTCTCAGCAAATATTGTCTATTATTATTATACGTAAACAATAATAAGGAATAATAAGGCTAAAATCTAATGTGAAATAATACCAGCTACATTATCAACAAATAGATCTGTGCATTAAAATGCTAACAATAAACAGGCATGATCTTAAAATTCTCGAGAGGTATAAAGTAAAAACTTAATAAATGGATACATATACCAGATTCCAAATGGAAAATTGAAATATTGCAAGGGAACAAAGTCTACTATTAACCTATTCAAAGTCAAAGCTCGGAGTTTTTAAAAGCTGTTTATTTTTGAGAGCGGGAACATGAGTGGGGAAGGGATAGGAAGAGAGGGGGATGGGGATCTGAAGCAGGCTCTGTGCTGACAACAGAGAGCCTGATGCAGGACTTGAACTCAAGAACTACGAGATCATGACCTGTGCTGAAGTCAGACACTTAACCTGAGCCTCCCAGGTGCCCCTAACTGGGTTTTTAAGAAATAAAAACGAATCTAAATTTCATCTAAAAATAGGCATGAAAATAAGCTAGGGAAAAGTTGAAACAGAGACTAAGTTCCTCTACCAACTATAAAGGATCATGGAAGTGTGTGGTACTGATGCTGGGCTGACAGATCAATAGCATGGGACAGAAACTTTAGAAACAGCTGAGTACATGTGGGATTAAGTGAGTTATTATCACAGGTCAAAGTTGCATTATTCCATAAATGGCATTGGGATGACTGTCAAGTTATTTTGGGGGAGAGTTAAATCAGTCAGTAAGGTTTTGTGTGTCAATTACGCTTCAATTAAAAAAAAAGAAAGGAAGGTTGAACTGAACTGTATAGAATAGTAGGCATTTAGTGCATTTGAGATGAAGGAATGGGGAAGAGTCATAAGCCCAAGAGACTAAATGAATAAATGAAGGTACAGATAAAAAGGCAGTTGTGTTGAAAATCAGTCAGTGTGTCAAAGAAAGTAGAGCTGTTTTGCAAATTCAGCCTGGAACATGATGATTCTGAAGTAGTAGCAGGACAAACAAATGTAGGTGTGGGGACAGTGAATAATCTATGAGATAAAAGTAATTTGGAGCTCTAGGTTTTAGGGGAGAGGCCAACCTGGCCTTTAGCAAATGAGTGGATGTGTTATCTCAATTAACAGAGTTGAATTCCCAGATACCCACTGTCACTGGTACAGTGGGAGGAGATTTTGAGTCACAAGTTTGAGTTCGTGTCCCAGGTTAACATATACAACTGTTTTTATCTTAAGTTTATTTATTTGAGAGAGAAAGAGCAGAACATTGGCAGAGAGAGAGAGAGGGAGAGAGGGAATCCCAAGCAGGCTCCACGCTGTCAGCGCAGAGCCCACTGCGGGGCTCGAACCCACACACGGTGAGATCATGACCTGAGCTGAAATCAAGAGTCTGACGCTTAACTGACTGAGCCATCCAGGCACCCCCAGATGACTGTTTTGTGAGCACACAACTCCCCTATACTGCATGGTTGGTTAAACAAGCGTTGAAAGCTTTATATATATATATTAAGATCTTATATTTATTCCATGAACAGCACTGTTTGTTTCTATTTCTCCATTTTATAGGTGAGATGACCAAGACTTAGAAGTTTAATGAGTTTCCCAATGTTGCTCAAGAAGTAACTCATGGAGCTGGAATTTGATGACGCTTTTCTGTCTCTAAATTCCATGCCTTAACTGCTCTGGCAGACATTAAGCAAGAGTAATGATTCTTACCTCACTGTGGGTTTAGAGAAGAACTCAAATGCTGGAGGAGAAAGAATGTTTCCAACCTCAAATCCATATGTAAATGGAGGAGCTGTTACGGGGTCACAAAGGAGTCTTATTCTTTTTTTTTTTTTTTTTTTAATTTATTTTTGCGACAGAGAGAGACAGAGCATGAACAGGGGAGGGGCAGAGAGAGAGGGAGACACAGAATCGGAAACAGGCTCCAGGCTCCGAGCCATCAGCCCAGAGCCTGACGCGGGGCTCGAACTCACGGACCGCGAGATCGTGACCTGGCTGAAGTCAGACGCTTAACCGACTGCGCCACCCAGGCGCCCCAAGGAGTCCTATTCTTAACCAGTTTTCAAGCTTTTTTTCTATCTCTTAATCCCCTAAAGTAGGAAATCCTGCTCTCAGGACAAAGAGGTCTCAGGGCCCTAGTTGCTCTTCCATTCTGTGCCTGGCTCTGCCTACCACATAGATGGGAGCAGGGAATGACCGTGCCTGCAGGGAATGACCCAGGATGTCCTAGGGAAGATCCATTTGTTGCTGGCCCCTTGGTGCAGTGTACATGGGAGAGAGAGAGAGAGAGAGAGAGAGAGAGAGAGAATGTATCATTATGGAATTCCCATACTTGGTCAGGTCAGGATCTAGAAAACAAAAGAGAGACAGAAAGATAACCAGGCTATTTCCTGGAAGACTTGAGTGCTGTGCCAATGAAGAGAGCTAGCAGGGGAAGTGATTCCTCAACCCAGAAGGTATTTGAACAGGCTGCACGATACACTAGGCTCAGTGATCATTTCGGAGCTGATGCAAACATTTAGTGGAAGTAGGTGATGGTTAAGATCTCTTCTAACTCTAAGATTCCAAACTGTAGAGTAATCATGTGGTGGTCCTTTGGCAGTTGAGTGAAAATGGGAGTAACTCTTAGCACAGGCTCTAGAGACTTTTTGTATATACAGCTTCCCGTCTTTGTTGTTTATTACCATAAAATTCACCTATGGTTCAGCATCATGAATGAGATCATTTATTCTCCCAGTACTTAAGGGAGGGTTTTAGCTAAGAGATCTGTCTAAGGTCATGGAATGGTTTGGTGACAGGATGAGGCTTTGACTAGGAATTCTAAGCCGCATGTTTGCTTTGTTAGCCTAGAACTGGGAGGAAGTAGAAAACCTGGAAACAAGAAGTCAGCACGGGGTGGGCTCTTTGCCTCTTAGGAAAGCAGAGTTTCGGTGAGAATGAGAACTGATGGACTCATTCCAGAGATCACTTCAAGTCAACCCCCACTCCCCATTCCCAAATGGCCTAAGAATAGAAAAGAACATCATGGTGACTCTGAGTGACCCCAACCCTGAGCACGTTAGCTATCACCTCTGTTTCTGCCATGGAGACAAAGGCCTCCCATCTCCTTAGACCTCATCAGAAACAACGTCCTTCCACAGCCTAATTGCCTGGATTCAGGGCCCTCTGGGATATCTGCCCCACAGGGGGGAAGGAAGAAAGCAGGGAAGAGCGCTGGGGAAAGTCACAGGACACCCAGAGGGAATAATATCTTTGCTTTCTAGCCCTCAAGGCAAGTGTCCCCCACATTTTAGTGTGCATCAGAATCACCTGTGATACTTTAAAACAAAAAGCTGCTTTTCTGGTCCCCTTCCTGGAAACTGATTCTGGTTTGAGAACCAAGTCTTTGTTAGCAATCACCTGGTGATTCTGATTATACAGAAATGCTTTTCTGAGTCTGTAAGACTCAATGGGTTCTGAACACTTGTGTGGTCAGGTGGCCTCAGAGACACAAACCCCTCTGCAGTGTAGCTCTGCAGGGAGGGGGGTGGGGAATGTAGGCGTGGTATGGAAAAGTAGTCCAACTGGATGTTGGAAAACTTCCCTCTGTTGCTCCCCAGCTGCAGGACCTTGAGGAGGGCATGCAACCTCCCTGAGCCTCTCCGTCCCACCTGTGAAGCCTTTCTTGCAGGCTTGGGAACCACGTGCGACAGAGCATGTGACAGCACTTTGTAGAGCACTGAAAAGATTGGAGGGATTGCTAATTACCTTCAAATATGAAAGGATTAGATTATATGAAGACTGTCAAAGGTTGTGAGTATATTTGTGAGATAAAAGGTAGAGAAAAGATGAGAAAGGAGAAAAGGGAGAAAGAAAGTGAGCCTGTGGTGGGTAGACCTTACCCGCTGTTCTGTGCTGCTCTGAGTTGCCTGGTTCTGCTGTCTCCAGATTCTTCCTACATAGGATGAAAATTCAAGCAGAGCATAAAGGACCCTAAGACATTGCTTTGTGGATGGGACTTGATTTCTCCTTTTGGCTAAAGGTGGGAAGCAGAAGAATTGGCCTCTGGATAAGCCGTCCATGCAAAAGAGGAGACAAAATGGCAGGCTGTGGATGCCGTGATGAGGATGGGGGATCTGAAAACTGATGGTTGGATCCTAAGATCAAATAAGGAGGGACTGGGGCGCCTGGGTGGCACAGTCGGTTAAGCGTCCGACTTCAGCCAGGTCACGATCTCGCGGTCTGTGAGTTCGAGCCCCGCGTCAGGCTCTGGGCTGATGGCTCGGAGCCTGGAGCCTGTTTCCGATTCTGTGTCTCCCTCTCTCTCTGACCCTCCCGCATTCATGCTCTGTCTCTCTCTGTCCCAAAAATAAATTAAAAAACGTTGAAAAAAAATTTTTTTCAAATAAGGAGGGACTGAACTGGGACCACATCAGGGCTATTTATCAGTTTTGGAAAGACACAGGGGAGGCAGTCCCAAGACAGTTTGTTGAGACGAACCTGGATAATTGCTCCAATGTTTATATGCAAAGATCTTGGGAAATGAATCCTGTTGACAAGGAATAAACCAACTCCACTTTAGGCAGCAATCCTAAAAGGTGCCCTAGGAGTTAGATTCATCCAGAAATAAAGAACTACACACACATGCTACAGCCTGGCTTTGAGTCATCAGAGCTCCAGAAAATCTCGAGCACTGAACTTGGATGATCCCAGATTGCTAGCGGCTCTGAGTACTAAGTCAAAAAAATTAAAAAAATCTTATTTGTAGGAAAACAATGTCAAGTAAACTTCCAACTGTTTTTGTCAATCACATTTTCAGGTACAATTTTGAGCACGAAGCCAAGGATAAGCAGACACACAAGGAAATAAGATACTGAAAGCAAGAACCAACAGCTGAAAGGCATATAGGGACTCCAGATAATAGACCAATTGGACACAGAAAGAAAAACAATGATGTTTGTGGTGTTTTGGGATATAGAACCAACCGTGAAGTGTTGGCAGGACTTTTCACAAACCGAACCAACATGAGTAACCAGCAGTCAGATAAAAAACACTTTACTAGCCCTGCAGAAATCCTGTCGTGTTTTCTTTTAGTCACTCTTCTAGTTCCTGTGAGTCAGGCAACAGACCCTGACTCCGAATAGCATGAATTAGTTTACCCATTTTTGTACTTTACTGAAGTGGAAGTACATCTTTTACACTCTCCTTTGTGTCTGCTTCTTTCGCTCAACATTGTTGTATATGGTTGTAGATTGTTCATTTGCATTGCTGTGTAGAGTTCTATTGTGTGACTGTGACATTAAAATCCATTTTACCATTGATGGGCACTTGTGGTTTCCAGTGTTTGGCTGTTAAGAATAGTGCAGCTACACATTCCTTTTAGGCATTTATTTATGTAAGGGCAATTTCTGGATGATAGGGCAGGTGCTAATTAAGTTTAGAAGACAGTGCTATACAGCTTCCTCTGGTGTTTGTAACATAGTGTTTCTATGTTCCCTCTAGCAGTGAGTTCCAGTTACTCCACATTCTTTTTTTTTTTCTAATATTTATTTATTTTGATAGAGAGAGGGCATGTGAGCAGGGGAGGGGCAGAGAGAGATAGAGAGAGAGAGAGAGAGAGAGAGAGAGGGAGGGATAGAATCACAAGCAGACTCTGTGTTGTCAAGTGCAGAGCCCAACTTGAGCTTGAATTCACAAATCATGAGATCATGACCTGAGCTGGAATCAAGAGTCTGGTGCATAACTCTCTAAGACGCCCCTGCTCCATGTTCTTCCTCCCTTTCTCCCTTTCTTTCTTTCTTTCTTTCGTGCATGCTCAAGCAAGCATGGCCTCCCCTGCAGAAAGAGAAGGAGAGAGAGAATCCCAAGCAGGCTCCGTGCTGTCAGCACAGAGCCCTATACAGGGCTTGATCCCATGAATCATGAGATCATGATCTGAGCCCAAATCAAGAGTCAGAGTCTCAACCAACTGAACCATGCAGACACCCCTGCTCTGCATTCTTAACTTGACTTGGTGTTTTCCATCCTTTTCATTGGAGTTTTTGGGTGGGTGTGTGGTGGTATTTTATTGTGGTTTTAATTTGCATGTTCCTGCTGACTGAGGAGGTTAGACTCCTTTTCATGTATTCTCCACAGGTATATTCTCTTGTGTAGATTATCTGTTCAAGTCTTGTGCCCATTTTTCCATTGGGTTGCCTGTCTCTTTTATGTTGATTGTAGGAGTTATGTATTCTGTTTAGGAGTCCTTTGTCAGGTGTGTGCAATAATATCTTTAACTTTGTGGTTGTCTTTCATTCAACTGATGGTGGGTACTGAGAAATAGGAGATTTTAATTTTAAAATACTCTATCAATTTTTATATTATAGGTAGTGTTGTTTGTATCTTACTTAAGAATCTTTGCTGATCTTTGCCACTATTCTCCTATATTTTCCTCAGCAGTGGGCAGTTGCCTGGCACCCTCTGGGGCTCGGATCTCCCCTCTCAAGGAGGGCAGCTTTCACTTTTCACATTTAAATGTGCTGTCAACGTGGACTTGATTTTCATATCAGGTGAGGGAGACATCAAGATGTGTTTTCTTCCAAAAGTTGGATATACAATTGGATATCCAATTTGTCTGGTACCACTTATTGAAATGTTGATCTTCTCCCTGCTACACCGCAGTGCAAATATCCAGAGGAACCAGTCATGTGTGATTGGAGTGTTGAAACTTTCAGTCTCATCACTGCTGTTCCCCACGCCCTACCTCTGGAGAGGGGCAGTGGGCTGGAGATTGAATCACCAATGACCAATGATTTGATCAACCATGCCTATGTAATGAGGCTTCAATAACAACCCAAAAGGATGGAGTTCAAGAACTTCCGGGTTGGTGACACATGGAGGTTTGGGGAGAGTGTGATATGCAGTGAGGGCATAGAAGCTCCATGCTCCTTCCCACATATCTTGTCCTATTCATCTGTTTCATCTGATTGCTCCTGAATAAATAACCAGTAATCTAATCAGTAAAATATTTCTCTGAGTTAAAGATACTTGAGCAAATTAACGGATCCCAAGGAGGGGATTGTTGGAACCTCCAATTTATAGCTGGTCTGTCAGAAGCATGGGTGGCAAACTTACAATTGGTGTCTGAAGTGGGGGGAAGGAAGTCTTATAGGACTGAGCCCTTAACCTGTGAGATTTGAGGTTATCTCCATGTAGATAGTCTCAAAAATGAGTTGAATTAAAGGATACCCATCCAGCTAGTATCAAAGAATTGCTTGATGGTGCTGAAAAAAAAATTGCTGTCAGAATCATAGGTTTTACAATTACCTCCTCCCTTCTGCTGCCATCACCACCACTCCTGTTCATGAACATGTGTTAATATGCTTGAGGCTTTTGTTGTGAGAGAATGAAGAAGAGATGAGAGGTAAGGAACCACAGGGACAAAGGACAGGATGGAGTTTTCCAAAGATAGAGTCTGACTTCTTGCACAGAAAAGAAATGCAGGGAAAAGGCAAGAGAGGTAGTTTTGTTTGATGCCCCAAAATCAAAAATCTCCCCAGAGCAACAGAGAGGAATCTTGTCATTTCTGTGTGCACATCGGTGGTTATGTCCAGAGGAAATGTGAGTCGGAACTGAAGTAGTGGAAGCTGTGCACAGCAGAGCATCAGGTATGGGGTGGCCTCAGCCAGGACACCAGCAGCGGGAGTGGTGCCAGTTGTTTTCTGTAAATGGTTTGCAGGCAGCAGGCTCTTTAGAGAAGTTCAGAGTTCAGAGACAATGTCTGGGTGTTTCTAGAGAACATAAGAGTCTCCACTGGGCCATAACTGGGTATATGTGGATGAGGCTGGGACTGTGGTCCTGTGTCAGGCAAGTTGAAGGATCTGATTTTGCAAACTTCCAGTATTAGTATCATTGACCTTATTTGTTGCCAAGACTTCTGTGGTTTGGTGAACATTGGGTTACATATACAATTCTTTTCTTCATCGTAGATACATGAGCTCATTCTGAGCTGGATCTATGTACTAAACACTCCTGTATCCCCCATAGGATAATGTCTTGCACATGGTGAAGGAAATTCCCAGTTTCTATTTTTTTTAATGTTTGTTTATCTATTTATTCAGAGAGAGAGAGAGAGAGACTGAGAGAGTGCACATTGTGTGCATGTGTGTAAGATTTAGGGAGGGGAAGAGAGAGAGAGAATCCCAAGAAGGTGCCACGCTGTCAGCGTGAAAGCCAACATGGGGCGCTATCTCATGAACCATGAGATCATGACCTGAGTCGAAATCAAGGATCAGCCACTTAATTGACTGGGCCACCCAGGCCCCCCTCCCAATTTCTACTTTAGTGCCCTTTCCAAAATTACCTCATGTCCACCTCTGGAAGGCTTTCCCTAGGAGCAGTCTTCCCAGAGCCCCATGCATGTCCTTGTTCCTCAGGCTGTAGATGAAAGGGTTCATCATGGGGGTCACCACAGCATACATCACTGTGGCTACTGAGTCCTTCATGGAGTAGGATTGGAGAGGCTGCAGATATACCATACAAAGCGTCCCATAGAAGAGGGAGACCACAGCCAAATGTGAAGCACAGGTGGAGAAGGCTTTGTATTTACTAGAGGCTGAGGGTATTCGGAGGATGGCTCTGACAATGTAGACATAGGACATGATCATGAATCCTAGTGGGGCAAGGAAGATGAAGGATCCTGTGGCAATCAGCATCGTGTGATTGACTTGGGTGTTAGAACACGCGAGCCTCAGCAGGACATACATCTCACAGAAGATGTAGTGGATCTTCCGGGAACCACAGAAGGTCACCCCGGTCATGAGGAGGGTGTGGGTGAGGCCATAGAGGACAGAAAGTGCCCAACACAAGGTGAGGAGCAAAACGCAGAGTCCAGGGCTCATGGCCGTGGTGTAATGGAGGGGGCGGCAGATGGCCACATAGCGGTCATATGCCATTGTGGCCAGGATGAGGTTGTCCAGGGCCACCAAGGAGACCAGGAAGTAGAGCTGCGTCAGACACCCCGCATAGGAGATGGCTTTGTTCTGGGACTGAAGGCTCACCAGCATCTTGGGGATTGTGTTGGTGACGAAGAAGAGGTCGGTGAGGGAGAGGTTGGCCAGGAAGAAGTACATGGGAGTGTGCAAGCGGGGATCAAAGCTGATGGCCAGGATGATGAGCACATTTCCCACCACTGTGACCAGGTACATGGACAGGAACATCCAGAATAGGATCCGCTGCTGCTCAGGACTCTCCGAGACCCCCAGGAGCAGGAACTCGGAGACTCCACTCTGGTTGCTTCCATGCATTTTTCCAACTGTCTGCAACATAGGCACCAACAAATGTTTACTTAATGTCCTCAGTTGAATAAGGACATTTAAATAAGCAAAATAAACTGTTTTCTTAGCATCAAAAATACCCTAGGTTAAATTTTATAACTTTTTTTTGGATTAAGAGAGAATGCAGTGGCATACGAAAGCTGTTAATAACATGGAAAATTTTCATGCAACAGTCATTCCAGCAACTTCTAATCTAGCATACTCCATACTGTAGGAATAATGTCCATGTCTTATTTTAAATCATATCATCTTACAACTTTCTTGAAGTGCTTAAGATTAGTATGGTACATTATGATATTGTATAGACTTACATGATATTTAAAACAGATGTATGCAGTAGAAGAAATTGCTGTTATACAATTGGACCAGGGCAAAAAGTAAAAATATTGGAAAGGAAATGGAAAAATTATCATTATTTGCTGATAGGATGATGTACTTGGGAAACCTAAAACAATTGACTGAAATATTAAAATGCCTCAGAAATAAAAACGAATTTGAAAACACTTCAAATCTGAGCTCTAACACTTTTATCTGTGAAACTTCCAGCAAGTTACTTGAGCTTTTTAAGTCTCCATTTCTTAATGTGAAAAGTGGGTGAGAATAAAATGAAGCAATAAAGAGCTGGCTTGCAGTAAGGACTCAACAAATATTTATTATTATTATTATTGTTGTTGGTAAGCAATAATCAGGAATAATAAGTTTAAAATATGGTGTGAAAGCGTTGCCTGGCTGGCTCAGATTGAAGAGCATGAAGCTCTTTTGTTTTTTTAAGTTTATTTACTTTGGGAGGGGAGGGGGCAGAGAGAGGGAGGAAGAGAGAGAATCTCAAGCAAGCTCTGTACTGATGTGGGGTTTGATCCCATGAACTGCGAGATCATGACCTGAGACCAAATCAAGAATTGCCACTTAATTGACTGAGCCACCCAGATGCCCTGAACATGTGACTCTTGATCTTGGGGTTGTGAGTTTGAGCTGCATGTTGGGTGTACAGATTACTTAAATTAAAAAAAAAAAAAAACCTAAAAAACAAAAAACAAAAAACGGGCACCTAGGTGCCTCAGTTGGTTGAGTGGCTCTGGATTTCAGCTCAGGTCATGATCCCAGGGTCATGGGATTGGGCCCTGTGTTGGGCTCTGCTCAGCATGGAGCCTGCTTAAGATTCTCTCTCTCTCTCTCTCTCTCTCTCTCTCTCTCTCCCTCTCTCTCTCTCTCTCTCTCAAATAAAAAAATAAAATTATATATATATATAATGTGAAACAACACAATCACATTATCAACAAACAAATCTATGCATTAAAATGTTAATATTCAGGTAGGATATTTAAATTCTTCACAGATGCATACAGCGAAAACTTAGTAAATGGCAAAACATAACAAGATTGTAATTCTACTGGATTAATCAAAATTTAAACTACTCGAAGTAAAACTTTGAACAGGGTTTTAAAGAAAACATCTATGTTTAACCTCAAAATAATTGTGAAAGCCAGCTAGAGAAACGTTGAAAAAGAGAGAACAAGGGGACTGTTTTGTTGCCATATTTAAAGGGCTATAAAACTGTGTGGTATTGGTGCTGGAATGAACAGATCAATGGAAATGGAGAGAAACTTCAGGTACAGACCAAAGAACATGTAGGATTTAGGTGATAATTACAGTAGAACTTTTATTGGGTGAAAACTTTTGTATTTATTCAGTAAGAGGCATTGAGACCACTAATCACTTTGGGGGCAATATGAAATCAATATTTTCTTTCTTACCAAACACATTTCAAGCACACCAAAGATTAAAGTAACTTAATGTGTCTTTTTTCCTTTTGAAAACCTAAAATATAAGGAATAAACATCTTAAAAATAAAAAAAAAAGAATAAAAAAGAGGACATATAAATAAGTTACACTGAATTCCACTGTGTAGACATAAATAACAATGGGGCACATTTTAATGATTGTATTATTTGAGATGTGAAGGATGAAAAAGGCCAGGCTATGAAGTCTAGATCAAACAGCGCTCTAGGGAGCTGCATGTGCAAAGCACCTGAGGGGGCCTTTGTTGTATGTAAGGAGTTAAACATGGGTCAGTATGGCCCAACTGAAGATCAGAGTAGTGGGATGTGGGATTATGCAGGCAAGCAGGTGTCAGGTCCTGCAGAGACTTGTTAAGATTAAAAAAAAATTTTTAATGTTTATTTTTGAGAGAGAGAGAGAGCGCGAGTGAACGGGCAAGGGGCAGAGAGAGAGGGAGACACAGAATCCGAAGTAGGCTCCAGACTCCGAGCTGTCAGCACAGAGCCTGACGGGGGCTCTGAGTTTGTGAGTTTGAACTCACAAATTGGGAGATCATGACCCGAGCTGAAGTTGGACGCTTAACCGGCTGAGCCACCCAGGTGCCCTTAGACTTGTTAAGGTTTTAAAATTTTATTCTAAATACAGTAAAAAGCCTTAAAAAAATTAAGCAGAAGAGGGTATATTTATTTAGCAACTTTTCTATTTGTATTTTACCAACAGTGTTTTAATAATTAGCTATGGATTTTCATTTTTAATCAAATGCTTTTTCAGTGCCTATTACACTGTTAGCTTTGGTAATATTGAACCACATATGCACTCCCAGTATAAAATACTGAAATTGATTTGCAATTATTTTATTTAGGCTTTTATAGTCATTTTTATGAATGAGGTTTATCTATAGTTTCTTTTTTTACGTGCCATTCACTATTTAAATTTTTTATTTTTAAAGTTTATTTAATTTGAGAGAGAGAGAGCAAGCATGAGTGGAAGAGGGGCAGAGAGAGATGGAGAGAGAGAGAATCACAAGCAGGCTCTGCCCTGTTAGCATAGAGCCCAACGCGGGGCTCGAACTCCTGAACAATGGAATCATGACCCGAGCCGAAATCAAGAGTTGGATGCCTAACATGCTGAGCCACCAGGCACCCCCTTAAGATGTAAATTTTTAAATAAACCCCATGGAATTCATTTCCCCCAAATAACTTTTAATATATTACAATCTATTGATTATTTTTCAAAGTTTCCAGTATTAGTAATTCAAGCAATACAGAAAATTTTAAATTGAAAGAAAGCAAGCATCATCCCCACTTCTGCCTTGCAACCACTGTAACATTTTGGTGAATGTATTTTCAGCTTTTTTGTTTCCCTCATCTTTAGTCTGTCAACAACCTGATGGGTGACTTTCTCCAAGTCAACATTGTCATTTCTTATATATTTTTCTTGTTGAAAAACTTTATATTGCTGCCTGCATGATTTTCTTTGATCTTAAAATTAAAATTTACCAACTTCTATTCAGTAATTACACTGAATTCCGCTGTTTGGAGATAGATAACTGTTCACATTTTGATGTTCTTATTATTTGAGATGTGAGGGATGTTTTTCCTTCACTGATTTATCTGACTTAGAATGTCCTTTCCAATCTTAAAATTATGTCTCCCTTCATTTTATGAGAATCTTCTTTAATGCTTTCCTTATTCTTCTGTGACATTTCTTGGAACTCATAACTATACATTAATGATAAATTAACATTTCATTTTGGTGACACTACTCCATCGCCTCTAAAAATACCTGTAGCAACCCCCAACCTGCCTCTTTGAAAATGAATAGACAGATTAAAATAGTGCTTTGTGTCATTCCGAGTATTCAGGTGAATAATCCTTTTATGCAAGAGACTTATTAAAAAAAGTTAAAAAAATGAATTCATGGTACCAATTGCAGGTGGATATTGCATCTGTCAAAGAGAGTGACCCTCTTTTAAGAGATTTTCCTTTTGGGTGAAAAATAAGATCATGAAATTTAAAAATATAATGGTGGGCAATTGACTTTTGGCATGACAATATGAGGAAGTCCACTGACCCACTTCTAAATGACACATGTGAAAATATTAAATAGAAGGATTTAAAACCAATGGAAATGGTCCTAAGGGCAACCAGCAAATGAAGAAACATTCAGGAACATCTTTGAAAACTCAGTAAGAAATGTGGAAAATAAAAAGATGGGAAAGCAGCAACCACTGAAAAACTATAGACTGGCTACATTAATCTTTAAATATAAAAGTAGATTTTAGAGATTAAAAGTAGGCTTTAATTTAAAAAGGTAATTAGAGGGGGGGGCGCCTGGGTGGCGCAGTCGGTTAAGCGTCCGACTTCAGCCAGGTCACGATCTCGCGGTCCGTGAGTTCGAGCCCCGCGTCAGGCTCTGGGCTGATGGCTCAGAGCCTGGAGCCTGTTTCCGATTCTGTGTCTCCCTCTCTCTCTGCCCCTCCCCCGTTCATGCTCTGTCTCTCTCTGTCCCAAAAATAAATAAAAAAACGTTGAAAAAAAAAATTTAATAAAAAAAAAAAAATAATAAAAATAAAAAAGGTAATTAGAGGGGCACCTGGGTGACTCAGTCGGTTAAGCGTCCAACTTTGGCTCAGGCCATGATCTCATGGTTTGTGAGTTCGAGCTCCCTGTCGGGCCCTGTGCTGACATTTCACAGCCTGGAAGTCTGCTTCAGATTCCGTGTCTCCTTCTCTCTCTTCCCCTCTCCTGCTCGCACTCTGTCTCTCTCTCTCTTCCAAAGATAAATAAACATTAAAAAATTTTTTTTAAAGTTTATTAGAGACAAAGGGGAATACTTTATAAGGTTAACAGGGTAAATCGATCAGTAAGAAAACAATGATAAACACATATGCACTGAAATATATACTAGAAAACAAACACATGAAAGGAGAAATAAATAATTCAAAAAGAGTAAGTGGAGATTTCAACATTACACTTTCAGTAGTGGATTGAGCAACTAAGCAGAATTTCAACAAGGAAGTAGAGGACTTGAACAATACTCTGCATCAACTATACCTAACAATAAACGTAGAACACAGTGCCCAAGAACAACAGAACAAGGTTCATTTCAAGTGCCATTGGGACACTCCAGGATAGACCATATGCTAGGCCATACAACAAACCTCAATAATTTTAAAAGGATAAAAATGACACCAAGTATGTCCTCTAAGTGCAATGGAATGAAATTAGAAATGAATAAATTGAAAAAAGTTGAGAAAATTCACATATTTATGGAAATTAAAGAACACGCTCCAAAACAGCCAATAGGTCAAAGAAAAAATAACAAAATCAGAAAATACTTTGAGATGAATGAAAATGAAGATACAACATACCAAAATATATGGGATGCCATTAAAGTAGTGCTTAGAGGGGCGCCTGGGTGGCTCAGTCGGTTAAGCGGCTGACTTCAGCTCAGGTCATGATCTCACGGTCCGTGAGTTCGAGCCCCGCGTCAGGCTCTGTGCTGACAGCTCAGAGCCTGGAGCCTGTTTCAGATTCTGTGTCTCCCTCTCTCTGACCCTCCCCCGTTCATGCTCTGTCTCTCTCTGTCTCAAAAATAAATAAACGTTAAAAAAAAAATTTAAAAAAAGTAGTGCTTAGAAGGAATACTTTTGTTGTAAATACCTATATTAAGAAAGAAGGAAGATCTCAAAGCAATAACCTACCCTTATATGGTTAACATGGTGATAGTCCCCAAATAGATCTACAGATTCAATGCAATTCCTGTTGGAATCCCAGCTGACTTCTTTGCAGAAATTGTACAAATTGATTCAAAATTCAGATGGAATTTCAAGGGACTCAGGGTAGCCAAAACAATCTTGAAAGCCAAGAGCAAATTTGGAGAATTCACACTCCCCAGTTTTAAGACTTACTACAAGGGGCGCCTGGGTGGCGCAGTCGGTTAAGCGTCCGACTTCAGCCAGGTCACGATCTCGCGGTCCGTGAGTTCGAGCCCCGCGTCAGGCTCTGGGCTGATGGCTCGGAGCCTGGAGCCTGTTTCCGATTCTGTGTCTCCCTCTCTCTCTGCCCCTCCCCCGTTCATGCTCTGTCTCTCTCTGTCCCAAAAATAAATAAAAACCGTTGAAAAAAAATTTTAAAAAAAAAAAAAAAGACTTACTACAAAGCAACAGTAATGAAGACAATGGGGTACTGGCATAAGGATAGAAATATAGATCAATGGAAGAGAATTGAGAGTCCAGAAATAAAACCACGTATCCATGGTCAACTGATTTTTGACAAAGGAATGCAGATTACACAGAGGGGAAAAGATATTTTTAACAAATAGTGCTGGGCCACCGGCCACCTGCCAAAGTTGTATTCTTCTCACACGCCATATATAAAAATTACTTTGAAATGGATCAATTTGAAATTGAACGTAAGAGTTAGAACTATAAAACTCTTAGGAGAAAACCTAGAGAAATTTTGTGATCTTGGATTTAGGGAAGGGTTCTAAGATATGACATCAAAAGCATGAGCAACAAGTGAAAAACCACATTCATCAGAATGACATTGATAGCAGAAAACAATGAAAAATTGCGAAAATTATGAAACAAAAATTATGAAAAATTATGCCGTATTTTACTTTCATAAAAGTAAAATGCTTTCCACATCACCATAATACAGCAATAAAATATAAATAAACAAAAAATGCCAAAAGGGAAAAATGCTTGCCACGTATGTGATAGACAAAGGCTTAATAGGCTTTATAGAGAAATAAGTTTTTTTTCAGTAGGCTTCACACCCAGTGCAGAGTCCAAAGTGGAGTCCGACCTGGGGCTTGAAGTCTCTACCCTGAAATCCAGACCTGAGCTGAAATCGAGAGTTGGTTGCTAAACCAACTGAGCCACCCAGGCAACCTGAGAAAGAACTGTTTTAAGTCAATAATAAAATTATCAACCCTCTTTGGAAAATAGCAACAGACATGAACAAAAGAAGACTCACAAAAGAAAAAGGTCAGAGTCAATAAACATAGGAACAAACATAGAGCTTTGCTACTTATCAAAAGATGGGATGAACAGGCAGTTTTATATTTGATGAAATGAATGATTATAACTTCCTAGAGGGAAACTTGACACCATGTCTTAAGCTTTTAAAAGGGAGATTCCTCTGAGCAATCTCAGTTTTAGGAATGTATCTTAAAATATAATCCGATAGAAACATAGACATGTATGTATAAAATGTTTATCAGGACCTTGTTAAAAATAATAAAAAAAGGGCAGTTTAGTCGGTAAAGTGACCAACTTTTGATTTCAACTCAGGTCATGATCGGGCCCCACGTCGGGCTCTGCACTAATAGCACAGAGCCTGCTTGGGATTCTCTCTCTCCCTCTCTTTCTGCCCCTATCCCCACCCCCAAGTGCGTGTGATCTCCCTCTCAAAATAAATAAACACTAAAAATTTTTAAGTAGTAAAAAAGAAAAAAGAAGCAATTGAAACTCTCATCATTAGAGACACAAAGAAACTGCACAATCCATACATTTAAAGGCACACAATTAAGCCATCATAGATAGGTGTGTAATCCACATATATGTATGTTTATGATAATTGTTAAATTAAAATATAATTTATCCCTACTTGGTAATATAGAAAAATGATCCATTATGCTTAGGTGATATTGGTTGTATCTAGTCCTAAGTGTCCATGTGAGGAGGAAACAAGGAAATGCAGGTAAAGTACATTGCACTGGCCGAGCACCCTCCCTGCTGCACAATGTGCACTTTCTAAATTACGGATCTTGGGGCGCCTGGGTGGTGCAGTCGGTTAAGCGTCCGACTTCAGCCAGGTCACGATCTCGCGGTCCGTGAGTTCGAGCCCCGCGTCAGGCTCTTGGGCTGATGGCTCGGAGCCTGGAGCCTGTTTCCGATTCTGTGTCTCCCTCTCTCTCTGCCCCTCCCCCGTTCATGCTCTGTCTCTCTCTGTCCCAAAAATAAATAAAAAATGTTGAAAAAAAAATTAAAAAAAAAAATTACGGATCTTACCATGTGGCTTCTCTACAGTAGCAGAGCTCCCCATTTCCTCTGGAATAGCCCATGATTATGGCCAGGTGGTCAAAGTGCCAGGATCCCTCATCCCTTGTGGATCTCCGGCTCTCCCTACTCCAGTGATGGCTCATGGCTTGTATTTTCTAAGTACTCACAATGCTTTGCTTTTGTCCTTCGCACCAGCTGTTCTTTTGTTTTACTGAATTTTAAGTGAACGTTTTCTCTATTCTGTGATTTCATTGCTCTTCTGGCAAGATCCATTATAGCTCTCACTCAAGTATCTCCTTCTGGTGGCATCTTCTCCTGCCACAGAGATACCATTCTAAACTCTCTATCATTTCCTGGTCTTTACATTTTTTTTAGGACACACTATCCCACATTTTGCTTAGTTGTCTGTTCTCCTGGGAGACTTGTGAGAGCTGTCAGAGCAGGGGCAGTATCGTTTTCTTTCCTGTATCTAAAGGACCTCTCACAGGGCCAGGTATGGCATAAGGATTAGGAAGTGAGGGTTGAGCTGAACTCTATAGAATATTAGGCATTCTGTGCATTTGAGCTTCACGAATAGGGAAGAGTCATAAGCCCAAGAGCCTCAATGAATAAGCAACACTATGGATAAAAATGTAGTCATTTGGGTAATGAGCCAGTGTGCCATGGGCGTGTCGGGTCTGTTTTGCAGGTTCAGGCTGAACATGATAAGTTTGTAGTAGCAGTAGAAGGAGCAAATGTAGATGTGGGAACTGAGTGACCTAGGAGAGTAAGGTAATTTGGAGTGCCAGGATGCAGGTGAGGCCAGCAGGGAGAGGCCCAGCATTTAACATATGAGTAGATTTGTTATCTCAGTGAAAACATTTGAATTCCCAGATGTTTAGCACCCACGGTGCAGGGGAAGGACATTCTGGGTCATATATTTGGGTCCAAAGCTCAATTTAACACCCACAAGTGGTTTTTTAACAAACGTTTACTGAGTATTTGGCCAGACATTATGATGAATGACACCTCTCTCCCCTGACCTCCCCCCACCTGCCCCTGCTTTTAGTCCACACAGCAAATAGCACTGTTTGTTTCCATTATCCCATTTTCTGGATGAGATGACTGAGATTCAGTTGATTAATGAATGTTCCCAATTTCTTCGACCAGTAACCGATGGAATTGGGATTTGACCCTCCTTTTGTGTTTCTAAAGTCCACATCCTAAATGCTGTGCTGCAGACATGCCTACCTCACTGTGGGTTTAGAGACTACCCCACAAATACTGGATGTGGAAGCACTTCTCCAACTTAAAGCCCTGTGTAAACGGGAAGTGCTGTAATGAGGATCTCAAAAGGAGTCCCCTTATCATTTCCCTATGTTCTGACTGCCTCCCATCTCTGCTCCAGTAGCAAATCCTGCGCTTAGAACCAAGAGGGATAGGTGCTCCATTCTTGTCTCCATCCTGGACGTGGCTGTTCACCCCACTCACATAGGAGCAACTTCAGCATGCCTGTGTCTGCAGGGAGTGACCCAGGTTGTTGAGGGGGTACTTATTTGTGGCTGGCCCCTTGGTGTTGTGTACACAGAGGAGAGAACAGTGAGGAACTGTATTATTATGGCCTTCACATGCGAAGGGGTGTGGATTGGTCAAGTCAGTAGCTAGTAAATAAAAGAGAGACAGAAGGACAAGTCAGGCTGTCTGCCAGATGACTTAAGTGCCATACCTGCAAAGGGGGCCGGTGGGGGGAAGTCATTCCCCGCCATGGAAGACATTCAAACAAGCTCACAATACAGCAGGTTGAGTTGTGATTTCACAGTCTACTCAAGTACTTAGTGGAGATAGACGATGGTTAATTCTCTTTTAACCCTAGGATTCCAAATTACAGAGCAATCATGTGCTGGTCCTTGGGCATTTGAGTTAAAATAGGAGTGATCCTTAGGACATGCTTTTTTGTGTGTCCACATCTGTTCATTACTCATACAGTTCTGTTAAGTCTCTACACTATGACTGAGGTCATTTGTTTCTCAGAGTGTGTAAGTGAGGCTTCAAGTCGAAGGGACCGCTTGCCTCTCAGGAAAGCAAAGAGTTTCAGTGAAAATGGGAACTGATTGGTTTATCCCAGAGACCACTCCAAGACCCCTGAAGTGACCTCAGGATGAAAAAGAGCACCATGGCAATGGCCTGAGTGTCTCTGTTCTGAGCACTGGCTACCATCTCTGTTTCTGTCATGGAGACAAAGGTTTTCCACCTCCCGAGACCTCATCAGAAACTACTGCCTCCCAAAGTCAGAGGACACCCAGAGGCCATGATGGCTCTGCTTTCGAGCCCTCAAGGCAAGTGTCCCCCGCATTTTAGTGTGTATCAGAATCACCTGTGATACTTTAAAACAAAAAGCTGCTTTTCTGGCCCCCTTCCTGGAAAGACTCGTTATGTTTTGAGAACCAAGCCATTTTTAACAATCACCTGGTGATTCTGATCGTGCACTTTGGGGAATCCTGTTCTGAGTCTGTAAGAGTCCGTGGTTTCTGAAAGCTTGTGTGGTCAGTTGGCCTTAGAACATAAGGCTCTCTGCAGTGTGGCTGGGTGGAGAGGGGAGAGAATGGGTGGTGGGAGGCCATACCGGCAAGGGCTCCAGACTCAGCATTAGAAAACTGTCTTCTCGGGGCACCTGGGTGGCTCAATCGGTTAAGCGTCCGACTTCGGCTCAGGTCATGATCTCAAGGTCCGTGGGTTTGAGCCCTGCATCGGGCTCTGTGCTGACAGTTCAGAGCCTGGAGCCTGTTTCAGATTCTGTGTCTCCCTCTTTCTCTGACCCTCCCCTGTTCATGCTCTCTCTGTCTCAAAAATAAATAAATGTTTAAAAACAAACAAACGAAAAAAACCTGTCTTCTCTTACCTCCTGGGTTGCTCCCTAGCTGCTTGAGCTGTGAACCTCCTCATCTCACCCCTTAAGCCCTTTTTGCAGGCTTGAGGATTACATGTGACAGCATGTGATAGCACTTTGAAAACTGTGGAGTGCTAAGAGGTTGGAGGGATTGTTGTATTACCTTTAAATACTAAGGGGTTAGATTATATGAAGACTTTTAAAGTCTGTGGGTATGTTCATGAGAGATAAGTGGATAAGAGAAGAAAGGTGTGTGTGTGTGTGTGTGTGTGTGTGAGAGAGAGAGAGAGAGAGAGAGAGACAGGGAAACAGAGAGAGAGAGAGGGAATGTTTGAGATGTCCAGACCTTACCCACTGCTCTGTGCTGGTCTCAGAGTTATGTAGTACGCTGCCTCCAGTTTCCTTCTACAGGATGAAAATTCTGTCAGGACGCAAAGGACAGTAAGGCATTATTTCTGAATAGGGTGGGAATTGGTGCCTGGATTTTCAGTGCCTGCACAAAAGGAGAAGAAAGTGAGGTTGTGGACCCTCTGATGAACTTGGAGAATCTGAGAACTGAACCCTGGATACAAGGTTTGTGAAAAAAGAGGCTGAACTGGAGCCATATCAGGGCTATTTATCAGTCTTGGAAAGACACAGGGGAGGCAGTCCCAAGACAGTTTGTTGAGATGAACCTGGATAATCGCTCCAATGTTTATATGCAAGGATCTTGGGAAACAAATCTGGTTTACAAGGAATAAACCAACACAGCTGTGCTGACAGCTCAGAGCCTGGAGCCTGCTTTGGATTCTGTGTCTCCCCCTCTCTCTGCCCCTCCTCCACTCACGCTCTGTCTCTGTCAAAAATGAATAAATGTTAAAAAAATTTTTTAAAAAGGATCTTTGCCAATATACTTCTATATTTTCCTCTAAGGGGTATATGGTTTTACATTTCACATTTAGATCTCCTATCAATCTAGACTTGTTTTTTTTGTCAGGTGAGGGAGAGATCAAGGTACATTCTCCAAAGTATGGGTATCCAACGGGTTCAGTGCCATTTATTGAAAATGGGTTTTCCAGTACAATGATGAATAAATGTGGTGATAAGTGACCTTTGTTTCCTCACTGAACTTTGAGGAAAGCTTTAAAAATCTTGTGTATGTTTGCTTTGCATTAGGGGTCAACAGACTGTAGCTCATGAGTCAAATCTACCTGCCACTTGTTTTTGTAAATAAACTTTACTGAAACATCGTCAGGCCTATTCATTTACATATTGCCTATGATTGCTTTCATGCTAGAATGGAATGATTGTGCATGTGTTTATTTAAAAATTTTTATGTATCTTTTATTAATTTTAACTTTAGTTCTACCATTTTTTTGCTTCCTATATTCTGAAGCTATCCTTTTAGGCATATACAGATTTAGAATAGTGATACCGTCTTGCTAGGTTAACCTATTTTTAATTATAAAATATCACTCTTTATCTCTAGTAATACTTCTTGCCTTAAAAATATCTCCACAGTATATATTTTCTTTTGATTATTGTGTGCAGGGTGTAAATAGCATATGGCTGCATTTTGATTTTTTATTCTGTTTGAAAAATTTAATTGCCATTTGAAGTATTTAACCACTTAGGTTTTATGTAATTACTGATATATTTGAATTTATATCCACCATCTTACTTCAGAAAATTTTTTGACCCATCTGTTTTATTTTTTATTTTTTAAAAATTTATTTATTTAAGTTAGTTAACATACTGTGTGCTATTGGTTTCAGGAATAGAACCAAGTGATTCGTCACTTGCACATAATACCCAGTGCTCATCTCAACAAATGCCCTTCTTAATGCCCATCATCCATTTAGCCCAACCTCCACCTACCTCCCCTTTATCAACCCTCAGCCTGTTGTCGGTATTTAAGAGTCTCTTATGGTTTGCCTCTCTCTTTTTTTTATCTTATTTTTCCTTCCCTCCCACTATGTTCATCTGTTGTGTTTCTTAAATTCATATATGGGTGAAATCATATGACATTTGTGTTTCTCTGCCTGACTTATTTCACTTAGCACAGTACACTCTAATTCTATCCACATTGTTGCAAATGGCAAGATTTCATTCTTTTTGATTGCTGAGTAGTATACCATTGTGCATGTGTGTGTGTGTGTATGTGTGTGTATTTTGGTTATTGTTGATAACACTGCTATAAATGTTGGGGTACATGTGCCCCTTCGAATCAGCTTTTTGTATCCTTTGGATAAATACCTAGTAGTGCAATTGCTGGGTCGTAGGGTAGTTTTATTTTTCATTTTTTGAGGAAGCTCCATACTGTTTTCCAGAGTGGCTGCACCAGTTTGCATTCACGCCAACGGGGCAAGAGGGTTCCCCTTTCTCCACATCCTTGCCAACATTTGTTGTTTCCTGAGTTGTTCATTTTAGACATTCTGACAGGTATGAGGTGGTATCTCATTGTAGTTTTGATTTGTATGTCTCTGATGATGAGTGATGTTGAGCATCTTTTCATGTGTCTGTTAGCCATCTGGATGTTTTCTTTGGAGAAGTGTCTATTCATGTCTTTTGCCCATTTCTTCACTGGACTATTTGGTTTTTGGCTGTTGAGTTTGATAAGTTCTTATAGATTTTGAACACTGACACTTTATCAGATATGCTATTTGCAAATATCTTCTCCCATTCTGTCCATTGCTTTTTAGTTTTGTGGATTGTTTCCTTTGCCATGCAGAAGCTTTTTATCTTGATGAGGTCCCAATAGTTCATTTTTGCTTTTATTTCCCTTGCCGCTGGAGGCATGTCTCATAAGAGGTTGTTGTGGCCAAGGTCAAAGAGGTTGCTGCCTGGTTTTTTTTTCTCCTGTAGGATTTTGATGGTTTCCTGTCTCACATTTAGGTCTTTCATCCATTTCGAATTTATTTTGTAAATGGTGTAAGAAAGTGGTCCAGTTTCATTCTTCTGCATGTCGCTGTCCAGTTTTTCCAGCACCATTTGCTGAAGAGACCGCTTTTTTTCCACTGGATATTCTTTCCTGCTTTGTCGAAGATTAGTTGGCCAAACGTTTGTGTTGACCATCTGTTTTATATTCTTTTTTTTCCCTTTCTTGTCTTCTTTTGAAATTCACAAGTCTAATATTTTAAATCTATTTATCCTTATATAAACCTCTTACTTATATATTGTTTTATTTTTCTTTTTACTCTAGAGATTACAACATGCATCCTTGACTTATTACAACTGACTTATTACAACGTAGCATTTCTAAGTTTTTGTCTGTGATTATTTCCATCTTGTCTGCAAGCACCTCATTTAGTACTTAAAATTTTTCTTTGTGGAGGCTGTAGTGACAGATTCCTGCAATTTTGTTTGTCAGAAAATGCCACTCATTTTTGAAGAATTTTTTTGCTGTATACAGTCTCTATTATTGCAACAATTCCAAGACGGTGTGGCCCTTGTTCGTCATGATTTCTATTAGGAAGTTAGGTGCCATTCTAATTGTTACTCCTATGAAGGAAATGTGCCCTTGTTCTCAACCCCAATTGCTTTAAGGTTTTCCTTTATATTTGGCTTTTAGAAGTTCTTATATGTGTACATTTAGTTGTGTTTGAATTTATACAGTGGGTTAGCCGAGCAACCTAAACTTGTAGTTTTATGCCTTGTACTGGTTTGGAAAATACTTATTCATCATGAATGATGAGATCATGGCCTGAGCCAAAATCAATAGTCAGACACTTAACCAACTGAGCCACCCAGCTGCTCCTTAATTGTTGTATTTTAAATTCCTTGTCTGCCACCAATAAAATCAGCTTGTCTTTCCTGCTGTTTTTCCCTTTATCTTCCTCCTTCTGTTTAATTTTGTTTTTCTCTCTCTTATTGGCCACAGGATTTTGCCTCTTCCATATTTCTGGTCTTTTTAATTGTATGCTGGACGTTATTGCCATTAAGATTGCTGTGGTTTGGATGATGTTATCTTCTAACAGGGGTAGTTCTCCCTTTCTTGCTATGCAGGTATGGTGAGTGGTTTGATCACTCAGTACAACCAGAGATTGATTTTGACTTAGGGCTGGGTTGGAAACTTAGAAAGACTAAGTTTACTGCTGCTAGGGTGTGTAGTCTCAGGTTTTTGATTGAGAACATGATGAGTTTCTGAGTTCTAAAAGATAATGGAAGATTATCTTTAGAGACTTTTTCTTTTGCCTAGCTTTTTAGCTTCTTGCCCCACAAAACGTCAAGCTTTGGCAAACAATCTTGAGAGAAAGGCCAGACATGTGTTCGGAGAAGGCCTCTTCCTGTGATGAGACTTTGGTTTCGAGTCCTGAAAGACTGTAGGACACTTTATGCTGCCTTTTTTTTTTTTTTTTAATTTTTTTTTTCAACGTTTTTTATTTATTTTTGGACAGAGAGAGACAGAGCATGAACGGGGGAGGGGCAGAGAGAGAGGGAGACACAGAATCGGAAACAGGCTCCAGGCTCCGAGCCATCAGCCCAGAGCCCAACGCGGGGCTCGAACTCACGGACCGCGAGATCGTGACCTGGCTGAAGTCGGACGCTTAACCGACTGCGCCACCCAGGCGCCCCTATGCTGCCTTTTTGAAAACTTGGCCTCACTCCCAGTTTCACTACACCAGACTCATCAAATGTCCCCTGAGGAAAACCACCCATGTGTTTATGTATCCTCAAATTTCCAACTTATTACTCCAGTACTGTACAACTGCTACCAGCTTCGATGCTTCCTATTTCCCTAGCAGATATCCTCTGCCTCAGTCTGTGCCCAGACTCAGCAAATAGCCTCTAACATAAAATTAGCCAGTTGACTCATCTCATCTCAGAACAGTCTATCTCTCTCTGAAGCTTTAATTTATGTAGTTCTTGCTGCGTCTGCAACTCTATGATAGCTTTTATGATTTAAAGGTTTATTTGTTTTTGGGGTGCCTGGATGGCTGAGTTGGTTAAGCAACCAACTTTGACTCAGGTGATGATCTCACAGATCGTGAGTTCTAGCCCTGCGTTAGGCCCTGTGCTGACAACTCAGAGCCTGGAGCGTGCGTCAGATACTGCGTCTCCCTCTCTCTCTTCCCTCTCCTGCTCATGCCCTGTCTCCCTCCTTCTCAAAAATAAAATAAAATATGGGGCGCCTGGGTGGCGCAGTCGGTTAAGTGTCCGACTTCAGCCAGGTCACGATCTCGCGGTCCGTGAGTTCGAGCCCCGCGTCGGGCTCTGGGCTGATGGCTCGGAGCCTGGAGCCTGTTTCCGATTCTGTGTCTCCCTCTCTCTCTGCCCCTCCCCCGTTCATGCTCTGTCTCTCTCTGTCCCAAAAATAAATAAAAAACGCTGAAAAAAAAAATTAAAAAAAAAAAAAATAAAATAAAAATATTAAAAAATTTACTTGTTTTTGAAGTTTATTTATTTATTTTTGAGAGAGAGAAAGAGCGCCCATGCATGCACATGGGAAGGGGCAGAGAGAGAATCCCAAGCAGGCTCCACACTGTCAGTGTGGATCCTGAACCGGGGCTCGAACTCACAAACCCATTGAGATCATGATCTGAGCTGAAACCAAGAGTCAGATGCTTAACCGACTGAGCCACACATGCCCCTTATGTGTGTGTGTGTGTGTTTTAAATGACTGTTGCACCAGGAACATTGCTGCAACCCATTACTTGGACAGTAGTGGGTTGCAACCCACTACATGGGGCAGGTTTGTTTATTTTATTTCCAAAGACACTGGTGTCAAGAAATGTTGGTTTGGTTGAAACATTTAGTTGATATTTATAGGTGACACATTTCTCTAATATATCCACTTTGAAACCATTTATAACCATTATCTCTCACCTTGGGATATGGAAATAGCCTTCTAATGATTTCCATGCCTTCCTTATTTTTAATGCTAAAGTGCTCTCCTTCAATCCGAGTTACTGTCCTAAAAATGAAATTTGAACCTCTCATTTTAAAGCCATTTAGAGATGTTTTGCTGAGGATGAAGGGGGCCTTGCTTGCCACATTCTATAAGATTTGCCTGACCAGGGCTCTGCCTGACTCTTACCCCAGCCCTTGCATTCTCTCCCCCAATAATATGTGACAGTCACACTGAACTTCCTTGAGTTTCCTGGGTACGCCATGTTTTCTTTAACTCTTCGATCTTACATAACACATGTTATTTAGTTTGCTGACAGCACCATTTTCTTTCCATCTATCCTTGTCATCCAGTTGCCTCACAGAGATCCAAGATCCAAGACAGTTGTCAAATGTGGCTAGGTATGGCTGGGAAACTAAGGAGGGAGTGACTGTCTGTGTTTACAGACGATGGTTAGATTTCATCATTAAGTGACAAGTGATGTGTGAAAATAGCTCACGGTCACTTTTCCTAAATGTAGCAGGCAGAAATTGTGGGACTCAATTATTGAATAAGTTGATCAATAAAGAACATTTCTTTTCCTGTTTTAAAGATAATATTTCTGAAGCAATAATCCAAAACAAACAAACAAAAAAGGTTATCACTCTTAAGCACTTCTGGAGACAAATACTTCAAGAGTGAAAATAATGAAGTCAAAGAAGGAAGAGGTCTTCTGGGCTCTGGTAGCTAAGGCAGAGGTCCTGGTGGGACTAGGGCATGAACTCTTTTCTTTGTTGCCTGTTCCCCTACCCAAAGATGGCTAGTAATTAAGAAGTCCCTGCTTCATACTTCCTAGGGGATTTGTCCCAGGGAGGTTTGAAATTTACTTTGTTTGTTATTACTGTCCTCCCCCACCATGTAGGTTCCACTGGGACCCATTGTCCCGCAGGCCCAGGGAGTCAGAATGAGAGAAGTGAGAAAGGACAGCGTAGATTCAGGCGATGACTACAATCTGAATCTCTATGAGTTTATAATGAATAAAAGAGCGAGGGGTCTTGGGCCAAAGCCCTGAAGTCTCCTTGAGACATACGTGATAAGTTAGGCTGGAGGGTATATGTCTTAGGCTTCTTCCAACCTTAGCATTCATATTACTGAGGGTTTTTTTTTTTTTTTTTTTTTTTTTTTTCAACGTTTTTAATTTATTTTTGGGACAGAGAGAGACAGAGCATGAACGGGGGAGGGGCAGAGAGAGAGGGAGACGCAGAATCGGAAACAGGCTCCAGGCTCCGAGCCATCAGCCCAGAGCCTGACGCGGGGCTCGAACTCACGGACCGCGAGATCGTGACCTGGCTGAAGTCGGACGCTTAACCGACTGCGCCACCCAGGCGCCCCATTACTGAGGTTTTATGATGTGACTCTATGGGATTGTTCTTCAGGCAGTCTAAAAATTAAGAAAACCTGCTCAACATTCTAGAAATAGCTTGATTAGTATCACCAGATTCCATCTCATTATTAAAAATAGTATCTATAAGTATTTCACAACCGAGTCCTCTATGTTTCGCGAAGGGTTTTCTCAAAAGAGATTTCATTTTATAGTAGCTTTGTGAGGTAGTCAGGGAGAAGGCGGTATTGGCATTTTAAAGGTGAAGCACGTAGAATGTGAGGGGTAGGTAAAGTTCATATGGCTCTTCAATGGCAGCATTTGTAACTAATATCTGACTGAGTTGTTCTCCTAATCAGGTATTTTATAGAATAGATGGACCCTACTTGTTTCTCAGAGAAAGGAATTCCTGAAGAGTCGGAGATGGATCCTCCCCCCACTAATATGTAGTAACAGATCTTTCCTGTGTCCAAGTGTGAAAACACATGCATATGCCTGTTTTAGCCCCATGACCTTGGTGAACAGCCTGCAGTGAGTGCACTCTTCTCTCTCTTCAGGGTTAGGAGATGTTTTTCTCATCCTGAAAAGCTCTTGGTTTTTCTTGTCAATCCTGACTCACACTGTGAGAAGGGTGTCTGGAGGAGACCAGAAACTAGAGCCAAGAGATTGGAAATTATCCTCATTCTTTTTGCTCTTCCATGATCTCTCAACTTCCGCTTCCATCTCATTTCTTCCTGCATCAATACTGATATTTTGTGGGGCAAATATCTGATTTTTCTGTGTGGGGTAAATCTTAAGGAAAAAAATGACACCACTGTTGTTTGGGTAGATGAGTGTAAGCCATATAGCAGGATATCTTTTTTTTTTTTTTTTTTTTTTTTTTAATATATGAAATTTACTGTCAAATTGGTTTCCATACAACACCCAGTGCTCATCCCAAAAGGTGCCCTCCTCAATACCCATCACCCACCCTGCCCTCCCTCCCACCCCCCATCAACCCTCAGTTTGTTCTCAGTTTTTAACAGTCTCTTATGCTTTGGCTCTCTCCCACTCTAACCTCTTTTTTTTTTTTTTTCCCTTCCCCTCCCCCATGGGTTTCTGTTACGTTTCTCAGGATCCACATAAGAGTGAAACCATATGGTATCTGTCTTTCTCTGTATGGCTTATTTCACTTAGCATCACACTCTCCAGTTCCATCCACGTTGCTACAAAAGGCCATATTTCATTCTTTCTCATTGCCACATAGTATTCCATTGTGTATATAAACCACAATTTCTTTATCCATTCATCAGTTGATGGACATTTAGGCTCTTTCCATAATTTGGCGATTGTTGAGAGTGCTGCTATAAACATTGGGGTACAAGTGCCCCTATGCATCAGTACTCCTGTATCCCTTGGATAAATTCCTAGCAGTGCTATTGCTGGGTCATAGGGTAGGTCTATTTTTAATTTTCTGAGGAACCTCCACACTGCTTTCCAGAGCGGCTGCACCAATTTGCATTCCCACCAACAGTGCAAGAGGGTTCCCGTCTCTCCACATCCTCTCCAGCATCTATAGTCTCCTGATTTCTTCATTTTGGCCACTCTGACTGGCGTGAGGTGGTATCTGAGTGTGGTTTTGATTTGTATTTCCCTGATGAGGAGCGACGTTGAACATCTTTTCATGTGCCTGTTGGCCATCCGGATGTCTTCTTTAGAGAAGTGTCTATTCATGTTTTCTGCCCATTTCTTCACTGGGTTATTTGTTTTTCGGGTGTGGAGTTTGATGAGCTCTTTATAGATTTTGGATACTAGCCCTTTGTCCGATGTGTCATTTGCAAATATCTTTTCCCATTCCGTTGGTTGCCTTTTAGTTTTGTTGGTTGTTTCCTTTGCTGTGCAGAAGCTTTTTATCTTCATAAGGTCCCAGTAATTCACTTTTGCTTTTAATTCCCTTGCCTTTGGGGATATGCCGAGTAAGAGATTGCTACGGCTGAGGTCAGAGAGGTCTTTTCCTGCTTTCTCCTCTAAGGTTTTGATGGTTTCCTGTCTCACATTCAGGTCCTTTATCCATTTTGAGTTTATTTTTGTGAATGGTGTGAGAAAGTGGTCTAGTTTCAACCTTCTGCATGTTGCTGTCCAGTTCTCCCAGCACCATTTGTTAAAGAGACTGTCTTTTTTCCATTGGATGTTCTTTCCTGCTTTGTCAAAAATGAGTTGGCCATACGTTTGTGGGTCTAGTTCTGGGGTTTCTATTCGATTCCATTGGTCTATGTGTCTGTTTTTATGCCAATACCATGCTGTCTTGATGATGACAGCTTTGTAGTAGAGGCTAAAGTCTGGGATTGTGATGCCTCCTGCTTTGGTCTTCTTCTTCAAAATTACTTTGGCTATTCGGGGCCTTTTGTGGTTCCATATGAATTTTAGGATTGCTTGTTCTAGTTTCGAGAAGAATGCTGGTGCAATTTTGATTGGGATTGCATTGAATGTGTAGATAGCTTTGGGTAGTATTGACATTTTGACAATATTTATTCTTCCAATCCATGAGCAGGGAATGTCTTTCCATTTCTTTATATCTTCTTCAATTACCTGCATAAGCTTTCTATAGTTTTCAGCATACAGATCTTTTACATCTTTGGTTAGATTTATTCCTAGGTATTTTATGCTTCTTGGTGCAATTGTGAATGGGATCAGTTTCTTTATTTGTCTTTCTGTTGCTTCATTGTTAGTGTATAAGAATGCAACTGATTTCTGTACATTGATTTTGTATCCGGCAACTTTGCTGAATTCATGTATCAGTTCTAGCAGACTTTTGGTGGAGTCTATCGGATTTTCCATGTATAATATCATGTCATCTGCAAAAAGCGAAAGCTTGACTTCATCTTTGCCAATTTGGATGCCTTTGATTTCCTTTTGTTGTCTGATTGCTGATGCTAGAACTTCCAGCACTATATTAAACAGCAGCGGTGAGAGTGGGCATCCCTGTCGTGTTCCTGATCTCAGGGAAAAAGCTCTCAGTTTTTCCCCATTGAGGATGATGTTAGCTGTGGGCTTTTCATAAATGGCTTTTATGATCTTTAAGTATGTTCCTTCTATCCCGACTTTCTCAAGGGTTTTTATTAAGAAAGGGTGCTGGATTTTGTCAAAGGCCTTTTCTGCATCAATTGACAGGATCATATGGTTCTTTTCTTTTTTTTTGTTAATGTGATGTATCACGTTGATCAATTTGCGAATGTTGAACCAGCCCTGCATCCCAGGAATGAATCCCACTTGATCATGGTGAATAATTCTTTTTATATGCTGTTGAATTCGATTTGCTAGTATCTTATTGAGAATTTTTGCATCCATATTCATCAGGGATATTGGCCTGTAGTTCTCTTTTTTTACTGGGTCTCTGTCTGGTTTAGGAATCAAAGTAATACTGGCTTCATAGAATGAGTCTGGAAGTTTTCCTTCCCTCTCTATTTCTTGGAATAGCTTGAGAAGGATAGGTATTATCTCTGCTTTAAACGTCTGGTAGAACTCCCCTGGGAAGCCATCTGGTCCTGGACTCTTATTTGTTGGGAGATTTTTGATAACCGATTCAATTTCTTCGCTGGTTATGGGTCTGTTCAAGCTTTCTATTTCCTCCTGATTGAGTTTTGGAAGAGTGTGGGTGTTTAGGAATTTGTCCATTTCTTCCAGGTTGTCCAATTTGTTGGCATATAATTTTTCATAGTATTCCCTGATAATTGTTTGTATCTCTGAGGGATTGGTTGTAATAATTCCATTTTCATTCATGATTTTATCTATTTGGGTCATCTCCCTTTTCTTTTTGAGAAGCCTGGCTAGAGGTTTGTCAATTTTGTTTATTTTTTCAAAAAACCAACTCTTGGTTTCGTTGATCTGCTCTACAGTTTTTTTAGATTCTATATTGTTTATTTCTGCTCTGATCTTTATGATTTCTCTTCTTCTGCTGGGTTTAGGCTGCCTTTGCTGTTCTGCCTCTATTTCCTTTAGGTGTGCTGTTAGATTTTGTATTTGGGATTTTTCTTGTTTCTTGAGATAGGCCTGGATTGCAATGTATTTTCCTCTCAGGACTGCCTTCGCTGCGTCCCAAAGCGTTTGGATTGTTGTATTTTCATTTTCGTTTGTTTCCATATATTTTTAAATTTCTTCTCTAATTGCCTGGTTGACCCACTCATTCGTGAGTAGGGTGTTCTTTAACCTCCATGCTTTTGGAGGTTTTCCAGACTTTTTCCTGTGGTTGATTTCAAGCTTCATAGCATTGTGGTCTGAAAGTATGCATGGTATAATTTCAATTCTTGTAAACTTATGAAGGGCTGTTTTGTGACCCAGTATATGATCTATCTTGGAGAATGTTCCATGTGCACTCGAGAAGAAAGTATATTCTGTTGCTTTGGGATGCAGAGTTCTAAATATATCTGTCAAGTCCATCTGATCCAATGTATCATTCAGGGCCCTTGTTTCTTTATTGACTGTGTGTCTAGATGATCTATCCATTTCTGTAAGTGGTGTGTTAAAGTCCCCTGCAATGACCACATTCTTATCAATAAGGTTGCTTATGTTTTTGAGTAACTGTTTTATATATCTGGGGGCTCCGGTATTTGGCGCATAGACATTTATAATTGTTAGCTCTTCCTGATGGATAGACCCTGTAATTATTATATAATGCCCTTCTTCATCTCTTGTTACAGCCTTTAATTTAAAGTCTAGTTTGTCTGATATAAGTATGGCTACTCCAGCTTTCTTTTGGCTTCCAGTAGCATGATAAATAGTTCTCCATCCCCTCACTCTCAATCTAAAGGTGTCCTCAGACCTAAAATGAGTCTCTTGTAGACAGCAAATAGATGGGTCTTGTTTTTTTATCCATTCTGATACCCTATGTCTTTTGGTTGGCGCATTTAATCCATTTACATTCAGTGTTATTATAGAAAGATACGGGTTTAGAGTCATTGTGATGTCTGTATGTTTTATGCTTGTAGTGATGTCTCTGGTACTTTGTCTCACAGGATCCCCCTTAGGATCTCTTGTAGGGCTGGTTTCGTGGTGACAAATTCCTTCAGTTTTTGTTTGTTTGGGAAGACCTTTATCTCTCCTTCTATTCTAAATGACAGACTTGCTGGATAAAGGATTCTCGGCTGCATATTTTTTCTGTTTAGCACACTGAAGATATCGTGCCAAGCCTTTCTGGCCTGCCAAGTTTCAAAGGAGAGATCAGTCACGAGTCTTATAGGTCTCCCTTTATATGTGAGGGCATGTTTATCCCTTGCTGCTTTCAGAATTTTCTCTTTATCCTTGTATTTTGCCAGTTTCACTATGATATGTCGTGCAGAAGATCGATTCAAGTTACGTCTGAAGGGAGTTCTCTGTGCCTCTTGGATTTCAATGCCTTTTTCCTTCCCCAGTTCAGGGAAGTTCTCAGCTATAATTTCTTCAAGTACCCCTTCAGCACCTTTCCCTCTCTCTTCCTCCTCTGGAATACCAATTATGCGTATATTATTTCTTTTTAGTGTATCACTTAGTTCTCTAATTTTCCCCTCATACTCCTGGATTTTTTTATCTCTCTTTCTTTCAGCTTCCTCTTTCTCCATAACTTTATCTTCTAGTTCACCTATTCTCTCCTCTGCCTCTTCAATCCGAGCCGTCGTGGTTTCCATTTTGTTTTGCATTTCATTTAAAGCGTTTTTCAGCTCCTCGTGACTGTTCCTTAGTCCCTTGATCTCTGTGGCAAGAGATTCTCTGCTGTCCTGTATACTGTTTTCAAGCCCAGCGATTAATTTTATGACTATTATTCTAAATTCACTTTCTGTTATATTATTTAAATCCTTTTTGATCAGTTCATTAGCTGTTGTTATTTCCTGGAGATTCTTCTGAGGGGAATTCTTCCGTTTGGTCATTTTGGACAGTCCCTGGAGTGGTGAGGACCCGCAGGGCACTTCCCCCGTGCTGTGGTGTATAACTGGAGTTGGTGGGCGGGGCCGCAGTCCAACCTGATGTCTGCCCCCAGCCCACCGCTGGGGCCACAGTCAGACTGGTGTGTGCCTTCTCTTCCCCTCTCCTAGGGGCGGGATTCACTGTGGGGTGGTGTGGCCCGTCTGGTCTACTTGCACACTGCCAGGCTTGTGGTGCTGGGGAGCTGGCGTATTAGCTGGGGTGGGTAGGCAAGGTGCACGGGGGCGGGAGGGGCAGGCTTAGCTCGCTTCTCCTTAGGTGATCCACTTCAGGAGGGGCCCTGTGGCAGCGGGAGGGAGTCAGATCCGCTGCCGGAGGTTTGGCTCCGCAGAAGCACAGAGTTGGGTGTTTGCGCGGAGCGAGCAAGTTCCCTGGCAGGAACTGGTTCTCTTTGGGATTTTGGCTGGGGGATGGGCGGGGGAGATGGCGCTGGCGAGCGCCTTTGTTCCCCGCCAAGCTGAGCTCTGCCGTCCGGGGGCTCAGCAGCTCTCCCTCCCTTTGTCCTCCAGCCTTCCCGCTTTCTGAGCAGAGCTGTTAACTTCTGACCTCCCAGACGCTAAGTCGCGCTTGCTGTCGGAACACAGTCCGCCCGGCCCCTCCGCTTTTGCCAGCCCGACTCGGGGGCTCTGCTTGGCCGGCGAGCCGCCCCTCCACCCCGGCTCCCTCCCGCCAGTCCGTGGAGCGCGCACCGCCTCGCCGCCCTTCCTACCCTCTTCCGTGGGCCTCTCGTCTGCGCTTGGCTCCGGAGACTCCGTTCTGCTAATCCTCTGGCGGTTTTCTGGGTTCTTTAGGCAGGTGTAGGTGGAATCTAAGTGATCAGCAGGACGCGCGGTGAGCCCAGCGTCCTCCTACGCCGCCATCTTCCGGAACTCCTAGCAGGATATCTTGAGATGAGGTAATATTGTGACCCGGGGGAGGAATTCTGGACAGTCTGTAGTGCCGTATCTGAAAATCAATACAATAGATTTAGATAAGGGAGCTATGATTTGGAAGGCCTCGGTGTCAGTGAATGTTTCAACCTCCACTATTTTCGGTGAATGCTGAAACAAATAAGAAATCCCTTGGGTTGTTATAAATTTCTTTCCCTTCCTTCCTTCCTCCCTTCCTTCTTTCGTCAGTGTCTGTCTCTGTCTCTGTCTGTCTCTCTCTTTCGTCACATTGTTCTAGATGCTAGTGTTTGGCTGTGAACAAGATAGAACCTCCCCCTATCCTTAAAGTCTAGCAAAGAGAAAATAATCGCTATTTAATGGACTGGAGGGTGAATTACTAGGTGACAGGATGGAATGAGGTGGAGACAGCATGTGTCAGGGAATGGAAAATGTGATGTCATATGGTGGGTGACAGCAGGATGCCTTTGAGAAAATGAGAAATACTTGGCACAGCTGGAGTGGAGAGAGGGCTAGACATGAGCTAATTGATCTGATGAAATAGGGTCTTGTGGGTCATGTAAACCGGTTTGGACTTTATGTTAAGGGAAAGAGGAAACTCTTCAATTAGAATAGTGACACAAGCAGGTTTGACTTATAAAAAGAATGATTCTGGATAATGTCAATGGGATGGAAGGGAGTGAAGGTAAACGTGGAGAGACCAGACTTGTTGTGATGGTTCAGTTGAGGAAAATGACCTGAATGGCGGCTGTGGGATATGTAGCCCACATAAGAGAAGTGTATGTACGTGGGATATGTATACGAGAAGTGAGAAGAAAGGGAGACTGGTAACATACAGTAAATGCATAAGGAGCAGGAAGAGAGGAAGGAGTCAAGGATGGCTCTCAGGTTTGACTCGAGTACCTTGTAGGCGGTACTGTCAGTCACCGAACTAGAGCTACTGGGAGTGGAGCCCCTCTGGGTCAAGGAAGACAATAAACTAAATTTCACAAAGATTGGTTTCAGAGTAACAATGAGCCATGCAGGAAGATGGCCATCAGAGAGCTGAACACCCACGTCTATAGCCCAGACGAGCTATATGGGCTGGATAAATACATTTGGGATTCACTGTCATATTTAGGGGAAGTGTAGGAGGATTCTGAGGACCACCAATATTCAAACGATGACTGAACAGGAGACGTTCTCTAAGGACTCTGTGAAGGCATTCCAAGGGAGATAGGAGAAACATGAAACTGAGGTGTCACCACAGCCAAGAGATGGGAGAGTTTTAAGAAGGAAGAAGTGACGATTAGTTTTAAATGTGATATGTTATCCGATTTAGAGACTTGGAGGCCATTGGAGGCTTGTATTTTCAGTAGAGTCAGCTGCCACCTGTGCCTATATTCTCACTCATCCACCATTTGACAATAGGCCACTTGCAATGGAAATATATTTCTTTTTTTTTTTTTTTTTTATTTTTTTTTTTCAACGTTTTTTATTTATTTTTGGTACAGAGAGAGACAGAGCACGAACGGGGGAGGGGCAGAGAGAGAGGGAGACACAGAATCGGAAACAGGCTCCAGGCTCCGAGCCATCAGCCCAGAGCCCGACGCGGGGCTCGAACTCACAGACCGCGAGATCGTGACCTGGCTGAAGTCGGACGCTTAACCGACTGCGCCACCCAGGCGCCCCTATTTATTTCTTATACTTGGATTTTAGGGTCTGTTATTTTCTTCATAAATATAATGGAGTCACAGAATGACAGAGAGGAACCAAACTGTCATCTCAGAGTTCCTCCTTCTGGGCCTGCCCATCGAACCAGAGCAGTGGAATCTGTTCTGTGCTCTGTTCCTGGCCGTGTATGTTACCACCGTCCTGGGGAACCTTCTCATCGTCGTCCTCATTCGCCTGGACTCCCACCTCCACGTGCCCATGTATTTGTTTCTTAGCAATTAATCCTTCTCTGACCTCTGCTTCTCCTCTGTCACAATGCCCAAACTGCTGCAGAACATGCAGAGCCAGGTCCCGCCCCTCCCCTATGCCAGCTGCCTGGCCCAGATGTATTGTTACTTGTTTTTTGGAGTTCTTGAGAGCTTCCTCATTGTTGTCATGGCCTATGGTTGCTATGTGGCCATCTGTTTTCCTCTGCACTGCACCACCATCATGAGCCCCAACCTCTGTCTCTCCTTGGTGGTGCTGTCCTGGGTGCTGACTACTGCCCATGCCATGTTGCACACCTTGCTCATGGCCAAGCTGTCCTTCTGTGCCGACAACATAATCCCCCACTTTTTCTGTGATATGTCTGCTCTGCTGAAGCTGGCCTGCTCTGACACTCGAGTCAATGAGTTGGTGATATTTATCATGGGAGGGCTTGTTCTCGTCATCCCATTCCTACTCATCGTCATGTCTTATGCACGGATTGTGTCCTCCATCCTCAGGGTCCCTTCTGCCAGGGGTGTCCTCAAGGCCTTCTCCACCTGTGGCTCCCACCTCTCCGTGCTGTCTCTCTTCTATGGGACAGTTATTGGTCTCTACTTGTGTCCATCAGCTAATAATTCTGCTGTTGAGGAGACTGTCTTGGCCGTGATGTACACTGTGCTCACCCCCATGCTGAATCCCTTCATCCAAAGTCTGAGGAACAGAGACATGAAGGGAGCCCTGGGAAGAGTCTTTTGGAAAAAGAAAGTATCTTTCTCTCTAAAATGGTAACAATTTGGATTTTTACATTATTTAATTCAGTGGGTATAGTAATGTTGATAATGGAATATGACTCTAAATCAGTGTTTTTTCTCCCTTAATTTTAAAGCTATCAAATTTTCTGTTCAGATAAAACTCTATGCTAAAGGCAAATATGAAAATATGGTAACTACTTAGCTGCTTTCAGGTAGAGCTGGGGGCAGGAAACCAGTTTGATGTGAATCCATATTTCCCTTTTGCCAGGTGGAATTGAAGTTTGAAAATAAGACTTATATACCTTTGTGCAAAACATCTATTATTCATTTCAATTCCGAAATTGTCTTCTTCCAACATCACTGTCATCATTGCTTTTCTTCCTGCTCAAGAATCCTCAGTGATGCACTCAAGTGAAGAAAGAATAAAATCCAACCTTTCTTTCTCACAGAACACAAAGAATCCTGGAGTTCTCAACTTCTCTATACACCTCACTCTCCACTATGAATAAAAGCACTTCTTATTTCCTTCTCTCCATCCATATGCTCACCTCATTCTATCCTTTGATTTTAATTTTATTTTTTGAGCCAGATCAGAAAAATTGTTCTTTACAAAAGAGAATAAGTAGCAAACGCTTGTTGGGTGCTTCTGAGTGTGTCAGACGCTTTTCCAATCTATTAGTCTACCACCTCTATGATGCTGGTCCTATGGTCATCCTCATTCTATAGGTAAAATGATAGAAAGGTTAATTTACTGTCCAACATCACAAAAGAAGTTAAGATTGGAACCCAGGCAGTTTGGCGTGTAGCCCAAGATCCTCATGACTACACTATACTGCATCTTGAAACTGCCAAACTGTACTCCCTCCATTGTAGTGGTGCATTCTGTCCAGTTCTAGTCATTTGTCAGTAGATCATGCTTTCACATACTTCTTTCATGCCTTCATTTTTCTCATTGAATTATGATAATACATAATCATAAAGTATAGAACAAGAATTGTAAGCCCATATTCCAGTGGCCAAGCAGGTAATGTACATGAGTGTTAAGTAAGCCAGACGCTTAACGCAAGGACGCCTGGGGGGCTCAGTTGGTTAAGCATCTGACTCTTGATTTTGGCTCAGGTCATGATCTCATGGTTTGTGAGTTTGGGCCCTGCATCAGGCTCCATGCTGATAATGCAGAGCCTGCTTGGGATTCTCTCTCTCTCCCTCTCTCTCTCTCTTACCCTCTCACATGTGCACATACACACTCTCTCTAAATAAATAAATAAATAAAAGAAAAATCAACTGCAGAAATATGATCAAAGATTTTTTATTTTATTAATATATGGAATATGCCTCTATCATAACTCAAAAATATATGCCACTGGAGATGATACTTAAACTTTGATATTGAATAAATTATAAGTGAAAATAGAAATACTTAATTATTAAATACATTATTGTATTTTGTAACTCCTTTGATTTGGAAGCAAAACCTGGCATCTTTTCTTCTGAGCAAGATGTCAGTGTGAAGTCCTTTGTTTTATCTTGAATTGTTTAGTGGAGAATTTAGGATTGGGTCCATTAACTGGGAGTGATATTTAGATTTTTTTTTTCCTGTTTAATAATACAAGATCTGTTCACAACCACATGCACTTTGAATATGGATCAAATCTTTGTACAAACATTTATATAGTTAGTGTCACTTTTCTGGAGGCATAAGTAGAATTCTAATATTCCAATGTTGTCATAATATTTTTCAGTATTATGTTGCACAGTGTTCCATTAACTTGAATTTTTGCTCTTCATTTAGTGTATTAGTTGGGAAAGGTAAACTAATATGTTCATATAACATATAATGTTATTTTATTGTCATAAAATTGGGAATAAATGAACATTTTACAAGAACTCATCATTCAGCTCCTTAATTTTGTATATATAGAGCGGTCATTATTTTCATTCATGTAAATGTATTTTAACTATGGTGAGTAGTTTGCATTATTCTTTGCCAAATTATGTTTTCAAAGTACAGTTTTTTCAAAAGGAATCAGAATTGAATAATATATTTGTGCAATTATTTGTGACTGTATTTGCAGAGAAGTATTCACAATGTATTCAGACATGATTTGCATGTCAAGATAACCCCATGTATTGAATCAAATCTTCACAAGTGATAGGGGAGGTTTTTAAAAAATTATTGTGTAACATGAGTAACTCATTTTCTTTAAACATTTCCAAAACCTTTTTTGGTCCCATATCTGACCTCCACATAGTGCCAAAGGCTACCATATTGTTTATTCAATTTTTAAAGGTTTTTTTTTTTTAATGTTTATTGATTTTTGAGACAGAGAGAGACAGAGCATGAACGGGGGAGGGTCAGAGAGAGGGAGACACAGAATCTGAAACAGGCTCCAGGCTCTGAGCTGTCAGCACAGAGCCTGACGCGGGGCTCGAACTCACGGACCGTGAGATCATGACCTGAGCCGAAGTCGGCCGCTTAACCGACTGAGCCACCCAGGTGCCGCTGTTTATTCAATTTTTAAAGTGGAGCACTGGCCAGCTAGTTCAATTCATGGGAACGTATTCAGTTTATGATATAATTACTATTCTATTAAGCCTTTTAGTTTCGAAATTGTAGCATTGAAAAATATTATAATAAATGACTCAAGTTAGGTGTCATGGAAAATATTGTCACTTCAGATTTATTTTTTTTTAATTTTATTTATTTATTTTAAGTAATCTCTACACCCAACGTGAGGCTCAAACTCACAACCCTGAGACCAAGAGTCACATACTCCACCAACTGAGCCAGCCAGGCACCCTGGGTTTAATTTTTAAAAACAAGTTTGATAATATCACCAATACTATCAGAGAGCAGTTTGTAGTAGACTTACTAATTTTGACCAGCTAACATTAAAATTTTGAAGTTTTGTTTCTCTAATAAATATATAACTAATTTCTTGATATTGTGTCAAATAGGGAATCTTTTCCAAAGTTTCTTTGGAAGGATCAAACTTTTTATCAACATCACAAATAAATATAGTGAATTCAGTGGTATTATTAATGTTTATATTCTCATGTGGCAAAGCACGAATGCTGCTTTCTGTTTGAAGCACATAATTTTTGCTAAATCCCAAAGACCGTCATTTACTACTCAAAATCTCTAAAAAGTGTGAAGCCCAATTGTTTCATTGAATACAACAGCATTGCACAATATCATTGTTCATTTTATAATCATATTGAAAAATGAATGAAAAACTTCAGGCTTCTTTTTGCTTCTTAAACTTTTCATATCATAACTTTTTTTCTACACTGATCGTTGTAAGATTCATTTAATGTAAAATAGGTTTGACACAGGTGCTCTTTGCTTGCTAATTAAACGTGTTGGGATACAGTATATTCCAGAATGAAACACTCGTGTTTTTTCCCCCCAAAATACAATTATTTTTCCATTTTTGGTATCTGCAGTGAATCCAGAAAATATTACCTTCTTCTGAGAAAAGCAATGCCAAGAAGGCAATGATACATGCTGACGAACTGGAGAGTTTATGCCGTGTCTGAAAGGACAAAGTGCTACCAAGCACAGGAGGTTGCTTTTGGGTGGGAATGTAGGCCCAGGACCACAATACCTCCCAGCTGTTTGACCCCATGTCTGATCTCTGTTAGTATAGATGCCCAACATTTTGTGTATCCAATTTATTAAGCAAAGCATTGTCCAATTCTTAGGAGGACATTCTGTTAAGCATAATTATTAAACTATTAACTATAGATTTGGATTTTTATGACAATCTTTCAACTTCTAGTGTTATGTCTTATAGGTAGCATATAGTTGGGAATATTTATTTTATCCATTCAGACATTGTATATCTTTTAGTTGGTGAGTTTATCCATTTACATGGATTCCACAGCATGGTGGCAATATGATACCGTGGCCACATAAGTTGAAGGTTCTTATTTGCAAAATTCTGGTATTAGTGTTAGTGTTACCTTATTTATTTTGAAGGTTTTTTGGTCAGGGAATCTTGCATTACACATACATGCCTTTCCTTCACCACGGATACATAAATTCATTCTGAGCTGGAGCTATGTCCTAATCACTCCTGTGTCTCCTATAAGATAATGCCTTGCATGTGGTAGAAAATTCCCAGTCTCCACTTCAGTCTCCAAAATTACCTCATGTCACCTTCTGGAAGGCTTTACCTAGAAGCAGTCTTCCCAGAGCCCCATGCATGTCCTTGTTCCTCAGGCTGTAGATGAAAGGGTTCATCATGGGGGTCACCACAGCATACATCACTGTGGCTACTGAGTCCTTCATGGAGTAGGATTGGAGAGGCTGCAGATATACCATACAAAGCGTCCCATAGAAAAGAGAGACCACAGCCAAATGTGAAGCACAGGTGGAGAAGGCTTTGTATTTACTAGAGGCTGAAGGTATTTGGAGGATGGTTCTGACGATACGAATGTAGGATATCATCATGAACCCAAAGGGGGTGAGGAAGATAAAGATGCCTGTGGTAATCAGCACTATGTGAATGATCTGGGTGTTGGAACAGGCCAACCTCAGCAGAACATACATCTCACAGAAGATGTAGTGGATCTTCCGGGAACCACAGAAGGTCACCTTGGTCATGAAGAGGGTGAGGGTGAGGCCATAGAGGAGAGAAAGTGACCAACACAAGGTGAGGAGCAAAATACAGAGCCCAGGGCTCATGGCTGTGACATAGTGGAGGGGGCGGCAGATGGCCACATAGCGGTCATAGGCCATTGTGGCCAGGATGAGATTGTCCAGTGTCACCAAGGAGACCAGGAAGTAGAGCTGCGTCAGACACCCCGCATAGGAGATGGCTTTGTTCTGGGACTGAAGGTTCACCAACATCTTGGGGATTGTGTTGGTGACAAAGAAAAGGTCGGTGAAGGAGAGGTTGGCCAGGAAGAAGTACATGGGAGTGTGCAAGCGGGGGTCAAAGCTGATGGCCAGGATGATGAGCACATTTCCCACCACTGTGACCAGGTACATGGATAGGAACATCCAGAACAGGACTTGCTGCTGCTCAGGACTCTCTGAAATCCCCAGGAGTAGGAAGTCAGAGATTCTAGTCTGGTTGCCTCCATCCATTTCCCCAACTGTCTACAATATCAATACCACCAAATGTCTGCTAAGTGTCCTCTATTGAATAAGTACATTCAGGTGAGCAAAACAAATGATTTTCTTAGCATTAAAAATATCTTAGTTTTATAAAAATATCATTAAAATAGACTCAATTTTATAATTTTTTTAAACAAGAAAGAAATAACAGACACAGAAACAGAACATGGAAAATGTTTATGAACCTTAATCATTCCAGCAACTGCTAATTTGGCATACTCAATGTTCTAGGAATTATGTGTGTCATATATGAAATCTTATTGTCTTAAATACTCTTGCGGTGCTTAAAGATGATATGTAGTGCATATTGCATAGGTGTTTCAATGATATTTTATATACATTATAAAAATGGGTATTACACAAGAGAACAAAAAAGAGTAAGTAAAAGTATTGGAAAAGAGAAAGAAAAATAATTATTTGCTGAAATGAGAATTTATCTGGGAAATCTAAGACAATCAATGGCTAGGCCATTAGGAATAAAAAGGGTTTACATTGGACTGGACAATCACACAATACGTGGACCCGAAACTAATGGCACTCATGTAGTCATATCATGTAGTTAGTAAGATTGCATTGTCAGAACACTTGAATTCCAGCCCGAGTGCTACCACCAGTCAGTTGTCTGGTAAATCATTCGTGCTCTTTAATAGCCCATTTCTTCATGTGAAAATTAAGTCACAATGTGCTTAACACAGAGCGCTTGTCTGCAGTGAGCAGTCAAGAAACACTACCTATTGTCATTACATGTAGACAATCATCAGAAGTAGGATAGAAGCTGAGGTGAAATAATTGCATCCACACTATCACCAAACAGATCTATGCATTGAGATGTTAACAGGAATCAGACTGGACCTTCACCATCTCCAGTGAGGCATGTTGTGTACATTTAAGAATAGATATACCATGGTACCAAACAGAAAGATAAATTTGTGGCACTGGTGCATATTCCCTTGAATTAATCTAAATTCAATGTATTGAAACATAAAATTCTAACACGGTTTTTAAGAAATAACAGATAATCTAAATGTCATCTACAAATAAGCATGAAAATAAGCTAAGAAAATGTAGAAAAAACAGAGTGAGGAGACACTTGCTCTGTGAAATATCCAGGACTCTAAAAATAAAAGAGTGTATTAAGGCTAGAATGAAAGATGAATAGTGTCATTGACTGATGAATAGATAAAGAAGATGTGATATATATATATATATATATATATACACACATATATATACACATATATATATGTGTGTATATATATATATATATACACACATAATATTCCATTGCATATATATATATATATATATACACACATATATGTATGCAATGGAATATTATTCCTCCATAAAAAAGAATGAAATCTTGCCATTTGCAACAACGTGGATGGAGCTAGAGAATATTATGCTAAGTGAAATAAGTCAGTCAGAGAAAGACAAATACTATATGATTTCACTCATATGTGGAATTTAAGAAACCAGACAAATGAGCAAAAGGAAAAGAAGAGAGAAAGAAAGAGACAAATTAGAAGACAGACCCTTAATTATAGAGAACTGCTGATAAGCAAAGGGGAGGTAGATGGGGCGATGGTTGAAATAGGTGATGGGGATTAAGGAATGCACTTGTGGTGAGCACCAGGGGTGGTATGGAAAGGTTGAATCACTATATTGTATACCTGAAACTAATAATACACTGTATGTTTACTAAATGGAATTAAAATAAAACTTAAAAAAATTAAAAAGGAAACTTCAAAAAAACATGTTCATAGAACTAAAGGAAAACCTGTTTAAAGAAGTAAAAGAAGGGGCTCCTGGGTGCCTCAGTTGGTTAAGTGTCCAACTTCGTCTCAAGTCATGATCACACTGTTCCTGAGTTCCAGCCCCACGTTGGGCTCTGTGCTGACAGCTCAGACCCTGGAGCCTGCTTCGGATTCTGTGTCTCCCTCTTTCTCTGCCCCTCCCCTGCTCGTGCTCTCTCTCTTTCTCTCTCTCTCAAAAATAAATACTGATTAAAAAATTAAAAACAATAAAGGAGTAAAAGAAGGTATTATGACAATGCCTATCAAATCAAGACTATCAAGAGGAGGAAGGAATTTTAAAACATAATCACAGGGAAATTGTGGAGTTGAAAAGTGTCATAATTAAAACAAAAAAGTCCCTGGAGGGGCTCAACAGTGAGTTCGAATAGCAGAAGGATTAGTAATCCTATAGATAGATTGATGCAAGCCGAAAAAAGAGAGAAAATGAAGAAAAATGAAGAGAGCCTCAGGGAAATGTGGGACACCATTAAGCACACCAACATATATGTGGCGGGAGTACTGGAACGAGGAAAGAGAGGAAAAGAGAGGAGCAGAAAAATGTTTGAAGACATAATTAGTGAAAACTTCCCAAATTTATTGAAAAATACTTACACATCTAGAAGCTCAACAAATTCCGAGTAGGATAAACAGAGAGAGACCCACAAACAGACTCACCACCATAAAAAATCTGAAAGGTGAAGACAAGGAGAAATCCTGAAAGCTGAAAGAAACAAATATCTATTTATACAGAAACCCTGATGACATTAACAGTTGACCTAGCAGAAACAATGGGGGCCAGAAGGCACTGGGATAATATATTTAAAGTTAAAACATGTCCAGTGAAGCTCCTTTTCAAAATGAAGACAGTATAAAATATTTCTCAGGTCAACAAAACTGAGAGAATTTGTTCTTACCAGTCCTGCCTTACTTACAAAAAATACTGAAGGAGGTTTTTGAACTGAAAGTAAATGACCCCAGTTGGTAATCTGCACACACACAAGAAACAAAGAATAGCGGTAAAGGCAGTTAGGTAAATATACAATACGGCTTAAGTGCTTATTTTCTCCTTTCTTGCCTTAACTGATTTATGAACCGAGTATATGAAATAATAGGTAATGGTATATTGTCAAGCTTATAGTGCATAGATATACAACATATTGTCAATAACAGGACAAGGGATGTCAGTGGGATCAAAGCTGTATTGACTAAGGAAATGACTATAGAAAGGTAAAGTCATAATTATGACAATATATTGTTGGGTTATATGCTTATATAAATATGTGTATATATATATATATGCTTATATATATACTGGGTTACATATCTCTCTCTATATATATAGATATAACATCTAACATTAATAGATGTTATACCTATAACAATAATAGTACAAAAAAGAGGGGAAAGGGAATAGATCTCCACAAGAATTGTTTCTATAGGTCACTGGAATTAAGCTAGTACAGATCTGAAGCTGCTTCTCATATGTTAAGGTGTATATAGGAGACCCTAGAGCAGCCACTAAAAAAAAAATCCAACTCTCAAAGAATATGGCTTCAAAAGCATTACAGAAATTAAAATTCTACATTAGACACTATTCATTTAATGGAAAAGAAATCAGTTAAAGGAGGAATAGAGGCACGACAAGACATGAGACATGTAGGAAACATTATTACTTTCTGGTCTTTGTGCTTTTATAGTTGCCCTATCCTACATTTTGCTTAAATGTCTGTTTCCCACAAGACTGTGAGTGCCTCAAGAACAGGGACATTTTCATCATTGTATCCCAGGGCCTTACATGGCACCAGACACAGCATAGGCTCAACGTATGAAGGTGGAACTGAACTGTACGGAGTATTAGGCATTCCATGCATTTGAAATGAATGAATGAAGTACAGTGATCGGCACCAGGAGCTTTTCAGTAACAGTACAGATAAAATGCAGTTGTTTGAAAAATCAACCAGCGTGCCAGGGTAAGTGGGCCTGTTCTGGAATTTCAATCTGGAATAAGATGAATTCAAAGTAGCAGCTAAACAAACACATGCAGATGTGCGGACAGGGAGTAACCCAGGGGATTAAAATAGCTCGGAGCTCCAGTTTAAGGGTAAGGGAGAAGGCCCAGCATTTAGCAAATGAACAGATTTGTTATCTTCACAAAATCCGATCCCCACATATCCAGTGTGGGTGGTACAGCGGGAGGATATTTTGAGTCAGAAGTTTGGGTCTAAGTGCTAGCTTAACACGTATGAGCAAACCACTACCTCCTACTGAGCACTGGCTAGAAAATGTGTTGTAAAATTTTGTATTTAGTTCACACAAAATCACAAATTGACTCTAATATTCCAATTTCTTGATAAGGTGGCTAAGACTTAGGTTAATGAGTTTACCAAGTTACAACCGGGAACTGATCAAGTGGAAATGCGAACCCCCTTCTTCTGTCTCCAAAGCCCACGTCCCAAGCAGTTTGCCACACTTGGAAGAAGACGAATAATGCCCACCCGAATGGAGGTTTGGAGAAAGAGATGAAATGCTGTACATGTGGAAGCACTTCTTCAGCCTAACTGGAAGTGATTGTAAAGGGAGCTCTATTCTGAACAATTTTCTCAAACTTCTATCTCCTACCTCCTCCAGTAGGAAACCCTGCTCTCAGGACAAAGAGGCATCAGGGGCCCTAGTCTCTTCCCCATCCTGGGCCTGGCTCTCCCCCCACCTCAAACAGAGCAGTCTCAGCCCGCCTATGTCTGCAGAGAGTGAGTCACACGCAGACTTGTTAGTGGCCAGCCCCTCGGTGCTGTCTACATGGGGGAGAAATGAGTGCCAGAATGTATCGTCTTGGGCTTCCCATACACGGGGTGTTATTTGTCCAAGTCAGCAGCTAGGGAGTAAACCAGAGACAAAGAGAAGAGCCAGGCTATCTCCCAGAGAAGCTAGTGCTCTGCCAGCGAAGAGGGGTGGGGTGTGGGGGTTGGGGGGGGGAAGGGGGAGTGGATTCCCTATCACAGAAGGCATTCAGACATTATCATGCAGGCGGAGTGGTTGTTGCAGAGCTGATTCAGCTTTTGTGGAAGTAGGTGAAGGTTAAGATCTCTTTTAACTGTAAGATTCCAAACCATAGAGTAATCATATGGTGGTTCTTCGGCATTTGCGTGAAAATGGAAGTACTCTTAGCACAGGCTCTAGAGACTTTCCGTTATACAACTTTCCATATCTGTGGTTTATTACCATATAATTCACCTATGGTTCAATACCATGAATGAGATAGTTCTCCTAGTACTTAAGGGAGAGTTTTCGCTGAAAAGATCTGCCCAAGGTCCTGGAGTGATTTGGTGGCAGGGACGAGGCTTTGACCAGGAGTTCAAGGCACATGTTTGCTTTGTTAGCCTAGAAGTGGGAGAAGGTAGAAAGCCTGGAAACTTGAGGCTAGCAAAAGAAAGACTGCTTTCCTCTTAGAAAAACGGTTGACCGATAATGGGGAACTGATGGGCTCATTCCAGAGATCACTCCAAGAACCCCCAAATGGCCTAAAATGAAAAAGAGCACAGTGGTAACTCCCTGAGTGACCCCAGCCCTGAGCACACCAGCTACCCCCTCTGTTTCTGCCATGGAGACAAAGGCCTTCCATCTCCTTAGACCTCATCAGAAACAACGTCCCTCCACAGCCTATTTGCCTGGTTCAGGGCCCTCTGGGATATCTGCCACACAGAGGGGAAGGAAAGAAGCAGGGAAGAGCACTGGGGAAAGTCAGAGGACACCCAGAGGGAATACTATCTTTGCTTTCTTTTTTTTTTTTTTTTTAAATTTTTTTTTCAACGTTTTTTATTTATTTTTGGGACAGAGAGAGACAGAGCATGAATGGGGGAGGGGCAGAGAGAGAGGGAGACACAGAATCCGAAACAGGCTCCAGGCTCCGAGCCATCAGCCCAGAGCCTGACGCGGGGCTCGAACTCACGGACCGTGAGATCGTGACCTGGCTGAAGTCGGACGCCCAACCGACTGCGCCACCCAGGCGCCCCCTATCTTTGCTTTCTAGCGCTGAAGGAAAGTTCCCCCGGACACTTTAGTCTGCATCAGAATCTCCTGTGATACTTTAAAACAAACAGCTGCTTGGGGCGCCTGGGTGGCTTGGTCGGTTATGCGTCCGACTTCGGCTCAGGTCATGATCTCACGGTCCGTGGGTTCGAGCCCCGCGTCGGGCTCTGTGCTGACAGCTCAGAGCCTGGAGCCTGTTTCAGATTCTGTGTCTCCCTCTCTCTCTGCTCCTCCCCTGTTCATGCTCTGTCTCTCTCTGTCTCACAAACAAATAAACGTTAAAAAAAAAAAACCCAAAAAAAACCCCCAAAAAACCCCCAAACAGCTGCTTTTCTGGTCCCCTTCCTGGAAAGACTGGTTCTATTTTGAGAACCAAGTCCTTTTTTAGCAATCACCTGGTGATTCTGATTGTACAGAAATGCTGCTCTGAGTCTGTGGGTTCTGAACACTTGTATGGTCAGCTGGCCTCGGAGACAGAAACCCCTTTCCAGGATAACTCTGCAGGGAGGGGGAGGGTGTAAGGGTGGTATGGAAAAGTAGTCCCTCCTTGATGTTGGAAAACTGGCCTTTGGTACCTCTTCTGTTGCTCCCCAGCTGCAGGACCTTGAGGAGGGCATGCAACCTCCCCGAGCCTCTCCGTCCCACCCGTGAAGCCTTCCTCGCCGTCTCGGGAATGACATGCAACAGAGCTTGTGACAGCACTTTGAAAACTGGAGAGCACTGAAAAGATTGGAGGGGTTATTAGTTACCTTTAAACACTAAGAGGTTTGATTCTATGAAGATTCTGTCAAAGTTTGTGAGTCTGTTTGTGCGAGAGAAAATAGAGAAGAGGGAAGATAAGAAAGGAGGGAAAAAGAGAGAACATGAACCTGTGACATGCAGACCTTACCCACTGTCCTGTGCTGCTCTCAGAATTTTCTGGTTCTGCTGCCTCGTTTCCTCTCACATAGGGTATCAATTCGATCAAGACATAAAGGACCCTAAAACATTGCTTTCTGAGTAGGACTTGGCAATTTGTCCCGTTGGCTAAAGTGGGAAGGAGGATATTGGTGCCTGGACCTTCAGTCCCTGTAAAAGAGGAGACGGTATGGAAGGCCGTGGACGCCCTGATGACGATTCGGCATCTGGGAATTGAAGCCTGTGTCCCAGGTTCATGAAGGAAGGGGGTGTACTGGGAGCACACCAGGCCTACCTATCTGTTTTGGAGAGGCCTCGGGGAGGCAATCCCATGACAGCTTGTTGAGATGAACCTGGATAATTGCTCCAATGTTTGTACCTGTTAGAAAGGGTCTTGGGAAATGAGTCTTATTTACCATTATTTGAAAATTTCTGTAGGAATTTTGACAAACTGACAAAATATGAATAACCAGAACTTGCATAAAAAAAACACATTGCCAGCACTTCGCACGCCTCATGCTCTCTTGCAGTCACTGTTTCTGCAAAGAGTAACCACTCCTAATAGCATAATTTAGTTTTGCCCGTATTTGTACTTTATGTAAGTGAAAGCACATAGTTGTACTCTTTTGTGTCCGTTTCTTTTACTCAGCATCGTTTGTGATGTTCATCCATATTGCTGCACGTGGTTGTAGATTGCTCTGTTGTGTGACTATGCCACTGAAAGAAATCCATTCTACCTTGATGAGTTCTAGTAGTCTCTATTTCTGGCTACTGTGAACAGTGCAGCTACACATACTTCCTGGGCATCTATACTTTATGCGAAGTGATTTGTTGTTTTGACTTTATCATTTAGATCTGTTATTAATCTAGAATGGATTATGATATCTGGTGAGGTAGAAGTCAAGATATATTTTTTCCCACAAGTGTGGATATCCAACTAAATCTTTAAAAAAAAAGTTTTTAAAAAAATTTTTTAAATTTATTTTTGACACGGAGAGAGAGACAGAGCACGAGTGGGGGAGGGGCAGAGAGAGAGGGAGACAGAATTTGAAGGAGGCTCCAGGCTCTGAGCTCTCAGCACAGAGCCCTACATGGGACTCAAACTCGCAGACTGCGAGATCATGACCTGAGCCGAAGTTGGACGCTCAGCTGACTGAGCCACCCAGGTGCCCCTCCAACTGAATCTTAAACATGCTGTGTTTCTCCATTTTTTTTTTTTTGGCTCACTTTATTTTTATTTATTATTCTTTTAACTATTATTTTTTTCTTTCTCCAAATTTTATTTAAATTCCAGTTAGTTGACATACAGTGTAATATTTGTTTCAAGTGTAGAATTTAGTGATTCATCACTTACACACAACACCCAGTGGTTATCACAAGTGCCTTCCTTAATACCATCACCTATTTAACCCATCCCCCTGCCCACCTCCCCTCCAGCAACCATCAGTTTGTTCTCTATAGTTAAGAGTCTGTTTTTTGGTTTGCCTCTCTTTTATTTCTGCCTTATGTTCATGAGACCTAAATGGGAGACAGGAAACCATCAAATTCTAGAAGAAAATGCAGGCAGTAACCTCTTTGACATTGACCATAGTAACTTGTTTCTAGACATGTCTCCTGAGGCAAGGGAAACAAAAACAAAATAAACTATTGGGACTTCATCAAAATAAAAAGCTTCTGGGGCGCCTGGGTGGCTCAGTCCATCAAGTGTCTGACTCTCAGTTTCGGCTCGGGTCATGATCTCACGATTTTGTGAGTTTGAGCCCCGCATCAGGCTCTGTGCTGACAGTGTGGAGCCTGCTTGGGATTCTCTCTCTCCCCCTCACTCTGCCCCTCCCCTGCTCATGCTGTCTCTGTCTCTCTCAAAGTAAATCAATAAACTTAAAAAAATAAGTTCAATATTCAATATTCAATATTGAATATTTGAATATCAAAAATATTCAATACATAAATAAAAAGCTTCCACTCAGTGAAGGAAACAATCTATGAATGGGAGAAGATGTTTGTAAATGACATACTGGATAAAGGGTTAATATCAAAATATATAAAGAAGTTTTAAACTTAATATCCAAAAACAAATAATCCAGTTAAAAAGTGGGCAGAAGACATGATGACATTTTCCAAAGAAGACATACAGAGGGCTAAGAGACACCGATTTACTTCAAACAAATAATAAGGTGGGGTAGTCTTCAGAGTAGAAGTCTTTCACATCTTTGCTAGATTTATCCCCAAGCGTTTATTGCCTTTAATTAAATAATTCTCAGATTTCAATACTTACAGAAGAATAATAATCCATACCCACAATTATACTATGTTATTACATATTTACCAAGCTAGTAAAATGAATAACAATAGTGAAACATTATTGGTGGGACGATGGGTAAACAGTTACAGTTTCATGGAAAATGGGCAGTATAGGACAGAACTTTAAAACTATCCATATGTGCACGTGGATGGATTTATTTTTAAGAATGTAGGCTAAGAGAGTAAATCATATGAGAAAGTAATACTTGTGGAAATGATATTTTTTAATATTCAAAATTTTGAATTAATCCTCAAACAGCATAGTAGGGCAGCATTTGACAAAACTATGGTGTGAGGGTGTATTGACGTACCTCAGAAGGTATAATTATGACAAATGTGTAAACTGTGTTGTTACAAAGACATTCGCAGACAAAATATAAATATGGAAGAGTAACATAATTTAAGTTAAAAGCTGGAACTAAAAATATTGGTGAATATTTAAGCAGTGGAAGACGCACGTCTGTCGATGAATTAGGAGAGCATAAGGGAGAGTACAAACTTATGTATTTTAAGTTAGCTGGTGAATTTTTACTCTAAGTTTAAGTAGCCGGTAAGCATGGTTTCAAAGGTAGACTGAAATCATCCCTGCACATGAATCCCAGCAAGTAGGTGATTCTACATTAAACCCAAAATGTTCTTAAAAAGGGTGGTTGAAACACAGGATCCCATCTAGTTTCACAGAGCAGGCCATGGGTGACGCCTTAAGTTCTTGTGAGTGAATTTGCATTAACTACTGCTGCTCAGCTTTAATTTTAAATTTTTTTTTTTCAACGTTTTTTATTTATTTTTGGGACACAGAGAGACAGAGCATGAACGGGGGAGGGGCAGAGAGAGAGGGAGACACAGAAGCGGAAACAGGCTCCAGGCTCTGAGCCATCAGCCCAGAGCCTGACGCGGGGCTCGAACTCACGGACCGCGAGATCGTGACCTGGCTGAAGTCGGACGCTTAACCGACTGCGCCACCCAGGCGCCCCTCAGCTTTAATTTTAATAAGGACTACTGCCACGGCGGTTAACATTCATTGACAACATACTATAGCCTAGGGGCACCTGGTTGGCTCAGTCACTAGAGCGTGTGACTCTTAATCTCAGAGTCATCACATTCAAGCCCCATGTTGGGCATGGAGCCTACTAAAACAACAGCAACAACAACAACAAACAAACAAACAAACAAAACTATGTGCTAGGCATTCACCCTTTATATACTTATACGAATATCTCACCTAAATATCACAAACAATGCTTTAACATACATTACCATATTTAAACTTCCTGACAACACAATAAGGTAGTTTATATCTGCTTTGAAAGGTTAAGTGATTTCCCAGGGTCACACAGCTTACAAGCAGCAAAGCTAAGATTTGAACTTGCTGCAGTCTATCTATCTAACTGTAGAGCCAATGTTTACCACTTTGCTGTACTAACTTTTATTGTCAGAAGATAGTATGTAAGCTTACTGTAAGACAAATGGGGATCAAGGGAGCTGGCCATCAGAAATTGACTTCTACTGGAGGAGATATTATCTACAGTAAACACAACCTATGTCATTAAGCATGCAGCCAGATACCTAAAGGGAAATAGGCAAGAATAAAAAATAGTACCCCATGGTAGCTTTTTATTTTCTTATGGCATCTAATTGGTTAGGGTGTACCTTATTATACATGTATTTGTCAAAACTCTTGGTGACTTAGCTCTCCAAGTCCTTTTTGGTAAACTTGAACAATAATCAGTAAGTTATGAAAATATTGGCCTGAGTTGATCTTGGGAGCAATATAGAACAGTGTGGGCTGCAAACCATATTTGTTATGAACTGGTGAAGGTGGTCCTGAATGCTACAATAAATAAGTTTGAACTTTATTCTGCAGGCAGTATAAGGCCCCTGGAGATTTCTAATAGGGTGGTAGTCATATTCAATGAAGGTTAATATGATTGTGGTGTGCAGAATAGATGGAATGGGGAGAGATTAGGGACTGAGGAACATCTAGGAGGGGGTTTCAATCATTCAGCTAAGAGACTATGAACTGCCCATAAGATCATTCTTTCCTGGTCCCTAACTTTATGAGTGCAACCATTGCATTGGGGTTTAGCACATATTAATGGTGCCAGGCGTTGCGCCAAATGGTAAGCGTTGGTATTGCAAAGATGAAATTGACTTGGAAAAACTTTCCCCAAAGATAAAAATTAAATCTTCACGAAAGTAACAATTTTCATAATTTAAGATGTTAAGAGGGATGGGGGTCTCGGATGCCTGGTAAAATGTTACAGTAGGTCTACCCAAGGACTCCACCCTGTCAAACCCTTCCTTTCCAGTCCCGGGTTCTATTATCTCAGCATGGGGACTTCACAGATATGGGGATTCCCAGTGTCAAAAACACTGTTGGTAGGAATCCAAGTCACCAAGGTCACAGTGATGGTGGGGGAAAGTTATCTTTCCCTGAAGCTTATTCTTGGACACATACAATAGCACAACCAATATTTCCTTATTTTGGTCACGAGTTGTTTCAAAAGTATTCAAGTACATCCTTTATTATATTATAAATCTGAATCGCTGTGATTTTAGGGCATTATGATTGTAAGAAATTAAGTTAATGAATGATATTGGCCTGATGATGGGTATGTTTGGAGAAAGTCCTGTAGGTTAGGCATGAAGATTTCAAGTTCAGATCACAGGTCCTGAAAGTGAGGTCTCCATTTTCTCTCATTCTTTAGTGCTTATATGGTGAATGCAATTAAGTGGAGATCCCCATATTGGATGTGAAGTCACCACTGCTAAGGGGAAGGGATTTTGCTAACCCAAATTAGCTTTCTCAAGGAAGACTTGATGTCTCTGTTCCTCAAGCTATAGATAAAGGGATTCAGCACTGGGGTTACTACTGTGTACATCACTGATGCAACTGTGCCCTTCTCTGGTGAGCGGGTCGAGGGGGGACTGAAGTAAACACAAAAGGAAGTCCCAAAGAATAGAGAAACCACAGAGAGATGAGAGCTGCAGGTGGAAAAGGCTTTCTGCTTCCCCTGAATTGAGGGGATCTTCAGGATGGTCAAGAAAATATGTGTATAAGAGATTATCAGGCAAAGCACACAAACCAGTCCTGCAAGGCCCCCAACAGTGAAAATCACCAGCTCATTAATGAAGGGATCTGTGCAGGACAGACTCAGAAGTGGGTTGATGTCACAGAAGAAGTGTGGGATCTTGCGTTCGGCACAGAAGGACAGATTGTTCATCAAGAGTGTGTGTAGGAGGGAGTGGAGGGCATTCATAATCCAGGATGCAGAAACTAGGAAGACACAGAGCCCAGGGCTCATGACCATGACGTAATGGAGCGGGTAGCATATGGCCACATAGCGGTCGTAGGCCATGACGGCCAAGAGGAATGCCTCCAGCATCACAAACAGCATGAAAAAATACAGTTGCGATAGACACCCTGCATATGAGATGGCCTGATTCTGGATCCATATGTTTGCCAGCATCTTGGGGACTGTGGTGGACACAAAGCAGGCATCGGCAAGAGAAAGGTTGGCCAGGAAGAAGTACATGGGCGTGTGGAGGTGGGCATCAGCAATGATGGCCAGAATGATGAGGAGGTTGCCGCCCACTGTGACCAGGTACATGAACAGAAACAGCCCAAAGAGGACTTCCTGCTGCTCTGGCTGCTTGGAAAGCCCCAGGAGGACAAATGCTGAGATGCTGGTCAGGTTTTCCCACTCCATTTGTCGGTAAGCAGAAAGATGGATTAATTGAATGAAATTGGTAAGCCCTGGTTTGTGGACTTTGAAAATGATGCAGTATTCCAACGTTGATCTTCTAGTGTAAGATGGAATCATGAAATATCCAATATTTAACTGCTTACGATGCACAAAAATGGCAGTTTCATATAGTTCAACTGAATATTTGCAAATGCCTGTGCTTTCTGCCATGGGATACCAAAGATTTGTCTGCAACGGCGGGGGGGAGAGGTTTCTTTTTAAAAAGTTTTATTATATAAGCATGAATCCAATACATATGCTTTTTTATTATTTTAAGTAACATACTTTTTAAAATTCATGATATAAAGCTTTGACCTACATAATGAACTGTTTACAAAACTCATCAAGTATAAACAAAAGCTTGCCTTTGCTTGTTCTTAAGCAGTGAGGAGCTTTTAGTCAATCATTGTCGCCGATTTCTGTGCACTTTGTCCAGTCTTGCCTTTCTCCGACTGTGTTAACTAGTCCAGGAGTCAGCAAACCAGAAAACCAGAGCCAGATCCTCCTCACACACTTTTTTTGGCATGGACCTCAAGCTAAGAATGTATTTTACGTTTTTAAGGGTGGTAAAACCCCCCCACAAACCCCACAAACCTTAAAACAAAGAGGCAGATGCAACAAAGGCCATACGTGACCCCACAAAACCTAAAACCGTTGCAACCTGGCCATTCATAGTAAGTTTACCATCCCCTCTGCCAGACTGTAAGTTCTTGGACATCATGATGCAAACACTATTCACCTTTATACACTTAGCCTAATACATGCTTGCTGACACATAATAAGTGATCAATAAGTTTGTTGAATTTATGAAAAATTACTTGGTGTTCACTGGTATGGAGGAGTCATATCAAGTCTGGAACTAATGTTCTAGCTATTTAAGAAGTTCTGAAGAGGCAATTACCAGCACCTTGCGGGAAGAGACTTGAGCATGGGCTGTGGCAAAATAGGTATCATACTGACAAAATTCGTACGTCCCTTTAATCCTTAATATGAAGTCGTTCTCGAAAGTGACTTGCTAGCTAAGACTACTTCCCTAGCCAAATTGACATCTAGGTGTGGACATGTGACCAGCTCTTATTTGAGTGAATGAGGGATTTATCTTTTTTCTTCAGCTTGCTGTATTTGAAGAGCAACCAAAGTATAACATGCACACACACACACACACACACACACACACACAAATCATAGTATGTTATGAAGTGTTTGCATGTAGCAGTAGCAGGATCAATCATGTGTTACAGCTGCATCTTAAAGTCATTCATTTAAACATATAATTTGAGCAACAATACCATAACTGTATACCAATACATATACTTTGAAGCTAGGTGGGAGTTGTTTCTTCACAAAACTCTTGTGGTATTCATGTGGACATTGTGACATTAATCCATCCAAAGATTTCACAGGTCAAGTAAATCATTAGCATATTTCCCCAATATTTTGAAAAGCATGGCTATTGGAAAAAAAGGATTTGGAATTGGTGAAAAGCATACCTAATGCTGAAATCATTATCGCCACCAGCTGGTCTGGTGAGAAATCTGGGTGCCATTAGAGACCCATTTTTCTTCCTCCTCGCATGCATCCAAATACTACCAAATCCTGGTGATTTTACTTTGTTGATGTAACTAAAATTTACCCATTTCTCTTTATTTACCCACTGTCCTCAGCCCCAGCTGCCACTACCTTCATTCACGATACTCATTTATCACTTAAATATGGGCAGTCATTCTTGCCTACAGGCATACCCACCTGCCCTCTGGTTTCACTCCAGAGAGAATGGGCTTTCTACAAACCATATCTGATTTTGTCACTCTACCTGAAAAATCCTTCAGGGGTTTCTCATTACTTTCAGGATAAGCTCTACACATCTTCCTAGGGCCTGAAGACCCTTGATGTCTCCATTGATTCATGGACCTTCCTCTCCATTCTACATCCTATGCCCCACTTATACTTACAATTATTTAGAAGATCTAGATACTTTTTCACCTTTGGGATTTTGCCCATCTTATTTTCTTGTGCTGGAATAGTCTTCCCTCGGGTTTCAGCTTAGATGTCATTTTTTTTCTTTTCAAGTTTTAATTTAAGTTCTAGTTAAAATATATGGTAAACTTGATTTCAGGCATATATTTTAGTGATTCATCACTTACATATAATGTCCAGCACTCCTCACAAGTGCCCTTCTCAATACCCATTACCCATTTAGCCCACACCCCACCCACCTCCCTCCATCAACCCTCAGTTTGTTCTCATAGTTAAAAGTCTTTTATGGTTTGCTCCCTCCCCCGCTTTTTCCTTCCCATATGTTCATCTGTTTTGTTTCGTAAATTCCACATATGAGTGAAATCTTATGATATTGTCTTTCTCAGACTCATTTCGCTTAATGTAATACACTCTAGCTCCATCCACATTGTTGCAAATGGCAAGGTTTCATTCTTTTGATGGCCACACACACACACACACAACATCTTCTTTATCTATTCATTAGTCTTTTTTGAGGAAGACTTTCCTGACTTATTCTCTTGACAACAAACTCAGGTTCACGCCCCTTCCAGCCCTGTGCCTCCCCCATCACAGCATGTGTCACTCTGGACTGTGACCAACTATTTACTTGTCTGTGTTCTCCATTCTACTGTATCTTTGTGAGTAGCTCAAGAAAATGTCTATCTTGTTCATCTTGGAAATGTAGCATTAGCCCTGAGCCTGATACAAGATAGGTACTCAGTAAGTATATATCATGTGAATGAATAAGTCTCAAAGAAGTGCTGATGCATAGGGGCACTTGTACCCCAATGTTTATAGCAGCACTTTCAACAATAGCCAAATTATGGGAAGAGCCTAAATGTCCATCAACTGATGAATGGATAAAGAAGATGTGGTTTATATATACAATGGGATACTACTTGGCAACAAGAAAGAATGAAATCCTGCCATTTGCAACAACGTGGATGGAACTGGAGAGTATTATGCTAAGTGAAATAAGCCAGGCAGAGAAAGACAGATACCATATGTTTTCACTCATATGTGGATCCTGAGAAACTTAATAGAATACCAGGGGGGCGGGGAAGGGGGAAAAAAAGTTACAGAGAGGGAAGGAGGCAAACCATAAGAGACTCTTAAATACTGAGAACAAACTGAGGGTTGATGGGGGTGGGGGAGAGGGGGAGAGGGGAAAGTGGGTGATGGGCATTGAAGAGAGCACCTGTTGGGATGAGCACTGGGTGTTGTATGGAAACTAATTGGACAATAAACCAAATATATATTTTATATAATCTATAATATAATAGATCTGTATTCTATAAACTATATATATAATTATATATATAATAATTAATATAATAATTAATTAATTTGAGTTGATAAAGTTTTGGCCATGGGAATATGTAGGAAACATGGTTACAGAAAATAAAGATGTCAAACAAAGCAAATGCGCTCTTTCTAGGTAAAATTCTGGGAATGGAACACTGTTTTATCAGAGGAATTACATCACAGAAACAGTTTCCCACCAGGCTTCATTTTCCCTCCGAAGTGAAGCTTGTCCTATGAATTTGTCAGCCCTGGCGCCACCCACCGGAATTACTGTTCAGCTGGCATTGGTGGCACCTCCCTGACCATGGATATTTCCTACCACACTCTCTTTCTCTTTTATGCAGGTAGTGCGGGGCATGTTGCATGCTGCTCCCTCCCCCTCATTACAAATATCCATCAAAGGGGAAAATAGAAAGCCCAGAAATGGCACCGTAAAGATCAGATTTTGGTCTGCTAAAGGTGGCAGTGCCGACTGGCAAGAAAGGAAAGGGGGATTGGACAGATGGACTGGGGGTAGGCTTGTTGACTCTATGGGGTCAGTGAATTTAGATTCACACCTCACAGTGTTGACTGAAAACATGTCAGGTTGTTAAAGCATTTTACATAGATACAACTTAAGGCAACCAGCAGAACATACAGCATGATAGTTGTTCGATCTTGGGACAAGGGTGGCCTAGGTAAAAAGCAATGGAAGCAACAATAAAGGAAAAGAAAATAGGTTGAATCAAATTAAAATTCAAAATTCTCCTATTAAAGAAAAAGGCCACATGCAGAGTAAAAAAGGCAAGCAAAACGTGGGGAGCTATTTTCAGCATATATTATAGAAAGTATATTCTTAAAAGCACAATCATTAATTTTAATAACTAGGTAAGAGACAACACCCCCCCCCCCCCCCACCAAGAAAAATGAATAAATAACCACTAACCCTTAAGTCACATCCAGAAGGGGCAGAGACTGGACCTAGCCTCAGTGTTTAATTCCAAGACCTGTTCTTCCACTCCACTCACCACAGTTTGTCTGCTCACAGGTGACATCTGCAAGGTCGTCTGCTTGTGTGCCATTGGCCAAAATGTGATCCTGACAGGTGGTGTTCCCTCCACTTTTTCCCAAGAGTTCCCACACTACTCAGGGCCTATGTTTACTAGATTCTTTATTCACCACACCCTTAGACAGAGCTCTCCGTGTAGTGGGGGGAGTAGTGGGGCTCAGTGCGTATTTGTGCATAGCGGCAGTGGTTGGCCCCTTCTAACCACAGCAACTTCTGTGTTCCCTGGCCTCCATACCTGTTGCTTTTTCCACTGCTTGGAGCTGACCTCACCTCTCCCTCACTCAGGACAGAGGTTGCTCATTGGCTTAAGGCAGATCGAAAGGGCCTCAGAATCTCCACTCCTGTCAGTCTTGTCTCTTGACAGTTTCTGCCTCAGCAGAAACAGAAACCTAGGCCCTAACTCCCCCATCAGTTTTCCTCTTAGCTCCCTAAGTCACAGATCAGAGACTGGGCTTTTTCTTTTCTTTCCATGTTTGCTATAGTTTACCCCCAACTTTGGGGTAATCTCTTGCTGTGTAAGACCCAACACTTCATCCAGACGTAAAACTCATTCAGAGTATAGTCTTTCCTTGTCACATGGGGCCAGTGGGCATTTCTCCAGGCTTGTTATAAAATATAACTCCTGCGACTTGAAACCAATTTGTTCTCATATTAGCTCATTTTAACTGTGTGCTTTTTTTAAGACATAAATTTTCTATGATTGATTGATTATAATTTGAACTTAACTTGGAAGCCCTCTGGACAGAAGTTCACATTGGAAAATGGAAATGAAATTTAGAGAATCTGTGCTCCCCACAGGTGAGGAAAGGAACATCCAGGGTGGAAAGAAGTAAAAGTTACAAGGTTAGAAACAGGGAATCAGACGGTAGTTGGTTGATCAGCAAGTCCTGATCCAACTCCTATGATGTCCAGCTCCTATTCCCATATTGGTCCTAAATATAACAATTTAATCCCAGCTCCCAGGATAATCTATATTTTGTTGGCTAGTGTGCTTATTAAAAAATCCAGAAGAATAAGCAGGAAACCAATAATAGTGATTACTTATTAGAGGTATGGGTATTGGGTGGATGAGACATAGGAGAGGGAGAGAGATTTTCATGTACACTTTTTAGCTCATTTCAAAGTTTAAACCATGTGAATGTACTACCTATTGAAAAATAAATTAATTGATATTTCCCTTCTCCAAAACCAGACAATGGGCTCACAAAATGTATAAAATGAAAGATAATGCAGTATTATGCAGCCTCTCTTTGCTAGAGATTCTGTAAATAGCAGAGAAACTTGTTTGGTTGGAGCCACATCCGTTTAATGCTTTAATGTGGTGGGTGGACATGAATGTGTATGTTTGTGTATTTGTGCATGTGTGTGGGTGTGTGAGTGCATTTGTGTCTCCTGCAGAGGCTAGAGGTTGAGTGCATGGGATCATCACGGAATTATTTGGAGACAAGTCACTGCTGGTTCCTGTGCTCTGTTCTGCTTATAGCACAACGACTCCCACTGTCTGTAAGAGTCTAAGGACCTGGGGATCTGCCGCTAACGCAGTATCTCACTGTTGTTACAGGGCTGTTTGTGAGAGACGCGCAACCAGTTGACTGCAGTGTGGGATGGGCGCAGAAGAAAGGGGGAGAAAAGAAGCAGAATGGAGTCTCTTAGGTCTTACCTGGTTCTTGACAATCCCTGAGGGTGTTACCAGCAGGCTTTCATCTGGTTTGCATACATCTTTCCCCTTGTGGGTGGTCAGAAGAGGGAGACAGGAACATCTGGTAGAGGCACCAAAAGGAAATTTGCTTCATGCTCTGGATGTGTTGAATGATTCTTGCCATCACTGCATCTGCTGAATTTTCTCCTTTTTGTCTCACAATATTAGAAACCTTTTAAATTTTGTCCATTCTGAGAAAAAGGGACAAGATTTCCAGGTTGACTATGACTATGCCAACATATGTCATCCTGGGATGCTGCATTCACAGAACACCACATGGAGCCTAATAACCACCACATAACATCCCTTTTCTATTGATTTCAGAATTTGCTGCTAATGTCTGCCCCTTTTACTTGTTCATAGGACCCATGAGAAATGTGTTCTAGTAACTTTATCAGCATCCTTGGAATTAAAATTCTGCTTTTCTTAGCTGTAGGTTGGACCAATCTCAAGACGCATTAAGTTGAAGATAATTAATTCTGTGAAGTACCCCAAACCCCAAAAGATTAAGAATCCAGTGTTGTGTCCTTGCCATAGCTGATCTGGGAGAGGCTAAGGCATTAAGGACCTGCCATTCACCTCTGTGGTCTGAGCACGATCCTAGCATTTTACTTGCCAGCAGCACATGGAGATCTTTCAAGGCTTGCCGCAACCATCAGAGACTACAGCCCCAGTGCTGCTCATTAACTCTAGACAATGAGCAACTGTCCTCAGAGGACACATGGGTCTCACTATTCCTTTCTTCAGGAATAGAGAAGGAGTAATTTTAGAGAAGAAATACTTGATCTGCTTTGAGTTTTCCTAAACCCATAGCCCAATGCCACATATTTTAAACTTTCCCATGACTTCCTGGAAAACCAGAGGAGGAATGCAGTATGAGAGCTGTGGTTTATGTCACTAGTGTTAAATAACAAAATTCAACCAGGTAAATTTGAAGATATAACTGGCTTTACTAAATGATTAATGAATCCGGCAAGACCCCATCTAGCAAGTAAAGAGGTACTCCAAGGAGTTGCACAAAATGGAAGGTTTTTATAGAAGGAGGATGGGGCAAGAAAGCTATTAGCAAAAGAAAAGGATTGTTTGATGCAGGGCTGTTTGCTAGGGGAGAAAGGCAAGGGGTCTTATCATGCAGATGACCTCATTTTTCTTTGGGGGATGGCTGAAAGGCAAGGGGTCTTATCATGCAGATGACCTCATTTTTCTTTGGGGGATGGCTGAAAGGCAAGGGGTCTTATCATGCAGATGACCTCATTTTTCTTTGGGGGATGGCTGGGGCCCACGTAGCAGCCTCATTGGTGCTGACTGAAAAATTTCTGACTGACCAATTAAGACTACATTTGTGGGGCAGGTTGAAACTGTAGTTAGATTATGTATTAGGCATCAGTGTGGGAACTCTAAGTGACGCCATTTGGGACTTTTTTTCTTTTTAAACACTGTCATGTGCTACTTGTGGAGTTCTTTGGCATCTTCAGTCTGGACTGGATATTTTGGACTGACTGACTGAAAGTGGTGAGGATAGAGACAGTGAAGGATCAGGAGCGCCTGGGTGGTTCAGTTGGTTGAGTGTCTGACTCTTGATTTCAGCTCAGGTCATGGTCCCAGGGCTGTGGGATCAAGTCCCGTGTTGGGCTCCATGCTGAGCATGGAGCCTGCTTGAGATTTTTCTTTCTCTCTTCCTCTGCCCCTCTTCCCTTCTCCCCTGCTCAAGCTCTCTCTCTCTCAAATTAAAAAAAGAAAGAAACATTGAAGGATCATTTCTCTCTTTTGTTTCAAAGTGATAACTTCTATGAGCCCATGTTTCCCATCTCTGCACTATAGCTCATGCTCTACCAAGGGCGAAGAGTTCTCTCTGCTTGTCAAAGTTCTAGCCATGGCTCCTGCTGGTGCACACATCCTGACGTACTTAGACATCCCTCAGAATTGTATAGCTCCTAAGTGGATCAGCTGTGGAGCTGAGGGAAGAGCATTGTCATAAGGAAACTGGGCTCAAATCCCATCTTACTAGACCTGCATCTTACTAATTGAAAGACATTGAATAAATCACTTCACCTTTCGGAGATACAGCTTTCTTATCTGTAAAGGAGGGCTATTTTCTTTCATGCCACAGGGCTATTTGGAAAATTAAAAAACACAATTATATGTGACACAATAATACAAGACACTCAGGCTGGAATCTTACACTCTTAGATGATTTAATCTAGTTCCATAACTTTACTTATCACTTTACAGTGGTCTATGTGCTATTAATTGTACTTCAAAGTTTCGTACCTTTCATTCTACTATTTAATTGAATACTTCCATGAAAATGTCCCAAAAGAACCCTTGAAAACATACCTAAGTGGAACTAATTTTTCTTAAATGACTCTCTTGTTAACAATTTTCATTAAACATATCACTGACTTTTTACGGAAACCTCAAAACCTTGAAGATATCTTACTACTTTCATAATAATTACCATATTCTATTGTTCATATTTCCATTACCTTTGCATTTGCACTTGACCCTTGAACAGCTGGGGTTAGGGGCATCAACCCCCTACACAGTCAAAAATCTGCAAATAGCTTTTGATTCCCCTAAAACTTAACTATTAATAGTCTACTATTGACTGGAAGCCTTACCAATAACATAAATAATCTATTAACACACATCTTGTATACTATATGTATTATATACTGTATTCTTACAATAAAGTAAGCTCGAGAAAGGAAAATGTTTGTTAAGGGAATCATAAGGAAGAGAAAATACATTGACAGTACTGTACTATAAAAAATCTGTGTATAAGTGGACCCGTGCAGTTTAAACCCCTGTTTGTTCAAGGGTCAACTGTAGATCCTCTTCTATATCTTCACTGTTTCTTTAGATTGTTCTGAGCTGTTTAATTAACCTCCTGGTCTCACCAATCCTCTCTGTTCCCTTACTGCTCTCTGTCTATCCAATCTTAGTTCCACACAAACTCTCACCATTGCTACACGCAGAGCTTTTATTATCTATCTACATCTATCATCTATGTTTCTATTATCTATCTATCTATCTATCTATCTATCAATCATCTATCTGTATACACAGTACCATAAACACTCCTAGACTCACCATGCAACCTGATAGTTAGGTCTTTAGTAATAACTCATGTCTAACTACATGGTATCTCCAGTTACATTCTCCTGACTCTCCCCTTTTGAATTTCCTCTCATACTGAATCCTATACTTATCTTTGCCTTGTTTTTGTTTGGTTTTTTTGTTTGAGAGAGAGAGAGAGAGAGAGAGAGCGTGGGGGAGGGGCAGAAGGGGATGAAAAAGAGAATCTTAAGCAGGCTCCATGTTCAGCACAGATCCCGACATGGGGCTTGATCCCATGACCCTCGGATCATGACCTGAGCCGAAATTAAGAATTAATCACTCAGCTGACTGAGCGATCCTGGCACCCCGGGATTTACGTTTTTAAATATTATTGTTATGTTGCTGTAATATATTGTATGTATGCTGTAATAATAATTACATTATCATCATCATCATCATCATCATCATCATCATCATCAAGGCAGTACTATTGTGGACTGAGACCCCTCAGGAATGAAGGTCTGGGTCATCTCAGCAGGTGAAGACCTAGTGGCAGCTGTTTGGCAGCTCCCCTCAGAGACGTGAGCTTCTGAGGTCATCCCTCAGACATGTGGTCATCCCTCTTCTGAGTTCCTAGGTTCTGGTAACATCACCTTTCCCTTTTGTACCTAGGGGAAGTGATTTATTCTTGTGGTTAATAATTTCTGGGCTACCTTCACATCCATCTCTTTCTCCTACAGTCTTTTTCAGGACACACCTATATATCTACTTCCCTGTATTAAATCTTCTGGGTTTAAAAATACTAGATGTGACCCAAACTGAAATACCAGTCATAGACTGTAGTCTTTTCCAGACTTAGTCAATCCCTGGACATTGGTATGTGAAGAAATTGAAATTAGCGTGTTAAAATTATTCCAGGACCAAATCAAAGGGAAATGAGTGAGACAATGACTTGACATACCAGTGCAGTGATTTATTTATAATCAGTGGTATTTTTTTTGTATTATAATCATACACATAGATTCTTATGATTACTTATGATTACTGTAGAGGAGACTAACTTCCCGTGTCCAAGTTACACAGAGGAATAGCATGAGACAGATACAGAGCAGTTAAATGGTAGGGAGTTCTCCTAAGAGCCTTACATTCTCAGGCCTTCTTTTATTTTTTATTTTTTTATTAAAAAAATTTTTTTTAATGTTTATTTCTGAGACAGAGACAGAGCATGAGTGGGGGAGGGTCAGCAAGAGGGAGACACAGAATCCAAAGCAGGCTCCAGGCTCTGAGCTGTCAGCACAGAGCCCGACACAGGGCTCGAACTCACAGACCATGAGATCATGACCTGAGCTGAAGCCGGACGCTCAACCAACTGAGCCACCCAGGCGCCCCTCTCAGGCCTTCTTTTATACTCTCCTCTTTGGCACTTAATATTTCACTAGGGGAAATATTTGAAGCATATCATGGTATCTGAACTTACCCATAACAACAAAATTAACCTTGTTGCAGTCATTGTTTAAAAATAAGATTGCAGGGTTCATTTATTCATCTCACACAAATTTATTAAGTAATTACTATATGCCAGCACTAAGTTCTGAATATACAACAGTGAACAAAACAGATCCCAAATCTTCACATTCTCATGGGTAGAAACAAGCAATACATTTGTATAACCTTTTCCTTGGCCAACCCTGAAATTCCCTACATAAAATGCATCCATTTCCTCTGTGATTTGGTCAGCCATTCACACAGATTCATATGCATTTGTAACCAAAGTCTTTTTGGTTGAAAAGAAGATAATTGGGATGGTTCTCATCCTTGGTGCTTTAGAGACCCAGAGAGCATTAAAAGGTGAATAACATCATCTTTTGACATCCAAATTCTTCCAACATGGACAAATAGCTGACAATGTGAATTATCTATAGAAAACAATAATTTTATATTTTTACTGGCAGTTAAAAATAGTAGATCATAAAGCAACTTGCACACTGTTCCAAGATACACTCATTTCACCTCTTCAAAATGTTATCCTGTTTGGAAATATGATATTTAAGGACAATCATTTATAAATTATTAATATTTTGAAAAAAATTTATAATTTTCTCATGAACAGGATCAAATCATAGGTAGAGGAGTTCCTCATTGGTTATTTAGGACCTGTTGGATTAACTGTCTCTGTTTAGGAAATATCACCTACATATCAGGGCTGATCAACCAGAATCAGTCTTATCTTCCCTGGGCCATACTGGAGAAACAAGGTCACATCAGTTTCAATACTGCTCTTTTTTCTTCATTTATTTGGCACTCCAATCTGTTGTCACAGTAACTTTATTTCATGATGTAATTAATTAAGTTGGAATATTTATTACTTTAAAATGCAATAACTATCAATGAGTATGATTTTGGTGTGATTTTAAGGAGAATCATCTGCTCTTTAGAAACAGTCTAGTTTAATCAATAATACAACAAGAACAAAAATACCTTCTGTGTCATTGCCTTTAAAGATTTTACTGGATGGGTAAATAATGTCTAGTCCAAATTATGTCTGACATTACCAGATTACAGTGCAGAGACTGATATTTTCATTTGCTCATCTGATTTTCCACCAAGAATCATTGGATACACTTTACATGAACAAGACTGGGAGAGAGGTACAGTGATGTTTTAAGATAGTTCTTGCCTTCAGAGGCTTGTAAGCATTGTAGGGGTGATTAACATATATCCAAGAAAAACTGACATTTGAATAGTGATGTTTAGCCTTCAAGTCATGGACTTTTGCAATCCTCATGCTCTGTGACCATGATGGAGCAGATATTATTATTCCTAATATGTTGATATAGAAACAGAGCGTCAGATATTTTCAACTTTACTCTGATTATCGGTAGCTTATCTAGGACGTAAACCCAAAATTTCTGTGCTGGCAAAAGGACAATTCGTACAAAGTGATGATTTCAATAAGGTGTGTCATAAACTTACTAGATTTCAGAGAAGGGGATTTTGTAGCTGGAAAGATCAAAGGTTGCTTCTAGGAGGGGATGAACATTAAGGGATGGACTTCCAAGTGCATCCTAATTGATGACTGCATTCCTCAATATGACCTCACATTGGTTATGAGGAAATTCTCTTGTTGAATAGTATCCTCAGGGCAGCCTTCATGTCTCTGTTTCTCAGACTATAAATGAAAGGATTTAGCATTGGAGTCACTGCCATGTACATAACAGTCATGACTGCATCCTTTAGGCTGTAACTAGTCAGAGGGCGGAAATACATGCCCATGACTGTCCCATAATACAGAGAAACAACAGTGAGGTGGGAGCCACAGGTGGAGAAGGCTTTGAGCATGCCCTTAGTGGAAGGAACCCATAAAACTGTGGAAAAGACCCGGACATAGGAGATGATGATGCATAGTAATGGCACAGAGAAAATACCAACCCCTAGGTACATCATCTTCACATTGAAGTGGATGTCAGAACAGGACAGCTTAAGCAAAGGGGTAATGTCACAGTAGAAGTTGGCTACCTCCTTGTTGCCACAGAAGGACAGACTAGCTGTGAGCAGGGTATGGGGGAGGGCATTGGCGTTTCCAACCACCCAAGATCCAACAACTAGAAGGACACAAGTCTGTGGACTCATAATTGTTGTGTAATGAAGTGGGCGGCTGATGGCCATGGCACGATCATATGCCATCGCAGCCAGGATATAGCTATCTGTGTTACCCAAGGCAATCATAAAATACATTTGTGTTAGACATCCCCCAAAGGAGATGGATTTGCTGTGCAAGACATGGTTGGCTAGCATCTTGGGGATGGTTACAGAGGAGAATAAGATGTCAACGGAGGAGAGGTTGGCAAGGAAAAAATACATGGGGTTGTGAAGGCGAATGTCAGAGCGAATAGCCAAGATGATGAGCAGGTTTCCAGTCAATGTGATGGGGTAAATGAACAGGAAGAAGATGAAGAAGAAGTCTTCCTGTACCTGCTGACCAGTAACTCCCAGGAGGATGAATTCCAGGGTAGAAGATTGGTTGTCTTCTTTCATGGTTCCTTTATTAAGAAAGGGGAGAAGAATCCAGAATTATTAATGGAGTTTATGTAATGATCTTCCTTATCCATCAGTTTTGATTCAAGTGACTATCAATCTCTACGATGTGTTTACTAAATCCAGAGATAGCCAACATTTTGGGGAAATATCCTTGTTGATTAGTGAAACTGATCAACAATTAACTCTTGACACTCATGTCTAAGAAGTGAACAATCTGTGAAATCAAAAGTGGCCATCCTCCCCCATCTCAGAACCATCACTCAAACACCTAGGATTCAATAAATTCACAAAAGCCTTTACACTGTATGTGCTGGATATTTTGCTAGACTAATGGAAAAAAGCACAAATATGTGAAAAATACAATTTTTTAGTCCACTTATTCGACATGTAAGACAAAGTCTGTGCTCTCAGGAACTTTACAATGTAATAGAAAAGCCAAAAATAGCACATTTTTAAAATTTCACACTACAAGGAATGGAAAGCACTTAGAAATCTTGATAAAATACTCCAGTACAAAAGATGTGTCATTACAAGGGCCAGCCATGAAATTAGAAATTGTTCCAATGACCAAACTAATAGAGATCCTAGAGCCCAGGAAGTAACAGGTGTCTATGCTGACATTGGATTATTGTAAATCACCAGGATCACTGGGTTTTTGTCCTAGCAAAAACAAGCCTAGTGAATTTCCTCCCCAAGCACCTCATTTTCAGAGAAGAATTTCACCATGTCCTTTTACAAGGTATACCTCTTTGAAAAACTCTCTAATATCCATAATCACAAAGCTTTTCACTTCCCTTCCTTTATTATTATTTTTCTCACTTCTGGGTGTATAGCCAAAGGAAATGAAATGGGGTATTGAAAAGATTTCTTCAGTCTCATTTTTATGGCAGCATTATTCACCGTACTGAGCTATGGAAACAACATAAGTGTCCACCAAGAGACGAAGGGATAAAGAAGATATTATATTCTCTCTCTCTCTCTCTCTCTTCTCATTACATGAAATAAGCCAGACAGAGACAAACAGTGAATAATCTCACTTCTATGTGTATTTTAGGAAAGTCATAGTAATAGTAACAGTTAGCCATAGTTGATGCTGATCTTGAGAACTTGGGATCTGCAGCCAAGGTTTGAGTCCTAATTTTGCTACTACAACTCTATGTCAACTTAAGTATTCAATTCATCATTTTTCATTTGATAAAGTGACAAAAATAATTCTACTTACCTTTGGAGGTTTTGCGAGGCTCAAAGGAGATAATGCAGTTGCTGGCTATCTATCCTTGATTTGTCACTGTCATAAAGACACTTTTCCACAACAGTCACACCTCCTATTGAGGAGTCAGCTCAGATGCTGTCAAATGGGTTTTGGTCCTGTGGCCTTCACTCCTCTTCCACGAGTGGGAAGTTCACAGCCAGCTGCTGAAGCACTTGTGAACATTCCTCCCTGGGGAGGCAGGCATGCTGCAGAAAGGGTCAGTAGTAGGCCTGAAGAGTGGGTCTCTGGTCCTCTGCACTTGAGGTGAAGGAGCTAGGACTTGGATGGTTTGGACAAAAGAGCCTCGAGTTTCCTAATGATAGAGCAGAAAGGATGACTGTTCTAGATGGGCCATGAAGACGGGAACTCTAGCTTCCTCCTCAGGAAGCAAGGTGGTCATAGAATAGAGAAAATTAGGAATTCTTTACCAGGTTATAACATCTCTTGAAACGTGACTCCCTCAGGTCTTCATCCTGGCCATAGTCAGAGTAATTGTTGAGACTCATTACACACTCCTATGGCTGTGCCCTGAGGAGACAGTGGTTCTCAAGAGTAATCTTTCCCAGAGTTCTTTTCTAGAATGAAGTATGGGCAAGAGAGTTTCCTAGAGAATGTGTCTCCAGGGTCCAAGCTCTGCGCTGACCTCTTCTAAACACTTTGTTGGCATACGGGCTCCTGGCACCAATTAGAACGTCCTGTTGGGTGCTGCAAAGACTGTGGTACAACTGAGTAAAAGAAATAAACAACAAAGTGAAACAATAACCTATGGAAAGGGAGAAGATATTTGCAAATCATATATTTGATAGGGGGTTTATAACCAAAATATTTAAAGAACTCATGAAACAAACACACATACAAACAAACTGAATGAAAAAATAGGCAGCAGAACTAAATAGACATTTTCCAAGAAGACACCCAAATGGCCAACAGGTACAGGAAAAGATGATCAGTGTCATCAATCACCAGGGAAATGCAAATGAAAACCACACTAAGATATCACTTCACACCTGTTGGAATGGCTACTATCAAGAAGACGTGCGGTAATAAAGTCGGCAAGAGTGTAGGTGTAGAGAAATGGAAACTTGTATGGACTGTTGGTGAGAATGTAAATTGGTGCAGCCACTATAGAAAACAGTATGGAGATTCCACAAGCAATTAAAAATGGAACTACCATATGATCCAGCAATTTCATTAACTTCTGGGTATATATCCAAAGGAAATGAAACAGGGTATTGAAAAGATATCTTCGGTCTCATTTTATGAGACTATTATATATATTATATATATGTATACATACGTATACATACACACACATATATAATGCATTTAATGGAATATGATTCAGTCACAAGAAAGAAGCCAATTCTTCCATTTACATAATAATAGTGAAGCTAAGGGGTCTCAGTGAAATTAGCCAGACGCAGAGACAAATAGTGAATGATCTCACTTCTATGTGTATTACAGGAAACTCACAGTCATAGTAACAGAGAGTAGAGGATGGTTTATCAGGGCCTGGGGGTGTGGGAGAGAGGGAGATCAATTTTTGTGTGTGGAATGATCCTGGCATTTTAAGAGTAAATTCCACTTGGTCATGGTGTCTAAACCTTTTAATATGCTACAGAACTGTTTGCTACTCTTTTGTTGAGGATTTTTAGATCATTGTTCATAAGGGATATTGGTATGAAGTTTTCTTTTCTTTTTTTTCTTGTAGTGTCTTTGGTTGTTTTGATACCCTCACAGAATGAGTTAGGAAATTCCTCTCCTCTTCAATATTTGGAAAAGTTTGAGAAGGATTGGTACTAGTTCCCTTTAAATGTTTGTTAAAATTCACCAGTGAAGCCCGTAGGTCCAGGGATTTTCTTTGTTGGAAATTTTTCGTTACTGATTTAATGTCCTTACTAGTTATAGGTCTATTCATATTGTTTGTTTCTTCATGATTTAGTTTTGGTAGGTTGTGCATTTCTAGTAATTTGTGCACATAACCATTCATAATGCTCTTATTATCCTTTTTAACTATTGAAATGGTAATAATGTCCCCACTTTAATTTCTGATTTTAGTAATTTAAGTCTTTTTTATCTTTAGTCTATCCAGATAATTTTTTGTCAATTTTGTTGATGGTTTTGAAAAACTAACTTTTGGGTTTATGATTTCCTCTACTGTTTTTCTATTCTCCATTTCATTTTTCTCTAATCTTTATATTTCCTTTCTTCTGCTAGTTTTGGGTTTTAGCGTGTTCTTTTTCTAAGTTCCTCAGGTTGTAAATTTAGACTATTGATGGGAGATCATTCTTATGTTTATTTTAATTTAATTTAATTTAATTTATTTATTTTTAATTATTTAAATCCAAGTTAGTTAACATATAGTGTAATAATGGTTTCAGGAATAGAATTTAATGATTCATCACTTACATACAATACTCAGTGCTCATCCCAACAAGTGCCCTCCTTAATGTCCATCATCCATTTAGTCCATCACCCCACCCGACACCCTTGTAGAAAAACTCAGTTCATTTTCTGTACTTAAGAGTCTCAAGGTTTACCTTCCTCTGTGTTTTTCATGTTTTTTCCTTCCCATCCCCTATGCTTATCTGTTTTGTTTCTTAAATTCCACATGTGAGTGAAATCATATATTTCTCTGACTGACTTATTTCACTTAGTGTAATATGATATTTGCAAACCAACCAAATATCTACTTCCATCCATGTTGTTGCAAATGGCAAGATTTCATTCTTTTTTGATCGATGAATAAAATTTCAATGTGTGTGTGTGTGTGTGTGTGTGTGTCCTCTCCTTTATGCATACATCATTTGGTGGACATTTGGGTTTCTTCCATAATTTGGCTTTTGTTGATAGTCCTCCTATAAACATTGGGATGCATGTACCCCTTTGAATCAGCATTATTGTATCCTTAGGATAAATACCTAGTAATGCAATTGTGGGGTTTAGGGTAGCTCTGTTTTTAAATTTTTGAGGAACTTCCATACTGTTTTCCAGAGGGGCTGCACAAGTTTGCATTCCCACCAGCAGTGCACAAGGGTTCCCCTATCTCTGCATCCTAACCAACATCTGTTGTTTCCTGAGTTGTCAATTGTAGTCATTCTGCCAGGTGTGAGATAGTATCTCATCGTGGTTTTGATTTTTATTTCCTTGATGATGAGTGACATTGAGCATCTTTTCATGTGTCTGTTAGTCATCTAGATGTCTTCTTTGGAAAGTTGTCTATTCATCTCTTCTGCCCAGTTCTTCACTGGGTTAATTTTTTTTGGGTGTTGAGTTTGATAAGTTCCCCTCTCTCTCTCTCTCTCTCCATATATATATATATATATATATATATATATATATATAATGAATATATATATATATATTCATCTATTTTTGAGAGACTGAGAGACAGAGCATGAGTGGAAGAGGGGCAGAGAGAGAGAGAGAGAGAGAGCGAGGGAAACACAGAATCCGAAGCAGCCTCCAGGTCTGAGCTGTCAGCACAGAGCCCAATGTGCAGCTTGAGCTCATGAACCATGAGCTCATGATCTGAGCTGAAGTCAGACGCTTAAACAACTAAGCCCCCCGAGTGCCCCAAGTTTGGTACATTCTTTATAGATTTTGGATACTAACCCTTCATCTGATATGTCATTTGCAAGTATCTTTGCCCATTCTGTCTGTTGTCTTTTAGTTTTGTTCATTGTTTCCTTCACTGTGTAGATTTTATGACGTCCCAATAGTTCACTTTGTTTTTGTTTCCCTTGCCTCCAGAGACATGTCTAGTAAGAAGTTGCTGTATCCGAGGTCAAAGATGTTGCCTGTTTTGTCCTCTAGGACTTGGATGGTTTCTTGTCTTACATTTAGGTCTTTCATCCACTTTGAGTTTATTTTTGTTCCATACTGGTTTTATAAGTGATCAGTCTAATACTTTCATTATGTTTGGTTTTACCTGTGAAATTTTTCCTTTCATAATTTTCTTAGTGTTGAAAATGGCCTTTCCTTATCATTTAAAGAATTCCCTTTAACATTTCTTTTAACACTGATTTGGTGGAGAGGAATGCCTTTAACATTGATTTGCCTTGGAAACTATCTCTCCTTCTATTCTGAATGATAGCCTTACTGGGTAGAGTATTTTTGGTTACATGTTTTTTTTTCCTTTTGGCACTTCAAATGTATCATGCCATTTCCTTCTGGCCTGCAAGGTTTCTGCTGAGAAATCAGCTTATAGCTTTATGAGGTTTCCCTTGTATTCAACTGTTTTCTCTTGCTGCTTTTAAAATTCTCTCTATCACTACTTTTTGCCATATTTATTATTATGTATCTTGGCATATTCTGGTTGATTTTGTTGGGGCCTCTCTGTGCCTCCTGGATCTGGATGTTTGTTTTCTTCCCCAGATTAGGGAGGTTTTCAGTTATTACTTTTAAAATAAATTTTATTCTCCCCTTTTCCTTCTGGGATCCCTGTAATGTAAATAGTATTATGCTTGATGATACTTCAGAGTTCCCTTAACCTGTCCTCCTTATTCTATTATTCTTTTTTCTTTTTGCTCTTCAGGTTGGTTGCTTTCCATTATTCTTTCAGCCTACTGATCCTTTTTTCTGCCTCTGTAATCTGCTCTTGGTTTCCTCCAGTGAAATTTGACTTCAGTTATTGAGTCCTTTTATCTCTGATAGATCATTTTTTAAAATATTTTATATCTTTTTGTTGATGGTCTCACTGAGAGCCTCCACTCTTTTCTCACGTCCAGTGAGTACCTTTATGACCATTCCTTTGAATTTGTTACCAAGCATATTGCTTATATCCGTTTCATTTAGCTCTTTGCTGTGGTTTTGTCCTCTTCTTTCATTTGGGACCCATTCCTTTTTCTCCTCATTTCATCTAACTCTCTGTGTTTGTTTCTGAGTATTAGAAAAGTCAGCTATGTCTACTGATCTTGAAAATAGTGGCCTTCTGAAGAATAGATCATGTGGTGGTCTGTAACACAATGTTCCCTGTTTACCAGAACCAGGCACTTCAGGGGTGTCCCCTATGTAGGTTGTTTTCACCTTACTATTGTGGCTGAGTCAGGGTTGCCTTCAGTCCAGTCAGCTGCAATGGCCAACTTTGTCTCTTGTGGGCAGGGTTTTGTTCCTGTGCTGTTAAGGGGCCAGTTTGGGACCTCTGTGGGCTTATAGTTGGGCAGAGTCAGCAGTCATACCAAATGCCTGTCCTCAGTGCATGTGCCAGGGTGACAGGCAAACTGAACTGTGTAGTTCTCTTCCTGTGTTGTCCCTTAAGAGGCTTTAGTTGGTGAGCAGGGTCTGTAGTCAGATCAAATGTCTGCCCCCAATCCTTCTGCTGGGGCTACAGTGAACACAAACTGGAGGGCCCTCTTCCAGTGCTGACCCTTGAAAAGATTTTGTTGGTGGGCAGGGCTGACAGTCAGATCATGTGCTTACCCCATTTCCGTCTGCTGCGGCTGCAGGCAAACTGGTGTGTGTGGTTTTCTTCCCCTTTCCCCAGGGAAGAAGTCACTTTGGACTGTTGCTTGTCCCTCCTGGATCTGCTTGCAGGATGTGTCACAGTAGAAACCACTTTGGAAGGATGCTTGCCAAGTGGCATGCTTTGGTTTGGGTAGATTTACAGAACAGAAGGGCAGGGCACAGAGTGTTACCAAGGCAGGTTAAGGGTGTTTGCACTGGTCCTTGCAAGTGTATGTGTCTCTAGACTGGGGAAAGAGGAAATCAATGATGCCTATCAGGTCTTTTGTTTTTGAAGAAGTCTCCTAAAGGTCTCTGCCCCTCCAGCATGTTCTGAGATTAGTAAATAAGTTTCCCTCACATATTCCCCACCTGTTTTCAAGCTACTGCTTCTATGCTGTATCTTGGTGTGGTGGTTTGTTATGCTGGGTCTTTAAGGGTGGGGACTCAGTTTCCTATTACCTTCCAGGTCTCCCATAACTAGGCCTGCTGATTTTTAAAATACCCCCTTTTAAGCCCCCACTAACTGTAAAAACTCTGGGGAGTTAAACTTTACTAGTTTTCAAAGCCAAATATTATGGGAAGTCATCTATTTGGTGCAGCTTCCATGTCTGGGGTCCCTGATGTCTGCTCTTCTCTTTTCTCTGTGTTTGTGGTGCCCTTCCTGTTTGTGGTCAGTCTTGCTGGGAGTTTGGTTCCTGTCCCCATCTCCACCCTTATACCCTTCTTAATGTATCCTCATCTCTAAGATGAACGGTGGAAAGTCTGTTTTGCCAGTCTTCAAGTAATTTTCTGGGTTGGTCGCTTTGATGTGGCTATTATCTGGGTGTGTCTGTGGGAAGAGGTGAGATGAGGATACCCCTACTCCACCCTCTTTCCAGAATTCTCTGCCTTTTTTTTCTTAATACATTTTTATTGTATATATCTATTCCCAGACAGTTTTTTTTTTGTTTAGTTATTTATAACCTTACAAAATACTATCAATAATTTTAGGGATTTACTTTTTTTTTTTTTTTTTTTACCTAGGTCTATCCTTTATAGGATATAGGATACAGTAATTAGCAGTCACATTTAGAGGAACATATGTTGAGGTCCAGTTGTGTCCTGAGGGCAGTACCCCATGGAGGTGGGATGTGCTACCACTGAGGACCATGGAAACTTTCCCAAACCTGGAAAATCTTCTAAACTGGTTCTTTGAGAGTGTTTGTGGAGCTCACCTCCAGCAAACTCTTCCTTCCCCAGAGGCTTGTGGGAAGGGTTGGAAGTCCCAATCCTGTAATCTCTTGGTTTTTCTAATGGCAAGCCCCATCCTGAGGCTATATAGGGAAGGGATTTACATTTTTAAATATTACTATTATGTTGCTCAGATTCAGTAAAATATCTCTGTGAGCCATCCAGGAAAAGAAATTTCTCTACTGGCTGGAGAGACTAAGCCAATTACTAAGGACATTTTGTTGCACAATGGGGGGGGGGGGGGCAAGGAGGACCGTGTCTAGAACTATGTATGGGGTGATTTTTGTGTTTCCATGTCAAATTAAAGAGATTAAAAGGAATTACAGCATAATAATAACAAAATAATAAAATAATAATAATAATAATAATAATAAAGGCAGTACTATTGTGGACTGAGACCCCTCAGGAATGAAGGTCTGGGTCATCTCAGCAGGTGAAGACCTAGTGGCAGCTGTTTGGCAGCTCCCCTCAGAGACGTGAGCTTCTGAGGTCATCCCTCAGACATGTGGTCATCCCTCTTCTGAGTTCCTAGGTTCTGGTAACATCACTTTTCCCTTTTGTACCTAGGGGAAGTGATTTATTCTTGTGGTTAATAATTTCTGGGCTACCTTCACATCCATCTCTTTCTCCTACAGTCTTTTTCAGGACACACTTATATATCTACTTCCCTGTATTAAATCTTCTGGGTTTAAAAATACCAGATTGTTGGGGGTGGGGGGGGTGGGAAACACCTGGGTGGCTCAGTTGGTTAGGCATTCACCTTCGGCTCAGGTCATGATCTCATGGTCCGTGAGTTCGAGCCCCATGTCAGGCTCTGTGCTGACAGCTCAGAGCCTGAAGCCTGCTTCAGATTCTGTATCTCTCTCCCTCTTTCCCCTTCCCTGCTCACACTCTGTCTCTCTCAAAAATAAATAAACATAAAAGAAAAATTTAAAAGTACCATATATGGGCCATATTGGTGGCTCAGTCAATTAGGTGTCTGACTTCAGCTCAGGTCGTATCTCATGATCCGTGAGTTTGAGCCTTGCACTGAGCTCTCTGCTGTCAGTGCAGAGTCTGCTTCATATCTTCTATCTCCCTCTCTCTCTCTGCCCCTCCCTCCTGCTCATTCTCTCTCTCTCTCTCTCAAAAATAAACACTAAAAAAAATCAGATGTGATTTGTGTTTTCTGAATAGGCCTGAACTGACCCAAGCTGACATACCAGCCATAGACTGTAGTCTTTTCCAGACTTAGTCAATTGATCCATTGTACATGTACCTGAACATTGGTACACGAAGAAATTTAAATTATAGTGTTAAAATTATTCTAGGACAGCATGTTTGATAGGATCAAAGGGAAACAGCTGAAACAATGACTTGACATACAGGTACAATAATTTTTATTTGTATAATAATCATACACATAGATTCTTATGATTACTGTAGGATTCAGTAGAAGACATTAACTTCCCTTGTCCAAGTTAAACAGAGGAAAAACATGAGACTGATATAGAGCAGCTAAATGGTATGGAGTTCTCCTAAGAACCTACATTCTTAGGCCTTTTTTATACTCTCTTTGGCACTTAATATTTCACTATGGGAAATATTTGAAACCCCTCACGCTATTTGAGCTTACCTATAACAACAAAATTAACCTTGTTGCAGTCATTGTTTAAAAATAAGATTGCAGGGTTCATTTATTCATTTCACACAAATTTATTAAGTAATTACTGTATGCCAGCACTGTCTAAGTTCTGAATATACAACAGTGAACAAAACAGATCCTAAATCTTCACATTCTCATGGGTAGAGACAATAAATTTGTACAACAGTACAGCAAATTTGTATAACATTTTCCTTGGCCAACCTTGAGATGCCCTACATGAAATACCTCCATTTCCTCTGCGATTTGGTCGGCCATTCACACAGATTCATATGCATTTGTAATCAAAATCTTTTTGGTTGAAAAGAAGATAATTAGGATAGTTCTAACCCTTGGTGTTTTAGAGACCCAGAGAGCATTAAACGGTGAATAACATCATCTTCCGACATCCAAATTCTTCCAACATGGACAAATAGCTGACAATGTGAATTATCTATAGAAAACAATAATTTTGCATTTTTACTGGCAGTTAAAAATAGTAGATCATAAAACAACTTGCACACTGTTCTAAGATACACTCATTTCACCTCTTCAAAATGTTATCCTCTTTGGAAATATGATATTTAAGGACAATCATTTATAAATTATTAATATTTTGAAAAAAATTTATAATTTCCTCATGAACAGGATCAAATCATAAGTAGGGGAGTTCCTTATTGGTTATTTAGGACCTGTTGGATTAACTGTCTCTGTTTAGGAACTATCACCTACACATATCAGGAATGATCATCCAGAATCAAAGTCTCATCTTCCCTGGGCCATACTGGAGAAAAAAGTCACATATTTTGATATTGCTCTTTTTTCTTCATTTATTTGGCACCCTGATTATTAATAGTGATGAACAATTTTATGTAACTTTATTTCATACTATAATTAATTAAATCAGAATTTTTTTATGTTAAAATACAAGAACTCAATGAGTGTCATTTTGGCATGATTTTAGGAAAAATCTTATGCTCTTTAGACACAGTCTAGTTTAATCAATAACACAATAAGAACAAAAACATCTACCCAGGTCATTTCCTTTAAAGATTTTACCAGATGGGTAAATAATGTCTAGTCTGATTATTTCTATTATCAGATTATAATTCTGACAGCAATATTTTCATTTGTTCATCTCACTTTCCACCAAGAATCATTATAAGCTTTGTATAATCAGTATATGCTTTATATGAACAAGACTGTGAAAGAGGTACAGTGGTATTTTAAGACTGTTCTTTCCCTCAGAGGCTTACAAGCATAGTAGGGGCAATTAGCATAATAGTAAAAAAACCTGACATTTGAATAGTGATTTATAAACTTTTTTTAAGTTTATTAATTTATTTTGAGAGAGAGAGAGAGAGAGAGAAACCAGTAGGGGAGGGACAGAGAGAGAGTGGGTCAGAGGATAGGAACCAGGCCCTGTGCTGACAGCAGAGACCCTGATGGGGGACTCAAGCCCACAAACCATGAGACCATGACCTGAGCGGAAGTTGGACGCTTAACCAACGGAGCTACCCAGGTGCCCCAGTGATTTATAGCTTTTAAATCATGGACTATTGTGATCCTCACACCCTGTGACCATGGTGGGGCAGATAGTATCATTCCTAATATGTTCATGTTCATGTTCATGTTCATGTTCATGTTCCTATAGAAGCAGAGCTTCAGACTTTCTCAATTTTACTCTGATCATTGTAGCTTATCTAGGACATGACCCAAATATTCCTGTGCTGCTAAAAGGACAATAATGTGTACAAAGTGATAATTTTATAAGATGTATCATAAGATTTCAGAGAAGAGGAATTTCCACGTGGGAAGGACAAAGGTGGCTTCTTGGTGGAGTAAGACATTGGAGCTAGATTTCCAAATGCACCTAATTGGTGACTCTAATTGACTGTCCAATATGACTTCACATTGGTTATGAGGAGAGTCTTTTTCTGAAGAGTTTCCCCAGGGCAGCCTTCATGTCCTGATTTCTCAGGCTATAAATGAAAGGATTTAACATTGGGATCACTGTCATGTACATAACAGTTACCACTGCATCCTTTAGGCTGTAACTAGACAGAGGGCGGAAATACATGCCCATGACTGTCCCATAATATAGAGTAACAACAGTGAGGTGGGAACCACAGGTAGAGAAGGCTTTGAGCACACCCTTGGTGGATGGAACCCTCAGGACTGTGGAAAAGACCTGAATATAAGAGATGATGATGAATAGTAAGGGTACAGAGAAAACACCAGCCCCTAGGTACATCACCTTCACATTAAAACGGATGTCAGAACAGGCGAGCTTGAGCAAAGGGATAGTGTCACAGTAGAAGTTGGCTACTTCTTTATTGCCACAGAAGGACAGACTGGATGTGAGCAGAGTGTGCGGGAAGGCATTGACATTTCCAACCACCCACGACACAACAACTAGCAAGACACAAGTCCGTGGGCTCATAATTGTTGTGTAATGAAGTGGGCGGCTGATGGCCACGGCACGATCATATGCCATCGCAGCCAGGATATAGCTATCTGTGTTACCTAAGGCAATCATAAAATACAACTGTGCTAGGCATCCTCCAAAGGAGATGGCTTTGCTGTGCAAGAGATGGTTGGCTAGCATCTTGGGGATGGTTACAGAGGAGAATAAGATGTCAACAAAGGAGAGGTTGGCAAGGAAAAAGTACATGGGGATGTGAAGGTGAATGTCAGAGTGAATGGCCAAGATGATGAACAGGTTTCCAATCAATGTGATGGGGTAAATGAACAGGAAGAGGATGAAGAAGAAGTCTTCCTGTTCCTGCTGACCAGTAACTCCCAGGAGGATGAATTCCAGGGTAGAGGATTGGTTGTTTTCCCTCATGGCTCCTTTGTTAAGAAAGAGGGAGAGGAATTCAGAATTATTTTGGAGTTGCCACAAATGTATTGATCTTTCTTACCCACCAGTTTTTATTAAGTGACCAGTAATCTTAAGGACGAGTTTACGAACCCAGAGACAGCCCACATTTGTGGGAAAATATCCTTTTTGTTCAGTGGTACTGATCAACATTTAGCCCTTGACACTCATGTTTAAGAAGTGAGAACTGTGTGAATCAAAGATACCAATACTCCTCTATCCCAGAGCCATCACTCAAACACCTAGGATTTAATCAATTCACAAAAACTTTTTATATTGTATGTGCTAGATACTTTGCTAAGCTTATGGAAAAACACAAATATGTGCAAAATACACTTTTTTTTTTTAAATTTTTTTTTTCCCAACGTTTTTTATTTATTTTTGGGACAGAGAGAGACAGAGCATGAACAGGGGAGGGGCAGAGAGAGAGGGAGACACAGAATCGGAAGCAGGCTCCAGGCTCTGAGCCATCAGCCCAGAGCCCGACGCGGGGCTCGAACTCACGGACCGCGAGATCGTGACCTGGCTGAAGTCGGACGCCTAACCGACTGCGCCACCCAGGCGCCCCGCAAAATACACTTTTAAATCCACTTCTTCAACATGTAAGACATAGTCCACTCTCAGGGACTTTATGTAATGGAAAAGCCAAAAATCACACACATTTTTTAAAAAATTACACATGACAAAGGAAGGAAAGCATTTTGGAATCTTTGTGTTATTACAAGGACCAGCCATGAAATTAGGAATTGTTCCAATGGCCAAACTAATACTGATCCTAGAGCCCAGGAAGTAGCAGGTGTCTATGCTGACATTGGATGATTGTAAATCACCAGAATCACGGGGTTTCACTCCTAGAAATAACAAGCCTAGTGAGTTTTCTCCCCAACTGTCCATTTTCAGAGAAGAATTTCATCCCCTCTTTTGAAAGAATGTATCTCTTTAGAAAATTCTCTAATATCGATAATCACAAAGCTTTTCTCTTCTCTTCCTTTATTATTTCTTTTGTTGAGCCATCCAACTCCATACTCATTTCAACTACTGCTTAGTAAGTAAACTGTCAGATCCATACCTGTAGGCTTGATCTCTCTTTCCCATATTTCTACACTCAGCTATCCTGCAAACATGTCTGTCCAAACACTATACTCTGCACATTACAACCTAAGTGGTTTGCAAGCTTATTTGAGGAGGAAAATCATACTTTGCTTATGTTAATAACCCTAGAGAGGTCATTATAGAAATTTGTTCACTGTGTGCACTCAATATTTGTTGGGTTAAATCAAGGTTTATTTTTGGGGTTCCTCACATATGGGAGATTCAGAAGCACACTCACTCGGTTTATCTCTCACTTCTACATCTTGTTGATTTTTCATTTAAAATAATTCTTACATAACTCAATTTTTCTACTTATACTTTCAGTGCTTCAGCTTAGATCGTCATCATTTTCTACCTGAAACTTTGTAATGCTGTCTTAATTACTTGAGTACAGATTCTCTGTTCTTTGAGTCGCTTGCACTGAGGCATACTGATGATGGCAGAGACTACTAGTTTCTTGTTCAAGTCCTTGTTGTTCACATCTTCATGGACACACAATTAAACTATGTTTCCCACTCTCCCTTGCACTGAGGTGTGTTCATGTGACTGAATTTTAGCCATTGCATCACAATCCATGCATTCCAGTTCTGGACTTCCTCCAACTAGATGGAAATGGCCAGTAGGCTGAATGGGTTGGTGGCATCACACGGTGGGATGAACCTGTGTTCTTAGTTCTCCACATTCAGTGGAGAACCAAGGAAACATACAGGAACTATTATGTAGGAGAGAAATAAACTTTTATTCCATTGAAACCATTATATGTTTTGTGATCTCTTTGTTATTGTGGTTCAAGGTATCCTAAATAAATCACTAAATTTTCTAAAGAGCACTCTACTCCATTAATGAACTAAGTCAATCAATCAATCAATCTATCTTTTTAAAAGTTTATTTATTTATTTTGAGAGAGAGAGAGAGTGAGAGCAAGCATGAGGGGAGGTAGGGGCAGAGAGAGAAGGAGAGAGAGAATCCCAAGCAGGCTCTGTGCTAATAGCACAGAGCCTGATGTGGGGCTTGATCCCACGAACTGTGAGGTTATGACCTGAGCTGAAATCAAGAGTCAGGCAACCAACTGAGCCACCCAGGTGACCCAATTCAATGTATATTTAATTTAACCACTAATTATTAATGTCTCCTATAGTGCCTGTGTGAATTATATGCTAGGTACAGGGAAAGCTGTTCTCATTAATTGTTCCCCAAATATGATGTACTTAAAAAAGTCTTTGTTGGTTTTCTCTTTTGAGATGCCTTTCCCTACCTTCACACATAATATACAAGGGTTCAGAGGTTTCAATGAAGCTAAAGGGCTAAGAGACTATGGTATTTCATGTGGCCTATAATATTTCAGAGGTGGGGCTTTTGGCAACATGGAGGATTAAGCTAATGTTGACAAGTCCCATTCCAGTTAAAACACATAGAAATTCTAGATAAGTTTTAAAACTAAAAAAAAAAAAGTATATATCCAAATCTAAAGGGAATAAATGGGAATACTTAGGTATGAGAAATAAGAAGGAAACTCAGAACAAGTGTTATAAGTCATAGTTGAAACTACTATAGCCCCTTCAGGTTTCCAACCACAAATAAGGCCCCAATGGCTGGATTCTGGTGTGTTAATTCCCTTTTGGTTCAGGAGATGCAGTCACAGATATACATAATGTAGAGAGCTAATTTGAGTCCTGTGCATAAAACACTACAATGATGTCATATTTGATTGTCTGCAAAGAAAACCCATGGGAATCTCTGGATCAATCAAGGATTCCCAAGGGAACCTCTAGAGTTATTGACAAGTTTGCTTGGTATAAACCAATATTAAACACAATCAATACTATACATATTTTTTTTGTAATTAAAAAAATGCTTATTTTTGAGAGAGAGAGAGACAGAGTGTGAGCAGGGGAGGAGCAGAGACACAGAGAGTGGGAGACACAGAACCTGAAGCAGACTCCAGGCTCTGAGCTGTCTGCACAGAGCCCAACGCGGGGCTCAAACCCATGAACTATGAGATTGTGACGTGAGCCAAAGTCAGATGCTCAACCGACTGAGACACCCAGGCGCCTCTACTTATTTTTAAATAGTAATAAATTAAATTTATAATTTTAAAAAAGACTCCTCATTCACAATCAGCAATAGAAAATATTAAGGAATCTAGATAATCCTAAAAAAGAAGTCCAACTAGTGAAAAAAGTTATAATACTATGAAGAACAAAAAAGGAATACCTAAAGAAAATGGAAAGATAAGCAATGTTAATGGCAAGACTTAACTAAACTTTTATTCCATTGAAACCATGAGAAACATGTCAGTTCTCCTCTGATTAATCTATGAATAGGATGCAATCCTAATCAAAATACCACAGATTTCTGTTAAACTTGAATTTAGCATGCAGAACAATAAGGAAGCATGAAGAGCAAATATAATTTGAGTATATAGAATAAGAAGGTATTAATTACTATATCAGTCATCAAATGATTTACTATTATAATTCAAAGAGTAGTATTGGTGTAGGGAATGAAACATAGACCTATGTGCCAGACTAGAGAGTCCAGACATAGGACAAGTGTTTATTAGGAGTTAGGATATAACATAGGTTGATTTAGAAATGGGCAGAGAAAGGATGGACTGACCATGTTGTATATGGGGATACCCATATAATGAAGACAGTACTGAAAATAATTCCTAAAGATTAATTGTAAAAAGCTAAATTTCAAAGTATTTAGAGGAATATGTAAACATATCAAATCAACATGCTGTGCTCAAACTTACACAATGTAGTATGTCAATCATATCTCAATAGAGCTGGAAAAATATTTAGAGGAAAATATGTTTATGATTGGGGGAAAATAATTGGTTTTTTATTTTTATTTTATTTTTTTATATTTTTCTTTTATTTTTGAGAGAGAAACAGAATGCGAGCTGGGGAGGGGCAGAGAGAAAGGGAGACAGAATCTGAAGCAAGCTCCAGGCTCTAAGTTGTCAGCACAGAGCCTGAAGCAGGGCTTGAACTCACAGACTGCGAGATCATGACCTGAGCCAAAGTCAAATGCCCAACAGATTGAGCCACCCGGGTGCCCCAAGAATTGATTTTTTAAAACCAGGCACAAAGCATATAAAACATAAGAAAATTTATTCAAGCTGACTATTTTAAATTTAAAGCATTTATATGAAAAAGACATTTATAAGAAAGGGGGAAAGGCAAGTCATGGACTGCAAACAGGTATTTGTTGCACACATAATTAAGAAAGGATTAATATTCAGAATAACAGAGGTTTCCTATACACTGATAAGAAAAGGACCAAAAATACTGTAAGAAGTAGTGGGCAAAAAGGCTGGAACAGGCCAGCCATAGAGGAGGAAGCTGGTATGGCCAAGAAAGAAAATAAAAGATGTTTAACTGAATTAAAAGACAATTTAACATCTTTAATCTTGGGATGTGTAAAACTGTGACAACTTCAAGTGTTGGGAAGAAATGGGAAGATTAATATTGCCGTTGGAGAATAATTAGCCAACCTCTAGGAAAGCTGGAATTCATACACATGTGATTCAGCAATTCCACTTCTAGATTAGACCCTAGAAAAAGTCTGGCATTTGTGTTCCTGAAGACATCCATGAGGATGTATCAATAGAAAACTTGGAAATGGCCTACCCATGGAGGAATAGATAAGAAAAGTATGCAATTTTCTTATGAATAAATTCTGTGCCTCAGTAAAAGTGAATGAATTCACCTGGACAAATTTTTAAAAATAGGCTGGAAAAAAGGAAGTCACTGAATGATATATTCTGTATCACACATTATGTGCGCAATTTAATACATGGTGAAAGTATAAGTCCTAATTGGAATATACTAACAAGTCTAGAATTGTAGTTACCTCTGGAGTGAGAGGGACAAAAATGAATTTTGGATGGGAACAAAGAAAGGTTTCAATTATTTCTGTAATACTTTTTTCATTAAAAGTTTTGTAGCATAGGGGTGCCTGGGTGGCTCAGTCCATTAAGTGTCTGACTCTTGGTCTTGGCTCAGGTCATGACCTCACAGTTCATGGGATCAAGCTATATTGTGTTCTGTGCTGAGAGCCTGCTTGAGATTCTCTCTCTCTCTCTCTCTCTCTCTCTTTTTCTCAAAATAAATAAATAAGCTTTAAGAAAACTTTGTAGCATATAGACCAAGTTATTACATATGCTAAATACAGATGGTGAACTTTTGTTAGGTTATTCTTAATTATTCTGATGTTTTAACAATAATAAATAATTTTGATTTTTAAAAAATTTTTTTAACGTTTAATTTTGATTTAAAATGAATTTTTGCATGTTGGATGGTAATTGGGTCAAGAGGGTGGCCATAGCGCGGGGTGGCTCAAGTCCATTTTTCAGTGAATGTAGGAGATAGGATGTGTTCCTTGTGAAGAGGTTGAGAATAAATGGAAGTTATTTCTACTGGGAAAAGGAATCCAGGGGCCATTATGATGCTCATCCTGCTTGTGTATATAGACATCTGCTTACTGAAATCAAAATTATATTTATAAAATGCAAATGTGATTGTGTCTGTCTCTGAAACCACTCATTGACTACCCATCATCCAACTGATGAACTTGAAGTTCCTTATCATGGAGAAAAACTCAAGAACAAATGGTTTAGGAAGAAATATGTTACACATTTTTGTCAGGAGCTGAGAATACAGGCACAAGACAGGGAGTGTTCAATACAGAAAGAAGTTCGGGTTTATATTGTGGAGCATTCTAACCAATGCAAGGAATTTCTAATTTATTCATTAGATACTAAGAATTAGTATAGTGGATGTGAATCGCACTGTTTCTGATACTGGAGAAATGCAAACTTTTGTTTAATATAAACATAAGTATTTGAATATATACATTACATGATAAACAAGACAACATTTTGAATGATAATCTGGTACAAGGAAAACCACAACATAATAAAATGAAAAAGAACTAAAAAACATAGGAGCAAGTAACACCAGAAGAGAAGTGGTTGGTATAATCAATGGGAGAACTGGAGAAACAGGGAACTAGAGCAGAGAAGTTTCTGAGCACAGGGACTGAGGATAGAGATACTCAGAACTGGATGTCAGGGTGTCATCATGGAGAGAATGCAGAATGATTTCTGCAAAATCCTTGGAGAAAAAGGTAACGGAAACTTTTGGCCCCAGGGCGAGGAGCTAGGAGGTACAAAAGCGTGAATGCTAGAAGCAGAATAAGAGCCTTGAGTTCACAGGAAGTAACTCAGAGTTGAGGGCAATGTTGGGTCACTAAAACCACCTTTCTGGAGAGTGTGCTCTGAAATGCCTGTAACATGAGTAAAATGGTGTGAAGAGAGTCTAGAAGGTACAGAAGAGGCAAATGCTTTCCCTGGTCATTGGAAGCAGCAAACATGCTAACTGGACATCCTCTAAGTGCTTTGAGACTTCTCAAAGTTCAACTCTTTGCTACTTTGCCAATGAAATAACATAATTTCCTGAAGGAGCCAATGAGTATGCACCATTGTATGTGGGAGTAAAAGGAGGGTTTGTAGCTTTTCTTGATGATGATGAATGCACATACACACTATAAATTCAGGAGATGGAGAGAGTGCAGAACTAATATAACCAAACAAATGCCCCTTCCTCATCCTGTTTTCTTGGACTAAGCCCAAGGAGAATTATCAGAGAGAAAGGGTCGCTGTTTTTCTCTTTGCTTTTTTTAGCCATCTGATCTTGAGAACTTGGGTTCTGGAGCCAAGGTTTGAGTCCTAATTTTGCTACTACATCTCTATGTGACTTTAGGCAATTCAATTCACCATTTTTCACCTGATAAAATGACAAAAATACCTTACCTTTGGAGGTTATGTGAGGCTCAAAGGAGCTAATGCAGTTGCTGGCTATCTATCCTTGATTTGTCACTGTCATAAAGACCCTTTTCCACAACAGTCACACCTCCTATTGAGGAGTCAGCTCAGATGCTGTCAAAGGGGTTTTGGTCCTGTGGCCTTCACTCCTCTTCCACAAGTGGGAAGTTCACAGCCAGCTGCTGAAGCACTTGTGAACATTCCTCCCTGGGGAGGCAGGCATGCTGCAGAAAGGGTCAGTAGTAGGCCTGAAGAGTGGGTCTCTGGTCCTCTGCACTTGAGGTGAAGGAGCTAGGACTTGGATGGTTTGGACAAAAGAGCCCCGAGTTTCCTAATGATAGAGCAGAAGGAATGACTGTTCTAGATGGGCCATGAAGACGGGAACTCTAGCTTCCTCCTCAGGAAGCAAGGTGGTCATAGAATAGAGAAAATTAGGAATTCTTTACCAGGTTATAACATCTCTTGAAACGTGACTCCCTCAGGTCTTCATCCTGGCCATAGTCAGAGTAATTGTTGAGACTCATTACACACTCCTATGGCTGTGCCCTGAGGAGACAGTGGTTCTCAAGAGTAATCTTTCCCAGAGTTCTTTTCTAGAAGGAAGTATGGGCAAGAGGGTTTCTTAGAGAATGTGTCTCCAGGGTTCAAGCTCTGAGCTGACCTCTTCTAGACACTTTGTTGGCATATGGGCTCCTGGCATCAATTAGAACATCCTGTTGGGTGCTGCAAAGACTGTGATATATATATATATATATATATATATATATATATATATGCGCACACATATATATATATATATATGCACACATATATATATATGCACACATATATATATATATATGCACACACATATATATATATATACACACATATACACTGCATTTAATGGAATATTATTCAGTCACAAGAAAGAAGCCAATTCTTCCATTTACATAACAATAGTGAACCTAAGGGATCTCAGTGAAATTAGCCAGACATAGAGACAAATAGTGAATGATCTCATTTCTATGTGTATTACAGGAAAGTCACAGTCATAGTGACAGAGAGTAGAGGATGGTTTATCAGGGCCTGGGGGTGTGGGAGAGAGGGAGATCAATTTTTCTGTGTGGAATGATCCTGGCATTTTAGGAGTAAATTCCACTTGGTCATGGTGTCTAAACCTTTTAATATGCTGCAGAACTCTGTTTGCTACTGTTTTGTTGAGGATTTTTAGATCATTGTTCATAAGGGATATTGGTATGAGGTTTTCTTTTTTTTTTTTTTGTAGTGTCTTTGGTTGTTTTGGTATTCTCACAGAATGTTAGGAAATTCCTCTCCTCTTCATATTTTTGGAAAAGTTTGAGAATGATTGGTATTAGTTCTTCTTTAAATGTTTGTTAAAATTCACCAGTGAAGCCCTCAGGTCCATGGGTTTTCTTTGTTGGAAAAATTTTCACTACTGATTTAATGCCCTTACTTGTTATAGGTCTATTTAGATTGTTTGTTTCTTCATAATCTAGTCTTAGTAGGTTATGTGTTTCTAGAAATTTGTGCATATAATTGTTCATAATCCTCTCTTACTATCCTTTTTTTATCTCTATAAAATTGGTAGTAATGCATCTACTTTCATTTTTGTTTGAGCTGAGATAACCCTTTAATATCTCACTTTATATCTGTCTAGTCTTTTCAATTTTTTAAAAATTCAATTTTTAATTATTAAAATTTTTTCCAGTCTTATTGAGAATTAATTGATATACATTACTAAGTTTTTTTAATTTTAATTTTATTTTATTTATTTATTTATTTATTTATTTATTTTAACGTTTATTTATTTTTGAGACAGAGAGAGACAGAGCATGAACGGGGGAGGGTCAGAGAGAGGGAGACACAGAATCTGAAACAGGCTCCAGGCTCTGAGTTGTCAGCACAGAGCCCGACGCGGGGCTTGAACTCAGGGACCATGAGATCATGACCTGAGCTGAAGTCAGACGCTTAACCGACCAAGCCATCCAGGCGCCCCAATTACTGTGTAAGTTTAAAGCATACAGCATGATGGTAGGATTTACATATATTGTAAAATCTCTACAATAGTTTCAGCTAACATCTTCTTACAGAGATATAACAAAAACCAAGAAGAAAGCAAGGAAAAACTTTCTCCTTGTGATGAGGACTCTGGAAAGGTACTCTCTTAACAACTATTCTTTTTTTTAAGTCCATAATCACATATTACATAATGATATACACTGCATATACTATTAATCCTTATGAAGGAAATTGCAAAAATCAACTGAGAAACATAAAACTTTAACAAATAAAAAGAATACCATGTTCTTGAATGAGAATATTAAAGGTAAAGATGTAATTCTTAATTTATAGATTTTAAAAACTATTTTATCATGAGTTTAAGGCACTCTAGGAGAATATAAGAACAACCAAAAATATTTTAGATTTATAATACATCTTAGTATTTTTACTTACTTATTTATTTTTAAATTTATATACTTATTTTGAGAGAGAAAAAGAGAGAGAGAGAGAATGTGCGGGGGAGGGAGAGAGAGAAGGGGAGATAGAGAATCTGAAGTGGGCTCTGTGCTGACAGCAGAGACCCATACGGGGCTCAAACTCATGACCTGAGCTGAAGTTGGACGCTAACCAACTCAGCCACACCCACGCACCTCACATCTTAGTATCTTTTAAAGCAAGCATTCCTTGTTTTATTTTTATTTTGTTTGCTATTTTTATTTTTCAAATAATTGACCGTATGGTATCAGTACAAGGACCTGAGCAATCAATGAAACAAAAGAGAAGTAAAGGAATAGTTCCATACATAAAAACTTGAAAATATTGAAGATAGCATTTGAAATTTATGAGGAAATGATTCAATAAATGTCAGTAGAACAACAGTCTGGTTAACTGGATAGAAAATGAGCTTTGTACCAACTCACCATATGTCAAAATACTTTTTAGGTTCAATAAAGATGTAAATTTAAAAAATAGGGGCACCTGGGTGGCTCAGTCGGTTAGGCATCCAACTTCAGCTCAGGCCATGATTTCGTGGTTCATGGGTTCGAGCCCCACATTGGGCTCTGTGCTGACCATTCAGAGCTTGAAGCCTGCTTCCAATTCTATGTCTCCCTCTCTCTCTGCCTGTCCCCCACTCACACTCTGTCTCTCTCTGTCTCTAAAAAATGAATAAACGTTAAAAAAAATTTCAATATAAAAAATAAATATCAGAAGTAGCAAAAATAAATAAAAGGGTATTTGTGTAATTTGGAGGGTGGAGAAAACCTAAGCATGATATCAAAACCAGAAACCATAAGTTATGATATTAACAGGTGTGAACATAAATATTTTAGATATTTTCTTATGCTAGGAGAATGCAAAGTGCACAAAAGCCATGTCCAAAAAAATTTTATAGGTTACATGGTTTTTACATCCTTTCTCCAAAGATAAATTTTAGATTTAGATAGATAAAAAATTCAAATTTATTGAAAAAAAAACCAGAAAAACACCAGGAGAAAATACAGGAGAAAATTTTAAATCTTGAAATGGGGAAGGGCTTCATACAACACCCAGTGCTCATCACAAACAAGTGCCCTCCTCAATACCCATCACCCATCTAGCCCACCCTCCTGTGCACCTTCCCTCCAGTAACCCTCAGTTTGTTTTCTATAGTTAAGAATCTGTTTTATGGTTTGCCTCTCTTTCCCCAAACCTTGGGCTCATTTGTTTTGTTTCTTAAATTCCACATGTAAGTGAAATCATACAGTATTTGTCTTTCTCTGATTGACTTATTTCGCTTAGCATAATACTCCCCAGCTCCATCCATGTCATTTCAAATGGCAAAAATTCATTCTTTTCATGGTTGAGCAATAGTCTGGTATACATATGTATATACATACATACATACCACATCTTCTTTATCTGCTCATTAGTCAATGGACATTTGGGCTCTTGCCATGATTTGGCTGTTGTTGATAAACATTGATAAACATTGGGGTGCATGTATCCCTTTAAATCTGTATTTTTGTATCCTTTGGGTAAATACCTAGCAGTGCACTTGCTGGGTTGTAGGGTAGTTCTATTTTTAGCTTTTTGAGAAACCCCCATACTGTTTTCCAGTTTGGCTGCACAGTTTACATTCTCACCAGCGGTTCAAGAAGGTTCTCCTTTCTCCGCATCCTCACCAGTGTCTGTCGATTTCTGTGTTGTTAATTTTGGCCATTTTGAGTATGAGTATGAGTTGGTATCTCTTCGTAGTTTTGATTTGTATTTCCCTGATGATAAGTAATGTAAGAATATATTTAATATATGAAAGTTCCTTTTCATCCAAGTCTGAACTTTTTATGTGTTCACTGAGTTGTCCCAGTTTTTCGCTTTTACAGGTCTCACTAGTCATTTCCCCTAAGGAAATGTTTTCATCTTTGGAATCATGTTTTCTCTTTGCTGCTGATAGTGAAGCACAGATCTCTGACTTCATCAGTGCAGGATCCAGTATAGGAAGTTCTCTCACGTCATCGCTTGGTTCTTTTTTTCTGGAAGTTCTATGTGCTTAAAGTCTGTTGATTGGTGCTGTTTAGAAATACTGGGCCCCTGGCTTATCATAGGAACCATTGAAATAAATGAATGCCCTTCATTGGCGATCCCAGAAAGGTGTGGGTCATCTTGAATGACATCAATTAAGAGGACATCACCTTCATATGCTTTAAGAATATCTGGAAACTCCACTTTAAATTCTGAGAAGTTCTTAGTCATTTCTCTGCCACTAACTTCACAGGAAACTGGTTTGAACGTTTCTTGTTCATTAGAGCAGAAGACAGACCTTTTTTCTATACACCCAAGATCACAAGAAAAAGTATTTCTTTCAACTGTGACAGAAACAGCTTCATTATTGAAAACAATATTGCCTGGTTCAGAGATGTAGTTAGATGGTTTATTATCATTACCTTGCTTTAAAAGCTTGGAGAAATACTACAGGAATCCTTGCAGCTGCACGAGTCAGACTTAGCTTGCACTGGAGTTACACTATTTTGTATACTCAATGATTGAGGTCCTGAAGTTCCTGTGGAGATATTTTCTTTACTCCTGTTTTGTCTTAACTCTGCTCTAGGTAAATTGTCAAGAAGTTCTAGGGAACCATATGCTTCTCTCTCTCATGATCTGGCATTTATTTCTCTTCTTTTTTCTGTGTTATTCTTAAGTGATGGACTTTTAAAAATAGCTGTCCTGTGTTCAATATTTTAATCAATTCTGGAACCACAAGTGTTTGCTTAGCAATACATGCCTTTTTTTTTGTTTGTTTATTTTTGAGAGAGAGAGAGAGAGAGAGAGAGAGAGAATCAGAAGCAGGCTTCACGTGGTCAGCACGGAGCCGATGTGGGGCTCAAACCCATGAACTGTGAGATCATGACCTGAGCCAAAGTTGGACACTCAACCAACTGAGCCATCCAGGTGCCCCAGCAATACATGCCTTTCAATGAATAACTTTGCCTGTAGAGTTATTTGCTTCCTGGTCACACTGTGAAGCCCTGTCAAATTAAGTTTTGTCAAATTCCCTCTAATTTTTTTAAAATTCCTGCTGAGTTTTGAGTCACATTAGTTAGCTGAGTATCTTCAGCGGTATTAGAAATTACTTTCCGTTTCACCTTCAACAACCTTAAAGATTTAAGGGTCAAAATTGTTCTAGGGGGATATGATGAGGGAGCAGGAGGCAGGCTAAGGGGCAAAGCACAAGCTAGCACACCCCTCTCTGCAATCCCCCCTCACCCCTCTGCGGGTGGGATATGTGTGATATTCCTTGGACACTCCAGGCTACCCAAAAACAGGAAAGGACCAAAAAAACCCAAATGGTTAAACTGTTAAGAGTCCACCAATTTATCAGAAAAAGACAATCCCATCAACAGAACTCCCTACTGTCTTTTGTTCTTTTAACGTTTATTTATTGTTGAGAGACCAAGAATGAGCAGGGGAGGGGAAGAGAGAGAGGGAGACACAGAATCTGAAGCAGGCTCCAGGCTCTGAGCCATCAGCACGGAGCCTGATGCCACGCTCAAACCCAGGAACGATGAGATCAGGACCTGAGCCAAAGTCAGTTGGTTAACCTACTGAGCCACCCAGGTGCCCAGGAACTCCCCACAGTCTTAAGGTTAATGCTTTGCTAGAGGCAAAAACAACCTTAGCTTGACAATAGCTAGGCCTCCAATAATCTGTGAGTCTTTAGCATATGAAAATCCCTTTAGGAACTCCCTCTTCCCACCCCCCCTCATAAATCCATCACCCCCACACTTACAGTGCAGTTCTTCCTGCCCACGGGTCCTGTCCCTATGCTTTAATAAAATCACCTTTTTGCACCAAAACAAAACAAAACAAAACTACCTCTGACCCACTTCTGCTAGGTTCCTCGGACTTCATCTTTTTATCATCAGTGATTATAGGTTCCTTTATAATCATTGAAGTCGGTTCTACCAGAGAGACTGAATGAAGACAATTTATATTAGAATCCAATTTTTCTTTACTTGAAGATTCAGTTTCTTTCTGTTATGGTACTCAGTCATCAGTATTGTTTTGTGACAGCCTAACTTCTTTTCTTCAGCTTCATTGCTCAAGCCTTCCTGTGAAGATCTGTGTTCATTACGATGACGATCACTAAGTAATTTCACTACTGAGCTTTGCATCGACTTAAAATACTCTTCTGGCTCCCTGCCTTTAACCCTCAAGGTCTCTGAAGCCTTCTTTCTCTCGAAAGTGGCTTAAGTGATGACTGGATCATCACTTCAGGCTTCAGTAACTTTTCTTTTTCCCTTGACAGACTTGCCTCTTCTCTCTGTTTTAGAGAGAAGGGCCACTACTCCCTTCTTTTGCCTGCTTTCCTCCTGAACCCTGGCCTCAGGACCGCAGCCTCCCACTTTGTCTAGACCTAGCCACTGGCCCCATTTCCTCTGAACCTCCAGCATAGCCTTGCCGCCACTGGGGCAGGGGGCACACTGCTGGGCCAAGGGCAGCGGCATCCACCTGGCTGACTAGCCCTGTCCACAGTGAAGGCCCGCTGCCCCCACTTTCATTTCTGATTTTAGAAATTTGAATCTTCTATTTTCCTTAGGCCATCCAACTAATTTTTTGTCATTTGGTTGATCTTTTTGAAGGACCAACTTTTGGTTTTATTGACTTTCTCTATTGTTTTTCTATTCTCTATTTCATTTTTCTCTGATCTAATTTTTTTTTTTTTTTTTTTGAGAGAGAGAGTGGGGGAGGAGAGGGTGAGAGAGAGGGTGAGAGAGAACTTAAACTTCTTAGTGAGGCCCAAGGCAGGGCTGGATCTCACCACGTGAGACGGTGAACTGAGCCAGAAGCAAGAGTTGGAAACTTAACCCACTAAGCTACCCAGCCAACCCTCTCTGCTCTAATCTTTATATTTCCTTTCTTCTGCTAGCTTTGGGTTTTAGTGTGTTCTTTTTCTAGTTCCTTAGGTTGTGAAGTTAGGTTATTGATGTGAGATCATTCTTATTTTTTAGTGTACACAGTTTTATCTATTAATTTCCCCTTTAGCACTGCTTTTGATGAATTGCAGTAAGTGTATCCTTCAATATAATTAAAACTGTTTTTTAATGTTTATTTATTTTTGGGAGAGAGAGAGAGAGACAGAGACAGAGTCAGAGACAGAGCACACGCAGGGGAGGGGCAGAGAGAAAGGGAAACACATAATCTGAAGCAGGCTCCAGGTTCTGAACTGTCAGCACAGAGCTTGATACGGGGCTCAAACCCGTGAACTGTGAGATCATGACCTGAGCCGAAGTTCTATGCTTAACCGACTGAGCCATGTAGGTGCCCCTCAAATATAATTTTAAATAGGAATTTTATTTTATTTTATTTTATTTTATTTTATTTTTTTAGAAGTTTAAAATAATTTATTATTTATTTATTTATTTATTATTATTTATTTATTATTTATTATTAATTTATTATTAATCACAAGACAAATGGTTAGCTGGATGATTCTGGAGACATGAACTGGGCTTGGAAGAGTTCTCTTGTGTGTAAATAGGAATTTTAAATGCTAATTGAAATAAGTCAGTCAGAGAAAAGACAAATACTATATGATTTCTCTCATATGTAGAATTTAAGAAACAAAACAAACTACCGGGGGGGTTGGGGGGAAGAGAGGGGCAAACCAAGAAACAGACTCTAACTATAGAGAACAAACTGATGTTTACCAGAAGGGGGGTGGGTTGGGGATGGTTAAATAGGTGATAGGGATTAGGAGTACACCTGTTGTGATGAGCACTGGGTGATGTATGGAAGTGTTGAGTCACTAAATGGCACACCTTAAACTAATCTTACACAGTATTTTAACTGACAGTAATTTTAATAAAAATGAAAAAAAAAGGAATGTTCAACTCTTAAAAAAACTAGGAATTTTAGCAATGAGCATCCTCATGTTTCTCATGACTTGAGTATAAATGCCTCCCTTCTCCTGTTATGAAATTAGCTTTTTAATAGAGATATATATATATAATATCATGTTACTGAAACATCAATCGATTTTCCAATTAATGATGATTTTTAATGAGAAATGGGTTTTGAATGTTGTTAAATATCTGAAGCTTTCCCATTATTTTTCCTAATATGTAATTTCCTAATTGAAATTTTCATAATGTGTATTATTCTTTGCACTCCTGGAATAAGCTCCATGTGGTGACGATATCACCTTCTTTTAATGTTTTATTGGCCCCTTCTCATATTTTTTGAGAATTTTTGCATCAAGCCATATCGTCTGTGGTTTTAGTTTTGTGCAATATTTATCAGGTTTTAAAATCACTAGTACACGTGCTTTAAAAATGATTCGGAAGTTTTTTCCTTTCTGTAGCCTGAACGAACAACTGTCCTCAGAGGATATCTATCTTGCTATCTCTTTCTTCAGGATAGGGAAGGCATAATGTTAGAATAGAAACACTTCCTTTGCCCTGCTTTTTGCCCAGGCCCGTGGCCCAGTGCCACGCCATTTAACAATGTCCATGACCTCCTGGGAAACCGGAGGCATGAACAGAACGTGATAGCTGTGGTTTATATTACTGTCATCTGTCTTTGTGAATTCCTTGGCATTTTTTGTAACGGCATTGGATACGTTTGGATGTATTGAATGATGGTGATGAGGATGGGAACCTAGATAAAGGACCACTTCTCTCTCCTGCTTTAAAGCATGAAGATGAAGTGAATACTTCACGTGTTGGGGTTCACATGTGGCCAGGCACATAAAATTGCTCAATAAATTGTAGATAAGAAGTCATTATTTTCGTAACTAAAGGAAAGTAATGATAAATATTCTTTTTAAAGCACAAAGAATAATAAAGTTTGAAACCATCTATGTGAGTCTGTGTTTCTCCCCTCTGCTCTGTAGCTCACCTATTGCTGTGGCTAATATTTGTCAAAATCCTGGTCATGTCTCCCGCACACATCCCGACTTCCTTAGATATCTTTCCTTAGTATTTCATATCTTCTCTATGGGCCAGCTGTTGAGTCAATGAAACATATTAGGCATCGGGAAAGCTGGGTTCAAAATCCTCATGTGTTCCTTCTAATTGAAAGACACCAGGTAAGTCACATCACCTTTCAGAGATCTGGTTTTCTTGTCTGTAAAAGAGGGCCATTATTATCTATGTTGCAGGACTGTTTTGAATATTAAAAAAGACAATTGTGTATGTGATATAAAATACATATGCACACACATTTTTTGATGTTTAATGAATATCCAATTTAATAAATATTTAGTTCTTAATTTTTCTGAGGCTACATGGCATATTGAACTTCCTTTGCAGCACTCATCACTTTGTTCCTTATGAAGGCTACTGTTTCATTTTTTTTCCAAACAAGTATTTGTGTGACCACTCAAGAGTATAATTGCAATACACTGAAAATATACAGTGCAATGGTCTTTGACAGATAGCACATTGAGAGAGACACATAGCCTGACTTGCAGGGACATCAGTCAAGATTGTACAAATTTCTTCTTCCACTAGAATCTTTATTCTCCATTATGGAGCACTTTCTTGAAATTTAGACAGTCTACAAGAGTCCACTAGATGATCTCATCTATTTCTAAACTTTCCATGTATCAATTCCACTCTGATTCATGCTCTGTTAATTTTGCTGTGATGTTTCGTATCTTCATTGTACAATTTATTAATACTTCCATGAGATGTCCCACAGGAACCCTTTAAAATCTGCTCCAAGTGCAAATAATTTTTAAAAAATCACTCTCTGGGGCGCCTGGGTGGCTCAGTCGGTTAAACGTCCGACTTCGGCTCAGGTCACGATCTCACAGTCTGTGAGTTCGAGCCCCGCGTCGGGCTCTGGGCTGATGGCTCGGAGCCCGGAGCCTGCTTCCGATTCTGTGTCTCCCTCTCTCTCTTCCCTTCCCCCGTTCATGCTGTGTCTCTCTCTGTCTCAAAAATAAATAAACGTTAAAAACAAAACAAAACAAAACAAAACAAAACAAAACATGAACTCCAGACTCAAGCCACAAGGGTGGGCAGGACACCCGGGCAGAGGGAGCTCTGGTGGGAGGAAGAGGGCTGGTGACCATCCCAGAACCCTGGGGAATGCCAAGAGTCTAATGATAAAAATCACAATAACTGGGGCGCCTGGGTGGCGCAGTCGGTTAAGCGTCCGACTTCAGCCAGGTCACGATCTCGCGGTCCGTGAGTTCGAGCCCCGCGTCGGGCTCTGGGCTGATGGCTCGGAGCGTGGAGCCTGTTTCCGATTCTGTGTCTCCCTCTCTCTCTGCCCCTCCCCCGTTCATGCTCTGTCTCTCTCTGTCCCAAAAAGAAATAAAAAACGTTGAAAAAAAAATTGTTTTTTAAATAAAAATAAAAAAAATAAAGCAGGCTCCAAGCTCTGAGCTGTCAGCACAGAGCCCAATGTGGGGCTTGAATTCACGAACTGCAAGATCATGACCTGAGCTGAAATCAGATGCTTAACCAACTGAGCCACCCAGGTGCTCCTATTCATTTGTTTTTATTTTAGATTCTACAAGTGAGTGAAATCATATGGCATTTGTCTTTCTCAGTCTGACATTTCATTTTGCATAAAACATTCAAGGTCCCTCCGTGTTGCTGCAGATGGTATGATCTCATTCTTTTTTTTTTTTTTTTTTAATTTTTTTTTTCAACGTTTTTTATTTTTATTTGTTTGGGACAGAGAGAGACAGAGCATGAACGGGGGAGGGGCAGAGAGAGAGGGAGACGCAGAATCGGAAACAGGCTCCAGGCTCCGAGCCATCAGCCCAGAGCCCGACGCGGGGCTCGAACTCACGGACCGCGAGATCGTGACCTGGCTGAAGTCGGACGCTTAACCGACTGCGCCACCCAGGCGCCCCTGATCTCATTCTTTTTAATGGCTAATATTCCATTATATATACACACACACACACACACACACACATATATACATATATATCTCCTGCATCTCCATATCCATTTGTCTATCATTGGGATGGGCAAAATGAGTAAAGGAGAGTGGGAAATAGAGGCTTCCAGCTATGGTAGGAATAAGTCACAGGCATAAAATGTACAGCATAAGGAATATACTCAATGATATTGTAATAGCATTGTATGGCAACAGATGGTAGCTATACTTGTGGAGTGTAGGGCAATGTATAATCTTCTCAAATCACTACCTGTATACTTGAAACTATGTAACATTGTGTATCAACTATACTGAAATAAAAAAAATTAAATAATAAAAATAGTGGGTATGATTTCTCCTTCTTAAATGGATCAAAAGTAGGGGCGCCTGGGTGGCTCAGTCGGTTAAGAGTCTGACTTTGGCTCAGGTCATGATCTCACAGTTCATGAGTTCAAGCCCCATGTTGGGCTCTGTGCTGACAGCTCAGAGCCTAGGACCTGCTTCGGGTTCTGTGTCTTCCTTTCTCTCTGTCCTTTTCCTGCTTATGCTCTGTCTCTTTCTCTCTCTCTCTCTCAAAAAAAAAAAAAAAAAAAAAAAAAAAAAGAAAGAAAGAAAAAAAAGAAAAAAAGAAAAGAAAACAATTTAAAAAATGGATCAAAAGTAACTTTCAGAAATAGCAGGTATATGATGGATGGGAACAAATGTCAAACTGATCATACCTGATCATTATCAGGCTACATTTATTCAATTGCATTCCTTTATTTCACCTCCATGTATTTATAGGTTGCACTTTAATGACCAACATTGGAAGAAATAGAGTGATGTGTTAAGATAGGTCTTACCCTCAAGGTTCACAAGCAAAGTAGGGATGATGAAGCATGATAGTCCAATTGACAATAGTCCAATAGACATTTCAATAGGGACTTACAACCTTCAAAGCATGAAGAACTGTTATCCTCACACCCTATGACAGACAAGGAAGACATTCTTATTTTTATTATTTAGATACGGAAATGAAGTGCTAGTCAGTAGCGTAGCTGGGACATGATCCCAATATTCCCTTGCTGTAACTCTGAAAAAGGAACACTAACATCTACATATCTATAATCTCAATGGGATGTCTCATGAAACTGTTACAAGATCTGATAAGACTTCAGTGGCTGGAAACAAAAGTGGCTTCTTGGAGGGGGAGGGGATTGCAGCTGGATTTTCAAGTGCAGCCTAATTGATGACTGCATTCCTCAGTATGTCCTCACTTGGTTATGAAGAGAGTCTTTTGCTGAAGAGTTTTCCCAGGGCCGCCTTCATGTCTCGGTTTCTCAGACTGTAGATGAAAGGATTTAGCATTGGGGTCACTGCAATGTACATCACAGTTATCACTGCGTCCTTCAGGCTATAACTAGTCAGAGGGCGGAAATACATGCCCATGACTGTCCCATAATACAGAGAAACAACAGTGAGGTGGGAGCCACAGGTGGAGAAGGCTTTGAGCACACCCTTGGTGGATGGAACCCGTAAGACTGTGGAAAAGACCCGGACGTAGGAGATGATGATGCATAGTAATGGCACAGAGAAAATACCAACCCCTAGGTACATCATCTTCACATTAAAGTGAATGTCAGAACAGGACAGCTTGAGTAAAGAGGCAGTGTCACAGTAGAAGTTGGCTACTTCCTGGTTGCCACAGAAAGACAGACTAGCTGTGAGCAGAGTGTGGGGGAGGGCATTGGCGTTTCCAACCACCCAAGACCCAACAACCAGCAAGACACAAGTCCGTGGGCTCATAATTGTTGTGTAACGAAGTGGGCGGCTGATGGCCACGGCACGATCATATGCCATCACAGCCAGGATATAGCTATCTGTGTTAGACATGTCAATCATGAAATACATCTGTGTTAGACATCCTCCAAAGGAGATGGCTTTGCTGCCCAAGACATGGTTGGCTAGCATCTTTGGGATGGTTACAGAGGAGAATAAGATGTCAACAAAGGAGAGGTTGGCAAGGAAAAAATACATGGGGTTGTGAAGGTGAATGTCAGAGCGAATGGCCAAGATGATGAGCAGGTTTCCAATCAATGTGATGGGGTAAATGAAGAGGAAGAGGATGAAGAAGAAATCTTCCTGTTGTTGCTGACCAGTAAGTCCCAGGAGAATGAAACCAAGGGCAAAGGACTGGTTATCTCCTCTCATGGATCCTTCAGAAGAAAGGGAAGAGGAATCCAGCATTATTAGTAAATTTATTGTATGTAATGATATTCTAAACCAACATTTTTAACTTCTGTGGTTGCTGTGTCTATACTTGGGTTTACTAAATGCATAGATAGCCAATACGTTGCAGGGAAAATCCCTGTTTGTCACTGGACCTAATTTCTCTGTGTTAGAAAGTTTGTTAGGCTTTGTGGAAAAATTATACATATGTGAAAAACAGATTATCCATTTAGTCATATATGACATAGTCTTTACTCTGTAATACCTTACAACCTAATGGAGAAGGAAGAATCACATGATAATTTTATTACACATGGAAATGAAAGGATAGTGTTTTGGATTCTTTGCAAAAACTCTCCAATGTAAGGGGTGGTTAGTACCAGAGCACCGTGAACAATTAGATATTGTTCCACTGCCAGACTGAGGGTGAACCCAGAGCCAGGAGGTAACCAGTGTCTGTCTACGTTGGCATGGAAAATTGTAAATCACAGGACCACTGGAGTTAGATTATAACAAAGGAAGAATTGGTGTTTACTCTCCAGGTAGCCAGTTTTGAAAGTAGATATTCACCACCTCCTTCAATAGATTTTATCTTTATTCCGAACCCTTAAATTTATGGAATCAAGTTTTTCTCTTTGACCTTGCCTTACCTCTTTTTATTATTTCCTCTGGTGACCCATCCAACTCCATTGTGGCTTCATCTCCTGCTTAGTAGACTCTAGGTATCTGTGGGTAGACTGTCTTTTCTTCCCATATTTCCATGCACAGTTATCCTACCAACATGTCCGACTGAGCCTCATCCTCTGCACATCCTCCCTGAGTAGACAGCAAAATGCTTGAGAAAGAGAACAATACCTTATTTTCATCTCCCTTCCAGAGATTATTTAGAATATTAGTTTACACACCAATATGTTTGTACTCAATAGTTTGGATATAGCCAGGTTTATTTCATGGGTTCTCCCGAGAGGGATGCTACCAGACATTGTCACTTAGGTTATCCCTCACCTCTACACCTGATCTTGTTGATTCTTCCTTTTAAATAATTCATACATAAGTTTTCTCTTTTATATGTACATAAATTTTATACTTATTGTTTCAGTGCTTTAGCTTTGACCACCATCAATTTCTACCTGAAATATTGTAGTGCTCTCTTAATTGTTTCTCTGCTGAAGAAGGTTCCCTCCTTTCATCCATCTGGGCTCTGAGGCATACTAACTGTGCTAGAGACTACCAGGATATTACCTGAATCCCCTTTGTTCTTTTCTTCCTGGGCATTCCGCTAGATTGCATACCCAGCCTCCCTTGCACTGGAGTGCGGCAAGTGACTGAGTTCTAGCCAATCCATCCATGTTCTGCTCTTCCTCCAAGTTCTCTATCTCCTTGGGCCAGCTGAATGTAAATGGCCAGGAGGCTGACGGGAATGGTGGAATCACAGGTGGAATGAGCCTGTGTCCCTAGTGCTCTTCATGCAGGAAAGCTACCCACCACCAGGCACATCCACTCGGACTACTGTATAATAGAAAAATAACTGGATTTTGTGTAAACTATTGCATATTTTACATGTATTTGTTACTGTGGTCCAGGATATGCTAAGTAATTCACTAGATTTTCTAAAGAGACCTGGACTCAATAATTAAATCTATCTGTAATTAATTTAATTACCAATTCTCAGTGTCTCCTATAGTACACATTGAAATTATATGGTTGGCAAGGGGAAGCAGCTAAAATTATCTCCCTCTAAAAATGATATGCATTTTTAAAAAATCTCTGCACCTACATGAATTTGATTTTCTCTCTTAAATGCCCTTTCTCCTGTACACAAAGGACCATATTATTTCAGGGTTGGGAGGGTTCAGTAAATGGGATGGCTCAGAAATTATGGTTAGCTGAAATGGTAGAGAAGTATAATATTTTAGAGGCAGTGTGTTGGTAACATGACAGACTTAGCTGATGTTGATAGGTATATCCCTATTAAAACATATAGACAATCTATATTAATTATTAAAGGAAAAGAAAAAACACAGAGCTAAATCTAAAAGAAAGAAATGGTATTACAGAGGTAGGAGAAAGAAAAAGAACTCAGAGCAGGAGCTGTAAGCTAGAGCCGATGCTGTGGCATCTCTGGAAAATCTGGCCAAAATTCCATATACATCAGGGAATTTATATTGAGCCTTTGGCATAAGTGCTGGAAGCATTGTCTTATCTAGGAAGAGAACACTAGAAGAAATTTTTGCCACATAAGAATTGGAAGAAAAAGAACAAAATGGAAAGAATTCACAGAAAAATATGATTGTCTACAGAAGAAACCCATGAGACTCCCTATATGAATTAAGAATATTCAGAACAATTATTTGCTATAAATCAATGTTGAAAAATCAATACTGTTGACACACGTTAAAAATACATTGCAAAATATTATCTCTAAAAGATCCTTATTCCCAATAGAAACAGAAAATTTAAGGAACGTAGAAATAATTCTAAGAAATGAGGTCCATAAATCAGAGAAAGACAGATATCATGATTTCACTTATATGTGGAATTTGAGAAACACAACAGATGAACATAGGGGAAGGGAAGGAAAAATAAGATAAAAACAGAGAGGGAGGCAAACCGTAAGAGACTCTTAAATACAGAGAACAAACTGAGGGTTGCTGGAGGGGATGGGTTAAGTGGGTGAGGGCAATAAGGAGGGCACTTTTCAGGATGAGCACTGGGTGTCAGATTAGAGAGATGAATCACTGGGTTCTACTCCTGAACCCAAGACTACACTGTACACTAACTAACTTGAATTTACATGAAATAAAATAAAATAAATAAAATGAGATGAAATAAAATAAAATAAAATAAAATGAAGTCCAAGACTGGATTATAAAATTACAAAGCTTTGCTGAAGGACAAGAAGAATACCATAAAAAATGTGGACTTAAGCAATGTTTATGGAGACTGGTGTTTTAAATATGTCAATTCTCTTCCGTTAATCTAGGCTTTTTTGCAATTCCTGTCAAAATATCACAGGTTTCTTTTAAAAATGGACCTTAGTAAAATGACCCAAATATTCATGCATGAGAACAAAGAGCAAAGAAGAACTGATACAACTATAGGAAGAGCATAAGGAGAGAGGAATGCCCTATAGCTATGGAAATTATTTCCCTCGGTACTTCATGTGGTGGATTAGCTCTGGCATAGGGACTGACAAATGAATCTGTGTAACAGACCAGAAAGCCTAGAAATAGATCAAGTATTTCTTAGCAATCGGTAGATGACACGGTTGATTCAGAATCAGGGAGTGGTTGTGCTAACTGTTGGTAAAGACTGCTGGGACAACCGGGTATCGTACATAACAAATGACACAAAGAATGAGTCCTAATGGATTGACTGTGGAAAGCAAAACTTCACCAACTTTAAAAGAAATATGTTTATGATATCAGGCTAGGGATTGATTTCTTAATCCAGACACAACGTGCACAACATATCAGAGAAAATGTTGTGACATTTGTCTACTTGTAATTTAAAACATTTGTATGGGGGCGCCTGGGTGGCTCAGGTCATGATCTTGGGGTGGCGGGATGGAGCCCCACGACAGAGAGACGGGCTCCTTGCTGAGTGTGTAGCCTGCTGAAGATATTCTTCCTCCATTTCCTTCTGCCACTCCCCCACCTGCACTCTCTCTCCCTCTCTCTAGAAAGAAAGAAAGAAAGAGAGAGGAAGAAAGAAAGAAAGAAAGAAACCAAGTAAAACATTTGTATGAAACATACACCATAAAGAACGACAAATCATGGACTGGAAGAGGTATATGCTGCACACATATCAATAGGACATTGTTGTTCACAATACAGAGGATTCCTACACACTAAGAAGTAGAGCAAAAACCCAGCAGGAAGTAATGGCTTGAATTAGCAAGTCATAAAAAAGCAAGTCATAGAAGACTATAGAAATGTTCAAACAAATTAAAATAAAATTCAATTACCATCCTCGTCTTGGAGCAGCCGTAAAGTCTGACAGTTCCAACTGCTAGGGAAGAAAAATTCATTTTATCATTGGAAAGCAGTTATCCCTTATCTAGGAAAGCTGATAATTCTTACACCTGTGTTCAAGAAGATATTCAAAGGATGTGTATTTTCATACGGAAAATTTAGTAACGGGTAAGTTATTTACAACATTAGCTTATTGATATTGTTCAACACTGATTGTATTCCTATGGAACAACTTTTAAAAACCATAGTGTGATGGGAAAAAACAAGTTGCCATAAGATGTTTAGCATATTACACAATATATGTAAATACTAATTTTTAAAATATTTTTTTAAAATGTTATTTAAATTCCAGTTAGTTAACATATAGTGTAATGATGGTTTCAGGAGTAGAATTTAGTGATTCATCACTTACATTTAACATCCAGTGGTGCTCATCCCAACAAGTGCCCTCCTTAACGCCCATCACCCATTTAGCCCATCCCTCAACCAACACCCCTCCAGCAACCCTCGGTTTGTTCTCTGTATTTAAGAGTCTGTTAAGGTTTGTCTCCCTCTCTGTTTTTATCTTATTATTCCTTCCCTTTTCCTATGTTCATCTGCTTTGTTTCTTAAAAATTCTACATATGAGTGAAATCATGTGATATTTATCTTTCTCTGACTGACTTATTTAACTCAGCGTTGGGTTGCTGTGTTGTAGGGTAGCCCTATTTTTAATTTTCTGGAGAAACCCCTATACCGTTTTTCAGAGTGGCTGCACCAGTTTGCATTCCCACCAACAGTGCAAGAGGTTTCCCCTTCCTTCCTCTGCATCCTCACCAACATCTGTTGTTTCCTGAGTTGTTCTTTTAAGCCATTCTGACAGGTGTGAAGTGGTATCTCATTGTAGTTTTGGTTTGTATTTTCCTAATGATAAGTGATGTTGAGCATCTTTTCATATGTCTGTTAGCCATTTGGATGTCTTTGGAAAAGTGCCTGCTCATATCTTCCGCCCATTTCTTCACTGGATTGTTTGTTGAGTTTGATAAGTTCTTTATAGATTTTGGACACTAACCCTTTATCTGCTATGTCATTTACAAATACCTTCTCCCATTCCGTTGGTTGCTGTTTAGTTTTTTTGATTGTTTCCTTTGCTGTGCAGAAGCTTTTTATCTCGATGAGGTCCCAGTAGTTCATTTTTCTTTTGTTTCCCTTACCGGTGGAGACATGTCTAGTAAGAAGTTGCTGTGACTGAGGTCAAAGTGGTGGTTGCTTGTTTTCCTCTCTAGGATTTTGATAGCTTCCTGTCTCACATTTAGGTCTTTCATTCATTTTGATTCATTGTTATGTATCATGAAAATGGTCCAGGTTCATTCCTCTGCATGTCACTGTCCAGTTTTCCCCAACACTATTTGCTGAAGAGACTTTTTTGCGTTGGATATTCTTTCATGCGTTGTTGAAGACTACTTGGGCGTAGATTTGTGTGTCCATTTCTTGGTTTTCTATTCTGTTCCATTGAGCTGTGTGTCTGTTCTGGTGCCAGTACCATACTGTTTTGATGATTGCAGCTTTGTAATACAGCTTGAAGTCCAGAATTGTGATACCTCCAGCTTTGGTTTTCTTTTTCGGGATTGCTTTGGCTATTTGTTTGTTTGTTTTTTTTTTCTGGTTCCAATCAAATTTTAGAATTTTTTATTCTAGCTCTGTGAAGAATGCTGATGTTATTTTCATGGGGATTGCATTGAATATGCACATTGCTTTGGGTAGTATTGACATTTTAACAATATTTGTTCTTTTGATACATGAGCATGGAATGATTTTCCATTTCTTTGTGTTTTCTTCAATTTCTTTCATAAGCTTTCTATAGTTTTCAGTGTACAGATCTTTTACATCTTTGGTTAGGTTTATTCCTAGGTATTTTATCCTTTTTGGTGCAATTCTAAATGGGATTGATTCCTTGATTACTCTTTCTGCTGCTTCATTATTGGTGTATAGAAATGCAACTGATTTCTGTACATTGATTTTATATCCTGTGACTTTGCTGAATTCGTGTATCTGTTCTATCAGTTTTTTGGGGGGAGTCTTTCGGGTTTTCCACATAGAGTATCATATTGTCTGTAAAAAGTGAAAGTTTGACTTCTTCCTTACCGATTTGGATGCCTTTTATTTCTTTTTGTTGTCTGATTGCTGAGGCTAGGACTTCCAACAATATGTTCAACAACAAGGGTGAGAGTGGACATTTCTGTAGTGTTCCTGACCTTAAGGAGAAAGCTATCAGATTTTCCCCATCGAGGATGATATTAGCTGTGGGTCTTTCATAAATGGTCTTTGTGATCTTGAGGTATGTTCCTTCTACCCCTACTTTCTTGAGGGTTTTTACCAAGAAATGATGCTATATCTTGTTAAATACTTTTTCTGCATCTATTGAGAAGATCATATGGTTCTTATCCTTTCTTTTATTAATGCAACATGTCACACTGATTGATTTGCAAATATTGAACTAGCCCAGTAGCCCAGGAATAAGTCCCACATGATTGTGGTGAGTAATTCTTTTAATATATTGTTAGATTTGGCTTGCTAGTATCTTGTTGAGAATTTTTGCATCCAGATTCATCAGGGATATTGGTCTGTAATTCTTTTTGGTGGGTCTTTGTCTACTTTTGGAATCAAGGTAATGCTGGCCTCATAGAATGAGTTTGGAAGTTTTCTGTCCATTTCTGTTTTTTGGAACAGCTTCAAAAGAATAGGTTTTAACTTTTCTTTAAATGTTTGGTAGAATTCTCTTGGGAGGCCATCCAGCCCTGGACTCTTGTTTGTTGGGAGGTTTTTTATTACTGATTCAATTTCTTTACTGGTTATGGGTCTGTTCAAATTTTCTATTTCTTCCTGTTTCACTTTTGGGAGTTTCTAGGAATTTATTCATTTCTTCCAGATTGCCCAATTTGTTGACATATAATTGCTCATAATATTCTTTTATTATTATTTGTATTTCTGCAGTGTGGGTTGTGATCTCTCCTCTTTCATTCATGATTTTATTTATTTGAGACCTTTCCTTTTTCTTATTGATCAATCTGGGCAGGAGTTTATCAATTTTGTTAATTCTTTCAAGGAACTAGCTCTTGTCTTCACTGATCTGCTCTACTGCTTTTTTCTTATCTTGGTATCATTGATTTATGCTCTAATCTGTATTATTTCCCTTGTTCTGCTGGTTTTGAGCTTTATTTGCTGTTCTTTTTCCAGCTCCTTTAAGTGTAAGGTTAGGTTGTGTTTGAGACATTTCTTCCTTCTTTACAAAGGCCTGGATTGCTATTGCTATTTTCCTCTTATGACCACACTTGCTGCATCCTAGAGGTTTTGTTGTCATGTTTTCATTTTCATTGGCCTCCATGTACTTTTTAATTTCTTATTTAATTTCTTGGTTAGCCCATTCATTCTTTAGTAGGATGTTCTTTAATGTCCAACTTTTTGTGGTCTTTACAAATTTTTTCTTGTAGTTAATTTCAAGTTTCATAGTGTTATGGTCTGAAAATATGCATGGCATGATTTTGGTCTTTTTGTACTTGTTGAAGGCTAATTTGTGACCCAGTATGTGATCTGTTCTGGAGAATGTTCCATTTGTACTTGAGAAGAATGTGTATTCTGCTGCTTTAGGATGAAATGTTCTGAATATATCTGTTCAGTCCTTTCAAAGCCATTCTTTCCTTCTTGATTTTCTGCTTAGATGATCTGTCCACTGTTGTAAGTGGGGTATTAAAGTCCCCTACAATTATGGTATTATCATCGGTGAGTTTCTTTTTATTTTTAAAAAAATTTTTAAATGTTCATTTATTTTTGAGAGAGAGATAGAGTATTAGTGGGATAGAGGCAGAGAGAGAAGAGACACAGAATCCAAAGCAGGCTTCAGTCTCTGAGCTGCCAGCACAGAGCCCGACACGGGACTCAAACCCACGAATTGCGAGATCATGACCTGAGCTGAAGTCGGACGCTTAACTGACTGAGGCACCAGGCATCCCATCAGTAAGTTTCTTTATATTTGTGATTAATTGATTTATATATTGGGTGCTTTCAAGTTGGGGGCATAAATATTTACAGTTGTTAGATCTTCTTAGTGGACAGACTCCTTACTTATGATATAATGAGTTTTGTCATCTCTTGTTCCAGTCTTTGTTTTAAAATCTAGTTTGCCTGAGATAAGTATGGTTACTCTGGCTTTCTTTTGATGTCCATTAACAGGATAGATGGTTCTCCATCCCCTTACTTTCAATCAGCAGGTGTCTTTAGGTCTAAAACGAGTCTCTTGTAAGCAGCATACAGATAGGTCAATTTAGTCCATTTACATTTAGAGTGATTAGTGAAAGGTATGAATTTAGTGCCATTGTATTGCCTGTAGGATTGGTGTTTCTGGTGATGTTCTCTGGTCCTTTCTAGTCTTTGTTGTTTTTGGTCTTTTTTGTTTTGTTTTGTTTTGGTTTGGTTTGGTTTTTTTCTCCACTCAAAGAGTCCCCCTTAAAATTTCTTGTAGGGCTGGTTTAGAGGTCACAAACTCCTTTAGTTTTTGTTTGGGAAACTCTTTATCTCTCCTTCTATTTTGAATTACAGTCTTGCTGGATAAAGAATGCTTGACTGCATATTTTTCTGATTCAGGACATTGAATATATCCTGTCATTCCTTTCTAGCCTGCCAAATTTCTGTGGACAGATCTGCTGTGAACCTGATCGGTCTTCCCTTTTAGGTTAAGGATTTTTTTTCCCCCTTGCTGCTTTCATAATTCTTTTTTTGTCTGTGTAATTTATGAATTTGACTAGGGTATGCCTTGGCGATGGTCAGTTTTTGTTGAATCTAATGAGAGTTCTGCGTGCCTCTTCAATTTTGTTGACTGTGTCCATCCCCAGACTAGGGAGATTTTCAACTATAATTTGCTTACATAAACCTTCTGCCCCTTTTTCTCTCTCTTCATTTCTGGGACTCCTATGATATGGATGCTATTCCTCTTTAATAAATCACTGAGTTCTCTAAGTATTGTATCATGATCCTTTTGTCTTTGTTTCTCTTTTTTTCAGCTTCATTATTTTCCATAACTTTATCTTCTATCTCACTGATTCACTGCTCTGCTTCACCCATCCTTGCCATCACAGCATCTATTCAAGATTGCATCTCATTTATAGCATGTTTAATTTCAGCCTGACTAGTCTTTAGTTCTTTTATCTCTACAGAAAGGGATTCTCTGGTGTCTTCTATGCTTTTTTCAACTCCAGCTATTATTTTTATAATTGTGGTTTTGAATTCTAGTTCAGATATCTTACTTATATCTGTGTTGAGTAAATCCCTGGCCATCATTTCTTCCTGTTCTTTCTTTTGGAGTAAATTCCTCCATTTTGTCATTTTGGAGGAAGAAGAAAATTAATAAAGTAAAAGGTAAAATGCAAAAAAGTGAAAACAAAACAAAACAAATCAAATAAAGGAAGCTAGATCCTAGGTGTGCTGCAGTCTGTTTGTTGGGTAGTAGAAACTGGATAGACTAAAGAAAAAAGAGAAGAGGGGGAAAAAGTTAAATAAATTTAAAAAATTTTTAAATAATAAAATAGAATAAAATAAAATAGAATAAAAAAATAAAAAAGAATTTGCTCTTTCTATATCCAAGAAAGAGGGAAAAAAAGAAAGAAAAGAAAAAAGAAAACAACCTAAACAAAACCAGAAGCAAAGAAAATGAATGCATAAATGAGCCAGCAAACAGAATAAAACCTGAATGAAGTTACATCCGTTTCCCCTAGAAATGAAACTTGGCTGCACACTATAGTCTGAAGACTAATAAGCAGGTGGAAGGGATTTGTACTGGTCTTCTGGGAGAGGTGCCTGGAAGATATTGGTGGGCAGACTTGGTGAAACAGCTCCATTCTCCACTCGGTGACGCTGCTTAGCTTACTGGGGTTGATCTGTGTGATGTGCGCATATGAGTGCATGTTAGAAGTGAAAATGGCTTCATCCAGCTCTCTAGTTTCTGGCATAGGAAGCCTGTGCCTTCACTGACTCATGACCTAGCACCCCTCCTTTGTCTCAGGCCTCCATCTGCTTCCTGCCTTTACCCTATCCATGTCCAAGCTGTCAGCCTCCCAGGTGGTACCTCCCTCCAGAGTTTTATCTCAGATGGGGTTGTGTTTCAAAACCCCACACTTCAGAGAGCCCCATGGCTCAACCTGCAATGACTCTCTGGAGAGGGTCTCCTCAAGCAATGACCAGATGCTGGCTTATCCCAGAAAATGTTCCTGTGATTTTGCAGTGGCAGAGGCCCAGAATTTATGGCAAATAACAACACACAGCCAGCCCCAGGTTTTGCTGCCCTCTGATGTCTTTGTTCCAATATCAGTAAACATGGCCGCTCTCTGGTCTACAGGGACTTTTGCCTATGGGGAGGCTGTATGGCCTCAACAAAATGCACTCCAAGCAGGGAAACTGCTTCTCCCAGTGTGGCACATGGGAGACCCCACTGCCTGCTCTTGTGGAGTCTCTCTGCTGCCTCACCAGAGCACCACCAGCACTGAGCTCTGAACCTTCATACTCTGTGCTCCACTGTTTATAGAACCCAGGTGGTATTGAAACCCTCTCCTTTTCCCTCATCAATGGTTTTGGGGAACAGATAGGAGTGCTTGTCTTGCAAGATCCCGATGCTCTGCACTCTTCCCCATTCTATTTCTCTCCCTGTCCTCTCTCTGTAAAAATGCTCCTATCCTCCATGGTTCTGAGCCTTTTCTCTACCCCAGTTACTTCTCTGCACATAATACCTAACAAGTTCTCTGGCTAAAATTATGCAGATTGTTGCATTAATACTTGGATCAATTTCCTAGGTGTTCAAAATGGTTTGATGCTGATCTAGCTGCGTTTCAGGAATGAGACTAGCTCAGGGTTCCCATACTACTCCACCATCTTAACTCAAATATATGTGGATTTTAACACATAAAATAATACACGCATATGCAGGTAAAGTGCATACATCCTGAATGGGAATATATTACCCATTGTAGAACAGCAGTTATCTCTAGGATGAGAGGGATAGCATTCCCTCATATTCGCCTTGCACGTCATTTCCATACACTTACTTCCATCCTGTTCACTTTCCCCAAAGACTCAGAAGAAAAGTATCCATCCATCTATCCCGTATGTTCTCATCCTAGTTCTCTTCCATTTCCTCAGCTGTATTGCCCCACCAGTCTTTCAATTGCAGAATTTGCTGTCTGCAGGATTTCCCTCAAAACCAGCTGTTTCCCACTCACCATTAAACATGTTACAGTCCTTTCAGTCATTCAGTGAATGTTCCTCAATCTTGTAACTCTTTCCAGCTACCGCACCATTTCTTATCTATTTTCTTCCTTTCTCAGGCAGGCTTCTTTATAGAGACATCTGCTTACTGGACCCTAAATTATATCTACACTAAGCAAAGGTGATCACGTGCATCTCTTCAAAATAACTCAGTGTCTAGCATCACCTAACAGATGGAGTCTAATTTCCTTACCATGGAGAAAATTTCAAAGACAAAGTATTTATATATATATATATATATATATATATGTATATATTTGTCATTTAGACAAAAATGAGTTCTATATCTTTATTAGGACCACTGGATGCAATCAGGAAAAAAAATCAGTCTGGAAAAGAAGTTTGGGTTAACATCATGGAGGATTTTGAAATAATGTGACCACTTTGTTCTATATTCATTGGCAAGTATGATCAGTATAGTAGATGTGGGCTGCATTAATTGCTTGTGGCAACAGGCATAGGCATCTTTTGGTTTAATAGAAAATTGATATTTGGATAGATAAATAAAGTGATCAATAGGGCAACATTTCAAAGTGACAATATGGTGGTACACAGAGACACCTCAAGGAGATCAAATTAGAAAGTGAAAGAATGGGGGCGCCTGGGTGGCTCAGTCGGTTAAACGTCCAACTTCAGCTCAGGTCATGATCTCATGGTTCATGAGTCCAAGCCCTGGTCAGGCTTCCATGCTGACAGCTCAGTGTGTGTGTGTGTGTGTGTGTGTGTGTGTGTGTGTTTGTCTGCCTCTCCCCTGCTCATGCTCTCTCTATCAAAAATAAACATTAAAAAAATTAGAAAAAAAAAATAAAGTGAAAGAATGTAAGAAAAGCAGCACCTGAAAAGCATGAGGTTATAATCACTGCAGGAACTAGAGAAACAGGGACCCCAAGGAGAGGAGTGCTGAGCACAGGGACTGAGGATGTAGAAGCACAGAACAAGATATTGGGGTGATCATGGGGAGAGATGATTCCTGCAGAAGCCCAGGACAAAGAGGTGACAGAATCTTATCTTCCCCAGAAGAGGAGCAGGACATGCACCAACGTGAATGCCAGAGGCAGTGACAGTCTCAAGTTCCCTGGAAAGACACCCAGTTCCCGGGCAATGCTGGCCACTAATTATTCTTCCTGGGAAGTGTTTGTGCTCTGAGAGCACAAATGAGTGTGACGGTGCCGAGGACAGTCTTTCAGGGAAACAAGAGGCAAAATGCCTCCTGCTGGCATCAGTGGTAGCAGAGAAGACCAACAAAAGTCCTCTGTGTGCTTTGGGTGTCCCTGATAGTTCAGGCCATCGGTACTTTGACAATGAAGTAACATACTTTTCTGAAGGGGCTGTTAGCAAGCACTGCAGAGTGTGGGAGTGGGGGTTTGGAGCTCCCCTATGAGACACTGGGCTCTTGCAAGTCCACACACACACACACACACTCATGCACGCACGCACTCACAAAACTTCAGGAGTCAGAAAGGGCTTAGACCTGACAAAACTAATCATAACTACCCCTTCCTGATCCTGTTTTCATGGACAAGAGACCATAAGTAACCATTGTCAGAAGGGAAGGGATTCCTACCCCCCACCTTGTCTTTCCCTTTTGTCCACCAAATCTTGAGAATCGAATTCTAGAGCCAAGGTATGAGTCTTAGTTTTGCTCCTACCTCTCTGTGTGACTGCAGGCAATTCCATTCACCATTTTTTTCATCTGATAAAATGACAAAATAATTTTCTTTACCTCTGGGGGTTTTGTGAACATCAAAGGAGATAACACAGGTAGTGCAGTTGTTGGCTCTGTATCTTTTGATGTCACTGTCATAAAGAATCTTCAACATCCACAGGAGCTGGGCACTTCACTGGGGAGACAGATCAGATGCTGTCAGCAAGTGTCCTGGTCCTGTGGCCTTCACTCCTTTTCCATGAGTGGGAAGTTTACAGCCAGTGTCTAGTGTTTGTTAGCATTCATTCTGGGGGACAGGCTTGCTGGATCGTGAATCTTTTGTTCTAGGTGGGGAGGAGATAGGGCTGGGATGTCTTGTAAAGAGGAGGCCCTAGCTTTCCATATGTGGAACAGATAGCTGGAGCTCTCATGGATGGAGCCTGAAGATGAGGACTCTGGTTTCTTCTTCGGGGAAGAAAGGTATGTTATAGCATCAAGAAAATTGTGCATATTCACCAGGTTATTGTGTTTTGACAAATGACTCCCCCAGGTGTTCATTCAGGCCTAAGCACAAATAATCATTGAGACATAGTGACACACTCCTATACTTGTCTCCTGAGGGGACACAGTGGCTCTCAGGGGTAATCTTTCCCACAGTTCTCTTCCAGAGGAAGGAGAGGCAAGATGGTGTCAGGCAGGTGTCTCTATGGCCCCGGCCCTGGGCCGACTTATTCTAGCCTCTTTGTTGGAATGTGGCCCCCTCTGCAATTCAACACAACACAAACTTGGAACCACCACTTGGGATACAAAGACTGTGTGACAGCTAATCATTGTTCCCGATCCTTCTTCCAAGTTACTCTAAAGCTTTTGTGGTGTTAAGTGTGCAAGGATAAAGAATTCGATTTCATCTTTTCTCTACGATTTGACTTGAGAAGAGTTATTGTAGGTGCTGTACTTTATCTAGCATGCTGATGACATTCACAGAGATGGGTGGGACTTAGATGTTTATCTAGTCTGCTTCGTGTATGTGTCACATTTATAACAGGCTTGACTGATGATAATTGTCCTAAAACTTAGCCCCTTCTGAGGCAGAGAGGTCACTTCCTTTCTTAGAGGGCTGTGGTGAAGTCTGCGAGCTCTGGCTGGGTCCCCATCTGGGCTCTGCCTCTTACTGGCTATAACTGACCTCAGACAGTTATTTAATATACTTTTTCATCGCTAAAATAGGAGTGCTACCTATTTGCTCCTACTACGAATATGCCCATAAAGTTTTTATGAGGATCAAATGAGTTAATCGCTTAAGTGTCCTCAGGAGAGTGTAGCACATAGTTAGTACTTAATGTTAACTGCTATTTTATTAACTCCTGATCTACTACTGTAGCTGTTGGACACCTCTCCAAAATCTTCCAGCAAACTGTGCACATCTGCCATAGATGTTAAAACAACATGGTTTCACTGCACTTTGCTCTAGACATGTTTCAAGCCACATCATTCAATGCTCTGTTGTTACCACCCTGTGTTCAGATCATGCTCCAGTGTCCAAGACTTGGGATCCCCAGGCTCGGATAATAGGACATGTCACGATACTACTTCTTCCTAGTGATCACATTTTGATGTTGACTTCCTTTCCAGATTCTCTTGCTACTTACATATTTTAATTACTAGGAAGCCACAGGGGCAAGGAATTATGCAACGGTATTGGACAGAACTATGAATAAAATAATATTTAACGCTAGAATATTTGCAAGTATTATTTGTGGACAGTGGCTACAGCTTTCATTAACTTATGAAAGAATCTTTGACCATCTCTTCTCCACAAAGAGAAAAACCTCTAGATGGTGAGAGAGACTAAATTGGGTTGTCTGTTGGCAAATCCAAGCTGGAGTAAATTTGTGCTAGTTTAAATATTTTTTTAAAGGAATGATGTATGTGTGACATGTATTTGCAGAGTAAGAGAAAGAGTTACATACTGCAAGAAAAACTTATACTTGCAAACAATTTAAGATAGGAAACAAATTTTTTTATAAATTGTTTTTTTCATGTTCTTAAGACATGAAAAATATAGTATAAATCAGAAACAAATTTTGATGAAAATGAAACTGATCTGAAAACAGCAGACAGAAATGATTAAGAACAAAAATATAAGATTTTAATGGATTTTTTAGGCAGAATTGACATAAAAAAATTCGTAATGTGTAGGACAGGCTTCAGAAGTCCTTTCAGATGAAGATTGTAAAAGGAGTTTAAAACAATATTAGCTAGCTGGAATTAAAATAAATACATAAAAAATAGATGGAGTTGAAAACAATAAAACAGAAGAGAAATCTTGGGTGTTGGAAAGAATGTGGAAGCCTAATTTAAGAATAGTAGTTGTTCCAGGGCCACCTGGGTGGCTCAATCAGTTAAGTGTCAGACTCTTGATCTCAGCTCAGGTCTTAATCTCAGCGTTCTGAGTTCAGGCCCCATGTTGGTCTTTACACCGGGCATGAAGCCTACTTAGAATAAGAGTCATTCCAGAGGGAGAAAATACAAGAACAAATAGAACAAAAGCAACACTTAAAGTTGTAGTAAAATGTAATATTGTAGAGAATCCAGAGTGAAATCCTTACCATACTTTGGAGAGTATTAATGACAATATCCTTAGATGTATCCTAGTGATACATTTTATTGATAGGAATACCATTTTTTTTTTTTAAGAATAAAAATTTCAGTGCCAGGGAATAACAGATTTCTTAAAAAAAAAAAAAAAAAGAAGAAATTCAAACTTGCTTCAGCCTTCTCCCTACAACGTACTGATGGCGTAAAATACTGAAGTATTATCAGAATTTTAGAAGAAATACTTCACAACCCAAAATTCTATATCCAGTTAGGATATTCCTATTTTAAATGTATTTACAAAATTAAATTAATATAAAAAATACTTTTTTAAAATAGCATTTTGTCAGCACAAGTTTAATTATTGTGAATAACTTACATTTTAAATCTCTGCATAATTTAGCAAAGACCATGAATTTGAAGACTGGGAAGAAATGCAGGAAGCAAAACACATTCTGATTTTTGTGTTAAGTTATTGTTTTGTTCTTGACTTTATAAATGAAAAAATGAAGGTTCAAGTATCTAATTCCACTATTTAAATAGGTATCTCCTAGCAGAATTAAAAAAAAAAAAAAGCAGAAGTCACTGTATCAAGTCAAATAAGGTGTGGTCTCTATGACATTATAGAAAGAGATTCTGATTCTCATATTTTCAGTTTAAAAGAAGAAATCTCCCAGAGTCAGATATCTATTTTAACTTTAAATAGAAAGGGAAAATGAGTTTTATTCCAAGTTCTTAGAACTATCAGAGGAAGCTGGCACTACATACAGTCCCAGATATCAAAGGTACAAATTTGAAAACATAATTTAGGTAATTCAGTAATCAATAATTGAGGCCATTGGTTTAACATGCATGACAGACCCTTATGGGTTTAAGATTTCATTCTGTAGAATACAAAAATAATCCTTGAAATCAAGTATCTTGAAAAAATTTCAAGAACATTTTCATATTTAACTGACAATGGAAAAGACACAGCTGAAAATTTTCACACAAGCCTTCATATTAGAAAAGAGAATAAGAAGGATATTTTGTGCATTTTCTCAGCTTAACATCTTATCACAGTAGATCAAGTGAACCACACCTTTAACTAGACATACAGCCCAGAATTCCATCTGCCTTCTGCAGCTACAAAAAGCAACTATCCTTTGTTTTTATTTCCTATATCACTTTTGTTAACAGAGAGGGCCTACACTTTAATGGTAAACACGGGGGTCCATTAGATGAACAGCCCAGAATTCCATCTGCCTTCTGCAGCTACAAAAAGCAACTATCCTTTGTTTTTATTTCCTATATCACTTTTGTTAACAGAGAGGGCCTACACTTTAATGGTAAACACGGGGGTCCATTAGATGAGACCAGATGGTATGCTGGATGGACAGCTTCCATTTGCTTCTCCAGATCCTTTCCTTCTCTCCATCCTGCTCTGTGCTCTGGAAAGTTGATCAGTATGAATTCACCAATGGGCTGCTTATCTTCTGCCTTCTGGTGGGATTTAGCCAATCGGAGAGCTGCAGCAGAGTTGGAGGGATGAAAGAGAGTGAGGTTGGAGAATTTTTTCCTAAATATATTGATCTGTGGCTACTGCATCCTTATGTAAATGTCACAGCTCCTGCCAAGCAGCCATCTTTGCACATCTCTGTCTCTCTCTCTGTGCTTTGAAAACTGCTTCCTCCCTTCCCACTTCAGACCTGGGGTATAAAGTCCCTCCTGTTATTTCAAAACTGATTTCTGTGGGAAAAGATATTTGCAAATGACATATCGGACAAAGGGCTAGTATCCAAAATCTATAAAGAGCTCACCAAACTCCACACCCGAAAAACAAATAACCCAGTGAAGAAATGGGCAGAAAACATGAATAGACACTTCTCTAAAGAAGACATCTGGATGGCCAACAGGCACATGAAAAGATGTTCAACGTCGCTCCTCATCAGGGAAATACAAATCAAAACCACACTCAGATATCACCTCACGCCAGTCAGAGTGGCCAAAATGAACAAATCAGGAGACTATAGATGCTGGAGAGGATGTGGAGGAACAGGAACCCTCTTGCACTGTTGGTGGGAATGCAAATTGGTGCAGCTGCTCTGGAAAGCAGTGTGGAGGTTCCTCAGAAAATTAAAAATAGACCTACCCTATGACCCAGCAATAGCACTGCTAGGAATTTACCCAAGGGATACAGGAGTACTGATGCATAGGGGCACTTGTACCCCAATGTTTATAGCAGCACTCTCAACAATAGCCACATTATGGAAAGAGCCTAAATGTCCATCAACTGATGAATGGATAAAGAAATTGTGGTTTATATACACAATGGAATACTACGTGGCAATGAGAAAGAATGAAATATGGCCTTTTGTAGCAACGTGGATGGAACTGGAGAGTGTGATGCTAAGTGAAATAAGCCATACAGAGAAAGACAGATACCATATGCTTTTCACTCTTATGTGGATCCTGAGAAACTTAACAGAAACCCATGGGGGAGGGGAAGGAAAAAAAAAAAAGAGGTTAGAGTAGGAGAGAGCCAAAGCATAAGAGACTGTTAAAAACTGAGAACAAACTGAGGGCTGATGGGGGGTGGGAGGGAGGGGAGGGTGGGTGATGGGTATTGAGGAGGGCACCTTTTGGGATGAGCACTGGGTGTTGTATGGAAACCAATTTGACAATAAATTTCATATATTAAAAAAAACTGATTTCTGAATGATGAGTGTTCTCATTGCCATTGAGGTGCATTGCTTCTAGGTCCACTCAGTGGACAGAGCTAAGAAATACATGTATGTATACATACACATAGTACATATACACACACTTGTCTCTCTCTCTACCTATCTGTAGTGTATCCATCTATCTACCTATCTATCATCATCATCATCATCATCATGTATCTAATCTATCATCTATCTATGTCTCTCATCATCATCTATCTAATATCTATCTATCTATCTATCTATCATCTACTGATATACTTATTATCTTTCTATCTGACTATGTACCCAGCATCTCAGAGCCATGAGTTTACATGTATACCTCCAGTTCCACTCCAGCACATGGGGTTCATTCTAGCCCTTCCCCTTTCCACATTTGAAATTTCCTCCTGCAACAGTAAGAAACCTGCCTTTTGTTTTCCACTATTGTAGAAAAGGCATAAAGTAGCTTCAGAATTGCTAGCCCATTCCACCGTGGAAAACAAATCATTAACAGGAATAAAATATAATTTTTATAGTTAAATGTGTTATGAACCTGAGGGTATATAGTCAAAATACTATGAACTATACCATACCATACCATAACATAACATAACATAACATAACACAACATAACATCATAACAACCACACTGAAAAGGAGCAGGAGAAGTAGACTAAGCAATTCTTGGACACAGTATTTGGACTATATATCCTCATTCTATATTCAAAAAGGGACTGTAAACACATCCTCTAGTTATTTCTTTGTTTTTCCTAGTGCTATGGGTTAACAGTTCTAAGACAACTTTATGCATATTCTAAGACTGAGTTTTTCTTTCCAGTGTTTTCCTGGAGGAAGGGCAAGGAAAGCACTGGCCACAGGGATGGATGCTGGTGGGGTGTGGCTGTGCCAGCTCTAAGCTCTAATCATACCACCAGGAGCCATTCTCAGAGGACCAGCGTGGAGCCTCTCTGGGGTAGGGCAACTGCGGGAGTCCAGGAGCCGGCGTCATCAGGGATCTGCGGTGAGGCAGCAAGCATGTCCAGAGTCTGGAGTTTTCTGGAACCCACTGTTCTGGTGCCCCTTAGTCCTCACAGTCATGAGGAACACATCGTGTTCTGATATTCATTCTTCTCTCATCCCTCCACCAAGTTTACAGTGACCTTCTCATAGAAACTGAGAAAAAAAAAATCTGATAATGACCATGGCTTCATGCATTTTCTTCTGTCTCAAAGGGTGATTCCTTCTATACAACATATCCCAATTTTAGCAGAGACCTTTTGTGAATCAGTTAAAGACTGTCATTTCATATATCAGGAGATGTTTTGGATAGACAGGGTGGCTCTCTAGTTCAGTCCAAGAGACAAGCAGGCAATAACTTTTTTAAGAGGAAATCCCCATACTGTTGGACCACATCCTTCTCCCTTCCCAGAAACTGCTCCTGAGGGGATGTAAAGGGTGTGGGACAATTACTAAGCTCCAAATTCCCTCAAGGCTCCTGATGCACTCATACTGAGGCTACCTGGGAAGTAAATAAATAACACAAGTCCCCTTCTGGCCCAGATCTGAGAACCTAGGGTTACACCAGAGGTCCCGTTTCATGATCAAACACCCTCCTGCCTGCAGCCTTACTGCAGCTGGGCTGTAGGAAAGGCTGGCTGTGGCACAGGCAGGCAATCTGGATACAAGCATGTTCTTACATTCTCTGCTCCAAATAGCATCAGCCTCTGAGTTTTCATGTTAATTTCCAATGATGTAGAGGATGGAAGAAGAGGCAGTGGGCCATTGCTGATGGAGGCTGAGACAGACACAGGCAGGAAGGTAAGATTCACAGCTGGGTTGGGAGAAGCCCCAATACAGCTCCTATGAGCAACAGCAAACACAGACCAAGCATGTCCTAGGTGCAGTGAGGACTATGAGGATAAATAAGGCATCATCCCCATTTCTAAAGGGTCAAAGTCAAGTAGGAAAACAAAGACCTAAGTGTTTGATAATGAAAGTATAATGAAATCCTGACATTTGCACTATTTGGGAGGAAGCATGGTGTTAAGTCTTTTCCACCAGAAGACAAGAGATTCACAAGGAAATTTATGAAAGTAGACAAATAAGGGGCACAGAAAATCAGTGATGGGGGAAAGCAGACTATGAAGGCTGTAGGCTGGTGGGTCCTGGAAGGCTTCACAAACAAGGACAGCAGGAGGGGTTAGAGCCCCAGGTTAGGTGGAGGGACTGGTGGGACAAGTGTTTCTTTTCACACACAGAAAACGCCAGGGTGAATCTTTCAGGATGGCTGTGGATTTCATACTCCAGCCCCCATGGGGAGACTCAGAAAGTTGGGTACCATCAAAAAGGGAGTCTGTATTTTGTCTGAGAATTCCTTCCTACGGGACTAATCCTTGCTTACTACCGACATGGTCTCAGGTTTAGGTGTAAATGGAGAATTACTACTCATCACTTCCTTTGTGTCAAGGCAAGCCTACAGTTAGTCATTGCTCCCAGTTGCAGACAATACAAGGTTCTGGACTTCTTGAATATAAGGTCAGCAGATAGAACCCTTCCCTCCACTCACACATGAATTCAGGGAAACTAGCTTTTTGTTTCTCTCACTGTTGTGGGCTTCAGTTTTCTGGAGGTAAAATGGAAGAACTGAATGATCCATCTTCCAGTGTTCATGCCTGCGTTCACCCAGGCATCCTGTGTTTATTGAGCATCTCTTTGGTGCAAGGCATTGTCTTAGGCACCAGGGAATCACACAATGAAGGGAGCACATGATGAAGACAGCACACAGTGACCCTGACTTCTTGAAGCTTTCATTCTGGTGGAGAGGCTGGATTTAATGAAGTAAGTGTTGTAAGTTTTAGCAGTGTTAAAATATGGGCAATGGAGGTTAATATCGGAACACCCAGCAAGCTGAAGAAAGCTTGAAAAATCATCTTAGGGATGTTTGTACTGAGACCTCAGGGATGCACAGGACTTGAGAGAAGGAACAAGGGCGGGAGGTGGTGGTGGAGTCAGTGTTCCAGGCAGAAGGAAGAACAATCGAAGATATCCAGAGATGAGGACTAGGGATGGGGTTGAGGGGAGCCTGTGTATTCATATTTGGTGCTGACACAGTAGGCACAGTGTCAGGTTAACAATAGTGGCATTGAATGGACAGGTCACAGGGAGACGCTTGGGGTCAGGCAAGCACTGATGCGAGGAATTCAGGAAGCCCTGGGTAGCATCTGTCCGACTGTCAGTGGGAGAGCCCTGAATCAGAATGGGCAGCCAGTGGCCAGTAGGAAGTTATTTGAGGCCAAGTGTCAGCTCTGCCCAGTCTTTCTCTCCTCCACAGCACAGGGTACCAGTGCCTGGCATTCAGAGTCACAAGATATAGAGCACATCCAAACTCTGCCACTTAGTGTGCAACCTTGGGACCTCTCACTCAGCTTCTTTGAGCCTCAGCTTCCTCCTCAGCATAGGATGTTAGCATCATCTCCAGTCTCTGGAGGGAATTCAGGAAGTTGAGTCAGGATCCCTAGAAGAACTCACTGAATTTAAGTTCCTTGCCTTTAACACGGTCCTCCCCCCACCCTTGTCCCCTTGTAAGCAGGGAGGCAGTGGCAGGAACTTGCTCTGCTCAGTTTGCATGTACAGGAAATGCTCTTTAAAAAAAAAGTGTATTTATTTTGAGAAAGAGAGCAAGCAAGCACGAGAAAGTGCACATGGGGGAGGAGCAGAGAGAGAGGGAGGGAGAAAGAATCCCAAGCCAAGAGCTCGAGGCTGGAATTCACAAATTGTGAGATCATGACCTGAGCGGAAACTAAGAGTCAGAGGCTTAACCAACGGAGCCACCCAGGCGCACCTCATGTACAGGAAGTGCTCTGAGGCTCAGCGGGCTGGGTCCTGCCCTCTCCAGGTAAGGGGACACGGCTCTCAGAGATGGCTGCATCCTGCTGTCCCTGCCCTGTCCGGGATCCAGGCCCTGCTCTCCTTCGCTCCTCAGGGTGACCCTCCCCTCCTCTCTGCTCCTGTCTGCTGCTTGCTGGGACATGTGGCAGCAGGGACAGTGCAGCCCCTTCCCCACAGCTCTCTCCCTCCCCTTCTCAGTCTCTGCACACTGTCCTCCCCGGAGACTCTGAGCTTTTCTGGATCCTCCCCAGCGATAGGATCTGTCCTTCATGACAATGACCTGTAACTTCTCAAAGGTAACTCTGCTTTCCTCCCTCTCTCCTTTTGTTAATGGAAGGTTGAATATCCCTTCCATGTGTCATGTGGTATCCTATGTGACCCCCTGTTACAGGTTACAAGTGCAGGGGCACCTGGGTGGCTCAGTCGGTTGAGCGTCGGACTTCGGCTCAGGTCATGATCTCGCGGTCCGTGAGTTCGAGCCCCGCATCGGGCTGTGTGCTGACAGCTGAGCCTGGAGCCTGCTTCAGATTCTGTGTCTCCCTCTCTCTCGGCCCCTCCCTCGCTCATACTCTGTCTCTCTCTGACACACACACACACACACACACACACATACACATACACATACACAAATTACAAGTTACAAGTTACAAGTGCATATTGAGTTTCTAGCCTACGACCACCACTCTTTGAGGCAACACAGTTGTGAGCAAGCCAAACAAGGAAATTTCATAGAAAGAAAAAAAGACCAAGGAAAAGGAAACATGTGAACAATATAATGTCAGCATGTAGTGAGTGCCATGAAATTAATAAGCACTGCCACAGGATGGAGAGAGCACTCAATGGGGTGTGAGAGTGGCTTTTTATTTTATTTTTTATTTTTTTTATTTGTTTAACGTTTATTTATTTTTGCGACAGAGAGAGACAGAGCATGAATGGGGGAGGGTCAGAGAGAGAGGGAGACACAGAATATGAAACAGGCTCCAGGCTCTGAGCTGTCAGCACAGAGTCTGACGCGGGGCTCGAACTCACAGACCGCGAGATCATGACCCGAGCTGAAGTCGGCCGCTTAACCGACTGAGCCACCCAGGCGCCCCGAGAGTGGCGTTTTAAAAGGAAGTTGTCAAGAAAGGACTCTGAGGAAAAGATTTTGAGCTGAGATGTAAATGTTGAGGCTCAGTAATTAAATTGGAATTCTATTATATTTAGATTTCAACTTGGGGAGGATTAGAATTTTTATGTTATTAAATTCTTCCCAGCTAAGAACATGGTACTTCTTTCCATTTTTTTGTATCTTGACTGATCTTCTTCCATCCAAGTTTCTAGGTTTCTTCCTGTAGGTCTTACACTTTCTTGTTGCACTTAGGAGTTTTGTTATTGCCCCTGTGAAATTTTCCCGTTTCTAGTTCTAGCTTGTTTTTGCTAGAATGGAGAAAATCTGTCATATAGATCTTCTTTCATCCAGCCTCCTTTATATCATCTTTCTGTATCCTCAGATGTTCCCACCACCCTGGCATTTGCTTCACACTCAGTAGTATCTGTCCATTGAATGACTGCTGTCCATTGGAACTGGCAATGCCTGAAGGCAGACCTCCCCTTTGAAGGGGGAGGAAGAAGCTTGGCGCTTACCTAGGAGATGAGGGGGTGCAACTTGATGTAATCGAAGGTAAGAACTGAAGTTTTAGATTTTCAGGGCATTGGGTTTGAGTCTTGACTCTACCACTTGCAAACTGTGTGAACTAAACAACTTATTTTTACTTAATTTTTCTAAACACCAGTCTCCTTCTCTATAAATGGTGCTGATAGTTTCTACTTTGTAGTGTGATGTAAAGGTTAAACAAGACAATAACAAGTACACTCAGGAAAGTGCTCTGGAGAGTAAGCTGTCACTAAATGTTGACCACTACTTAAAATTGTTTCAGAAGTGTTTATCTTTGACATTTAAACATTCCAGGATATGACAATTTGCAGGTCTTTTATCCTTCAATAATTATGTGCAGAATTTAGAGAACCATTTAGATTTTCAAATGCAGGACTCTTCCCAATTTAATACGATTTGCATCAGACTCACATATTTTGCTTTATTTTTTAGGGGGTTTCTTAAATTCTTACATTGGAATTTGGTTTTCTAACTGTATTTATTTGCCCATTATTTTTTATCTCTGTCCCTTTCATTTCAAATTTTGGAGAAAATTTCAAGTTTGTATTTTCAAACCGGATGATCTTTGCTGGAGTCTCCATGTTAATATTATTTGTACCTTATGTAGATTTTATAAGTTCACATTTTTCTGCTGAAATGTTTTAAAGTAAATTATAGATATCATATTACATCCCTAAATATTCAGCGTATATCTCTTTAAAAAAACCTTTTCCATGTGCCTTACATAGCATTTTCACACCAACCCAATTAATAATCATTTTTTTATTATTATCCACTCCTAGTTTATATTTAAATTTCTCCACTTATCCCCAGAGGTGTCCTTTTCAGTTGGTTTGTCAAAATAGGAATTTTATCCTGGACCTTGCATTGCATCTGGTTGTTATAAATCTTGTTATAGATTCTTCCTCTCTAGGAATTCATTTTTTCCCAACAGTGACTGACTGAAGTGATTATTCCAGTCTCCTCTTTCTCAAAGTCAGGTTCACTGACAGGGGCAGCGGCATCCCTGGGAGCTTGTTAGAAATGCAGATTATCAGACCCCCTCCCCGCCCCCAGACCCACTGAAACGCAAATCTGCATTGACTTGTGTGCCCCTGGTGACTCATATGCACATAAAAGCTTAAGAGACATTCCTGTGGTGTCCTACCTTTAGGACTTCTGTGAGTGTTTCCTTTTGAAGCCAGCTTCCTCTCACATCCTGTATTTCTGTAACTGGAAGTTATTCTAGCAGTTTGATAACATTTAAGTTAAATGTTTTTGGCTAAAACACATCATGTTATATTGTGTGTCATGATTGGCCGATACTAAGATTCACCACTGGATTTGTGAAATGATAACCTGATTCCTCCATTGTAAAGTCACATTTTCCCCTCTTGTGACCAGGAAAGAATCTGCGTGGTGTTAATTTGACATATACAAATACCCAGTTCCCCATCAACCATTCACTGAATGGCTTTACCCCCGTTTGATATCCTCTTTATTCTTATCTGAATCAATGCTTTACTTAGGGGTGTAAAGTGTTCCTCATATTGGTCTTAAACACTTGTTTTTAAGTGTTTTTTTTTTTCCTCCTAGGTACTTCGCCTTTTTCATTTATAAATGGGTTATTCTCTTTCAAAACATCTCCTAACTGGATATTGTTTTTATATGTGGATAGACTGATTCATTTATGTTGATTCTACATGTTACTATTCTCACTAGTCTTAATGTTTTTCAGTTGACTTTCTTATGTCCTCCAGAAATCTTTTTTTGTACAATACTTATCAGATTTTAAAATCAGCATTATCCCTGCTTTATGATAAGATTTTGGAAGTTTGTCTTCTCTTTCTATATTCCGACTAGAAAAGGAGATTGCCAGGGCACCTGGGTGGCTCAGTCAGTTAAGCATCTAATTCTTGATTTTGCCTCAGATCATGATCTCAAGGTTCTAAGATTGAGCTCTATGCTGTCAGCACAGAGTCTGCTTGGGATTCTCTCTCTTTCTCTCTCTGTTCTGTTCTGTCTCCCTCTCCCTCTCTCAAACTAATACATAAATTAAAAAAAAAAAGGAAAGGAAAAGAGATCGTCTATCTTTTAAAGTTTGTGGGATCTCCTGTTCAACTCGGTGACCCTGACACTTCTTTAGGGAGCAGCTCTTTGACAGGTAGGCTATATTGTATTTTTGTTGGTTGTTTTCCACCGTCCCTGAAGGAGGATTACATTTGATCCTTGAACAATGTCAGGGTTGGGGTGCTGAACCGCCCAATATGAAAATCTGTCCCTAACTTTAGACTCTCCCCAAACTTAACTATTAACAGCCTACTGTTGACCAGAAGCCTTACTCATAACATAAACATTCAATTAATACATATTTTGTATGTTATATGTATTATGTGCTGAATTCTTACAGTAAGGTAAGCTCGAGAAAAGAAAATGTTATTAAGAAGATCATAAGGAAAACACATTTATAGTACTGTGCTATAAAAAAATCTCTTTGTTAGTGCAGAGCCCCATGTGGGGCTTGATCTCATGAACCATGAGATCAAGACCTGAGCTGAAATCAAGAGTAGATACTTAACCAACTGAGCCACCCAAGTGCCCTAACATGTATTTTTTTTTTTTTTTTTTTTTTTTTTTTTTTGTGGAAGGTGGTTGGCTTATACTTTTCACCTCTACCAGGGTTAATTTTGGTACATCATAGTCTCCAAGGATTTTTCATTTCATCTAGAATTACAAATTGTTTTGCATGGACTCTAGCTAAATAGTCTTGTGATTTTAAATAATTTCTTTTTCAGTTTATGTCCCCCTTGTCATTTCTTATTTAGTTTATTTGTGTGTTTCTCTCCCTACTCCTCCCTTTTATTTTTGCTTGATTGGGTTAACAAGTGACTTGTCTCTTAGATTGATTTTTTCCAGTATATACAATTCACATACCATCCAATTCATGCAAAGTGTGCAGTTCAATGGCTTTTATCATATTCTGTATTCACTGAATTGTACAACAATCGCCATAATAAGTTTACAACATTTTCATCACCCCCAGAAAAAACCCTTCACTTCTTAGCTATCACCCCCACATGTCCATCCCTCCAAGCCTTAGGCAGTCACTAATCTACTTGCTGTCTGTCTACATTTGCCTGTTTGGGAAATTCTATTGAAACTGAATTGTACAATATGTTGTCCTGTGTCTGGCTTCTTTCACTTAGTGTAATGTTTTCAAGGTACACCCATGTTGTAGCATGTAGAAGTACTTCATTTCTTTTTAATACAAAATACTATTTAATTTTATGGATATGCTATATTTTATTTATCCATTCACCAGTTGATGGACATCTGGGTCATTCTCAGTTTTTCTGTTATGAATAATGCTGCTACAAACATCTGTGTACAAGTTTTCGTGTGGATGTACGTTTTCATTTCTCTTGGGTATACTTAGGAGTGGAATTGCTGGGTCATATGAGTAATTCTATGGTTAGCCTTTTGAGAAGCCTTTTGTAGACTGTTTCCCAAAGACACTGAAACATTTTACATCCACACTAGCCGTGTATAAGAGTTCCAAGTTTTCCCGACCCTCCACAACACTTCTTATCTGATTTATTGATTCTAGCCATTCTAGAGGATAGTGAAGTGGTGTCTCATTGTGGTTTTGATGTGTGTTTCCCTGATGGCTAATGACATGGAACATTTCTTATGTTCTTATTGACTGTCTTCTTTGGGGAAATGTCTACACAGATCCTTTGCTCACTTTAAAATCATAATAGTTGTCTTTCTGAGCTGTGATTTTTCTTTTTATATTCTAGATGAAAATCTCTTATCTGATATATGATTTGCAAAATTTTCTCCCACTTTATGGGTTGTCTTTTCACATTCTTTTGACTTCCAGTAGCATGATAGACAGTTCTCCATCCTCTCACTTTCAATCTGAAGGTGTCCTCAGGTCTAAAATGAGTCTCTTGTAGACAGAAAATAGATGGGTCTTGTCTTTTTTTTTTTTATCCATTCTGATACCCTATGTCTTTTGGTTGGAGCATTTAGTGCATTTACATTCAGTGTTATTATAGAAAGATATGGGTTTAGAGTCATTGTGATGTTTGTAGGTTTCATGCTTGTAGTGATGTCTCTGGTACTTTGTCTCACAGGATCCCCCTTAGGATCTCTTGTAGGGCTGATTTAGTGGTGACGAATTCCTTCAGTTTTTGTTTGTTTGGGAAGACCTTTATCTCTCCTTCTATTCTAAATGACAGACTTGCTGGATAAAGGATTCTCGGCTGCATATTTTTTCAGTGCATCACATTGAAGATTTCCTGCCATTCCTTTCTGGACTGCCAAGTTTCAGTAGATAGATCCGTCACTAGTCTTATCGGTCTCCTTTATATGTTAGAGTATGTTTGTCCCTAGCTGCTTTCAGAATTTTCTCTTTATCCTTGTATTTTGCCAGTTTCACTATGATATGTTGTGCAGAAGATCAATTCAAGTTATGTCTGAAGGGAGTTTTCTGTGCCTCTTGGATTTCAATGCTTTTTTCCTTCCCCAGATCAGGGAACTTCTCAGCGATGATTTCTTCAAGTATACCTTCAGCACCTTTCCCTCTCTTTTCCTCCTCTGGAATCCCAATTATGCGTATATCATTACGTTTAATTGTGTCACTTAGTTCTCTAATTCTCCCCTCATACTCCTGGATTTTTTTTTTTTTAACATTTATTTATTTTTGAGACAGAGAGAGACAGAGCATGAACGGGGGAGGGTCAAAGAGAGAGGGAGACACAGAATCCGAAACAGGCTCCAGGCTCTGAGCTGTCAGCACAGAGCCCGATGCGGGGCTTGAACTCACGGACCACGAGATCATGACCTGAGCTGAAGTCGGACGCTTAACCCACTGAGCCACCCAGGCGCCCCTCCTGGATTTTTTTTTAACTCTCTTTTTCTCAGCTTCCTCTTTTTCCATACTTTTATCTTCTAATTCACCTATTCTCTTCTCTGCCTCTTCAATCCGAGCTGTGGTCGCCTCCATTTTATTTTGCAGCTCATTTATAGCATTTTTTAGTTTCTCCTGACTGTTTCTTAGTCCCTTGATCTCTGTACTAATAGATTCTCTGCTGTCTTCTATACTTTTTTCAAGCCCAGCGATTAATTTTATGACTATTATTTTAAATTCATTTTCTGTTACATTGCTTAGATCGTTTTTGATCAGTTCATTAGCTGTCACTACTTCCTGGAGTTTCTTTTGAGGAGAATTTTTCCGTTTCGTCATTTTGGATCGTCCCTGGAGTGGCGCGGAACTGCAGGGCTCTTCCCCTGTGCTGTCTGGAGTAACTTGTATTGGTGGGTGGGGCCACAGTCAGGCCTGATATCTGTCCCCAGACCACCGCTGGGGCCACAGTCAGACTGGTGTGTACCTTATCTTCCGCTCTCCCAGGGGCAGGACTCACTGTGGAGTCGTGTGGCCTCTGCCTGGGCTACTTGCACACTGCCAGGCTTGTGGTGCTGCTTCGATGGGATCTGGCGTATGAGCCGGGGTGGATCCGCATGGTGCACAGGGGCGGGAGGGGCAGACTCAGCTCGCTTTGCCTTGGCGGGGGGAGGGGGGGGGTCCGCTTTGGGAGGGGCCCCTCTTCCGTGGGCCTGTTGTCTATGCTTGGCTCCAGAGAGTCCATTCTGCTAGTCTTCTGGCGGCTTTCTGGGTTATTTAGGCAGATGTGGGTGGAATCTAAGTGGTCAGCAGGACGCGGTGAGACCAGCGTCCTCCTACGCTGCCATCTTCTTTCCCACACCTCTTTTCACATTCTTTTTTTTTTTTTTTTTAATTTTTTTTCAACGTTTTTTTATTTATTTTTTTGGGACAGAGAGAGACAGAGCATGAACGGGGGAGGGGCAGAGAGAGAGGGAGACACAGAATCGGAAACAGGCTCCAGGCTCCGAGCCATCAGCCCAGAGCCCGACGCGGGGCTCGAACTCACGGACCGCGAGATCGTGACCTGGCTGAAGTCGGACGCTTAACCCACTGAGCCACCCAGGCGCCCCTCTTTTCACATTCTTGATGGTGCCCTTTGAAGTACAAATGTTTTAAGTTCTGATGAGATGCAGTTTTGGGTTTTTTTTTTTTTTTTGAGTGTGCTTTGGTGTCATATCTAAGACATTATTGCCTAATCCAAAGTCATGAAGATTTATGTCTATATTTTCTAAGATTGTTATATTTTTAACTCTTACAGCTAGGTCTTTGATCCATTTTGAGTTACTTCTGTCTGATCTAAGGTAGGGGGTCCCAATTCATTCTTTTGCAGATGGATACCCAGTTGTCCCAGCACCACTTGTTGAAAAAGACCAAAAAACTGTTTTGTTGTTGTTCTGTGTTGTTGTTACTTTATTTGTTTTCTGATTTTAAACTCCACGTTTGTTTTAATCTTGTCCGCATACAGTTTATTTTTGTTGCTCATTTTGTGTCAGATGTCTGATTCTTGTATTATTTACTCTTACATAAGTGTGTAAGGCAATGAATTTTCCTTTGATTACTTTGATTATATTGCATAGACTCTGGTACACAGCATTGCTATTATTGTTTTCTAAAACTCTGAAATTTAGGTTTTTATTTCTCTTTTGGGCTTGAGAGTTAATAGAGGTATTTGAAACTTTTTTCCAGGTTGAATGGCTATTTTTGTTTTTTGACTTTGTTAATAATGTCTACTTTTGTTGCAGTTTTGGCAAAGAATTGAGTTATTACTGCTTTGTGGAATTTTTTGAAGTTTTCTCTGTGGCCTTGTGTATTGTCTATTTTTTAGATGCTCTTTAGGAACTTGAAAGTAAAGTGTGTTTATTACTATTACTGGAACACAGTGATATATGTTATATATACACATTTACATATACATACATATATATTTATACTTAAAATTCATATACATACATTCACACACATATCTTATTAATTTGTTTAGTATTCTCTGTTCTTTTTTTAAAGTGTTTTTAAGGATAAAATTTTTTTTGAGTAAACTCTACCCCCAATTGGGGTTTGAACTCATGACCCCAAGATGAAAAGTCATATGCTCTACCAACTGAGCCAGCCAGATGCCCCTCTTCTAATTTACTTTTTATTTTTATTATTTTTTTAACTTTTTATTTTATGTATTTATTTTTTTTTAATATGAAATTTATTGTCAATTGGTTTCCATACAACACCCAGTGCTCATCTCAACAGGTGCTCTCCCCAATGCCCATCACCCACTTTCCCCTCCCTCCCACCCCCCCATCAACCCTCAGTTTATTCTCAGTTTTTAAGAGTCTCTTATGGTTTGGCTCCCTCCCTCTCTAACTTCCCCCCCCTTCCCTTCCCCCATGGTCTCACTTGATCTACGTTGGAGGACAGATGCATCTTTCTAGACTAATAGCCCTGGCTCTCTGCTCTCCTTATACCTGGAGTGACTTCTCTGCTGAATTTTGGGCCTTAGCTTCTCTATTCTCATTAAGAATCTGATCACTTTCAGGAAAAACTCACTTTGTTTTGTTCTTCCACATTTCATGTTTTACTAATGCAGGCTCTTCCCCTGTGCGGTAGCCCATGATAGTCCAGCTAAGCCTGTGAAAGGGAAAATAGATTTAATTTTGGAGGAGTATTACAAAACTCAGTGAACACAGCTGAGATGGATTCTCCAACCTAGTCTTTTTCAGTAACAAAGATGATTCTTTTTCTCCATCTGACTGACCGACTCCATGACTAACGTTCAGTTGGTTCCACACATGGGAAAGTGCGATTTTCATGTATTGAGCCCTCTCAAGCACTGAGAGCACTTCCTGCTCAAAATAGCTTTTGTGGTCCTTCTAACATACAGAATAAAGTTCCAGATTCTTTACTTTCCATTCCAAACACTCCCAAATTTGACTCTTAGTTCCCTTTCTAACATTCTCTTACATTACAATCCCTCCTCTACCTCACGCTCGAAACCTATCCACCCCATCTCTGACCCTGTCTAGGGCTTCCTACTGCCTGGCCTTTGTTCAAGAGTTTGCCTCGATAGGCTGCCCTCATCCATCTGCTAAGATCCTGAACTACATTTATGGCCCAGAAAGCCTTCCTTTTCTGCCTCAGTCTGCTTTGTCTCAGAAATGCGTGTGTGTGTGTGTGTGTGTACACAACCAGTTTTGGAGATTTTGGAGATTGGAGATTATGGTTTCTTTTTTGTTATCACAGATAACTGAAGAAGAGTTACCTGTACATATCTTTATTAAAAAGCTGATTGTTAAATTGATTTCTGACAGATGGATGATATGAAATTTTGGGCATGAAGGATCAGAACAGGTTGTCTGGGGTCTGAGAGTGATTTGTGGGCAGTTGAATGGGTAGAGAACCCTGAATCAAAATATTATAGGACTTAGGGGTACCTGGGTATCTCAGTTGGTTAAGTGTCCAACTTCAGCTCAGGTCATGATCTCACAGTTTATGAGTTCAAGCCCTGCATTGGGCTCCGTGCTGACAGCTCAGAGTCTGGAACCTGCTTCTGATTCTGTGTCTCCCTCTCTCTCTGCCCCTTCCTGCTTGTGCTCTGTCTCTCTCTCTCTCTCTCTCTCTCTATCAAAAATAAATGAAAACATTAAAAAAATTTTTATAGGATTTCAACATAGCCAGTTATGTCTATCCCATTAGATTGAAAATTCTCCACAGGTAAGGATTATCAGTGTCTTATTTGCCTGGCACTCTACCAGGTCCAGAGCTGGTGCTTAGTCTCTGTGGAATGAATGAATAAATGAATGAGTGAATGAATGAAAACTTCTTGATGCCCTTGAGAGTATAGCTGAAGAAACAAATTACAACTAAAGAAATCTGGGACAGAACGGAGTGTGGAGAAATAAACCAGGAAAGAAATCTACTTTAATTCTCTTAAATTGTGTCTCTCACACTTCCTAGCACATTGTATTTAGTAAGTTTTAATAAAAATATACAGTGCAGGGGCGCCTGGGTGGCTCAGTCGGTTAAGCGGCCGACTTCGGCTTAGGTCCTGATCTCGCGGTCCGTGAGTTCGAGCCCCGCGTCAGGCTCTGTGCTGACAGCTCAGAGCCTGGAGCCTGTTTCAGATTCTGTGTCTCCCTCTCTCTGACCCTCCCCCGTTCATGCTCTGTCTCTCTCTGTCTCAAAAATAAATAAACGTTAAAAAAAAGTAAAAAAATGTATACAGTGCACACAATATGTGATCAGTACAGATACAATACGGTCATTCATTCTTCTCTCGGGTTCAGAGAATGGCATACCTATCAATCATCTAGAGTAAAGTATGTTTAGAGAGTTTTAATGGGTCTCAGCGGAGGTCTCTTTCCCTAGCTTCTGGGCTCATGGCAGGAGGGAACCAGACCAGCATCTTGGAGTTCCTCCTCTGGGGACTCTCCGAGCGGCCAGAGCAGCAGCACATCCTCTTCCTGCTGTTCCTGTGCATGTATGTGGTCACCGTGACCGGGAACCTGCTCATTGTTCTGGCCATTGGCACTGACGCACGTCTTCACACACCCATGTACTTCTTCCTCGCCAGCCTGTCCTGTGCTGACATCCTTTTCACCTCCACCACCGTGCCCAAGGCCCTGGTGAATATCCAGACCCAGAGCAGGTCCATTTCCTATGCGGGATGCTTGGTTCAGCTCTACTTCTTCTTGACTTTCGGGGACATGGACATCTTTCTCCTGGCCACAATGGCCTATGACCGCTACGTGGCCATCTGCCACCCTCTCCACTATAAGATAGTCATGAGCCGCCAGCGCTGCACCCTCCTGGTTACTGCCTGCTGGGTCCTTACGAGTCTTGTTGCCATGACCCACACTTTCCTCATCTTTCGACTTTCCTTTTGCTCTAAGAAGATCATTCCTGACTTCTTCTGTGATCTGGGACCTCTGATGAAAGTGTCTTGCTCTGACACTCAGGTCAATGAGCTTGTGCTGCTCTTCTTGGGAGGAGCAGTCATTTTAATCCCCTTTATTCTCATCCTGGTCTCATATATCCACATTGTTTCAGCCATCCTCAGAGTCCCCTCTGCCCAGGGAAGGCACAAAGCCTTTTCTACATGTGGGTCCCACCTTGCTGTTGTTGCCCTCTTCTTTGGGACAGTGATCAGGGCTTATCTGTGCCCCTCATACTCTTCCTCCAACTCCATAGAAGAGGATACAGCTGCTGCTGTCATGTACACAGTGGTAACTCCCCTGCTGAACCCCTTCATTTACAGCCTGCGGAACAAGGACATGAAGTGTGCCCTGGCGAGATGTCTCAGGGGCAAAGTCTTCTTTTCCTTGGGCCAGTGACCTCCGAGCTGATACTGCAGGTGTCCTCCATGCCCTCCAGGGAAGTCTCTACCTCAGGCTTTTCTCTAGATCCTCACCTCAGAAGTCTCTACCTCAGGCTTTTCACTTCTGACGCCCACATATGTCTATGACAACTCCCCTCCCTGAGTCCCTTCATGACTTTGATATTGTTAAGGAAAGTCAAGATTTTGCTTCGTGCTTTAAAGTTAATATGTTAAGAGTTGCTTATTTACTCATTTATTTTACTTATCACTTTTCACAAGGAGAAATGTCTTTTGCAATGTTTCTAATTCTAAAAGTCCGTGCAGCCTTTTATTCTAGTTCACTAAAATTCAATTAGCAAGGTCGTGGAAAGTGGGCCAATGATCAGAATATTAGCAAGTAAGGTCAATATTGGATGGCAAAGAGTTTATGACTCTAAATAAATAAATATATATGTTCTAAAATAAAGGGACTCCATTTGCTCTTGTTAAAATCCATTGAGTTTCACTTATTCCCAACTAGGGTAGGTATACAACCCATAATTCAGAATAGCCTTCAAGGTGATGGCCAGTTATGAGCTGGAAAGTTTTAAGCAAAAGGGTAGTGAGACAAGACACAGTCCCCATTACTGTAGGTTATCCCAAGGTTATAAATAAAGTTTGTTATCTCTACTCTCCACTGGTAGAATATATAAGACCTTCATGCCTGAAGGGTGTGAGTTCTTACTCTTGTCTTTTTGTAGCAGGTGACTGAAATTGTTCATTAACATTTATTACTGTACATGGAAGCACTAAGAAATACCCAAGTGAATACCCTAGGTTTAAGGCATATTATTTCCTGTCCCCAAGTAGTAGCAACCCTATCTTCCTGCTAATCATTGTCAATAGTCCTAGTTAGGAAAGTGACACCCATCTTTTCCTGTGGGCCTACTGTATAAGGAGCACAAAATGTCAGAAGGCAATCACAGCTTTTATTTAGTGGATTCCTTCAAGGGAGTGAGGTTTTTACACTTTGTTCAAAACGGTAAAAGGGACAAAGGACTAGTGTCTAGAATGTATAAAGATGTTTCAAAATACAACAGTTAAAAAAATACCATCAGGAAATAAGCAAAAGATATGAACAAACATTTCACGGGGGATACACAGATGGCAAATAAGCAGATGGAAAGATGTTCGGCACCATTAGGGAAAGGCTGATTGAACCACATTTGTCAGAATAGTTAAAATAAACAGTGACAACATCAAATGCGGGTGAGGATCTAGAGAAACTGCACCACTCATACTTTGCTGGTGGGAATGTAAAATGTTACCGCCAGTCTACACAGTAGTTTGGCAGTTTCTTATAAAACTAACATGCAGGTACTATACAACCCAACAATTGCATTCCCTGGAATTTATCCCGGAGAGAGAAAAACTTATGTTTATTAAAAAACCTGGACACAAATGTTCACAGAAGCTTAACTTTATCTTATTTTAACGTTTATTTTTGAAAGACAGAGAGAGACAGAATGTGAGCGGAGGAGGGGCAGAGAAAGAGGGAGACACAGATTCCAAAGCAGGCTCCAGGCTCTGAGCTGTCAGCACAGAGCCCCTTGCGGGACTCAAACTCACAAACCCGCAAGATTATGACCTGAGTGGAATCAGATGCTTCACCGACTGAGCCACCCAGGCGTCCTGAAGCTTTATTTTAAAACCAGCAAAGGAGAGGCATCTGGGTGGCTCAGTTGGTTAAGTATCTGACTCTTGCTTTCAGTTCAGGTCATGATCTCATGGTTTCAGGAGTTTGAGCCCCATGTAGGGCTCCATGCTAATGGCATGGAACCTGCTTGGGATTCTTTGTCTCCTCTCTTTCTGTCCCTCCCTCCCTTGCACTGTCTCTGTCTCCCTCAAAATAAATAAATAAACTTGAAAAAAAAGAAAACCAACAAAGGAGTAATACCTAGAATTTATAAGAAGCTTCTGCCAAAGGAAGATAGAAATAAAATCTAGAACAAAGATGGGTAAAGTATATAAGAAGGAAATTTCATAAAGAGAAACCCAAATTGTTAACAAAATATGAAGAAATGTTAAACCTCACTGGTAAATCAGAAAGCAATGGGATGATCTTTACACCAATTGGACTGTCAAACTAGAGTCTGATGATACTAAGTTGGTGAGAATATGAGAAAAGTAGAAACAGCATGTACTATGATGGGAAGGTAAACTAGTAGAGACAATCAAAAGAGCAATCTATCAGTCCTTGACAAAATTAAAATTAAATATGTCTAGCAAAATTAAAATTATATATATTTATAGATATATTTTTATATATTTCGATATAAACATACTTTTTCAAAACTAAAATTAACTATAGAGAGCAAAATTAAAATTAAATGTATATATATGAGATATATATAAAATTCTGCTAAGTACCTATAGATTTCTCTCCTGATTATCTCTACTAGGATATACATTATAGGTATATATAGTGTATATATACACATATCCATCCATCCATGAATCTATCTATCTATCTATCATTATCATCTGTCTATCTCCTATTACCTAGTAGCCTCATTCCCGGGTGTATGCTTAAGAGAATATGGCTTAGAGTCTATAGAGAAACATACACAAGGCTATTCATCACAGTGTTATTTATAGCAGTGTGGAGTTAGGTGTTCACCACTTCGGCAAATGGATAAATAAAATCTGGTGGATACATACAGTGGACTACTAGGTAAAAGAAGTATCACTCTAGGTATACATAGAGCCACATGAATAGATGTTCTCTATAATTTTTTGAAGTGTGATTACAAATACATGGGCTGGTATATAGAATAAAAATAATTGTGCATCTACTATTCAGCTTAGTAATCTTAAAATGTCATTTTGTGTGTATTTGTGTGTGTGTGTGTGTGTGTATTTATTTATTTAGTTAGTTTTAAGGTTCATTTATTTATAGTCAGAGGGTGGGGGAGAGAATCCCAATCTGCACTGTCAGTGCAGAGCCCAATGCAGACCCCAAACTCACAAACTGTGAGATCATGACCAGAACTGAAATCAAGAGTTGGTTGGATGCTTCTAGCCCTTTATCTGATATGTCATTTGCAAATATCTTTTCCCATTCCATTGGTTGCCTTTTAGTTTTGTTGATTGTTTCTTTGCAGTGCATAAGCTTTTTATCATGATGAAGTCCCAATAGTTCATTTTTTGCTTTTAATTCCCTTGCCTTTGAAGATGTGTTAAGCAAGAAATTGCTGTGATTGAGGTCAAAGAGGTTGTTGCGATGAACCATGGGAATCTACCCCCAAAAACCAAGAGCACACTTGGCACACTGTATGTTAGCCAATTTGACAATAAACTATATTAAAAAAAAAAAGTTGGAGGCTGAACTGACTGAGCCACCCAGGTGCCCTTGTGTGTGTGTGTGTGTGTGTGTGTGTGTGTTTAAATTAAAACATTAGAATTACAGTTGAGAAAGCCATTCAAGGAGTTGAGGAAAGAGTTCCAGGCAGAGGGAAAACAAAGACAAAAGCTCTGAGATGAAATAGCTCTGTAAATTCAAAGAACTGAGAGAAAGTCAGTACCGCTGAAGTTTTGGGAACAATAGAAAGAGAAGGATAGTGGTTGGGCTTGTAGATACGTGTAGGAGTGAGGCCAGGCAGGACTTATAGGCTGTTTTACATTTTTTCTAATAGTAATAGGAAGTTCTTGAGATGAGTTAAGCAGGAAAGTGATAGGGACCAGCTTAAGCTTTAAGAAAATTACTCTGGTGTATATAGTGAATGGATTGGAAAGAGGTAAGAGAAGCAGGGAGTTGGTGTCCATAGAGCAAGGAGAATGGATCATAAAAAATAGTGTTAGTGCAAAAAGTAAGAAACATGATGGGATCTACAACATAATATTCTTAGTGTATATAAAACACACGACATACAAACAGATGTATTCTTCGGGGATACATGTGTATATCGAAGTGGCTGCCTATGTAGGGGAAAAAGAAGTGAGTGGAGATTGGAGCTTATAAAAGACAATGAAGCCAGAGACATGCTTTGCAAGGAATGGAGGTGATAATGTGCCTTGAATCGGGGTCTATAATTTACTCAATTCTACACCCAAAGAAAACAAAAATCGAGACAGCAGCAACCACCACTTTCCCCACCACTATTTTCCCTCTCTTGGAGATCCCTGTTTGGAATGGGGAAAGGTCAAAGATTGTGCCCCACTTTGCTTCAGAGAGTAATAACTTGTTGTTCTGAGGGCCTCCGGGACCAGGTTCTCAGAGAGACATTAAAAATAATCTAACCTTTTACTTACTATGTGGCTTCACTGGGTTGCAGAGACTTTCCCTAGTGATCGATTCAGCATCTTAGTCAGAACTTGAAAGCCAAAAGAAGCAGAAATTCTCTGGAGCCTCATTAGTGAGGAAACAGATGGAGCCTTGAGGCAGTCTGCTGACTGGTTCTGGTGCGATTCCCCTGATGCAACTTCGCAGCCTAATTCCTCAGTTCCCTGGGGGGTTCCATGGAGCCAGCCCTGTCTCTGGGTTCCAAGAGAATGCAGGCTGAGATATCTTGTCTTTGCACAAGTTTATGTCCTGGTCCCAGGAGACCTGGAAATCAACTTCTCCCATACGTGATGTAGCTCTGTGACCTCATCACCCAGGGCAGGGATCGACACCCATTAGTTATCAGCAAATGTCTGCAGATAAAAAGTGAGTGCCTGAATGCTTGACTGAGGGCTAGGGCCTTGATATTTTCCTTTAAGTGCTCATGAAAGCATATGGCATACTGTCCAGATGTATTTGTCGACGCATGTTCAAAGAATTAGTAAAGATTGCTTCTTTGTGTCTCTGTGTAGCTTTGAGAGACTTAAAGTCCTGGTGACCAGCAATCATGTTTCTGGAGGACTGTGTGTCAGTTTTATCCAATGTCATGCTGCTCTGAGGGACTTCAGAGCCTCCTTCTCCGGATACTGTTCAAGAAACCCCCAATCCCAAATGTATTGGGCAAGCATCCATGGACCGTAGTAGGTTCTCAGTGATTAGCATCTGAGCTGAGGAGTATGGAGGAAGCCAAATCTTGCTGAATGGAACCTTAACCAAATAACCTCCCAATAGGCAAACACTAGCAATGTCTTCTAGGTCCCAAATCTTGCGCTGGGGCCTGTAGACCTTGAGAGGAATGAGTGATTCTCACCCAGAGATACCCGAGGTCTTGGTCCATTGGGAAACAAGCATAAGTAAATATCACCTCTAATCCCATCACCCAGAGACAACTGCATGCCACATATTGGTATATTTACTTTTAATATTTTTGTGTACATATAGAAAGTGTTCCTTCTTGTTGTCTTATCACATAAGAAATTTCCCATGCTCATAAATGTGTTGCCTAATATTTCACCTGTCATAGGTACCATCATATATGCTCAAGCATTTCCTAGTTGATGGGCATTTAAGCTCTTTTATTTTTAAAGTTATAAACAGTATTGTGATGGATATCTGTTTATAAGCTGATTCCATTTTGAATGATTTATCAGGACATGTATCCCTAGCCGTGGAATTATAGGGTCAAATTATATGTCTCCATGGCTCTAATCATCTTTTCTTTTCATTTGAGAGAGAGAGAGAGAGAGAGAGAGAGAGCGCGCATAAGAACTGGGGAGAGGGGCAGAGGGAGAGAGAGAATCTGAAGCAGGCTCCACACTCAGCACAGAGCCTGATGTGGGGCTTGATCCCATGACCCTGGGATCATGACCTGGGCTGAAATCAAGGGTCAGACCTTCAACGGACTGAGCCACCTAGGTGCCCTTCTAGGTATCTTTTATATGCTAATGTCTTCCAAATGTGTGCCACCACCTAAGAGGTTTTATACCTAAATACCTTCTTGCCATCTACCCTGCTCACCTCTCAGAAACTCTAACTCTTCTCTATATTAATTCATTATGCTCCCTCCCCAGGTCCCCCAAGTCAAAAATAAAGGATCATCCTTGATTTTAACCTTTCTTGTATCTCTAAGATCCAGTCCCCTCTTGATGCTTCACGATTTCATCTCCAAACATAGCTAGATCATCTCTTTTCCTATCTCTCCTGCTCCCATCCTAGCTCAGGCCACCTTCCCTACTTGCTGGGCCACTGCTCTCTCTGCTTCTGTTCCAGTCTGCCTCCAGCCCAGTCTCCTTGCAGCAACCAGAGTGGTCCATTCAACCTAAACCAAACCATCCCGCTCCCCCAGCTGAAAATGCTTCAGTGGCTTCTCGTTGCAGTTATGGCATGAAAACCAGGACGACTTTCTGGCTTGATCTGCCCTTACACACCTCTCCATCTCAACCTGTTCCTCTCGCAGCCTTGCTGACAAACCACTAGCACTGACATTCTTTCAGCCCTCAAACACACGTCTGTGGTTTTGAAGATCCTGTTCCCTCTCTCTGGAAGGCTCCTTCCCCGACTCTCAGAGGAGCTGGCATCCTCTTGGCCCTCTGGTGGCAGCTTGAACGTCTCTCAGACACACTTTCCCTGACCAACCAATCTACGAAAGTGGCCACTCCTCCTCCAGTTATTCTCTGTCTCAGATTATGGTTTCCTGGGGACACTCATTGTTGTGATTAGCTTTTTCCTTGTCTGTTTGCTTTTAGAAGATCTCTTCTGTACTGGTCTGTAAGCTCCATGAAGGGAGGCAATCATGTCCATCTCATTCTTGGTTTCCCCAGCACCTAGCCCAATGCCTGCCATCAGTAAATATACATGAATACAATAAGAAGGAGGGAGGGGAGACCCCCATAACTGAGGTTGTTTTTTGATGAGGGGTGTTGGTTGTCTGGGCTGCTCCTAAAAGGGGATTTGGCTTGTGAAGACTGAGTGCAAGGACTTCAGCAGCAGCAAGAACCCAACTCTCCAAACTGCCTCCATGGGGTCGCTGGGTGGTGGCACCAGCGCAGCTCTGACCACCTCATCATTTGACCAGTGGAGGGCTTGTTATTGTTAGATTTCAAGGGGGGGGGACACTGAGGCCTAGAACAAGTCAATAAATGAATCACAGCCCAACTAGTAGTGGAGCCAGGAACAACCCGAGATCGTTCTCCCCTAACAGTGTGTCTGTGGCATTACTCTGCCCTACGTGGGGACTGCGCACGGAAGTCTATGAGACTTCCAACCATGAAGCTGGAAGCATTTGCCTTGAAATTGGTTTTAAGGTAATGAGCTCCCCATCAAAGGGAGATACGAAGACAAGACAAAATGTTATCCCCATCAAAGGGAGATACGAAGACAAGACAAAATGTTCTTTAGATGCTAAAAATCCAGTTCCTCTATTTAGATGGTGTGGAGGGGGGTAGATGGGCTTGTTTGAATCTAGAATCCTTTCATCACTGAATCAGTGGTGCTAGGAGTTTGGTAAGAGAGAGAACGGGCTGGGGCGCCTGGGTGGCTCAGTGGGTGAAGCATCCGACTTTGGCTCAGGTCATGATATGGTTCGTGAGCTCGAGTGCCCCATTCAGCTCTATGCCGATAGTTCGGAGCCTGGAGCCTGCTTCAGTTTCTGTTGTCTCCGTCTCCCTCTGCCCCTCTCTCACTCGTGCTCTCTCTCTCTCAAAAATAAGTAAATGTTAAAAAATTAAACAGAGAGAGAGAGAGAGAGAGAGAATGGGCTGAAAGGATCTATGGTTTGGGAGTTCTAAAATCATCCTATCCACCAAAAATAGGAAAGAGGGGGAGTGGGCTGGTGGGGGAGGCAACAAAGTGAAAGAAGAGAGAAGGAGAATCTGGTTTACTTCTTGTAAATAAGACCCATTTCCCAATACCCTTGTTCATTGGAGTGATTACCCATGTTTGTCAGAAGGAGCTGCCTTGGGATTGCTTCCCTGAGGCCGCCCAAAACTAACAAATAGGCCTGACACAGTCCTGACTCAGTCACTTCCTTCCTGAACTTGAGACTCAGGCACCAGCTCTTGGGTCCCCCAGCCTTGCTGGGGTGCCCACAGACTTACAGTTGGTCTCCTCTATTAGGGGACCAAAGATCCAGGTACCAGCTCCTCTGCTTTTCACCTGTACCCTCCAGCCCTGAATCCCACAGTCTTACTTAAGATGCTTCGTGTTTTGACTGTGAATTTTCATTGAATGGAGGAGAAAAGTGGAGGCAACAGAACCAGTGAGCTCTAAGACCAGCACAGAGCTGTGGGTAAGGTTTGGACATCATAGCCTCTCTCTCTCTCTCTCTCTCTCTCTCTCTCTGTTCCTTTCATTATCTTTTCTCCTCTCCACTTTCTCAGTCATACAAACACACTCACATACTTTGAAAATTCTTCATATAATCTAACTTTTAGTATTTAAAGGTAATTAGCAATCCCTCCAATCTTTTCAGTGCTCTGTTGCATGTAGTTCCCAAGCCTGCAAGGAAGGCTTCATGGGTGGGACGGACAGGTTCGGGGAGGTTACGTGGCCTCCTCAAGCTGCTGCAGCTAGGGAGCAACAGAAGAGGTGAGAAAGGCCAGTTTTCCAACATCGTGTTTGGAGCCCTTTTCTGAACTGTGCCTACAGCTTCTGCCCTCCTGCTGAGCAGACCTGCAGAGGGGTTTGTGCCTCTAAGGCCACCTGACCACACAAGTGTTCAACCTGCTGAGTCGTACAGATTCAGAACAGCATTTCTGTACAATCAGAACCACCAGGTGATGGCTAAAAAGGACTTGGTTCTCAGCACAGAGACACTGACTCATCTCAAGGACCTGAACCTCTTTTAAAAATCTGCATCACAGGTGATTCTGATGCACACGAAGGTGTGGGGGACACTTGCCTTGAGGACTAGAAAGCAGATGGGCCAATGTCCCTTGAGTGTCCAGCCCTGTTACCTGCCTCCGACCTCACTCCTTTCAGTCAGGAGCCTGAGAGAGCCCTGAATCCAGGCACCCAGCTAGTTGTGGAGGGTGTATTTCCCTGTTCCTCCTTCTCATCGTCACAACATGAGGTACACATCACTAGCTCGAGACAGATTAACCTGCACGTTTTCTATTTTATTGTGTAAGAGGAAGCTGAAATTTTAATTTAGCTGTTATTGCAAAAATCTTTGCATATATAAATGGGAAAGTTTTTTTTTTATCACTTTTGATGTCCATAATCATGGATGTATTTAATGGATTACATAATTTTTTAGAACAGCTTTATTGAGATGTAAGTCAATACTATTAAAATTAACCCATTTAAAGTATACAGCTTAATGGTTTTAATACTGTCACAGAATTGTGCAACTATCACCACAATCTAATTTTAGAGCATTTTCATGACTCCCCAAAGAAGCCCAGTACCCATTAACAGTCACTCCCATTTCACCCTTCCCACCACCCCTGGCAACCACTAGTCTACTGTCTATTTGCCTATCCTGTAGGCGGATTTGCCTATTCTGTATTGTTTTTTTAACATTTGTTCATTTTTGAGAGTGAGAGAGATAGAGCATGAGCGGGGGAGGGGCAGAGAGAGAGGAAGACACAGAATCTGAAGCAGGTTCCAGGCTCTGAGCTGTCAGCACAGAGACAGATGCGGGGCTCAAACACAGGGATCACAAGATCGTGACCTGAGCTGAAGTTGGACACTTAACCTGATTGAGCCACCCAGGCGCCCCTATTCTGTAATTTTTTAAGCAAAATATCTACTGTTGAGTGTTTATGTTGTTTCTACATTTTTCCTGTTACTAACAAGGCTCTGATACACATACATACATTTTTTTTTGCATTTTTTCTGGCTATAGTCTTAAGATAAATTTCTAGAACTAAAAAGTACTTAATCAAAACCATGTTCTTTTGTTTGTTTGTTTCCAGAATCACAAAATGACACTGCTGAAGTGTACATTTTTCTCCTTTTTGGTGTGTGTGGAAAATACCCGTAATGTGGAGAAAATCTTTTTCAAGAGTAACTCCCTGTGTGCGTGTGTGTGTGTATGTGTGTGTGTGTGTGAAAATGTACTTTATAGCAGATTTCTATGACCTTCAGGAAATGCAGAATTCAATTTACAGAACCCTGGAAGACCAGGTATAAGCAATCTGGTATTTGCTTCCATGTTCAGCATGACCACAGTGATTTCTAGCATAAAAGCCTAAAGTTCCTGGATCTCAAGTATCTTCAATAGCTGCCGGTCTAATTTAAGACTATTGTGCTTGCTTCTTCAAGAGATACCTTTCTCAATACTTGTGACTTAGCCTTAAAAAGTCCATTTTGCTATTTCCTTGAGGTATTGAGTTAATTAAAAAAACTTCTTTCTATTCATCTTGATTTACTTGTAATGAAAGCTGTAAAAATTAAAATGTGTTTCACAAGTGAGATTGGCAATGATGAAGGAGCCTGACAGTTTCCATGACATTACTTTGGGGAGTGGGAGCTGAAACTATCTTTTTGGAGGACACTCTGGCAATATGTATGCAAATGGAAAGCATGCATCCCTTTGACTATAAAAATATATCCAAACATGTATGTACAAAAATATTCACCATATTTCTGTAACAGAGAAAATGGGGGAAAAAATCTACATATCCATCATCAGAATATTGATAGAAATATGTGTGGTATTATCATAAAATGAAATAGTATACAACCATTAAAAATGATGAAAATATCGATTTAGACAATGTTCTCTAGTGCATTGTTGAGTGAATAAAAACGATTTAATGAAAAAACAAAACTGAAAGAATTTCACCAAAATGCCAATGGAATCTGGGGTGATTTTTACTTTTTCTTTTTTTTTTTTTTTTTACATTTTTCTGTGTTGCTTGAATTTCCATAATGAATTTTTTTGTTTATAATTAATAGATTGCAATACAGTAAAAAGCTAATTTTATTTGGGAAAAACCCATGAATATCTTTAAAAATGTATATTTAAGGGGATGGGTACATTTCAAATTAGAAGTTAACAATAAAGTGAATACAAGTTTAAAATGGAAGTTAACACAGATGTCATAATAAAGAGTAAAAAGACTGGCACATACAAAAAAAAAAGCTATGGACAAATCCTACTTATAAATAAGAAAAAACAGTATGGTTTAATATCAGGAAAGTTATTATCAGTGATAAACAGTGAAAAAGCATCTGATCAAAAATGCCACATCCCTATCTGATTATTACAATACTATCATAAATTACAAATAGAAAGATAATTGCTGAATATATATACTCTCTTTTGCTTAAAATCCTTTACGGCTCCTAACTGCACTTACAATAAAATTTTAAAACCTTAACAAGACTGCCTGCTCTGGACTCTGCTGGCCTGCATGACTTCATATCTCACCGATACCCTCCTCACTCTGCCACACTGGCCCTTACTTATTCTGTAGACACAGCAAACCCTTCCTCAGGGACTTTGCACACACATCTCTATCTACAAGGCTCTTTGCTCAGGACTTCATAAGACTGACTGCTTTTTTGTCCTTCTTTGTCTCAACAAAAAAGACATTAAAATATGGGAAGTGGTTATTTATCTCCACTTGGTAAATTAAATCCAGTCTAGTTATATTCTCTCATTTTTTTGAAAGCTTTTATTCCACTTACAGTAGATTTTCAAAAGAAAAAGACACAATAAACTGTTTTAATCTTAAATACTTTTTTTTTTAAAGCTTATTTATTTATTTGGAGAAAGCATGAGTCATGAGGAGGTGCAGAGAGAGAGAGAGAGAGAGAGAGAGAATCCCAAGCAGCCTCCACACTGTCAGCACAGAGCCCTACGTGTGGTGTGACTCCATCCCAGGAACCATGAGATCATGACCTGAGCCAAAGTCAAGAGTCGGTCACTTAACCAACCGAGCCAGCAAGGTGCCCCTAATCTTAAATACTTTTAAACTGTTTTTGGTACAATATGAAATGTTGGTCTAATGTTTTCTCTTAAATAGACAGCTATCCCAATACCATTTATTGAATAACGCAATTTAAAGTACTACCCTAGGGGTGCATGACCTGAGCCAAAACTAAGAGTCAGATGCTTAACTGACTGAGCCACCAGGCACCCCAGATCTTTAAACATTTCTAGAGTATTGTAAGATGATAGAATTTTAAATAAGACGTAGACATTATTCCTGTAATATTAGGTATGCCAGAATGGAAGTTGCTGGAATGACTGAATTGCGTAAAGATTTTCCCCATTATATGTTTGTGCCTGTTATTAGTTTGTTGTTAACTTAAAATATTATATTTTTAATTTTTGGAGGAACCTCTATACTGGATTAAAAAAAATTTTTTTTTATGTTTATTTATTTTTGATAGAGTAAGACAGAGTACAAGAGGGGGAGGGGCAGAGAGAGAAGGAGACACAGAATTGGAAGCAGGATCCAGGCTCCTAGCTGTCAGCACAGAGCCCGACATGGGGCTTGAACCCACAAACTGCGAGATCATGACCTGAGCCGAAGTCGGATGCTTAACCTACTGAACCACCCAGGCGCCTCCATATTGTTTTTTACAAAGACTGCATCAGTTTGCATCCCCACCAACAGTGCCCTAGGGTTCCTTTCTCCACATCCTTGCCAACACTTCTTGTTTCTTGTCTTTTTAATATTAGCCGTTCTGAATGGTGTGAGGTGATATTGTGATTTTGATTTGCATTTCCCTGATGATGAGTGATGTCGAGCATATTTTCACGTGTCTGTTGGCCATCTAGATGTCTTCTCTGGAAAAACATCTATTCAGGTCCTCTGCCCATTTTTTAAAATGGGATTGTTTGGGGGCGCCTGGGTGGCTCAGTCGGTTAAGCGTCGGACTTCAGCTCAGGTCACAATCTCGCGGCCCGTGAGTTCGAGCCCCGCGTTGGGCTCTGGGCTGATGGCTCAGAGCCTGGAGCCTGCTTCCGATTCTGTGTCTCCCTCTCTCTCTGCCCCTCCCCCGTTCATGCTCTGTCTCTCTCTGTCTCAAAAATAAATAAACGTTAAAAAAAATTTTTTTTAAATGGGGTTGTTTGGGGGTTTTGGTGTTGAGTTGTGTAAATTATTTATATATTTTGAATATTAACCCTTTATTACATGTACCACTTACAAATATCTTCTCCCATTCACTAGGCTGACTTTTTGTTTTGTTGATGGTTTCATTTGCTGTGCAAATCTTTTTATTTTGGTGTAGTTCCAGTAGGTTATTTTTGCTTTTGTTTCCCTTGCCTGAGATTTCACTTATACGTAGAGTATAAAAAGCAAAAGAAACAAACAAAAAAAACTCACCAAATAGACTCTTAAATGCAGAGAACAGACTGGTGGCTGCCAGAAGGGAGGTGGGTGTGTGGATGGGTGAAATAGGTGAAGGAGATTAAGAGGTACCAATTTCCAGTTAAAAAATAAGCCGCAGAAATGAAAAGTATAGGATTGGTAATATAGTCGATAAAATTGTAATAATATCATACAGTGACAGATGACTACACTTACTGAGGTGAGTGTTGTATAATGTATAGAATTTTCAAATCCCGTTGTACACCTGAAACTAATATAAATTGCATATCAATTATACTTTGATAATAAATTTTTAAAATTATAAAATTTAATCTAAGACATTTTAATTCTAATAAAATAGTTAATTTTGCTTATATGAATGTTCATATTCATTGGTGCCTATGTTGCGGACAGTTGGGAAAATGCATGGAAGCAACCAGAGTGGAGTCTCCGAGTTCCTGCTCCTGGGGGTCTCGGAGAGTCCTGAGCAGCAGCGGATCCTATTCTGGATGTTCCTGTCCATGTACCTGGTCACAGTGGTGGGAAATGTGCTCATCATCCTGGCCATCAGCTTTGATCCCCGCTTGCACACTCCCATGTACTTCTTCCTGGCCAACCTCTCCCTCACCGACCTCTTCTTCGTCACCAACACAATCCCCAAGATGCTGGTGAGCCTTCAGTCCCAGAACAAAGCCATCTCCTATGCGGGGTGTCTGACGCAGCTCTACTTCCTGGTCTCCTTGGTGGCCCTGGACAACCTCATCCTGGCCACAATGGCATATGACCGCTATGTGGCCATCTGCCGCCCCCTCCATTACACCACGGCCATGAGCCCTGGACTCTGCGTTTTGCTCCTCACCTTGTGTTGGGCACTTTCTGTCCTCTATGGCCTCACCCACACCCTCCTCATGACCGGGGTGACCTTCTGTGGTTCCCGGAAGATCCACTACATCTTCTGTGAGATGTATGTCCTGCTGAGGCTCGCGTGTTCTAACACCCAAGTCAATCACACGATGCTGATTGCCACAGGCTGCTTTATCTTCCTTACCCCCTTAGGATTCATGATCATGTCCTATGTCCGGATTGTCAGAACCATTCTCCAAATACCCTCAGTGACTGGGAAGTACAAAGCCTTCTCCACCTGTGCCTCACATTTGGCTGTGGTCTCCCTCTTCTATGGGACACTTGGTATGGTATATCTGCAGCCCCTCCAAACTTACTCCATGAAGGACTCAGTAGCCACAGTGATGTATGCTGTGGTGACCCCCATGATGAACCCTTTCATCTACAGCCTGAGGAACAAGGACATACATGGGGCTCTGGGAAGACTCCTCCTAGGGAAAGCCTTCCAGAGGTTGACATGAGGTAATTTGGGGCATTGAATTGGAGACTGGGAATTTCCTCTACCATGTGCAAAGCATTATCCTATGGGAGACACAGAAGTGAGTGGGACAAAGCTCCAGCTCAGAATAAGCTCATATATCTGTGATGAAGAAAAGACACCTACATGTAACCCAGAGTTCCCCAGACCTCACCAGCCTTGGCAATAAATAAGGTTATGCTAACATGAATACTAGAATTTTGCAGGATCCTGACCATAGGATCACGGTGCCACCCTCCCAGCCTTTCAAAATATGCCTGGGGAGGGGTGGGTCTCTGATTTTCTCTAGCACACATCCACTCATGGTTCTGAGCTCTGGCCCTCTCTAAGGGGCCTGATGCCTATAAGCCACTTGGAGAAGAAGACTTGTACCACTCTGTGGCAGATGCACTGGGTAGGTTGTCCATTCCCAGCTCTGCTGGCCACAGCTCTTACTGCTTTAGCGCTAACCCATATTCTCTCTGGACACAGACCCTACTGTTCAGGCAAAGCTTGCAGACAAGTGCTTCTCCTCCGCTCTGGGTTGGTTTTCATCTCTTGGGCTTCAAAGCAATAGTTGACTGTGTTTCTCCTGCTTTCCTTTTCCCTGTGGGAAGACCTTAACCTTGGGCAGTCCATCCTGTCCTTTGTTATTGTGGCTCCTCACTCCATTGCCTGTCCCATCTCTCCTGCTTGCTACCACTCTATCCTTCACTCGGAATAAAGCTCCCAGCTTATCAACACATGCATGAACAGGAATGGCGGTGGAGGCAGTAGAAGGCAGGAGAGAACTGTAAGACTCAATCTCTACTTAGGCTCCAGCCATGTAAAATGCAACGAATGGAAACTGAGTAGTAAGTCACTGAACTGTGGCAGTTCCAAAGAAGGAGCAGTCCTTTGCAGATGCATCAGTGGAGCCAGATCAGATTTTGACAGATGGGGAAGTGAATTGATTTGAGGTTCAATTCATTTAACTGATAATGATCGAGTGCCTCTTAGGGGGCTCAAACTGGGTTACAAACATGAACCAGGAGTTCACAATAGACGGGAAGAAGGATATTTTAATGCGATGGCTGATGGCAGTGGTCGTGCTCTGCGTAGGAGGGTTGAGGGGCACGGAGGAGGAAAGCCTAGCTTGGCTTGTTAGTGAGGGAGGATTCAGAGAAGGCTTCCTTAGGGGGTTGACAGCTGGCCTGAGACTTAAGTAATGCCATGTTAAGCGCTACCCAGGGAAAGCGGGACAAAGTAAGATCACTGTGACAGAGGAGGGGAATGGTGTGGATGGGTGTCTTGATATCTGCGCAGCCAGCCAGCACTCTCGTCCCAGCCTTACCTATACCTGTGTGGTCATGGAAGTCACCTCACCTGGCTAAGCCTTGTGTTCTCCTCTTTTCGTTGAGTACGACAGCATCATGTCACTCAGAGGGTAGCCGTGAGGAAAATGAGATAATGTGCAAAAGCCCTTAGAGGAATGCCTGGCCCATAGCCAGGGCAGTTGTTATTAAGCAAGAACAGGTGGACAAAGACAGAGAGGCAGGAAACAGCCCGACAGGTGAGGGGAATGTCCTAGCCGAGTGTCCCGGGTGAACAAGCAGCCGCCAGTGGAAGGGACTTCAAATGGCCTCAAATGCCTTGTAGAGGAGCTTGAAATGAGTCTGCAGACAATGAGGTACCATGGGATGTTTGTTAGTTTTAACTTTTATTGTTTTTATTAAACCAACAATATACACTTCTGGCAGAAATATTAAAATCAAAATAAACCCCAAATAATAACCTGTATTTCTACTGCCCCAAAACAGCTATTTGGTATAAATTCAATTTGGTATAAATTCTAAACTTTGATCTCTGGTAATTATATGTAATCATATTTTTTTCCGAATAAATTCAAATTGTCTTGAAACTTGCTTTTTCACTTAATAATACATTTCTATGTCAGTAAATATTCAGCTGCATTACCACTTACTGCCTACGCAGGCTTTCAGTGGGTGATTTAATGAAGACAGCAGAATTCATTTAACACTGTTGTTCAATATTTAGTTGCTTTCATTTCTCCTCTTGTTTGCAACATGGCAGTAAGTGTCTCGTATGTACCTCTTTGTTCCCTTCTCTGATTGTTTCCTTAGGGGAAATTGGTGAAATGGAATTGCCAGGGCCAAATGCTTTATTGTTCAGAGTCTTTGATCTATTTCCTGAATCACCTTCCACAAAAGTCATAATGACCTGGACTTTCACAAAGAGGGGTCACAAGATCTTGTTTCTATTTTGTTTGTATTTATGGGCCTTGTGGGATCTGGGAAGGAGAGGAAGCACCTGAACTTTTAAGTACAATCTGCAAAAGCAAAAGCAACATTGTGCTCCTTTAGCAACATTGTTCTACAAAAGCAGACAAGGTTCCTGGTGAGTTCAGCTTCTGACCTGTCACTGTCAGCCAAGCTGTGCCCACGAGAAAACAAGCCTCTCTGCCTTTTGACCATCTGACAATCCAGGGGAAGGCACTGGAAGGCAGGCACTGGCCACAAGCAGGCTGCTGCAGTGGGTGCATCACTCCCTGCCTGGTAGGATGGTGTCCCTCAGAAGCCAAAGTTCTGGTCCACAACAAATCACTTTTTTCTTGATCATCCGGAAGGGATGACATCCAGACCATAGGAGTATCTGCCTTGGACACATTTAGCAGGAGGGGGAGGGGCAGCTGGTGCTTCTGTTTTCTTCTTTGCCTCTTCACCCCAATAAAAATATCTTTTATTTAAAATCCTGAGCGTTAATAGTGCTTACTTTGGCCTTTTGAGCTGTGGCCGATTGTGAGAAGCTATTAGTACCACAGGACCTGTAGGCATTTTCCCCACAGTCTAGTTAAAAGGCCTGGGACGTAAACTCTGATTATACAGAAGTTCCCCTTAAGTGTGGTTTCGCTTTCTCTGGTTCCTGGTACCCACGGTCGAAGCAGATGATACTCCTCCTGACCTCAAAAGGTCAATAGTATCCTAATGCTAGGTCACAATGTCTATGTCGTTCACCTCACTTCATTTCCTCGCGTAGGCCTTTTATCATCTTACATCATGGGGGGCGGGGGCAGAGTACAGTTCAATAAGATACTTTGAGCGAAAGACCACATTCACGTAATTTTTGTCACGGTTTATCATTATAATTGTCCTATTTTATTATTACTTATTATAATTGTCCTATTTATTATTGTTGTTAATCTCTTACTGTACTTAATTTATGAATTACACGTTATCATAGATATGTATGTGTAGGGAAAAAACGGTATACAGAAGGTTCAGTACTGATGAAATTATGAAGTGGGCTTTGTGAGTAAATGCTAAGAAAGAATTCTTGAGACGTTTTTGGTGCCAAAAGGTGATTTAATTATAGCAGGGGACAGGACCAATGGGAAGAAAGAGCTGCACCGAGATTGTGAGGAGGGACTGATAATATATTTTTAATCTTGTGGTGGCAGGGAGATAGAGATAAAGTAAGTTTCTAAGGAATTTTAAAGCAAGGCTTTTAGGGCCTTGAGGGGCTAGCTGCTGTTATGATAAGGTTACTTTTAGCCTTTATTTTATTACTATTTAAATTTTTATTAATTTTGAGAGAGAGAAAAAGAGAAAGAGGGAGGGGCAGAGAGAGAGGGAGGCACAGAATCTGAAGCAGGCTCCAGGCTCTGAGCTCCACGGACCATGAGATCATGACCTGAGCCAAAGTTGGGCACTCAACTGACTGAGCTACCGAGGCACTCCTACTTTTAGTCTTTAATAAAACAAAAACGTTAAGGAAGTAAGGCAGCCATGAGTTCCCTGGGAAGGTCACACTCTGCATGTTTCCGGTTTCTATCAGTGGGCTGCAAGCTGTAAGGAGACTGAATTTAAGCTACATTTCTCTTGTCTTTGTGTTCCTCATTGGCCTATTTCCTATTATGTATTACTTCCAGAAGGTACCATGTTGGAAGCCCCATTGAAAAGCTGGAGTGTGTACCATCCTTTGCCCTTTGTCGGGTCTTACCCCCACTTTCCTTCCGCCTCTCTGGCTCCAGACGCCCCATGGGAGCTCTGCTTGTGGCCTCTCAGCCCCCGTCTTGGAATCAGCAAATGGTTTGTCGGGAAAGCAGTGCAATTGTCAGCAACGTCTCTCTGGGATTCCTTGCTTTCCTGTGTTTTGGCCCCTCAGGTTACTTGGTAGATCTTTGATGCCTCTCAGACTTCCAAGGGCAAGGATGTTTATTTCTTTGCTTGACTAAGAGTTTTGACACAAAATCAACAAATCTTTTAGAATTTCTTAAAAAAAAAAAAAAAAAGGAAAAGAGTTTTATTGGAGCCCAAGTGAAGCCTGCTGCCGCCCGGGATACACAATCTTCACAAAGAAGAGTGTGCTTTGGAAAAGGAATGTTTAATCCAGGGTTATATATGTTTTTTGTTACATTGAGAGTTACAGTCATCATGGCCAAAGACGTTTCAGAAAATTAAAACCTTTATCTTATGCTTTTAGTATGTGCAAGTTCACAGGCTTCAGAGGTACAGGAACAGACACAGAACTTAGGGAGATTTTTCCTCTTATCTTTAGTTTGGAATGTTTCTTTTAGGTTATTTGCTAATGAAGCAGATGTACAATGTGTGCTCAAGGCAGAAAGATTGCCCATGCTTTGAAGTTGAATGAAGTCATTGTGATCTTGGTAAAAGTATAGCTTCCCTGGGAGCCCAGGAGCAGGGCCCACAAACATTAAAAGTTACAAATTTTCTTTATCAGGAGCACATGTAGAGCAGTCCTTCTCAACCAGAGTTCCTAAGGAATTGCGTTCTAGTAACCTAAGGTATGCATTCTATGTAGTAGGCTAACTTCTGTCCTGTGCATCTAGAGTGTTGCTAGCTATGGAGCCTTGGGAGAATTGAAAAAATTGTCCATTTTGAGAAAATTGACCAAATTGTCAGAATTAAGCACAGGGCTTAATTCTGTCATGGAAACACAGTTGTGAAATGCTAGTGTAAAGCATCTTATTAAACTAGCTTAGGCCACATGCCCACGGAGAATCATCACTATGGCCAGGCCAGTGATAAATGCTAGTATCTCCACTCTGGAGCCACAGGGTGGAACCCATTCCCAAGAACCACCTGGATGCCAGAGGGAAACTGGGAGCTGATAGAAAGGCAGAACCAGAAATCAGAAAGACCATGAATGTTCACTACAAGCAATTACCCAATCAAATAAAATGTAGACTTGCGGTTTCCACTCAGACTTGGAAGTCGTTAGTCATCCTCAAGATAAGAAAAAAGATGAGCAATCAAAAAACAACAACTCTTTTTAGATCTATCAAATAACTGAGGTTGCATAAATAAAAAATGAACCTTTGCTGTTGAGAACCCCCGAGATTGTAGGGGCTGTTTGTCAGCACAATGTAAACTAGCCTAGCTTGCCTGCTATAGATGGAAAAAGTCTTTTTTTCGCTCAAAGCGAGACGCAAAATCATAAAGCGTTACAGGGAAAGACTATGAATCTGAAAATAAAGAGCCACAGTGAGAGGCAAATGAGCACTTATTTGGGATTAAAGAATCGCAATTCAGAGAGTACAGATTCTGGTAGAAATCCAAACAGCCCTGCTTGTAGGATGAAAGCAAGGGGCTTTTATGAGGAAAAGGAAGGGGCAATTACATGAGTTGAGGAAAAAAAGTTTTCTATCGGGTGGGAAAAGGATGTCTTTTAAGCATGTAGAGGTGGGGATTTATTGGCACCTGTGCATTTAAAGGTCATGCTTCTTAATGCGTCATATGTGTAATTAGCCTGTTAAATCTCCACCCCTGGGCATGACTTTTAATGTACGATAATGAAGGAGAAAGTGAGTGAAAGGTCAGCTCTAGGGTCCATCTTGGCACAGCCTGGTTTGGTCCTGTCTTTGCCAGTCTTCATAGTTGAGTCATTCCTTTGGTAGGCATCCTGTTTCCGCATTCCTGCAAGATATGCTGCTACTCAAGGGGCATAGAGTGTCAGCCATCAAGGAACGCTGGATTTTGCAGTTAGGGCTGAGAAGACCAGAGTCCTGTCTCTGCTGTCTTACCAAGGTCTGGGGACCTTTGATGGGTAATAGATAAGAGTGGTCGTGTCAAATGCTCACAGGTTAGATGGAGTGGTGGAAATAGTGATAATGTCCTCAAAATATTTTCTGGGTTCAGCCCTAGGAAAAAATTCACCCAGCCTATTGTAATCAAGGGTCATTTAATGTGAAAAACTGTGGAGGACATGATCTTGTCCCAGTTCTTTAAGGTATAGGTTGGAACAAGTCCAGCCAGAGAAAGGAAATTTCTAAGGTCTCAGAGCAGTGGTTACAACCCACATTCCTGATTTTTACTCACAAGAATTTTGCTTGTTCTCTTTAACCCTGAAGTGTTGGGACACCCAAGAGTATCAGAAAACAGACATACTTCAGCTGTACTCCTTAGACTGTACCGGCAGGCACTGTCCCCAAAGGCAGGAAGGCTGATAACTTGAGTGGGCCAGTGGGGTTGTGGGGAATGAACCCTGAGCACACACCTCCATCCTCCTTCTCCCCTGCCAGCCCTACTGTCTGTTCTCCTAGGATTGGCTCCTAGTCAGAGGAAGCAGAAGAGGAGTACTGAGACTATTCTGCATCATTATACCTTCAGCAAAACTTCAACTTCCCCCCTCCCCCCGCCCAGTTAGAACGAGGGGCAGGGGAAACCCAACAATAACATCAAAGGTGCTAGTTCTTACATGGCCACATGCTGATGGGAAGTGTTTCCATACTAGGAATGTTACTCTCTTCTCCGGTCCCATTCATTCTTCACTTTTTCCATACTTATCTCTGAGCTCATCAGCATTCCTGAGGCATCTTGCTTGATCATTCCAATCATCCCATCCTTTCTCATCTCCTATTCTCTTGTGTCCTTCCCCTAATTTCTGTCCTTCCTTCTCACCCCTTCTGCTCACCATCTTATCCCATCCCTCCCTGCATCCTCACATTATATCTTCATTAATCCACTCCCACTCCTGTCCTACCTCCCACACTCTTGTGTTTTCTTCCAACCTCATCTCAGCCCATCGTCAGCTTCATGGCTCCAAGAAGAGATCACAGGGAAGCCAGGCTCCAGGTGTAGCCATGGGGCAGATTTAGGAAGGATACATTGGAGGGATGGTAGAATTGCTAGGACGGGGTAAGTAGCCTTCCAAGGAAGGCTGGAGAAGAGGTGCAAATCGGAAATGGATGAGCTGAAGGCTGGATAAACATCAAGATGAGGAAATTCTCTGGATTGGAGCAGTACTGATGTACTAATAAAGCTAGAGAGAGGAATCACTCCCAGAAGCTTCATTTATGGGCATTTTCTGAGCTAGGGGGTTTGGGAGGGGAAGATAAGATGTTGGAGGAGAGGGTTATATTGTACATTCCTTGCTGAAAACTCGAAGGACCTGGTTGGTGTATAAATGCTTATTCTTACAAAGGCTTTATCATATCTGTGAACAAGGGGATTCATCCAATAAGAAAGACATGGCAGGGGGTGGAGATGGGACATTGCTTTTTTGACCTGGAGATATATCATGTGTGTATTAAAGTGGTTTTAATTTAGTGAGCTATTTCTCTCTCTAGACCCTACCTGTCCACTAAACATTATATTGGGTTCTTGTGTGATAGTCAAGAGAAGGAATGGATTTTTTTGGAGGTGAAAGGTGAAGTGTAGAATAGGATAATCTTGGCACTGGGCCCATGGCTTAAAAGGTCTTTCTGTACTCTGACCTAGATGGAATCTTATGTCCCCACCAGGAAAAAAACCTTCACAGCGACATTACTGGTTACTTGGGTTAATTGGTTACCTATTATCCAGATAGCCCTTCCTTATAGGCCATTGCTCTCCAGAACTACTGGGCTTTCAAGGCCTCAGGCTTACTCAGAAAGTGAGCACAGCCATACACAAGGTGGCAATTGAGCTGGGGCACTTCCTCAGCAGAACCTAGCTTCATATCTGCCTATCTTCTTTATTTTTCTTTAGAGCCCTTATCGCTGTGTGATATTCCATATATGAAGCTTATTTATTTTATGTATTTTGTCTGTCTTCATGAAAACATGAGTTGCATAAGTGCAGAGACTCTTGTTTATTTTGTTCACCAGTTCCCTAGGAAAGCATCTGGATCCTAGAAGCAACGTAATAAATATTTGTTGTATGAATTAATTAATGAATTACATAGCATTTCTTTGCGGGACACATACATCACACAAGTCTTCAGGCAGTTAGAGATATGATTATAGGCCATTTTCTAGGTTAATGCCTTCATGGGAAGTTTTCCTTAACCCAGAAAAGGCAGGAGAGAAGGGACATTGTCAAACCTTAAGTCAGTGACTGCTTCCCCACAAGTACCCGCCACAGGGCACCCTGAACATCAGGATTTCTAAGACTGTAAATGAGAGGGTTCAGCATGGGGTTGATAACAGTATTAAAGACCCCAACCCCTTTATCCTTGTCTGAAGACTCCTCAGAACCAAGACGCATGTAGTTGAAGATACCAGTACCATAGAAGAGGCAAACCACTGTGAGGTGGGAGCCACATGTGGAAAAGGCCTTCTTTCTGCCTTCCACCGAACGGATTTGTAGGACTGCAGCTGCCACATGTGCATAGGACACAGTGATGAGGACCAAGGGGGTTACAGCCATGAAGGCTGCTGCTACGAAGAGCAGCAGCTCATTGAGTTGGGTGCTGGAGCAGGAGAGCTGGAAGAGCTGTGGGAGGTCACAGTAGAAGTGATTGATCACATTGGGACCACAGAAGTTCAGGGTGGTTAGGGTAAGAGTGTGATTTAATGCATTGGTGAAACCCAAAGCCCAGGACACAACCACCAACATCCTCTGGACTGTCTGGCTCATTCGGGTGCTGTAGGTGAGAGGCCGGCAGATGGCCAAGAATCGGTCATAGGCCATCACTGTCAATAGGAAGCAGTCCATACCAGCCAGGAGGTGAAAGAAGAAAAGCTGTGTGAGGCAGGCTCTATAGGGAACGGTACGCTTGTGGGACAGGAGACGGGCCAACATTGAGGGAACAGTGACGGTGATGCACCCAACGTCCAGCACCGATAGGTTCCCCAGGAAGAAGTACATGGGGGTGTGGAGTTTGGGCTCCACCAAGATGGCGGCCAGGATGCTGAGGTTGCCCCCAACTGTGAGCAGATAGGCAAAGAGGAAGACTACAAAGACCACAGACTGCAGCTGTTCTGTTTCCACTAGGCCGAGTAGAATGAACTCAGTAACAGATGTCCTGTTAACCCCAACTTCTGGTTCCATGAGTTTCTGTAAGGAAATGTCCCAGGAGGGGAGATATCAGTCCACTCCAATTTGTTTATTCAACATTAATGCTTTAAACTACCCATGTTAAAAACCCCAGGTAAGTTCTCAGCTGTCTGGGTGATGATATTCCCACTCCCCAGGTTACACTTCATCACTCACCTCCTCCATCAACTCAGTGCCTCTGCTCTTAGCTGAGATGCCCCAAACCATCATCACTTTGTCCCTTCCATCCTCTCCTGGTTGAAAAGGTTGAAATACTTGGGGCATTGGGAAAATGAATTAAGATAAAAACAGACAGTGAGATTAAGATGGATTTCTCCATTTTACTCTGGGGCATCAGTCAAAACCAATAAGCAGATCTTACAATAGAAAAATTAATGCTATTTCCAGAGAAACCAGAAAGCATTTGAAAATCTTGGCTTCAGAGCTTCTAGAAATAAAGCTCAAACAAAGAGAGCAAGACTCAGACCCATGATTGCAGACATCAGATAGTTGAACCGAGTATATTTATCCAAGGTGAGGAACGTAGTGCTGAAGTATAAATTCAAAATCCCTAGGTCAATAAGTTGCTGATGTTCTTGATGCCAACTAAGACTTTATAACAGCTTAATTTAAAATTATTTATTGTTTTTATAGTATCTGCTACTCACCTCTGAAACAAAAATTGCAAGCATGACCTCTGGGGCAGCTGCAGCTGGGTACCGTTAGTGTTCTACATCACACGGCCACCAACCTTCCACTTATTCTTGACTCAGACACAGCGGTTTGACCACTCGCTCTAAGGAGAGATCCTCAGGAAGTAGGCACATACTTAGAGAAGCAGATTGAGCCACGTTTTTCAGATATTATAAAAGATCCTGGTTAAAAAAAAAAAAATCAATGTTTCTCTATTGCTGATGGGATAAGCAGAGCTCGAACTTCCTAAGAGTAATGTTATTCCCTTGCATAGAATACACCGGAATCAGAGGGAAGCAGTTGGAGTCTAGTGACTCTAACAGAAGGGGAAAGGGTGATGGGTTCACATGAATGAAAACTTAGATGCAGTGATCTCTAAAATATGCTTAAAATTCTAGGATCACCAGATAGGCGAGAAGGAGGACCAGTCACAGGCAACTCATAATTTCTGAAATTGATGATTAATCAGTGCTTTGCAAAGAACAAATCAATGAATGGACCACAGCTCTGTACATATACTACATAAAGAGCAATGAACTACTCTCTATTTTCCTTTTTTCACGTAAGCATTAGATTGTGACTGTGTCACTTTCTACCTCTGTGCTCATGCAGTTTTCTCTGGCTGCAATGGATCCCTTTCCAACTCTACATCCCAAGTATTTCAAGACTGAAGGCTGGCTGCCTGGGAGTTCCCACTGTCAAAAGCACCACTGTCTCTCTTTCTCTCCTAAGCTCTCACTATACATGATCTCATGGAATTTATTACCATGTATCTTCTAGCTAAGTCATTTCTCTATAAAGTGTATCTCCCCTACTTCTCTGTAAATGACATGAGGACCACAAGCAGGTTTCATTCAGTTTTACAACATTAATACTTATCATACTGCTTTATATATAGTAGGTACTCAGTGTTTATTAAATAGATAAATAGATGGCTCAAGCATTCATAGGATTGCAGAGAAAGAGAGCATCGGCGTGACCTAGAGTTGTCATGGAAGATTTTCGGGACGTATTGGAACTGAGGCTAGACTTTTGTGAATTAGGATGAATTACGGGAGGTGTAGAGGCATTTAGCATTCTCAAAGCATTGTCCCGAGTCCCAGGTTCTCCCTCCTGAGCTATTATAGCTCCCTGCTCTGGAACTCCAAAGAATACCTCCATGTTCCTTTTGATGGAAAGGCTCAGCAGGACCTGGGACTGGAGTGAAGGTTTAAGGCTGCCCGATGCAATGGGTCGTAGGCAGTGAATCAGGCTCGGTGAATCCCGCTCTCCTACGCTCTCCTAAGAGTAACAGAGAACAGGCTTCCAAGAAATGGGGGTATGGGCGAAGGGGTCCAGAAAAGGAGCCAGGATCTTTGGGTCGTAGCCTCAGATCTTCCCATAAAACAGTTTCTTTTTCAGAGGCAGCAACTGTACCTCATGAAAAGTCAGATTTGAGCTGATGGCAGCAACAGAGGCCCCATCACTGTTTTGGAAGAGCAGGGAAAGAACCCCTGAGTACACTCACCTAGGCATGGGCGTAGACACAAGGGAGGCTCTTCAGGAAAGGAGATGAGGAGTTATGTAGACCCACGTATCCGCCAGAAAGGAGGTAAGGAACTAGATATAATAAATCAAGGAAACAAGCTGATATTTTCTGTACCCTAGCATTATCCTTACAGTGTTATCCCTCCAAAGAGGGAGTAGACAGATGGGGAGAAAGACAAGTTGTTTTGTAAACAACACAAGACCTTCCTAAATATAGCAACCGTGCCTCACATCTTCTGGTATTCAAATTTTCTTTTAAAAAGATGAACAAGGGCTTTATCTCTAGCCATAGCTTTATAGCAAGTAGTTAGAGACGGTGATATAAATTCCATTTAATGGTAGGGTCACTGAGGTCCCAGGACTTGTTCACATTCTCAAGCCACCCAGGAAACTAGAGGTATAAATGGGACTAGATATAGGTTTGCTAAGGGAGGGGTATATTTCTCAGATGTCAACCCCGAGCGGAGCCACTGAGCAGAGATAAACTAATTTCCAGACTTGTCTTGGACCTGGGATGAGAAAGGAGCCCCAAAAGACAGGCAGGAAGGAGAAGCTTTCTTCACACCCAGTTTCCTAATGAGTCCTCAGAAATGTGGTGTTTTTCCCCCTCAGGGCCTTGTTAGTGGGAGCCCCTGGGACTGTGTCTTAGGCACCCAGCAGTGTCTCTGGAAGTGACAGAGAGCTCTTCTGGATCGAAGAGCTATATTGGGCTAGGAGGCCTTCTGGGGAGCTGTCTGCCAATATGACTATCTAGGCCGGGCTCTGAGAGATTGAGAGCCCTGGTGAAGGCGGCAGACTAGTAAACAGAAGATGCAGGAGGGTTAGGGAGGGTGTTCCTCTGACACCTATAGCCACCACTACTTACGCAACACTCCTTTCCCAAGAGAGGGTCTCTGTCTTCTCCCACCAGAGGAGCCTTCTGCAGTAGGAAATGCACTGTGGACAGACCTGTTTTCTGGCGTTCGGTGGTTGACTTTGGACAAGCTGCTGTACCCTTTTGATCCTCAGTGTCCTTATCTGTGAAATGGGCATATCCTCTACCATAGAGCATTGCTTGCAGATTAAATCACGTAAGATTCGCTAAGCTGATGACAGAAGTTTGGCAACACGTCAGCATATCAACTGATAACATCTGTGGGTATTTGTTAGGCACATGGTAATATGTTACGTACTTTTTGCGCCTGGGTCCCTGTCATTCCTCACAACACCTCTAGGAAGCACCTTGTGGCAGACACATCAGATGTCTGCCTCACCTCTCCCTCAGCCTTTCTTCTCGTTTCATCTGCAGCTGGGTCGGACAGTTCCCCTCAGGCTTTTGCTGTTGGCAGGCCGACAGAGGGTAGCCTCTTCCTTGGGATCCTTTGATGCCATGAGTTTTGGCGGTGGGGCTGGGTACTCGCTAGGTCTGAGCATGAGTGCCCAGAGTGCAGAGAGCACCTTGACAATAGGAAAGGGGAGCCAATGGGTAGACACCCCAGCAACCATTCCTCAGACAATTGTGGGAAGCATTCCATATTCTCATGCTCAATCAAGTCTCTGCTGGACATCCGTTGCAGAGACTTTGGCCCCTTGGTCAGGGCCATCTCTTCTTCATTCATCTCACTCTCCTCTTAACCCCTGTCTTCCTCCCAGGGATTCCTGCTCCCTGGGATGATTTCCCAGTTAAGCCACACAGGCATCTTGTCTCAGGCTCTGCTCTGGGGGGAGCCTGACTGAGACAGCTGGTACTGGGAGTGGCCCTAGGAAGCAAATCCTCCAGATGGAATTCTGCACCTGGACCATTCGCCACTGCTGGGGGGAAAGTGGGCTTGGTGATAACCGTAGTTTCATCACTGAGACTCAGCTGTGGTATGTTGGGATGAGGTACAGGTGAAAGGCGAAACACTGGGTCACGTTTTAGCACCAGCACATTAATATGGTAGCCATGGAAAGTATAAGAATTGCGGAGTTTTAAGAATTAAGGGTGGGTCGCTTCTGTTAACTTTCTCAGAAGCCTGAAAAAACAACGCAAAGCCCAGGGGAGCCAACATTCAATTCAGGGTATGCCACGAAAGCCTGAAAACTTCCTTGGCACATCTCATGAGGCATTACTCTTCTGCAGCCACAAGGAGAGAGCTCTGAAAATCAGGCATCGGACCTAATTGTAAGGGTGGCAGATCCACACGGGAGGCTGAATGTGCAGCTTAGGGGAGTCTCCTGTGCTAAATCCAGGGCCCGGCTAAGGAAGGAGTGAGACCCTGAGTCTGGGGATGGGGAAGTTTGAGAGGTTGCTCATGAGAATTGCAAACCCCCAGACTCTCCCACAGTCACTTGGCCAGAGTATCCCTTCCCCTTTGCTGGTGGAGATCAACTTCCTTGTGTGTGACGGCCACACAAACACCTCATAGGAAGCAGATGTCTACAAGATGATTCTTGTCTTCCTCAAGAACTTTTCCCAGGTCTCCTCCATGCCTCCAGAACAATTGGGATTATGTCTCAGCATATTCTGAGAAAGGCCAATCCCACTCATGATGTCAGAGAAATAATTCACTCACTGAAAAGAATCTGACACTAGGCTGAAACAGGGCCCCCTGGATATTCAGGTCCTAAGCCCTGAAATCAACCCTTTGGAGATATGATGTGATTGCTAAGGGTCTTCATCTGGGAAGATGATCCTGGACCATCCAAGTGGGCCCTAAATGTTATCACAGGAGTATTTAGGAGACGGAGGCAGAGGGATGACTACAGAAGAGAAGGCAATGCGAGGCTGGAAGTGGAGAGGGAATGAGGAAACCACAGGGCAAGGAAGGCCAGCAGCCACTGGCATCTGAGAGAGACTCGGAATGTGTTCTCCCCTGGAGCCTGTGGAGCAAACTTTCTCTGCTGCCATTTGAAGTTAGTCCTGTAGGACTCATTTTGTACCTTTGGCCTCTGGAGCCATGAGAGAATAAACTCCTGTTGTTCTGAGTCACCAAGTGTGTGGTATTTTGTGGCAGCAGCCATAAGAAACGAATACACTCGCCAGTGCAACCCAGCAGGAACTGGAAGCTCCTCTTGTTGACAAAGGAGAGATGTGGGAGTGGATCATGAGGACCAAAGGGGTGGGTGGAATGTGAGGCTGAATAGCGAGAGTTCATTGACGAGGGAGCACTTTTCAGGATTCAAGATTTGAAATCCTGGCAGGATGCCTGAAGCTGATCCTAGTAAAGTGCCAAGATGTCTCTTTGAAGCTAGATGTTGGTTATAGGGACTCTTCAAAGATAGGTTGGCATGCCTGTCTCTGGGAGTGTGTCTTCCTCCAGGTCCTTGTGGGCACAAGTGTTCCCAGGCCACTTTAATCTGCAGTTGGACTGAGGTCTGTGGGGCAACCTCTGGAGGCACAGTAGCATGTATCCCCTGGTGGGTCGTTGGACGAGCGGGAGTATTCCTGGCCCATGACTGTGAGGTGCAGAAGCCAAGTTCTAGGGCCTTTTCAACGTCTGCAGTTGGACTGGGGCTTGAGGGTCTGAGAGGCATATATGAGCGTGTCTCCTGCATTGTCCCCGGCTGAGCGGGACTGGCAGCTGAGAGGGCTGGAGTTGCTTCAGCATCCACAGCCAGGGTCAAGGTTGGCGGGGCTGGTAACCAGGGCACAGGTGGGTATGACTTCTGCTGGGTCTCCCGGCAGATGTTGCCAGTGACGGGACCAATGCCAAACGGGGCCAAGCTGAGTTCACAGGGGGACAGAGCTGCTTCTAGGTTGTAGCCAGGACTACTGTCAGCATGACAGCCACCTGGGCACATGTCCTTCTTCAAATATACCTTCTTAGTCTTGGGTTCCACCGGGGTCTCACAGTCTCTTACCTAAAGCCCAGAGCCCCCACAATTTTTCTGTCCAAAATATTGTTGCTGAGGGGGGAATCGAGTGGGGATCTCCTCTTCTCTCATTTCACTGGCTGCTGTTATATATTTGTGTTTATGTTTGTATTACATTACACATATTATACATAAACCATATACATTATCATGTACACCATATACAAGCAAGCTTACATTTTATGGGATCTGGACAACTTTGATCCACTAGGGGAAAAGTTAGAACATACACAAAAATAAATTGTGTGTATTTTAAATATTTGACTTACAAATAATTGTAAATAGGCAATCATTTGAACTTTGGCTCAGGTCACGACCCTGCAGTTTGTTGGTTCGAGCCCCATGTCGGGCTCTGTGCTAACAGCTTGGAGCCTGGAGGCCTTTGGGATTCCATGTCTCTCTCTCTGTGTCTCTCTCCCACTCACGCACTCTCTCTCTCTCTCAAAAAGAAATGATAGATAAACGTTTAAGAAAATTAAAGCAATGTAAATGTACTAGAAAAACATCACTGGTAAGTATTTAACCAACATTTAGATGGAAAAGTCATTATTTTCTAAGCATGACAAAAAAAGCATGATAAACTTCACAAAAATATCAGACTTCATTTGAGCAAAAGAAGCCTAAACAAAGTAAAAGACAAGTGGGAAATTAGGGAATATCTTTGCAACACAGACGGTAAAGAGATACTACCCTAAAATGTGAAATGTTGCCACCAATGATTAAAATAAAGATAAACTACCCTATGGGGCAAAAAATATGAACTGGCAATTTTGAAAGCATAAATATAAATAAATTAGAAATAAATATATAAAAATCAATTGAGTCACACTCATAAAGAAATTCTAATTTAAAAATAATGCAATATTTAGTCTAATTATCAAAGATTAAAAAAATTCTATTTATAACACTCAGTAAAAGCAAGTGAGGTAAGAAACATTCTCATAAACTGCCAATCAACCAACTAAAGCTGGTTGCCCTACAACCTTGGTCCAACACACACACACACACACACACACACACACACACCTTTTATGAATATAACCAGTGAAATAATTTCAGTTATATGAACACATATACAAATGAGAATGTTAACTCCAATATTATTAACAACTGCCCAAAATAGGAAATAAATGAAATCAATAGGGATTTGTTAAATAGATTGTAGTTTATACATAAAATGGAATATCATGAAGCCTTCAAAATGGATAACGTTGATTTGTAGGTTGATATGTAAAAAAAAATTGTAATAATACAGAGAGGAGGGAAAGCATATTACAAAGCAGTACGGTGTTGTGCTTGCACATGTTGACGTGCATGCAAGTGGGAGCGTGTGTTCATTTGTGTGGAAAGCCAAATACCAGCTACCGCCACTTAGTTCTTTTTTAAAAATTGGATTACTGAAGGAATGGCATAAAAGAGCGACAATGATATTCTGTATTGTTTGAACCTTTATGATATGATGTATTACATGTATGATAAACATACATTGGAATAATAACCTGGAATTAAAAACAAACCAGGCAAATTCCAAAGAAAAGGGAATCTCCCAAATCGGTAATAAAACCCTATGATTCTGGAGAGTAGACAGCATGCCCGGAATCAGCGCCTGAGTCATCACTTATGATGCTGAACAAGTTGATCCATTTTACTCCAGTGATTACACATGAAATCATCCCGTGAGCCTTGAGATGAGTGTTCATATATAAGAAAGGCTAGAGGCACAAGGAGTTTTGGAAGTAAATAAGCTCCATCGTGCAGCAGGGTTACATGCTGGTGGGTAGGAAAAATGGTAGTAGGAAGATGTGGTAACTCTTCAGGGTAAACAGAGTGACACAGTCTTTTTGTTCATTAAAACTAGTAGAATCAGAAGGGATTACAAGTGGAAGAACCTTGATGGTTACCTTGTGCCTGTCAAGTACAGGCCCAGACAAGGTTGAGAACTTATTCAAGGTCGAGAACATTGCGGATGAGAGGAAGTGATGAAGTGAAGACCATGTTGTAGATCTTCCTGGGCAGTTTCCTCGACCCTTGGAGGAAGCTCCATTTGCATTCTTGAAGTTTATCTGATGGCTAAGAAAGGATCAGGAAAGAGCTATCTTCCTCCCCTCCCCGCCCCCCCCTCCCCCCCCCCCCCCCGTGTCTTTTGACGGTCTTGGCTAGCGTGACCCAAAAGGCAGAGAGTAAGTTGATAAGGTGGTTGGTTAGTCATAGACTTTGGTGACATTTGAGGTGGACAAAATACCCAGAACTTCTTTTCATCTCTTTTGTCATCTGATAAACCTCCCTAACATTCTCAGAACACTTTCTTGTAAGAGAAACTGAAAATGTGTCCCTTGGACACTTTTTAGCACTTTCAGTGAAATCTGAAAATTGCTTTATTCATGGTAGAAAAGATACACCACAATGATGATGTGAGGGTCACATAAACTGGTTATTGCTGGACAGTATAGAACAGAAGCAGCCCTGTACAGAAGCCCAACTCTTTCGTCTCTGACCCACTAATTTTGTTTCCCCCCTTCTTTTCTCTGACCTTTTAACCATCTCAAGGTATCTTATCCTATTTCTCTATCTTTCTCGTCTCTACTCTCTGTGTACCCCATTCAGTCCTCTCCAGTGCCCCGAGCCTTCACTCTCAGCCCATTTGTTTGCAGTTCTGTCCTATTTCTCCCCATGTCCCTCTTTCTTCTTCATTTTCCCGCAAACGCTTCACCTCCAGTCTTGTTTTGCTTCCCTCCCTCATGTCCTTTCTCTTCATCTCTGTCTTACCCAGTCCTTTCAATCCTTTCACTTCCCTGAAAACTCACAGAGAAGCTAGGACACAGTTCAGGTCAAAGAGATGTTTTGGGGCAAGGAATCAGGAAACATCAGTGACAGAGTAGAGATGCCCACAATAGGCGATTCATCTCAAAGGGAGGCCAGAAGGAAAATAAAGCCAAATACTGATTGGATGAAAGCTTAGGATGTAGCATGCAAGATGAGAGAACATTCTAGGTTAGAGATTGTTCTCCTACCGAGAAGGGACATTTAGGGGAGCATCACTATATGCCTTTATTTACAGATATGGATGATCTCAGCTGGAAGATTTTGGGACTGAGAGGATTTAGAGAGGAAGTTCATATGGAGTATTTTGGGGTTTTTCATGTGTAAATAATATTTTATTACAAAAGATTATCTTTTCAAATGATTTGAAATATATCAGGAAAAACAGACGAGGAACATTAAATTTGTATTATAAGGTTTAGCATATTTATTAGTGGAGTTTTAAAAATTTGCACACATGAATCATGCTCTCCAGCGGTACTAGAGAACATATACCCATACAGCTTCCTCTCTGTCCCCTCTATATCCCATGATATCTTCATGTGATAGGAAAAGAAAGTTGCTGTTTTGGTTTGTAGAAATCTGATAGGTGAAATAAAATGAATCTGATCTCTAGGTGCATGTTTTAAAACCAGACCATCTATAGCTGAACTTGAGGGAATTACATGACCTACTAATAGATGCAAGCCGTGGTGGGAAGGCTTCTTTTTAAAAAAAAAATTTTTTTTACATGTATTTATTTTTGAGAGACAGCCCAAGTGGGGGAGGGGCAGAGAAAGAATGAGACACAGAATCCAAAGCAGGCTCCAGGCTCTGAGTTGTCAGCACAGAGCCCGACGTGGGGCTTGAACCCACAAACTGAGAGATCATGACCTGAGCCAAGTTGGACACCCAACCAACTGAGCCACTCAGGCGCCCCAGTGGGGAAGGCTTTGGATATTTTGGGGAAGCCAGGCTATAACCAACCAAAGAGTCATTCCCTGTGAGACATGAACCTGTACTAGTCGAGGTTCTGAGATTTTGCTTCTACTCAGAGAAAGGAGCGCACAGTGTCTGAAGTTGTAATTTGTCAAAGGGGTTGGCCTTGACAGGGCCCACACACCTACTGACTATAAATTGCACATGGTTTCTTTGGGAAACAATAACTCTTATCCCTAATTAAAACAAACAAACAAAAAAACCAACCAACCAACCAAACAAACAAAACCTCCTGTGCAGGGAGACAGAAGCAACTCTGGACCGTTAGTCTTAGTTACTGGCTCTAGAGGATTTCTTCTTTAGTCCAGAAAGGGAAAAGGAGGGAGTGACACTCCAGACCTCAGGACCTTGTCAAGCCAGTGGTCGCCTCCCCATGAGCACTCTCCAGAGGGCACCCTGCACGTCAGGGTTCCTGAGGCTGTAGATGATTGGATTCAGCATGGGGTTGATGACGGTGTTAAAAATTCCAAAAGCTTTATCCTTGTCTGAAAGCTTGGCTGAACCCAGTCGCATGTAATTAAATATACCTGAACTGTAGAATATGGCAACCACAGTGAGATGAGAGCCACATGTGGAGAAGGCTTTCTTCCTGCCCTCAGCAGAACAGATTCGTAGGACTGCAGCTGTCACATGGGCATAGGAGGTGACGATGAGAGCCAGGGGAGTACCTGCCATTATGAAACCCACAGCAAAGAGCAGCAACTCATTGAGTTGGGTGCTGGAGCAGGAGAGCTGGAAGAGCTGTGGGAGGTCACAGTAGAAGTGATTGATCACATTGGGACCACAGAAGTTCAGGGTGGATATGGCTACTGTGTGGGTCAGTGCATTAGTGAAGGCTAAAGCCCAGGACACAGCCACCAATATCCTCTGGACTGTCTGGCTCATTCGGGTGCTGTAGGTGAGGGGCTGGCAGATGGCCAGGAATCGGTCATAGGCCATGGCTGTCAAAAGGAAGCAGTCCACCCCAACGAGAAGGTGAAAGAAGAAAAGCTGTGTGAGGCAGGCTCCATAGGGAACAGTATGCTTGTGGGACAGGAGACGAGCCAACATTGAGGGAATAGTGACTGTGATGCACCCAACGTCCAGCACCGATAGGTTCCCCAGGAAGAAGTACATGGGGGTGTGGAGTTTGGTCTCCACCAAGATGGCGGCCAGGATGCTGAGGTTGCCGCCAACTGTGAGCAGGTAGGAAAGGAGGAAGACTACAAAGACAACTGGCCGCAGGTCTGGTGTCTCCACCAAGCCCAGCAGGATGAACTCAGTAATGGCTGTTCTATTGTACTCACATTTTGACTTCATTTTTCCTGCAAGGAAACATCCAAGGATATAATCTTTCTTCTCAATACATTTATTCTAAAAGAACAAATAGACTGTAGGCCGGTAAAATTTGCCACCCCAAAATGTGTGTCTTTGGCACGTGGACTATTTTAGGCTGATTACTTTCAAAAAGCAGAACTCTCAGGAGAAACCTTTGCTCTCCCCTCATATGCCTAAAAGAGTTTAGATAGAAGACTTGCTCCAGGAAGGCAGCTATCACCATAGATACCAACAGTATAACATGAGATAAGTGTGGTAGCCAGGGAGCATTTTAGTGACTTTCATTCTGTAGTAGAATTAATTTGACAGAACAAAGCAAGGCTGTAAAAGCTCTCAATATAATTATGGAAGAGAACTAATTGGTATGTATGCCTTTCCCAAATGCCCCTGAAACTTTCACACACCCCCCACCAAAGAACATGTATAAATGTGTAAACTTTTAATAGAATTAAATGTATAACATTAATAGAATTAAATGTACAAACCTGAAATTCAGAAAATTCCAAAAGAATGAAGAATACAGGCAATAATATTTCATCACAAACCAACTTAAGGAAAAATGAATTTTAAAAACAACTCCCCGTGTTTTGAATAATCTGTAAGAAACTGTTGGACCAGAGGGAATCAAAACTTAAACTGAAGAACATCACGGAGACTGAAAAAGGGGAGAGTGAAACCAACACACATGAGAACATGTGGATTATCACCAAACCAGTGTTCAAAAACAAATCCATAGCCCTAAATGAATAGATGAAAAACAGAATGTAAAGAGGGTGGTGAAGCAATCGGATCAAGAAATTAGGAAAAGAACTTTAAGAAATGGGGAGAGGCTGGTTGGTAAAGGGGTTCAGACCTTGAAATTTTCTAAGAGAGTAGGACTTACATAATCTCAGACACAAAGCAAAAGGTAAATATGTGAGGTGATGGGTGTGTTAGTTAACTTGATTGTGAGAATCCTTTCACAACGGAAATGTATCAAACCATCGTGTTGAACACTTTAAATATTTTATAATTTTATTTGTCAGTTACCCCTCAATAAAGCTGGAAAATATAAAGTAAAGCAACACTTTACAAGCTTTAGAAAAAGTGAAATGAAATGTCCATTACTGATGTAATACAGGAATTTCATACATGATGTAAGTGGCATCTTGAGTGAGTGGGAAAATGTACTATTCGATAAATGCTGGAGAGGCAATAGCACAGCTAGCTGGGAAAAACTGAAGTTGTATGCGTACCTTATGTATTTTACAAAAATAAATTCTAAATAGATAAAAGATTTAAGTATAAAAATTAAAGCAGGAAGTTTTGGGGAAAAATCAAAGAATTTTCATCATGTAAAGATGACTCAAAATATAGAAAAAAAATTTTTTACATAATGCAAATGGATGATTCTATTAAAAGTTGAAAATTCTAGCCATTTAGCTAAGCTGGAGCCACATTTCCCTAAATCTCATTCTCTGTATGGTTGCAGGCTAAGGTTGGCTGCAAGGGGAATTTGTAGAATAGTTGCGAGACAAAATTACATACGTGTTTTCTTTTTACCTGGAAATTCCACTTCTGGGAATTTATCCAACAGATATATGATCACATGTAAGAAATGGCATTTGTGTGATACTGTTTGTTGCAGCATGGTTTGTAAGAGCAAATAATTGAAAACAACCTGTGTTCATCGCAAGAGGGCTTAGTAAATTAGTATGGTATATATCCTTACAAAAGAGTACTGTGCAGCCGTAAGAAACAGTTCTGTCTGTGCTGATCTGGAAGCTATCAAAGCCATATTACTAAATATAAAACACAACTGGTAGAATAAATACAGCATTTTTTGGTACGCTTTAAAAAGAAGGGAACACTGACACTCACACACACATGTATGTGATATAAATCTTCTAGTTATGGGATGAATAAGTCATGGGAATAAAAGACACAGTATAAGGAATGCAGTCAATGATATTGCAGTAACGATGTAAGGGGACATATGGTAAACGTAGCATAATGTATAAACTTGTCAAATCGCTAAGTTGTACCTGAAACTAATGTAACATTGTGTATCAACTATACTCAAGTCAATAATAACTTTAAAAAACCATACATCTAGTTAAAGAATCAGATGGACTGCCATCTGGGACATTCCATCTGGAATAAATAAGAAAAAAATGGTGGAATATAAACAATTAGGAATTAGAAAGGGCTACAGCCAGAAATACAAAGGAAAAATTAAATTTTAAGAGAATACCCTATAACTATATTATTTAAGTGGAAAATTTCAATAAAATAGGCACAATTCTAGGAAAATATAAACTAAAATATATTCAAGGACAGTCTCAATACCCAAGTAAACCAGAAACGGGAAAGAAAGTTAAAAAAAATTGTCAAAGAAATAATTGCCCCAGTAGTGATCTCTAGCCTCATAAAACTGTTGAGAGAAGTTTGGTTTAATTTTGATGAATAGAATATTCTCATTCTACATAAACTTTCCTGCAACTCCAGAAAAAGAATTAACTTTCCTAATATCTTTAAAAAACTTGCAGTTGACACACAATGTTACATTAGTTTCAGATTTACAACATAGTGATTGGACAAGTCTATATGTTATGCTGTGCCCACAAGTGTCGCATACAACGCTTGCCATCTGTCACATACAACGCTGTTACAACACCATTGACTCTATTCCCTGTGCCATGCCGTTCATCTCCATATTTGTTCCTCAACTGAAAGCCCATACCCCCCACTCCCCTTCACCCATTTTGCCCATCCCCTACCTTCCTTTCCCTCTGGCAGCCACCAGTTTGTTCCCTGTATTCATGGGCCTGTTTCTTCTTTGTTTTATTTTGATTTTTAGATTCTACATATGAGTGAAATCATATGGTATTTGCTCTTTGTCGGACTTATTTCACTTATGTCATCATGCCCTCTACATCCAGCATCCCAATGCTTTTTATGAAGTTAGCACGCACCTGACACTACAAATATAAAATTTTAGGAAGACATAGATGAAATATCACTAGAGAGCAACTTTAGTTATGACTATAGAAACAAAATGCTAAATATAACTATAGAGAGTTTTAAATATCAGAATATTAAAAGAAGTAGTCTATCATGATTAAGAGAGCTCTTATAAAAAATTGAGGCTGATCTAATATATGTAAATGTATGTATATATTAGATCAGTTGCCTAAAAAGTACTTTTTACAGGTTACAATCCATTGTTGATTTAAAAGGAAAACACCCAGCTGTAGTCATCTAAGAATACAGGGATACTGCAGGATTATTGCTAATGGAAAGTAACAAATTATCCCATGAAAGTAGGAGCAAGAGAGGGATCCCCACCATTACATCTATTTTTATTATTGTCCTAGAATCATTATAAAATTAATGTCAAGAAATAGAAAAATCAAGTTTATATATTGGAAAGGAAGAGAAAGCAAGTGTGTTGATTGTCCATAAAAGGTAATCAAGAATTATTAGAAAAAAGTATCGAGATAAAAATCAAATATACAGAAATCCATACATTCCTTATATACCATCAATGTACACTGGTGGAAAACATACTGCAAAAACAAAAACAAATTAAAAAATGAAATGCTTATGATATAATGTTAAGACTAAAGCAGGATGCAAACCTGTACAACACGGTGTTATTTCAATATTAACAAAGACAAAAAACACACACTTTCACACTCACACACAGAAACAAGACTGGGAAGAAATACCAAACTTTGTCAGTGGTTGAGTAATAATATGAATGGGTTTTATTATCTTTCTTCTCCTCTTCTCTACTTTATGATTTGTCTACAATGAATGCAGATTATTTGTTTTAAGTTCATTTATTTATTTTGAGAGTGCACACACAAGCTGGGGAGGGACAGAGAGAGGGAGAGAGAGAATCCCAAGCAGGCTCCACATCGTCAGTGGAGAGCCTGACACGGGACTCCATCCCAGAGGAGATCATGACCTGAACCGAAATCAAGAGACGGAAGTTTAACTGACTGAGCCACCCAGGTGCCCTGAAGATTATTTTTATAGTATTTGATGAAGTACCACCTCATGGGCATGATCATGGAATACCTACTAAACCCCATATCACAATAAAGTAAGTGCACAAAAGAGAAACCAGCAATCCCTTCCCCTGTGATATGTAGGTGGTCCCAACATATTTGATATGGACAGAATTTCCTTGGGGAATTCCCTGAAAACAATTGCAGCTAAAAGCTGTTAGGAGAATTACCCTGAGCGAGACACTGTGCACCGTTCTAAGTGCTTTAAATGTATTAACTCTTTTATTCCTCACCCCCCCCCCCCTACTATGAGATGGATCCCATTGGTAATCCCGATTTTGCAGAAAGAACATGAGTCACGTAAAGCAAATAGCAGAGGCAGGATTTTAACTCTGGTAATCTGACTCCAGAGCCCCTGCTCTTGTCCTTTACACATACCACTGCTCAAGCAAGGTAACCCAAGGCATCTGAAGGATCATGAAGGCATGTCTTTCTCCTGAAATTCTCTCTGAATCTATATCTGATCCATTTTCATGACTCAAAAACCCACTCTCATGTTTGCTGTGGTTTGTGCCCTTGCAGATCCCAAAGTCTGGACTTGCAGGCTGAAGCAGCTCAGGTTCAAACAAGTGTCTTGGTTGGATCATGGCCACAGTCAGAAGTTGCCCCCAATTTCCCTTTTTATTTCAATCCATGTCACCAGATTGCAAATTCTGTGACTTCCTATATCCCCACCTTTGCTGTTGCTACTTTCTGTCTCTAGACTATCCTTCTTCCATTGTCACGTGCTCAAAGTCTTCGAGACTCAGCTCAAATACTACCTCTTCCAGAAATACCTTCCTGATCTGTGCCCATTTTAAAGTGATATTTACATCTTCAACATTCCCACCACACTTTAATTATATTCCACATGGCACTTACCACTGTGCCTTCTAGCATAATCATTTAGTGATTTAGTGCAGCTCCCTCGGTCCAATTTAAGCATGAGATTCATATCTGAATTTAGGAACTATATGCATAAACTTATTTTAGGTATGCACCATTTTATAAATGAATGAATAACTGCATTCATTGACAAATAGGCTTTCTGACAAAGAGGGCATCTTTGTGGGCTATAGTAGTGATGAAAGGGTTTCTGGGAAAGTGGGAATTTTCCTAGACTTTGAAGGATTGGTATGATTTGGTTGAGGTAGAGTCAAGTGAAAGGCACAAGGGACTGTTGTAGGGATGACTCCTCCACTCATCGAGATGGGGCATGCAGTGCACGTAGCAATCTACATACTGGCATACAGCTTTTTATATAAACTTCCCACAAAGTTTCCACAATCGGAAGAAATATTCCTCAAAAACAAGTAAGTCATGAGCCAGAATAATATGTTCCCCTAGTAGCTTCTGTCTAGCCCTCAATCGATGAGGGATGAAACTTACACAAGATTTCCTAAATTCTGGGTTGTTCACCAGATTATTGATCTGGGGTGTCTGTGGCTAATGAAATCACAAGAGTGACAACCGATGAGGAAGCCCTTCCAGATCGCCATTCTTGGGGGTTCATATGAGTCCTAGACTTCCGTCATGCTGTGAGAACTCCCTGCTCTGAAGTCCCAGTAGGGCCTCCATGTACTAGTGGTGGTCTCAGTAATCTAGGTGAGGCTGTCCAGCAAGGATTGGTTCCGGGCAGGGAAGTTGAACACTGACTCTCATCCCACTCATCCTTAACAGTCAGGAAAAAACAAAAAGCTTCATCTAGGAAAGAGGGAATTGATAAAGATGCCTAGAAGAGGAACCTCAATCTCTGGTTCATAGTCCCGGCTCTTTCACTCACCTGATTGTCATCCTGAGCATGTCTCTCTTAGTTGTGCTTTTGAGACTTTGGTTGCTGTGCCTGTAAAACCAGGAGGTTTGACTTACTGAGTAACAAATAAATTTCCTTCCATTTTACACAAGAGTGGAGGGAGGATCATGGGAAAACTCACCTGTTACCGCACAGAGACCAGTGAGGTTGCAAGGGAAGGGATGTAAAGGGAGTGAGAATCTGCACAAACTCAGTCAGCAACTCTGGGGGAATATATATGGAAATGAGATTAAAAGAGGTAGAGGCCATCTCTGTCATGGGACTTCTCCACCACAGGTAATCCTCTTGTGTCCTTAAAATTGCCCAAGAGTGGGGAGGAGCAGGTGGGGCGAGCTAAGTAAATACAAGTCTTAATAAATAGGACAGCGGTAAAACAGTGGTGCCTCATGCATCTGTGGTGATTTAGAATCTTTCCAGACATCTCCATCCCCCATATTGATCTATGGGGGTAGATGGGATGGTTATCCTAAGAACTCCATTTAACCGAAGGGGACATAGGGGAAGTCTTTGCTTTCTCAAGGTCATCTAGGGAACTAGACACGGAGCCAGCACCGAATCTGGGTCCCCAGCCCAAGGGTTTCCCTCTTCCACTTGTCTGGTCCAAACAGGACTTGGGGGCAGATACAAGCTGACTCCTAACCTGCGATGAGGAGGAAGCCCAAGAGAGAAGGCAAAAACTGGAGGTGCCCTTTCCCACTTCAAATTCTTAATGAGTCCTCAGGAACAAAGTACATCCCCCCCCTCGCCCCTGCAAAGGCCCCTGGGGCCTTGTTAGTGAGGGCCACAGACACTGTGTCTTGGGAGTTCCAAAATGATCCTGAGAGAGGTAGTTGAAGCAGTGTGCTGTGCTGTGTTGGAAGGGACCAGGGGACCTCTGGGAAGGGTGCTCCCACCATCATTACCTGGGTTAGGCCTTTAGAAGATGAGAATTTAGTGATAGAGATGATGAGAGAGGAAATTGGAGAGGTTGTATAGTGTAACCCTTGGACTCTTGTGTCTTCCTCCTCAATAACTTACCCAAGTCCATGGGATAGCATACTCTCTTTGGGAATCCTGCCGCACTTTGTAGACAGATAGACCTGCTCTTCCAGCTATTAGCAACTACTGAGACCCTATGGACTCCAGTTTCCTTTTTTGAAGAATGAGAGTAATATCCTCTCAAAAGGTTGTTGGGAAGACTAAATGAAATAACACGTATAGAGTTCCTAGTAGGAGACTACCAGTGTTGCTATTAACATAATAATAATTGATAATATGTACATGACCCCACACCATAACATTTATATGCACTAAATCGCAATCAACCCTTACAATGATTTCATGAGGTAGAAATCGTTACTATTCCCATTTTAGAGACAAATAATTGAGGTTCAGGGTGACTCAGTAATTTGCCGAAGGCCACACACTCAGGGCTTTGAGGGGTTGGGGCTCAAACATGAATTTGTCTAATTCCAAAGCACATGATCTCAACAATTATGCTATGTGATTGACTCCTCCACCCCTGTCCAATTAACCCCTTTCCTCCAAACGATATACTTGTTTATCCTGTTGTTTGTGACCAATATAGCTTCTAATTCACCATGAATTATGCCCCAGGATGAGCCTAAGGCATCCTACTCTCAGTGATAGTGGCCTCTGCCCCACCCAATAGCCTGGTGCACAGAACTGGGATCGACTTCAGCTGCTGCCTCCAGTACAACCTTCTTGCTCTCCAATTATATCTGCTACTTATTCTCTCTGCAAAGAATTATGACCTTAACTCAGTGGTCTTATGAGGAGCTGACCTTCCAGAGTTAGGCTTGCATTGTTGTCTTAATGATTGAACATACGAATGTTAAGGCTTTTCATCATTCAGTAACATTTTTCTTTTTTTTTTTTTTTTTTTTTTTTATTTATTTCTGGGACAGAGAGAGACAGAGCATGAATGGGGGAGGGGCAGAGAGAGAGGGAGACACAGAATCGGAAACAGGCTCCAGGCTCCGAGCCATCAGCCCAGAGCCTGACGCGGGGCTCGAACCCACAGACCGCGAGATCGTGACCTGGCTGAAGTCGGACGCTCAACCGACTGCGCCACCCAGGCGCCCCACAGTAACATTTTTCTAACGATAAATGAAAACTATATTGAACTGGAGCTCTAGAAGTGGTTCAGAGATCATGGGAAAGGAGTAATACTTAAAGGATATTGCCTATGAGTTTATTTATAAAATATATATTTGAAAACACAAAACTATTGAACTTCCAATTGTTGGAAGACATCAGAAACAAAAATGAAAGAAAAATGGTAAATTGGAATACTGTGTAGAATTATCCGTAAAATATATGGCCAAAGATACGCAAATACATAAAGAGTTCCCACTTTATCAATTAAAAAATTAACAATTCAGTAGAAAAAGAAGCAAAGGACATAAAGAAACAATTTTCAGGAAGCTGTGAGATTAGCCAGGTGGCAGGCAGTATAGGAGGTCGCATGCTCATCTCCGGGAGCTCCATCACTGTTGTGTTCAGTTCTCTGAAGACCACAGTGCCTTGCCATTTACAAAATAGGAGGTGCCACTGCTCAGTACCCCACACACGAGGTCCCAAGTCACAGCTTTGACCCACGATCACCAAGCCAAGCTGCACTGCTGTGTGACCACATTCTGGCTCCTAAGCAGAAAGTTTGACCTGCCATCACCAGGGGGTCCTGCCATTGCCCTGTGCTCTGCAACCTAAGCCCTAAGCCAGGGCTCTGACATTCCATCACAGGGGCTCTGGTTTGTCTCCCAACCCCTAGGTCCTAGTCTCAGCAGAGACTCACCGTCACCAGGTTGCCTTGCTGCAGCTCTCTGCCCTACTTACGGTGTCTTGACTCAGGTCTTTGATCCACCATCACCAGGGCTGTGCTGTTGCTGCTCTACACTCTGGGGTCTTGAGTTGGAGCTTTCGCCCCAACTGCTGCTGCACCCTGCCTCCTAGGCCCAAGCCACCATTACCTCGTGTCATCCCTGGGCCAGCCACTGCAACATTTCCCCTCCCACTTAGAGCCTGAGTCACTATGGTAAGCCCCAGAAACCCAGACCCCAGTTCCATGGGATACCTGCACATGTTCACATGTCAGACACCGGCACCCCACCATAGCAAGTGCACCTGAACCCCAGGACCCTGACTCTGTGGCCACTGTGGGTGCCAGCCCACTAGACCTGGGGCCGAGAGGGGTCCCCTCAGGTAGAGCTTACCCCCATGGGCAAAATAGAACAGGAGAATGCCAGCAGCTTTCACCACCAAGGACCCCAATAGCCCTAGCCATCACTGTTTGGGCCACCAAAGACCCCTGTGGTCTTTGCCAAGGTTGACCTCAGCTGAGGGAGCTACAATCAAATTAAAAAGCATCTACCAAGCAAAGGAAGCCATCAATAAACTGAAAAAGCAACCTATGACATGGGGGAAAATATTACAAGCCATAGAGGGTCTTTATGTATCCAAAATACACAAAGAACTCATTCAGCACAATAAAAAAATCCATTTTAAAAATGGGCAAAGGACCTGAATAGACATTTTTCCAAAGAGACATCCAAGTGACCAACAGGTACTTGAAAAGGTGTTCAACATCACTAATAATCAGCACATCAAAACTATCATGAGATATCACCTCACACCTGTCAGTATGGCAATTATTAAAGACCAAAGACAGTAAGTGTTGGTGAAGATATGGAGGAAAAAAAACTAAACAAACCTTGTGCACTATTTGTGGGAATGCAACCTGGTGCAGCCACTATGGAAAACAGTATGGAAGTTCCTCAAAAAATTAAATATAGAACTACCCTACGATCTTGCAATCCCACTTCTGGTTATAGATCCGAAGTAGATGAAATCAACTATCTCAAAGAGATATCTGTACTTCCATGTTAATTGCAGTGTTATTCACAATAGTCAAGATATAGAAATAGCCTAAAGTCCTTTGATAGATGTTTAGATAAAGAAAATATAATATATAGATAGATACTGATACACACACACACACACACACACACAATAGAACTCCTGTAGTGACAGTGAGGATGGGGTTTGATGGCATTATGCTAAGTGAAATAAGCCAGGCAGAGAAAGACAAATTTGGTGTGGTATCATGTGTATGTGGAATCTTAAAAAAAAAAAAAAAGCCAACTTCATAGAAACAGACACTAGAATGGTGGTTGTGGTTGCCAGGGACTGGGGGAGAGGACAAAATGGGGAGATGTAGGGCAAAGGGTACAAGTCTTCAGTTATAGGATGAATAAGTTCTGAGAATCTAATATGCAGCATGGTGAATATAGTTGATAATACGCAACTGTATACTTGAAACTGGCTGAATAGACATTAAACATTCTCACCACATACACACACACACACACACACACGGGAGAATTAGCTATGTGAAATAAAGGATGTGTTAATTATCTTGTTCTTGGTAATCATTTCATAATGTGTGCATATATCTATCTATATACCTATATCTATATGTATCTATATCTATATATCTCTATATATCATCATGTTGTACACTTTAATATATACAATTATATTTGTCAATTATTTCTCAATAAACTTTGGAAAAAATTAATTCCCAGTGAAGAAATACTAATAATTATATTAGTTAGCCCAGGCCTCCATAACAAAATACCATAGATTGGGGGTTTAAAAAACAAAATTTATTTTCTGACAGTTCTGGAGGCTAGCAGTCCAAGATCAGGTGCCAGCACGGCCAGGTTCTGGTGGAGCTCTCTTTGGCTAGCAGATGGCTGTCTTCTCACTTTGTCTTCGCATGGAATGGCACTTCCTCTCTTCTAGACCACAGGCCAGCAGGTTAGGGCTCCAACCTAATGTAACCTTAACTACTTCCTGAAATACCTCATTAATACTTCCTAATTAATCTCATTTAGCCTTAATTATTTCATAAAGACCCTATCCCATATACAGTCACATTGGGGGTTAAGGGCTTTAGCACATGAATTTTGGTGGGATACAATTCAGTCCATATCATGGATAATAAACATTTGAAAATGTATTCAACCTTACGTGATGTCAAAGAAACGCATATTAAAATAATAATTAATATTTTACAACCGTTATAATGTCAAAAATTAGAAGAATTTGTTTCTATTGGGGCGCCTGAGTGGTTCAGTTTGTAAAGCATCCAACTCTTCATTTCAGCTTAGGTCATGATCTCATGGTTCGTGAGATGGAGCCCCGTGTTGGGCTCTGTGCTGACAGCATGGAGCCTGCTTGGGATTCTCTCTCTTCCTCTCTCTCTGCCCCTCCCCCCCCTTTCTCTCTTACTGTCACTCAAAATAAATAAATATTAAAAAAGAAGAATTTATTTATAATAGTTACTGTTAAAGCTGTAGGAGGCAAGCAGTTTCACCCATTATTGTAACAGTAAAAGAGTGAAATTTTTGTGGGATAAGAGGGAAATATGTATTTAAAAATCTAAGTTTTTATATTTTTCAATGCAGAAATCTTATTAATTAGAACTTATGAAAATGCTTGCAAGATAATAAAAACACATCTTTGAAGAATATTATTGATCATATTGGAGTAAATCTAGAAATAGTTAAACTCCATCAAAAGGAATATTGTTAAGCAAATTATGGTTAATTAATAAATTAGCACTAGGCAATTATTAAAATAGAGGAGGTAAGTTTCTAGATATTTTGCCAGATAATAAAGTCTACCAAGTAACGTTTAACAAAAAGACATGGTACAACATGCCCCTATAGATATGACATATATATAAACATGTTTTTATATGTATAAAAAATTAGAAGGGAAGCACCAAATTCTTAACAGTGGTTTCTTCTTGAAAATTGAATTATGAAGGGTCTGGACAGAGAGGGTGAAGATTTGATTTTCACTTTTCATTGGTAAAATTGTGTTTTGTTTTCATTTTTATAAACATAATTTCTAATGGGAAATTTAAAATCAATGAGTGATATTTCCATTTCAGAAAAAAAAAAAAAGTCCCAAAGGAAGTATAACTCCTCCACTGCTAAATACCTCAGAATCTTGCAATGCAGACAGGGCACTCAGTGTCTCAAGTTATACTGTACTGGGTCCAGAACCTTGTGTGGGATCCTTGTGTCAAAGCACGTTGGGGGAGCTATTTCAGGGGAATCCAGACAAGAGGGTGTACTAATATTTGGTACCAAGCTGTGACTTTCCATATTCTAGTTTGGAAAGAATCTTTGCTGGTCTATTTTTGGGGAACTCAGCAAAAAATAAACAAAAGGTCCTGCCTGTAGGACCATGAGTCTCTCAGGATACAGAGCTTCCTGGGTTCCACCTCCATCTGGAGTGGGAAGAGTAGCTAGGCCCAAAAGGCAACTAGTCAAGGATTCTGGTTTACAGAACCCACACACACATTATCAGGGAGAGCCTCCTTGGGGAACAAGGAGTCTCACTTCATAACAAGAGTCATCTTGCTCAAGGATCTAGGAGAGACAGGAAACACTTCCTGTGGTTCTACCCTCCTGATACACTTTTATGCAAGGGCTCGCTTCCCCGTGAGCACCTGCCACAGAGCCCCCTGTACATCAGGGTTCCGAAGGCTGTAGATGAGTGGGTTCAGCATGGGGCTGATGACAGTGTTGAGGATGCCAATCCCTTTGTCTTTGTCTGAAGCTTCCACTGAGCCCAGCCTCATGTAGCTGAAGACACCTGTCCCATAGAATATGCCAACCACAGTGAGGTGAGAACCACACGTGGAGAAGGCTTTCTTCCTGCCCTCAGCAGAACGGATTCGTAGGACTGCAGCTGCCACATGGATGTAGGAGGTGACAATGAGAATCACAGGTGCACCCGCCATGAGGATACCCAGACCAAAGAGTAGCAGCTCATTGAGTTGGGTGCTGGAGCAAGAGAGCTGGAAGAGCTGTGGGAGGTCACAGTAGAAGTGATTGATCACATTGGGACCACAGAAGTTCAGGGTGGATATGGCTACTGTGTGGGTCAGTGCATTAGTGAAGGCTAAAGCCCAGGACACAGCCACCAATATCCTCTGGACTGTCTGGCTCATTCGGGTGCTGTAGGTGAGGGGCTGGCAGATGGCCAGGAATCGGTCATAGGCCATGGCTGTCAACAGGAAGCAGTCCACACCAGCCAACTGATGAAAGAAGAAAAGCTGTGTGAGGCAGGCTCCATAGGGAACGGTATGCTTGTGGGACAGGAGACGAGCCAACATTGAGGGAATAGTGACGGTGATACACCCAACGTCCAGCACCGATAGGTTCCCCAGGAAGAAGTACATGGGGGTGTGGAGTTTGTTCTCTACCAAGATGGCGGCCAGGATGCTGAGGTTGCCCCCAACAGTGAGCAGATAGGCTAAGAGGAAGACTACAAAGACAACTGGCCGTAGCCCTGGTGTCTCCACTAAGCCCAGCAGGATGAACTCAGTAACAGCTGTTCCATTGGTCCTGGATTCTGGGTCCATGTGTCCCTGAAAGGGATCAATCTTCCTAATTTAGTTATTCAAGAAAAATACACGGACTCACTCTCAAATGCCAAGCCCCAGGGTAAATTCCCACGGGTCTCTAGTGGGTATTTTCCCACTCCTCAGGCCACACATCTCTCATTAACGCTCAGTCTTCACCTCAATGTCCTCACCCAAGTTCCAGGTGAGTTACACAACTACCTTGGTATCCCCCCTCCTTATAAGAGATCTATAAGTCCTTTCTTCCAGTGTTCCCTAGAATCAGGGAATGAGGTCCTTCTACCAACAACCTGTATAAGGAGATTTGGAGAAATATCATGCTAAAAGTGAAAGTGAATAGCTAGTAAAAATAGAAACAGCAGAAGAATTGATCATAAGTCCTTATAAAGTGATCAAAAGTCCTTACAAAGGAATAAATATATATCAAATCAGCAAGAAAATTGTCAAGATACACAAAATTAGGAATTGTAAAGGCAGCATAACCAGAGGCCAAAAATAAATAAAATAACCTTGGTATACTATCTGCTCCTAAATTTCAACAATCAATTCAAGAACAGTCCCCAAACCAAATAAACCAGCTACAATTGAAAAAAAAAAAAAAGGAAAAAAAATAGGCAGTAATGTGCTTCCATGTGTAGGCGCTAGGCTCCTATACCTTACATACAAATTATTTTAAACTATCAATGTAAATATAATTTTCATGTAATATAAATTTTCTTAGCTTATAAAAGATGAAAGCCTTCCAATTCGTTTTTTAAAGTTAGCAAAGTCTGATACTCAAATGTAACGATAATAGCAAGAAAATGGAATTATCCTACACTATTCCCACTTGATAACATGTGTGCAGAAATCCTAAGTACAAGAAATGAAAGCCACCATTACCTAATATATTTTATAGGAGAGGATGATTTCATATTAGTAAATCTATTAATATACTTAGCAAACTTGTGGGCTTAAAAGGAGGAAAATTTTCCAAAGGACAATTCATAAATGTCTACATACATACTTAAAGAAAAAAGAAAAAAACTGCTTGTAGTTACTTTAAGTGGAAGAACACCATTTTATGAGATAGGCCATATCCACTACAAATCAGTATCGTTCATAATGGTGAAGTAGTAGTGACATTTCTATTAAAATCAGACACGGTGGGGGTGGCGGTAGGGAAGGGAGTGGTGGAGACTGAGTGGCTCAGTTGGTTGAGTGTCTGACTTTGGTTCAGGTCATGATCTCATATCCATGGGTTCAAGTCCCACATCAGGCTGTGTGCTGACAGCTCAGAACCTGGAGCCTGCTTTGGATTCTGTGTCTCTCTCTCTCTCTCTCTGCCCCTCCCCTGTTCACACTCTGTCTCTCAAAAAATAAAATAAAACATTAAAAAAAATTTGTTACTTCAGGTATTTCTCATTACTCTAAACATTTTTAGGCAAAGAGAAACAAAATGCTTAAATAATGGAAACAAGAAAGAAAAGAATAATTTGAAAATAATAAAATTGTCTAAATAGAAAACTCAAGAGACGATAAAAAACTGGTAAACTCTTAGAATTATTAAGATATTAGCAAATTAGATAAAAAATAATTAAGCACAAGTCACTGTATTCCTTATATGCCTACAATAATTAGCTATAAAACCCAAAGTTCCAATCGTAAGGTGAAATCTTATAATATAAATTATAATATAATATAATATAATACAAGACAATATAATATATTGTTATATATATTATAATAATATAATATAATATATTGTTATATATACCAATATATTAATATAATTATATTATATTATATATATTATATATTATATTATTATATATATTATATATATAATATATTATATATATTATATATATAATATGTATTGTAAATATATAAATATATAAATTTACCCCTGAGTCATATATGTAGGCACCTAAAAAATGGCCCCAAATAAGCATTGCTCAGTTCCACTGACTGTTAGGAATATGGGAGAATTTTAATTACTCTTTCCACTTTTCTTTTGCTTTCAAATGATCTACAACAAATCCGATAACTTTTATAACAATAAATATATTTTTTAATGACCTGCTTTCTCCAGATTGCAGATATAGTAGCTCAAAGGCAATAGTAGCTCAAAGACTCCTTCTCTCTGTCATGTTTCCAGAAGGTTCAGGGAGCTGCAACCTGGCAGATTAAATAAAGGTTTAGAATGGTACACCCATCTTGATTTGCCTCACTGCTCCATGAAGTAATAAAATAACAATTACACCATTGTATTTCCTTTGCAAGTTCAACCTACTTGTAATGGAATAGAAGACTTGCTTACCCGTTAATTAATTAATTAATTAATTTAACCCATTAAATTAATTTTGGCAAGCAAGTCTTCTATTCCATTACAAGTAGGTTGTACTCATAAAGGAAGTACGATGGTGTAATTGTTATTTTGTTACTTCATGGATCAGTGAGTCAAATCAAGATCAATAAATCGTTCGAAACCTTTAATCTGCCAAGTAGCAACTCCCTGAACCTTCTGGAAATGACCTAAATTAATTTATGTGGTATCCATCAATGGAAGCTTATGGCCTATTTTATTCTTTGTGTGCGTGCTTTAGCAGAAGATGAATGTTTTAAGACTATCTTTATTTTCTAATTCTTAAACTAATACCTTTGACTTTTTTCTTTTTGATGGATCTTTTAAAATATAGTAACTTGCTAACATTGGTCCCTGGAAACATTTAGGGATTTTAAAAAGGGTAATTAAAAGCATCATAGATAATAATAATTGAAAACTGTGATTTCTACAACTGTATTTATCATGACATAGGAATTATGAAGGTAGGTTCCTAAATATTGAGAAATGCTTTAAAATCCAAGATACAAGATCAGTTTTCCATCAAAATAATGTAGATCCTGAGTCATGGTGGGAGGCCCTCATCCAGGGTAATATTTAGCTGGAATCCATTGGTAGAGATTACCAGCCTGGTACTTGTTAAATATTTTGATTATAACCCTTATCCACACCGTGGCCTCATCAGTGCACATAGCTGTATTCAGTATACCCTGTATATAGTGTCATTGAATCAAAGAAGGACTAAGTTGATTAGCACCTTGGAGAATATCTACTCCCTCATTTTACTAAAGAGGAAACTGTGGTTGGAGCATTGTGGGGCTGGAGTTGTTGGGATTAGAGTGAATACTGACTATACTTCAAAATGTCTGGTTTTCTATTTTTTAAAAATGTACCTATTGCTCACGCACCTGGGTGGCAAAAGTTGAGCATCCGACTTCGGATCAGGTCATAATCTCATAGTTCATGAGTTCAAGCCCCATATCAGGCTCACTGCTGTCAACTCAGAGTCTGCTTCAGATCCTCTGTCCCCCTCACACTCTGCCTTTCCCTCACTTGTGCTCTCTCAAAAATACATAAAACATTAAAAAAAATTTGTTTAATGTACCTATTGCTGGGCCAGCCCATTGTATACTTGCTACCCCAAATTACTCTGAGGCTATCAGAGAAAGAATTTGTATGAGGACACCAGAAGTTTGTCCCCTGATTTGACCAGCCCAAATTGGCTGCTTCCAACCAAGCCCCGAGGGGCATTTCCTGACACTTACTGAGGGTTGAAAGATTCTATGTCCTCTGCAATTCTCTTTAGGACTGCTCTGGGCATACTCTTCTGAGAAACTTATTCTCACAGACCAGGTGGCTGTGCCTTTCAGACCTCATGCTTTTAAGCTCACACACCTGTGGTAGGGAGCTTGGCAACAAGCAGACTCTGTGGTCATGGTGACAGTCGGCACCTGCCTCACTTCGTTCTGCTTTCTACCAACCACAGAGTTCATTCTGGATCTTTCCTCCCTCACCTATCCTGTGAGAGCCTTTTCTCTGATATGTCTGCCTGGTTCAGGTTTTCTAAATTTGTCACCAAATGTAGCAGAACCTCGGGTCTCTCCTGAGTGCGGGTGCGTGAGGACACTTCTCAGACACCAACAGTCTGCCTCCCAGCCCTCTGCTTTCCATTTACCCAAAGATATCCCATGTTGCTCAAAGGAAACCAGCCTGATTTCCATGCCTCTTCAGTGCTGTATCTCATGGTCTTCCTCTGGCTGATGGCAGGCTACAGTGCCCCCCAATCACAACCTCCCCTCCACCATCATAATCATCACCCTTTATTCCTGTTCTCTCAAAAATAAGAACTTGGTCCCTTCTCATGTTAAGAGTTTTTCTGATAATTATGGATAGTGCATAAAAACAATGACAAATTTAGGAAAATTACAGGAGTTTAGAATATCTTGCAACATCCTTGTCTCTGAACAGTCCATGGAAACCACCCCAATGGCGTCTTGCTCTCTTTTTCCATTTCATGCTCCCTTGACCAGAAACTGACTCCCTGCAGACATCTTCTTTTCTATACACGTGTTTGTTTCATATGTGCAGTTAAGGCAGACCAGCAGCTGCAGACATGCAAGGACGGTTGATGAAAACCTCAATGCCAGAAACCAAATTAGGTGCTTATATGTTGGTGGCGGTCAGTTTTAGGGGATGCTGCTTAGAAGATTCCATGTGGGTGAGAAATTTGATGCAGCGTCTCCTAAGATCTTTTGTTAGCCCAGAAATCCACGGCTCCTCTTGAGTCACCCTGCAGATCTAATTATAGACCTAGGCTCATTCAGTAGACACTGTGTGATTTGATGTCAATAAGAGCAAAACAGCTGTCCACACATATTACATCATCGGAGAATAATTAAACTGCCTCCCAAATGCCCTCTTGAATCTACTTGAACTTGCGTTATAAGATCTCATATTCTTCCGTCTCATACTTCCCTATCTTTGCTCAAACTGTTCATTTTATCTGCAATGTCATCTCGCTAACTCCCAACTGCTCAAATCCTTGAAGACTCAACTAAAATGTTTCTCTTCTGTAGAAGTTTTCCTGATCCTTCCCCATCTCAAGCTCCTCTCCAGGAAACTCATGCAACATTTTAACTGCGTACCTCAAGGCAATTCTTTCCGTTACTCTCTTGCATGGCATTTTCTCTCTAGTGACTCCTCTCTACTCTTCTGCCTACTTTAAGTGGCTTCCGGGCATATTATGCTTCACTCAGCTTTGCAGTTTCTATGCCTATCCTCACATTTTGCATACAGGAGGTGCTCGATATTTCTGAAATAAATAAATGAATGAAGTTGGCAGCCCTGACCATAAGATCAAAAAAATTGTAATGAAAGGAGGCATCAGATTGGGTTGTAGCAGTTGGGAAAGGCTTTTTGAATGAGATGGAATTTATGCGAGACCAGGGACAATTAATAGAATTTGAAGGAAGTGTAAGTTTGAGTAAAAGGTACAGAACTGCTGTTGTAAGAACATCCACTCCCTCTATCTAGATGGGGCATTGGGAACCCCAATAATCCCTTCACTGACATGGTGTCTTGTCTTGAAAACAGCTGCAAAGAATTTGGCAATTAGGAGGGGATAGACCGTATGAATAAATAAGTCTAGGCCAGAAGACTACACCCCACAGGGATGCCAGGTAACCCTCACTCTGTAGAGGTGAGACTTACCACCACCGAGATTTTACAATCGTAACAGTACTCTAGCTGGTCGTGAGTGTTAACTTGCTCCCAGATAATGTATTCCTTACTCGCTGACCTAAGGCCCTTTATCTGTAGTAAACTAATTTATTTTCTGAGAGATTTGCCCACTGGCCTTGAGGAGTGAAGGACCAGAACTTTCCCAGGCCACAGAAGCCAGCAGGTCTGTTTGAAGCCTCCTTAGCTTTCTGATAGCCTAACACTTTTATTAGCAAAGTAATTTTCTTTTTCAGGTCACGTAAATGATTTTACTAACCTCCTTTTGTGTATCTATAGACCTGGGCCCTCCTTTGCAGAAAGAACACAGTACTCCTGCACATCACAAAACAGGAACCGGATTCCCTGGCACAGCCCCCAAGCACTGAGATCATATTTGTAGCTGGTATCATAGAGTCTACACATGATGGAGAAACTTCGTAGACCACTGCACTCCTTTTGCTAACTAACTACCCTAAACCCCTATATAAACCTCTGGGCCAGGCAGAAACCTGGGAGTTGGTCTTTGGACGAGAGTCTGTCTTCTCCTCAGGTGGCCAGGCTCCTGAGTAAAGCTCAAATTTCTTTCCAGTCAAAACTTGTCTCTTTACCTTTCAGGTGACAGGCAGCCCCACTTGCGCTCAGTAACACGATGGCTACTGGTCTATGCCTCTAAGAAGTCCATCCTTTTTATTTTATGTTTTTATTTATTTTTGAGAGAGAGAGACAGAGTGCGAGTGGGGGAGGGGCAGAGAGAGAGAGGGAGACAGAATCTGAAGCAGGCTCCAGGCTCCAGGCTATCAGCACGGAGTCTGACGCGGGGCTTGAACTCGTGGCCTGTGAGATCATGACCTGAGCCGAAGTCGGACGCTTAGCCAACCGAGACATCCAGGCAGCCCAGAAGTCCACCTTAAACAGGATCATCATGGTCACCTCGACTGAAGAGGTCCTTCTAGATTACCATTCTTGGGTGAGCCCCAAGCTATCCTGCTGGGTGTTTACTGCTCCCCACTCCGATATTCCAACTAAAAGCTTTATGCACCTGATGATGAAGACACTCAGCCCACCTGAGATAGGGGTCTGGCCCAAGGTTACTTCCTAAGGAACGGGTCCAGCTGGGGGATTAGATTATATGAATGCCCTCATACTCACTCCAATTAAAAACAGAAGGCAAGCTTTGTCCAAGAATGACAGGTGTTGGCAAAGTGCTTTGGCACAGGAGGGTGGCAACCCTTTCCCTCACTTGACTTGTTACCCCGGGCAAGACTCTCTTTACTATAACCTCTTTGAAATAGGAGGTTTGACTTGCGTGGTAACAACTCAAGTGTCTTACCTATTATTAGGGAACAGAAGGAGGACCCTGGAGAACACTCACCTTGTTACAGGTACAGAGCCAGACAGGTTTCTGATGGAGGGAATGAAGAGGGTGCCGTATGATGCGGGCCCTGGCCCCAGAGAGCCCGGAAGGGGTCATATATAAGAAAGGGAGTGAGAAAGATGTGAGATCATCTCTTTTTGTGGGACTCTATCCACTGCGGTGCCACATCCCCTGCAGACCTCAAAAATTAGTCACCCCGGGAAGGAGTGGGGCTTTGGGGAACCACATGCTGATAAACAACCCAAGGCCTTAATGAACCCAATAATGATGCTTCGCAACTCTAGATGCTTTTGATTTTCTCAGAAAGGCCTCACACAGAGCTCTTTACTCCATCTCTCATATTGTTCCGTGGGAATGTTGGTAATCCCATTTATCACCCAAGGACAGTGAAGTCCAGAAAGTTTCTTTCTTTTCAAAAAAGTTTTAATTTGAATTCCAATTAGTTAACACACAGTGTAATATTAGCTTCACGTGTACACACAATATAGTGATTCAACACTTCCTTACAATACCTGGTGCTCATAACCACAAGTCCACTCCTTAATCCCCATCACCTATTTCACCCATTCCCCCCACCAACCTCCTTTCTGGTAACCCTCAGTTTGTTCTCTATAGCTAAGAGTTTGTTTCTTGGTTTACCTCTCTCTTTTTTCCCTTTTGCTTGTTTGCTTTGTTTCTTAAATTCCACATACAAGTGAAATCATATGGTATTTGTCTTTCTCTGACTTATTTCACTTCGCATAACATACTCTAGCTCCACCCACTTTGTTGCAAATGGCAAGATCTCATTCTTTTTGATGGCTGAGTAACATTCCGATATATTTATCAATCTTCCTGATCCATGCATCAGTTGGAGTCTTGGGCTCTCTCCATAATTTGACTGTTATTGATAATGCTGCAATAAACTTCAGGGCTCATGTGCCCCTTTGAATGAGTGTTTTGTATCCTTTGGGCAAATACCTAGTAGTGTGATTTCTGCATTATAAGTAGTTCTATTTTTAACTTTTTGAGGAATCTCCATATTGTTTTCCAGTGGCTGCACCAGTTTGCATTCCCACCAACAGTGTAAGAACATTCCCCTTTCTCCACATCCTCACTAACATCTGTTGCTTCTTGTATTGTTGATTTTTGCATTCTGACAGGTGTGAGGTGATATCTCATTATAGTGTTAATTTGTGTTTCTCTCATGATCGCTGATGTTGCGCATCTTTTCATGTATCTATTGGCCACCTGTATGTCTTCTTTGGAAAAGTGTCTGTTCATGTCTTCTGCTCATTTTTTAATTGGATCATTCATTTTTTGAGTGCTGAGTTCCCATAAGTTCTTTATATATTTTGGATATCAGATATATTTTATCAGATATGTCATTTACAAATATCTTCTCCCATGCCATAGATTGTCTTTGAGTTTTGTTGATTGTTTCCTTTGCTTATTCCTGAGTTTCAAGGGTGGTTCGATATTCCCAAATCAATCAATGTGATACATCACATTAATAAAAGAGAGGATAAGTACTATATGATCCTTTATAGGTGCACAAAAAGCATTTGAGAAGTACAACAGTCCTTTATGAACACTCTCCAACAAAGTAGGTTTACAGGGAACATACCTCAACATAATAAAGATCATATGTGAAAAAACAAACACTAATGTCATCCTAAGTGGGGAAAAACGTATAGCTTTTCCTCTGTGGTCAGGAACAAGAAAAAGATGTCCACTCACACCACTGTTATTTAGCATAGTTCTGGAAGTCCTAGCCACATCAATAAGACAGCAAAAAGAAATAAAAAGCATCCAAATAAGCATAGAAAAAGTAAAACTTTCACTATTTGCTGATGTCATGATACTCTATGTAGAAAACCCAAAAGACTCTACCAAAAAATTGCTAGAACTGATACATGAATTTAGTAAAGTTTCAGGATACAAAGTCAACATACAGAAATCTGTTACATTTCTATACACCAATAATAAAGCAGCAGAAAGAGAAATTAAGTAATAAATCCCATTTACAATTGCACCCAAACCCATAAGATACCTAGGAATAAACCTAACCAAAGAGGTGAAAGGCCAGTCTTCTCAAGACTATAAAACACTGAAGAAAGAAACTGAAGAAGAAAGACATTGAAATAGAAAGGCATTCTATGCTCATGGAGCAGAAGAAATAACATTATTAAAATCTCCTTACTACCCAAAGCAGTCTACACATTTAATGCAATCCCTATCAAAATACCACCCACGTTTTTCACAGAGCTAGAGCAAACAATCCCAAAATTTGTGTGGAAGCACAAAAGACCCTGAATAGTCAAAGTAACCTTGAAAAAGAAAACAAAACAAAACTGGTGGCATCACACTTCCAGACTTCAAGTTATATTACAAATATATACAGGCACAAAAATAGACACAGAGATCTACAGGACAAAACAGAAAGCCCAGAAATGGACCCACAACTATATAGTCAATTAATCTTCAAGAAAGCAGAAAAGAATATCCAATGGGAAAAAGACAGCGTCTTCAACAAATGGTGTTGGGAAAACTGGAAAGCAACATGCAGAAGAATGAAACTGGACCATTGTCTTACACCATATACCGTATGTCTTTTGATTGGAGTATTTAATCTATTTACACTCAAAGTAATTATGGATAGATATGTATTTATCGCCATTTTATTACTTGTTTTGGCATTGTTGCTGGAGATTTTCTCTGATTCTTTCTTGTCTTTGTCACTTTTGGTGTCTCCTTTCCACTCAGAGTCCCCTTTAGCATTTCTTGCAAGACTGGTTTAGTGGTCATCAACTCCTTTAGTTTTTGTTTGTCTGGGAAATTCTTTATCTCGCCTATGCTGAATGATAGCCTTGCTGGATAGAGTATTCTTGGCTGCAGATTTTTCCCATTCAGCACTTTGAATATATCATGCCACTCCCTTCTGGCTTGCCAACTTCTGTTGAGAAATCTCCTGCCAGCCTATGGGTTTTCCCTTGTAAGTTAAGGACTTTGTTTGTCTTGCTGATTTTAAGATTTTTTTTTCTTTATCATTCTATTATGTGAATTTAATTATAATATGTCTTGGCGTTGGCCTGCTTTTGTTGATTTTGACTCTTGGATCTGGACGTCTGTTTCCTTCCCCAGATTAGGGAAATTTTCAGCTATTATTTCCTCAAATAAGTTTTCTGCCTCCTTCCTCCCTCTTCTTCTTCTGGGACTCCTATAATACAAATGTCATTATGATTGATGGAGTCATTGGGCTCCCTAAGTCCATTCTCATGTTGCACAATTCTTTCTCTCTTTTATCAACATCATTATTTTCCATTGTTTTGTCTTCTAGGTCACTATTTCATTCCTCTGCTTCTTCAAGCCTGCTATTTGTTCATTATATCAAGCCCATTCCTGATCTTGTTTATGGCATTCTTCACCTCTGATTGATTCTTTTAAACTCTTTTATCTGTGGTCAGGCTCTCACTGACGTCCGTCGTCTATTCTTTTCTCAAGCCCAATGAGTGTCCTTATGACTGTTGCCTTAAATTCTCCATCAAGGATTTACTTATATCTATTTTGCTTAGGTGTTTTGTTCTTTTATCTGGGATAAATTCTTCCAACTTGGCATTTTGTCTAGGTCTCTGCCTTCTTCTCTGTATTAGAAAAGCCACAGAAATGTCTCCTGCTCCTGAAGGTAATGGCCTTATGAATACGAGTTCACGTGGTGCCAGGTCCTGGCACTTCAGGGAGTTTCTCCTGGGTTCTGTGTGCACTCTGCTGTTGTGTTTTGGCTGCTCTATTCTTCAAGCGAGTCGTCTGCAGAGGTTCTCTTTGCCTGCTGTGAGCAGTGTTTGGTCCCTGGCCTGAATGTGAAGAGTTTTAAGTAGGTGTGCTCTGGTCTGTTGAAATGAGACCTAACAGCACGTCCACCAGAGCTGAGGCCCTGCAGAACTCTCTGGTTGGGAGATGTGATGGGGCAGGGTTTCTGCTGGTCTTCTGGTGGCAGGAGGCTATGCTGTGACTGAGGTGAGCATGACCTAGAAGTGCAATCCCACCAGAGTGCAGGGGGTTGGTGCTTGTGTGTGCCCAGGTTCTCTCCAGATCATGGTTTCCCAGCTACCTGCCCTTAGGTTGTTTCCCTGCCTTCCTCCAGGAGCAGTGGACTGCCCTCAGGGCTCCATCCCAGCCAAGCCCACTGACCTTTGAAACTGGGTGTTAAGCCCAGCTGGTTGCAAGAACTTATTTTAGCCACTCCCATTTTCCAAGCCAATACCTTTGGGGAAACATTCTCCTTGTGCATTTCCTTGTGTGCTCCTCTCTCTCTGGCCTCTCCCCATGACCACAGATCCTTCTCCTTCACAGCACCCACAATGTGTTTCTCCCCCCTGTCATGTCTCTTACCTTTTTTTTTTTTTTAATTTTTTAATGTTTATTTATTTTGGAGAAAGAGACAAAGTGTGAGTGGGCGAGGGGCACAGAGAGAGGGAGACAATGCCTTCCCCCTCAGGGACACTGGGATTACATTATTGGGTCCCATAATGATTCTAGAAGTTGTAATAGAACTGAGTAGTGTTAGGAGGGACCATGGGGATCCCCAGGGTCTCCTACACTGGCTTTTAAGCCAGGTTCTTAGAAGCCAAGGGTCCAGATGATGAGATTAACAAACAAAATGTAGAGAGGTTGTCTAGTCCTCCCTCAGTGTCCTACCACCTGTTCAAGCAGTGACTGCCCACCATAATGAAGACTTTGCATTTCTTTAGAGATAGGGCCCCCAGCTCCTACTACTTTGCCAGGGCAGCCTGGTGTTATATGAAAAGCATGGGCATGCTACAGTCAGACTAACTTTCCAATTATTCACGGCGTGACTTAGGGCCAGCTGCTGAACTCCTCTGGGTTTCAGTTTCCTCATCTGTGAAATGAGAACAACCTCTCTGACCACATAGGGTTGGTCTAAGAATTAAATAAAATTACATGCTTAAAGCACTTGGTAGGGGACCTACAAGTATTAACAATAATATGGTAACAAGCACCAATATCTATTGGATTTTAGTGCATTATCTTACTTAATCCTCCCGATAATTCTTTGATGCAGTTTCATTATTTGCCCCACTACACGCAGGAGGAAACAGGCCCAGAGAAGTTCAGTAACTCACGTGATGTTGTGCATCTACAATTTAGAAGAGCTGGAACTCTATGAAACTTTCCATCCCTCTTCCAAATCACTTCAAAAAGCAACTGCTGCCACATACACTCCTGTGACTCTCTGCCACCAAGATGTACTTTGATGTGCGTGCCAATCTTTTTCAGCTCTTTCTTGGTCTGTTGTAGATGACTCCGCCTATAGTATATTAGCCAGTTGGGAAAGAGTGAGCACATTTCCACCCTCAGATGCTTGCCGTCCATCTTACAATACGGCTGGTATCTGTTGTGCAGTGGACGAGCCTGGGGCTCCACATCTGAGTCATGCTCATTCTGGTAAAGCTTGTTCTCAACCCTGGACTCTATTCCAGCTAAAAGCTGCCACTTCCACAATATGACTCTCTTACTGAGTTTCTTCCATGAAACTGCACCTGACTGCCCTACAAGGCATCATATCATACTTTAAAGGTATAGAAATTAAGACCATGTCATGTTTGAGCAAAATTAGAGAAATGAACCAAAAAGACGCATTAGAGAGCCTCGAAATAATATGTAGAAATGTGATATGTGACATGGGCAGCCTTACAGAGAGGTAGGAAAAAGACCTTTCAGTAAAGTGTGTCCATAGAGGAAAAAGAACATGACACAATATCTTTTTCACTCCATACACAAAAATCAGCTTCAGGTACATGAGGTACTTACACTGAAGAGTAAAAATGTAAAAAACCTTGGGGCACCTGGGTGGCTCGGTTGGTTAAGTGTCCAATTTCTGCTCAGGTCATGATTTTGTGGTTCATGAGTTCGAGCCCCGTTTCAGGCTCTGTGCTGAGAGCTCAGAGCCTGGAACCTGCCTTGGGTTCTCTGCCTCCCTTTCTATCTACCCCTATGTCTGCCTTTCTCTGCCTTTCTCTCTCTCTCAAAAATAAATTTAAAAAATAAATTTAAAAAATTTTAATGTAAAACCTTAAAAATAGTCTATGGGATATCTTCATGATCCTCTAGGAGGATCTTAAAGAAGTCCAAAAGGCATTAATCATTTAAAAAAGACTGAGAGATTTGCCTACGTTAAAATTTAAAACCTCTACTCATCACAGGACAGCAATTTTTAAGTGAAAAGACACCTACAAATTAGAAGAGATTTGCAGCACATACAGCTACTTTGGAGACTCCAAGACATATCGAAAACTTCTGCAACAAATACAAAAAATAAAAGGGATAAAATAGATCATGGGCAAAAAAGTGGGATTTCACAGGAGACACAAATGGCCAGTGAAATCAGGAGAAGAAGCTCAGCTTTATTTGTAATCTAGCAAATGCAAATGAGAATCATGCTGGAAACACCTTTTTCTTTTTCTTTTTCTTTTTCTTTTTCTTTTTCTTTTTCTTTTTCTCTTTTCCAGAGAGACAGAGAGAGAGAGAGAGAGAGAGAGAGAGAGTGTGTGTGTGTGTGTGTGTGTGCATGTGCATGTACGAGCAGGGGAGGGGCGGAGGGAGAGAGAGAATCCTAAGCAGGATCCATGCTCAGCATATAGCCCAATGTGGGGCTTGATCCCACCACCGTGAGATCATGACCCAAGCGGAAATTAAGAGTCAGTCGCCTAACCAACTGAACCACCTAGGCATCTCTGGAGACACCATTTCATCCTCACTACATTGTTCTAAGTGAAGAAATGAGAAAGCAGCCAGTTTTGATGAGAATATAGTGCAACAAAAATTCTTAAGCACCGCTGGTAAGACCTTAACGTGGTACAAGCATTTTGGAAAACAAAACCTTTTAAATCCTTTAAATCTGAAGATGCACAAATTCCGTTCTCAATTAGCCACCAAAGAGAAATTCTTGCATGGGTGCACCAGAAGACGCGTACAAGAGTGTTCACAGAAACAAAACACCTGCACACAGAAAACAAATGAATTGTGGTATAGTCATGCCATACAATGCTATACCACCATAAAAAACAAATAAGAAACACTTACTCTATTGGAGAACCACACAAACATTAAATTGAGTAAAATGAACAACTCAAAAGAAGAATAACTACTGAATGATCTCATTTATACAAAGACCAAATACATGCAAAACTTAATATTTTGCTTGGAGAATCCTATATGTGTAATAAAAAAAGATTTTAAAGGGATTTTTTTTGGAATAGTATTACCTGAGTGAGGAGATAGAGCGTTAGGATTAAGGAGAGATACACGGGAGTTTTCAAAGGCAATGGAATGTTTTCTTTCACAAATTGCATAGTAGGTAAGATATTTGCTTTACTGCGTTATTATTCTTTTTTTAAAGTCATGTTTGTTGAGGTATAATTTACAAACAGTAAAGTTCACCCTTTATAGATGTCTATGAGTTTTGACCAATGTATACAGTTGTATATACCACCACCAAGATGTAGAATATTTTTATCACTCCAAAAATCCCCTCATGTCCCTTTGTAGTCAGTCCTATTTGCCCTTTCCATCCCCCTAGAAACCACTGATGTGTCTTCATTGCCATAGTTATCTGTGTTAGAATGTCATATAAAGGTTGTAATCGTACAACCTTTTGTGTCTTTTTTGCATAAAAAAGAACTAAAAACAAATATTGAGCTCACGTTAATGATATGCATGCTGAATTACTTAGGGAGAGGTGTACTGATGCCTACAATCTTATTTGAAATGCATCAAAGAGCAAGATGGAGTGATAGATGGGTAGAAAGAAGGACAGATGGATAAATATGTGATAAAACAACTACAATAAATTATACTGGTAAAATTGAGATAATGGGTACATGGGTGCTCACTGTATAACTATCTGAACTTTATGTTTGAAAACTGTTAGGGGAAAACAGTCTATCATTGAAGAGAGGACTTGGAAAAATGCCTTATTATCAAATATACCAGTCTTCCTAACCTTTGAACCACTTCTGGGAATCTGTTCTAAATGTAGGAGAGCCATGTGCACAATGGGGACTTGTAAATACAGTTAACTTAAATACCTACCAATAAAGGAATAATCAGGAAAACTTTATTTTTATTACCTCTATTGGAACTCTCTCTTCCTTGGATCCAGTGTGAGTCTGGAGGTGGGACAAGGCAGGAATGGCATCAGAAGATGAGCTTACTTGTAATATCCAACCCCTTGGCCTTGGCCTTGGGCATAGCAACTCTCTGTGCCCTCTTCCAGGAGGCTCTACTATCCCCTATGCAAGCTGAACTCAGCAGGCCTCTCAGCACCTTAATTCTTTATTTTTTTAAATTAAAAACATTTTTTAATGTTTATTTATTTTTGAGAGAGAGAGAGAGCAGAGCGTGAGCGGGGAAGGGGCAGAGAGAGGGAGACACAGAATCCGAAGCAGGCTCCAGGCTCTGAGCAGTCAGCACAGAGTCCAACACGGGGCTTGAACTCATGAACCATGAGATCATGACCTGAGCCGAAGTCGGATGCTAAACCGGACTGAGCTACCCAGACGACCCATCGTCACCTTAATTCTGAGGTGAAATAACTTTCATTCTCAAGCTGAGAGCACCACTGCATATGCAATATAGTTATGTTGTTGTTTTATTTATGAAACACATTAAAAAGAAAACTAATGGGCAGAGTATTATTAATCAAATTAAAAAAATTGGAGAGAGATTTTGTAGACTTTTTCAGCCCCATGGCAAATGAAGTCTGGATAGTGTAGCAAGGTTATCCTGTTGAGTAAAATTCTGCTTCCCTATCATCTTTAGTAAAAATGGCGGCAGCCATCATCACCAGCAGCTGCAGCATCCTCGTAAGTCCCAATATTAATTAAATGGTCTAAAAACTCAAGCAAATTTCCTTCCTTCCCACTAGGTGATCATTATTACATGAAGGCTTTGAATTGCCACATGTTTACATAATTAATCTTTTTTCCTCTTCCTTCGTAGTTAACGGAATTGAAAAACCTATGCTAACAAATAAGTCAACAAGCCCTGAAGCCAGTGAAAACTCTCAACACAAAGATACGAGCAATAAACATGAACAATATAGGTGGGGGGTGTGAAGAATGCATGTTTCCCTGTCTCTTATAGAAAAGAAAGTCGTGAAGTAATTTATGCTTTTGTCAAAAGGTAAGAAGGAATCTAGTCTTGAGAATGTAGAATATCAATGGAAAAGACAAGTTCTTTGCCCAAATTAGGGGTAGAAACTATTCAGAACAGAGGACAAATATCAGAGATGAAGAGACTTGGTTCCATTATTATTTATAATAGTGAAAAATTGGAACGAAATATCCAGTGATAAGGTAAATTTTGGCAAATGCAAATAATAGAATATTAGAAAGTCATTGAAAAAATTTGAAGAGGGGAGCACCTAGGTGGCTCAGTGGATTGAGCCTCCGACTTTTGATTTAGACTCAGGTCACGATCTCATGGTTCATGAGTTTGAGCCCCACCTCGGGCTCTGTGCTGGTAGCACGGAGCCTGCTTGGGATTCTCTCTCTCTCCCTCTCTCTCTGCCCCTCCCTGGCTCTTGTATTTTCTCTCTCTCTTTCTCAAAATAAATAAATAAACTTTTAAAAAATTTGAAGAGTAACACAATAAATGAAGCTCAACATATAAAGATAATTTTTTAAAAGCTGAAAAAATGCATTCAGTGTCATGCCTCTTTTGGTAAAACAAAAAATGATAATGTGGGCATGTGGCAGAGCATGTGGGTGTGTGAATGTATATGCGTAGTGAATAAGAGATAACTATTGGTGAAGGCTTGCCTTTTTCACGTGAGCAGGGACCATATATCTTGGTCACCTCTTGTCTATCATATTGTCTGGCAATATCTCCCCCCTTTCAGTAGCTTAGCAAGAAGTCAGCTCAGCGGTTCAGTGGAAAAACAGGGTGATAACCAAGGCTCAGCTCCACTGGAGGCATCACCATTTAACAAACTTACTTCCCCATCCAGGAGGCACCGGCTGTTGGGCAGCTGCCTGGATGCTTCCCTCTTTCTTCCAATTCCCATAAATATATCGAGTGTCTGTAGGGGGTGGAGTCCCTCTCTACCGAAAAGCTTGCCCTAGTCCGTCCAGTCTCGTGATGTTCACCCTTTACCACCCTCCATGGGCAATAGGGAGAGTTCAGGAGATCATTGTGCCCTGCTATTTCTTTGCCTGTGACCTTTCCACAAAAAGCCATGTGTTTTTAGGGTTCTAGGTGTGTGTGTGAGTGTGTGTGTGTGTGTGTGTGTGTGTGTGTGTCTTTTCATGTGTTCCTTTTGTATAATAGGGGCAAACATGGTGCATTTGGTTTTTGTATGTGTGGAGTTGGAGGTTCCTGTGGAATGTTCATGTAGACATATCCAGTGCACAGTTAGGTATTAGGATCAACAGCATAGCATCTGGGATGGACGTAAGAATTGACGATCATCAGCTTGTCGTACCTTTAGACTGCCATGGGGGGATAGAGGAAGGGCCCCCAACCCTAAGGCCTGGTGGATGGTTTCCTGGAGAGAGAAGACCTGTGCCAAGTCTTCGAGGATGGAATGTCTTGGGTTAATAAGGTGAGAGAAAAGACTTTCCAGGGAGAGAAAATAACCTTTGTCATGTCAGGAGCAGAATGTGCAATAGTGGTTTCTGTAACCTGTGGTTCCCTTCTATGGACAGCTGTTGACAGAAATCCCTACTTATCCTAATTCCCTTCCAGCTCCTCCAGAGCCACCAGGAAGCTCCTCAATTGATCCTGCAAAGAGTTTCTCCCAAACATGCTAATGAAAGCCAATGGGAAATCTTTCTGACTTAACAAAGAATTGTTACAAGTTGAGCCTGATGCCTGAAGCCACTTTCAGGAGTTAGCAAAAGTAGGGCAGTCTTGGTCTAAAACATACTCCAAACCTTTCTCTTCCTTTATGATGTTGGGGGCCTTGAAGGTTGGAAAATATTTAGGATCAGGATGCTACAGGGTCTTGATTGTAAGTGGAAGCAGAAAAATGGCAAGGCATTCGTTTGAGGCTAGAAGAGATGCCAAGTTTGAGGATGGTTAATGTGAGCTGTGTTGGGAGATGTGACATGACCTTGTGAGATAAGGGAAGTCCAGGGATGCTGCTCCAGGACTGAGATAGGAGCAGATCCTGCCCAGGCTCCACCCTCCTCTCAGCCCCAGGCTGCAGGCAAAGCTGTGTAGTTACAAGACACTGCTCTTCCCCACCGAAGACAATGGGCTGAACTAAACCAGAAACCCAAAGTCCCAAGGTCACCTCTGAAACTGTGTGACCTTTACTGTACTTTAAGACTTTCTGAAATTCATTTTAACTCCGTGCAATGCTGATAGCAGTGCAGGTACACAGTATGAAAATTAATAAAGGGAAACATCATTAAAATGGAGTGTGGAAGCCAGAAGGGGGGAGCTCTCACTCTATGCCACTCCACCTCAGTTCTAGGAAGAACTGCCAATGCAGACCCCAACGGAAGAATGCTCAGGGGAAAAGAATCCTCAATTTCGGGCCCCAAGACAAAAAGATGTACATTTCACCTCTGACAAGTAATAGACTACCCCAGCAACTCAGCCAATGAGAAACCATCATCACTCTCAACTCTTGCTTTTCTCGAAGGGACAAGAACTCCTCTCAACTTCCTATTTCTTCATAAAATAACATTCCTTTCTTTTGTTTGTGGGACTCACCTATGGTTTTTGCCATAGCTTGCTTGTTCCAAACTGCAGTCCTCTGATATTCCTGAACAAACCCATATTTTCTGGTAAAATAACTGATTTTTATTTGTAAGATCAATAATAGTAGGTGGTGAGAAACATTTTTGTTAAATAAATGAATGAATCTTTCCATATCCATGAAGGTCATACTTGGAAACATGTTGAGGAAGTCCAAAACATTTGAAAGGTTCTAGAGATCATTATGTCTATGGCAAACACAAGTGTTTACCTGGTTCTGTCTCCCTCTGGAAGGTGCTAATTTCTGAAGCCTCAAGGGGTAACAGTGGAGTGGAGAAAAATCCCAATGTGAAATGATGTCATATTAGCTGTCTGTCTCTATCTCTCTGTCCTTTATAAGCTGTTGCCTCCGTGAGGGTCTCTGGGCAAGCGTGACTGTCCCTCCTCTTTGCTTAAGAAGTGCCCATCTCCTTGTCTGGGTGAATGCCATCCCAAGACCCGTCACTGGACTCTCAACTTGGTTTGCATACCAAGGAAATGGGCTCTGGAATGGCTCCTCTCTTCCCCCAAAATATCAAGTGGGACTTGGGTGCTTGAATATGAGGGGTTAGAGAGAAGGCAGTGATGACTAAGTTTGCCAGCCCTGCTACTGGGAGGATGGCAAGGCTGTTACCAAAATATTTAAGTCAAGAGCAGATTGAGAAAGAAGACCATTTCAGATCTGGAGAGATTGACTTGGAGGTGACAGTCTGAACAACGTGTCCATGTAGAAGAGGCTGAACCATCAGTCGGTGTTTGACCCACTGTGGTCTTGACATCATTTTCAAAATTCATCATCAGGAAATGTATTCCTCTGCTCATGCCTTTTGCCACTTGGGGAGCTCCAGCTGCAGCCTCTTCCTGTTCAAGGCGACTTAAACATCCATCCTTCAACCAGAAGTTGAGACAGATCACGGTGCATTTTATCAGTGTGACCACTTTGGGGAAAGGCAAGTATTATCCAACTGATCATATGGGGCCAGTCATGGCACCATCACAGACTTTGTCCTTATCTGGTCATTGGGTCCATGATAGTATGTGTGTTGGATGATGTGTAACTAGAGCCAGGAGACCGAGGAGCAAGAAGCTAAGTGGGAACTTAAGCTTGCCAATTCTCACCCTACTCAAAAACTTTTTTTACAGTTTTCTTTTTTTTTTTTTTAATTTTTTTTTCAACGTTTTTTATTTATTTTTGGGACAGAGAGAGACATAGCATGAACGGGGGAGGGGCAGAGAGAGAGGGAGACACAGAATCGGAAACAGGCTCCAGGCTCTGAGCCATCAGCCCAGAGCCTGATGCGGGGCTCGAACTCACGGACCGCGAGATCGTGACCTGGCTGAAGTCGGACGCTTAACCGACTGCGCCACCCAGGCGCCCCTACAGTTTTCTTAATCAACAAAAGGTCAGTACTCTGGAGCCCAAATTTCCCAAGTTCTACATGGAGAAATGCAATAGAATCTTGCTGTTTAGAAAATCTACAAGGCTTGTATTCACCAGCAGTGGAGCGGGAGATGTCCTCAATGGTATCTTCTCATTTCACGTAGCTGTTTTCATTTCATCTCATCTCATCTCATCTCATCTCATCTCATCTCATCTCACCTCATTTCATTTCATTTCATTTCATTAAATTTCATTTCATTTCACTTTTTCTGAAAAGTCCGGACCAGCGCTCAGCTTCCCAAGTTAATGTCTTAACAGTCTGGGTAACAGCAAGCATCTCACTACTGCCATCCTACGCGATGACACGTGTAGTGGAGATTGTGGACACAGGTTGCGGGAGCATGCCTTCCCATTGCCTTTCCCTGAAGCCTCCATTTCATCCCCTGGGATCTTGTGTACCTAAATTATGGCCATGCCACCACCTGCAGGCTTGGCGTTTTCTTCTTGGAACTCTGGTCTCAGGAAAAACATCTTTCCCTTTAACTTTCAAGTATTACATTTGTTCCCCATTTTACGTCTATTCATTTAGTTCTGTTTGAGTCTCTCCAGTGCTACTGTTCTTACCCATTAAGTGTCAGGTTTATCAAGTCTTTTCCTATTATGTCACAATCTTTAACTCTGTTAAATTTTATGTGTCCTTGCATCCTGGCCCTCTCTGGGACATTGCTACACTTGGTGGTTTCTATCAGGATCTCATTCGCCTTTCACCACCATTGGCACCTCCTAGTTTTTGCTCCGTTCTGCTGCTGGTGGAAGAAAGCCATGGATCTGGGAGCCTCAGGAAATGATTCTGTGGTCACTGAGTTTGTCCTGCTGGGTCTGTCAGAGACCCCAGCTCTGCAGCCCATCCTCTTCACCGTCTTCCTTCTCGCTTACGTAGCTACTCTTGGGGGCAACCTCAGCATCCTGGCTGCCATCCTCACCGAACCCAAACTCCACACCCCCATGTACTTCTTCCTGGGGAACTTGTCCCTGCTGGATGTCGGGTGCATCAGTGTCACTGTCCCTGCCATGCTGAGACGCTTCATGTCCAATAACAGAAGCATTCCCTACGGGGCCTGCCTCTCACAGCTCTTCTGTTTCCACCTCCTGGCAGGGGCGGACTGCTTCCTGCTGACAGTCATGGCCTATGACCGCTATCTGGCCATCTGCCAGCCCCTCACCTACAGCACCCGCATGAGCTGGGGAATTCAGCAAGCGCTAGTGGGCGTGTCGTGGGCCTTTTCCTTCACCAACGCACTGACCCAAACTGTTGCCTTATCTACTCTTGACTTCTGTGGTCCCCATGTGATCAATCACTTCTACTGTGACCTCCCACAGCTCTTCCAGCTCTCCTGCTCCAGCACCCAGCTCAATGAGCTGCTGCTCTTTGTAGCAGCAGCCTTCATGGGTGTGGCCCCGCTGGTCCTCGTCACTGTGTCCTATGCACACGTGGCAGCCGCAGTCCTGCGAATCCGCTCTGCTGAGGGCAGGAAGAAAGCCTTCTCCACATGTGGCTCCCACCTCACGGTTGTCGGCGTATTCTACGGGACAGGCGTCTTCAGCTACATGAGGCTGGGCTCAGTGGAGGCTTCGGACAAAGACAAAGGGATTGGCATCCTCAACACTGTCATCAGCCCCATGCTGAACCCACTCATCTACAGTCTCCGGAACCCTGATGTGCAGGGCGCCCTGCAGCGGGTGTTCACAGGGAGACGGCCTCCAGAGTGAGATCCCTTCCTCTCCTTTATGAATGTCACGCTTACTGCTTCCAAAAGGTATTGTGATTAGTGCAGATGAGAAGTGAGTATGATGAAGTGGGGTTGGAGACTGGCTTAGGAAGGAAAATACAATACAATGATAATGGCTATCACTTATTTTATGGTACATGACAGGCCGTCTTCTCAGTGACTGACATCTACTAACTCATTTAATCCTCATGATAACCTTATGAGGTAGATGTAGATTTACAGTTGCCGATTAGGAAATTGAACCTTAGAGAGGTTGAGTAACTTGCCCAAAGTCACACAGCTAATCAACACCAGAGCTGGGATTTGAACCCAGGCAGGCTACATCTGTAAGTACTGCATCTCATTTCAACAAGGAAGGGTATCTATAAGGTGTGGGGAGGGGGCGGGAACTGGGCAACAAAAAGAATGAAAAAGAAAAGGAAAATCAATATTAGAGGGAAAACATTATTTAAACAAAACAGAAATACGAATTAAGAGATTTTTGTGCCTTTGACAAATTTACACGTTGTTCCAGAGCAGCTGGTAGAGGTTAAAGGGATTGCTGGAGGCCAATTGCAACAAATAAATCAACAAAAAGGAAACAAGTGTTAAAACCAAGCCTCGGGGCGCCTGGGTGGCTCAGTCGGTTAAGCGTCCAACTTCGGCTCAGGTCAGGATCTCACGGTCCGTGAGTTCGAGCCCCGCGTCGGGCTCTGGGCTGATGGCTCGGAGCCTGGAGCCTGCTTCCGATTCTGTGTCTCCCTCTCTCTCTGCCCCTCCCCCGTTCATGCTCTGTCTCTCTCTGTCTCAAAAATAAATAAAAACGTTAAAAAAAAAAAAAAAAACCAAGCCTGAGGTGTCTTTAGGCCTAAAATGAGTCTTTTGCAGGCAGCATACAGACGGGTCTTGTTTGTTTTTTATCCATTCTGAAGCCCTGTATCTTTCAACTGGAGCATTTAGTCCCTTTACATTCAAAGTAATTATTGATATGTATTTACTACCATTTTATTACTTGTCTTGTGGTTGTTTCTGAAGATTTTCTCTGATCCTTTCTTGTCTTTATTGCATGTTTTGCCTATTTTCTTTAGCGATATATTTGGTTTTCTTTCTCTTTATTATTTGCATGTTTGTTAGTGGTTTTTAATATGTGGTTAGCTTTGGGTTTGTATATAACGTCATCTGCATATAGCAGTCTATATTAAGGTGGTGGCCATTGAAGCTTGAACCCATTCTTTTCTCCTCTCCTCCCCATGTTTAAACATGTGTGACTACATTTTATATCCTTTTTATTACTTCCTTGACTGATTTTTTAACAGAAACATTCATTTTCACTGCTTTTGCGTTTCCTACTTTTATACTTCCACTCAGAGTTCCCTTTGATATTTCTTTCAAGGCTGGTTTAGTCATCATAAGCTCCTTTAATTTTTGTTTTTCTGGGAAACTCTATCTCTCCTTCTATTCTGAATGATAGTCTTATTGGATAGAATATTCTTGGCCTCAGATTTTTCCCATTAATCACTGTGGCGCGTGCCCGCATGTGTGTGTGTGTGTGTGTGTGTGCGCGCGCGCACAGGCACATGTGTATACACATTTAGTTTTATTGTAACAAAACAACTTGTACACTTTTAAAGTTTAAAACCAAGCACCATCTTTCCTTTCTGGTGAAACAAAAAGAAAATTTAAAAATAAACAGGAACAAAATTACAATGGACAATGTCAATTCCCAATAAGATCCCATAGGTTCTTCTGATTCTCCTATCGAGCGGCAGTGTTCAAGTCATCATTAGGAGGGTATTTTATTTTAAAGGTGTCATCTTAAACTGCTAGGATGTCCATTAAACATCCTGATTAAACATGCCAAAGCCATGTTGTCAAAACGCCCTCTTAACCCACCCAAACATTTCAAACCCACTCCTTGCTGATCTTCGGTAGCCCCATTTTTTTAAAGTCCCTCCCCCCTTTTTTAAACAAGAGAAAGTAGACAGATATATCTTGGTCAATGCTAATTGTCCATATTCACGTACAGACACAGTGTTATCTCTGAGCCCAATAATGAGAGAAAGGAGGGAAAAAGCTAAATTCCATGCATTACTACACAGCAGGGTAACACCCTCCAGTTTCCGGCATAGCTAAGGGAGCAGCTTTTTCTTTTTTCCCACAGAACATGGTGGTGTTGATTCCATAAAGGTTTTGTTGAGACAGGAAGGGATAAAAATAATTTGGAACAGAAAGGGGTAGAGTTTCTTTCCCTACTCTATTCTGTTCATGGTATTTTCCCCCAAAGTAAGTTGAGAACCGTGGTATAAAGGCAGAGAATAGAGACTTTTAAAAACAGGGCGCATGAGCCACAAGGAAAGGGGAAAAAAAGATTACAACTTGCTCCAAGGGACCGGAGAAAATTAAAAATGGAAGTTTGGGATCCATCAGTTAGTCCTCTTTTCCTTCATCTTCCTCCTCCTCCTCCTCCTCCTCTCCCTCCTCGATCATCCATATCAGGAACCAAGTAGTGCTACAAAGGATTTGGCCAAATATCATCCTCGATGACCTCTCCTAACTCATCTGAGTCAGAATGGTTAGCAAACAGGTGAAGAAGCTTTCTGCTTCCTCATGCCGTCTCTTCCCGAAGGCTTTGTTCTGCATTTGACTTGAATGTTTCATCAAATCCTTTCCAGATTTCCATTTGATTTTAATGGACTTTGAAGATGGATCACAATTCTCATTCAGATGAAATTCTTTGGAGAGAACTTTATTTTCAAAGTAAGGGTTTTCATCAAAATAAAAATCTATTCTGTAACCTGATTTAATATCTTCAAATTTTGTCACTTCAACTCTTGTCAAATAATGCAGCACCTCTTCATCCTCCTCCTCAAGCAGTGCAGACACCTGTGGATGATTGACAAATGTTACCTCAAAATTTGGGCTTTATGGTGATCAATTCTGACCTCTTCTGAAAAAATGGTTGGTGGAGTTTGTTATATTTCTGTTCTACTTTCAAAATCTCCTCACTGACTTCTTCGTTAAGTCCATGTCATTTTGTACTTCATCAAAATGTTCAGTTGCTTTTTGCTGCTCTTTATCTCCCATTGGAGAGGTCAATGTCTCCTTTGACTTGGGGGCAGGAGGCAGTTTCTTCATTTGAGGTGGGAGTGAAGCTGGCATTTAGGGCCATGCTGTGAGGAAAGTCCACAAAATAAGGGCAGACATATGTCTGGAAGAAACTCCAACTACTCTCCCGTTCAGCACTTTGAATACATTATGCCACTCCTTTCTGTCTTGCAGAGTTTCTCTTGAAAAATATCCCAGTAGACTTATGAATTTTCCCTTCTAAGTTAATGATTTCTTTTGTTTTGCTGCTTATACGATTTTTTTCTTTATGACTCTATTTTGCAAATTGAATTACAATATGTCTTGGTGGAGGTCTGCTTTTGCTGATTTTGATGGGAGTTCCCTGTGCCACCTAGATCCGGATATCTATTTCCTTCCACATATTAGGGAAGTTTTCAGCTATTTTTTCTTCAAATAAATTTTCTGTCCCCCTTTCTCTCTCTTCTTCTGGGACTCCTATAATACGAATATTATTATATGTTTGATGGGATCACTGAGTTCTCTACATCCATTCTAGTTTTATGTAATTCCTTTGTCTCTCTCTTTTTTAGCTTGGTTACTTTCCATTCCTCTTTTAGCTCATTAATTCACCCCTCTATTTCATACTGCTATTCATTCCATCAAGTGTGTTTCTCATTTCATTTATCGAGCCCTTTATCTCTGCTATGTTATTCCTTTTTCTGTGTTAAGGGCCTAACTCATGTTTTCCATTCTTTTCGCAAGTCCAGAGAGTATCCTTATAATCATTGTTTTAAATTCTCTATCAAGCATATTACTTGTATCTGCTTCACTTAGATCTCTGGCCATGGCCTTGTCCTGTTCTTTCTTTTGGGATAAATTTCTCTGTATCCTCATTTTGTCCGCTTCTCTGTGTCTGTTTCTGTGTAAGAAAGTCAGATATATCTTCTGCTCTTGAAAGTTAGTGACTTTATGAAGAAGAGGTCCTGGAGTACCCTGCAGTGCAATGTCTTCTGTTCACCAGAACCTAACCTGACACTTGTCAACACAAAATGAACAAACCTTGTACAATTTCTAAAAAAAAAAAAGAATAGAGTTTTATTCAAGCCCAAGTGAAGACAGCTGCCTGGGATATACAATCTTCACAGAGAAGAAAGTGCTTTGGAAAAGGAATGTTTAATCCAGGGTTATATATGGTTTTGTTATAGCAAGAGTTACAATAATTATTATGAAGGACATTTCAGAAAAATACTAACTGTATTTTATGCTTTTAGTATGTGCAAGGTTGCAGGCTTCAGCAATATGGGAATGGAATTTAGGGAGATTTTTACTCTTATCTTTAGTTTGTAATATTTATTTTAGGTTATTTGCTAATGAAGTAGATGGACAATGTGTGCTCAGGGCAGAAAGATTGCCATGCTTTGAAGTTTGGTGAAGGCATTGTGACCTTGGTAAAAGTATAGCTTCCCTGGGAGCCCAGGAGCAGCACCCAAAAACGTTAAAAGTTGAAAATGTCTTTTATCATTCCCCCCTTTTAATCAATAATCTGTCCTCAGAAAGCGGTGATGATCGACCTTATGTTATGTCCCTTGATGCCAGGGTGACTGGCTTGTCTGCCGTTGGTCCATCAAGTCCCTCATTTGCTAGGCGTGAACACACACACACACACACACACACACACACACAGGGTTCCTTGTTGGGGGGAATTTATTGTAACATAAATGGTGGGAAGCTTAAAAGTGGTATATGTTCTTTATTAAGTCCAACTGATGAACAAAGTACATGTGCTTGGCTGAGACTGCCTAGTTTTACATTTGATATAACATTTATAACAATGATATATGGACAGTAAAATAATTCCAATAAGTACATTTTGAAGAAACCAATGTGATATTTGAACAGACTGAGACAGAAGAAAAAGTCCAAAGAATCCTTTACGTACATCTTGGAAAATAAAAGGGTAGGGAAATTTATGATTATTTATGAGGAAAGATGGAGCATGCGCATTGAACAAACCTAACATATATTCCCATGTTTCCTTGGGGTGGAGACTTAACATCAGAAGGAGACAAAATTCAGTCCCTGGCATCAGGAAGTTTTCTTAGGATAAGGAGAAGGGGTCATGGGCATGCTCTAAGAACTGGTATAAACTGGATGGGGTCTTAGGCTTGTTGTCTCTGGTAAGGCATGCACCTGTGCCAAGCCTTGCTTGTTCATAGGCTGTAATCACATCAATTGACCTTGAGTCCAGGCTTCTGCAGAGACAGCTAGTGAGTCTTTTCCTGAGATCTGAAAAACACAACAGCTGGCTGGGGGAAATGGTTATCTGAAAAACAAGTTTTAAACTTTTTGTTAGTTTTAACATCCTTAACCCTATGAGGCACGGTTTCAATTCCCCTGAGTTATGATCATCCCTTAATCTTGAAGAATTGGAATGATGACCAATTTGGCTACTTCTTTGTTTCTTCAGGTGAGGTAGGTTTTGCATAAAGAGCAGTTTCGGAAAATCTTTGCTGTACTATACCTATGTGCTGGGCTAAGCAGAAGTTTTAAAGGCCATAGCAGCAAGGGAAATAGAACCAACATACAGTCAAATATGCTAAGTTTTTTTTCTGTTATAATTTCCTGTAGTCAATCCTTCATTCCATTTCTTTGGAACATGGGTGGCAGTCCCCCTTCTGTAACTGCTTCAAGCTGAATTAAGGCATAGTAGGGGCCTTGGAATGGAAGGATTTGACGTGGTACTGGATGCAACTCTTGGCCCCTTGTGCCAATGGAGGGGAACTATCAGAGAGAGTTCCTCATCTGAGAACTTGGATATTTTCCTACATAGTTTGGTACTACATGACATCGTTCATTTTATCCCCAAACACATTTTAAGGAAAAATAACAGTATAGTTAAGCCCATCATCCCCTCTAAAGGCTGTATCAATGGGTATCCAATAGAACAGATCAGTAAACCAGTCCCAGCCACCTTGGAAAGGGGGTGGTGGTGGTGGTCAAGAGCTTCTAATAGCCAAGTGGCTTGCTGCTTGATTTTATCTCTATGGGTTTTTATTTCCCATAAGGAGTCAATATAGGTGGTGTTAGCAAGTGGTGTTAGCCACCATATAGACTCTGTCTTAGTTAGCAAGCAATCAGGTCGTTAATAACAGGGTGGTTTTTTTTTTGGAAATAAAAGAAAAATATAAGTTAATGGTTGGAGCAAATTATAAACGCGGCGTCGGAGTCCCTAGTGATGCCAGTGTGAGATTTTTAGATGTCAGACTTGAAGCATCCCCAGATGTAGGGGGAGCAGGCAGGGGCAATCTGATGGATTTTATAGTGCAAGTGTCTCTGGTGAGCCTTTTGAGTGGCCCATAGAGTAACAGGCACAGTGATTGTATATGATCTATTGTGGCAATCTTTCTGGAGTTTACCTCAAGTTGTCTGGCTTTGGTCTGCAGGGCTGGTAAGGCAGCTGGGAACTCCATAAGCAAGGTATCAGGCTGACATTTGTAAGGGACTCTACTGGCTATAAAGTCAACCTTAATTCCTTAAAGCCATCTGGTCTTATCTGAGTCTGTACATGTCTCTTTCAAATATGATGTTCCAGTCAAAGCCTTGGTAATATAACCAATGTTTCCAATGGTGTTCTGTTAAAGGAGAACAGATTTTTATTGAATTTATGTAAATAATTATAATCACCATGAAGGAAAAAAAACTCATTGAGAGTTTTGAATTCTGGAGGGTTCAGGCAGGGAGAAAAGAGAAATGCTTCAATTTGTTCATAAAGGAATCTCTATCAAATTTTTGTAAGTCATAGATAACCTAAGAGAAAAAGTTTCCTTGAATCTGAAGAGCAAGCATTAGAGAATCAGCAATATTTTCAAACAAGAGTCATAAAACAAAACTGTAATCATTTTCCTTAATTCACTTAGTCCCATGTTATTAATTTTTGTTTTGCTTGAATGTAGTTTTCCCATTAGTTTTGGAAATCCTTAGTTTAGTTTTATGATTTTAAAGATATCAGAAACCTGTATTTGTCAAAATTCCTTTTCACGAATCTCTTTGAAGTCGAAACATATTTTGTAAGAGCATCAGAACAATAACTGTAAATGACAAAAGACTCAAAAATGGGCATGGTTTGATGAGACTCTGATGAGAGCTCATTACAATGCAGTTGACAAGGAAATTTGGTTATTTTTGTGACACATAATGTTTTAATGATTAGAATTTTAAGTGATGACATTATACCAGGAAATATTCAAACCTTAGGAATTTTATATGGTTTTGGAACAGTTATAACATTAACCAACAAAGATAACCTAAGAGAAGTTACAATCAGTTATTTGACAATGCTTCCCACGTGACTTAACATACCAAATAAACAAGCCTATTTAGTCAAAAAGACTTCATTTAGTATTTGAATTTCTGGGAAGTTTGTTTAAAAAAAACTTAGAAAGTTTTAAAAGCATGTGCCTATATAAGATATTAGATTATTATAAAACCTAATATTTAATTACTGTTTAACCAAAAGGGCCATAAGAGATTTTACGGAACGTTGGAATACTTGTGACCAAATTTTGCCCCTTTAATATTGAAGGATTTAGTTTTTTCGAGTAGTCAAAGACCTTACAAAAACAAATCAAGAAACCTTATTTTTCTGAGCAAATGGGCAGGGGGGAACCTTGTTTATAATTTCTTATCAAGAGTATACCAGTAATCCAAGAAATCTTAGTCTTTTTTTCTTAACAGAGAGAAAAGCCAAATCTTAATTTTATATCATAATATTTAAAAAATTCATTTATTCTAGTGTTAGTCCTGACCACATATAAAATTCTTTTTCAAAGATTCCCCTTCACAAACGTTTTACAACTTTTTTTTTTTTTTTAACTTAGATTCTGTCCTAAATTTTCTCTCTCTAAATAACCAGTCTCATTTCAGGACAAAATTATTTTCTTTCCATCAACAAAATGTATTTTCATTCTTTACACCTTTCTTACATACCTCCTACTTTCCTATATACGTAATTGCTTTTTTAAAAAATCATTTTCCAGCAATCTTAATCATATTTATCAGAGTTTTAATTCTTAGAAATCTTAGTCTCCTGTGAAAATTAACTAGTAACAAATTGTGAATTATTACACCAGAACGTTTTAGAATGGAAAATTTGTGAATATATTTAATAGTTTCTACATCCTTTTTTTTATAGTATAGTCTTTCAATAATGCACAAAGTATGTTTACCAACTGACTCAAGTATTTGTTGTTGTTTTTTTAAGTTTGTTTATTTTGAGAGAGACAGATCGCAAGCAGGAAGGTGCAGAGAGAGGGGAAGAGAGAGAATCCCAAGCAATCTCTGCTCTGAGAGCAGGGCTTGATCTCATGAACTGCACCATGAGATCATGACCTGAGCTAAAATCAAGAGTCAGACGCTTAACCAACTGAGCCACCCAGGTGCCCCTGGACTCAAGTATTTTCAAATAAGAAGCCAATACAGACAAACCTATATGCAGTAATTAATGTTTTAAGATTTTATTTTATTTGGGAAAGACTTAGATACCCAATGAATTTAACCTAGTTTATCATTTAACTTAGCAAAACTTCAAAGTTTTAGATTATTAATGATTTGGGGAAGCTATTTAAAAATTTATCCATAAACCTAGTTATTTATTTAATTTACTTGTTCTTAGCAATTACCCATGAAAACTTTATGAGACAGACAAAATTAACCAGTCTTTTAAGTCCCCTCTGCTTACACATTGCAACAGAGATAACATGAACTTAACCAATAAATTCAAATAGAATAAAAAGTTGGTTGCCTACATTATATTTGATGTCGATAACTCTAAAGCCATGTTTATTTTAATGAAATCAATGACCTCAAATTAGCTTTAATATCGAATATATTGCATCCAAATCCACTAAGAAGTCAATCGGTTTGTTCCCCACTGGTCAATTTTATTTGGGGCTCCTGTGGGGAAATCTGAAGTGAGTGATCTGAGTCCAGGGGAGTCCTTGACTCTTTCATGTTGATTTGGGAGGTGCTTCGCTTTGAACCTCACAAGGAGGTGGCCCAACAGCTTGGGGTGCTTTTTGCTCCTTGACAGTGAGGGTAGGACGAGCAAGAGCTGGTGGCACTGGAGGCACCAAGGATAGTTTAGGAGCTGGTTGTGCGAGTGGACTGGAAGCGGGTACAGGAACAGGAAGCAGAGGCAAAGGTGGAAGGGGAGTCGCTGGCAAGGCCAGAGGCAGATTTAAAGTTTTGGCCTAAATGTTTTTGAAACCTCCATCTCCTATCCGGTCTCCTGTCAGCCTCTGGAAGAGGAGAGGGCCGGCCACCAGTTCTGGTGCTTGTGCTTGGAGGGTGGATTTAGGATTTCTAGTGTCTGCCTGTCTTCCTTCTCCTGTTCCTCATTATTCCGACTACTGGGTAAGGGGTCAGTGTCTTAAATTTTCGTCATCTTTATCTCTTTGGGCCATCAGTTAGGTCCGTTCCTGTGATGCATCTTTATTATGAAGTAACATAAAAGTATGGATGTTGGGAATTTTATCCCGGCTCATGTGAACTTGGAAAAACATTTGGATTAGTTTTTAGCCTTTTGTGTTTTAAAATGCTCAATTTTTACAAGCGCTTGCCTTTAAACCAATTAAATAGAGCTCTTTTACAGATTAACTTTAGCAATGCCCATCCACAGGTAGAGAAAATATCTCACATTTATAATACATATGGACACAAATGCACAAACAGGATGCAAACAAAATGTAGTCTGCATTTCATCAATGTTTGTGAGAGGACATTAAAGACCCAATTTCCATATATCCCTCTTTTATTAACACAAATCTAATTGTAAGACAGCATTATAATTTATGGATCTATTAATTAGTTATTTTCCGTTTCCAATTACATCACAACCGGTTTCTTGCAGAGATACCAAAAGCTGCAGCAAGGGACAAACCGAATGAAGCCAGAGTACCTCTGTGACTGTTGGTTCCTCCCCCAAAGCCAGGAGCTTCGTTGACTGAACCAAATGGCTTCCTGGTTTCTGGTTACTTGGTCTCATAGCCGGCTTTCCCTACTTATGCACACAAGAAACCAATTCAGGCATGTCAAAAGAACCCCATTTGGGCCACCTGAGACTCAAGTTATCCTTCCAATTTTCCCACGTAAGTAAGCACTTGCAAGTATAGGCTCCATATGTCCTATACATGTAGCCGGCTGGAGTTTCTTGTGGCTGGTTCTTGGTTTTCTGGGGGCTAATTCCATCCTTTGAAGCATGGCTCCCCAATTCTTTTAGTTTCAGTTTTACTTTTAGAATAGGGCTTGAATAAGATTAAGTGTGGTGGATCGAGAGGGTGCTGTTTGTGAGTGTCGCCAGTCGCCATGATAAACTCTCTTACGTGTCTTGGTTTCTTCCAGAGAGGTCCAAGACCACCGAGGGGGCTCGGGGCACTGGATGATCAATCCTTATGTGTGCGTTCCCTGACGAGCCAATCATTAATTATCTTATGAGATGGAAATTCCTATGGGACCCCTTGTCGCGACCGGCGCAACAAACACCAAGATCAGGGTCCTGAGGGTAGGGGAATGTAAGAAAAAAAGAGAGAAGAGAAGACAGTTTGGGAACAGGAGGGTCCCCTGGGCTGATGGCCCAAGTGACGGCTTTATTGTTGCTGTACACAGTCTTTTATATCCAGACTCTTATGGGTCAGGTCATTCTAAGAATAAACAGGTTTCACATAATCGCTGCCCACCAAAACATTTAGTTCTGTGTTTCTTGTGCATTTTCTAGACGGGTCACAAGACCTTGTTGATAAGATTGCTAGCAAAACACAATTCCCATGTTTGTTTCTATCTGACTCGGGGTAGAAAAAGGGAGGTAGCATTACTGCCAACACCTGCAGACCACAGGCTTCAGGAATTAACTTTCTCAGCCTTGACAAGGCTTTCGTATGCCCTTGAAAGTGGGGGAATGGGAGGGGGAACCACTGGGTTGGCTTGAGTCAACAGGGAACGTTGCTCGACCTGGTCTCAGCCTGGTGCTGGGGCCTGGCCTCCCACATGAATGGGAGGGGGAACCACCGGGTTGGCTTGAGTCAACAGGGAACATTGCTCGACCCGGTCTCAGCCTGGCACCGGGGCCCGGCCCCCCACATGTCCCCCTATTGTTTGTAATTGCAACATGTGCATCCTGGCTTGGTATGTGGTAAAGGCAGTAAGACCCCATCTCCAGAAACAACACAGCAAGACAAGTATAACAGATATTATGGAAACAATTCCAATAAAGATCCAAAAGGAATGCTGAAGAATATTAAATAGATTAAACCCATTAAGTTGGTGCAGTATGGTTCCAGTGAGATCTCCAGGGTCAGGGAAACTGAGTGAGCTACTTGCAACAGCATTTATCTCTTCTTGTAGCTGTAAGAGGTCTAAGCTAGTGTTAGCATCATGCCAAATCCCTTGTAAATGACGACGCACTTGTCCCCATGTCATATTGGTATACTCTAAAGGGGTAACACAGATATGCTTATATGCATCATGACAAATTAAAGAAAGTCTGGTACGCAAAACAGCAAACTGATCACCAAGATACATCAACGTTTCTTGTAGTGCCTCTAATTGGGCTTCCAATTTACGGTCTATTCGTTCTTGAGTGGCAAACACCTTGGATACATTATGAGCCAATTCATTTACATGTGATGCCGTTTGGGCACTTTCACATAAGGATATTACAGATACAGTTGCAGAGGCAATTACAGTCACTACTGCTATGAGTCCAGCAATTAAGAGTCCAAGAAACCGTTTGGTCCTGCGCAGCCGTTCACAAGCAGGACAAGTCAGCCGGTATAACTGATGACCATCTTCTTTCACTGGAGTAATGGCTCCGTCTCCAACAATCAGATAGTAGGGTGGAGGAACACAGGCACGCAATTGCAGAACTGGAGAAACATAATATTCTGGAAAACTAAAGCTGTCATTAGTATATATTTTATCAAAGGTAGCATATAACTTCCAAAGATCAGAATGAATTCTTCCTTCAGGGGATTGCAAAGTGGTTTGTGGGATAATCTTGTGGTGTACCTGTACCTTGTTAGGAGGTGGACCCATATCTCTTAAAGGAGCCACTAAAGGTCTCCTTGTTTCCCTTTGCACTTCCAAAATAGCCATAGGTGTTTCTTGAAGGAATGAATGCCAGGCCTTTCGGGAATAATCTGTAATGGTATAGTTTATGCCTTTAGGAGTCATCCTCAATGAAGAGGACTGGGCACATTTACCCCAAGGTGAGTCCCCAGTAAGGCCTTGACCAACTGAGGGGCATATAGGAAGATTCTGAGGGGGATCACACGGTCCAAAAAACATCCATTCTCCTAATAATTCTCTATTTTGCCAATAAGCGGCAACAGAGCGGGGTACCCATTCAGAAGGACGCTTGCCATTTTGCCACATAGTATAAGTAATAGACCGCCCTACTGGTTTCGTACCCAAACACCCATATAAGCAATTTTGTACGGCGTAGACTCCCTTTGCAGGCAGATGGGTACTCCTGCAGAGAGTGCCGTCCAATTTATAGAGGCCGACACAGTGGGCAAAAACCCTGCATCTTCCCCTCCCATAAAGGAGAGATTGGTGTATACTTTGGGTGTGGGGTCTCTCCATGTTACAGGTTGTACTGTAGGAGGACCTACCACGTATGCCCAATAGAGGGCAGACTCCCCGGTTGTAGTGAGAATGCACAGGCATGCCAAGAAGACATGTGTGGCCGTTACCTCTCTACCTGAGGCCATCACTACATCAGTGGCCTGGGTCAGCAGGTTCTTTATCTGTCCCCAGGTGGGTGTACCCGCCTTATGACTCCACCGTTGTCGCTTCTGGGGGGGCTCCGTCACTGTCAATTTGGCCATTTTTCGGTGCAACCGTAATATCTCTGAGGAGCCGAAGCGAGACCCAGCGCGGCGCTTCCTCATCCTGTGGAAAAACACAAGCATACCCTCGCCCTTTTCGAAGGACTGGGTCTGGGCCTTTCCAAATGCCTTCCGGCATATCTTTCCATCTTGCCATCAAGAGAGGTTCTTGATTCCTTCCCCAGCGACGCTCTGCGGCAGTCATCCCTGCTTCATTGACATTTAAAAAATTTAAAACATACAACACAAGAGTGAGATGTACATGTGGGGAATACTTTATCTTTCCCTTTAATATCTCCCCCTCTTTAAGTTTTTGCAGATACTGTTTTAGAGTCAGATGAGCTCGCTCAACAATAGCCTGTCCTGTGGAATTATAAGCAATGCCAGTTGTATGCTCAATTCGGAGTCGGCGGCAAAATTCTGTAAAAGATTTAGAAGTATAAGCACTACCATTGTCAGTTTTTATTTTATGAGGTTTGCCCATTGCTGCAAAGGCAGAAAATAGGTGATTTTGAACATCAACAAATGCTTCTCCTGAGTGGGCTGAAGCATGTATATAGCCTGAGCAAGTATCTACAGACACATGTATATATTGCAATTTCCCAAAAGGTAAATATTGGGTGACGTCCATTTGCCACAAGTCATTGGGGCGAAAACCTCGGGGATTAATGGCATAGACCGGCTGTGGGAAGAATTGCGGACAGATGCCGCATTGTTTAACAATTTGGCCGCTTCACGAGATATTTTGAATTCTCGTCGAAGGGCTGCCGCATTCTGATGAAAATTATCATGACTCCTTTTGGCTGTTTCCAAAGGAGTGGTAATGGGCAGAACTTGCAATAAATGGGTTGCTGCATCGGCTATCCGATTCCCAGCAACTAGGGGACCAGGCAGATCGGTGTGAGCTCGAATGTGGGAAATATAAATTGGAATGTGCCGTAAATTAAGAAGTTTTTGTATAGCATGAAATAGATGATAAAGTTCCTCATCTGCTGTCCGTATAAAGGCAGTGGGAAGCTGCAACACGGCTTTGACAACGTATTGACTGTCAGAATAGACATTTATAGATTCCGGGTAAGTTTTTAGGGCTACCTGTACAGCATAAAGCTCGGCCCTTTGGACAGATTTAGTCATATAATTTAAAGTGATCAAATTTTTATGTTGAGAAGTGACATAATACACTGCAATTTTACCCTCTTTACCAGCATCCACAAAAATGGAAGCAGCATCTTCAATCGGCTGACAAACAATAGGATTATAGGGCAAAATATCTATAAGACTGAAACCTTGTACTAAAGAATCAGAAGGTAAATGAAATTTAATTTGACCTGTAAAATTAGCCAAGGCAAGTTGCCATTCGATGGACTGGGCAAAAGCAGCGTCCACCAGCTTCTGTGCCAGAAAGGCACATGCAATAAATTCTGGATCGTGTCCAAAGAGCTGAACAGCTCGGGATCTTCCTCTAATGATGAGAAGACAAACCATAGATAGCAAAGGATTAATGACATGCAGAGAGTGTAAGGCTAAATGTAGCCATTCGAGTGGGCCATGGGATTGCCACAGAATTGCAAAGGGGATGACTTGAGGTTTTAATATTATTAGATACAAAGGCTGAGAAGGGTCAATTCTAGTGATTTGGGCCTGCTGAATGGCCTGTTCTATATGTCTTATAGCTTCTTTAGCTTCTTGAGTGAGACTTCGCAGGGATGCTGGAGAACTATCTCCTTTTAGAATATTAAACAAAGGCAGTAGTTGTTCTGTGGTGACCCCTAGTGTATTTCTAATCCAATTTATATCTCCTAATAATGTCTGAAAATCATTTAAAGTAGTCAAATGTCCGGTTCTAATTGATACTTTCTGAGGTCGGACAGTTGATTTGGAGATGAGATACCCTAGGTATTCAAAAGGTGCTTCCCTTTGAACTTTCTCAGGGGCAACAATCAAATTATATGCTTTAAGGCATCTTTGAAGAGAAATAAAAGCCTCCTGTAATAATTCCTCAGTTTCAGCAGCCAAAAGTAAGTCATCCATATAATGGATACAATATACATGGGGAAAACTCTGTCTAAAAGGGGCAATTGCTCTGGCCACAAACTCTTGACATAAAGTCGGACTGTTAGCCATGCCTTGCGGTAAGACCTTCCCCTGATACCACTTAGCAGGTTCCTGTAAGTTAGTGGAAGGCAGGGAGAATGCAAAATGTTCTCCGTTGCCAGGGGCCAACGGAATGGTAAAAAAACAATCTTTTAAGTCCAAAACTAGTAATTGATATTGTAAAGGAATGGCCGGTGGGGAAGGGAGGCTGGGTTGCAAAGCCCCCCATGGGCTTCATGACAGCATTAATTGCTCTCAAATCTTGCAGCAACCTCCATTTATTTGACTTTTTTCTCATCACAAAGATTGGGGTGTTCCAGGGACTGGTGGAGGGAACTAAGTGACCTAATTACAGTTGTTCCTCTATGAGGTGAGCAGCAGCCTCCCTCTTTTTTTTTTTTTTTTTTTTTATTTTTTTTTTTTATTTATTTATTTATTTTTTAATATATGAAATTTACTGTCAAATTGGTTTCCATACAACACCCAGTGCTCATCCCAAAAGGTGCCCTCCTCAATACCCATCACCCACCCTGCCCTCCCTCCCACCCCCCATCAACCCTCAGTTTGTTCTCAGTTTTTAACAGTCTCTTATGCTTTGGCTCTCTCCCACTCTAACCTCTTTTTTTTTTTTTCCCTTCCCCTCCCCCATGGGTTTCTGTTACGTTTCTCAGGATCCACATAAGAGTGAAACCATATGATATCTGTCTTTCTCTGTATGGCTTATTTCACTTAGCATCACACTCTCCAGTTCCATCCACGTTGCTACAAAAGGCCATATTTCATTCTTTCTCATTGCCACGTAGTATTCCATTGTGTATATAAACCACAATTTCTTTATCCATTCATCAGTTGATGGACATTTAGGCTCTTTCCATAATTTGGCGATTGTTGAGAGTGAGCAGCCTCCCTCTTAACAGTAGGTAGGGGCCATTGGTCAACCCACACTGGAGTGGAAGACATCCACTGGAGAGGCATAGCGTGGGGAGTTTCCAATGGCCCTAGGAAAAACCCAATCCGAAATGGTCTCTTTTAGGCTCGGGGACATACGGCTCAGGATTCCCCTGCAACTCCTTCCCAAAGCCTTTCCCCTCAATATAGCCCATTTCCTTCATAAGGTGCATAGCAAGATTAGTCTGTTTTTGAATCGGGACTGCCTTAGTCTCCAGAGTCAAATTCATTGCAGTTAATATGTCCCTGCCCCAGAGATTAAGATCTATGTTCAAAACAAAAGGCTGAAAAGTTCCAGTCATACCATCAGGCAGTCTCCAATGTAAATAATCAGAGCTTTGCAACGGAGCAGAGGCATAACCAACACCTTTAATTGGAATATTAGTCACTTGAGTAGGCCATGTGACAGGCCAATTTTTTTGAGCAATAACTGAGACATCTGCACCTGTATCCACTAGTCCCTCAAAAGGGACTCCTTGGATATGCAATGTAAGCATGGGCTTTTCTACAGAGATCACTTTAGCCCAATAAAGATCTGTGGAGCTGAACCCCTGATTTCCCCGGTAAGGTTTAACAGCCTTATTATTAGAGGATATCCGGGGTATCAAGATCAATTGTGCTATGGGAGTCTTGGGCTCAAGCACCAAAGTTCCCATAGTTAAGCTGGCCAAAATTTTTATTTCTCCAGTGTAATCTTCATCAATAACTCCAGGATAGAGCATCAATCCCTTAAGAGTCCAGCTGGATCTTCCCAATAATAACCCCCAAGTATTCCTGGGTAGAGGCCCCCATATCCCTGTGGGGATGGCTTTGGAGGGCTGACCTCCTTCTAGGTAAACGGACTGAGCTGGGGTAAGATCTAAACCGCGGTGTAGTTGGCTAATACCTGGGAGGTCTCCAGTGTTGGACACAATGGGTGAGAAGGTGCCTGTGGGAACATTGGCGCAATTGTTTGAGGGGCCTGCGGCTGGCCCCGCTCCCAGTTTCCCTGAAGAGGTTCGCCATTACAATCAGTTTTAGAGCGGCATTCATTGACCCAGTGATATCCCCGTCTACATCTGGGACAAATAACTGCCGGCTTGTTATTAATGTTAGGGCCACTTGGCAAACCGGGGGTAGTTGGAATTATTTCTTTACTACGGCATTGGGCCTTCATATGGCCCTTTTGGCCACATTTGAAACACACTATTCCACCCAACTTCCTTGGATTAGTTCTTACGTTTTCACCCTGAAGCTGGGCATGCACCTGTAAGGGGTCCATTCCCTTTAAGGCGGCTGCCAAAGTAATGCCCTGAATATAAGATGGTCCAATCTCAGCACATAGCCTAATATAATTCTCCAAGGTACCCTGATTTTTCCAAGGACGAATGGTTGCCTGACATGCAGAATTAGCATTTTCATAAGCCAGTTGTTTTACAATAATGGTACCTGCCTCCCCATCAGTAACGATACGACTGACTGCAGTCAAAAGGCGCCCAACGAAATCCTGGTACTTCTCATCTGGCCCTTGCCTAATTTTAGACAATTCCTCAGTTCTTCCCCCTGTGGAGGGGAGTTTTTCCCAAGCTGTAATGGCACAGGTATTAATTTGATTATACGCAATTTCAGGATAATTCAGCTGGAGGCCCACATCATAATATTGTCCTGTACCTGTGAGCATGTTGAAATCCACTGGTATGTTAGTTCTTTTATTATACATAGCCTGTTTTTCAGCATTCTCTGCAAATTCTGCTTTCCACAAGAGGTTATCTCTCACACTCAAACAAGCCTGAGCAATGACCTTCCAATCTCCTGGGCACAACGCCTCCCTGCTCAAATTATCAAGCATAGACAGGGTAAAGGGAGCTGTTGGACCATACTGGGCTGTAGAGGATTTCAAATCTTTCAGCAATTGAAAACTTAGGGCGGAGTACACTCTCTGTCCCCCTGCTGAATAACAGGGTCAGCGTGAAAAGCAGAGGTATCTTCCCCATACTGTGTTGCTTGATACAGAGTCCGCTGCAAAGGAGTAGCTCCCATAACGGGGTAAGGTTCAGTGGACTGTTGATTCTGAGTAATAGGGAAAGCCAGCCGAGGTAAGCCTCTATCTGGTGCCTGAAAAGAAGGTCGTTTTAAAGGCAACTTCTGGACCAGAGGGGCCAAGAAGGCAGGCGTCCTCTGGTCTTCCAAATACGGCCCATCATCCCCCTGATCCCCAAAAGGAGAGTCATCATTTTCTGGATCTTGCACAGATAACTGTTCTAGGAGGGGGAGAGGAGGTAAAGGTGAAGGCACCCGTGACTGTCCCGAAAGGGCATTGAAAGTAGTTTCTGGAGGGAGAGGAGCATCTGAAGTCACTAAGGGTTGGGCTACTTCCGAGCTAAGAGAAACTATTTCAATAGAATCCTGCGGATCAAGGACCTCCTTAATACAGGTCCAAGTAGACCACAAAGTCCCTGGAACTGCAGCCCCACGAATCTTCATTTGATTTTTAAGTTTCTGACCAACTCGCTGCCAATCCTTTAAATCAACTGTACCCCCGTCTGGAAACCATGGGCAATAATCATGCACTATGTCAAAAAATTCCCTAAGGGCTGACTGAGAAACCTTAATTCCCTCTCCTTCATAAGAGCCTGCAAGGCAGTTACAAAATATCCCTGTTCCGTAGACTGTTTCTGTCCCATAGTTTTACTCCCGTCGTCTGTGCTGCTGGCACAGTTCCCCTACCTGAATTAGACGTCGCGCGGTCCGCTTTCACTTTCCTCCTTGTTGTCTCAGGTCCCTGTTCGGGTGCCACTTGTCGCAACCGGCACAACAAACACCGAGATCAGGGTCCTGAGGGTAGGGGAATGTAAGAAAAAAAGAGAGAAGAGAAGACAGTTTGGGAACAGGAGGGTCCCCTGGGCTGATGGCCCAAGTGACGGCTTTATTGTTGCTGTACACAGTCTTTTATATCCAGACTCTTATGGGTCAGGTCATTCTAAGAATAAACAGGTTTCACATAATCGCTGCCCACCAAAACATTTAGTTCTGTGTTTCTTGTGTATTTTCTAGACGGGTCACAACAAGACCTTGTTGATAAGATTGCTAGCAAAACACAATTCCCATGTTTGTTTCTATCTGACTCGGGGTAGAAAAAGGGAGGTAGCATTACTGCCAACACCTGCAGACCACAGGCTTCAGGAATTAACTTTCTCAGCCTTGACAAGGCTTTCGTATGCCCTTGAGAGTGGGGGAATGGGAGGGGGAACCACCGGGTTGGCTGAGTCAACAGCGAGACGTTGCTCGACCCGGTCTCAGCCTGGCACCGGGGCCCGGCCTCCCACACCCCTAGACGTCTTGAATAGTATCCTCAGACACTTCCACTAGGGTTTCTGCCACCTGAAAGCACCATTCGACCAGAAGGAGCAAGTGTCCCTTCTCTTCAGAGCTCAGTGATTCAGCCTCTCATATTTCTAACCAGAAAATGGATTCAAGCCTTATATTAATAAGATCAATTAGTTTCATGCCAAATTAAAACAACCAACCCATCCACTTTCCCCCTCTAGGTTATTCCCACCTAGAGAACATTACCGTTCAAATCAAAGTCATGACCATGACTTTGACCAACACAAATTTGGGACGTCCGGATATCGCCAGATACACCTGTGAAATGTGAGCAGTCAGAGGGGCACAAGGGGCTGTGCTGGTTCCGAGGGCCACGTTCCAGATGATCTGCACCCCCCAGCCACCCCCTGCCCACCAAGGTGTTCTCAGCCAAGCTGCTCTGGTATTCTGACAACAGTGCCAAGAACTGTTAATGCAAAATGAACAAATCTTTCACAATTTCTAAAAAAAAAAAAAAAGGACGAGAGTTTTGAGCCCAAGTGAGGACAGCTGCCTGGAATATACAATCTTCACAAAGAAGAGAGTGCTTTGGGGAAGGAATTTTAATACAGGATTATATATGGGGTTTTTTTTTGTTACATCAACAGTTGCAAATCATCATGATAAAGGACATTTCAGAAAATTACCATTATTTTATGCTTTTAGTATGTGCAAGGTGGAAGGCTTTAGGGGTATGAGAATGGAACTTAGGGAGATTTTTCCTCTTTAGTTTGGAATGTTTCCTTTAGGTTATTTGCTAATGAAACACATACAGTGTGTGCTCAGGGCAGGAAGATTGCCCATGCTTTGAAGTTTGGTGAAGTCATGGTGACCTTGGTAAAAGCATAGCTTCCCCGAGAGCCCAGGAACAGGGCCCACAAACGTTAAAGTTGAAAATGTCCTTTATCACACTTTAGGAGAGTGCCCTTTGTGTGTTGCTTGTGTCCTGTTGTGTCTGGGTCACTTTTCCTTTCAGTGCAGCCTTCTGCACTGACTCCCTGCCTGTTGTGGGCTGTGATCTCTGCGGTGTGGGTGGGACCCAGGCAGGCCAGCTCTGAGGGGACTGCCCACCCACCCCTGAACTTAGAGGGGGCATTGGCATTAGCAACGTTTGTGTGGGGCCTCTGGTCCCACGCCCCATCCCTGAAGCGCTTCGGCTGCTTTAACAGCATTTGCCCTGAGCCCTGGGCTGAGGCTAGCGTGCCTGGTGTGGCGTGTCCTCTCGAGAAACTGCGGGCCTGGCGCGTGCTGGCAGGTTGGGTAGCTGGCGCCCATGCAGCCCCACCTCCCGCAGAAGGGCCGGTGTTTATGCTGGAAGGTGGGGGAGGAAATTGGCACCTGCCAGCTCCCTTGTTTTTTGAAGTGCCCCCAACACACTCCGAAATCAGTATGAACAGATCTGTCTCCCGTTTGCCCCCGTGTTGTGTAAACTGCCCTTTTTGCCTTGCCTCTCTGCACTGACTGCAATCCCTTTCAGGGCCAGGTACCCAGCTATCTCTCACCCTCCTGGCAGCCCAGTGCTGAGTCAGCTGACTTTTAGAGCTGACTTTTACAGGCTCCACCTGGGTGGCTCAGTCAGTTAAGCATCCTTCAGCTCAGGTCATGATCTCACAGTCAGTGAGTTCAAGCCCGGTGTCAGGCTCTGGACTGACACCTCGGAGTCTGGAGCCTGCTTCAGATTCTGTGTCTCCCTCTCTCTTTGCTCCTCCCCAGCTAACGCTCTGTCTCTCTCTAAAAAATAAAATAAAAACATGAAAAAAAAATTAAAGCTTTGGGCTCCAAGTCCCATTGCTTATACGAATTCAGCCCCTTGGTTTTTAAAAGCCAAATGTTTGGGGGATTAGTTTTCCCCACGTGAGCTCCCCCGTGTGAGTGATGTGAAACTGTTGGGGTTCAGAGCCCTCCGCCAAGAAAGAATTCTTGAGACATCTTCAGTGCAAAAGGTGGCTTTATTAAAGCACAGGGACAGGACCTGTGGGCAGAAAGAGCTGCACTGGGGTTGTGATGGGTGACTGATCATATACCTTCAAGTTTGGAGGGAGGGCGTGGTTAGGGATAGAATAAGTCTCTAAGGAATTCTGGAAGCAAGGTTTCCAGGACCTTGACGGGGCTAGCTGTTGTTAGGAAAAGATCATTCAGTACTAACAAAATCTTAGTCATGAGACTCTTCAGATCAGTGGGCCATAGGCATGGCTAACATATAACATATATGCTAACATATATTTGGGGGCTAGAGATAAAGGAAGTTTCTAAAGGAGTTTCTATATGTTAAAGGAGATTTACGGGATCCTGGGGGGTCGGGGTAATTTTAAGCTAAGTTTGCCTTTTGGCTTTAGCAGTGTTAACATCGAGGCCGCCGAGTTCCTAGGGGAAGGTCACTCTGCCTGTCTCAAGGGCTTGTCAAAGGGCTGTAAGCTGTAAGGAAATTTAATTTTTTTCTTTTGCCTTTGTTTTCCACATCGTAAGGGCCAGTTTCTCTGCCGGCTCCCTGCGTGTAGCTCCCTCCCTCCTGGCAGCAGCCTCCCTCCTCACTTCTGGCCTTTCAGATGCAGCTTCTTCTCTTTGGATCGCTCTCTGGTTTATTGACTTGCATGTGGATGGTAATCTACAGTAAAACCTGGAATTGCCAGTAACTGGTCCTGCTTGTATTGATGTTCTAATTTAGGGGCATTTGGCAATATTGGGAAAGGCTTTATCTGTAACGTATGTTTGTTTCCTAGAATTTTCTGGTTCTGTCTGAACCCTAAACTTACAATACAGGTTACTTGTACCAGCACACGAGATGTGCTCAAGGAATATCAACGGGACGCATCTGTCTTGTTTTAAGGAAGACGGTCGCAATAGTTAGGCGTTATCTAGGGAGAGAAAAGAGGTACAAGACCTGCCAAGACATTAGACCTGACACGAAACTGAACCCCACATATTTTCATAAAAGCGTAAGTCTATTAAATTATTAATTGATTCCTAAAGCACTCATTGAGCACCTAAAATGTAACAGGACTCACAGTAAGTATTGAGATGCAGAGAAAAGTAAAACAAAAGCTCTGGTCTCGAGATGATTCCTTGATAGAAAAGGGACCCAAGGAGGCCAAAGTGGCAGAAACACGAAGGGTTGTAGGTGCTGTGTGTTAGGTGGCTTACGTGCACAGTGACGAAAAAGAGAAAACTCTGTTGTGGCAGGACAGTGACAGTATTGCGAAAGGGCATCCTGGTAGAGATGCAGATTGAGCCGTGTGTTTATTTATTTATTTATTTATTTTAATTTTTTTTTAACGTTTATTTATTTTTGAGACAGAGAGAGACAGAGCATGAACGGGGGAGGGGCAGAGAGAGAGGGAGACACAGAATCAGAAACAGGCTCCAGGCTCTGAGCCATCAGCCCAGAGCCTGACGCGGGGCTGGAACTCACGGACCGTGAGATCGTGACCTGAGCTGAAGTCGGACGCTTAACCGACTGCGCCACCCAGGCGCCCCGAGCCGTGTGTTTAAAGATGAGCTGGCATTCCCCAGGCTGACCAGGGAGGGTCTCATTCCAGGCAGAGCGTGACCTCTTCAGGGACCCTTTGAGAGGAGTCAGAGTAGGAGATGGTTGCGGTGGGGAGTTGGGAAAGGGGGATCACAGATTTGCAGCTGTGACTGGAGAAAGGGAAGTACTGAGGGGGGCAAGGGGGAAACAGAAGACTAAAGGAGATTTGGGTTTTGTTTTAGTTTTGTTTGAAAGTGAGAAGAGCTGCATGGTTTACATGCTGGTATGCAAACACCAACCCAAAGGAAAGGTTGAGAGGCCCCAAAAAAGGAGATAGTTGCAGTGAGATACAAAGGAATGAGAAAATGTAACAGTTATGGCAGAAATGATTGCGTTTCTATATAATGACACATTTATTGATTAAGAGAAAGTGCTTATTTAAGCACTCATTGAAAGAAATAGAATATAATAATTAAGTACTGATAATAATAATTTCACCTCCCAGTCATTTCTTTTGCTAATAAATTATTTCATGAATAATTGATTAAATTGTTAACAGTGTCTACTCGCTGTGCTGCTTTAACACCTGCCCTCAAGGAACTTATAATACACAGAAAATTATAAGAAAATGCATTAATTACAATGATAGAGTTACGCACAGCTTATTATAAAGCCCAAAGATTTAACCATCACTTACCCACAGAACCTTCAAGCATTGAAAACCAGGCCTGGTTATCATGCAGTACTCATATAAGGATTAAATTAATAAAGGTATATAAAAGTCTTTTTCATTTATTCATTCACCCAGCAAATGTTTACTGAAGTCCTGCTAAACATCCTACTAAGTGTCTATGCTGCACAGTAGGGCACAGAGAGAACCCATTCTGTTGTGGCAGAGTGCTGTAACCATGTTAGTTATTAACATACAATCAGTATTTTCATTGGAGATTCCAGGCATAAATTTCTCTCTTGAAAGCTAACATGAGAACTGTCAGCATGCTGTGGGTTTAAGCATATAAAAATACCACTAAATATAGTAATAATTCCTTACGTGCAAATAGTACTTCCCAATTCACACAAACACTCCCATGCCCAGCATCTTATTTGATTTTCTTTTTTTCTTTTAATTTTTTTTAACGTTTATTTATTTTTGAGACAGAGAGAGACAGAGCATGAGTGGAGGAGGGACAGAGAGAGAGGGAGACACAGAATCGGAAGCAGGCTCCAGGCTCTGAGCCGTCAGCACAGAGCCCGACGCGGGGCTCGAACTCACGGACCACGAGATCGTGACCTGAGTCGAAGTCGGACGCTTAACCGACTGAGCCACCCAGGCGCCCCTCTTATTTGATTTTCAAGACGTCTTGTGTGGCCTGTAGTACAGGCAACATTATTATTCTTCATTATACAGGTGAAAAACCTGAAGTACAACAAGACACCATTTTTCATTCAAGATCACCGTGTCAGAAAAAAATCCTAGAACTTGACACACTTGGAATCTGGAAGATGTTTCCAAGGATGAGCGGAATATTTTAAATAATTTTGAATGAAGTCGCATAGAGACATTACAGCTGTTTATAGCACATTCTTTTTTTTTTTTTTTCAGGCTCTGTTGTGAAGTTTATAGCACATTCTAATAAAAATAATATCATGTTCTTCTTTAATAAAATAAGAAGCATGTATTTCAAACCTAGAACCAAACGATATTCTTAATGGCAAAACTCTAGAAGCTATGTCCTCTGAACTCAAGGCCAAAGTGCATGTGCCCATTATAGTCATAGAAATTTACATATAACTGAATTGTGATTTCTGTACTTTGGAAAATGTTGCTACTTTAGTAAGGCACCCTGAATTACCTTACTCATTTGAATTATTTTATCTGCTCTGATGACCCCTTGTCTCCAGGCTTCAGATGCATATATTCATCAGTCTGAGGGATGTTTCCACATGCATTGCAAACCCAACATGTAAGTGGTTAAGCTCATCTTCTTGCCAGCCTTGCTATTCTTTTAATATCAGCTCATTTGTATGCCACCATCTGCTCTCCTAAGAATTAAAACCAGAGGTCATTAACTCCTTCCTTGACCCTGTTAGCATCCTTGACCTCTCCATTCAACATGCATCTGTGAGCCAATAAAAATGACCTGGAACACATTCACATATAGTTGGAGTTCTGACACCTCTACTCTTTTGCATTCCTTCTGTTCTCTCTGAGATCACATTTCTATATAAGTCTAAATTTCTTCCTTTGAAATTGGCCTTTCTCCTGCCTCTGGTGCCTGAACCTAGCACTTAGCCTTGGTCTCTAATGTTAGAATCTCAGTTTTCCTCTGCAACTTTCTATACCCTGACCCCTCTTTGCTCTAGGCCAGGCCTTGAGATGCCCAACCTTGGCCTCTTGCTTCATTTTGCTGTCCGGGCCATTTTCCAGGAGGACTGCACAGAATTTTCAGTTGTTCTGTAGGCAACGTTTTATAGTCCTTACACTGGGCTGCGGGAACTACAGGGAGACACTGGTTCCGTATGAGTCAGGGATTTCAGGTCACTGACCACAAACTGACCAGAATTGCCTACTGCATTGGAACCAGTCATGAAAAGGCCTCAGGGAGAAGGAGGTGTGGACCAGGCCTAGGTTTAGTATGTCCTGTTATGAATCTGGTGCAAGACAGTACTGTGTGCATAAGAAATACATGTAGCCACCACCCCCCCCCCCCCCGCCCCGATCACTACATAGGAAACTTCATTAGATGACCATCGTACTACCCGGTAGTCCCCGATATCCTCTATCCTCCCACTGGGAACTTATTAGCATATCACTTCAGTGTGGACAAACCCTATATATCACGTATTAGTATAGCCACCATTTCTATTAATAAATCCCTGCAGCTTTTATTTTATCTGCCTCCTTTGCATATGTTCATCATGCTTAAAACCCATATCCAGGTTAATTGCCTACAGGAAATGTCCAAATAGGAGGCAGAGAGTTTCTTACACTGCAAGAGTATCACTTAAGGCCTGTGATCCTAATATAACTTCAACTATCACCCCGAACAGGATGAGTGTAAAGGAAAACACACCCACACACACTGTGATCAAACTGCTGAACACCAAGGATAGTCTTGAAAGCAGTCAGAGAAGACAGAAACATCACATGGAGAAGAACAAAGGTAGGAATGAGAACAGACTTGTTATTAGGGGATGGGCAGCCTAGAAGAAAATAGAGCAAGAGCTTTAAAACATTGAAAGAAAAAGAGCTGCCAACTCAGAGACTTTATCCAGCAAAAATATCTTTCAAAAATGAAGGTGAAAAAGGATTTTTCCCAGAGAAAAAAAAAATAAAGCTAAAAAAAATTGATCACCAGTAGATTTACACCAAAACAAATGTTAATGTTCTTGGGGGTGCCTGCGTGGCTCAGTCGGTTAAGCGTCCAACTCTTGGTATCAGCTCAGGTCATAATCTCGCAGTTTGTGGATCAAGCCCTGCATCCACCAAGCGTGGAGCCTGCTTAGGATTCTTTCTCACTCCCTCTCTCTCTCAAAATAAATAAATAAAATTTAAAAAACTTAAAAAAAAAGAAATGTTACAGTTCTTTTTTATATTTATTTATTTTTGAGACACAGAGAGAGACAGAGCATGAGCAAGGGAGGGGCAGAGAGAGAGGGAGACACAGAATCAGAAGCAGGCTCCGAGCTGTCAGCGCAGAGCCCGACGCGGGGCTCGAACCCACACACGGTGAGATCACGACCTGAGCCACCCAGGCGCCCCAAGAAATGTTACAGTTCTTGAGGCTGGAGTATGATATCAGATCAGGTATTCAGGAATGTAAATTGGTCCATCATCTAAAATGAATCAATTTTATTTACGATGTCAGCTGACTAAACATGAAAAACCATATTATGGTCTCAATCCATTCAGAAAAATCATGTGACAAAACTTCAACATTTATTCATGGTGAAAACTCACAGGAAGCTAGAGGTGGAAAGTAACTTCATCAGCTTGATAAAGGATATCTGCAAAGAACTTAGAACTATATCATAAATAATAGAGAAAGGCTGAATGTGTTGCCCCTGAGATCAGGGATGAGGGAAGGAAGCTGGCATTCACAACTACTATTTGACATTATTTTGGAACTTCTAGATAGTACAAGGCAAGACAAAAATAGAAATCCTACACGTTGGAAAGTGGAAGAAATAAAACTGTCCACATTCAAGATGACATGATCTTTGTTGACAATCCCAATCTACCAAAAGCTACCAGAACTAATAAGTGAGTTTGGTGAGGTCAAGTAAACAAGATCAACACAGAATATACAATATGGACTAGGCAAAAATCAGTTATATTTCAATATATTAGCAAAAAAATTGAAAGTTGATACCAAAACAATACCACTTACAATACCATAAAAAAAAAAAACATGAAATGGGGATAAAATAAACAAAATATGTGCAAGACCTATACACTGAAAACTGCAAAACATTGCTGAGAAACATAGAAAGACCTCTATGAATGGAGAGATATGTCATGTTCATGGACCAGAAAACTCAGTATTGTTAATATGTCAGTTCTTCCCAAATTAATCTATAGATCTTGGCATGTGTTTTATAGAAATTGGCAAGCTGATTCTACATTTTATATGAAAGAACAAAGGACCTAGAATGGTCAAAGTAACCTAGAAAAAGAATAACAAGTTTGGGGTACGTAAACTACCGATTTCAAGACTTAACTGTTAAAACTACAGTAATCGAGACAGTGTATATTGATGTAAGGATAAACACACTGATCGATGGAATAAAATCGAGAATCCAGAGGTACACTCATACGTATATGGACAATTTATTTTTGTCAAAATTGCCCAAAAAACCAGTCTTTCAACACATGGTACTGAAACAACTATACATCCATATAAAAAAAAAATCCTCAACTCAACCCTTTCCTTGCGCCATATCACACACACAGAAAAACCTTCCAAATGGGTCCTAATCTGAGTGTAAGCACTAAAACCATAAAACTTCTAGAAAACAAAAGAAGAAATATCTTTGTGATTTGGATGAGACAAAGATCTCTTAGATAAGATGCAAAAAGGGGCGCCTGGGTGGCGCAGTCGGTTAAGCGTCCGACTTCAGCCAGGTCACGATCTCGCGGTCCGTGAGTTCGAGCCCCGCGTCGGGCTCTGGGCTGATGGCTCGGAGCCTGGAGCCTGTTTCCGATTCTGTGTCTCCCTCTCTCTCTGCCCCTCCCCCGTTCATGCTCTGTCTCTCTCTGTCCCAAAAATAAATAAAAAACGTTGAAAAAAAAATTAAAAAAAAAAAAAAAGATGCAAAAAGCATGAACCAGAAAAAATTGATAAATTGTACATCATTAAAACTTTAAATATCAGCGATTCAAAGGAAACAATTAAGAAATTAAAAATGCAAGACTGGAAAAATATTTGCAAGACACTTACCTGATAAAAGGCCAGTATCCGGAATGTATAAAGAATTTTTACAATAGAACAAGAAGAAGTAGAAAAACCACCCATTTGGGATGGAGGGCAAAATATTTAAACAGACACTTTATCCAAGACACATGATGGTGAGTTAAGCACATGAAAAGATGCTCAATATCACCGAGGAAATACAAAGTTAAACCACAATGAGATACTGCCACACACCTAATAGTTAATGTTAAAAATTCTGATGACATTACGTTTGATGCACAACTGGGAATCTCACACTTCGCTGGTAGGAATGCAAATGGTATAGCCAGTTTGGAAAACAGTTTGACTGTTTCTTATAAAAATAAATATTCACCCACCTGGAGTCCAGCCTCTACGCTCTTGGTATTTTCCAAGGAGAAATGAAGACAAATATCCACACAAAGAACTGTATGCACATATTTATTGTAGCTTTGTCTGTAATGGCTAAAATCTGGAAACAACCCAAACGTGCATTACCTAGTGATTAGCTAAACAAATTGCTATATATCCATACAGTGGCTGGACTACTAGTACAGCCAACGTGCATGAATCTCAAAAAGATTATGCTGCTTCAATGAATCCAGTTATAAAAAGTCTACTTACTGTCTGATTTATGACAGTCTGAAAAAGGCAAAAACATAGGGACAGAAATCAGATCAGAGGTTGCCATGGGCTATGATGTAGAAAGGGGATTGTCCGCAAGGGGGCAGAAGGGAACATTCTGGAGCGGTTGAAAATGTTTTACATAGGGCCTCATTCAACGCGGCGTTAGCTGTTCAGGTAGCTGTTTCTTTGGCAAGCGGGGCCGGGCCCATCCTGAAGCAACTATGTCTAAGGGACCTGCAGTTGGCATTGATCTTGGCACCACCTACTCCTGTGTGGGTGTTTTCCAGCACGGGAAAGTGGAAATAATTGCCAACGATCAGGGAAACCGAACCACCCCAAGTTATGTCGCCTTTACTGACACCGAACGATTGATCGGTGATGCTGCAAAGAATCAAGTTGCAATGAACCCCACCAACACAGTTTTTGATGCCAAACGCCTGATTGGACGTAGATTCGACGACGCTGTTGTCCAATCTGATATGAAGCATTGGCCCTTCATGGTGGTGAATGATGCCGGCAGGCCCAAGGTCCAAGTAGAATACAAGGGAGAGACCAAAAGTTTCTATCCAGAGGAAGTATCTTCTATGGTTTTGACAAAGATGAAGGAAATCGCAGAGGCTTACCTTGGGAAGACTGTTACTAATGCTGTAGTCACAGTACCTGCCTATTTTAACGATTCTCAGCGTCAGGCTACCAAAGATGCTGGAACTATTGCCGGTCTTAATGTACTTCGAATCATCAATGAGCCAACAGCTGCTGCTAACGCTTATGGCTTAGACAAAAAGGTTGGAGCCGAGAGGAATGTGCTGATCTTTGACTTGGGAGGTGGCACTTTTGATGTGTCAATCCTCACTATCGAAGACGGGATCTTTGAGGTCAAATCTACTGCTGGAGACACCCACTTAGGTGGAGAAGACTTTGACAACCGAATGGTAAACCATTTTATTGCAGAGTTCAAGCGCAAACACAAGAAGGACATCAGTGAGAACAAGAGGGCGGTCCGTCGCCTCCGTACCGCTTGCGAGCGCGCCAAGCGTACGCTTTCTTCCAGCACCCAGGCCAGTATTGAGATTGATTCTCTATATGAAGGAATCGACTTCTATACCTCTATTACCCGTGCCCGGTTTGAAGAATTAAACGCTGACCTGTTCCGTGGCACGCTGGACCCTGTAGAGAAAGCCCTTCGGGATGCCAAGCTAGACAAGTCTCAGATCCTCGATATTGTCTTGGTGGGCGGCTCTACGCATATCCCCAAGATTCAGAAACTTCTCCAAGACTTTTTCAATGGGAAGGAACTGAATAAGAGTATCAACCCTGATGAGGCTGTCGCTTACGGTGCAGCTGTGCAGGCAGCCATCCTTTCTGGAGACAAATCTGAAAATGTTCAAGATTTGCTGCTGTTGGATGTCACTCCCCTTTCTCTCGGCATTGAAACCGCTGGCGGAGTCATGACTGTTCTCATCAAGCGCAATACTACCATTCCTACCAAACAGACACAAACCTTCACTACCTACTCTGACAACCAGCCTGGTGTGCTCATTCAGGTTTATGAAGGTGAGCGTGCCATGACCAAGGATAACAACCTACTGGGCAAGTTTGAACTCACAGGCATACCTCCTGCCCCCCGTGGCGTTCCTCAGATCGAGGTCACCTTTGATATTGATGCTAATGGCATTCTCAATGTCTCTGCTGTGGATAAGAGCACAGGAAAAGAGAATAAGATCACCATCACAAACGACAAAAGTCGCTTGAGCAAGGAAGACATTGAGCGCATGGTCCAGGAAGCTGAGAAGTACAAAGCTGAAGATGAGAAGCAGCGAGACAAGGTGTCCTCCAAGAATTCCCTTGAATCTTACGCATTCAACATGAAAGCAACTGTCGAAGATGAAAAGCTTCAGGGTAAAATCAACGATGAGGACAAACAGAAGATTCTGGACAAGTGTAATGAGATCATCAACTGGCTGGATAAGAACCAGACTGCAGAAAAAGAAGAATTCGAACATCAGCAGAAAGAGCTGGAGAAGGTCTGCAATCCCATCATTACGAAGCTGTACCAGAGTGCAGGAGGCATGCCTGGAGGAATGCCTGGAGGCTTCCCTGGTGGTGGAGCTCCCCCCTCTGGTGGTGCCTCCTCTGGGCCCACCATTGAAGAGGTTGATTAAGCCAACCTGAGCATAGGTCTAGCATTGTTCCACACAAAACATTTGAAGGACCCAAATTTGTAGCAAATTCCATGGCAGTGAAGTTGAGCTGCTATAGTTAATAAAACTGGGCATTCTTGATACTTGAATATGGAATACGTGCACAAGGAAAGGAAATACAACATTGCACTTTATAAGCACTGTATTGTTAAGTGGAAAATGCAATGTCTTAAATAAAACTGTATTTAAAATTGGCAAAAAAAAAAAAAAAAGAAAATGTTTTACATATTGATGGAGATAGTAGATCCATGACTATACTTTTATCACAACTCATCAAAATTTACAATTGAAATTATACTTTAGTTAACCCGACCTTGTAAAGTTATGCCTTACAAACCCAACATGAAAAACAAATGAGAGGAAAAGTGCCAGAATCAGCTTAGCTGGGGCCCTGAGTTCCACCACAGCCCCCCCGCTCTCTGGCCTTGGCAAATCATCTCAGCCCTCTGGATCTTATTTCCATCTGTAACATGGTGACTGTTTATCACCTTTCCTCCTTTCTTGGAAACTTGAGGAGCTTGGAGTGATGTCATAAATCTAATGGTTCTTTAACAGAGTCCAAAATACTCGGCAGATGAGAGAGACCCTTAAGGACCGAGGTTGTTTGTCTGCCTCTGGCTTCTTGTGCAATCCCTGAGAGAGTTCATTTTTAGGGCCTCTAAGTGCTCGTTAGCTGCCAGTTAGAGCACCAGGACAGACCTCTGGGTCGCTGCCTCACACCTTTTAAAAGTGTTTGGAGACAGGCCACCTTGGGTCAGCTTACCACTCACCCCCATCTCTGTAAGACCCAGGCAAGAGTACTAGCCAGAGTGCTCACAGAAAGGTAAGCCCCACCACGACTTCTCACTGCTCCAGAACCCCTAGTTTCCTCCCGTCTTGAGTAAGGGTGAATGGACATCACTCAAGGTCTTCACGTGGCTTTTTCCTTGTTGATAAAACAAAGAATTGAGTGATGCTTGGATTCAGGGAAGGTAGGGAAATATGGTGAGGTTTCCACTCTGAGCGACTGGAAGATTGAAGGACAGAGCTGGCAAACAGAAGGACATCAGAGGGAACTGACTGGGCTGAAGAGAAGGGGGAAATGAAGAGTCTGGGAGAGCCAAGGAGGCTATTTAGCTTGGTTGGGGCAGAGCAGCCTGTATTTACCTTTAAGTAAACCTAGAGAGAATGCAGTACAGCCTTTCACATTACAGAAGAAAAAGGGATGAATGGATGGATAGATAGATAGATGATAGATAGCCTTGGAAAACAGCAGGGGCTGGCAGAAAATGAACAAGTTCTCCATTCAGAACAAACTCTTGCTTATGTGAAATTCAACAAGTTAATTTTTTTGAGCCTCTTTTTTCTCATTTGTAAGATGATTACCTATCTTTAAGAATGTTTGCTAAGTTTAAATGTAACATGTAATGCAGTAACATATAATAGAGTCAAATGGAGTAACATACCTGAAAGAAGGTTTGTATTTATGTAAACATTAGCTTCCTGTTTTATTTCTTTTCATTCCTTCTTTCCTCCTCCATCTCTCCCTTCTTTTTTTTCCTTTTTCCAAGGTCCCAGTGCTAGTAGAAACTTGTTTATAACACAAAAAACATAAGTCCCTGGACTCCAACTCCACAGCTCTTTCCATTTTGCTGAGTTGTCATTCTTATAAACCAGAAGAATGAGAGAGGGACAAAGAGAGAGAGAGAGAGAGAGAGAGAGAGAGAAGAAAAAAGTAGGGGGGGGGGATTATGCATGACTTTGTGGAGAGAAAGAATTATGCAGGGCAAATTGGAACAGAGAACTTGAGATGAACTGAACGTTGTGTGAACCGGCAGGGTGGGAGATGATTGGGGTGGGGAGTGGACAGATGCGTCCAGGGTGGAGAGATGTTGCTGCTGCTCAGAGCAAGAATGAACTCTTGCCACTGTGCTATGTGACACTGGATTGTGTCACTGCTATGATTTCCAATCCAGATTGGGCTTGCCTTAATGTTAAGCTAGGAAAATCCATCTGTGAGGACATTTCCTCTGGTGACAAGGTCCCGACAAATACCCACTCCCTTCTCACCAAATAACCTGCCTGTCCCAGAAGTGGCAGGTGTTGGGGCACTCTTGATGAGTCCCCTGCCGCCTTTGGTCAGACCCCCAGCTCTGCTCCTCACTGTCTGCCTAAATGTGGACAAATCACCTTACCTCTTTGTGCCTCAGTTTCCTGTCTGTACATTGGGGATTATAGTAGTATCTACTTCCGAGGCTTATTTAAGATAAAATGAGGTAATACATGTAAAATATTCAGAACATTGCTTAACACATAGTAAGGTCTAATTAAGTCTCAGTTATTATTACCTCCCTTACAGGCTTTTTCTGTGGGCTGAATGAGGGAAAACATAAAAGCAACTTGGGTACAAAATACTTGATAAATGTTATCTGTCACTGGCTGTCACTCCAATCCCAGCACCCCCAGGAAACCCTCTCTTGTTAGTCGTAAGCTGACTTCGAAGGCTACACTTTGCTGGGCCTCCTCAGCACTGGGGGAGGGATTATATGCATGGGACCAACTCACAATGGAAGAAATTTATCCTCTCCAATCATGGAACAGGAAGAGGCGAACAATGAGGAAGGGATTATTGCCCATTCGCTTTTTATAGAATGAAGGCAAGAAGGGTTGGGAGAAACCCTTAGGCTCCTTCATCCAGCAGCAATCGCTGCCTTCAAATCTGTACACGGGAGACCTCCTTGGTGTCTAAAAAAACCACTCCCAGCCTCAAGAAAACCCACAGCCGACCTCAGAGAGAAAGAGAGGGGTGCTATCTGTGAGAAAGAACCCTGCTATACTCAGAGGTCTTTTTCTATGCTTTTTCAACACAAAGTAGTCATTTTTTTTCTGTTGTATTTCAGTAAATGGAGCAAGTCCCTCTTCCTTTATTAAGGAAATTTAACTTGCCCTTCTTAACTGCTGATACTGGTGAAATCTGAGTCATGCTATCTACATGTCCTGTCTCCTTCATCAGATAGTGGCTGTCAGGTCCTCTGTTTCCTAAAGCCCAGGGAGCTCAAGTCTTCCAAGTGTCCCTGTCTCCTCCCACCAGTTCAGCTGAAGGCTTTCTTATTTACAGTCCTTCTGATCCAGGTAGGTGAACTATGAACCTTTCTTAGAACTCCACAATCACTACAGTGTGATTTCCTTGAAGGCAAGAGCACCTTTTCTCCTTAGATGTTCCTTTTACAACAGCCTGACCAGGAAAGCTGTATCTGATGGACAATCCATGATCCCTGCCCTATCTCCAGCATTCTGGAGAGGTGCGTCTAGGGGACACGTATCTGTTGAGGGCAAAGGAGTCACTGCCACTCTACTCTGTGTCTGAGTGTAGCCCTCGGCGGAGCTAAAGTTTGCCCGGCATCGTGATAGAAAACAGAACCCAAATGTACAGTGTCAGTGGCTGGCTTCCCACTGAGGCGACCGGTGGTGGTCCCAGGTGGGAGGCAGATTCTGGAAAGGAAGGTATAACCTGTGAGAGACTAGCAGTCTTCTTTCTCCCACTGAGGGTCGGCGCTGGCCCAACAGAGTTTGAGCCCAACAGATTGCCAACGGTTTTCACAGAAAAGGACAGAATGGAGGTGCCAGGAGTAGTGTAGAGTCTCCTGTGGTAGCCTGTTAGCATAATCTACATTCTGTGTCTTGTGCTATTGATTTTGAGTGGTCCATGTCGGGACTCTGTAACCTACTCCTCACAATGGTTCAGCTCCCTACCTTTTCTCCATATGCAAGTGCTAGAATGATCCAGGTTATCAATGATCTCATCAGAGGAGGGAAAGATCAGTTAAAAACTGGGGTGCATAAGGGGGCGCCTGGGTGGCTCGGTCAGATGAGCGTCTCACTTCAGCTCAGGTCATGATCTCGCAGTTTGTGAGTTCGAGCCCCACGTTGGGCTCTGTGCTGACAGCTCAGAGCCTGGGGCCTGCTTTGGATTCTGTGTCTCCCTCTCTCTCTGCCCCTCCCCTGCTCACCGCTCTCTCTCTCTCTCTCAAAAATAAATAAACATTAAAAAATTTTTTTTAAAAACTGGGGTGCATCAGGAAGATTTCTTTGAGATGATGGGACAATGACTCAGGACTGAGCCTTAAAGGATGGAGTCTTGATGTGTGAAAGAGAGAGAATGTTCTAGTTAGAAGGGAGCACTAGCACAGTCCTGGACAAAGGGTGGCCTAGCAGAGACAAGAGTCAAGCAGAAGGAGGCCCCAAAGCTACCTTTCCAGAGCCACTGATGCAGTCACATGAAAGAACTTTTGACTTCATGGCTTCACTCCTCAGTTGTCCAAGGATTTGTTAGGTGAACGGAACTTCCACTATGTGCAATAGAGTAGAAGCTGGCTAAATGTTCCCTGGGACTTCAGCTGCCCTATTTTCCCTTGGCAAATCTCCTGATCTCCCATCCCACCCCCTACAAAATCATCATTCTTCCCCATATCTCTTAATAGCAACTCCAGTTGTTCAGGCCAAGAATCTTGGAATCATCCCTGTACTTCTCTTTCTCTCACACTTCATGCCTGGTCTGTTAGTTCCACCGTCAAAATATATGCAGAATCTACTACCTTCAACAAATAAACAACTATTGAATAAAAGGATGGATGGATGGATGGATGGGATCTTGACTTCTTTCAATAGCTGTAGCGATACCAAGACCTGAAGACTTAGGAAAACCTTTCTTCTCTGTAGCACACAATGTCATTTATAAAGCCTCAGTAACAATACACCCAAGTTCTGTAAGAGGCAGTACAGGTGTCGATTTAGGGAGTCAGACAGTCCTGAGTTTGAGACCCTACTTTACAGCCCCGGACTACTTATTTAACCTTTAAAAACCCCAGGGTCCGGATTACACCGATATAAGAGCAGTTACCCCACAGAGCTCTGTGAAAATTAAATAAGAAAATAAATATGAAGTTCTTAGCACAATTCTCAGAGTTTATGCTTTCAAAATGTTGTCAGCGCTTTCTTAAGTCACCTTCGTGTCCTTCCGTATTTAGCGTCTGAGTGCTTCTGTACTTTGGTCTGCTCCTTGCTCCTCTCTTTGTTCACTCTCCCTTTGCATCTCTTCTTGATTTTGTGAGATCTTGTCCTCCTACCCTTCTTTAGATTGTTCCTACTCTCCTATATTGTGCTTTCTAGAACCTCATATATTCATCTATTCACTGAGCTAGTCAGAACTGCTATTCAGCACTACACACAGACACAACCTTAATAGCTGTTAAAATGCTGGTAAATAGTCAGTGTCCCGGGCCCCAGAGTAGTTTCCTCTGCCCCAGCCCCTTCCCTAGGATCCCCTGGATCTCAGCCTGAAACAGCAATTAAAGGTCCATGTCTGGCATCGTGGGGCCCTCCAGGAGACTGCTTAAGCTGTAGGCTGGTAGGTGCCCACGCCATATTACCCCAGCATCCAGTAGCCACAGATTAGGTGCCTACTCTGTGTCTCTTTCCTTCTCTGGCAGGTTCAGGTCTTCTCCCACTACAGAGCTCAGCAGCAGCAGCCTATGGAGCCAGGCGCCTGGGGGAACAGGACAACTGTCACTGAGTTCATCCTTCTTGGCCTGACAGAAAACGTAAGACTGAAACCCATCCTTTTTGTCATCTTCCTCTTTGCCTATGTACTCACCATAGGGGGCAACTTCAGCATCCTGGCTGCCATCTTTGTGGAGCCCAAACTCCACACTCCCATGTACTACTTCTTGGGGAACCTATCTCTGCTGGACATTGGATGCATCACTGTCACTGTCCCTCCAATGCTAGCATGTCTCCTGCCCCCCCAGTGCAGAGTCCCCTACGCTGCCTGCGTTTCACAGCTCTTCTTCTTCCACCTCCTGGCCGGTGTGGACTGTCACCTCCTGACAGCCATGGCCTATGACCGCTACCTGGCCATCTGCCAGCCCCTCACCTACAGCACCCGCATGCGCCGTGAAGTCCGGGGTGCCCTGATGGCCATTTGCTGCACTGTCTCCTTTATCAATGCTCTGACTCACACGGTGGCTGTGTCCGTGCTTGACTTCTGCGGCCCTAATGTGGTCAACCACTTCTACTGCGACCTCCCACCCCTTTTCCGGCTCTCCTGCTCCAGTATCCACCTCAATGGGCAGCTGCTTTTTGTGGGGGCCACTTTCATGGGGGTGTTCCCCATGATCCTCATCTCAGTGTCTTACGCCCACGTCACAGCTGCAGTGCTACGAATCCGTTCAGCAGAGGGGAGGAAGAAGGCCTTCTCCACGTGTGGCTCCCACCTCACCGTGGTCTGTATCTTTTATGGAACTGGCTTCTTCAGTTACATGCGTCTGGGCTCAGTGTCAGCCTCAGACAAAGACAAAGGGATTGGGATCCTCAATACTATCCTCAGCCCCATGTTGAACCCACTCATCTATAGCCTCCGGAACCCTGATGTGCAGGGCGCCCTGAAAAGGGTGCTGATGGGGAAGCGGCCTCCTGAATGAGAAGGCAGGGCATGAAAATACCCCTCCCTCCTAGAGCACCCCCTGACTTTCCCATGCTGAAGGCATGATGTCGGTCACAGGTGTCTTCAGGGGTGGGTTGAGGGATGGGAGGAAGGTAGATAGTATGGACCAGAGTAGAGGATGGTTTATCTTGGATTGGGGAGAAAAGCGAAACCTGGTAGGAGATGGATTAAAGTCAGGTGGGAGAAAATTATAATGTGGGTCAGGAAATGGGACACAAATCAACTTTTTTTTTTAAATTTTTTTTTTAATGTTTATTTATTTTTGAGACAGAGAGAGACAGAGCATGAACAGGGGAGGGGCAGAGAGAGAGGGAGACACAGAATCCGAAACAGGCTCCAGGCTCTGAGCTGTCAGCACAGAGCCCGACTCGGGGCTCGAACTCACGGACCGCGAGATCGTAACCTGAGCCGAAGTCGGCCGCTCAACCGACTGAGCCACCCAGGCGCCCCTCAACTATTTTTTTAAGTTCAGTGAGTGTTCAGTTGAAATATATTTAAAATGCTAATAAAAGCAAAATGTTTGTACCCTCCACTCACCTTTTAAGACAAAATATATTCGTACCAGAGTAGGGGGTGTGGTTTTTAGAAGATTCTTCTTCAGGAAATAAACCCAGGACTGTGTCATTAAATTGAGGTTTGACATAGCCTAGGAGGGGGCATTGGGACCTGTCCGAACACCCCGCCGGCATCTTCTTCAGAGCAACGTTGCCACATGCGGGCTCCGCAAACCAGTGTCCCCATCCTGAGTAATCGTTAGTGGGAACACCACATTTTCATGTCCATGTGCGAACTGACTCTCACAGCTCCTGCACCAAAAATGTGAGGACGGAGCATGTTTCAGGAGAAGGAGCACTCAGAACAGTAAGGCGCCCCTCTCAGAGTCCAACAAACTCATCCTGATACGAAATTGTAGGACACAGCTGGGGCAACTTTTGGTGAAATGAAGGTACTATGCACATTTTTAGGCCAAAAAAGAAGGATGAGGGGGCAATATTAGGAAGATACTGGATATAAAAGAAAAAAAAACCCACTGTTTTTGATGAAATAAAGGCAATCACTGAGTTTGCCATAAAAGAGCAACACTTTCCTAACCGTGTGAACTGAGAGAATCCTGCCTGAAGCTACAGCCAAAGAAGTGTCTCCTTCCTGCAGAGAATTAGCAAAAGAACATTTAGTTAGCAAAGCTGAGCACAGAGCACCAGGGTGTGAAATCCCGTAACACCCAGAAACCGGGATCCACTTAACTTAGAGCACGCGACAGGGGAGGGGTAATAATAAACAAGTCATCATGTGCTATGACAAAGTGGTTGTCTTTAATTCATGTTCTGAAGTGCATGGTGTTTTTAGGCCTGCCTTTAGATATTGTGAATTTTGTTATTTAGCCTAACTAGGTGTGATCATGTTTCACAAAGCCATTTCTTCCCCAGGGAAATCTGAACTGTATAGTTTTTAACTCTGCTATGCAAATATGAGCAATTCATGTTTCATGTAAATCATTTTAATAAAAAGCCTCTTTTTGTTTAAAAAGAAATGTGAATGTATTGACATGACAAGGTGTATAGCATCTATTGCTAAATTTGGAAAGTGACGATAATGTGATATGTGTGCGTGTGATATGTGTGTGTGTGTGATATGTGAGGGGGTGAGTAGGCAAAAAATCCCGGACAACAACCCCCGAGCTTAGACAGTGCTTCCCTCTGTGGAGGAGGGTAGGGCTGTGGGGAGTGGAGAAGCACTTCAGCTTTTATTTTGTGTATTTTTATTTGAATTTTTTCACTGGGTTCTGTAATTTAAACAACGACGACAAAAAATAAATTGTAAGAAATGCTAATGGTGACAATGCGGAGTTGGGAGGGTAGGGTGAATGGACTGTAGTGTTTTATCTCCGGCCTTCGAAGTGTCCTCTGTCTTCCTTATCTTTGAGAAAAATAGTAAATTGGCTTGTCCATCCAACAGAAGGCCACTGGGTTCACCTGGTCAAGATTTGGACGCCTGGGAGAGACATAAGCCAGTCATTGGCCATCTTGCTCCTCCAAACGATCCCTATCCTAGGAGAATACTCTCGGTGGGCCCTTCCTCCCTCCTCCATGCCCTTCCTGGCCCTGACCATTTGAACTGTACCCTCCATTCCACACCAATGTAATTCTACTCAGAAGTAGTGACTAATCTTGGTGGGGACCCATTTTGACCTTTCCTAGTTCCCTGTGCTGCAGACAAACGTTTGTGGACTCCTGGCACCGAAAGACAATTTCTAACCATATCACCACCCTGACTTCAGAGAGCCCATATCCAAAGAAATATGTTACAGATGTCATCGGTTACTTTGTGAACGTTTGAGGACGTCCGGGACCCATCTGTCAAGCTCAGCAGATGTCATTTTATACATATTGGGCATCTACATATGAGTAGTGGAAGATGCTCTCATATGCATCCCAATCATGCCTCCTTCTCCATCAAGAGGCTTAACCATTTGTCCATCACAGAGAGAGGCACTCTTAGGACTCAAGAAAATTATAAAAGTAGTAGGTTTTCTCTTTTATTCTATTAGCACACAACAGTATTTACGGAACACTTTGAAATCTATTCTCATTTGAATATTGTAACTGCATAGCTGAGTGTCACCCACAACCAGGGCCAGGATTGCAGAGTAAGAAGGCCAGCGTCTATCATCCTCACTTGGCAGATTAAAAAAAAACAAAGGTACAGACGTGCTAAGTGATTTTCCAGAGGCCGTAGACAGACTTAGTAGGTAGGGCAGCCTCCAACTGCCAACTCCTGATGCGGTATTTTTGCCTCCCTCCCAATCTAATAAATCACCAAAGAATTCAAAACTAAACGGTGATAATGACTCTAGGTGCAGCGAGTCTCAGAAATGGGAAAGGCAGCGTAGTTGAGTGGAGAGAGCTTTAGACAGGACATGTGGAGACCTGGGTTCTAATCCAGCCTCTTTTACTTTAGGCTACATGAACTTTAGGAGCATCAATTCCTTTCATCTGTAATTAGTCCCTTCCAAATATCTTGGCTTTTTTCACTCACCTACCATATGATAAATACTCAGACCCACATAGGTTGCCAAAGGCTGAGGGAAAATAAGGGACCATGGGCAATTAAATGGACAAGGATAAGGTTGAAAACAGGGTACAAGCCCAGGAACAATTAATTGATGGGCAGTGGACCTGTGGTGTGTAAAATCGGTTCTTGGTCTTCAGCAACTGGAGAGGTAGTAGCAGTGGGCCAGGCAGAGGCACGAAGGCCTGATAGCTAATAATGATTGAAACAGGAAGAAGAGAGCCTGGAAAGGAATCTTGGAACATGAGCCAGATAATATGTCACCTGTTTTCAGAGTTTTTTTTATGTTTGAGCGACCTGGTTAGATGATGCTCTCAGGGCCTAAAAGAATTCCGACCTTATATTTGGTATGGACAGGTAGCTGTCCAGGGTAAGATTTGGGGAAGAGAAAATAAAGCAAGCATCTTCTATGTGCCAGGCAGCAAGGTGAGAAGCCCATGCTCCTAGTTAAATTAAATACGCTGTGGTCAAGTTAGGAGACCCGGCTTCCGGGCTAACACTGCTACGAGCTAGCTGTGTAACACTGGGCAGGCCACTTCCTCTCTGCGGGCCCCACTTTTCTCATCTATGCATAGGGCATCATAACATGCGCTTCAAATGATTATTCGGAGCATTCAATGAATTGAAATACCGAATTATTGAGTTGACAAGTGCAGCGTGAAGGTGATGTGAAAATTTCATCGGGTTCAAGTAGAAGGCATTGCCAGATTTCTAGTGTTTGTGTCCTCTCTCTACTATGGACCAAAGCAGGGATTTTCCCCGCAAAAATGCCGGCTTTCCCAGCCAGTGCTAGGCCCTTTGTACTGCACTGGCCTTCAGCTCCCTTGAATGAGCTGGTGAAGGACTCAGTCCTGTAGAAGCTGCTGCCCTGCACCCCTCCCCTCCACACCACGGGAGGGAGCATGATGAATCTCTTGGGCCCCCAGACACCTCAGTATCTTTTGGTCTATTCACAAGAGGCAGCTAATTGATAAACTTTGCTAACTTCCCCAGCCTCCGCAGGACCTCAGGAGTCCCACCCACCCAGGAACCGCTCTAATGAAGGTTTCCCGCCGAGACAGCCAGGGTCAGGATTGGGGAATGTAGTCCTTCCAAGATCCACAAACAGAATCTTCTAATTAGCTCCCAAATGAGAGTTCAGGATAACGCAGCCTAGGGGCTAAGGGAAGGTGGGATTTGCTGATTGTCTTCTGCATCTCTGCTAATAAGGCCAGAGGGAAGGGATGCCCAGAGAAGACTTCCTTTCTTTTTGGTCCTTAAGTCAGAAAGAAACTAGACCTCAGGGAGGACAGTGGAGGAGGCCAATTAGTGATGGGTGGTTGCAATAGTGTCGTTAGTAAGACTCATTAGCAAAGCTGTGAGTAGAGGGAGGATGCGTTCAAACCGAGAATGCCTGGTCAGGGGTCTCAGCCTCCCTGCAAACACCGGCCTCCCATTTCTCCACTTTCTGTCTGATTTTCAGCATTTTGTTCTCCCACCTTCTCACATCCAGAACTCTGTGTTCTCCCTCCCCTCCCAGGACAGCCTGGTTGTTTTCAATCCCATATTAAGAAGCACACCTGCTTCATTGTAAGGGTGCATCATTTTATAACTGCACCAGGATTTCCTTGATCAAACTCCTGCCTCGACCGTTCAGGTTACTTCCAGTTTTTCACTCTTAAAGGCAGGGCTTTGATATGTCTTTGCACAGCCGTTTCCTTGAACGGACCATATGCGTGTATATATGTATATTCAACACTTTTATGAATATTGACAAATTATCAATAGGCAGATTGTACCATTTGGCTTTTCTACCAATTCAGTGCAACAGGGCTAATTCCCTGGTCCTCACCAACCCTAGGTATTACCATTTACAAAAATGTTTTTACAACACTATTTCCCATTACTGTTTTACTTTGCATTTCTTTGTGAAGGACGCTGAGCTTTTCTTCTTACATTAACACAAGTGTTAGCTGTTTTTCATATATGCTGCCAATATTTCCCTTATTTATATTTGTCTCTTATTAATGCTATTGGTGTTTTTGACTTTTAACATTTTCTGTAGCCAAGCATATATTTTACTTTATGATTTCTGTCTTTGCTGTCACACTTGAAATTATTTTCCCCATCTCAAGTTTATGTAAATATTCATCTATATTTTCTAGTGCTTATTTTAGGATTTTATTCTTTACATTTTATGTTTCACATTTGGACATCTCAAATTCATTTTCGTACATGATGTGACATAGTGATACAGCTTTATTTTTTTAATTCTATAGCTTAGGTCCCAAGACTGTTCCCAATAATTTGAAGTACCTCCTTTTGTCAAACATCAAATGCTTTGGTACACTGTTGCCTGCTTCTGGAATTTCTACTGTGTGACTCCATTCTGTCTGTATCACAATGTTTCAACCACTATAGCTTTAGAATACACATTCATTCATAGCTCATTTTAGAAATCACATATTCGCATCACATTCTCGTTGATCTCTTTCCTCCCAAGTGGACTTGATTAGTCTTGCATGTTTAACATAGAATCATTTTTCTGATTGGAAACTTCTACCTTGGAAATTTGCATTGGAATGTGTAAAATTTATAGATGGTTTTGGGAGAATTGACAGCTTTACCATATATCTTTCCAGATAGGGACATGGTATATGGTCTATCAATTTATTCAAGTATTGCCTCTAAAGAAGAGCTCTGAAGTCTTTTAAAAATGAGCACTTCTACCTTTCTAATATTTCTTTTTTAAAAGCTTATTTCTTTAGGGGCGACTGGGTGGCTCAGTCGGTTAAGCGTCGGACTTCGGCTCAGGTCATGATCTCACGGTTCTGGGTTCGAGCCCTCCATTAGGATCTTTGTTGACAACTCAGAGCCTGGAGCCTGCTTTGAATTCTGTGTCTCCCTCTCTCTCTGCCCCTCCCCCACTCACTCTGTGTCTCAAAAATAAATAAACATTAAAAACATTTTTTAAGCTTATTTCTTTATTTTAAGAGAGAGAGCGTACAAGCAGGGGAGAGGCAGAGAGAGAGGGAGAGAGAGAAAATCCCAAGCAGGCTCCGTGAAGTGCAGAGCCCCATGCAGAGCCGAACCCATGAACTGCGAGATCATGAGCTGAGCGGAAACCACAAGTCGGCCACTTAACAGACTGAGCCACCAGGCGCCCCTCTGTTAAGTTTATTTCTAAATAAATAAGAGTTTTGTTACTATTATGAAGTAAATGCTTTAATATAAGATATGAATAGTTTAGGACTCTTACTACGTCTTCTTAAACTACCAACAGGAAAGTGACAGGGTATCCATTTGGACATGATCCATGTCTATTTCATCATACCATCACAAATATTACTTTTTTTTTTATCATTTCTAATCTTAGAGGCAAAAATATATGATAATTTTACTTTGCTTCCCAGTAAAACAGAGTAATTTCTTCTGTTAACCTTGTTTGCATTTTTCTCTTTTATAAATTGCCTTTCAGTTCTTGGCTTATTTATCTAAGGAGATGTCAGTGTTTTCACTTCATTTTTTCTTTTTCTTTTTTTTTAGTTTGTTTGGTATGAATTTCTTTTTTTAAAATTTTTTTTTTCAATGTTTTTTATTTATTTTTTGGGACAGAGAGAGACAGAGCATGAACGGGGGAGGGGCAGAGAGAGAGGGAGACACAGAATGGGAAACAGGCTCCAGGCTCCGAGCCATCAGCCCAGAGCCTGACGCGGGGCTCGAACTCACGGACCGCGAGATCGTCACCTGGCTGAAGTCGGACGCTTAACCGACTGCGCCACCCAGGCGCCCCTGTTTGGTATGAATTTCTAATAGATCTTTAAAGAGTAAATATATTAGTCTTTTCGTATTTTCTGCAAATATTTCTCCAAGTATTATTTGCCTAATTTTAATTTGAGTGACTTTTTACATAAATTTTTTTAAATGTTCAAGTAGTCACATCTTTTGACCTTTTCCTTTGAGCCTTGTTGCATCCTGTGTGTTCCTAGAATGTCTGCCATTGTTGACAGTTATGATAAATATTTGCTTCTTTGTTCCCCTGTATTTTTTCAATTTTGAGTTTTGTATTTAACTCCTAAGCCTCTCCTACATTGGTTTGGCCACATTGTGTACTGTATGCATCCAAGAGGTCTTTTTTTTCGAATGAACAATCAATGCCTCAACATAGTGTTAAATATTTTATTGAGTCCTCTATTGCCTCAATAATTTATGCTTAATTTATGCATGATAATTACTGCTTAATTTATGTACACATCAAATTATTAAAACTCCAAAAATGTGTTTGTGGTCTGTGTCTTCCATTCTGTCCATTGTCTATTTCTATGTAAGTATCAGTGTGTTTTTTTCAGTCTCAAGACAATTTTTATGACCAAGACACCAGATCCTAAAAGGAAATTTTTACAGTAGAAATGTCACTTCTTTAATGTATACACATTTCCACATCAATTATATTTTTTAAATAATTTGGAGGCTTAAAAATGATTCTATTAAAATGTTCTTTGATATCTTTTCAGTATGTTTTTATTATTGTTAATAACAACCCCTATCTATTTTCATGTATTTAACAACTAGCCAGAGACTAACTAGGCTTATACATACATTTTGTTACTTAATCCTTACATAAATTTGTCCCATGAGACAAATGTTAGAATTTTCATTTTACAGATGAAGACAGCCGCGGGGGGAAAATTCTGACAGAAAAATATTCTGTAACATTTTCTTTTTTTTTTTTTTTTTTTTCAGTTCGTTTAAGGGTATATCACCTGGCTTCTCTCAACCCCCCAACTGATCTTACTAGTGCCCTCAAGACAGTAACATGCTGCCTTTCCTGCCACACCTCCTAAATTAGATCAGGGACCAGATCAGCCAGCTGGCCAGAGTTCCCCATGCAACTTCTTTCACAACTGGTGAAAAGCAAACACACTGCCCATCCTGCTGAAATATGCAAAGCCCTCCGGTGTATTTCCAGTGGAAATTTAAAAAAAAATTAATGTTTATTTATCTTTGAGAGAGAGAGAGAGAGAAAGAGAGCATGAGCCAGGTAAGGGCAGATAGGGAGGGAGACACAGAATCTGAGGCAGGCTCCAGGTTCCAAGCTGTCAGCACAGAGCCTATGTGGGGCTTGAACTCACGAACCGTGAGATTATGGCCTGAGCCAAAGCTGGATGCTTAACCAACTGTGCCACCCACGCACCCCGTCCAGTAGAAAAATTTTAAACTCTCCTTGCCAGTGCTGATCAAACTTTGATCAATATTTTGTGACATGCATATGGAAATAAAGACATGTAACCAGTCTTGACATCAATCAGGTATTAGTCAACTGAATATAGCAGGTGAAGTGGGCTAAAATTCTAAAACCGATCAATTTACAGCATAGTGGTTTTCAGTGAGAATAAGTGTCTTTTTTTTTTTTTTGAGTATCTAAATTTTAAACATTTCTGAAGGGATGTGCAAGCCAGGAAAAGAATAATATTTAAAGCTGCTTAAAATAACTAGTATTATTTCATACTGCTTCAGAGGGTCAAGTATTTAGGAGTATGTTAACTGGGTGGTTCTGGCCCAGGGTCTTTCATGAGGTTGTAGTCAAACCCGTTGGCATGGCAAGCCTCTGAAGACTTCACTGGGACTGGAAGTTTCCATTCATCACCATGTGGGCCTCTCCATAAGGATGCTCTTGCCATGGCTTCTGCCAGAGAGAGTGATGAGAGAAGGAGAGTGAGAAAGACAGAGAGGGAACACCAAAAGATGGAAGCCACAGAATCAAATCTTGGAAGGGATTCCCATTACTTGTGCAACATTCTTTGTTAGAAGTGAGTCATCAAGTCCAGCCCATCTCTAGGGGTTGGAAATTAAGTTCTACTTCTTGAGAGGAGGGGCATCAAAGAATTCATGGAAATATCAGAAAAGAATAACTTCCATACACATTTTGACAAAACTTAAAAACCATAGCCACATAAACTTCTTCTGTCTTTAAGGAATGTAATTAGTGGTGTTCAGCTACAGTGGAAGAAACATGAAATAAAAGAGAATTTTATTATCTGCTGGTAGCATCTTGAATGGCCTTTATTTTTTCTTTATCCATTTCTATGTTTTCTAATAATCTTATGATAAGCATTGGTCAGCATAATAAAAGACAAAAAAGCTAAAAAAAAAAAAGAGAGAATTTTATTTTACTGAGTCAAGGTATGTTCAATGCAGGTGCTAAATCCATTAATGGTACCCAAGGGAGAGAGACATGCAATTTTTATTCAATAAAAATCCACTCTGTACTCCACAAGAAATAAAACTGGAATAAATACATAGAGAATATCAATTTGAAAATGTATCAAGTATTAGACTGTCTGGGAGCCCAGACTGTGCTCACACTGGAAATTCCTCTTAACTCTTCTCCCTTCTAGACTGGACACAGTTTTCCACAAGATCAAGAATTTGTGTATTATTTCTTGAAACTCCCCCAGAACTTGGGGCGCCTGGGTGGTGCCATCGGTTGAGCGTCCAGCTTCAGTTCGTGTCATGATCTTGTGGTCCGTGAGTTCCAGCCCCGCGTTGGGCTCTGTGCTGTCGGCTCAGAGCCTGGAACCTGCTTCAGATTCTGTGTTTCCCTCTCTCTCTGCCCTTCCCCCACTTGCACTCTGTCTTTCTGTCAAAAATAAACATTAAAAAATTTAAAACAGAAAAAGAAACTCCCCCAGAACTTGGTGCACATAGGAGCCATCAGTAAATATTCTCTGAATGAACCAATACTGCATCTCTTCTCACTCTTACCCTAACCCCCAACTCACCTCCTCCTAGAAGAGTGGTTACTGTCTTCTGTATCTTGCGAAGATAATTACTCGAACAAGTAGAGACCGATCCTGGGTTAGACTGCAAACATGGGTTCTGATACCCTTGTCTAACTTCATTCCTCTTTCTTTTCTCCAAATCCAAATTGGACATTTAGGTTCCAGAAAGACAAGCACACACTTCCTCAGATGAAAATCTAATGGAAAAGCAGTTAAGAATTTGACTTATTGGCCAAAATAGGCTCAGTATACCTTACCCAATGATTCTCTTTGGAGACTGCTCAGATTTTAGTATGCTTCTTCTTGCTTTCATTTACTGTGGCCAGGGGCGACAGCGGGTGTGGCAAGAGCTGCTTAGTCAAGGACCAGTTCTCAGTTACATGCTTGGGTGTTTGAGAGCTACTTGGCCCACTTGGAGGTGGGGCTTGTTTTGTGGGACACGGCTGGGCAGGAAGACTATGACCTTCTGAGACCTCTCTCCTACCCAGATGTCAGTGTGGTGCTGACCTGCTTCTTTGTGGTTTGCCCTATTAGTTTTCAAAACACCAGTAAAATGGACCCCAGAGACCAGTCATTTCTACCCCGATGTGCCCATCATTCTGGTTGGGAATAAGAAGGACCTTTCTAATGAAGAATGAAGAAGCAGGTTCCAGTAAAACCAGAGATTTTAAAAGAGGGCCCAAAATTTCAATACCTGAAGAGTAAAAGTTCCCTAGAGAGAGAACAAAGGAAATGGGGTGGGAGTGGGGGAAGTAAAGTGTTCTTTTTTTAATTTCCATATCTCAAGAAAATGCCCAGATACAAAGCACAATGGATGAAAACAGATCTATCCAAAAGCAATCATTGTGAAATTTCAAGTCACTGGAATGTAAGAGAATAGTCCACAAGCTTTCAGAGTGTGGGTGGCAGAGAAAGGAACTGTCAGCTCACATGTGAAGGATAAAGAGTTAGATGCATCTTCCACTTCTGGCAGGTGAGGTAACTTGAACTAAGCCTCCTTCTCGGGACAACTGAAAAAGCTGGACAAAATATTTAAAATATATTTGTCAAGGTATCGGAGCTAATAAAAACAGTGAAGAACTGCCAGGACAGAGCCCAGAGAAAGATGAAGTCCCACAGAAATGGGGCCATTCAGGCTTTTTCCCTGGAGCCCTTCACTGATTTCAGAGGGCACAGCCAAGTGACTAAGGGGCTACAAGTTCAGGATCACCCCAACTCAACTTCGGGAACTGAGATAATGTGGAGCTGTGCTATAGTCTCTGCAGAAGTTTTTTTATTTTTAGTTCGCCCTTTGCCATTAAAATAGCCTTTCCAGGGGCGCCTGAGTGGTTCAGTCGGTTAAGTGCCCGACTTCGGCTCAGGTCATGATCTCAAGGTTCGTGGGTTTGAGCCCCGCATCGGGCTCTGTGCTGACAGCTCAGAGCCTGGAACCTCCCAGGCCTGGAACCCTCCCTCTCTCTCTGCCCCTCCCCTTCTCATGCTCTCTCTCTCTCTCTCTCTCTCAAAAATAAACATTTTTAAAAAATTTTTTAAACGAATAAATAAAATATAGCCTTTCTGGATCCCAACCCAAATAAGGGGGTTTCATTACACCCTGAACTCTGATCCTTTTTCTCTAGGACCTTGAAGATTGTCAAAAGCACTTAACTGCATATTAGGAAAGAAGAAAAACTTCCATAAGCAATGAGCTAAACACCCACCTTAAGAAGTTTAAAACGAAAAAGAACAAGTTAAAGTCAAAGAAGGAGTGAGGGTAATAAATGAAAGTGTGAGTTAAAATAAATAAAATAGAAAAAATATTATCACAGGGAAGATTGACAAAGCCACCATTTGTTCTTTGAAAAGTGTAACTAGTAAAATTGATAAGAGAGAGAAGGCACAAAATGATGTACACCATAAAAAGGAGAACATAACCACAGATGCTGCCAACATTTAAAGGATTATAAGAATGTACGAAAAACTTTATTCCAAAAAATGTTAAAATTTTTAAAAGAAGAAATGTGAAATCTGAACAGTTTTATAATTATTAAAGAAATTAAATATTTGCTGAAAGACTTTTAACACAGACAAAAAAGCATCAGGTGAATCTCCACCCGATATTTAAGGAATAAATAATGCCAATTTTACACAACCTCTTCTAGAGTATAGAAAAGCAGAATTCATCCCCCAACTGTTTTATAAAAATAAAATGGCTTTGATAATAAAACCTATCAAGGTCAGTAGAAGAAATTATTTCTTTTATCTTTCTTTCTTTTTCTATTCTTATTTGTTCTTTTATTTCCATTTCTATTTTATTGTTTGAGCGTCCAACTCTTGATTTTGGTTCAGGTCATGATCCCAGGGTTGTGGGATCGAGCCCCACATCTGGCTCCACACCGAGCATGGAGACTACTTAAGATTCTCTCTCCCTCTCTCTCTCTCTCTCTCTCTTTCTCACTCCCCCCGCCTCTGCCCCTCTCCCCTACTGTGCTTTCCTCTCTCTCTCTCTCTAAAATAAAGTAACAAAAGAAAAAGAAGGAAAACTTCAGGCAAATGTCATCATAAGCATTATGGAAAAATCTGAAATAAAATGAGGCAGCGATATATAACATAGAAGCTTCACTACAACAAGCTGGGAAGCTGGGTTTGTTCCAATAGGCAGCGTTGATGTGTCATTCAAAGGCCAGGACCATTCACCAAATTAACAGAATAAAAGAGGGGGAAAAAATCAATTGATCTTGTCATTAGATGCAGAAAAAAACATTCGGTAATATTAAATATCCATTCATGATAATAACATGGATAAAACTATGAATAGAAGAAAACATCTTTAATGAAGATTATCTACCGAAACCTACAGCGAACATCATGCTTGCTGTTGACTGAATGTTTGTGTCCCTCCAAAATTCAGTCGTTGAAACCTAATCCCTAATGTGATGGTATTTGGAAGGGGGGCCTTTGAGCAGTGATTAGGTCATGAGGATGGACCATCGTGAATGGGATTAGTGCTTTTGTAAAAGAGATCCCAGGGAGCTCTCCTATATCTTCTGCCAGGTAAGAACACAGTGAGAAAATGGCCATCTATGAGCCAGGAGGCAGGTCCCCACCAGACACAAATTCTGCCAGTGCTTTATTCTTATACTTCCCAGGGTCCACAACCGTGAGACATAAATTTCTGTTGTTTATAAGTCACCCAATCTATGGTATTCTGTTATCGTGGCCCCAACTAAGACAGAATGTTGCAAGCTTTCCTTCTGATACCAAAAGCAAGTGCTATCACCGCTTGTATTCAGCATTTTCCTGGAGGTTCTTGCTAGTTTGATAAGGCAAAGTTAGTATTTTATTATTTAAAATAATGAGACTTGGAAAGGAAGAACTATCATGATCACTTTTCGTAGATGATACCTTTGTGTGTTTAGAAAATCTAAAAATCATATGACAAACCATTAAGATTAATAATTGAGATTAGCAGGATTTCTGGATACCAACTCAGCTGCACTTCTCACATCAGCAACTTACAGTTAAAACATAAAAATGAAAAGATAGCACTTACAATAGCATCAAAAATACCAAATGTCCCAAAATACAGTTGATAAAAGATGTGCAAAACCTGAGATGGAAATTCTACGGCATAATGGGGAGAAATCTTTAAGGACAAAAATAAATGAAGGCTTATCCGTGTTCACCACTGAAAAATATAACATGTGAAGAAGTAGATTCTCCCCAGCTTGATCTATATGTTTAATTCAGTCCCAAACCAAACCTCAACAGGTGTGTGTTGTGGGAAGGAGGGAAGCAGAGGGACTGGAGAAGCTGATGCTAAGATTTTTGTGGAAAATGCAAAGGCCCCCAAATAGCTTGAAGAACAAGCTGGTGGACTTTCTGGACACTGAGACTCATTTTCTATAGCGATTAAGATGTGTAGTATTGATACAAAGACAGGCAGATAAACCAGTCTAAAATGAAACAGAGTCCAGAAGTATCTTCACACAAATAAACACTTGATTGACAACAAAAGGTGGCACTTCAAAGCACTGGGGAAAGGAGGGTCTTGTCAACACATTGTATGGCACAAATGAATATCTAAGCAGGAAGCTATGAAATTTGACCCATATCTCAGACTACACACAAATGCCAGTTCCGGTAGATTGTAGATCTAGATGTAGCTGGGAAACAATAAAGCTTCAAGTGGATAATAAAGCAGAATATCTTTAGGGCTCAGGATAGAGAACATTGTCTTAAATAAGACAAAAGCATCAATCATAAAGGGGAAACACTGAGCCACCTGATTGCATTAAAATGAAGGACTTCTGTTCATTAGAAGATACAGATAAGAGAATAAAAAGAAAGCCACAGACTGAGAGAAGATCACGGCAACATATATATAAACAACTAACTAAGGAATTTCTACAAATTAACTCAACAAAAAGGTGGACACGGGACTTGGATATCACACAAGAAGACATCCAAGTGGTCAATGAACCTATTATGAAAGCGCAGCTTCGGTAACCAGGGAAACGCTCACGCAGGCGGGCATTCTTCAAAGCCTCACACGCAGGCAGGCCAACTCCACGAGCTAGAGTGAGGACGCCAAGGCCAGGTCACTGGCCATCACCTGGAGCCCCATCCCCTTCTCTCGGGAACCCGTCTGGGCAAAGCACCACCTACGCCCCGGCCGCCAGGTGGCAGCCTCAGCGCGGGGAACGCGGGGAGACTCCTCCCAGGCGGCCCAGGCGCCGTCCGCAACCTGGTCAACAGGCCAGGTGTCCCTCGGCACGAGTGGGCGCCGGCCACCATCCACAGGAAGCTCGTGGCCATGAGACACGGCAGCGCCTTTAACAAAATTTGCCCTGATCCCTGGGCTGAGGCTAGAAGTGTCTGTGCGGCCCCACCTCCTGCAGGTGGTTCTGCGTTTGCGCTGGCGGGGAGGGAGAGGTTAACCGGCTCCTGACAGCTCTCTCATTTCCAAAGAAGTTCCCCAACATGCTCCGAAATCAGTATGAACAGATCTGTCTCCCGTTTGCCCCAGCATTCTGTAAACTGCTGTTTTCATGTTGCCTCTCCGGCCGGCTGCTGTCTCTGTAAGGGTCGTGACACAGTTACCATTCCCCACCTCCCGCCCCAGCTCACCCAGGGCTGAGTCAGCTGACTTTTAAAGTTCCAGGCTCCAAGTTCCACTAGTTTTACAAACGTATGGAATTCAGCCCCTCTGGTTTTTAAAGCCAAATGGTATGGGGATTAGTCTTCCCCGTGAGCTCCCGGGTGTGAGGGGCTGTTTCTCTGCCCTTTCCCTGCACAAATCTGCCTCCCTCCCGCCAGCAGCCTCCCTCTGACTTTCTGACCTTCCTCATCTTTCAGATGCAGCTTCTCCTCTATATTTAGTCGTGGACTTTGTTCTGCCGGTCTTTGGGTTGCTCTCTGGGCTTACTGACTTAGATGTGGATGATATCCAGTTGCAAACATGGGATGGTGTGAACTCAGGTCCTCCTACTCTGTCACCTTCCTACGTTCCTCTCTTTTCAGAATCAATTTTTAAAAGCTATGGCCCTAAGATAATTGGAACAGAGCAGATGATCTGAAGTGCTTTAAAAACATTTTTATCAGTATGCAGAACATGTCACTGTTAAGGTAGAATAAATAAATTAGTTTAACAATGAAAATAACTATTGTGTTGAAATTCCATTATTATACCTAGAGAATACACTTTTTTAAATTAGCAGCAAAAATGACAACTACGAAAGCGTCTAGCCAAGCCCAGACCAAACCCTAAGCTGGTAAGACTCTCTCCCATAATCCACGTCATGGAAACAAGTGCTACTTTGACCACAACAAACTCCAGATAGTATTAATACAGTTCATCAGATCACTGAAAAACAGTGCTATAACTCCTGGAGAAATCTGGGAAACTGCATTTATTCTATAAATATTTATTGTTCCATGCTCTACGTGAAGTATGCTGTGATACCACAGAAAATAAGATGGATGTATCTTACTACACAGAGCTTATCACAAAAAGTAAACATAAAACTCAGAAGTATACCGAAAAAAACATAATATTGGATCTGATGATACAGACCTTTCTAGAGGAAGCAATAATTTTTGCTGGGGAAGTGGAAGAAATTGAGACAAAGACAAACGTTCTTTGGTGAATGTTTGTCAGAATCCACAGCAATGAATTTGTCACATTTTGTTCCTATCAACTTGTGTTCATTTTAGTAAGGATACGGTTGGCTATGCTGAGGTAACCATTGGCTTCAAAATCTCAGGGATTAACGCAACAAAGTTAATTTCTCAATCATGCCAGATGTACATATGTGGAGCTGTGCTGAAGGACCTAAGTTGACAGAGGCTTTATCATCTTGAACTGAGAACCCAACACCTCTGAGGTCACCACAGCAGGGAAGAGCGGAATAGAGGAGGTACATGGGCTTTTAACTTAGACCAGAAGGGACACGACGCTTCTGCTCACAACCCGAACCTGAGTGTGGCAGACACTGGGAAATGTAAGGGAACACATGGTGGGCCCTACTGTCCCTGCCACAGATTCTTTCATTACAAGCAACATAAATCAACAAGCTTACTTATTCAGGGAAAAAAATATATATGTTGGAAAGATATGGGGGGAGAACACAGTACCAAAGGAAGATGGAAGGGCCATCTTTGCACAGATAGGACTCAAGGAGCCTCAGGGGTTCTTGATAACAAGAAGCCTTTGAGTATCTCTTCTGGGAACCACTACTAGAATGGCCCTAGTCTTTTTTCAATTCTCTTCGATTCTTGTATAAGCGTCAAAATCCCAGGGACTAAGTGGGAAAAGAAACGGTCACTTGGAAGTAGCCTCCAGTTATCCCTTCAATTTAATATAGTGCAAAGTCAGCACATCTGGGTTGACTGCCCAAACCAAGATCACATCCGTGGGATGAAGGAATTTCCCCAACGGTAAATCATAGCCCTGTTATGAATGGTGAATAGACATAGGGCGAGCACTCTGTTGATATTCTCACTTTCGTCTTTATCCTGGTGTTTCCACTTACTTCTCCCACCCTAGCTAAGTCCAGAACCTCAGGGACCCTGCTATGAGGACTGATCACCTTGTTTAAAGCGAGAAAGCTGAACTGGAGAAGGTCGTCTCTGAGAATTATTTTAGCTTAGGTGGAACTGGTGAGATTTAAATAGGTCAGGTGAAGAAGCCCACTTCATGTCCAGGACATTAGTGGGTCATGTATTTCTCTCACTAGCCAGATGGCCAGAGGAGGCCCCAGGAAATTTGAATGCTAATTCTCAGAAGAAAGTCTCTGGGAAACAATGGTGACAGGGCTACACCCTCAGAGTCAAAAGACCAGGTACAAATCCTGGATCTTCAATATACAAGCTGTGTGACATATGGCAATTTATGTCTGAGCCCTAGTTTTATCATCTATAAAGCAAATATAACAATGCCCAATTTATGGAACTATTGGGATTATTCAATGACAATATATATAAACAGTAAGTGTGAGGCCCGGTAGGTATTCTAAATGGGGTAGCTGTTATTATTATTAATTAGTCATTTTATTAGTTTTATTTTCTCTCTTCTTTCCTGAGCTTGCATTCTTTGTTCACCTCAACCCATGAAAAGGAAATTTTGGCTTTTGAGAGTTATTCCCACAGAGTCCTTTGCGCCTTTGTTCCTGGGGATTTAATTTTTTTTGTTGTTTATTTATGTTTGAGAGACAGAGAGACAGAGGACAGAATGTGAGCAGGGGAGAGGCAGAGAGAGAGGGAAACAAAGAATCCGAAGCAGACTCCAGGCTCTGAGCTGTTGACACAGAGCTTAACACAGGGCTTGAACTCATGAACTACGAGTTAACCAACTGAGCCACCCAGGAGCCCTGTTCCTGGGGTTTTAGATGAAAATGTTTAGCATGGATATTTTCACTGTGTACAAAACAGTGGCTACTGGATCTCCTCTAGTGAGCTGTCCCATAGACCAGGGAGCTGACAGCAAGGTGGGAGCCACTGGTGTTTCTCTTATGAAAAAAAAAAAAAAAAGATTCTGAAGATAGCTGAGACAATACAGATAAAGAAAAAGATGTCAAGATATAAGAGGGCTGGTAGAATGGCTAAAATTAAAAGACTGACAATGTCAGGTGTTAATGAGGATGTGGAGCACCTGGAACTCTCAAACATTACCAATGGGAGCATAAACTGATAGAACCATTTTGGAAAACTATTAGGCAGGGTCTAAGAAAGTGAAACATACATCTACCTTTTGACCCAGCAGTTCTCCTCCTAGGTATACATCAAGGAGAAATAAAAACATATCCACAAGTAGCCTTGTATAAAATGTGCACAGCAGTGAAAGAAAGAAAGAAAAAGGGAAAGAAAGAAAGAAAGAAAGAACGAAAGAAAGAAAGAAAGAAAAGGAAAGGAAAAAATATTGTGCATAGCAGCTTTATTTACAGTTGCTGAAAACTGGACATGACCTAAATATTAATCAACAGAAGAATGAGTAAGAAAAATTTATCACTATAAATCCATATAACTGAACACGACTCAGCAATAAAAAAGCACAAGTTGGGGCGCCTGAGTGGCTCAGTCGGTTGAGTGTCCGACTTCAGCTCAGGTCATGATCTCACAGTCTGTGAGTTCGAGCCCCACGTCGGGCTCTGTGCTGATGGCTCAGAGCCTGGAGCCTGCTTCCGATTCTGTGTCTCCCTCTCTCTCTGCCCCTTCCCTGCTCATGCTCTGTCTTTCTCTGTCTCCAAAATAAATAAAAACATTAAAAAAAAAAAAAGCACAAGCTACTGACACATGCATCATTGTAGATGAATTTGAAAACATCATGCTGGGCAGAAGGAACCAAACCACAAAGAGTACATACTATGTACATACTGTATGATTCCATTTATATGAAACTCATGAACAGGTAAATCTAACATATGGTGATAGAAATCAGATCAGTAGTTGCCTCAAGGTGGGGGATTACTAGAAAAAAGTATGAGGCCCTTTCTAGGATAATGAAAATATGCAGTATCTTGAATATGATAATATGTAACATGTTAATACATTTTGTCAAAATTTACTGAACGTACTGACCTATGCAGTTTACTGTATATAAATTATATCTCAATAAAGTAAACCTAAAACAATTACTCCACCAAGAGCAAGGGAACAGAGTCATCAAATGCATATCAGAGAACAAATGCTTTCATCGTGGTCCCAGATCACAAAACAGTCAGGGATGATGTACAGCAGAAAGAAAGAGTATGAGGAAGGTGTAGGTCATGGCAACAGGGCTGGTCATGAGCAGGCAGTCTCCATGAAGGTGTAGCACTGGAGGGCAGGGGTGACCATCGTACAGTGGAGAGGGTGGCAGATGGCCACGTAGCGGTCATAGGCCATTGTGACCAGGAGAAAGATGTCCATGTCCCCGAAAGTCAAGAAGAAGTAGAGCTGAACCAAGCATCCCGCATAGGAAATGGACCTGCTCTGGGTCTGGATATTCACCAGGGCCTTGGGCACGGTGGTGGAGGTGAAAAGGATGTCAGCACAGGACAGGCTGGCGAGGAAGAAGTACATGGGTGTGTGAAGACGTGCGTCAGTGCCAATGGCCAGAATGAAGGTTCCCGGTCACGGTGACCACATACATGCACAGGAACAGCAGGAAGAGGATGCGCTGCTGTTCTGGCCGCTCGGAGAGTCCCCAGAGGAGGAACTCCAAGATGCTGGTCTGGTTCCCTCCTGCCATGAGCCCAGAAGCTAGAGAAAGAGATCTCCGCTGAGACCCACGAAAACTCTAAGCATATTTCCGTATATATTAGCAATATCCCTGCAATTCAGGTTAAAGGAAAATAATTTTTTGAACTCCTTATTTAAATCCCAGTTACTTAATATACAGTGTAATATTAGTTTCAAGTGTACAATTTAGTGATTCAACACTTACATACAACACTTGGTGCTCACCCTCAATACCCATCACCTATTTAACCCATCCCCCAGCCACGCCTATCATTTGATAATCATCAATTTGTTCTCTCTAGTTAAGATTCTGTTTCTTAGTTTGCCTCTCTCCTCCCCCTGCCCCCCGCAATCTGGTTGGTTATTTTGTTTCTCAAATTCTACATATGAGTAAAATCATATGATAATTGTCTTTCTCTGACTGACTTATTTTGCTTAGAATAATACTCCTAGCTCCACCCATGTCATTGCAAATGGCAAGGTTTCAATTTTCTTGATGGCTGGGTAATATTCCATTGTACACATATACCACTTCTTCTTTATCCATTCGATGGCGGATGGACATTCAATGGCTGATGGACAGGCTCTTTCCATAATTTAGCTACTGTAGACAATGCTGCTATAAACATCTGGGTGCATGTATCCCTTTAAGTTAGTATTTTTGTATTCTTTGGGTAAATATCTAGTAGTGGCGAGATCATAGGATAGTTCTATTTTTAACTTTTTGATGAACCTCCATGCTGTTTTCCAGAGCGGCTGCACCAGTTTGTATTCCCACCAACACTGCAAGAGTGTTCCTGTTTCTCCACATCCTCGCCAACACCTATTGTTTCTTGTATTGATTTTAGCCATTCTCACAGGTGTGAGGTAATATCTCAGTGTAGTTTTGATTTGTATTTCCCTGATGGTAGGTGATGATGAACATCTGTTCTGTATGTTGGCTGTTGGCTATCTGTATGTCTTCTTTGGAGCGATGTCTGTTCATGTGTTCTTCCATTTTCTATTTATTTATTTATTTTTATTTTTTATTTTTTTCTTGAGACAGAGAGAGAGAGAAAGAGACAGAGAGAACTTGAGTAGGGGAAGGGCAGAGGGAGAGAGACAGGGAGAGAGAGAGAGAGAGAGAGAGAGAGAATCTTAAGCAGGCTCCATGCCCGGCACAGAACCTGACATGGGGCTCAAACTCACGACCATGAGATCATGATCTGAGCTGAAATCAAAACTCAAACACTCAACTTACTGAGCTACCCAGGTCTTCTGCCATTTTTAAATTGGATTATGTGTTTTTGGGGTTGAGTTATACAAGTTCTTGATATATTTTGGATACTAACCCTTTATCAGATATATCATTTGCAAATGTCTTCTCCCATTCTGTAGGTTCATTTTAGTTTTGTTGATTGTTTCCTTTTCTGTGCAGAAGCTTTTTATTTTGATGAAGTCCAACAAATTGGACAACTTCAAGAAATGGATACATTCCTAGAAACAAATAAAATATCAAAACTGTAACAGAAAGAAATAGAAAACTTGAACAGACTGATGACCAGCAAAGAAATTGAATCAGTAACAAAAATACCCCAACAAACAAAAGTCCAGGGCCAGATGGCTTCACAGGTGAATTCTACCAAACATTTAAAGAAGAATTAACAGCTACTCTCCTAAAACTATTCCAAAAAATAGAAGAGGAAGGAAATCTTCTAAATTCATTCTATGAGTCTCACTAAAGTCTCACTTAAAAAAGAGAACTACAAGCCAATATCCTTGATGAATATGGATGCAAAAATTCTCAATGAAATACTAGCAAACCCAATCCAACAGTACATTAAAAGAACCATTCATCACGATCAAGTGGGATTTATTCCTAGGTTTCAAAGGTGGTTCAATATTCACAAATCAATCAACATGATACACCACATTAATAAGAGAGCCGTATTATCATTTCAGTAGATACAAAAAAGGCATTTGACAAGGCACAACATCCATTCATTACAAAAACCTCCAATGAAGTAAGTTTAATAAAGGCCATATACAAAAAACCCACAGCAAATATCATCCTAAATGGGGGAAAACAGAGCTTTTTCCCTAAGGTCAGGAACAATACAGGAAGATCCACTCTCACCATTGCTATTTAACGTAGTACTGGAGGGGCCTGCGTGGCTCAGTGAGTTAAGCCTCTGAATTTGGATCAGGTCATGATCTCACAGTTTGTGAGTTTCAGCCCCGCATTGGGCTCTGTGCTGACAGCTCAGAGCCTGGAGTCTACTGCCAGTTCTGTGTCTCCCTCTCCTTCCCCTTCCCTGCTCATGCTCTGCCTCTGCCTCTGCCTCTGTCTCCCCCCCCCCCTCTCTCTCTCTCTCTCTCAAAAATAAACATAAAAAAGTTAACATAGTACTGAAGTCCTAGCCACAGCAACCAGACAACAAAAAGAAATAAAAGGCACCCAATTGGCAAGGAAGAAGTCAAACTTTCACTATTTCCAGATAACTTGATACTCCATATAGAAAACCCAAAAGATTTTCCCAAAAAATTGCTAGAACTGATACAAAAATTCAGTAAAGTCACAGGATACAAAATCAATGTACAGAAATCTGTTGCATTTCTATACACAAATAATGAAGCAGCAGAAAAAGAAATTAAGAAGTCAATCCCATTTACAATTGCACCAAATACCATAAGATCCCTAGGAATAAACCTAACCAAAGAGGTGAAAGACCTGTACTCTGAAAACTATGAAACACTGATGCAAGAAGCTGAAGAAGACACAAAGAAATAGAAAGACATTCCATGCTCACGGAGTAGAAGAACAAATATTGTTAAAACGCACATACTACCAAAAGAAATCTACACATTTAATGCAATCCCTAACAATATACCAACAGCATTTTTCACAGAGCTAGAACAATCCCAAACTTCGTATGGAACCACAAAAGACCTCGAATAGCCAAAGCGACCTTGAAAAAGGAAAGCAAAGCTGGAGGCATCTCAATTCCTGACTTCAAGTCATATTACAAAGCTGTAGTAATCAAAACAGTATGGTACGGGAACAAGAATAGACACACATTTCAAAGGGAGAAGGACAGAAAACCAAGAAATGAACCCATTTCGACTATACTTCAAAAACGCAGGAAAGAATATCCAATGGGAAAAAAGCAGTCTCCTCAACAAATGGTGTCAGGAAAACTTGACAGCCACATGCAGAAGAACGAAACTGGACCCCTTTCTTACACCATACACAAAAATAAATTCAAAATGGATTAAAGACCTAAATGTGAGGCATGAAACAATTAAAATCCTCGAAGAGAACACAGGCGGTAACGTCTTTGACCTCAACCATAGCAACTTCTTACCGGTTATGCCTCCTCTGATAAGGTCAACAAATGAGTTTATTTACTGAGCATCATCTCTCTGCAATGCTCTGTGTTGACACTGCCAGGAATGTAGACACAGCCTTGTACCAGAAACTTCTCCCTTCTTTCTAACCTGAACGTCTTCTGCTATAGTTTCTTCTCTTTCCCTGATTCACTGAGTAGGAAACACTTGGATGCTTTGGCCAAACTGTTGCAGAGAAGAAGAATGGCAATAAAACAAAAATTGACATACCTGGGGAAAATCGACTGGCCAAGAGTACTTCAGAAGGCACATTTGGTTCAGTTCTCAACCCTGTAGCCTCAGAAACCTGTGTCAAGGGCAGATCCCACTAACCAAGCTTCAGGTAGGGACAGATAGAAACCAGAAGAACCCCATTCCCCACGCCTGATAAATAGAACTTAAAGGTAGAAGAGAGATTCTGCTGGCACTAAATCGATTCTCTGCCTCTAGACAAGCTATATCAGAGTGTTGCTTGATGAGCACAGTCAGATTGTACTGTTTCATTGGAGCCCTCTGCTTACTATAAGGAGAACTTGGTGAAGGAAAGGGTCGTGCCAAGCCTGCAAGTTATTATTCTCTCTTCCAGTCAATGCTTCCAAAGACACTGCTAGCACTGCTCTTGGAAGACCCAGTTTTCCCCTGGATTTGCCTGGTCGACCTACTCCTTTCTGTTCTGTTTCTCCAAACAGGGTTTACCACAACCAATCAGCTTTCACTTACTAACTTAAAGCCACGTACAATCCTACCTCCCTAAGATTCCCCCCAGGTCACCTTAATTTGGTTGGAAGTTTTCCAAAATTCTTCAAAGACAGTTTTACAACTAATCTCTTGATATACTTAAGCATGTGGCTGATTACATAATTTGTGTGCGGATTTTACTTATTTAACTCTCAAAGGGCAAACTTACTTCAAAGTTCACGGAGAGATCCATCAGCTCAGCCTGTGTCTAATATATTGATGATATCCCTCTACTTTTTCTTCTTCAAAAAGAAATAAATTCTCATGGTGATAATAATGTAAGCTCTCTGGGAGAAGAGATTTTGGTCTTTTTCCTGCTGTATCTCCAACACCCATACCCTTGTTCCTAGCACAAGGTAGCTCAATAAATATTTGTTGGTTGAATAAATGAATGAATGAATGAATGAATACATGATCTATCCCGTCAGATTGGCTTGGTTTCCCAGACGATTGCCAGAGACAGAATTTAGCCCAACTTCTTTGTCTCGGGGTGTCTTTAATCACGTAGTGAACTTTCTCATTGTACTTACCTACTTAAGTCATCTACATTGAGATCTAGTTCTTCACGTCTGTCACATCTTGTCAGCTCCTTTGGGTTACAATTTCACTGTGTTACATATGTTCTTTCTGAAGCAGCATGTTTTCTCCCCATTTTACGCCTGTGGTGTTGGTGATTTCAAACATGCACTTTTTCTTCCAGTGCTAAATAAAATGGCATGCGGGGGAGCCCCTGTCCTGTGCCTGCTTATGAGGACCTGACATTGTTCGGAAACATGACATCCATTTTATGCCAGTTCACATATTTCCATCTCTTTACAATTTTAAGTTTCTAAGTGGTATGAGTTCTTAAAACATACCTTTATTTCCTTGTTTCCATGAGGAAGACCCTCATGATTTCTGACCAATTGATAGTATTTCTTTGATCTGTTCTCCAAGAAACTTTGATTTCTATATTCCGCGTTTTCTACCCCTAATAGTATGCTTTGTGCTATGACTTTCAGAGATACTAATACAGGTTCCTTACTCTATGATTACAGGGGACTCTTTATTTAAGTAGCAGTTCAGGAAGCAGGTATACATAGTCTAAAATGTTGGACTTATTTGGAATCTTCTGGGCTAGAAGATATAAAGATTGCCTTAAGAAGAGAGTGTGGGGCACCTGGGTGGCTCAGTTAAGTGTCTGACTTTGGCTCAGGTCACGATCTTGCGGTTTGTGAGTTCGGGCCCCACGTCAGGCTCTGTGCTGACAGCTCAGAGACTGAAGCCTGCTTCAGATTTTGTGTCCTCCTCTCTCTCTACCCCTCCCCTGCTCGTGCTCTATCTCTATCTCCCAACAGTAAATAAGTGTTAAAAATTTTTAAGAAGACAGTGCAATATTCACACAAAATATTTGGCCCACGTTTACAAATTCTAGCATTCTCATGGCCAGAGCCATAATGCATACTACAGTATCTTAAGAAACTCTTTATGTGTATTCATAACAAACTAAATGTGTTCTTAATTTAACAATATTAAAATACCAAGCCAACACTCCTAATTTTATTTTTAACATAAAATAAGATAAAGTATATTCTAACATAAGAACTTACTCAGTATAAATTCTCGCCCTATAACATTTCCAGCTGTACATAAACTCTTCAGAACAGGAAGGTACTTCAAAGAATCCACAGTGGAAATTCAACAAGCAGAGTCCAAGACTCCTGGAGATGCTGACTTTCACATATTTCTAAAATGGCAATCAAGTGTCCAGTTGTGTGGAAAGTTGACCTGGCATCTGAGGTCCCTCCTCTAGACTCAGGATTTACACTCTTTCGAAATACAATTAAATTGATGGAGGGAGGTGGGTGGGAGACAGGCTAGACAGGTGAAGGGTATTAAGGAGGGCACGTATTGGGATGAGCACTGGGTGTTGTATGTGTGATGAATCATTGAATTCCACTTCTGAAACCAATGTTGTACTGTATGTTAGCTAACTAGCATTTAATTAAAAAAAACCACAATAAGTCAAAATAGGCCTTTAATCCTTCATAAAGATAATTTATAATTTTAGCATCTTTATATTCCCCTAAATAAGAATTAACACAAAGTAATGTGATAATTCTCTTTTAAAAATAATAACAATGCTAATAATTGCACAGTATAACTTCTCACTCTACTTTAGAAAAAATATGAGTATCACAATTATGCAAATTTTTAGACTTCACTTTGGTGAAGTATAAAACTTGAAGTATAAAAACTTGGTATTTTACATATATCTACATATTCAATTTACATATATTTAATTTACATATTAATTTACATATATTTAAATATAAAATAAATATTATATTATTAAGCCACAATACATAATATAAGTATTACATGAATGTTTAAACACAAAATTACATTATTAAATCATAATAACGTGAATATTATAATACATTTTCAAATGTAACATATACGCCTTTTTGCGTTCACTTGGCACAGTGTATCTTTGGAAATTCCTCCACAAGTCAGTTCAAACCGATGTGAAACCTGATGATATTTATCCTATATTTATTCATTTGTCAGAGAATTATAACTATGCTAATATAAAAAGAAAACTTGTTTTCAGTGGTTTACACTGAAGAAAAAGTACAAACTTCAAATGCCTCATTTTACAGCTTAGTGCTTGTCAGGTGCAAGGGCCAAGTCAGAACAAAACCCTGACGTGGAGTTGCCTATATTGGGCTGGAACAAGGCAGGTGGTAAACGTAGGTGAGCACAGCTATACCTCATGTGATTGTAGAGAAATGCACTCAACAGTCAAAGGAAGTGAACAGGTTCTATCTTCCCCAGAGACAAAAATGAAGAATAAAAAAGTTAACACTAAAAATCATAATAGTATTTCACTATTATGAAATAGAGAAAGCACATTCACCACTGCTGGTGGCTGTGTAGTTAGTAAAAAGGCTTGCTTGATGAATTCCTTCCCTACATTTATCAGGAGTTAGAGAAATGTTCACCTCTTTGACCCTGGATTTTCTCTGTGGGGTCTTAGGAAAGCAGCAAGGAGGAAAAAAGGCCTGAGTTGACATACCTTCCTTAATAATTTGTTCAAAGTTAGGACGATAATTAAATAACTTGTGGCATGTTCATTTTATGGGATGTGTAGTTATTAACATGAATATCATGTGGTTTATTTTTTTAACTTAAGGTCTGTGGTTGAAAAGGAAAAAATGCTCAGCCTTGTGTATGTGTTGGAGGGATAAATACAACGAAAATACTTGCTTCACTAGAAGATAAAATCCTTTGCCAATATCTCTACATATTTCCTTTATACTTATATTCTCTTTGTACTAAAAAAACACATTAAAAAAACTTTATTTGTATTTATGTGTGTGGATGGATAGATGGTGGATGATGGATGGATGGATGGATGGATGGATGGATATGGGTTTGTATGAGCTGAGACAACAGCATGGAACCTGACTGTCAAAACTGACTACCTCATAGCGGTGGGATATGGGAAGAGGTCGGGAGAGATTAGTTTTTTCTTTATACATCTCTATATTTTTTAATTTTTTATAACAGGTAAATGTTACCCTTAGAGTAGGGGAAAAATCAAATAAAGAAAATTTAAAGGTGAGGAGGAGAATAAACAAGAACATTTTTTATTTTTAAGAAAAAACAAATTTGAAAAGAAAAGTGGTACTTAATAGCACTGAACCATACACGTAAACACAGTTAAGATGCGGTAAACATAGGAGTGCATATATCCTTTTGAACCAGTGTTTTGATTTTCTTTGGGGCAAATACCCAGGAGTGGGATTACTAGATATATGATAGTTCCATTTTTAACCTTTTGAGGAACCTCCATACTATTTTCCACAGTAGCTGCACCACGTTGCATTCTCATCAACAGGGCTCAAGCGTTCCTTTTTCTCCACATCTTCACTGACACTTAATTGTTTCTTATGCTTTTCCTATTAGCCATTCTGACTGTGTAAAGTTGATATCTCACTGTGATTTTAATTTGCATTTCTCTGATGATTGGTGATCTTGAGCATCTTTGCATGTGTATGTTGCCTATCTGTATGTCCTCTTTGGAAAAATGTTCATTCGGGTTCCCTGCCCATTTTTTAAGTGGATTATTTGTTTTGGGTTATTGTGGGTTTTGGTTGTATTTTGTTTGTTTTTATTTTTGGTGCTGAGCTCTATAAGTTCTTTATATATTTTGGATGAACCCCTATATTAGACATATTATTTGCAAACACCTTCTCCCATTCACTAGGTTGTCTCTTGTTTTGTTGATAATTTCCTTTGCTGTGAACCCCTCTGTTTACTGCAACATTATTTACAACAGGAAACAACCCAAGTATAGGAATGGAAAAGTAAGATGCGTTATATATGTACAATAGAATGGAAAAGTAAGATGCGTTATATATGTACAATAGAATATTACTAGCCATAAAAAAGAACAAAATCTTGCCATTTGCAACAACATGGATGGACCTAGAGGGGATAAAACTAAGTGAAATAAGTCAGAGAAAGACAAATACCATATGGTTTCCTTCAGATGTAGAATTTTTTGTTTCTGAGAGAGAGAAAGAAGCAGAGGAAGAGGGAGAGAGAGAATACCAAGCAGGCTCCACACCCAGCACAGAGCCTGATGTGGGGCTCAATCTCATGACTGTGACCTGAGCTGAAATCAATAGTTGGACACTCAACCAATGGAGCCACCCAGGCACCCCTCATATGTGGAACTTAAGAAACAAAATAAATGAACAAAGAAAAAAGAGATAAGCAAAAAAAAACCAGACTATTAAATACAGAGGACAAACTGGTGGTTGCCAGAGGGGAGGTGAGTGGAGGGATGGGTGAAAAGGAGAAAATAAGATTGAGTACACTTATCTTGACGAGTACTCTGAGAAATGTAGAAAATTATTGAATCGTTACATTGTACACCTGAAACTAATACTGTGTTAATTATACTTGGATTCTTAAAAGTAATTAAAAATGATTAAGATGGGGAAGCCTGGGTGGCTCAGTTGGTTAAGTGTCCAACTCTTGTTTTTGGCTCAGGTCATAGTCTCACAGTTTTGTGAGTTTTGAGCCCCGAGTCAGGCTCTGTGCTGACAATGTGGAACCTGCTTGGAATTCTCTGTCTCCCTCTCTCTCTGCTCTTCCCCTGCTCAGGCTCTCTCTCTCTCTCTCTCTCTCTCTCTAAGTAAATAAATAAACCTTTAAAAAATGGTTAACATAATAAATTTTATATGTATTTTACCACAATAAAAACTTTTTGGAAAAAAGAAAAGAAAATCATGCCATAGGAATTTAGAGCCAGCAAGTCTCTGAAGAATCCCTTTGATTTAGTTGTTGCCATTTTTCCTTGGCAGCCATGTTTCCATTGTGCAGTATGGAATGTTAAACAATTGTTAAACAATAGGAGCACAGTGAATAGAACAACATATTATCACATGCTGTAACAACATGCTATTCTTAGGACATTAGTCATTATCCCAGGATCTATTTGAAACAGCTACTAGGAACATGAAGACAGTACCTTTTTTAGTGAGCAACAGTCATTTCATGTGTATCAGCAAAATGGAAAAATTCAAGGTGCCTTCCTTAAAAGAAAATCCAGGTCAGGAGGGTGCAAGAACAAACCCTAAGACACTTAGCATATAGTAAGAATGGCCAAGGGGTAATAACTGTCACAGCCAACATGTAGCCTGTGGTTGCTGTGTGCTGGGCACTGTTCCAAGGGCTTTATGTTCCTTGTAGCATCCCTATAAAATAGGTTCTATTATTATCATTATTATTATTATTACTATTATTATTATTTGAGAGAGAGAGGGAGGGTGGGAGGGAGGGAGGGAGCGCGAGTCGAGGAGGCGCAGAGGAAGAGGGAGAGAGAGAATCCCAAGCAGGCTCTACACCAGCGCTGGGCCTGACATGGGGCTCGATCTCACAACCATGAGATCATGACCTAAGCCAAAATCAAAAGTCAAAGGCTTAACCAACTGAGCCACTCAGGCACCCTCAGGTAGTTTCTATTATTTTCTCATTTTAAAGGTGAGATACTGAAGTACAGAAAATTTGACTAACTTCCTCAAGGTCTCACAGCAAGAAGGGCAGGATCATGCCGGAGACCCTGGGACATGGATGCATGGACCTTCTCCCCTATTGGAAACTTGTACAGGTAGCCTTTCCCTTCCATTGTATTTCCCGGGGCCCCTCTGCATGTACCATGCTCCCTAGATCCCTGGGTTTTCCCACACTGCCCTCCCACACACCCATATCCTCCCATTCTTCTGCTCCATTTAAATCCCACTTTCTCCCAGGTATACTCTCTGAACACCCAAGCCATTGGCACAACTTCTACTCTGAGCCCCACGGGCACACACTGCCCAGCATTGTACTGCCTGTGCCCAAGCCTCCCTCCCCAGACCTGAATGTTAACTATCCAGGGCCTATCCATATGTTCCATTCTCTAACATGAAGGGATCCTCAGACTCTGTCAGTTCACCCTTCTCCATTTACTGATGGGGAAACTGAGGCCCAGAGTGGGGAAGACACTTGCCCAGACTCCCACAGCTGGTCAGGACTTGAACGCCTCACTCATTCCAAGACTTCTCTGACACTCCTCAGAGCGCAACGGGGCCAGCACCCCATGGACGCTGAACAATGTTTTCAAACTGAGTGAATAGTCGAGTTGGAGAGGTTATCCCCCGGGATGTGGCTACCAGTTAGTTCCACACATTTAATGCGTCAGAAGAAATTAATCAGCCTGGGAATTAGGTCGCCCCGCAGATGCAGGAAGGCTGCTGTGTCGGGCCAATGAGGACAGGACAGTCAAAAGGCTTTGGAACAAGGAGCAGAAGTCCTCTTGCCCTGGCTCCAGCTGGGCAGGGCTGAGCTCCTGGCATCTCGGACCGGGGCTGTGGGGTGACAGAGGGCTGCACTCCTGAAGTCCATCAAGCACAGCTCCACAGACATCTCCCGAGCCTGCTGTCCTGGGGTGAATCTGCCGGCAGCTCCAGCCCCTCCTCCTTCCCTCCACTTCTAGGTCAGGTGGGAACTCTGGGGCGAGGTGGGCTCAGAGTAGGGCTCCGGGAGCCCAGGCTGGGAGACTGGGCATCTAAGTCCCCAGCTCCACCTTACTGCTTTCCTCACAGGGAGGTCAGAGAAAGGGCTCTTCCCTAACAGAGGAATCACAGTGAGGTCACAGCTTTGAGGGGTGACAGTTGCGGCACAGCGTGAGTACAGCCAGATAAAATAGACCAGGGTCCCTTGCTCTGTGATTGTCAACAAGCCCCGTCCTTCTCAGGCCATTAGCACTTTCTTAGAAGGAGGCAGAGGAGTGATAGCATCCTCTGAGCACGGGTGGTCACCACAGAGGGGTGTCTCTCCCAATTCTGGATTCCCAGACTCCTTTGTTCCCCCTCTCCTATTCAGTCTCTCTAGAAGGGTAGGAGAGAAGTCATGCTGGCTGAGGGCTCCTCGTGGGGCCGGGGGGTGCAAAGCCCATCCTTTATGAAGTTTCCTGGCTAATTAATTAGTGAGTGACCCTCTGTGCTCCCAGCCAACATGCCACCCCTCTCACCTTTGGCTGTTGAGGTCAATCTTCTTCCCCAGGTGTGCCTGCCTTAACTCCCCCTGCTGGTAGCAGATCAGCCTCTGGGTGTGTGGTGTGGAGGGCAGAGCCCATCTGTACTCACAGGTGAGTGGTCAGGCAGGAGACTTGCTGGCACAGAGCAGAATAAACAATGGCAGAAAGGCAAGGGCTAAATCAGGGGGAGAAAGAGAGAAGGGGAGGGAGAGAGATAAACGAGAAGTACCTGCCAATGCGTGACAGAAGGATGAGGAAGTGCACAAAACCATACGTAGTTCAGACTCCTGGATTCAGTTCCCGGCTCTATCCCCAAATTGCTGAATGACTTTAGACCGTGTTCTCTGGGCCTTGTTTCCCATTTGTGTCATGGCTGTTGGGTTAAGTGATATGTTAAAATCGTTGCCAATTGCTGATGCCAAGATAAGAAGATGAACTCTTTGATCGTGTCTTGTTCATAAAGCTCTGAATGCCCTCCCTGCCTGGTGCTCAACTACCTGCCCGGCATAGAGTAGATACAACAGGCAAGATTGCTATATAAATTATTAAAGAGAAATGAATGAGAAGTTGGCAGAGGAAAGGAGAGGATAGAAGGAAGCCCTTGGAATAGAAAAGCCTCATCTTTGGCTCAAACTGGTTGAAGAGAAGGCTATTCAGGAGAAGAATCTGAGCTGACCAGCAAGGGACCAAAGTCAAGGAGTTGGGTAGACATTCCCAGGACTGGGAGTGCTGGGGGGCCAGCGACGGTTTCCCCTTTTTCCCACTGCCCGTGTCCCCGTCTGATAAGGCAAATGGAGACTTTCAGCAAGAGTGAGAGGAAGGAGGAAGTTGTTGGCATTTGTGTGTTGACTCCTGTGTGGCTGGAAGAATCCATGGAGGTCTCTACGTCTCTCGCATTTTTGAGTGTAGGGGTCTGGGTCTGGGTCTTTGTGTGTATATGGCAGGTATGTCTTTGGATGGATCTGTGTATGCGTCTACACCTCTGTGTAAATGACTGTTAGTGGGTGTCCATGTGTGCCCATGTGTGTCTATTGCTGTCCTGGTGGGTGTGAGTGTGACTCTGGCATGTCCGTGTGACTCAATTTATCAGGATATGTCTGCATCTTTGCGCAGGCTCGTATCCCTGTGTACTTCTATGTCTTGGGGCATCTGAGTGTTTGCTGCAAAGGTGACCTTTTCCGTAAGCTGCCTGGGGGACGGGGTTTCTGGTTCTAGATCCTAAGATTCTCTGCCTCATTTTGTGACCTTAAATAAGTCACTCCTATCCATTTCAAAGAGACACCTGCCATGCCTGGGCCTTAGGAAGGGGTTCGGAGTCAAAACCTGCAGCTCAGCATCCGGGGAAACCAGTCCTGTGCCTGGATTTCCGGGGGAGCCAACATAAATTCAGTCAGTTTACCTCCCATCACCAAAAGTGTTTCGAGGCTGGGGGAGATGGGGAGGAAATTGACATTTTTAAAGTACCTACTATTTGCTAAGTGAATATATATGCCTCAAAGAGGTTAAGTAACATCTCTGAGGTTTCTCTTGTAATTTCCATTGTACATGCTATTCCCTCTTTCTAGAACTCCTTTCTACTCTTGTCTGTCCAGTGAATGTCTTGTCCTTCAAGCTGGCCCTGTTCAAATGCCGCCTCCTCTGTGGAGCCTTCCCTGACTGCCAGGAGAGTTAAGACAAAGCCCTGTGTGATGGGGCGCCTGGGTGGCTCAGTCAGTTAAGTGTCCGACTTTGTCTCAGGTCATGATCTCATGGCTTGTCAGTTTGAGCCCCACGTCGGGCTCTGTGCTGACAGCTCAGAGATTGGAGCCTGCTTCCGATTCTGTGTTCCTCCCTCTGTTCCTCCCCACCCTCACATTCTGTGTGTCTCTCTCTTTAAAAGATTAAAAAAAAAAAAAAAGACAAAGTTCTGTGCCAGGTCTGAGGCCAGATAGGAACAGATGAGTAAATATTTGCCCTCAGAAAGTCCATCATCTTGTGGAGAAGATGAGCATTACAGCAGAAGTCACAACACCAGCAAATAAGGGCTAAGTTCCAAAGGAGGGTTACAAGACAGAGAGGAGAGAGGCATTCAAGCGAGGGCTGGAGGAGTCAGGAAAGAAGGTGGGGCTTCCTGGAGGGGGTAGAGCCAGAGTTGGGTATTGGGAAAGGGTAGGAAGAGCATTTCAGGTAAGGAGCAGTGTACAGGAAAAGCCTGTGAGAAACGTGTGAACAAGAGATGGTGAGGAGGCCAGCCTGGCTAGGGTGGGGGGACAGGGAAGCATGTGGAAGCGGTTGGAGCTGAGACCACTGGAGAACCAAGTTGGAAAGTTCTGGCTGCCAGGCTGAGCCATTTGCACTGTACCCGATGGGCAATGGGAGACCAGCAGGGCAGTAAACTGAGTAGAGAGAGCATGGCTCAAGAATCTCCAGGCCCCTTTTAGTCCTGGCTTGCTCTCTCTTTAAGGCTGCTGTCCTAGCCCACAGGAAACATGCTGAAGTCTCTGGGTGAAGATGGATGAGAATGCATCTGTCCTCAAGATCGGGGACCTCCGGCCAGGAGGGAAACCAGCCCACAGACGGTGCAGACAGTGTTGAGGCCTGGCATGCTGCCCTTCAGGTGAGAGAACCCAACATTCCTCTGCTGTCTCCCTGCCTTGGGTTCTATCTTCCACCCCACCCCACTCCACTGTGCCTCACAGGGGTAGGGAGGACAAAGCCATGTGTCAGCTCTTCCCCCCCCCCCCCAAATACCTTTCTCTGCCTTCACATTCTCTCTGCCTGCCTGAAACGCCCTTCCCACTTCCAGGTCTCTATCTGGTGAGCTCCTACTGATTCTTCCAACCCCAGTTCAAACTTCACCTCTTTTTTGGAATCTTCCCCAAATCAGACAAGCACAGGAAATTACTCCTACTACTTTGTTCATACAGTTAGTGTAGTGCTTATTGTTGTGCATGGCTGGAGGTCAAGGACCGTAGCTGACCTGCCTTTATAATCCTAGAGACCAACATAAAGCCTGATCCAAAGCAGGCGCTCAACAGATAGGTGTGAAGTGGACAGTTGAGCTGTTACACTGCTCCCAGAGAACCCCACACAACCCAACCCCAGAAAGACCACTGAGTCCAATTCCAGTTAAAAAACACATTGGCAAAACAGAGGTTGACCGTAATGGAAAAGGACCTGGAAATTAGGTCCTCTAGGAAAGAATCTAAGGCACCAGGTGTGTTTGGATTGGAGAGAAGAACACCTCATAGACTTTTTTTTAACACTGTGTGAAAAGCTGCAGAGAAGGGAGATTAGGTGTTTAACCTTCAGTGGCCCAAACTGCGACCACTTGTAGAAGTTACAGGGAAGCAGGTTTCAGCTGAGATTAAGAAAAACATCTTTAAATAACTACAGGCTTCCAGCAGTGGACTGGATTGCCTCTAGTAGCCTCGGGGAACAGGGAGAAGGCATCAGAAGCTGAGGGAAAGGGAACCAACATCTACTAAGCAACCATTCCCTGCTACATGCTTATATATACATTAGCCATTTAATCATGGCATCAACCACGCAGAGAGGAACCATCAGTATTTCCATTCTATAGATGAGAAGAGTAGAGATGGAACGAATATGGGTCTATGTTTACAAAGCCAATCAGGATTAAAACCCAGGTGGCTCTGACTGCAAAGCCAGTGGCTTTTCCTCTATATCATGCACTGCCCACCTGGAGGTGGGGGGGGGGGGGAAGGTCAGGGGCTCTGCAGGGGAGAATCCTGTACCTCAAAAGAGGACGAATCGGAGAGGTATCAAGGTCCTGGCTGTTCAACACTTCAGCTCTGTTCTGGGGATAGGGGTGGAGTTGGCATAAGCAGATGACTCCCTGCGATAGCCAATGAGTGACAGTGATAGAAAAGCAGAAAAATGAAAAAATAGGCTACATCTGGGACTTCTCCTGAAACGCGACAAGAGCAGACACTGCAGTTTGCACATCATCTCCTCTCTTCCACCTTCCCTTGCCTCTTTTTTCTCTCATTGCTCTTTAAAAAGCTTCATTCAACAAATACCGATTGAGTGAGTTTTGTGTATAGATCACTTGGCAAGACAGGGAATAAGCACAGCTCCTTCTTGCAAGGGGCATCTGAGCTAAGAACTGACTCGGTCCACTCTCTGGGATCTCACCAAAGCCTGGCCCTCTTTCCTGACAAAGCAGGGATAGGCTAGGCTAGGAATAGAACATTTACAGAAACTTTGCATCAGTGGGAAAAAATGTGTTTTAAGGAAGAGATTGAGTGGGTGACAAAATGAGTGCTTTGTTTCAGAGATAATTGAAATCACTTGGTTTACTGAGAAACTTTGAAGCAAAGACAAGACTTGCCCCAGTATCATAGTGGATGTTACCTTCTTCATTCCATGCGCCCTCTGCCAACAATCCCACACAATCTCTTCCCCCTGTCTGGATGCCTCCCCCTCCGACACCATAGCACGTCTGCTGGATAAAACTGTATTCATTCTCTAAGACCCAGTTCAAATCCCATCTCTTCTTTATATTCTTGCCAAACTCCTCCAGTAAAATAATTTACTCCCACGTGGTTCATAAAATTAGTAAAGGAGGAAACACCGCAAGCTGCTCTAGGTCAAACTGTGGGCAAAAGCTAAGCTTCACCCCGTTCCCCACAGGCCCCAGCACAGGAGTCAGCCAACTATGTCTTACGGGCCAAATCTGCCCTTCTGCCTGTTTATAATAAAGTTTTATTGGAACAAAGCCAAGGCCGTTCATTTATATACTATCAATGGCTGTTTTCACACTTCAATGGCAGAGCTGAATACTTGTAAGAGACCCTATGGTCCACAGGCCTAAAATACTCTATGATCCTTGACAGAAAAGTTTAATGATTCCTGAGTTAGCACATAATACGTGGTGAATAAACAAATGGCAAATGCCATAAGGGGTTTTATGAAGAAACTTCAACTGGTGTTCGGATGGCCTGGGTCCCAATTCTGCCTCAACTGCTTGTTTGACTATGCAAATGATGGTAGATAAATAGATGGGTGGCAGGGAGGTGGGTAGATAGGCAAGAGTTTTGGGTGCTGGGTGCTGCGCTAAGTATTTTACACTTATTACCCACTTTATCTTCACAACAACTCCATGGATAGCTATTAGTATTTTCTTCAATGAAAGAAGAAGAAATGGAGGTTTAGAGCGGTCATAGCACCTGAGTGGTAGAGCCAGATCTCAAACTCAGGTCTGTTCTACTCCAAGCTTGAAACTACCCGCTACCTTAGGACACCCTACTGAGATTCAGATACTGAGTTTCTTCATGAAATGAGGATTACTGGGTGGGCAGTGTGGTTTCCAAGCCTTTTTAGCAAGCGTAAATTTAAAAATAGGATACGGAACCCGCACATGCAGAAGCCTACCGAAAGGTGCCAGAACTTAGGCCTGCTCCTCATCTGCCCCCTCAGCGCCCCCGCCTCTCTGGCCGCTCCATGGCCCTGGCCAACCTCACGACGGCCCCAGAATTCCTCCTCCTCGGCCTGGTGGATGGAACAGACATCCACCCGCTGCTCTTCCTGCTCTTCCTCGGCATCTACCTGCTCAATGCCCTGGGCAACCTGGCTATGGTGGTGGTGGTGAGGTCGGATGGGGCCCTCCGCTCCCCCATGTACTATTTCCTGGGTCACCTGAGCCTCGTGGACGTCTGCTTTACCACTGTCACGGTCCCCAGACTGCTGGCCGGCTTGCTCCACCCGCGCCAGGCCGTGTCCTTCCAGGGATGCTTTTCCCAGATGTACTTCTTCGTGGCTCTGGGCATCACCGAGAGCTACCTGCTGGCAGCCATGTCCTACGACCGCGCGGTGGCCATCTGCCGCCCCCTGCACTACTGCGCGGTCATGACGCCCCGGCGCTGCGCGGCGCTGGTGACCACGTCCTGGGCGGTGGCCCACCTGCACTCGCTGCTGCACACGCTGCTCATCTCGGCGCTTTCCTACCCGTGCCCCGCCCCTGTGCGCCACTTCTTCTGTGACATGACGGTGATGCTGAGCTTGGCGACCTCGGACACGGCGACCGCGGAGGCTGCCATCTTCTCTGAGGGCCTGGCCGTGGTGCTCACCCCGCTGCTCCTCGTGTCGCTGTCCTACGCGCGCATCCTCGTCGCGGTGCTGGGAGTACGGGCGGCCGGGGGCCGGCGCCGCGCCTTCGCCACCTGCGGGGCCCACCTGGTGGTGGTGTCGCTTTTCTTCGGCTCTGTCCTCTCCGTCTATTTCCGGCCGTCCTCCGCCTACTCAGCCCTCTATGACCGCCTGGCCAGCGTGGTCTATGCTGTGCTCACACCGACCTTGAACCCTTTCATCTACAGCCTTCGCAACAAGGAGGTCAAGGGCGCCCTGAAAAGGGGGCTCAGATGGAGGGCTGCACCCCAAGAGGTGTGAGGGAACGTCCTGGTTCACTGGCATTTCAATGATAAGAATGATTACAAAAGAACACGCCCCTCTTTTTCTAGCTTCCCAAAGCACTAGCAATATTGGTCCTGTAGCATCTTATTTCTGGTTAAATTAAAAATTAGACCCGAAACAAAGGTGACAGTGTGTTTATTTTACAGGGATGGGTACATAGCAATAAGCTAAATTCATTTCTGCCTTGGCTCAATGTTTGAAATAGAAGCTACTTGTAAATTTTGGAAAAAGGAAAGGGAACAAGCAGGGGACCAAGGAAAGAGCCTTGTAGCTTCTGTAGAGAAAGGGGGAAGAGTGTGATATGGCAGCAGTCTAGTGGGTGGAGAGGAAAGCCGAGAAGCAGTGCAGATGCAAGAGTTTTTAAGGAGGTTTTTTTTTGGCGGGGGGTGGGGGGGGGTGGGGGGAGAGGGCACTGCAGTGTAGACCACATTCTTTTCAGACCCCTTTTCTGGAAACTTCAGGAAAGACCTAGTTTTTATTTTAAGTATTCAAAAAATTATTTTTAAGTTCTATTCCCTAGACAATATGTCCATCGTTTTCATGGCAGGAGTTCAAAAATACAGATGAAGATACAATTCTCCTTGACTATCACTCAATCCAACCTCCACCCCCATCCCAGTTACCAGTTCAATACCTCCCTTGCCTTCCTCTCCCTGCTTTTGACACATAGATCTTCTCACTCTCTACATATTATTCTGTAATGTCCCTTGTCATGCAACAATAGTCTAGGAGATCTTTTCTTATCACAATAGATGGAACTTTTTCACTTTTAACTTCATGGTATAGAACCCTATACTGTGATATTCCAGAGTTTAACCATTCTCTTATTGATGGTTATACTTTCCCAATGTTTCACTATTACAATGATGTAATGATATCCTTGTCATAAAAATAATAAAAGATAACATTTAGTGAGGACTTATGTGCCAGACGCTGTCCTAAGTACTCTACATGTATGTCTGCCTTAAATCTCACAAGATTCCAGGAGGCAGATATTATTCTCATTGCACAAGAGAGGAAACAGGCCTAGAGAAACCAAGCGGGCTTCCCAAAGCTGTAAGACTAAGCAGTTTATCTTCTTCAATAATTTGTAGTTGACTCTTTTCATAATATTGAGCATATTTTAGTAATATATAAGTTCCTAAAATATAACTGTGCCTGTATTTTCAATTTATTTTATTTCAGTAGTATTCTTGTGATTTTAAGATTGCCTCTTTAACTGTTAATTTTGCTTCTTTTTCACTCCCAGAGTTCCTTATTTGTATCTTTTCTATTTTGTTGCCTTATTTTACGTGCCATTTTATCTGTTATTATTCATATTACCAAAGAACCAACATTTAGTTATTATCCTTCTTTTGCTTCTTGGTTTTCAACTCCATCAAGCTTTTACTTTCATACTGATGAATTCCTTCCTCCTGGTTTCTCTGTGTTGATTTTGTTAAACCTTTTCCAGATTCTTGAGGCTTGTGTATCCTCTCGACTTCGGGAGGGGTGTCTCTGCTAAGGTCCACTGTTGCTGGACCTCGACTACACTCAGCATGGATAATACATGTCTTTTCTTTTGAGAAGGGAGTTGATGCCCTTCTTAGGGCTTACTGTTTCTGCTGACTGATTGATTCTGTTAGACGCAGCAACGTCTTCCATCTGGTTCTGGGCTCTGACTTTAGCTGCCGCTACACGGTTCCCTTACTCATTATCCTGATAGCCTCTGGAGACACACTAGCTCTCAACTCCAGCAGGGCTCCAACAGGGTACATAAGAAATTTTCAGATCTTCATGGCCCAACATGGTTGCAAAAATTCATGTTTATGTGCATGCGCATGTTGTGTGGGATTTCAGACACTCTTCCGTAGACCAGAGCTGTCATGATATGACCGTGTAGTGGTGGGCTTTTCTGCAAAGTGGCTTCTCCCAGAGTACCACCAGACAAGGAGGGAAAGTTCACCGTGGCCTCCAATATCCAAAACTATTTGAAGATTTTACTATACCCCCATTTGGTTATTGAAGGACAAAGAGCAGGACCTCACACTAATATCTGGGCTCTCCTTAGAATCACTATTATTTCACATTATTCTTTTTTCCCCCCTTCTTTTAAAATTTATTTATTTAAATTCAAGTTAGTTAACATACTGTGTAGTATTGGTTTCAGGAGTAGAGCCCGGTGATTCGTCACTTCTGTACAACACCCAGTGCTCATCCCAACTAGTGCCCTCCTTAATGCCCATCACCCATTTAGCCCATCCCCCCACCAACTTCCCCTCCAGCAACCCTCAGCTTGTTCTCTGTATTTAAGAGTCTCTTATGGTTTGCCTCCCTCTCTGTTTTTATCTTAGTTTTCCTTCCCTTCCCCTATGTTCATCTGTTGTGTTTCTTAAATTCCACATATGAGTAAAATCATATATTTGTCTTTCTCTGACTGACTTATTTCACTTAGCATAATACACTCTAGTTCCATACATGTTGTTGCAAATGGCAAGATTTCATTCTTTTTTGATTGCCAAGTAGTATTCCATGGTATATATACATACATACATGTATACACACACACACACACACATATACACACACACATCTTCTTTATACATTAGAAAAAAGAAATAACAGAACTAAGTATTTGAAAGAAATATGTATACTTACCAATCCTGATGTTAACTTTGTGTATCTTCAGTACCCAAGACAGGTAACTGAAATCCTTATTAGAAAACAATAAGAGAATTTAGTAAGGTGTAATATTTTTAAAATGATATACAAAACAATCAGTAACTCTTTTATGTACAAAAAACTTACTTGTCTAAAAACATAATAGTGACCCCATCCAACATTTTTTTTTCAATGTAAAATACCTAGGACTAAATGTAGAAAGTAATATGTAATAATATACTAGGTTAAGACACCTACAAAATTCAACTAAGAAATGAAAACCTGGAATATATAGAAAGGTGTTCATTATTTATAGTTTGTAAGACAACTGTACAAATAGCCAACTCTAATTCACAAATCAATGTAATAATTCAGTGCAACTCAAGTTAATTTCCCAACAGATTTTTTAAATTGTAATTTAATAAAATAGATCTAAAGTATATCTGAAAGGATAAATGTGTCAGGAAAGTATTGAAAGAGAAGAATATAGAAGAGGGCTTGTCACACAAGGTACTTAAAATGAACCGTTATACATAGTATGGCATCAATATAATAAGTCCAGAAATGAATAATAATAATAATAATAATATAAGCCCAGGAAGTATATGTGAGCACTTAAGACATTGTAAAGGTAGTTTTTTTTATACCTGTGAAGGTGGAGACAACTCACTTGCTGAGGAAGGGGAAAAAAGAAAAAGGACAGTTGGCCTTAAAATTTTGGGTGGATCAAGCTTAGAGATGTGGAAACTAACACTGTACAAGAGCTAGAAAAAAGAATGAGATAATAATAATAATTTGGGGATAGAAAAGCCATTTCCAAGCATGTGGAAGAAAAAAATCATGAAGTAAAAATCAACTTATTTGTCTACTTTGAAGTTTATGATCTTAGTAAGGGAAAAACACATCACTACCAAGTTCAAAAGATGAATAACAGACTGAGGGAAATGTTGCCTACAAGATAGATAATGTGATCATAAGAAAAAAGAAAATCGACTCAAGGCTAAGGACATGCACAAGGAAAAGTAACTAATCAATATAAAGAGATGTTTGAGCTCACTGATACATACAAAGATTCAATTTAAAAATAGTAAAATATCATATTTTGATGAATATTTTGAGAACAAAAAATCCAGAGTTGGGAACATGTAAAGAACCAGCCACTCTCATTCACTTTTGGAAGGAGTTTACCTTAGCAGAATTCCTGGGAGGCAATTTGACAACTTCCACCCACTTATAACCTGTTCATATCCTTTGATCTAGTACACCCATTTCTAAGAATGTGTCCTTAGAAACACAGCATAAGTCCACAAGGAAACGTATGGATGAGGAAATAAAATTGAAGTATTGTTCAAAATCATAAAAAACTGAAAACAACCCAAGTGTTTACCAAGATTATTTAAATAAATTATAATAAATGCATCCATTCAACAAGCACTGTATAGATTCTAAGATCATTATATGTCTTTGTATGAAATGATGAATTCAAAATATATTTTATATAACAACCTGAGAAAATGGTGTGTATAATTTAATGCTATTATATGTAATGTTAGTCTACACAGAAATTATCTATGTACATAGAATATTCCCCAACTTCTAACTGCTTTTATGGGGGAGGGCAGAATTTGGGGGAACCTTCCATTACACTTTATTATTTATTTCTTTGTTGTTTGGATAATTTTTCAGTGAGAATGTATTCTTTTTGTAGTCAATAAAAATTTTTGAAGAAGAAAGGAAGTCAAAGTTGGCATTATTAGGAAGACTTCTTTTAAAAGGTGAGATTTTTTTTTAAGGCACACTTTAATTTCAAGAAACATATGAAAATGTATTCAAATCAAATCAGTTATTATTGTCCATCTAGCAAGTACAAGGCACTGAAGTAGTCATTGAAGAGATAAGAGAGCACCTGTCTTCAAGACACTGAAAATATACTTGAAAAGAAGTAAACAAAGAAAGCATCACATAATTTCAGTGTAATATTTCAGAGGAAAAAAATCTACCTGGGGGTCATAAATAGATTCTAACCCTCTGTCACTATTTGTGCTACTTTAAGCTATGTATGGGCCACCATTTTACTGTCTATAAATTAAACAATTCATAAGAGAATCATATGGCTCATTCCATATAATATGATTTTAATTCAAAAGAGAAATTTTCATCCAAAATATAGATATTATCAAAAGAAGCAGTCTGTCATTAACTGACAAGTGATTGATAAATCAAAGGAAAAAACAATTTCGAGTATGATCATTAAAGTGGTGAATCAACCAACACCTGAAATGAAAATTAAAAACTAAATAAATAGGTAAGCAATGGAATAAATGATGATCTTTGGAGAGTAAAAAATTACAAAAGCAGTACATAATAAACTGGAAGACATTCTTTTTTTTTTTTTTCAACGTTTTTTTAATTTATTTTTGGGACAGAGAGAGACAGAGCATGAACGGGGGAGGGGCAGAGAGAGAGGGAGACACAGAATCGGAAACAGGCTCCAGGCTCTGAGCCATCAGCCCAGAGCCTGACGCGGGGCTCGAACTCACGGACCGCGAGATCGTGACCTGGCTGAAGTCGGACGCTTAACCGACTGCGCCACCCAGGCACCCCTGGAAGACATTCTTCATGAAATAAACATGTTTGGCAGAAGCAAAGCACTGAAGGGGCTGAGAAATTTGGATTTATTTATTAGAGAATTAAGAACTACTGTACTTTCTCTGAGTGCAGTAAACACTAGCGTTAGAGTGATATTTATTCAAATTTGAATAATAATTGCCAAGTGTCCACTACATGTCAGTCCTTGTGCTACATCACCCCCCAGATTCTGTGGTAAACCCAGGATGTGAGATGGACCCACCCCTAGTGACAATGAGAAAACCCCCTGGGCTGCATTAGCTTGGTGCTTACTAGACTTTACGGAATACTACTCATTGTCAATATTATGCCTACTGTTTGAAAACATACATTAGTCTTTAGAGTCCCTGTCCCAGAGAAAGCTGAATCGTCCATTTGGAAAATACTCTTCCTAAGGCTCCCTTTATGTCCCGATTCCTCAGGCTGTAGATGAAGGGATTCAGCATAGGGGTGACCACAGTGTACATCACGGCCATGACAGTCTCCTTAACAGTAGAATTGTTGTCTGAAGGGCACAAGTAGAGGCCAATGATTGTCCCGTAGAAGAGAGACACCACGGAGAGGTGGGAGCCACAGGTGGAGAAGGCCTTGCGGATGCCCCTGGCAGAAGGGACCCTGAGGATGGAGGACACAATCCGTGCATAGGATAAAAAGATCAACAGGAATGGAACAATAATGACAAGCCCTCCCAAAATAAATATCACCATTTCATTTATTTGAATGTCAGAGCAGGCCAACTTTAGCAGAGCTGACATGTCACAGAAAAAGTGAGGAATCACATTATCAGCACAGAAGGACAGCCGAGCCATGAGTAGCGTGTGCAATAAAGAGATAAAAGTGGTTAGCACCCAGGACAGCACCACCAGGGAGAGACAGAGCTTGGGGCTCATGATGGTGGTGTAGTGCAGGGGAAAGCAAATGGCCACATAGCGGTCATAGGCCATGGCCACCAGGAGGAAGCTCTCCAGGTCTGCAAAAAGCAAGAAGAAGTACATCTGGGCCAGGCAGCCGGCATAGGGGACGGACGGGACCTGGCTCTGCATGTTCTGCAGCAGATTGGGCATTGTGACAGAGGAGAAGCAGAGGTCAGAGAAGGACAAGTTACTGAGAAACAAATACATGGGCGTGTGGAGGCGGGAGTCCAGGCGAATGAGGACGATGATGAGCAGGTTCCCCACGACGGTGGTAACATACATGAGCAGGAACAGGGCATAGAACTGGTCCCGCAGCTCTGACTTGATGGGCAGGCCCAGGAGGAGGAACTCTGAGATGACACTTTGGTTTCCCATTTTCATGTTGCTTTTGTTCTACCTTTGTAAAATTAAAAATAATTTGCATGACAGCGTGAATACGTATGTGTATATACACACATATATACACACTTCAGAATTTTCAAAAAGAAATCTTAATTTTTTTAATTAAATATCCACAAGTCATAAGGGTTAAGTTCAGTACTTCTTCCACTAGGATGAAAGTATAATATGTATTAACTCATTCATTCTTCACAGCAGCCCTATGAGATAGGTACTATTTTCTTCAGTTTTTACATTTAAAAAGTTGATATTTATACTCAGTAGGTAACTTGTCCAAAGTCCCACACCTACTGAGCAACAGATCTGGGACTGCAGCCAACAGTCTAACTTTGGAGCTTGACTTTTAGTGGGGAGTGCTTCCAGAACTGGTTACACTTTGCAGGTTAGCAGGTATTACTGAGACAAAGTCCTACAGACGGCAGCACAGACAGAATGAGTTCTGAGAGTAAAGCATTATGGGGGAGGAAATGTTTTTTATTCACACATCTGATAATTAAAGAGAGATGCCTACAGTCAGCTTCAGAATATCCATAAATACAACCATTTTCTCTTGGTCAGAGGACACAGCAAGAGGGTCAGGTCCTCTCTGTGGTAGAGGTGCACAAAAGCACCGGGAACCACAAAACTTGTGGTGCAAATCAACCAGTTCAAGGAGTGGGAAATTAAAGGGTCCTTGAACTCTCTCAATTTGTGAATACCTCAAAAAACATGGGTAGAATAATTTTTGACATATTACTCTTAGAAGGTTTTATTTCCTCGCTCTTCACTTTCACTTCTTCCCATTCAATAGATAGTTAGCTCTATGCTCCTTGCCTCAGGATACAGACGTGGCAGGAAAGCAGAAATGGTTCACAAGTTTTCCTGGCTTTTATTTCCAAAAGCCTGAGCTCCAGAGTGAAGCCAGAATTTACCGGTAAAGAAAAAAAATGTCTGGACTAGAATTGGGAGGTGAAGTGAAGCTTCCTCCCAGCAAACCAGAAAGAGATCTCCTTGAGCTGGGGGTGGGGGGTGCAGGCAGAGGAAGGGTGGGAGAATGATCAGTGGGTCACAAGAACAGAGATGGCAGACCTGGCAATGCCACCAGGAAGGCAGGAAGGTCAGATATAATCACTGATTCAGAGGAGAGAGAACTTTAAAACAGTACCGTATGTAATTTTTTGCCAATAGATCTGATGATTTAAATGAAATGGTTAACTTCAGGGATACCTGAGTGGCCCAGCTCGTTGGACATCTGACTTTGGCTCAGGTCATGATCTCACAGTTCACGAGTTCAAGCCCCGCGTTGGGCTCTGTGCTGACAGCTTGGATTCTGCATCTCCCTCTCTCTCTGCCCCCACCCCCTACCTCACTCTGCTGTCTCTCTCTCTCTCTCTCAAAAATAAATAAACATTAAAAAGTTTTAAATAATAATTAACTTTGGAGAGGAAAAAACAAGTATATGACCAATATTTACCCAAGAAATGAGAGGTGACCAATGCGGGCTTCCCCTCTTGTCTCTGTGGATCCCTCAAAGCCAATGGGCTGGCATTCATTTTTCCCCCCACTAGCCAGGCAATTACAGCCCCGGTCTTCTAAATAAGGAGTTATGAGCTCAAATATCACCAGGGCTGCTTAACAGGATGTAGCCTCCAGAGCCGACCCACCGTGAGGGCCAGGACTGTGTCTACCTTGATCACTGTGAGATCAAGTTTTCTACTTGTAGATTTGATGGTAGTTGATGGTATCACCACATTTGTTGATTCTAGCAACTGCATGAAGGACAATAAAGTACCACAAATTCTTGTAGAACTTATGGTCCAAAAAGAGAAGTTGTAGAGACCACATTATTTGAAGGTAGTGCAGTAAAATGACAAATTAATAACAAACATGTGATATACTTGGATATTAAGCCTCTACTAAATGATTTTTACATCAAAGAACAAAGTAACACTGCTCTATTGAGAAGGAACATACTACACACAGAGTCATTGTGGAAAAAGAAAAATCTATGCCTCATTTTTACTAATAAGCTAAGAAAAAATAAAGTATTAAGCTGAAAAGGATAGAAAAAAGAATGGCAAAAATTCAAATAAAAAGGATTAAGAAATTTATAAACTTAAAAGCGTATATTAGCAAAATGGAAAACATAAAAGCAGTAAAATGATAAAATAATTTGAGAGCTTTGTTTTCAAAAGGTCAACACAATAGACAAAACTGGCCAATTAAAAAATAAGTATAGAAGATTAGGAATAAAAAAAAGGATACAGTTACAGAGACAAATTTTTAAGTTTTCCTAAAATGTCTGAAATAAATGTGAAAATCTGGATGAGACATTTGCTAAACAAAAACAAATTGAAAAATTGGCTCAATAATAAATATACATGATATCTGAAGAGACCATTAAAATAAACAGTCAAGAAGTCGAAAAAATCAAAGACCAACAAATATGAAACAAACTGAAAAAAATAAGTATAATAAATTTCTTTAAGCCAACAATAAGCATATAAAAAGATGCCCAACATTATTATTCAAATTAAGATCATAAGATAGTACTGTACACCCACTAGAATGGCTAAAATGAAAAAATTGACAATATCAAATTTTAGTGATTAATATTCTCATATATCCCAGATAAGGATATAAAATAGTAAAACCACTTAGCAAACTGTTTGCAGTTCTTAAAGGTTAACATTCACTCACCCTATAGTCCAGAAAATTCATTCCCGAAATATCCCAAATAAATGAAAACAAATGTTCTCAAAAGCATGTTTAATAGAATTTTCCAAGAAGCTCAAGTCATAAGAGCTAAAACTGAGAAACCCAGTGTCCAGGAGAATAGATAAAAAAAACTGTGGCATATTCATTTTAATGGTGTACTATATAGCAATGAAAAAGAATGAACTATAATGATTCAAACAACAGAATGGATAAATATCAAAAACATTACGTTGAATTAAAAAATCCAGACTCAAAAAAATGTGGGTTGATTCCATTCATACGAAGTTCATGAGCTAGCAAATCTAATCTATGATGATAGAAATAAGAATAGTGGTTACCTCTGGACATGCATGGGTACTAACTAGGAGAGGGCATAGGGAAACTTCTGGGATAATAGAAATGTTCTGTATCTAGATCAGTGCAGTGGTTACATGGGTGTAAAATTCAGCGAGCTGTACACAGAGATTTGTGCACTACATGTAAATTATATTGCAATTAAAAAAATCATTGGGCCAGGAAGCTTTTTGGATTTTTCAAACTCTCAAGGAACGATAATCCCCAGGCTCTACATAAAGCATTCCAGAGCCTAAAATTAAATAGAAAGCTACATAATTTACTGAAACAGAGGGGGGGAAAAGACATGAAAATAGAATTATAGAACAATTCCACCTATAGAAATGGATATGAAAAGCCTAAAACACTAATAATTCCAAATTTTCATATTTGAAAAAAAGCTAATGTTTAATTTATTTTTTTTCAACGTTTTTTATTTATTTTTTGGGACAGAGAGAGACAGAGCATGAACGGGGGAGGGGCAGAGAGAGAGGGAGACACAGAATCGGAAACAGGCTCCAGGCTCCGAGCCATCAGCCCAGAGCCTGACGCGGGGCTCGAACTCACGGACCGCGAGATCGTGACCTGGCTGAAGTCGGACGCTTAACCGACTGCGCCACCCAGGCGCCCCGCTAATGTTTAATTTAAAAAATTAGTATTAATGAACCACAGCCAAAAGGCAATTGAAAAATATCAATACCAATTCCTGATCAAAGCTCAGAATAAAATAAGAGATTACTTCCTTAATATAATGTGCTAGGATCTGCCAAAACTGGATTGTGTCCCCTCTCCAGATGTGAGCATACTTTCATTCTCTAGATCACAGTGAAATGGAAATCATAGGACTCCATCAAGAGATTTAATCCTATCAAAAGATTTTGTTCTCCTTTAATTCCCCATTAACTGTAATGCCAGGTCTCAACCACACTGCTCCCAGCAAGGCTTCTTCAACTGTTCAAATACTTTCAGGGCCTCGGAACTCAACAGTGGGTTGCTTGCCCTACGTTTACCATCAAGTTCTGCTGGCAACACTGGGTGACTGCTGGCATTGGCACAGACTGTTCTCATATCTTCAACAGCTTTACTCGGAGCGGACCATGAGGACATCAAACACACTCTCATCTTGCCCTGTTCCAGACACTGATGGGACAATATAGGAAGCAAGTACTGTATTATTTTTAAACCAAAGGGACTCTGAACAGATTTACAATCTCTGCATATTCTCCTACTTCATTGCAAATATGAAGCCTGTTTTTTTTTTTGTAGGACACTTAAAGACACCAGTGCCCTTGCTTAAGAAAAAATAGTTGGTCAGTTTTGACTAATTTAAGAAGAAACACAACCATTAAGTAGGGTGTCTCAGGACACACATAGGGCATTTTTCTGAGAATTCCCAAAAATACATAATAAAAAGATCTAACTTATCGAGAGTCAACATCATACATAATGGTAGAAATTTTAAATCCTCAAGACTCTGGAGGCAATCAGAATGAAGCATGGTGGTTAATCTAAAGCAGCACTGTCCACTGGCAATAAAATATATGCCACAAATGTGAGCATTTTAAATTTTATATTTTCAATATAATTTTAAATTTCCAATAAACACATTTAAAGTGGCAATTTTAATTAAAAACAGAACTACCCTACGACCCAGCAATTGCACTAAGAGGTATCTATCCAAGAAATACAGGTATGCTATTTCGAAGGGGCACATGCACCCCAATTTATAGCAGTGCTATCAACAATAGCCGAAATATGGAAAGAGCCCAAATGTCCATCGACGGATGAATGGATAAAGAAGATAATGGAGTATTACTCGGCAATCAAAAAGAATGAAATCAAGGGGAGCCTGGGTGGCTCAGTCAGTTGAGCCTCTGACTTCCGCTCAGGTCATGATCTCATGGTTTGTGGGTTCAAGCCCCATATGGGGCTCTGTGCTGACAGCTCGGAGCTTGGGGCCTGCTTCAGATTCTGTGTCTCCCTCTTTCTCTCTGCCCCTCCCCTGGTCATGCTCTGTTTCTCTCTCTCTCTCTCTCTTTCTCTCTCTCTCTCTCAAAAATAAGTAAACATTTAAAAAAAAGAATGAAATCTTGCCATTTGCAACTATGTGGACGGAACTAGAAGGTATTATGCTAAGCGAAATTAGAGAAAGACAAATATCATATGACTTCTATCATTTGAGGACTTTAAGACACAGAACAGATCAACATAAGGGAAGGGAAGCAAAAATAATATAAAAATGGGGAGGGGAACAAAACATAAGAGACTCTTAAATAAAGAGAACAAACAGAGGGTTGCTGGAGGGGTTGTGGGAGGTGGGATGGGCTAAATGGGTAAGGGGCATTAAGGAATCTACTCCTGAAATCATTGTTGCACTATATGCTAACTAACTTGGATGTAAATTAAAAATAAATTAAAAAAAAATAAAAATAAAATGGCAATTTTAAATTTTCAATAAACACGTTTTATTTTTATTTATTTTTAATTTTTTTAACATTTATTTATTTTTGAGAGAGAGAGAGAGAGAATGGGAGCAGGGGAGGGGCAGAGAGGGAGACACAGAACCTGAAGCAGGCTCCAGGCTCTGAGCTGTCAGTGCAGAGCCTGATGTGGGGTTCGAACCCACAAACCGTGAGATCATGACCTGAGCCAAAGTTGGACACTCAACTGACTGAGCCACCCTGGCGCCCCTCAATAAACACAATTTAAAAGGCAAAAAGCAGGGCGCCTGGGTGGCTCAGTTGGTTAAGCGTCTGACTTCAGCTCAAGTCATGATCTCATGATTCATGGGTTCGGGCCCTGACTCGGACTCTGTGCTGACAATTCAGAGCCTGGAGCCTGCTTCAGATTCTGTGTCTCCCTCTCTCTCTGTCCCACCCCTGCTCATGCTCTGCCTCTCTGTCTCTCAAAGCTAAATAAAACATTTAAAAAATTATATGTAAAAAAATAAAAGAAAATAAAAAGGCAAAAAGAAACAGGTGAAGTTAATCTTTGTTACATATTTTATTAACATCAAGATATCCAAGATACCATCATTTCAACACATAATCAATACCTGTACGCTAAAAACTCACACATCTATTTTCTTCGAAATCCAGTGTGGATTTTGTACATACAGCACATCTCAATTGGAACTAGCCACACTTAACTGCTCAATAGCAACATGTGGCTAGTGGTTACCAGATTGAACAATACAGATCTAAAGTATAGCTTCTCTATGGCATACTCTGTAGCCAATTACAACAAATGTAAAAAACAAAACAAAACAAAACAAAACAAAAAAAAAGTGAGTAGGAGTGCTGGAAAATGGTGCCTTGGCATGCCAGAAGTTTTGAGAACTGGATCATATGAATCAGTGGGAATCAGACTGAGGAAAAGTTCATCAGAGTAACTGACTCTCATGTAACACAAGCTATGGAGAGACCCGCCTAGAAAATAAATGGTCCATTTCTCCCAGAAGCACTAGAAAACTCTCAAATTCGTAGAAGAAAAAATTAGATCACAGGGACATTGGGAGGGTGGAAGGGAGTGTAAACAACAAATTCTGAGGAACACAGATGGGTCCCGGATATTAAGATATGAAGCACTTAGGGGTGCCTAGTCAGTTAGGCACTTAGCCACTTAGGGTGGCTTAGTCAGTTAAGCATCTGACTTCAGCTCAGGTCATGATCTCACAGTTCTCGAGTTCGAGCCCCGTGTCGGGCTCTGTGCTGACAGCTCAGAGCCTGGAGCCTGCTTCGGATTCTGTGTCTCCCTCTCTTTCTGCCCCTCCCCCACTCATTCTCTCTCTCTCTCTCTCTCTCTCTCTCTCTCTCTCTTCTCTCTCTCTCTCTCTCTCTTTCTCTCTCTCTCTTTCTCTCTCTCTCTCTCTCTCAAAATAAATAAACATTTTAAAAAATTTAAAAAAAAACATGAAACACTTGATCACAACCCAAACCTAGACATCATCCCAGGCATGCTGGCCTATTAAGTAACTGGGAGACTTTGCTGAGGCAGTCTCCTAATGAAGCCAATGGGGCCAGACACAGGGGGAGATAAAACTCTAGCAAAGGTCTGGTCACCACAGCAAGCACAGCAGTGAAGTCCCCTAATCTGAGCCTCCCCACAATGCTTTCTCCTTCACCTTCATGGGGTCTGTGCCCCTTGTGAATCCACCATTGAGGCTGAAGAAGATTGTAGCCAGGGAGCAGTTGGGACGTAAACAGATCAAAGGGCCACCAGAACCCTGAGCACTCAGCTGTTCTCCTGAGCTTCCCCTCCACAAGCTTTACTTGGAAGAAGGCGTGTACAAAACCAAGTGGCGGCTCTACCCCCACCTACCCGTCAGCAGCCGCATCCTTCTCGCTGGTCTGCACCCAGCACTCCTACTCCAAAGGAAAACCCATTTGTTTGTCCGCCTACCCGGCTTACACACCCTCTCAGCCACCCACCTCAGTGGGTGTAGGGAAAGAAATGATGAGCCCAGACTGATCTGAGCCCGTGTTGCCTACTCGTCTCAGCCTGGGGGCTGTTTAGAACCAGGGGTCTGCCCAAACTGCAGAATGACACGAAGGTCTGAGTTGCTTGAGATTAGAAGCCAATAGATGTTCTCTCATCATCTGCAGGCGCTAGACCCCAACACTGTAGTTCCTAACACTGGAACTACTGGAAAAATGGCTACCCCAACCCACGTGAAAAGCCTATCTCTTTTCCCTTTTAAGACTTGATTGACTCAGGAGACATTAGTCAGGGAAGCAAGAGTTAGAAGAGAGTAAGAACGAAATGGACATTCTGGGGACAGCAGCTGACGTGGCTGAGGCTGGGAGGACCCCAGTGTGTGTTTACAGTATTTAAGTGGTGGGCCCTGGAGCCAGGCAGCATGGGGTCACCTTACTACCCCCATACCTGCTTTGTGATCTTGGCCAAGAAGCTTAATCTCCCTTAGTCTGAATTCCCTAATCAGCTTAATAGAAACACAGCAGTACCTAATTTATCATGCCAAGGTAAGTTGAGACGAAGTGTGGTATTAGTAAGACCACTGTCATCATCAAGTTCTGTGATGAGGATGCAGTGTTTTCCCAAGTACCCCTGCCCTCATCTCCCTTTCACCCATGAGCCCAGCATGTTGGTACAGGTAGAGAAAAGGTAAAGGAGCACTGTGGGATAGAAGAAGCTACTGGCCCAGAAGGGACAAATATTTGGAACCCAATAGTGAGGATTTCCTCTCAAGTTATGAGTTGAATCTATGCCTAGCTAAAGATATTAATATTAGGATAACTCTGTGGAGAGTAAGGAAAGCCAGCTTCATGGAGAGGCGTTCCCCAAATGGTCTCTTATACCCTGTTTACCTCAGTCCCAAGCAAGGTATTTAGGAACCAACAGAAGTCAGACTCCATCATTACAGGCTAGTAACCTTGACAAACTGCTGAACTTTTGCAACCTTACACTCCATCATCAGTGAATCTTACACACCTTACAGAACTGTGGGTTTGGAATGACTGGCACTTGCAAAGGATAAAGGACTCCACAAACATACGATTTATTTTTTCCCATTAACAACAGCTCTGGTGATTCCCAGTTACATTTGGAGACGGGAATCACTGTTGAGAGAGGAAAACAATGAAGCTGACGACTTCTAAATCATCCTGCAAGAACTGCACTACAGAATTATGGAATCTTAACATCTGTTGCACGGGATTTTAAAGTAACTACCTCTTCTGAACTCCCTCCCAGCTTACCCAGCTTCTCTGACTGTGGCTCCAGAACCTGCTTCCTGTTTGTTACTTCTCCATCATACATGTTAGGCTGGAGTCTCTGCCATTGTCTCCTGACTCTCTTCTATAATGGCCTGACTCCTGGGATCCCTGGGTCCCAAAGAAACTTATTAGTATCAAACCCAGTGCTTGCCCCCACCCTTGCGTCTGCATTTTTCTAAACCCTGAGACAGAACTCTGGGTTCACTCTAAGTCTGATCTTCTCAGGAAAGTTTTCCCCAACCATTAAAGCCCACACTAATATCTCCCTTCTCTATCTTTTGCAGGATCTGGCCTTCTACAATAGTTATCAGAGTCAAATACTGTGGCATCTGGCCACCGCTATTAGATGTTGTCCAATGACCGCTTCCATTTATACCAACCTTCTCTTCTCAGGTGGGCTTTAAACTCCATGATAGCAAGCATTGTGTTGACCCACCCAGGAAATACTTAATCTATTACATCATTAATGCATTCCTTCTAAAAATATTTACTGGGTAACTACCATGTGCAACGCTCTGAGCCACGTATTTCTCTTTGCCTGCCCTCAAAGTGCTTATAGTCTAGCCGGCAGACATGCAACTAAACAAGCTCCTACCAAGCATTACAAATGTCCTCACAGAGGAAATAAAAGATGTGATAAGAGTGCATATCAAGGACACCTTTATCTGTTAGGTCAGAGGAGACATGTTTTATTTTGTTTTGTTTTGTATTTTAAGGAAATTCAAGCGAATCTGAGGAGTTTTCCAGAAAAAGAAAATAAAAGTATCTAGAGAGGAAATAGTATATGGAAAAACTCAGGTGAGAGAGCCTGGAGCTTTTTAAAAATAAAGGAAGTTCAGTGTGGCTGAGGTATAGTGCATGCTCTGGGAGGAGGGTAGAAGATGGGGGTCATTGGGAAGGAGGAAGGCGAGTGGTACAGTCTGGTGATTCCTCAAAAAAGTTAAGCGTACAACTGCCATATGATCCAGCAATTCCACCCCTGTGTTTACCAAAAACAAACAAATAAACAGAAGTTATAAAAAAAAAATACTTGTATATGAATGTTCATAGCAGCACTATTCACAATAGACCCAATGTGGAAACTGCCATCATCTGATGACTGGATAAAGAGAATGTGATATATCCATACAATGGAATAGTATTCAGCAATAAAGTACTGATACATACACAATATGGATAAACCTTGAAAACATTATGCCAATTAAAAGAAGCCAATCACAAAAGCTACATATTATATGATTCTATTTATATGAAATATCAAGACTAGGCAAATTTATAGAGACATAAATGGATTGGTGATTTCTAGGGAAAAATGGGTAGTGATTGTTAATGGGATTTGGGGGGGGCGGGTGATGAAAACGTTCTAAAATTAATTATGATGATGGTTGCACAATTCTGTGAATACATAAAAAATAGTTAATTGTATATTTTAAATGGGTGAATGGTATAGTATGTGAATTGTATGTTAACAAATCTCTAATAAAAACCAAGTCTTTTTCATTGGGAAATTTGTATGTAGATTGTATTAAATATATGTATATTAATGTTAAATTTCTTAAGTGTGATAATGTAACTATGTATGAAAATGTTCTTGTTTCTAGGAGACCCTGAATGCGGAATATAGTGGCTATGTGCTTTGATGTCTGAAAATTATCTCAAATATATCAGCCATTTTATTTATTTTTTAAGTTTTTATTTTAATTCCAGTTAGTTAACATACAGTGTTATAGTAGCTTCAGGTGCACAACATAGTGATTCAACACAGATCAGTCATTTTAAAAAGAAGAAGGAAGGAAAGGAAAAGGGAAGAGAGACAGGGCCTAAAGGTGCGGCGACGAGAGAATTACAAAGCAGGGGCTAAGACTCCCCAGGAACCGAAGCACCGGTCCCCTGGCTCAAGCATATTTTTGCAATTTGTCTGATAACAGTGAGCACATACAACATGGTATTTGGCATCTGGACAGGTCATGCACCTGCAGTGTATTCCATACTGGGTCAGGAGTATGTCTGGCACCAGACAAAACTTTCTTATCCCTGGCTTGGTGCCCATATGATGTCCTCCTGGAGGGGATGAGCAGTCCCTGCGGCTTTCCACCTGGGAATGAAACTGCTTTCAGTTCCTTGCTGTTCTGTCCTTTTCCTTCAGGACATTCTTACGGTGCCCCCGGCTTCTTGTTTTCCAACAGAAAAGAAAAAGGAGAGGGAGAGGGGGGAGGGAGTGAGGAAGAGAGAGTTTGATATTGGATGTAAATATGAACAAATGAAATATGAACAGATTTGAGCAATGGATGGAGTATAAGAAAAACAAACTAATTTGAAATTAAGCCTGGAGCTTTTGTTTTGAATGTCACAGGTGTAATGACATAGGATTTCATCTTTAAAATCTCTATCCCTGCATCTTGTTATAAAAATAGAAATTAAAAAAAATAAAATAGAAATTCAGTCATTTATAAATTTATCAATTATGTTTATTCTTTTTATTATGAATCAGCAGTTATTTAGCAAAATTATAACACAACATGTGTTTTTACCATGCTTTAGGACACAAGATGAGGTTGAGACTTGGAACAAGTATATATGGTAGACTAACTATATATGTGTGTTTTTCAATGTTTATTCATTTATTTTTGAGAGAGAGAAAGCACACACAGCAGGGGAGGGGCAGAGAGAGAGAGGACGAAAGAGAATTCCAAGCAGTCTCCAGGCCATCAGCGCAGAGCGCGACCAAGGGCTCATGAACTGTGAGATCATGACCTGAGCTGAAACCAAGAGTCAGCCACTCAACCAACCAAGCCACCCAGGCTCCCCTGTATGTTTGTTTGTTTGCTTTTTAAAGAAAAATCAAGATCTGAAACAAACTTGACAAATATTTGAAAATGCATAATGTTGGCACAGAGTTGGTCACTGTATTATCCTTTATAATTTTCAATATAATTGAATATTTTCATACTCATACTGTTTGTTCTTTATGAATTTTCTGTTAATATTTTTTATTTATTAAGTTTTTCTTTTAATTCCAGTAGGTAGAGTTAACATACAGTGTCATATTAGTTTCAGGTATATAATATAATGATTCAACAATTTCATACATCACCCAGTGCACATCATGACAAGTACACTCCTTAATCCCCATCACCTATTTCCCCCATCCCTCTGTTCACCATCAGTTTATTCTCTATAGTTAAGAGACTGAATAATATTCCATTGTGTTTATACACCACATCTTCTTTAACCATTCATCTATCAATGGACACTTGGGTTGCCTCCATATCTTGGCTGTTGTAAATAATGCTGCTTTAAACAAAGGTACATGTGTATCCCTTTGAATTAGTGTTTTGTATTTTGGGGGGAAATACCCAGTACTGCAATTACTGGATCATAGAATACTTCTATTTTTATCTTTTTGAGGAACACTGATTTTGTTTTCCAGAGTGGCTGTACCAGTTTGCATTCCCACTAACAGTGCACAAATGTGGGGGCACTGGGTGGCTCAGTCGGTTAAGTGTCCGACTTTCGGCTCAGGTCATGATCTCACAGTTTGTGGGTTTGAGCCCCATGTCAGGCTCTGTGCTGACAGCTCAGAGCCTGGGGCCTGCTTCAGATTCTGTGTCTCCCTCTCTCTCTTCCCTCCCCAGGTCATGCTCTCTCTGTCAAAAATAAATAAACATTAAAAAATTAAAAAAAAAAACACACAAAACAGTGCATAAATGTGCCTCTTTCTCCACACCCTCACCAACTCTTGTTTCTTGTGTTTCTGATTTTAGCCATTCTTACAGGTGTGAGGTGATATCTCATTGTAGTTTCAATTTGCATTTCCCTCATGATGAGTGATGTTGAGCATCTTTGCATGTGTCTGTTAGCCACCTGTACGTCTTCTTTGGAGAAATGTCTGTTCACGTCTTCTGCCCATTTTTTAACTGGATTATTTGCATTTTTGTGTTTTGGGGATTTTTTTGATCATCTGTTTCTTGGGTGTTGAGTTGTATCAATTCTTTATATATTTTGGATACTAACCCTCTATCAGGTATGTCACTTGCAAATATCTTCCCCCATTTAATTTTGTTGATTGTTTCCTTCACTGTGCAGAAGCGTTTTATTTTAAAGTAGTCCCAATAGCTTATTTTTTATTTTATTATCCTAGCCTCAGGAGGCATACTGCAGAAAAACGTTGCTATGGCAGATGTCAGAGAAATTACTGCCCACGCTCTCTTCTAGGATTTTTATGGATTCAGGTCTCACATTTAGGTCTTTAATTGATGTTGGATTTATTTTGGGGCATGATGTATGAAAGTGGTCCAGTTTCATTCTTTTGCATGTTGCCATCCAGTTTTCCCAATACCATTTGTGGGAAAAGACTGTATGTATTTTTCCCACTGTATATTATTTCCTCTTTTATTGAAGATTAATTGACTATATAATTGTGGGTTTATTTATAGGTTTTCTGTTCTATACCATTGACTTGACTATCTATTTTTGTGCTAATACTATACTGTTTTGATCACTACAGCTTTGTAATATAACTCGAAATCTAGAATTGTGATGCCTCCAGTTTTATTTTCCTTTTTCAAGATTGCTTTGGTTATTTGAGGTATTCGGTTTATTTTATTCTTATATTACTTGTAGGTGTTCTTTGTATATTCTGAATTTTAATATTGTGTCTGTTAGACATGTAACTGTCACGTCTCTTTCAAGTTTGTTTGTGTTATCTTTTCTCCTAGATAAGTTTCTTATTTTTATGTGGTCAAATATGTCAAACACACATCAATATAAACTTGTCAGTTTCCACTAAAATAATTCCTTTGAGAATTTGATTTAGATTGTATTGAATGTATATGAGGAGAACTGATATTGTTAAAATATTGACATTTCAAAACTCATCAAAATGCACATTTTAAATGGATTGATTTTAGTGTATAAAATTTACTCCTCAAAAGCTGTTTAAAATGAGGCATCCTGGGTCACTGTAAATGTCCACTTATTGTGGTATTCTTTTATATCTTTCAGTAAAGTTTTAAAGTTTTCTTCTTATGTTCTTGCACATAATTCCCATTGCTATTGAGAACAGGATCTATTTTTCATTGTCTTTTTTAATGGAATTTTTGTTACGGATGGAAGTGCATTAATTTAATCTTTTTCTTGCCACTATATATTTGTTGTATGATGGCAATGAGATTTCAGAATTTATCCAGTATAGCAACTAGTGTTACCTTAGCTAGCTACCTCATAAATATAATAAAATATTTCAAGAAATGAAATATTAAATGAAAATGTATAATGCAAGATTATATAAACTATAATCGACTTTTATGAACATATATACATATACATAGGTGGCTGTTAAGGTAACTGGGTAGAAGGTGACATCAGAAATCAAGAGGTAGAATAAAGGACAAAGAGCAGACCTGAAGGAACATAAAGAGTTTAATAATGTGCATGTTGAGCTTGAAGTGTTCATAAACCCTCAAGTAGAGACATCCAATGGATAGATGAGAATAATGGTCTGGAACTCTTGAGAAGAGTCTTGGCTTCAGATAGAGATGTGGAAGTCACCAGAACATACCTGAGGATCAAAGTGGTGGGTTTGGATGCCATAACTTAAGGGGACAGCTGAGGATACATATGGACCAAGGTTGGAAAACTAGTCCATGCCATAAATGAAGCTAAGAGAGGTTTGTTTTGTCTTGTTTTTAATGGCTGCTCCCCTTCTTTCTAAAGTGAAAGAATATGAGAAGAAATTATAGAATTACTTAGTCTGGGATCTTCCATAGATTCAACAGTTGACATACTGTGTGACTTGGCAAGTAATTGAATGCTATATTTTTCAGTCTGTGAAACAGTAATAATATCTACCCCAATCCTTGGAATTGTCATGAGGGTGATGGTAGTGTAAACATACAGATATAAAGTTCTTTTATAAGGTCCAAAATATCAAACAGAAAAGAGGTATCCTTAAACTCTGAATTTGTCTACCAGCTTCCAGCTTCTTTCGCCATTCCTGGGGAAATCAGTTTTAGGTCCCCTGGGTATTAGTTATTCCCAGGTAAAGACAAAATACACTCCTGTAGCAAAGGGCTAGAAAACTCCATTTCAGGTCAGGCCAGGTCAGAAAACAGAGTAGACATGAAAATAAGTAAGAGGGGGAAAAGGTTGAGAGATAAAGTGATGTGAATCTTGTGCAGAGAGAGGTAAGTAGGAGATGTTTAGAGGGAAGCTGGGAGGTGGATATGGTGGAGCTTATTTAGTCTTGACCTAAGAATATAGAGAATTATTTTTAAATCATACCATAATCAAAGCAGAGTTCAGGCTTAAAAAAAACATAGTCTCCTATGATAAATTAGTTAAAGACTATAAGGCATGAAGATCATTTAAAACAGGAGTTTTTAAAGTGCACTTTTTCAGGATCACTGAGGAAACACAAAGAGAAGGCTTAGCCAGCAGGTCACCAAGACCTCTCTTCCCTCCTTCAACTATACACCTCCACTTCATCTCTTTTACATATTGAATTTAGTATGTGATTTTAGCAGAAAGTTTCCATGGTAAGGGAAAAAAAATCTGGGATAATATTCCAATATTATTATATCTACTAGATAGAAATATGTAAAAATACCAAATGTTACCATCATACAGAGAAGGGAATTTTCTTTCCACAAAAGACTCTTCCCAGGGCTCCCTTCATGTCTCTGTTCCTCAGGCTGTAGATGAAGGGATTCAGCATAGGGGTGACCACAGTGTACATCACGGCCATCACAGTCTCCTTAACAGCAGAATTATTAGCTGAAGGGCACAAGTAGAGACCGATAACTGTCCCATAGAAAAGAGACAGCACAGAGAGGTGGGAGCCACAGGTGGAGAAGGCCTTGCGGATGCCCCTGGCAGAAGGGACCCTGAGGATGGAGGACACAATCCGTGCATAAGACATGACAATGAGTAGGAATGGGATGATGAGAATGAGCCCTCCCATGATAAATATCACCAACTCATTGACTCGAGTGTCAGAGCAGGCCAGCTTCAGCAGAGCAGACATGTCACAGAAAAAGTGGGGGATTATGTTGTCGGCACAGAAGGACAACTTGGCCATGAGCAGGGTGTGCAACATGGCATGGGCAGCAGTCAGCACCCAGGACAGCACCACCAAGGAGAGACAGAGCTTGGGGCTCATGATGGTGGTGTAGTGCAGGGGGAAACAGATGGCCATATAGCGGTCATAGGCCATGGCCACCAGGAGGAAGCTCTCCAGGTCTCCAAAAAATAGGAAGAAGTACATCTGGGTCAGGCAGCCGGCATAGGGGATGGACGGGACCTGGCTCTGCATGTTCTGCAGCAGATTGGGCATTGTGACAGAGGAGAAGCAGAGGTCAGAGAAGGACAAGTTACTGAGAAACAAATACATGGGCGTGTGGAGGCGGGAGTCCAGGCGAATGAGGACGATGATGAGCAGGTTCCCCAGGATGGTGGTAACATACATGAGCAGGAACAGGGCATAGAACTGGTCTCGCAGCTCTGACTTGATGGGCAGGCCCAGGAGGAGGAATTCTAAGACAACAGTTTGATTCTTTCCTGTCATGCTCTGTCTTCAGCATTTTAGGAAGAAATTATAGTGTCCATTAAAACCTGAATTTAAAAATGAACATATTTCTATGATACATGGCCTGCTGGGTGCTCTGCAAAGATACTTTACATCACTCTCATCACAATAATTACCATTCCTATACTCCAAATCTCTACAGTCAGAATGTCTATGATTGGAAATGACTTTTCTTCACTTCTCTTTAACATGTAACAATATCTCAACTTTTATAAAACAATCTTATCCATTACCTTCTGAGACACATATATTCATTTTCCTCATATCTACCTGACCAGGCATCCTCCGTAACTCTGATTGATTTCTGTTTTGTCAATCTCTTCATGTTGATGTTCCAGGGCTTTCTCCTAAACACTATTCTCTTACAATGCTACATATACCACCAAGAAAAGCTCATCTACTCTAATGGATTTGATAACCATTTAATCCTCAGGTGTAGGTGACTTTGTAACCTAGTTACTTAATGATTATCTTCCCTGAGACTTATCACATGCATTTAAAGCTCAGCAGATCCCAAAAGAAACATATGATGTTACCCTGGCCATCTCCCAGTCCCAATTCCCTCCCCCTGTAGGTCCCCATAGCTCACTAAAAAGGAATCCAGGTATACCAGTCGTACACCTGAGTTCTCTTTCATTCCCTCCTTTCTCTCATTATCAGTATCCAATCTGTCAACACATCCTTAAGATGCTGCCATGTAAATCTCTTTCTCATTCATCCACTCCTTATCTCCACCATCACTACCCTGGCTGGGCTAACATCATGTCTGCAATATTGGAACGGCCTCTTCACTCATCTCCCTGCATCCATGCTTGAATAATCTCCTTTAATATCCTTTGTTTGCACTGTGGCATTATAAGATGAAAATCTGATCATCATTCTCCCTAAAGTCTTCATAGATTCTCATTGCTCTTAAGATAAAGGCAAAATTCCTTTCAAAGGCACGAAAGGTGCTTCCTGACCTGACCCTGGCCTACCTCCACAGCTTCACCTGGCCCCATAGTGACATACACTCACCTCTCCAAAAATGCTGCACTTAAAAGTCACAATTTCTTGCCTCCAGACTTTTGCACTTGCTGTCCCCCCTGCCTAGCATCTTCCTCCCCCTGCTCCCTCTTCACCTGGTTTTCCCTACTTATCCTTCAGGCATATTACATGTCACTTACTCAGCTATACCTCTCCTGTGCCCTCCAGACCAAGTGAGAACCTGCTGCTATGTTTCCACAGCATCCTGTGCTTGTCCCCAAAGCACTAAATGCCCAGGGGATTGTGTATAGCTGTCCTCCCCAGTGGACTGTAAACTTCATGCAGGAAAGGTCATGTCTGCCTTCATGACTGCAGAAGTGCCAGCACCTGGCATGGTGCCTGGATGTAGCCAGTGTTTCATAAATATTCATTGGCTGTGCTTCAGGCTGAGACATGCATTCCTTCAACTTTAAAGACAGCAGACTCCTGGGGCACCTGGTGGTTCAGTTGGTTCAGTGTTTGACTCTTGATTTTAATTCAGGTCGTGATCCCAGGGTCGTGGGATAGAGCTCCACTTTGGGCTCCATGCTGAGTATGGAGCCTGCTTCAGATTCTCTCTTTCTCATTCTCTCTCTCTCTCTCTCTCTCTCCCATTGCCCCTCTCTCCCACTCCCCCTGCTCTCTAAAATAACAGTAATAATGAAAACTAAAGACAGAAAACTCCTGTTAGAATATCTACTCCTACTAAATGCTCTCAAAACAAGAACTCACTAGCTTCACCATTTAGCACTGAATTTGTCACTTTGTTACAGATTTATGAATGTAATACTGTACCCATGGAAAATGTTGGAGCACCTCAGATAACACTACTCTTATCACTGATACATCTGATACAGGTAATAGAGATATACAACTGTGTTTATAGATATATAACAATAGATATAGATATAATCTCCTATTGGTTCTGTTTCTCTGGAGAACCCTGACTAATACACCTCCGTGTGTCTCAAAGCTGACAAAGAAAGCAGAGGAGAACCACCAAGAGATGTGGGAAGCTCCTTCATCAAAGACATAACGGAGAGTCCACCTGCTAAGACTTTCACCCTGCTGGTGCTGTTTGATCCAACCACATTTAACAGCTTTCACACATGGATTTTATGTACTGGCATTACAGTGGGAAGAAACATCTAGGGGAAATCATACAGCTGTTTTCTCAGAATTTTGCTTCCCAGTAAATGAGCGGGATCCATCCCTGGTGTTGAGGGTATGATGAGGAGTCACCACCCAGAGACAGCACTTGCAGATGCTGCTACTGATTATGCAATGACCATCTTCACCCATCGTCAGTAGTTCTCAGACTAGACTGCACATGAGAATCACCTAGCACAGTACTTCTAAAATTAAATGCTCATGCAAATCACCCAAGAGTTCTGCTACAACACTGATACTGGTTGAGGGGGCCAGTTTTACATTTTTAATTAGCACCTGGTGACTGTTATGCTGTGGTCCATGGGCTACACATTGAATAGCAAATATTTATGATGCTTTTAAAAATGAACATTACTGGGTGCCCTCAGATAAATATAATCACAATCTTAGAGGAGGCCTGTGCAAAGATTTTTAAAGCTCCAAGGTGATTCTAAAATAAAACAAGGGCTCAGACTATTACATTAAATTAGCCTACCACAAGAGCCGTCATTACACTGGAATTATACAATCTTGTAAGAATACATGACACAGTAATATTTACAAATGCTATCATTGACCACAAGATTGTAACTGGTGAACATCAACTGAAATATTTCTAGAATGTGGGGATGTCTTCGGAGGCAGGGAGGTGAAGAAGAGGAGGGCTATCATACCTGAAGCTCTATCCTACAGAACATCATACAACCTGGGAAAGCAAGACCCTCAGGTTGGAAGGACCCTAAGAGACCAGCTCATTCACCCTCTGCCCAACTTACCCAGTGTGTCTGAAGGTGACTCCTGGACACTAACCTGAGGTCCTGTTTCCCTTTATTTACTAAGACATGTGAAGTGATAATCTCTGTAATTGTCACCTGTGTCTGCAGCATCCCTTATCACATCTCCCATTGTGCACATCCCTGGCCCTAGAGGGCCCTGGATCCCAAAGGAGTGTAGATCCTAAAGGAACTCATTAAAGACACAGAAATTACCCAGGACTCCTTAAGATAAATGCTCTCAGAGTCTTGGAGTGGTGATTGACTACATCACTGACCACACCTGACTAAAGGTGACGATGGAGAGCAGCTCATATATGGATGAGTAGTCACTGCCTGTTTAGGGAATGGGCAGTAGTCCTGTGGGGCTGGAGCCTACAATTTGGGAGGTGAAGAAGGATGGTTGGAGAAGCCATGGAAATTAAGGGATCAGACTGAATAGCCTGAAACATCTTACAATGTAAGAGGCTTTATCCTATGGCCAAGAAGATGTCATCAGTGGTCTTTGAACAAAGTGCCATGAAAGACAAGTATTTTTGAAAGATTCCCAGGGTGGCATACTCTCTCACTACAACCTAGTTCCTCATAAACATTCTCAAGGGGAGAGTTAAACCTGCAGCTAACAAAAATTAGATCTCTATGACGCAACCATATGCAGGTACACAGAAAGTACTGGAATAAGAGAAAATATAAACTCTCCCAGATTATGTTCAATTCTTCCTCATGCAGAGATAGAAAAAGAAACTCAGATCTGAATCCCACTGAGGTACTTCTACTTCATTACCTCTCTTGGAAAATCTCCATAGAACTCTGTCACCAAAATCATCTCTACCACTCTTCCTATGCGTCAGATTACCTCTTATTTTCCAGTTCTTCCTTGTACTGTGATTGATCACAAGGCCATAGGTGACATTTATAAATCCTTCTTTCACTAACACATTCTATGTTCTCATTTGCCATTATCTCTGTCTGGATGGGAGTTTTTTCCATAGCAGTATCATGCAAACCTTCATTCCTAGGAAATCTGTACCCTCATTGGTCTTGCCTTTATTAGGTTGTTATAGTTTCCATTAAGATTTATTATTAGACAAAATCTTAAGTGGCACCCAAAGAATTCCCCAGAATTTCAGACATGATCCTAGCTGCACCATTTGTGTACAGCAACCCAGATTCTCCTTAGTAATCAACATCACCACCTCAGGCAGAATGGCAACTCTTCTCTTTGTGCATCAGTTCACATAAGAACAGCAAAATGTCCAGATGGTGGGCTCAATTTCTAATTCAGTGAAACCATCGTTATGTAAAGCCACCCCCTGATAGAATCACTCCTCTCTTCAGAACTATATAAGACACTTCTTGTGCACCATTTTCAATTCTTCAGTTTCATTTTTTATTTTAGCCACAGCTTCAGTAACTGCACTGACTTCAATGAGCTTTATCAGAAGCTACCTGACAGCACGTTACCTCAATTCTGCTGCACATGCTCCTTGTTTTCTGCCCTGGGACTTCTCTTACCTCACGAAACAGGATGCTATGGGGGAACTTTCTCAGTACTCATATTTGTATGAGTGCATGATCCATTTTGAGTGAATTGTTGTAGAGATTGTGAGGTATGCATTGAGGTTCATTTTTATTTTTTGCATATGGAAATCTGATTTTTCCAGCACCGCTCATTGAAAAGATAATTTTCCATAAATTATCTTTGCATCTTTGTCAATAATCAGTGGACAACACTTGAGTGGATCTATTTCTGGACTCTATGTACTATCCTATACTGTTACACTCATCAATAGTTCTATATTTTCTCCAATACCATAGTTTCCTGATTATTTTAATTAACAGTAAGTCTGGAAACCAGGCAATATGAGTCCTTTTAGTTTGTTTACTTTTCCAAAATCAGTTTTAATTTTTAGTTTCTTTGCCTTTACATATGAATATTATAATCATATTGTTAATTTGTATCAAAAAACTGGGAATTTTGATTGGAATTGTGTTCAATTTCTAAATCAGTTTTGGAAGAGTTGACATCTTAACAATATTGAGTTTTCTATCCATGACCATTTTACATCTACCCATTTTTTTATTTGACTTCTTTAATCAGTGTTTGGTAGTTTTCAAGATATAGTTCATTCATATATTGTGTAAGATTTATACCTAAGTATTAAATGTTTTGGTGTTAGTGTAAATAGTACTTTAAAGAGTTTTTCTTCCACTTTACACATGTTTATTTCTAGGTGATATAAATATAATTTTAATATATTAATATTATATTTATACACAGAAATGAAACTTCTTAATATACTGACCTTGTATCCTATGTTATTACTAAACTCACTAATTCTAGAACCATTTTTTATGTTCTTTGGGACTTTCTAAATAGACAGTCATGTTGTCTATGAACAGAGATGGTTTAATTTTTTACTTTCCACTCTATATACTTTTTATTTGTTTTCCTTGCCCTTTCTCACTGCTTAGGACTTCAAATACAATACTGAATAACAAGGGTGAGAGCAAACATTTTTACTTTGTCCCTGAACTTAGGGAGAAAGTATTCAATCTCTCACCATCAACTATGATATTAGCTATAGTTTTTTAGAAGTTGCTCTTCCATTAGGTGGAAGAAGTTTCCTCTATTTCCAGTTTGCTGAGAGTTTTAATCACAAACTGGTTACATTAATGTTGAATTTTTTGTCAAAGGCTTTTTCTGCATTTGTTCAGATGATTCTTTTTCCCAGGTAAATCTCCCTTTTTAATAACAAAGGGTCACTTGGTAACAACTGTACATACACTTACCCACAGAATTATACTTTGGGACACAGCCTTAATTAAATGGTTTCTTTGAGGTTTAACACCATGGTGATTTTAAAATCATATGGCTTTTCCCATTTGCTTTATTGATTGATCGTTTAGATTGATTGGTTTTTGAATGTTGAATGAACAGCTTTTCATTCCCATGATAAACCCCATTTGATAGTGATATATAACCCTTTTCATGTATGGTTAGATTCTGTTTGCATTAATGAGGATTTTAGTGTGTATGTTCGTGAGGAATATTGGTCTATAGTTTCCTTATAATTTCTTTATCTGGTCTTGATATCAAGGCTTCATAAAATGACTTGAGAAGTATTTCCTCCTCTTCTAAATACGGGGAGAATTGCATAGAAAGTATCCTTTTTCCTTCATATAATTGATCAGTAAAGCCATCTGAAGTTTTCTTTGTCAGAAGGCTTTTACCTACAAACTCTATTTCTTTAATAGAAACAATGATTCAGGTTATCTATTCTTTGTGAGTAGGCTTTGGAAATTGTGTTTTTCAACAAATTTGCCCATTTTATCTGAGCTGTAGCATTTATGGGCATAAGATTATTCATAGTATTCCATTATTATTCTTTGAATGACTATAGGGCTTTGTAGTGACATCTTATATATCTTTCCTAATATTTATGCTTTGTGCCTTTTCTTTTTTCTCCTCTTAATCATTCTGACTAAAAGTGTATTTATTTTAGCTAGTTTTTCAAAGAACCAACTTTTGTTTTCAATTTTTCTGTCTCATTTTTCTGTTTGCAATTCATTGATTTCTGTTCTTTTTGTTATTTCTTTTCTTGTGCTTGCTCTAATTTCCTCTTTTCCTCCTTATATCTTTAAGTTGGAAGCTCAGATCATTTATTTGAGAACTTCATTCATTTGTAATATAAGCATTCAGTGCCATAGATTTTCCTTTAAGCACTGAGTTAGCTGTATCCTACTAATTTTGATATGCATCTTTCACTTTATTTTAATTCAAAATATTTTCTAATTTCCCTTGTGGTTTCCTACTCTACCTATAGGTTGTTTAGAAATGTGTTGCTTACTTTCCAAGTATTTGGATATGCCTATTCATACCAAATACAAAAATCATTTCCAGGTATATTGTAGATGCAAATGTGAAAGATTTTCAAAATAGAATGGAACAGGGGCACTTGGGTGGCTCAGTTGGTTGAGTGTCCAACTTCAGCTCAGGTCATGATCTCCTCATGAGATCTTGCTGCTGTCAGCCTGTCAGCGCGCAGCCCGCTTTAGATCCTCTGCACACCCCACCTGCCCTCCCCACTTGCACTCTCCCAAAAATAAATAAATATTTTAAAAATAGAATAGAACATAAAATCTTCTAGAAGACAGTATAGAGTATCTTTAGTGTCTTGGATTTAAAATAATTTTGTTTGTAAAGAATTAAAATTATAAAGAGGATTGATTAAAAGCTCTACATTTAACAATTTTAAAAAATTCTGTCATCAAAAGACACCATTAAGACATCAAAAGATACCATTAAGGATAAAATTCAAGTCACAAATTGCAAGATATTTGTGGAGTGGTGTCATCAAGATAGCAACATAAATCATTCCCAACTTCAGTTCTCTCACCAGAAGACCAAACTTTCCATTGACAAGACACCATGTGAAAATATCAGGACATGAAGTTGAGGCTAAAGTACCACAGAGACCAAGAAGGACTGCATTAGAAGAAGAGGAATAGATGAATTCACTATTATAGTTGGAGACTTCAAAATCCATCCCTCGGAAATGTACAGATCCAGCAGGTAGAAAATCAGTAGAAATACAGTTGAACTCAACACCACCACCTATCAACTGGATATAATGGACATCTACTGACTACTTCATTCAACAATAGCACAATACATATTCTTCTCAAGCTCATCAGGCATTCTGCCCACAAAACAGACCTTAACAAATTTAAAAGAATAGACATCATACAATGTCTGCTGTCAGACCACAATGGAATTAAACTAGACATCAATAACAAAGATAGCTGGAAAAAATCCCAAAATAGTGACTAAGCAACACTTGTAAATAAAATATAGGTCAGAGAATAAACCTCAAATTTATTTTTTAAATAGTTTAAAAATTAAAACACAACTTATCAAAAGCAGTGCTGAATGGGAACTTTACCACATTGAAAGCATGTGAGAATCATAAAATGGAAATCAACTTACATCCACATTTGTTACAACAGACTTCTCAGACTCTAGCCTCAGCATAGACAAGAAAACAATTCATGCAATGCCACATCTTGTCATAAACTGAGCATGTCACCACTCCTTACCTCTCTTGTGTTTTGTCAGGTTTTCCCAACTCTAACCTTCCTTATACAAAGAACCTACTGTCTACTCTCATTAAAATGTACTTAAGGCTCACTTATCCTATATATGCACAAACTTTTTATACCCTATTAGAAGGTGTGCAAAGGGGAAAGAGAACACTGGGATAGCAAAAGATTGACACCATGTCTTAAAGGAATCAGCCAGACTTAAATAAAATTGAGTTAAGCCTAGGTGTGGTTTAGATTCTAAAGGTAGCATGTTAGAGAAACTTCACATATTCAAACTTACCTTGAAAATTCCCTTTCAACTTTTAATACCCCACTTACATCAGTAGACAGGTCATTATCCAAACAGAAAACCAAAAAGGAAACAATGGCTTTGAATGACACACTGAACCAGATGGATTTAACAGATTTATGCCATCCTAAAACAGCAGAATATACATTCTTTTCAAGTGCCCACAGAACATTCTCCAGAATAGATCATATATTAGCCCAGAAAGTAAGTCTCAACAAATTAAAAGACTGAAGTCATACCATGCATCTTTTCTGACCACAGTGTTATGAACTAGAAATCAACCACAAGAAAAAATCTAGAAAGACCACAAATACATGAAGGTTACAATAACATGCTACTAAACATGAATGGGTCAACCAAGATATCAAAGAAGAAATCAAAAAGACATGGAAATAAATGACATGAAAACACAATCATCCAAAACCTTTGGGTTGCAGCAAAAGAGGTTCTAAGAGGGAAGTTTGTAGCAATACGGGCTTACCTCAAGAAGCAAGAAAAATCTCAAATAAACAACTCAACCTTATACCTAAAGGAGTTAGAAAAAGAAGAATAAACATGAGAAGGAAGAAAATAATAAAGATTAGAGCAGAAATAGCTGATATAGTAACTAAAAAAACAATAGAACAGATCAGTGAAATCAGGAGCTGGTTCTTTGAAAAGAATTGATAAACAAAATTGATAAACCTCTAGCCAGACTCATAAAAAAAAAAAAAGAGAGAGAGAGAAGACTCAAATCCACAACTATAAGGCTAATAAATCTTTAGAAATCATGAAAGAACATCCAACAGGAAAAAGACAGTCTCTTCCAAAATGGTGCTGGGAAAACTGGACAGCAACATGAAAAGGATGAAACTGGACCACTTTCTTACACCACACACAAAAATAAATTCAAAATGGATGAAAGACCTAAATGTGAGACAGGAAACCATTAAAATCCTAGAGGAGAACACAGGCATTAACCTCTGACATAGGCCATAGCAACTTTTTTTAAATGTTTAATTATTTTTGAGAGAGAAAGAGAGGCAAAGAGAGAGGGACAGATCCAAAGAGGGCTCTGTGCTAACAGTAGAGTCTAACGTGGGGTTCAAACTCATGAAATGCAAGATCATGACCTGAGCCAAAGTCGGACACTGAACCAACTGAGCCATCCATGCACTCCTGGCCATAGCAACTTCTTACTAGATATGTCTCCTGAGGCAAGGGAAACAAAGTCACAAATAAACTATTGGGACTACATCAAAATAAAAAGCTTCTGCACAGTGGAGGAAAAAAACCAACAAAACTAAAAGGCAACCTACTGAATGGGAGAAGATATTTGCAAATGACATATCTGATAAAGGGTTCATATTCAAAACATATAAAGAACTGATACAACTCAACACTCAAAAACCAAATAATCCAATTTAAAAATAGGCAGAACACATGAATAGACATTTCTCCAAAAAAAAGACATACACATGGCTAACAGACACATTAAAAGATGCTCAACATCAATCATCATCAGGAAAACACAAATCAAAACTACAATAAGATATCACTCACACCTGTCAAAACAGCTAAAATCAACAATGCAGGAAACAACAGGTATTAGTGAGGATGTGGAGAAAAGGGAACCCTGTTGCATTGTTGGTGGGAATGCAAACTGTGCAGCCACTCTGGAAAGCAGTAGGGAGGTTCCTCAAAGTTAAAAATAGAACTTCCTATGATCTAGCAATTGCAGTATTAGGTATTTACCCAAAGAATAAAAAAATACTAATTTGGGGCGCCTGGGTGGCTCAGTCGGTTGGGCAGCCGACTTCGGCTCAGGTCATGATCTCGCGGTCCGTGAGTTCGAGCCCCGCATCGGGCTCTGTGCTGACAGCTCGGAGCCTGGAGCCTGTTTCAGATTCTGTGTCTCCCTCTCTCTGACCCTCCCCCGTTCATGCTCTGTCTCTCTCTCTGTCTCAAAAATAAATAAACATTAAAAAAAATTTTTTTTAAATACTAATTCAAAGGGATACATGCACCCAATGTTTATAGCAGCATTATCTACTATAGGCAATTATGAAATAGGCCAAATGTTCACGGACTGATGAATGGATAAGGAAGATGTGATATATATAACCAATAGAATATTATTCAGCTATAAAAAAGAATGAAATTTTGCCATTTGTAACAATATAAATGGAGCTATGGAGTATTATGCTAAGAGAAATAAGCCAATTAGAAAAAGACAAATACCATATGATTTCACTCATATGTGGGATTTAAGAAACAAAACAAACAAGTGGGCGCGTGGGTGGCTCAGTTGATTAAGCATCTGACTTTGGCTCAGGTCATGATCTCACAGTGGGTGGGTTTGAGGCCCGCATCAGGCTTCATACTATTAGTGTGGACCCTGCTTGGCTCTCTTCTTCTCCCTCTTTCCTCTCTCTGCCCCTCCTCTGCTCACACTTTCTCTCTCTCTCAAAAATAAGTAAATAACCTTTAAAAAAATGAAACAAAGCAAACAACCATAGAGGAAAAAAAGAGAGAGAGGAAAACCAAGAAGCAGGCTCTTAACTGTAGAGAACAAACTGATGGTTACCAGAGGGGGGATGGGTTAAATAGGTGATGGCGATTAAGGAGGGCACTTGTTGTGATGAGCACAGGGTGTTGTATTGGAAGTGTTGAATTACTAAATTGTACACCAGAAACGATATTACACTGCATGTTAACTAAATGGAATTTAAATAAAAACTTAAAAAAAGAAAATAAAAGAAAAGCTGGAGGAAAAAACAAAACAACCAAATTTAAAAATGGGCAAAGGAGGGGCGCCTGGGTGGCGCAGTCGGTTAAGCGTCCGACTTCAGCCAGGTCACGATCTCGCGGTCCGTGAGTTCGAGCCCCGCGTCAGGCTCTGGGCCGATGGCTCGGAGCCTGGAGCCTGTTTCCGATTCTGTGTCTCCCTCTCTCTCTGCCCCTCCCCCGTTCATGCTCTGTCTCTCTCTGTCCCAAAAATAAATAAAAAACGTTGAAAAAAGATTAAAAAAAAATAAATAAAAATAAAAAATGGGCAAAGGAGACATATAAATGGCCCATAGGCATATGAAAAAAAATGCTCAACATGAGTAATCATCAGGGAAGTACAAATCAAAACCACAATGAAGTAACACTTCACATCTGTTAGGATGGCCATTATCAACAAACAAACAAACAAACCAGAAAACAGAAAGTATTTGTATGGAAATGGAGAAATTGTAGCCTTTGTGCACTGTTGGTAGAAATATAAAATAGTGGAGCCACTATGGAAAACAGTGTGGAATTTCCTCAAAAATTATAAATATAATTCTCAAATGATTCAACAATCCCACTTCTAGGTATTTATTCAAAAGAAATTAAAACAGGATCCTGAAAAGATATGTGTGCTCCCGTATTCATTGCAGCATTATTCAGATTAGCCAAGAGACAGAAACACCCTAAACATTTATCAGTGGATGAATGGATAAAGAAACTGCAGTATATACATAAAACAATTATTATTCAGCCTTAAAACAGAAAGAAATCTGTCATATGCTACAAAACATAAATTTGGAGGACATATTATGCTAATGTCAGTTACAGAGACATTACAGTTACAGAGAGATAATTACTGCATGATTCCACTTACATGAGGTTTCTAAAGTAGTCAAACCCATAGAAGCACAAAGTGGAATACTGGTTGCTCAGGGCTGGGGAAGAGGGAAATGAAGAGCTGCTGTTCAGTGGGTATAGAGTTTCAATCATGCAAGATGCAAAAGTCCTAGAGATCTGCCCTACTGCAAAGTGCATAGAGTTAATAGTGCTCTACTGTGCAATTACAAATTCACTAATAAGGTAGATCTCATATTATGTGGGGTTTTTTGCCAAAATAAAAAAAAAAGAAAGAAAGAAAGAAAAAGAGAAGAAAGAAAAAAAGCTGGCTGGCTCCTGGAGCTAAGATGGCAGAGGAGTAGGGAGACCCTAAGCTTGTTTCATCCCTTAACACAGCTAGTTTTATCGAATCATTCTGAACACCAAAAAAAAATCAGGGGTTTGAGAGAATGAAAGCTGCAAGACTAGAACAGAAAAGCAACCACCTTTTGGAAGGGATAAAGTGCAAAGAGTTTATAGGAGGAGATATTGCTCTGGGTACAGCAGTAGGAGGGAGCTGGCTCACAGAAGCTACTACAAAGTAATATAAGCAGGGGAGCACAAAATCTGAACTTTTAGCAGTCTGCTACCAGTGAGGGAAGTGCCTGGCTTAAAGGCACTCAAGTGGTACAGCAGGAGAGAATCCCGGGAGTGACAGCATGGTCTGACGATCCCTTGGGTCACAAGGAAGATGGGTTGTGCAAATGGGCTGTGCAATTTCCAGGCATAAGAGAGGGGACTCCCTCAGGTTGAGGGCAGTACGCAGGGGTGCTGGCTTTCTGTTCTGACATAAAGTCCGAACAGCTGCACTGTCATGCCACTGCTTTTTTTGCACAGACCAGCAAAAGTCAAAAGCATGGTAAGACCCTCCCCTAGAGGAAGAGCATGGGTCTGTGCTGCAGGAATCCTTAAATTTGGAGTTTTGAAGCTCAGTCACGAACCTGAGATTAAAAAGTTGGACACAGGCAGGGTGAACGCAGGGTTCTGATGGAAATGAGGTGTGATTAATTGCTCTTCTGTGAAGTTTTCCTGAAGAGGAAGGGGTGCAAACTTTCAGCTCCAGGGCTATAGAACTGGGACGCAGATATCAAAATACAAGGAGCACTGAGAAAACTCAAATTAAATTCAACAAAAGCCAACCATCACCAAGGCATATCATAGTCAAATTCACAAAATACACAGGAAAAAAAAATCATGAAAGCAGCAAGGGTAAAAAAAGTACTCAAACTACAAGTGAAGACAGATCTGTGAAGATCTGCCCACAGAAACTTGCCAGGCCAGAAAGGAATGGCCGGATATATTCAACGTGCTGAATGGGAAAAATATGTAGCCACCAATTCTTTATCCAGCATGCCTGTCATTCAGAATAGAAGGAGAGATAAAGAGTTTCCCAGACAGACAAAAAATAAGGACGTTGTGACCACTAAACCAGCCCTGCAAGAAATTTTAAGGGGAAACTCTTTGGAGAAAAAAAAAAGACAAAAAAAGACCAAATGCAACAAAGACTAAAAAGGAACAGAAAACATCACCAGAAACACCAGCTCTACAGGCAACACAATGACAGTAAATTCATATCTTTCAATAACCACTCTGAATGTAAATGGACTAAATGTTCCAATCAAAATACACAGGGTATCAAAATGGATTAAAAAAAAAGAGCCAACTATGCTGCCTACAAGAGACTCATTTTAGACCTAGAGACACCAGCAGATTGAAAGCGAGGGGATGGAGAACCATCTGTCATGCTAATAGATGTCAAATGAGAGCTGGAGTAGCCATACTTATATCAGACAAATTATATTTTAAAGCAAAGACTGTAACAAGAGATGAAGAAGGGCATTATATCATAATTGAGGGGTCAATCCATCAAGAAGATCTAACAATTAAATATATTTATGCCCCAGCTTGAAAGCACCCAAATATATAAATCAATTATTCATAAACATAAATAAACTCACTGATAATAATACCATAATAGTAGGGGACTTTAATATCCCACTTCCAACAATGGACAGATTGTCAAAGCAGAAAATCAACAAGGAAACAATGGCTTTGAATGACACACTGGACTGGAAGGACTTAACATATATTCAGAACATTTCATCCAAAAGCAGTAGAATACACATTCTTCTCAAGTGCACATGAAACATTCTCCAGAATAGATCACATACTGTTCACAAATCAGCCCTCAACAAGTACAAAAAGTTGAGATCACACAGTGCATATTTTTGGATCATGCTGTGAAACTGGAAGTCAACCACAAGAAACAATGAAAGCCCTCCAATACATGGGGGTTAAGGAATATCATACTAAAGAATAATGGGTGAACCAGGAAATTAAAGAATCTTTTTTTAAATACACAGAGGCCAGGGGCACCTGGGTGACTCAGTCAGTTAGGCGTCCGACTTCAGCTCAGGTCATGATCTCACAGTTCATGAGTTCAAGCCCCGCATCAGGCTCTGTGCTGACAGCTCAGAGTCTGGAGCTTGCTTCGGATTCTGTGCCTCCCTCTCTCTCTCTGCCCCTCCCCCACTCACACTCTGTCTCCCTCCATCTCTCAAAAAATGAATAAACGTTAAAAAAAAATTTTAAATACATGGAGGCCAATGACAATGAAAACATGAGAGTCCAAACCCTTTGGGATGCAACAGACAGTCCTATGAGGAAAGTATATTACAATTCAGTCCTATCTCAAGAAGCAAGAAATGTCCCAAATACACAGCCTAACTTTACACCAAAAGGAGCTTGAAAAGGAACAGCAAACAAAACCTAAACCCAGTAGAAGAAGGGAAATCATAAACATTGGAGCAGAAATAAACAATATACACACAGACAAACAAAAAACAGTGGAACAGATCAACAAAACTAAGAGCTGGTTCTTTGAAAGAATAAGCAAAATTGATAAACACCTAGCCACAGATATCAAAAAGAAATGAGAAAGGACCCAAATAGATAAAACCATGAATGAAAGAGGAGAGATCACAACCAGCACCACAGAAATAAAACAATTATAAGAGAATACTATGGAAAATTATATGCCAACAAATTGGAAATCTGGAAGAAATGGAAACATTCCTAGAAACTCACAAACTACCAAAACTGAAAGAGGAAGAAATAGAAAAATTCAAAGATCCATATCCAGAAAAGAAATTGAATCAATAATAAAAAAATCTCCCACCAAACAAGAATCCTGGGCCAGATGGTTTCTCAAGGGAATTCTACTAGACATTTCATGAAGAGATACTACCTATTCTCAAACTCTTCCAAAAAACAGAGATGGAAGGAAGATTTCCCAACGCATTCTATGAAGCCAGCATTACCTTAATTCTAAAGCCAGACAAAGACCCCATTAAAAATGAGAATTACAGGCTAATATCACTGATGAACATGGATGCGAAAATCCTCAACAAAATACCAGCAAATATAATTTAACAGGACATCAAAAAAATTGTTCACCATGAAGCTCAGAGCCTGGAGCCTGCTTCACATTCTGTGTCTCCCTCTCTCTCTGTGGCTCCCCTGATTGCTCTCTCTCTCTCAAAAATAAATAAACATTAAAAAAATTAAAAATTAAAAAAGAATTGTTCACCATGATCAAATAAGATTTATTCCTGTGCTGCAAGTATGATTCAATATTTGCAAATTAATCAATATGATACACCACATTAATAAAAGAAGGATAAGAACCATATGATCTTGTCAAAGATATGGAAAAAGAATTTGACAAAATATAGCATTCCTTCTTGATAAAAACCCTCAAGAAAGAAGGGACAGATGCAACATACCTCAACATCAAAAAGGCCATATACAAAGGAACCACAGCTAATATCATTCCTCAACGGAGGAAAACTGAGAGCATTTCCCCTACCATCAGGAACAAGACAAGGTGTCCACTCTCACCATTACTATTTAACATAGTACTAAAAGTCTTAGCCTCAGCAATCAGACAACAAAAAGAAATAAATTGCAGACAAATCAGCAAGGAAGAAGTCAAACATTCACTGTTTGCAAATAACATGATACTCTATGAAGAAAACCCAAAAGACTCCACCAAAAAATTGCTAGAACTTGTACATGAATTCAGCAAAGTCGCAGGATATAAAATTAGCGTGCAGAAATCTGCTGCATTTCTATACACCAGTAACAAAGCAGCAGGAAAAGAAATCAAGGAATCAATCCCATTTGCAATCGCACCAAAACCAATACGATATCTAGGAATAAAACTAACTAAAGAAGAAAAGACCTGTAGTCTGAAAACTAGAGAACACTTAGGAAAGAAATTGAAGAGGACACAAAGAAATGAAAAAGCATTCAATTCTCATGGGTTGGAAGAGCAAACATTGTTAAAATGTCTATACTACCCAAAGCAATCTACACATTTAATGCAATACCTATCAAATACAATCAGCATTTTCCACAGATCTAGAACAAACAATCTTAAAATCTGTATGGAAGCACAAAAGATCTTGTTAGTCAAAGTAAAATCCTGAAAAAGAAAAACAAAACTGGAGGCATCACGATTTCAAGTTTCAAGCTATACTACACCTGTAGTCATCAAGACAGTCTGGTGCTGGCACAAAAAGAGACACACAGATCAATGGAGCAGAGTAGAAAATCCAGAAACAGACCCACAACTACATGCCAACTAATCTTCCACAAAGCAGGAAAGAATATACAATGGGAAAAGGTCCCTTCAGCAAATGGTGTTGGGAAAACTGGCGACATGCAGAAGAATGAGACTGGATTACTTTCTTACACATTACACAAAAATTCATTCAAAATGGATGAAAGACCTAAATGTGAGACAGAAAACCATTAAAAGTCCTGGAAGGGAACACAAGCAGAACATCTTTGACCTGGGCCAGAGCAACATCTTACTAGATACCGCCAAAGGCAAGGGAAATAAAAGCAAACATGAACTAATCGGACTTCATCAAGATAAAAAGCTTCTGCACAGCAAAGGAAACAATCAACAAAACTAAAAGGCAGCCTGTGGAATAGGAGACAATATTTGCAAACAACATATCTGATAAAGGATTAGTATCCAAAATCTATAAAGAACTTATCAAACTCAACACCCTCCAAAAAAAGTGTCTAAAGAAGACATCCAGATGGCTAACAGATGCATGAAAAGATGCTCAACAAAACTCATCATCAGGGAAATACAAATCAAAACCATGATGAGATACCACCTCGCACATGTCAGAATGGCTAAAATTAGTTACCACAAAAAACAACAGGTTTTGGTGAGGATGTGGAGAAAAAGGAGTACTTGTGCACTTTTGGTGGGAATGCAAACTGGTGCAGCCACTCTGGAAAGCAGTAGGGAGGTCTTCAAAAAACCAAAAATAGAATTACTCTACAATCCAGCAATTGCACTACTAGATATTTACCCAAAGAACACAAAAGTGCTGATTTGAAGCAACACATGCATCCTGATGTTTATAGCAGTATTATCAACAATAGCCAAACTATAGGGAGAGCCCAAATGTTCAACAACTGATGAATGGATAAAGAAGATGTGGTGTAGATATACAATGGAATATTACTCAGACACCAAAAAGAATGAAATCTTGCCATTTGCGATGACATGGATGGAGTTCGAATGTATTATGCTAAGTGAAATAAGTCAATCAGAGAAAGACAAATACCATACGATTTCATTCATACATGGAATTTAAGAAACAAAACAGGCTGATGTATGGGAAGCAGTGGGGCCGGGGGTCGGGGGGGGGGAGGGGGAGAAGAGAGGAAACAAACCACAAGAGACTCTTAATGACACAGAACAAACTGAGGGTTGATGAAGGGAGGTGCGTGGGAGGTGGGCTAGATGGGTGATGGGTATGAAGGAGGGCACTTGTTGTGATGAGCACTGAGTGTTGTGTGTAAGTGATGAATCACTGAATTCTACTCCTGAGACCAATATTGCACTGTATGTTAACCAGCCAAACTTTAAATTAAAAAAAAAAAGTTATTTCCAAAGAAAAGCTGGAGGCATCACAATTCCAGACCTCAAGTATATTACAAAACTATATTAATAAAAACAGTATGGTACTGGCATAAACATAGACACATAGACTAAGAGAACAGAATAGAAAACCAAGACATAAACCCACAATTATATGGTCAATTAGTCTTCAACAAAGGAGAAATTGAATGTACAATAGAAAAATACAGTCTCTTCAACAAATGTTATAGGAAAAACTGGACAGCACCATGCAAAAGAATGAAACTGGACCATTTTCTAACACCATACACAAAAATAAATTCAAAATGGATTAAAGACCTAAAGGTGAGGCCTGAAGCCACAAAAATCCTAGAAGAGAGCACAGGCAATAATGTCTCTGACTTTGGCCATAGCAACATTTTTTTAGATATGTCTCTGGAGGCAAAGGAAATAAAATTAAAAGCAAACCATTGGGACTACCTCAAAATGAAAACTTCTGCAAAGAAAAGGAAAAAAATCAACAGAATTAAAAGGCAACCTACAGAATGGGAGAAGATATTTCCAAACGACATATCTGATAAAGGGTTAATATCCAAAATATATAAAGAACTGATACAACTCAACACTCAAAAAACAAATAATCCAATTAAAAAATGAGCAGAAGACATGAACAGACATTTCTCCAAAGAAGACATACAGATAGCCAACAGAGACAAAAAAAACGCTCAACATCAGGAAAACACAAATCAAAACCACAAGGAGACATCACCTCACACCTGTCAAATGGTTAAAATCTACAATACAGGAAACAACAAGAGTTGGCAAATGTGAAGAAAGGGGAACCTTCTTGCACTACTGGTGGGAATGCAAACTGGTGCAGCCACTCTGGAGAACAGTATGGAGGTTCCTCAACAAGTTAAAAATAGAACTATCCTATGATCCAGTAATTGCACTACTAGGTATTTACCCCCAAAATACAAAACATTAATTCAAAGGGATTCATGCACCCTAGTGGTTATAGCAGCATTATCTACAATAGCCAAATTATGGAAGCAGTCCAAGTGTCCATAGACTGATGAATGGATAAACAAATACACACACACACACACACACACACACACACACACACACACATACACACTGGAATATTATTCAGCCATACAAAAAAGTCATGAAATCTTGCCATTTGAACAACATGGATGGAGCTAGAGAGTATTATGGTGAGCGAAATAAGTCAGTCAGAGAAAGACAAAGCCATATGATTTCACTCATATGTGGAATTTAAGAAACAAAGCAGAGAAGAAAGCAAGAGAGAAACCAAGAAATAGACTCAACTACAGAGAACAAAGTGATGGTTACCAGTGGGGAGGCAGGTGAGGGGGATCAGGATAGCACTGTGTAATATAAAGAATTGTTGAATCACTATATTGTACACCTGAAACTAATATAATACTGTATGTTAACTATATTGAAATTAAAAAAGAAAATCCCCCAGCAAGGGACCCCATTTTATAGTAATATTGTCTATCAGTAGGTCAAATGTAGCCAGTTTTTCCTTTCATTTTTTAAACAGCTAATACTTCTTTAGTACAGCACCAATGAGATGCATACCTGTATTTACACAAAGGGAAAAGATATGTATCTCTACACACTAGACTCTTACATGGCATGTGAGGTACTCATCATTCATTTATTTTCCCTTTTTCTCTCTCTCTCTCTGCCCTCTGTTGCTTTTTGAACATCTATGATCCCATTTATATAAACTAAAATTAAGATTATCATATATACCTGTGTTTCCTGTACAGTCCCATTATAGTCCCAGACCCCTTTTACTCTCAAAATATACTACAGTTTGAAGTATGAAGATGTAACACAGCAGACATCCTCTGTGGTGAGACAACAGTTCTGGGGTTTGATTTTGATGGTTATACGAATCCATATATGTAATAAATTATCATAAACTACACACAAAGACATCATCATCATCATCATCATCATCATCATCATCATCTTCATAAAAGAATGAGTGCAGCAAAACTGGTAGAATCCAAGTCTGTGGTCCAGTTCATTGTGATGTGCTAGTCAATTTCCTAGTTTTGTTAACGTGTTCTACTTACATACAATGGTACCACTGAAGGAACCTAGATGAGGTACAAATTATCTTTCTGTACTATTTTTTTAAATTTCTTGTGACTCTGTAATTATTTCAAAATAATATCTATCTATCTAACTATCTATCTACATGGCAGTCTAGGAGGAAGCAATTTCTTATCACATCCCCTTATCCGCCTTTTATCTAAGTTGAGCTATGTGGCTGAGTTCTGGAGAACAAAATGTAGGTCAAAGTGATGTATGCCATTTCTAGTTCCAGTTCATTGAACTCTTCACTGTCGTCCTCTACCCACTGTCTTCCTCGGGGCTGAATGTCAACACCTGAGGTGACTATGGAGCCTCCATCAACCTGATGACATGAAACATAGGGCTCTCCATGTGTCAATGCCAACTCAATTTTACATGAGCAAGAAAAAACATTCACTGTATCACACCACTGAAATTTCAGGGTTTATTTGTTACACCAACTACTGTACCTTAGGTAACACATGGAGAATATTAAAATAAATCAGCAAGCATAATAGTAAATGGAAAAAAGAAAAACTGAATAATAACCCATTTTCATAAATACATAGACACACAAACAGTTCTTTGGGTAACTGGATGGAAGATAATATGAATCAAGAAATGAAATATCAGGGGCGCCTGGGTGGCTCAGTCGGTTGAGCATCCGACTTCAGCTCAGGTCATGATCTCACGGTCCGTGAGTTCGAGCCCCGCGTTGGGCTCTGTGCTGACAGCTCAGAGCCTGGAGCCTGCTTCGGATTCTGTGTCTCCCTCTCTCTCTGACCCTCCCCCTTTCATGCTCTGTCTCTCTCTGTCTCAAAAATAAATTAAAAAAACATTTAAAAAATTAAAAAAAAAAAAAAAGAAATGAAATATCATTTGATGCAGTCCCACTTGTCTATGTTTAGTTTTGCTACCTAGGCTTTTGGTGTCAAATCTAAGAAATCACTGCCAAGATCAATGTCAAGAAATTTTCCCTATATATTTTCTTCAAAAAGTTTTACAGTTTTAGGTCTTCTATTTAACCCCTTACTCTATTTTGAGTTGATTTTGGTGTATGGTGTAAGATAAGAGATCCAACTGAATTCTTTTTTCATGTGGATATCCAGTTTTCACAACACCACTTGTTGAAGAGACTATCATTGCCCCATTGCATGTTCATGGCGCCCTATTTGAAAATCAGTTGATTGTATATTACATGAATTTATATCTTGGTCCCCTACTCTGTTCCATTGGACTGTATGTCTATCTTTACACCACTACCTTACTGTTTCGATTTCTGTGGCTTTGTAATATATTTTGAAATTAGGAACTATGATGCCTCTAGCTTTGTTCTTTTTGCTCAAGATTTCTTTGGTTTTGCAGAGTCTGATATAGTTCCATATGAATTGTAGGATTTTTTCTATAAAACACGCGATTGGGATTTTAATAAGGATTACTGTGAGGCACTGGGTGTCATACGTAAGAGATGAATCACATGGTTCTACTCCTGAAGCCAAGACTACACTGTATGTTAATTAGCTTGAATTTAAATTAAAAAAAATATTTTTTAATGTTTATTCATTTGGGGGAGATAGAAAGACAGAGACAGAGTATGAGTGGGGGAGGGGCAAAGAGAGCAGGAGACACAGAATCTGAAGCAGGCTCCAGGCTCTGAGCTGTCAGCCCAGAGCCCGACGCAGGGCTCTAACCCATGAACTGTGAGATTATGACCTGAGTTAAAACTGGAGGCTTAACCAACTGAGCCACCCAGGGGCCCCTAAAATAATTAATTAAAAAAGAGGAAAAAAATAAGGATTGCAGTGAATCTGTATATTGGGAAATATGGACATCTTAACAATATTAATTCTTCCAATCCATGAACAAGGGCTGTCTTTCCATTAATGTATCTGCTTTAAATTTTTTCATCAGTGTTTTATAGTCTTAATATACAAGTGTTCCACCTCTTGGTTAAGTTTATTCCTAAGTACTTGATACCTTCTGATGAGACATCAAACTTAAAAGCTTCTGCACAGCAAAGGAAACAATATGAAAATGCATCCTATTGGATGGGAGAAAATATTTGCAAATATCTAATTAAGGGTTAATATACAAACTATGTAAGATTCTCCTACAACTCAACAGCAAAATAAAAATAAATAACCTCATTAACAAATGAGTAAAAGACTTGAATAGACATTTCTCCAAAGAACGGCCATTAGGTATATGAAAAAGTTGCTCAATATCACTAATACACCAGGGAAATGCAGATCAAAAACCACAATGAGATATCACCTCATATCTGTTAGGATGGATATTACTTTTTTAAGATAACAAGTGGTGAAAAAGGAGAACTCTTTTTTTTTTAATTTTTTAATGTTTATTTATTTTTTGGAGAGAAAGACAGAACACGAGTGGAGGAAGGGCAGAGAGAAAGGGAGACATAGAATCCAAAGCAGGCTCCAGGCTCGAAGCTTCACAGCTTCAGCACAGAGCAGCATCAGCACAGAGCCCGATGCGGGGCTACAACCCAAGAACCGTGAGATCATGACCTGAGCCGAAGTCAGATGCTTCAAAGACTGCGCCAACCAGGTATCCCCGAAAAAGAGAACTCTTACGTATAGTTGGTGGGAATGTACAGCCACAATGGGAAATTGTAAGGAGTCTCCTCAAAATAACTAAAAATAGAACTACCATGTGATCCAGCAGTCCCAATGTGGGTATATATCCAAAGGAAATGATACCAGGATCTCAAAAAGGCATTTGCACTTCTGTGTTCATTGCAGCATTATTTATAAAAGCCAAGATATGAAGGGGCGCCTGGGTGGCGCAGTCGGTTGAGCGTCCGACTTCAGCCAGGTCACGATCTCACGGTCCGTGAGTTCGAGCCCCGCGTCAGGCTCTGGGCTGATGGCTCGGAGCCTGGAGCCTGTTTCCCATTCTGTGTCTCCCTCTCTCTCTGCCCCTCCCCTGTTCATGCTCTGTCTCTCTCTGTCCCAAAAATAAATAAAAAACGTTGAAAAAAAAAAATTTAAAAAAAAAAAAAAAAAAAGCCAAGATATGTAAACAACCCAAATGCCCATCAACAGATAAATGGATAAAGAAAATGTAGTACATACATACAGTGGCTTATCATTCATCTTTTTTAAAAAAAGAGAAAGAAGTCTTAAAATTCATGACAACGTGGATGAAACTAGAGGATGTTATGCTAAGTGAAACAACCACAAACTGAAGGACAAATACTGCATGATTTTATTCTGGATAAGAGGTATCTAAAATGGTCATAACCACATACAAGGAGAATTGAATAGTGTTTGTTGGGGGCAGAGGGACGAAGAAATGCAGAATTGGTTTTTCAATGGGTATACCTTTCTGTTACATAAGATGACTAAGTTCTAAAGATCTGCTGTACAATATAATACCTACAGTTAATAATATGGCATTGTGCACTCTAAAATACGTGAAGAGGATAGATTCCATGTAAAGTATTCTTATCAAAAAAGAAAAAAACACAAAAGAACACATGGAAATTCTTGGATATTATGGATATATTTAATATCTTGGTTGTGGTGATAGTATCATGGGTGTATGCATAAGTCTAAATTCATCAAGATGTCTACATTAAATGTGTGCAATTTTTTATCAATTATACTTCTGTAAAGCTAAAAACAAATGGAGTTTAAGCAAAGTGGAAGTTTGGGGGGAAATATAAAAATTCAATTTTTTGTAGGTTAAGATTGAAATGCTCATAGAGCATCAAGGGGAGAGGTCTACTGTGAAGATGAAAATAAAAATTGAGAACTTGTAAAAGATTTAGACTTCAGATAGATATGTGGAGGTAGGCAGTATTTTTGAGAGTATTAAAATAATGGATTTAGATGCTATCAGAGATAACAGGAAATGAACAGTCCAAAATTAGAATTCTAGACAATGCTACACATGGGGCTGACTGAAAAATCAATGGCTTTTCCCTTATTTCTGAGGTGGGGGAAATGAGAAGAAATTCTAAAATTAGATAGTCTGAGATCTTAGGCTCAATATTGACCAATTCTGGGACTTTGGCAAGTTATCAAATTCCACATTTTCAATCTTTAAGATGGTAATAAGATTCCTTTGTGGAGTAATCATAAGAGTGGCATAAGTTCATGGATATACTATTTGTTGAAAAAATTCAAAATACTAAGTAGGAGGAAGACAGCCTTAAACAGTAAGGCTTTAACCAGGCTCTGGCTTTCCCATACCTGTGTGAGTAACTTATAGAGTTCCAGGTATGGGTTAGCTCCCAGGCAAAAACAAACTATTGTAGCAAATGAGATAGAAAGTTCATTTTAGGTTCAGATCAGGTCAAAAAGACAATGTAGACATGAAAATAAATCAGAGGAGAAGAGGAGACAAAATAATGCGAACCCTTGTTCAGGAAGACGTACGTAAAAATCTGCGTTCAACAATGAAAGTCCAGTTTAGTGAAAGTAAGCAGAGGAGTGAGAGGCTTGAGTTTTAGTCAATATTGACCTGGGAGAGCAGGGCATTACTTAAAGCAGAGTTTTAGTTAAAAAACAAACAAAACATATAATATAAACTAATTTAATATATATAATATATTATAATAAAAATAAAATAAAATAAATAAAATAAATAATAAAAATATATATAATATATAATTATATATAATATAATAAAAACTAATAACATATTAGTTGTTTCACAACTGGAAACAGAAAGCTCAATTAAAAGTTTAAAAATAATGTTTCTTCAGGGTCACCTGGGAAGAGCAAATAGAAAGAACCTGCTAGCAGGTCATTGGGATCCCCTTTCTGAGTGCAACCACATAACCCCACTTCATTTGTATTATGTACTGAACAATTATTTAGTAGGTCTTTTTAATAGAAAAATTCATGGTGGGAGAAAAAAAAGAAGCCTGGGTCAACATCAGTGTATCTACTTGATAAAATTATGTAAAAATCCTCAGCTTTACCATTATACAGAGAAGGAAATTTTCTTTTTGAAAAGGAGTCTTCCCAGAGCTCCCATCATGTCTCTGTTCCTCAGGCTGTAGATGAAGGGATTCAGCATGGGGGTGACCACAGTGTACATCACGGCCATGACGGTCTCCTTAACAGCAGAATTATTAGCTGAAGGGCACAAGTAGAGACCGATAACTGTCCCATAGAAGAGAGACAGCACGGAGAGGTGGGAGCCACAGGTGGAGAAGGCCTTGCGGATGCCCCTGGCAGAAGGGACCTTGAGGATGGAGATCACAATCCGTGCATAAGACATGACAATGAGTAGGAATGGGATGACGAGAATGAGCCCTCCCATGATAAATATCACCAACTCATTGACTCGAGTGTCAGAGCAGGCCAGCTTCAGCAGAGCAGACATGTCACAGAAAAAGTGGGGGATTATGTTGTCGGCACAGAAACACAATCTGGCCATGAGGAGAGTGTGTAACATAGCATGGAACATGGTCAGCACCCAGGACAGCACAACCAGGGAGAGACAGAGCTTGGAGCTCATGATAATGGTGTAGTGGAGGGGGAAGCAGATGGCCACATAGCGGTCATAGGCCATGGCCACTAGGAGGAAACTCTCCAGGTCTGCAAAAAACAGAAAGAAGTACATTTGGGTCAGGCAGCCAGCAAAAGGGATGGATGAGTCTTGGCTCTGCATGGTTTGCAACAATTTCGGAATGGTCACAGAAGAGAAGCAGATATCACAGAAAGACAAATTGCTGAGAAACAAATACATGGGTGTGTGCAGGTGGGAGTCCAGGCAAATCAGGAAAATTATCAGGAGATTCCCCAGTATGGTGATAAGATACATGGCCAGGAACAGGACATAAAACGGATTTTGTTGCTCTGGCTCAATTGGCAGGCCCAGAAGGAGGAAGTCTGAGACAATAGTTTGATTTCTTCTTGTCATGGTCTGTGTCCTTTAGGAGGAAATAATGGTGTCCATTAAAAAACTGAATAAAAATAAAAATATTTCTAAGATACATGGTCTGTAAGCTGTTCTGCAATGATTGATTTCATCCTTGTTATCCACAACACTCTATAACCACAAATATAACAAATCACTTAACCTAATCATTTTCTGGCTCAATTTTTTTTTCTAGTTAATTAGCATTTAATAATATTGACTCTTCCATACCTTCTGAAACATTCTGATCCCTTCTGTGCAATCATCCTGTTTCTTAGCTCTTCATTCTCAATAACTGTGATTGGTGTCTTCCATAACAGAATTTTATATATTGGTGTTTTCTTGGGCTTTTTTTCCTAAATCCTATTCTCTTATAATGCTACATAGACAGCCCTAAAAGAGTTGCTTACTCCCATGGCATAAATTACCATCTAAACCTCATGGATAGACCTCTATCACTGTCAGAACTGTATTCCCAACTGTGTAGTGATTATCTCATCATAGAATATCACAAGCATTTTCAGCTCCACAGACCACAAATAAAGCTCATGATCTCACCCTGCTCCTCTCCTAATCTGTGCCTCCAAGTCTCTCATATCTCAGTAAAAGAAATCCAGGTTCAAGTTCATCATGACTTGAACTCCCTTTAAAAGAAAAGGGAGTTTTCTTTTACTCCCTCCTTTCTGTCATTATCAACGTCCAGTCTATGAAGTCCTATATATTCTGACACGATAAATCTCTTTCTCATTTATCCACTCCTTATCTCAACCATCACTATCCTGGCTGGGCTGACATCATGTCTTGTCTGCACTATTGAAACAGCCTCTTCACTCATCTCCTTGTGTCCATGCTTGAATACTCTCCTTTAATATCCTTCGTTCACACTGCAGTATTCTAAGATGAAAATCTGATCATCATTCTCCCTAAAGTCTTCATAGATTCTCACTGCTCTTAAGATAAAGGCAAAATTCCTTTCAAGGGCACAAAATTGCTTCCTGACCTGACCCTGGCCTACCTCCACAGCTTCACCTGGCCCCATAGTGACATACACTCACCTCTCCAGAAATGCTGGACTTGAAAGTCACAATTTCTTGCCTCCAGACTTTTCCACTTGCTGGCCCCCATGCCTAGCATCTTCCTCCCCCTGCTCCCTCTTCACCTGGGTTTGCCCTACTTACCCTTCAGGCATATTAAACATCACTTTCAGCTACACCTCTCCTGTCCCCTCCAGACCAAGTGTGAACCTGCTGCTATGTTTCCACGGGATCCTGTGCTTTTCCCTAATACTGCCCAAGGTATTGTGTATAGCTGTCCTCCCTAATGGACTGTAAACTTCATGCAGGAAAGGCCGTGTCTGCCTTCATGACTACAGAAGTGCCAGCACCTGGCATGGTGCCTGGATGTAGCCAGTGTTTCGTAAATATTTATTGGCTGTTCTTCAGGCTGAGACATGCATTCCTTCAACTTTACAGACAGCAAACTCCTATTAGAATATCTACTCCTACTAAATACTCTCAGAACAAGAACTTACTAGTTTTTGACATTTTATTATAGAATTCCCTGACATAATCTCTAACTCATGGAAAATTTGGACTACTTCAAGCACACTGCTCTTTAACTGAAACAGACAACCCAGTATACACATCCACACCATCACTTTTTCCTTGTGTTGTATCCATAGGATTCAGTGGTATTGCCATAAAAAAAATCTCATGTATAGACAGGTTTAGTAATTTGTGGAGGAAAGGAAAAAATAAAGGTAATTTCTACCCTTGAGACCTCATTCCAGTGCTTCTCCAGACACCCACACCTCAGAGAGTCCCTCAAAGCTAAGAAAGCTCAGTAGGAGCATTAAGGAATATTAAAAGTTCCCTCCCTAAAGAAGCATAACTGAGTCCAATGGCTAGAATTTTCACCCTGCTGATGCTGTTTGAGCCACATTAAAATTTTTTATACGTGGACATATGTGCTGGTGTTGCAGCAGATAATGACATCAAGTGAAGTTTCATACACCTCATTTATCAGAATTTTTCTCCTCTGGAAAATGAGCGGGCACCATCCCTGGTGCGAACATCTCATTAGGAAGCACAGACCAGAGAGCTAGTAGACACTGCCACGGATCAGGCGTAGGAGCTTCAGCTGCTCCATTAATGATGCCTCTCATCTTGTTCACATGGCCAATCAATGGTTCTCAGTCTGGGAGGCCCAAGAGGCAGTGCTTCTAAAAATCTACATATGAACTGCCTAGGGGTCCTGTGAAATGCTAATTTTGATGTTGTAGATTTGCAGTGGTGCCTAAAATTCTACATTTTTTTAGGCACTAAATTTTATATTTTCTGATGCCAAGTCTGCTGGTCTGTGGACCACTTTAAGTAGTAAGGACGCACATTTTTAAAATACTGATTACTGTACCAGTAAATGTAATCAGATTCTTGAGGGGAGAGGGCTATCCAAAGTATTTTAAAGCTCCTAATGTAATTCAAATATATATTCCAGGGTTAAGAACCTGTGTATTAAATGCTTGCCTCAGGGGCGCTGGGTGGCTCAGTCAGTTAAGTGTCCGACTTCGGCTCAGGTCATGATCTCGCGGTTCGTGAGTTCAAGCCCCACGTCAGGCTCTGTGCTGATGGCTCAGAGCCTGGAGCCTGCTTCCGATTCTGTGTCTCCCTCTCTCTCTGACCCTCCCCCGTTCATGCTGTGTCTCCATCTCAAAAATAAATAAACGTTAAAAAAAAATTTTTTTTTTAAATAAATGCTTGCCTCAGAGATCCATTAAAATGATACAACCTTGTGAGATGCATTATGTAGTAATATTTACGAATGCTATAATTAATAAAAAGACTCAATGTAACTATGAACATCAATCAAAATAGTTCTAGAATGTGGGGAAGTCTTGGGAACCAGGGAGGTAAAGAAAAGGAGGGTTATCATACCCAAAGCACCATCCTACAGAACATCATACAACCTGGGAAAGCAAGACCCTCAGGTTGGAAGGACCCTAAGAGACCAGCTCATTCACCCTCTGCCCAACTTACTTAGTGTGCCTGAGCACTCCAGGAGACTAACCTAAGGTCCTGTTTACCTTTATTTACAAAGATATGTAAAGTGACAGCTTCTGTAGTTGTCACTTGTGTCTGCAACATCCCTTCTCACATCTCCCGTTCTACATATCCCTGGGACTAAGGGGCTCTGGATCCCAAAGGAGTCTAGATCCTAAAGGAACTCATTAAAGACACAAGACACAGAAATTACCCAGGACCCCTTAGGACAAATGCTCTCAGAGTTTTGGAGCAGTGATTGACTACATCACCCATCATACCTGATCATGCTTTGGTGGGGGGGGGGGGAGGGGGAGGGGGGGCGGTGAGGATAGACAGAAGCTCATATATGGATGCTCAATCACTGCCTGTTTAGGGAATGGACAGTAGTCCTGTGGGGCTGGAGCCTACATTTTGGGAGGTGAAGGAGGATGGTTGGAGAAGTCATAGAAACGAAGAGGGACCAGACTGTGAATATCCTAAAACATCTTACAGTGTAAGAGGCTTTATCTTGTAGGCAACAAGATGTTATCAGTTGTCTTTGAGCAAAATGTCATGAAAGACATATTTTGGAAAGATTCCCAGGGTGGCATGATCTCTCACTACAACCTAGTTCTTCATAAACATACTCGAAGGGAGAGAGAAACCTGCAGCTAATAAAAATTAGAGCTCTATGACCCAACCATATGCAGATACAGAGAAAGTACTAGAGTAAAAGAGACCTCTCCCAGAGTATGTTCAAGTCAGCTTTGCAACAAAGATAGAAACCTAGATTTTTCATTCCTTTGAGGTATGTCTAGCTTCTCACCTCCGTAGGAAACTTTAATAGCACCCCACCACCACTATCACCTCTATCATTCTCCATATGTGTCAGATTACCTCCTAGTTTCCAGCTCTTTCTTACACTGCATTGATCACAAAGCCACAGCTAGTATTTATAACTCCTTCTTCTATACTTCCTCTATATGTATGACTTCAGCTGGATGGTTTCTTTATATTCAACCTTCATTCCTTGGGAGTCCGAATCCTCAGTGTTATTGCCTTTATTGGGTTGCTGTAGTTTTCCATTATATTTTACTAAGTGGTACTCCAAAGAATCTCCTGGGTATCAGACAGTGCTTCCTCAATGTGTAGAGAAATTCATTTTTCTACTGTTAATTTGGATTGAATTACTCCAGACAGTATGGTAACTCCTTTGTTTGCCTGTTGGTTCAGTAACATAAAGAACTTAAAATGGCCAAGTGGCAGTCTCAGCTTCTAGTAGAATAAAACCATTAAAGCACTCCTTGGGAACTGCACCAGACACTTCTTGTGCACCACTTCATATTCTCTTCAGACGGTCTTTTATTCCAGCTACAGCTGCAGTAACCAGTTCTGCAGACTCCAACCAGCTCTATGGAGACACAATCTAACTGCATTACCTCAGGCCTGCTCCACCTGCTTATTGCATCCTGTCATAGGGTTTTCCTGCTTCCGTGGAGTAGAACACCATGGGAAGCCAGTTTAATATTCATCTGTACACAACCCGAAAGTGTAAGGAAGTTTAGGATCTGTGGGCCAACCCTTAAAAAACAAGTGGTCGCAGGGCACCTGGATGGCTCAGTTGGTTGAGCATCCAACTTTGGCTCAGGTCATGATCTTGCAGTTCATGGATTCGAGCCCCACATCAGGCTCGCTGCTGCCAGCTGTCAGATCCCCTGTCCCCCTCTCTCTATCCCTCCCCAACTTGCACTTTCCCAAAAAATAAATATTAAAAAAAAAAAGTAGTGGGAGCTGATGAATATATGCTTCCCCTGTTTTCATTAAGGTGGATGATCCTATGATGCATTTCATCAAGTCTTATTCACCCCAGTAGTGGCCAACTTAAATAAGCCACCCCGGTTACTGGTTTTCCCTTCTTTGCTTCTGTCTCTTCCCCTGTGAGGTAACAGTCCCAAATAAACTACTAGTGAATAATAAGACTTCGTCTCAGTGTCTGCATTTGGGGCAAACCAGACTACAACAGAACATAAGATCTCTAAATTAGCAGCCCAAAATTGTGGGGGTGGGAAGCAAAAATTTTGTGAGTACATTATTTGGTCTAATAATAACAAAAGTCAGTCCTGCTACCATCCTTTGATTCCTGGACCCATGAATCAAAGCTATGGAAGAAACAGCACCACATATAGGCTCCTGGTTCAAAGTATATACCATATTTTAAAGGAGCGTACACAAATCTTTCTGGATGTGATCTCCCAACTGGCATCACAACTGAATCTTTGGTATAAAGCAGTAACTACAAAGCTAGAAAGGAACTTGCTATCATCTTCTGTATCCTCCTTTCATGCACCTTCTAAGGGATTCCTCCACCCTGATTATTTTTAAAGCTGGAGATTATCACTCCCCTCCACTTGTTTGCTTCACAGACAGGTAAACAATAGAGATCCAAAAAATGAGGGCAGGGAGAGGATGTAGAGAGGAAAGACCAGAGTGCAAATGTATTTTAGAAAGACAGATATAAGAAGTAGAGAGAGAAATGCAAAATATATATATATATATATATATATATATATATATATATATGTGTGTGTGTGTGTGTGTATGTATGTATAATACATGCTTACTAAAGCATTTTATTACTTTAAAGTAATAAAATGAACTTCATAGACTAACAGCTCCAGTATAATGCCTGGTAACAGTACTGATAGTGGGCACCCTTGTCTTATTCCTGACTTTAGAGGGAATGTCTCTTTATTTCCCCATTAGGCTTGATGTTGGCTTTTGTGCTGACTCAAATGCATTATTACTTCATGTTAAATAAGTATCTATTCCTATTATATTGAACATTTTAATCCAAAATGTTAATTTTAGCAAATGCACCACTGTCATAAAAAAAAACAAACTCTTCCCACATTTAAAAGGACTGAAGTATTTTAATGCAACAAATGAAATACAGAAAAACAGTAGCTATAAAACCATGGAGATGATAACTTAATAACAAAAATGCTTTAAATTATACTATTTAAACTTCCTTCATCACTATTTAAATTTCACTCATTATATTAGTATAATACCTCATCTCAGCATCTGCAATTTTAACAAATGCTTGGAAAGTTTTTTGTTCAGAAACAGATGCTGGTCTGACAGAAACACATTTGAAAATATTCTTTTTCTGGTCATAATTTCCAACACACCTATGAACTCGGCCTCTAATCAGTCTTGGAAGTTCACGATCCTGTTTTTAAAAAAATAAATATCAATAGTTATTTTTTTACTTCATCTGAATTTCAATTTTTTGAAACTAAAAATATAATCAACTAAATATCAATCACCTCAAAATGCTGTAATTCCCTCAGCTGACTTAGAGCCCCATGGCTGACAAGACCATAATAGCTGGGCATATAGGGGTGCCCTGTCACAGAGGAAAGACCTTCACTTGCGTAGGGCTCCTTACAAGCTGGTGAGCTATTGCTTCTTAAAAGACTGAATAATTCCCACTGTAATGGCACATGAATTATTCACTTCTACTAGACTGCTAGAGTTCCACTTTTAGTAGATGGTAGACCAGGTAGTTTAGGCCAAGTCTCTAGCTAAGAACAACTAGAATAGCTGGATGAAATATTTGTATCTTCTTGTAGACATTAGAGAGATACCAACGCAGTGGGGGAATACAGAGACACCCATTTGGGAGAAGACAGGGGTCCAGAATGCAGCCTGACATTTACGGATGTTTCTCACTGAGGTTCTGTATCAAGTATAGTCAAGGCAGTTAAGAGTCTAAAAAACTGAGCAGAGTTTCTGACAGGCTCCCAGGACCGGGAGATAAAAAACAGAGTCAGAGGTCCACAAGGAAAAGAGATTCTGGTCACTACCTCCACCATCACCCCCAGCTTAGAGTTAGGACCCAAAAGGACCCATGCCTTAATGGGACTAGTAAAACAGGGAAAAAAAACAGTAACAGGAAAAACACAGCCAGCATCAATTCCTTTTAACCATGAATAAAATTATTCTGGAATTGCTTTCACCAAATGGTCATAAAAAGCACTAGCTATAAGGGGTAATATTGATAATTGCTAAAAGGACTATATTAAAATGAAGAATTTCTGTTCCTCAAAAGCTACCGTTAAGAAAAAGCAAACTATAGAGTATGAGAAAATATTTGCAAGACAAATAATGGACAAAAAACTTGTACCCAGAATAGTTACAAAAACAAAAACAAAAAAAACAAAAACAAAACCAACTCCTCTAAATAAAGGACAAAACAATAACTCTATAGAAAAAAAGAACAAGAGGCCTGAACAGACTTTAAAGAAGGTATCTAAGTGGCAGTGAACATATATAAGGTGTTCAACCTCATTAGTCACCAGGGAATGTAAAGAAGTAAGACAGCACTAAACACCCACTAGAATAGCTGAAACAAAAAAGACTGACAGTACTAAGTGTTGATAAGAATACAGAAAAACTAAAACTCACCTACACTGACTGTGAGTGTGTAAACTGGTACAACCCTTTGGAAAATTCTTTGGGGAATAACTACTATATTGGAATATACAGATACACAATGATACAGTGATTTTACTTCTAGGTAGATGCTCAGCAGAAATGCGTGCATATGCATGAAAAACACAGAGAAGAATATTCCCAGAGCATTATTCCTAACAGCAAAAAATCTGGAAACAACTCAGATGCCACCAACAGTAGGAGAGAAAATTAAATTGTTTTACAACAGAATACTGTACATAGAAATATAAATAAATGGGCTATAGCTACATGCAACAACACAGATGAATTTTACAAACACTGTGTTGAGGGAAAGACATAAAAGATGTACCATATAATATTATTTATATAAAGTTCAAAACTAAGCAGAATAAATTTGTGATATTAAAAGTCAGGACAGTAGTTACTTTTAGGTAGAGACAGGAGATAGTGTGAGGAGACACAAGGATACATAGGGTGACAATAATATTCTATTTCTTAACCTTGGTAATGTTCACTTTGTGACACTTCACAGATACTTCACAGAACTGCAATTATGATTTTTACACTTTTAGGTATATATTATACTTCAATAAAAAATTTTAAGCTTATCAGACTAGAGAAAACTAAGTATTAAAAATATTACAGAAATTAATAACATAATTACTATTTCTTGATCATCTACTCTATGTCAAATGCTATACATTCATGTTTTATCATCTTATCTCCAAAATAACCTTTCAAAGTAGGAATTGGTCTCCCCATTTCACAGATTAAAAAAACTCATAAAGTTGAAGTAGCTTTACTCAAGGTCATAAAACTAGGAAATGGTGGGAGTAAAAACTGGAATCCAAGTCTGATTTTGGAATCAAGGACAAGTTCAGAATTAATACCCAACTCTTCTATAATGTATGTAAGTTAAAAGTCTGCAGCCTCCTTTGTGATCTCCACCCTCCTTTGTCACCCTCAGCCTTCTTTGTCACAAAGAGTCTTTCCTATATCCCAGCCCACTCCTTGCCTTCCTTCAATTTTAAAGCCACTATCCTCACCCCCATCACTTACTGACTCCAGGCTCTGGTAATTATAAACTACTTGCAGTTTCCTCTACAATCCATGCTCTCTCTTAGCATATGCTGCCCTCCCATCTTAGAGTGCACTCCTCATGCTTCTCCCCTCCCCCAACACACTCTGGCTTTACGAGTCTTTAAATATATAAGATAAGATAGGTTACTACATTCTTCAAAAATCTTTCTGATCTGCCCCATCCTTCCTATCTACTTCTATAGCACACTGCACATTCCTCTATCATACCATTTATCACGCCACGGTTTAACATTTATGTAAGTCTCTCTACCTGAGATTGTAATAAACTCTTTGAAAGAAAGCTATTTAGCACTTATATTCCATTTTGTATCCTTTGTATCTAGCACAGCACCTGGCAGGTGCAGGTAGCTTCTCTAGATTAGCTAAACAAATAAACTTTAATGTCAGAACTGAAACCAAACAAAATGCTAAAAGTACTACTAAATTGTTAACAGAATTTCTACTGCAATGGAATTACAGCCTACATTTGTATGTTTTGTTGGCACAGGCTTTGCAAAGAATATGGAATTACAGCCTACATTTGTATGTTTTGTTGGCACAGGCTTTGCAAAGAATATGGAATTACAGCCTACATTTGTATGTTTTGTTGGCACAGGCTTTGCAAAGAATATTTAAACAAATACTCACGATTTCGTAAAATACACAAGGCAGAGTATTTTTCCCATCTCTCATAAGGAAAGTCTTTGAATAATATGGACCAGGTGTAACAGCTGAATCAAGAACAGCTAAGCAACATTAAAAAGGGGGGGGGGGGAAACAGCGTTGGTAAATGTAAATAAAACTTAACAGTGAGAAGTGACTTTTAAATACTATTCCTACACCAAGCTCTCCTACTTTTATTTATACAATAATAAAGACAACACTTTAAGAGGGAATGACATTTCTGAAACTGCTTTATACCAAGGAAAGCAAAATTTTTGGCCTTGTCTAACTCAGGAACAGGTTATGTGCCAAAGTTCATACCATGGACAATATTTGGCCATTTGATGGTTTTTTCTTACAGTGTGTTCTATAGAGTGGTTAAATCCTCAGACCATTCTATATTATGATAATAAAATACAAAAACATAATGAATAAGCATCATGGTTTAATGAAGGAAAAAACACTGAGTTAGAATCAGAAATCATTTATTTGCATTCCAGTTCAACTTAACTAAATTGAGCAAATTGTTTAACCTCTTTCAAATCTGTTTTATATATAAAATGCAAATAATATTTCATGTTGATTTCAATAAATTATCAAATGAGAGCATTATTCATTCTTTAATAACCACCTGTTGAGTACTGACAGTGAACATTTGTTATTTTGAGGTCTCCATTCCCCCTAATAATACCCAGATTTTCCTTTAGGAAACCTCTGCTATGTCATTCTTAGCCATATGATTTAGATAGGATCTGACGGACCCACAGATCCAGGAGACTAATTTAACCCATCAGCATATCCTATTCCAAGCTACAGAGTTCAAGATTGGCTAGTCATTTGCTAGTTTCTGGAAAACACAATGAGAAGGAACTATCAACAAATGTGACAGTGTGGTATAAGCATGTGTGGTACAGAAAATTTTGATAGTCATCTTAATACCAAAAGGAAAGAGTCAGAAGTGCTGGAGAGACCACATTTGGAGCTTCAGGATGAAGCCAACACTGTGATAGGACAGAAAGATGGCTAAAATCAAAAACATAATTCTAGATGAATATGAATATGTGTATTTTAAAACACACAGAGCAAAAAATATAAATTGTGAAATCAAATGTGCATAGTAAAATTATAAAAGCATGGACAGGAAAGATACCACAGGGATTATCTCTAGAGAAGAAGAAACAAGGATGGGGGCTTCAAATAGATCTATAACATAGGTATGTGGATATTTACATTCTCTATTTTTCTATATATTTAGAATATTAAATAATTTAAACAGTATTAAATATTTATTTTATTTGAATTAAAAGAAATATGTTTTGAGTCTCTACTTCTTGTTTATCTCTTCATTCTAGGTAAAATCAAATTCTGGAAACATTCTAAAAACTTTTAAGTAATAATTTAAGAAACAGATTAATCATAGGGTGTTTTCTCCTATCACTAAAGGATTCTTCATAGATGTTCTTTTAGAGTATTTAAAATATGATTTAACTACATACGAAATTACTACTGGATTTAGTATAATATAGTACAAAGAACACCAGATTGAGAATAAAGGAGATTTGGTTTTTAGATCCATTTCTGCAGCTAACTTGCTTTGTTGTAGTCAAATGTACTCTAATGAATTGCCCCATTTCTTCACCTACCTCAAGGATTAACTTAGAGCTCTTGTAACAATCTTTCCAGTTTTAACATTATAAATCAGAAGAATATTACCATAAATAACCAAATACATCTTAAGTCACCCAAATCAATGACAAATTCAGGAATTGAAGAAAATCCTAATAAAACATAATCTCCTTTTGCAAATTTTATTTTTCTTTAAGGTTCCCTAGGTATTCCTATTGACATTCAAAACTATCGTCCAAATAGTACTACTGAGGTTTTTTGAAATACGATACCTACCCAATATTTCAAAAAGAAGTACAGTTTTCTGTGCATGTTCATACCAGTACTTCATGCTTTCAATAACTGCAGATATAATTCTTAAAGAATTATCTTTTTCCTTAAGCTTTAACTGATACAATGAGTCTTCCTTTTGAAAAAATAAAAACACAGCATTAGAAAATCCTTTCATTTTTTTTTTTATAATACTCTTTCACTTTCCATGTTAAAGATTCTAGGTCCCCAGGCATAAAATGTGTAATATATGCAACAAAACCCACTACTGATAATTTTAGTAGTTATTCCCCTAAATTAAAGACATCATTAGCACTTTATAGCAGGAGAAACTAGGATTACTTAGAGACCATTAATCAAGAAGAGAATTATTTATATGAACATTCATCACTCATTTATTCACTGAGTATTTTTAAAGCAAAGAATTATTCATGTGGACATTCATTCGTTTACTTGTTTTTATTTATTTTTTTTATTTATTTTTTTTTTAATTTTTTTTTTTCAACGTTTTTTTTTATTTACTTTTGGGACAGAGAGAGACAGAGCATGAACGGGGGAGGGGCAGAGAGAGAGGGAGACACAGAATCGGAAACAGGCTCCAGGCTCCGAGCCATCAGCCCAGAGCCTGACGCAGGGCTCGAACTCACAGACCGCGAGATCGTGACCTGGCTGAAGTCGGACGCTTAACCGACTGCGCCACCCAGGCGCCCCTCGTTTACTTGTTTTTAAAGAATCGTGTGCCAATCCTGTGATAAACACAGGTGAGTAAAACACAATTCCTTTCCGTAACGTGTTAATACTCTAAGAGGGGAGCCAGACACATTCACTCATTCATTACAAAAGTACTCATTGGCAGTTACTATGCACCAAATATTGTTAATGAGGAAACAACACTGAACAAAACAGACAAGATATCTACCCTCACAGATTCTGCCATCTAATGGACGATCCAGAAAATAAACAAATAAATACATAATTGAATGTCAGGAATTGATATATCCTATGCATTTTTTAAAAACAGGGTAAAAGGATAAAGACAGACAGGAATTATTAAATACATTGATGAAATGAGGACTGAGGAACACTAAAGTATAAAGGCCCTGAGATGGGAATTGTGTTTGGCATTTTAAAAAATCAACTAAGAATACAGTGTGTTAAGTTATTAATTTGGGGGGGGAGGGTACTTTCCTTTGTGAGGGTGGGGTCACATCAAAGAACAACTGATGGGACTTTTTTTCCAACTACAATTACCTTCTTTCTCCTTCTCTTCGTAACCAAAATACCAATGCCTGCCATTGAGAGCTACTGCCATAATGAACAACTGTTACTAAGGTAAACTATGTCATATCATTCTTGTATACAAGGAAACATAAGGTTGAAAGCCACTGTGATATATGCTATATTAGACTTCTAGCAAAAAAACAAAACAAAAAAAAAACAACTTTCTGTTGAAAAGACTTCTTACGAGTGTATGTACAGAACAAGCACAGGGTACTTAAGCCCTCAAAGACTAACAACAATAAGAAACTACTGTCACTCCTAGGCTGAAAGGACAAAGGGAGGAAGTAAAATTACCACACCTGTGAAAGCTGGACTCATGGAGGGGCTGTATCATTTAGGATCAGCTACTGACTATGACACAACATTTAAACAGGGAGAAAATGGGAAACCCCAAACTTTCTCCCCACCCTCTAATTTCCTGCCAGTGACCCCAACTGGCGGATCCCTAACAGAAGCTAGCCTAGGGACCTCAGGATGCTGTACTGTGTAGGACAATTCAGCCTTCCAAAACACAGACAAGAGTAGAGTGTAAAGAATCTACTGAGCCAGGGCACAAGGGAAGGTAGTGAACAACCAGCACATAGAATATATTAAAGATATTTACAAAGAACAATTAGAGCAAAGAGTGGTGATAGGAGGAAATAAGGCTGAGGTACAGATACAGAGAAAAATATACAGAGTGCATATCATGGTCAGAGAATTGTGAAGGGTCTGAAATGGCTAGTGTATTGGAGAATTAGTAGATTATGGAATACGAAACTGGAAAGGTACAATAAATTCTGACTTGCAGTCCAAATCTATCCTGCTATTTTTGTAAATTTTCATTGGAACACAGCCAAGCCTATTCATTTATGTATTGTCTATGGCTGCTTGCAAGCTACAAAGGCAGAGTTGAGTGGTATAGCTAAGAGACTATATGACCCATAAAGTAAAAAACATTTACTATCTGGCCCTTTACAGAAGAACTTTGAGAATTTCTATACGTAATGGATAAACTCATCATCCCAACAATCAATAAACAGTGAAATTCAGAACCCGGTAGGATATTCTAAAGCAACCATGAACAGGAGCAGCCATTCACAACCTCTAAGAAAATATTTTGGAAATGAACATTCATCCACTCCAATGGAACTAGATATTTGTGTTAACCAAGAAATGCATGCCATGGGATTGATTTTAAATGCTCTTATCACTGTAAACTTCTAAATGTTTATCTCATTTTTTAAATGTAAATACAAAAATGTAAATAATTCATATTTAAAAATTTACCTTGAGAGTGCTTTCTTCTGGAATATAATCCAACATTTTCTTCTTAAATTGGTTTTGTTGAAAATTAGACTTAAATGCCTGTAATGCACGGTTTTTGTCTAGACCTCTCATTGTGGAGCCAGGTATTTTTGATGAATGTGTTTGTCTGAGTACTTCAGTTTCTCTTTGATGAGATGAGTTAGGAGGTTCGGATATTTTCAACTGTTTCTGTTGTTGAGCTCCCCAACTCTTTGGACAAGAATTTATTCCATCATTTGCCACTAAGTTTGTCCTTTCACATTGAGGCCTAAAATCATTTCTATCCCAAGTTTTCCAGCTAGTATTTTTGTTGTCATCTCTGTAGCTGTAATAGTTTAAAATTAATATTAGTTTTTATTTCTATATACTTTTCCTTTTAAAAAATTAATAGTGAAAAATTGTGGTTTATAAAGTACCTTGTAACTACTGACTAGTTGGAAATTCCAAATGCATTATCATAACAACTCTACAATATATTATACCTCTCTTTTTAGGTGAGGAAACTGAGGGACAAAACAACTTGCGTGAAGTTATATAGCAAGTTACTATCAATCTGGAACCCAGAGAATCCTACTCTCCCCACGCAGATTCCAGTGCTACAAAGTATATTTTTAAACCATATAAGCCTTCATATGACAGTGGTTGTCTCTGAGTGTAAGATTTTAAGGACATTTTATTGCTTCTTTATACATTTATTTTTTAATTTTCTACAAAGTAAAATTTTTACAAGTTAAACTATGGCTTATAGATGATTCTAAATAACGAGAATAAATATAGGCAGTATAGGTAACTATTTAATTAGAAATTTTGTACTTTTACTACATAGCTTAAAAGCCCAACTTATGAATCTGTTGCAGGATTGTATTATATTAATCTAAGGGAGTTGGATTAATTTAATCTATGAGATCAGAACTGATGAGAACATAATGTTAATGAGGCCAAAATCAAAAGTATAATTTCTGAGCATACTAGTTAAGAGTTCCACAAGGAGAAACTAGTCCAGGTCACAAATTCTCATTTCTGAATAATTTTTCTGAAAATATCACCAGGATCACAAGGGGGCAAATAACACAACTCATCCCTCGTTAGGGAAAATAATCCAAGAAAAGGTCCTGGTTTCCTAGAGACCAGGCACAAGTCCAGACTGTATGGGGCCTGAAGCTTGTATGATGTGAAGAGGCTTCTCAAGTAAATTAGGTGCAAAAGTAGGTATGAAAATAACGAGAAAAGAAATCACAAATAATTACAAAATTTTCAAAGGTGATAAATATCGCAAACATCACAATATCCAGGAAAAAATGTTACTGGCATTTTTATTAATTAATTGTCTGACACACCTCTATAAAACTTTTCCTACATCGATCACCTCCTCATATGACAGCAATTTTATTTCCAATAGTGAGAACAGAAACATAATTTTGTCTTTCCATGACTATGGGATAACTTGTATTACTCAGTTTAGAAAAGTTTCTTTCAGCTTCCCAACTCCTTACTGGTAAACAACACATCTGCAACCTCCTCCAATGCTTTTGTCTAGGAGGTGCTCCTGGCCTGGGGACAAGCCCTGGAAAAACTACAGTCCTAGGTGAGCCCACACAGTTGGTTATTATTAAGTATAAAAATGTTCTAAATGTAATTTTGTCTAGGCAAGGACAAAGAGATGAAGGAGGAGGGAAAGAAGGGGAGGAGGAGAAGGGAAGGAGAAAAAGAAAGAGAAATCTTAAGTAAACTCACCTCCAACCACTCTTGTTTCTTTCAGTATTTGATTGAATAGACTTAGACATAGAATCTTGACTTCTCAGGGGAGGAGAAACTGAATGTGGCATTTGCCTTCAAAGGAAACATGTCTTATAAATATTAGTAGTTTGTTTCCAAATTGAGAAATGTAAAATGTACACAGAAAAATGACATCAGTCAATAACAGACACACACGGTCACTGGTGTCCATTTTTCCACATACCCTGTGTTCAGTGTTTTCATTAAAGGAGGCAACTCTGGATTCACAGCTTCCCAGGCCCAATCTCAAAAGACATAAATAACATAGATAAAAGTAAGATAGGTAACATTTTTAAAAAATAATTATTTCACACTTATTTAATTCGTGGGAAACTAAAAGCCTGAATAAGCAGTGGACTCGAAGATATGTATGTGTTCTTTAATAGCATTGTTGTGGAATTTGTCACAGCCTGCCTTATTAATTTTTATAGATGTCTTTCTTCTCCACTGTATTTTAAACAAGGATAACAGTTTAATCTGTATCTTTTCCACAATCAATCCTAGTATATATAGTACCTTGTATTTTGTAACATGAATTCAGCGTAATCAATGTTTCTTAAACTTTTTTGACCCCAACCCACAGCAAAAAATGCATTATAGCCCAGGGGCACCTGGGTGGCTCAGTAGGTTAACCTCCAAACTCTTGATTTCAGCTCAGGTTGTGATCTCATGGTTCGTTAGTTAGAGCCCCGCATCAGGCTCTGGGCTGACAGTGTGGAGCCTGCTTGGGGTTCTCTCTCCCGCTCTCTCTGCCCCTCCCCTGCTTGTGCATGCTCTCTATCTGTCTCTCTCAAAATAAATAAATAACTTGAAATAAAACTACATCATAGCCCAGAACATATATATATCTATATATATATATATACACACACACAAACATACACACACACACACACACACACACACACACACACACACATATATACACATACACATGGTATGCATGTGTGTGCATGAGAGAAAGGAGAGAGAACATAAAACTGCACCATCAACTTGTATCCTTACTATCTGTGATGCACTCTCATATTTTTTATTCTACTTTATTCTCTTCTATTTCCTTCTTTAAAGATTAACTTTTTCCCAATCGGACTAACGGATCAAGACACAAATTTGAAAATCACTGATCTAGTCCTATCTTTTACCCAGTATAAGAATCTTATAGATCTCTGACAGACTGTAATCCTGGTCAGAGTTTGGACAGTTCAGTACTTCAGGAGGATGAACATTTCCCTATGGAGTAGCTCCAAATGTTGTTATTTTTCAAGGCCAACATTCATGCTATTTATAAAAATATTTTAAACGTCAGAGAAATTTTTTAGATGGCAGAGGATGACCAGATAAATGCCCATTTATGTATATCCATGTGAATTTTTATCTTTTATCCATAAAAATGAGAGTAATATAAAATTCCTATTTTAAATTCCTCAAACGTGAAAGAAAATAATTACAGCTTAGAAGCAGACTAAGTATGGTCTATGGTAGCACATTGGATGAAATTAACAAATATATATATTTTATATTTATATGTGGCTACATATATAAAGAGATTTTAAAATTCCAGTTGCAAAAGAGCCTATTAAAGATTTTTAAAGTATCCTCAAAATTATATAAATGTATATAACCAGTATATACCAAGTATATTTCAGAATACCTGCCTATCCATGCCTTCTTCTTAAGAGAAATAAAAAGTCAGCAAACATTAAGACCTCTCTGCACCCACCACCACAGCTAATTGTTACAGAGATGAGAGGCCTAATCATAAAGCTAAACCAGAATTTTAATGACCTCACTGAAAAAGATGTGCTGAACCAAAGGCTCTCTGTCTCTAGAATTTAATCAAAAGATACAGAAGGCAGTCAACAGTAGACTCTGAAAACTAGAACTAAAAAGGCTATGTTAACTCCCAGCAAGGGCAATTTAGTTCATGGGCTAGTTGAAGCTATAAGGAAGCCAACTGGATGAGAGAAATGAAGCATCAAATGAAGAAAGGCAAAAATGCTAAGAGAAGAGAAAAAAGCCAAGCAGCAGAAATGTTAGGCTTCTACCCTTCTACCCCCATTTTTCCTGTGTTCACATGCATACTTATCCCTATTCCTGACGCAACTTGAGTTTCTCCATTCTTTATCACCACATGCCTAAGTCACAATATCCATGTATCTTGAAAAAGAAAAACACAAATCTTTACAATGTGGGTTACAACTTCATTAGAACAAAGGCTCCAGATCTAAGATACTCCATTTAAATGCTAAGCCATCCTTGTAGACAAGGAAACTCAAACTACTGTACTGGAATGTTCAGAAAGAGCCAAGTAATCCCTGTATTTGGATGGTGGAAAGAAGAAAAAGTAAACTTTCTATTTCCATTATAATAAAATTAAAATGGTAATTTTCTATAATCTTCATTCTTATTTTCACCTTATTTTCTTACCTGTTGGTAAAGGAGGGAAGTCATAACTGTCAGAAGCAGTACTGATACTTGGATCATTTGTAAGTGGATTAGAGGTTAATGGCTGTCTATTCCTCTTTTTCTGATTGAACAATGGTACAGGCAAACAGCCTAAATTAAATATATCAATAAATTAGTACATAATAGGCAAATAGTCGATCTAGTTATAGAGTAACTGTATAATATACAACTTGAATTTGTCTACTTCTGTATGTTAATTTTATATTTATTATAGATATATTTCTACATCTTTGGATTGATTTTTACATTCTTTTTAAGATCCCAAATAGCCTCATTTGTCTCTACAAAAACTCCTTTCTTGTTCTACATTAACACTGACTTAATTCCTCTTGTTTGGAAGTAATTCCCATCTCCTTCCTTACCCCCTGACCCTTTCTAAATCCACTTTTTGTTTTCCTTATTTCCCTCCTGTGCTTGCTTATTACCATGTCAACTGGAGGGGATCCTTTAAATACAACAGAGGTGAGGGAGAACCAAACTTTGATCCCTGCTTTCCAAAACCCTAACCACTCTTTAGACTATGACAGCACACTCTTTAGGGCCACAGTTCTCATTTGACTAAGATTTACACAGACTTGTGCTTAACATGCCAGCTCCTAGACCCCACTGTCATAGATTTTATTTCAGCAGATTTAGTTTGGAATCCAAAACTCTACAATTTTAACAAGCACTCCAGTTGTCTCTAATGCATATTGTCTGTGGGTCACTTTTAGAACGCCTTAAAGTGATAATATCCAGTCCACATGAGAATAAATAAATATCACCTCCAAGCTATCCAGATGGGAGGCCTGGGATCTCAAGTCAAGCCAAGAGTTAGAATTTATAAACACTAAAACTAGAAGGGATCTCAGAGCAAAAAAGGGATCCAAAAAGCTTGCACGGTGCCACAACGGAACTAAGGTTCCCAAATCTCAATTCAGGTATCTTGCCACTAGACCATACTCTAGCTGGTCCATCAACATGTACTATGGGAGAATATAGTCTCTGTGATAACTATCTGATGAAAAGCTGGGAAAATTATGTGAGCTCTGAAATCAGACTGCGTGGGTTTGAATCACAACTTCAAAATATAAACTTGGGCAATTTCTTTAAACTCGTTGTGCTAATATGACATACATAGAGAGACAGGATAATATAGTGATTAAGAGCACGGATGTTAGAGCCTAGCATCTAGAGCTAGATTCAAATGCTGGTTCTGCCACTTCATAAGTTACTGATTTAACCCTTCTGTGCCTTAGTTTCTCATCTGGAAAACAGGGATGTTAATAATAATGCCTATCCCAGAGAGCCAGTGTAAAAATTAAATAAAATAATACATATAATGGCCAGAATACAGTACATCCAACAGCTATTACTATCTTCACTATGCATTATCACCATTTCCCTGGTTTTCTTCATTTTTACCATCTGTCCTTTTACTAACTAATAAATTGGGAAAGAAGAAATGGTAAGGGAAGTTGTTACGGAGACAGAAGTGCTTCTGGAAATATTTTAAATAAGTAGGTCACAAATACAAATAGAAATAAGCCTATTTTTTTGTTTTCAGTTTAAAAGTGCAGGGGCGCCTGGGTGGCGCAGTCGGTTAAGCGTCCGACTTCAGCCAGGTCACGATCTCGCGGTCCGTGAGTTCGAGCCCCGCGTCAGGCTCTGGGCTGATGGCTCGGAGCCTGGAGCCTGTTTCCGATTCTGCGTCTCCCTCTCTCTCTGCCCCTCCCCCGTTCATGCTCTGTCTCTCTCTGTCCCAAAAATAAATTAAAAACGTTGAAAAAAAAAATTTAAAAAAAAAAAAAAAAAGTGCAGAACAACTCAAACACATAAGGTTGGTAGAAAGAACACTAGAGTAAATCCAGGAAAGTTTCATTTTACTCCCACTTCTGTCACTATTTTGCCTTGAGTAAGTTATCTTACTTCTCTGCACCTAAAAGAGGTTAGACTATATGTTCAGTCTTCCTTAAAGTTCCTTCCAAAATGTTCCCTCTATAAACTACACAAGATTTACATGGAATATAAAAATATAGAAAATTTAAAAATAAAAGTTGTTCAATACCTGCTGTACTTCGAGTTGAATTTTCATTTAGGTTTCTCTTCATTTCCTTCAATATTAAAATCTGTAACTTTGTCTTTAGCACTCCAAATTTACAAATGAAGTTGTCTGACTAAACCTTCCAAGAAATATGCAATTCACATTATATCAACAAAAAAATCAAATTCTCAGCCTACTAATTACTGAAATTTTGATTTAACACTATGGCTTCAAAATAAGGTAAACACTTTACAGAACCCTGCTTCCCGAATAAGAATTTACAACATGATCCATTTTTCCAATTCTGTTCAAAATTGGTTAGGACTGAGGTGGCTATAACCTTGCTGCCTAAGCATACATTTTTTTTTTCCACACAGTCCACATAACATGTTTCACAACCAAAAACCCACAATGAAGATTCTGAACCAGATTTATAAAAGAGGTAAATGGCTACAACACTGGCAAACTGATATGCTCCCAGGGCCAGGGAGGAAACCTACACAAGTGAACTAACCACGTGAGAACACGCTCCAACTCACTTTAAAACACTGTGCAGATCACTTGCTTTGGCCATTAACTGGAGATCCCTGTATTACAGAATACCGAAGACTAAGGCCTCAATATCCAGATTAATTGCAATAATAAATATCTACTCAATCTATATAATTTCAACAAGTGAAACAAGGTTTTTCTTTGTTTTTTCTTCTACAACAAAATTTGTTGCAATTTTTTTCCATGTTTAGCCTCCTCCTAATATATTTCAATCCCAATTTAATGCAACAAACACCTATTACATGAACAGGCAAAATACAAACCTAAATAAGGTAATCTCTGCTCCTAAATTCATTATCCAGTGAGGAAACAACTATGTAACACCGCAAATCATACTGAGGTAAACACTAATTTCCAAATATCACTTAAAGAAATAAAAATGGGGAAACATAAGGGCAGGGACTGCCTCTGCTTTGTTTCCAAATCTTGGGCTTGAAACCGGATATCGCGGGCCCTTTAGAAAATATTCTTGATGTCATTCTAGGAAGCAAAACTGAGGTTATACGACGTTTTCTCCGCACAGAAATACCAACGCAACTCACACCATGAACCTAGAGCGGGGCTTACAAGGGTCATTACGTTTCTGAGGGCCAGCAAACAAAATCAACAAAAATGAGACATCCTCCCCCAGACCGGAGGGCCGGGGACCCTGAGGTGCCCCCACCCCAGCTTCTAACTGGACTCTAACGGCAGTTAGGTGGTTGGCAGCGTCGACGTGCCAAAAGTTTGTTCAGTCAACACACACACGCACACACACACACACGCACACACAGCCCCCAAAGGCCACTAGCTCAAATGGAGGCAAGGAGGGCCTATTTTGGCCACTCCTGGGCGGTCCAGTCAGGCCTACATTCTCTTTCCAACCACCTCTCCTGACCCAGGGACTGGGGCAGTTTGGTAACTAGAGACAATACACTCTTTCCCTTCTTGGCCCTCGGGCCAACACGACACGCAACTTTAACCCTCAGGCTCCCAACCCTCCAACAACTGTCACCCGTTCTCTTCGCTCCGTCGTCGTCGACGTCGCCAACGCAGCCCTGTCAGCTACCGCTGACTTCCCGGCCTCTGAAGAAGCGCGAGAAGTCGAGCTTTGCGCAAGCGCACCTGCACCCGCGCCGCCCACTGCGCAGGCGCAGGAGCCACCTGCCTCTGGGGCTCGTGTGCTGTGGCATAATCCTTTCAGTGGACGGTGAGAAAAAGATGTTCACGCGCCTGTCCTTCCTATTCACAACTGTGAGGTACGAGGCGCCGGATGGCTCTGGGGACGAGCCGTTCTATTCACCGCTGAGACGTACCCACGACTGGTGGCCCAACACTCCTCTTTACCCTTTCCCCAGCGCACACATTTTTTTAGGTTCTAAAACCTAAAACGTTTTTAAGACCTTGGAGGTTCACCTAGAAGAGAATAACAAAGCCTCGGGCCTGAAAAGCAGGTCATAAGGTTTGTTTGACTTTGCTTCGTGTGGGCTGGGAATTAGTCATCTGGCGGCTGGCTGTCTGGAGCGCTGAGGCCCCGGTTAAGAGGAGGGCCCTGCAACTCTAAGAGCAGGGACTGCACTGTGCGAGAGCTCTGGAGGGAAAGGGCGTTCAAGGCCCTGGAGAGGAAATGGAATGCCGCAATGACCCGGAACTCTGGCGCTGGCCAGACACCTCTGATCTTGGGCAAGTTATTTACCCCCTCTACACCTACACTTCTCTTCTCAGTAAAGCAGATATAACTATTTACTCAGTTCCCCTAAAACTATTAAAAGAGAAAAATGAACAGCCCTGGGGCACAGTAAATGCTCGGTAAATGTTAGCCCGTAATTAATAACAGTAGCTACCATCTACTGAGTCCTGACTATAGGCCAGGAATAGTAATTCTAGCTCTGTCTGAAGTCAAAGGCCATGTTATGTTGTTACTGTATCTTCTGGCCATTTGAAGCCTGGGAGAGGTGAACAGAAATGTGCGGAGGGTCTACAGATGGAGGGAAGGTTGTTAGTACAGGCTTAGGACTATGAGACCAAGAAACATATTAGTACGGTTGACCCTTGAACGGTACAGTTTTCAACTGTACAGGTCCACTTATAGCTGGATTTTTTAGAGTGCTGTACTGTACATGTATTTTCTCTATGATTTTCTTAGTAACATTTTCTTTTCTGGAGTTACTTTATTGTAAGGATACGATATTTAATACATATGTAAAATATGTGTTAATTGACTAGCGGTAAGGCTTCTAGTTAACAGCAGTCTATTAGTAATTTAAGTTTTAGGGAGTAAAAAGTTAGAAGGGATTTTCAGCTGCTTGGGGGTCAGCGCTCCTAACCCCTGCATTGTTCCAGGGTAATCTCTAGTTTCTTATAAGATTAGGTCAAAAGAAGGAGAATGAGTATGAATGCCAAACTCAGGAATAAGTTTGAAGTAATTGTGTCTTCATTTAATTTGGAAAAGAGAAGACTTCACAGCATAAGATGTCTGAAAAGACTTGTTAGTTGTCATGGTTCCAAAGGGAAGACTTTTATTTTTTATTTTATTATTATTATTATTATTATTACTATTACTATTAGAGTAAGAGAGAGAGTGCCAAGAAGTGGAGAGGGGCAGAGGGAGAGAGAATCCTAAGCAGGCTCCGGCTCAGTGTGGAGCCGGATGTGGGGCTCCATCCCACTAACCTGGAATCATGACCTGAGCTGAAATCAAGAATCAGATGCTCAATCAACTGAGCCACCCAGGTGCCCCCCTCAAAGAGGAGACTATTAGAAAATGAATAAAAGCTTTAGGGAAACAGATTTTGACCTAACATATACATGCATGCATACATACATACACACACACATACACACATATATAACACCCACCCATGTGCCCCCCAAATGGATTTCTCATTTAAAGAAAATATTTTAAGCCCACTATGGACAACATGCTGTGCTATATCTGCCAGAACTGCAGAATGAGCAATGTGGAATCTTTACTAGTTGTGTATAAACTTATCTATTTTATCCCTATCTTGTTTTTGGTGACATTTATTTATTACCATCTGGAAAGTTGGTCCAGATGGGTGACAGCAAGAGGTCCATGGGGGAAGGAAAAAATTTAAATAGAGTAGTTTGATTACATGACTGCTGGCCAACCACATTATGTATGAGATACCTTATATGTAATATTGAGAGAAGATCTTCCTTATCCCTCAGCCATACTATTTTGGAAACAACATCTTAAATGCATCTGCCAAAAAATTTCTTGCGTGGATTTATTGGACATCCAAGACTATGAAAAATTTATTCTCCCTTTGTTTTATACTACATTATTTTACTAATAATCCGGCACCGCTATCCCTACAAAACATTTATAGTGCTGGAAATTATTAGGTTTATTCTTTTAAATACTTCAAAACATTAAATATTCAACATAATAATGAGACAGTGATGAGGGAGCATGGGACAAGCTGACAGCAATCCCCACCGCCCGCCCCTCCACCTCCCAGGTGGAATATGTGTGATATTCCTTGTTCACTTCTGGCTACCCAAGAACAAAGGAAAGGGGTTTAAGTGCTTGCCATGGTGATGTGGGAAACTAAGACAAATGAAAAATTAAATCCCCTTACTGCCTACAGTCCATTGGCAAGTCCTTGAAACCGGCAGAGTAACCTCCCTCTAGGATCTCAGCTGCCTGAATGATGACACTTTGCTGGGGGCAAAAGGGAATCTTGGCTTAACATTATCCCAACCTTGAAGATCCTGTAAGTCTACTTTAGCATATAAAAATTCCTTTGGAAACTTCTTTCTCTCAACTCCCCCAAGATATGCTGGCAATCATACTCCAAGCTTATGGCCCCCTGATAGAATCTGAAGGGTCTCATGACTGAGGTTTTACTAAATGGTAATAAATGGCATTTCCCTAGCAACAGCTAGCCCCTCAAGGTCCTGGAAACTTTGCTTCCAAAATTCCTTAGAGAATTACTCTAACCCTGACCCCCTCCCAACCTGAAGGTATATAATGAGTTACCTGTCACTACCCCAAGTGCAACTAACTCTTTCCCCCCACAGGTCCTGTCCCCGTGCTTTAATAAAATCACGTTTTTGCACCAAAGGCGTCTTCAAGAATTCTTTCTTGGCCGTCAGCTCTGCCCCCCCCCACCCTGTCACCCCAAAACTTCATCAATAGTGATAACTAGAAACGGTTCTACTTTATACACCATCAGTTCTCTGAACTCTCAAAAAAGAATTAGACTAGTGAAAATTTGTAGTTTTTGTAGGGCTCAAAAATTTAGTGTGCTTTGGGAAACAGGGAGTTAAAAATCTTTCGGAAGTTAACTTGGTATAAGAGTATGAAAAGCCTCTGTTGCTCTAGTTCTAAGGAAATGCTCTCTTTTTTTTCTAATAAAGCTTTCCGCAGAAGACAAACTCTGTACACAATAAACAAGGTAAGTATAGGACAGAATTACTGCAATTCACTAGCTCGCAAAAAAAGTTATTCATTTTGACATGTAAGGGAAACTTTATTTCTGAATGTTAAATGTGCTTCAAAGTGCTGATCTGTTAAAATTACATAAAACAAGCCTCGAAATGCAAGTCATTTGTGCCAGCTACGAGTAAATAACCAAAGCAGCATTTCCAGAGAGACTGGGCAAAGGACAGAACTAACCACAAATCAGAAAAGAAACAAAACCTAATCAAGTGTTAATAATTCACCATAGTTACAGTTTTTAAGACCAAAGTAAAAAATACAACCATAATTTGTTTACATTTGCTTTTGTTTTGAGCATCTCTACATTAGTGTTCAGTGTACATTGATGTGGATAGAAAAATCAAATGCTACATGGGCTTTTTCTTAGGTTAGAACAGTAATTTTAATGTGTAAATTTGGATTTTATTATTTTGCTTTCTCTATCTCTGCATTATAATCTCCTAAGGAAGAACATAGGGATTGGTTTATTAAACATTATGAAACATTCACATTTTACATTCTAGCATCTGTTTTGTTTGTATGCTTTTTGTTTCCTGAGCACGCTGTAGTAACTGTTTATGCGAATTCCAAAAGAGCAAAATTAGAACTTTGGGGAAGTCCAAAAATAACAGGAAGCACCCTGTTCTGTTAAAAACACTGGGCTTAGAATCAGAAAACCTGGGTCCCCGGCCCAGTTTTCTCCTGGTAGCTGAGGGACTTTTCCTTTAGCACTACAATGGCCATGTCAGTGCCTAACCCACCCTGTCTTATAATGTAAATATATGAATAAACTGAGGTAATGTGGGAAATTTAATTACAAATTAAACTTCTCTGAGGTTGTGAGGAATTACTCTTGTATCCCTATCAAACAATCTGGCGCTACTAGTACATGGTATTTCCAGAACTTGAACATATCTGTCTTTCTGGATGATCAAGCATGAAATCAAATCTGATTTGGTTCAGAGTCATTTCTCCAAAGGGATGTAATCATCTCAGTATTCTGAATAGTTTCCCCTAATAAGACCCCCTGCTTGAGTAACACATTCCAGTGAAGAGTCTGGGCTTGTAGTAAATTAGACTGTGTATTATAATAAACTCATAATTCGGTTAGTATATATAGCATGCCCCAAGACATTTTCAGGCATTATGAAGACTTGAAAATTATTCACAGTTGCTCTTCCTTTAATAGTAAGGCAAAACGTGGGAAAGAGTCCTAAAGAAATTGACAGAGAATTACCGAAAACTTCATGAGAAGGAAATTAAGACATATTTCAAAGTAGCTTTTTACGTCCTAGTGATCATTTATTTGGTTCTTGTGTCTCTGACTATGAATAAGCATACTGAAAGAAATGGTGCTGGCTCCACAGGAGGTCTCTCAGGATCTCTCCGCCTTTGGCTGTTTATGGAGGTGAGATTCAAATGTGCTCAGATAATGAAAAGGCTCTGAACTCATTTCAGAGAAGAAATGTTTTGAAATGTGAGTGGAAACATAAATAGCAAATCATAGCATGCATATTATGAGCCCCTTCTTTATTTTTTATAGATTTTTAATTTTTTTTCATATTTTTGAGGATTAGAAAGGTATAAACTATTTTTACTATTACAGATAGTCATGGAAGCACCATTAGGTGACATTGGCTATAGGTGAAAGGAAACCAGAATTTTTGTATTAGTATGAGAGGCTAATTTATTATTGCATTTAGATCTACTGACCATGTGAGGGAGTAAGAAGTTAAACAGCTGTATCTAGTTCATCTCTGCATATTTTAATCCAAATATGGTAAAGGGCAGGGCTAAGGAAGGGAGTGTCCCTATAATAAACAGGGCTCAGAACTTGTAACAGAATATTAAATTATACTCCGCTCAAGAGAACTCTGCACTTTGCACTTTGGTTAAAGTTCCATTTAGATTTAAATCTCTAAACTTTTCTTGAGAAATTAAGTTCTATTTGATTTCCTCTTTTCTGAATTGCAGAAATCAGGTAAAACTACTTGACAAAAATGACTTCTTGTCATGTTACTGAAGATCCTATAAAAAAGGTTGCTATCTTTGGAGGAACTCATGGCAATGAGTTAACAGGAGTATTTCTAGTTAAGCGCTGGCTGGAGAATGGCACTGAGATTCAGAGAACAGGGCTGGAGGTAAAACCATTTATTACCAACCCAAGAGCAGTGAAGAAGTGTACCAGATATATTGACTGTGACCTGAATCGAGTTTTTGACCCTGAAAATCTTGGGTAAGACTACATTTTGTGTTGTAGCATGTGTGCGTGTGTGTGTGTGTGTGTGTGTGAGAGAACACGTATATGTAGCACATGATATACGTATCCGTATGTATAGTCGCTGTTGTGAAACAGATCACTTTCACTTTTAATCATACTCCGCTATGAAGTACTTAATTACCTAAACTGGGCCTCCACATGCTCTTTTATAAACTTTTAAAAGTATCAGACTGTTCTTAACTGATTTTCTTTTTAAATGCATTCTGTACAGACTAAGACAATAACAATGGTTTTTATTTTTAAATCATATCTTTAAAAAAACAGATTTAATAGTCTTTTGTATTATATTAGTTTTGGCCTGTATGCTTGCATACATATTTGTTAGCTTCCTAGGTGGTTTGCTACTATGTTTTTATACAACTATATTCATGGCAGTAATAAAGTTCTAGTCAAAAAAATTGTAATATTTCAATTAATACTTGTTGAATATGAAAAAGTGAATAAATACCCATCATCAAAAACCATCACACCACCTTGTGAAATGAGGAGTAGATGCACTGGCTTCAGCGGTGGATCCCTGAGAGATAAAAGCACTTCACTTGCATATTCTGAATTTAAATTGCAGCTGGTTCATAATACATTGCATGCAGTGTATGCAATAGTAACACTCTAGGTATTACAATATAATACATAATATAAATAATGCTAATTATTTTTGCCTTTGTTTACATCCTTATAGCTCCTAGTATAGATATATAGGCCTCTTAGTATTTATTTTTCACCACTTTCTTTTATTTACCTAAAAATGTTATTAAACACCTACTCTTCACGGGGCACTGTGCCAGGTACTGTGGGAGTACTATGAACAAAATGGTTTCTACCCACAACGAGTTGGAAAACAACTGGGATGGAACACGTGCAAAGGAACAACTCACACAGCAGCCACTGCCCTGTGTACTCATGTTCTAATGAAGGCTAACTTGAGTTTACAGAGTTACTTAAATTTAATCTCACAACAGATCAAATACAGTTACTACCTTTAGTACAAATATGCCTCACTTGATGAAGTAGATGTTTTAGGGAGAATTATACATGAGTCACATTTTGTGTATCAAAGCATATTTTTACTAGCATACATTTTAATTTCAGGAATGCTTTATCTTCATGACTGAGGTTATGGTGATATAATTAAGATTTTATCTATTCACCTAGGGGTGCCTGGATGGCTCAGTCGGTTAAGCTTCTGACTTGGGCTCAGGTCATGCATGATCTCGCAGTTCGTGGGTTGGAGCCCCATGTCGGGCTCTGTGCTGACAGCTCAGAGCCTGGAGCCTGCTTCGGATTCTGTGTCTCCTCTCTCTGCCCCTCCCCCGCTCATTCTCTCTCTCTCTCTCTCTCTCTCTCTCCCCCTCTCCAAAAATAAATAAAACGTTAAAAAAATCTTTTTAAAGATTTATCTATTCACCCAAAATAGCTTTTAACTATTATAAGAATTTGTTGAAGAATAATGCTTTTAGTCGGCATGTTAACTTCTTAAATAACTCTGAAATGGACTGGGGTGGGTTTTCCTATTATGACCATCAGTAGTATGCATTGTCCGTGAGAGCAGTCTTTAAAATTAAATTCGCTTTCTGCTTCTTATACTTTAACACTATTCAGAAGCTAGGCAGTTCTCTCTCAGGGTAGTTATCACACTTATAAAATTTAATTACCTTCTCCTGACTTCCCTCTCCCAAATTTGCTCCTTTTCCTATATTCCCCATCTCAGTAATGTCACCATTACCCATCAAATCTTCTATGGAAATCAATTTAGAATCTTCCCTGTTCCTCAAGCCCCATGTCTACCAAGTTACTAAATCTTCCCGTTTATTCAAGCATTGAATATTTTGCAATCCAATACTCCTCTCCATTTTCGCTACCTTATTTCATTTCATCTGTGGACAGAGTAGCCTCCTAAAGAATCTTTCTTCATCTAGCCTTACTCCAATCCTTCCTGCCATTGACTCAGTTTAATAGCAGCCATAGGGATCATCCTGACAGGCAAATCTTATCATGCCCTTCCCCAGCTGAAAATTCTTCAAAAATCTATCTGGCATAGATTTAAGTAACTTAGTGTGATTAAAGTGCCTTTTAGGATCTTGCCCCTGCCCATTCCTTCTGCTTCATCCCTTGAGACTCTTCCTATGAGACCTGGGCCACGGGCATGAGAACTCAAAGTGTCCATTATCTTTCAAGACTTCAAGCCTTGGCTCTGAGCAATTGGGTGGTTAGTGATGCCATTACCGACATGGGGGAGAATTAGAAGCAAATCACTTGGGTGTAGAGGAACCTCACTGAGTTGTTTCATGAATTAACGTTTAAATATTTATTTTGAGAGAGAGACAGAGCATGCAAGCAGGGGAGGGGCAGAGAGAGAGGAAGAGAGAGAATCCCAAGCCGGCTCCCGGCTGTTAGCACTGAGCCCTATGCGGGGCTCCATCTCATGAACTGTGAGATCGTGACCTGGGCCAAAATCAAGGGTCTGATGCTTAACCAACTGAACCACCCAGGGGCTCCCATGAATTAACTTTTAAAATGCATACCTATCCATTAGGAACTATGTTTGGTTGCATATAATAAAAACCTGAAAACAGTGGCTTAAGTAAAGGTTTCTTTTTCACAAATCAGTCTGGAGCTTGGCGGTCGAGGGCTGGTTGTAGTGGTTCAATAATAACATAAGCGCCACAGGTCTCTTCTGTCTTCCCACTGCACCTTCCTTAGTATGCAGCTTTTGTCCTCATTCTTTTTGCTTTATGGTCAAAAAATGGCTGCTCCACCTTCTTGATTGCATTTTAGGCAGGAATTACCCAGGTTCCAACTGTAGGTCCCTTGAAGACACTAGCAAAAATAGTCAGGGAACAGAAATAGATGGAAGTATAGAGAAGTGGTTGAGTTAAACCATTTTTTAATGAGGAAAAATAAACGTAAATTGTCAACATATACAGTAAGGGGAAAAAAAATATCCTAAAGAGTGAGGAGAGGTAGAGACTGATTTGAGAATTCAATAAAAACCTCATCCCAGAAAAAAAATATGTATGCATATGCCTGCAAAATTTTGCATTTTTGTGGAGTTTACAGACTTTGTAAAGCTTACCCTGGACCATAATGGTTCCTGGGACCTCAATTAGAATCCCTAATTAGGTAACGTGATCACCTAAGTTTACTATTTTTGTGGACTAGAATTAGCTAGAGGACAAAAAAAAATTTATGTGTGTGTTTGATAGTCTAGCCCCAATAAATAGCCCAGTGCACATAACTATTTAAAAAAACAAAAACAAAAAACAAACTATTGATTAAATTAATGAATACATTTTGTTAAACATTGAAGTCAAATGGTGAATTCTGTTTGACATGTCCTCCCTGGGATCAGCCACATGAATGAACTACTGTTTGTGAGCATGCCGATGCACCATTACATAAAATCAAATGGAGAAAAAAGAAGGAAGTCTTTATTTATGAAATTTTGAAATAAGTTTCCACTTGACTTACAGATTTTTCATATTAAAGGTTTGGCAACTGTTTCCTCATACACTGTGTTCTTATTGTATGTTTAATGTTATCTTAGCCACAGATGTTGTTAAATCTTTTTCTTTCTGCTAATAACAGCAAAAAAATGTCAAAGGATTTGCCATATGAAGTGAGAAGGGCTCAAGAAATCAATCATTTATTTGGTCCAAAAGACAATGAATATTCCTATGACATTATTTTTGACCTTCACAACACTACTTCTAACATGGGGTGCACTCTTATTCTTGAAGATTCCAGGAATGACTTTTTAATTCAGATGTGTCATTATATTAAGGTAATGTCAATGTTATTAATTAAAATTCTTTTTTTTAATATTTACTTATTTTGGGGAGAGCTCAAGCAGGGAGGGACAGAAAGAAGGGGACAGAGGATCTGAAATGCGCTCTGTGCTGACAAGCTGACAGCAGCGAGCCCCATGTGGGGCTCAAACTTACGAACCGTGAGATCATGACCTCAGCCATAGTCAGATGCTCAACCAACTGAGCCACCCAGGTGCCCCAGTGTTATTAATTTATAAGTTAGCATGGTACCTGTACTTTTAAGTCAATTGTAGATGTAGAGCCACCAGAAAAGGGTTGGAAGAGGGGGTCCAAGAGAGATGAGGGAGTGGGAGGAGCGCACCAGAATAGAGGTGGTGTTGAAGGCAGGAGAAAAGTTGAGGAAATGAGTAAAATAATAAACACAGTGAACAAAATAATAAAACAGTTGCGGATTCTCGTGTTTATAAAATTATAACTCGCTTGTCCAGACAGCCACTAAACCATAAGCTGTTTGGTAAAATCAATACCCACACTTAAAATGGTGTAGTTGACATAGCTCAAAGCTAGTTTTAGGAAGCTTGAGAAATAGTCATTTAATATGACCAAAGACCAGTGATAAAAAGGCTGGCTCTTTTTAGTTCTGCCCTTGTCTCCATTTGACTCAGATACCCCAACACATGTCTGTTCTTTCAGTACTTGTATAGCTAATCATTTTAAGACTCAGAAATTTACAAGATGAAAAATTCAGCAATCCAGGGCTGACAGCTAGAGGAAAATTGCTAGAAAGTAACAACAAAGCAAAAAACACAAATAATGAACTATGTGTTTATTTCTGTATAATGGCTACTCTTCCGTCCAGAGGGCCAATATGCTTAAGTGGAAGGAGTTTGACCTGTGTATCCAGGAGAACCTGGGCTTATATCCTCGCTTTCTCATTCACTAACCTTGGACAAGATACTCCACACCCCAAACCTTGCTCTCCTTGTATACAATTGGCATAATAACACTTACCCATAGGAGTGTTAAAAGCCTTAAATGAGATACAGCATTGAGCCTTATACCTAGCAGACAGTAAAGATTAATTGTTAACTTCTGTTTCCCTTGAGTTTTTGACAATAACTGGCTAGCAGTTCTGGTGGGAGATCATAATGCAATGATTCTTTTTGCTCATTGAAGGGAGAGTTGAATGCTCTGGTTACCGGGCATAGAAGCAGCATGGCTGACAATGTTATCAAAATCCAGAGGCCTTATCTTGAATTCTCATTCAGATAAGTCGAGGTGGGGGGGGGGGGTTACCTAACATCTGTACGGACCTGGACCATAAGGGTAGAAACAGAATTCTTTATGAGACCTATACTAAACTAAATAGGAAGTGTCACCAGTGGTGAAAACAAAAATAGCCAAATCCATTGAGAAGCAAAATTTATTTCATACATTTTTTATCATGGTTCTGGAGAATTGTTTAATGTACTTTTTGCCCAGAAAGCTATGTATAATTCAATTTTATATGTAATTCATTGATGTGTTTTCAAAGCTATAATAATAACACTGAATTTTAGAGTGTTTCATAAAGCTGTCTTACCTTTGTATTCTATTACTTAATTGATGGAGTAAAGCATATTGAAGACATTATTGACTCTCTAGTGGCAAAGAAAACAAAGCATATGGTCTTTACATAATAAGAAAGATGTTTTAAATTCTTTTCAGACTTCTTTGGCTCCATTACCCTGCTATGTTTATCTTATTGAGCATCCTTCCCTCAAATATGCGACCACTCGTTCTATAGCCAAGTATCCTGTTGGTAAGTCATATTTCCCATTGTCACAACTGCACAAAATATGTCCTGGATGAAACTCTGAGACAATTATTTTCTGGAGAATATTTATAGCTACCTTGCTTATCATTATGGCTTATAATTGTCAAGTAAAAGCAAACTAACTAACTCCAGGCAGGCTCTAACTATATCAAATGTCCTCAGTTTCATTGAGCAGTTTCTGCATTCCAGGAGAGAAACAGTGAACTGAGGGAACTCGAATCTTTTATAATATGCAGTAAACATGCCTGCCCTTGTGCCTAGAAAGAGATCATCTCTATCTTCCAAGACTGTTCACTGTAAAAACATTCTTGAAAAATAATCTGGAACCAAGGCAGTCAGTGTCTTACTGGCAAGACATGCAGAAACACCAGAGACCCATAAAAAATCTTTTCCCAACTTTCCTCTTAGCACCTGTTTTGTACTCATGTCTCCCAAGAGTTGTTTGCTATCTATCCACTCGTTTCCGTGTCAGTTACTGAGCTGTGAATGCATCTTTACCCTCTGGCAAGTTCCAATATGGAGGCTTGCACACTCAGTCTCTTTTTTTCTATATTCCACTCTCTTTCCTGAATGACCTGCTAGCATAATTGTTTGCACAACTTAAAATCCTTTTTTGTGAGATCTAAGATGGTTTTAACCAAGAGTAATTTAATTTCAAAACAAGTTGTCAAACAGTATCAGCAAACTTAAAGTTATCTTGGTTATTTAATTGTTGGTAATTTTGGTGCATAATCGGGGATCTGTTGGGGCAAAGGTAAATATCTAAGTATAGGTAATTATTCGAAATAAAGCAAATGCTTAACAATGAATGATAGAGATCCTGTTTTTCTGGGACACCAAATAAAGCTGAAGATTTCCACACTTTGAAAATTTTTTTTTTTTCAACGTTTTTTATTTATTTTTGGGACAGAGAGAGACAGAGCATGAACGGGGGAGGGGCAGAGAGAGAGGGAGACACAGAATCGGAAACAGGCTCCAGGCTCCGAGCCGAGCCATCAGCCCAGAGCCTGACGCGGGGCTCGAACTCACGGACCGCGAGATCGTGACCTGGCTGAAGTCGGACGCTTAACCGACTGCGCCACCCAGGCGCCCCAAGATTTCCACACTTTGAAAAAGCATTCTTGGTCTATGATATTTGTGGGGAAATGCTGCTCTTAACTAGAACAAATATCTACCAATATATTTGCCCCTTTTTAGGGCCAAGACTTTCAAATATTTCAATATGATAGAGTACTAAGATCATCATAAACAATTAGAAATACTATATGTTATCCTGCCAACTTCATTAATTTGGAATATTTTTATACCATCCACTCACTGGGGGGAAAATACTTAAGCTCAGACAGAAACTATCTCCAACCCAACGTTTTACGATATATCTCTATTGTCTCGCAGAAATTTGCTCTAGCTTCTACTAGCCTCCAAAAGGACCACCTTTGTATTCTATTACCAAGGCAGCTGAAATGTGGCAGGATCATTCTAAGTAAACTTTATTGTGGAAAGAAGCTGTTTTCTGCAGCCAGCCTTATGATCATTCACAGAATCTTCTTCATTTTCTGTCTCTGTTTCTCTGTCTCTCTCTCATGTGTGTGCATGCACACACATACACACACACATACACATGTGCACACACACACAGAATACTCTAGACAGAATCTTCTCCTAAGTTAACTTTCCCAGATCAACCATGGCCTCATTTGAGACTCAGAAGATTTAAGTTTATGACCACTACTTCTTCAGCTCCACTTGGGACTATGCTGTGGCTATTTCCTAAAACTGTAAACATTCTTCTCTGATACAGGATCTTGTGTCAAGGGTAATTGTTGGTTTAGAAAATATGGCCACCCTGTTATCTTCCACTCACAATCAGAAAGGAAAAAATCCTTCAGTAACTGACTCTTCTGACTCAGACACCCTCTTCTACCAATCACAGCTGCTCTCCACACCTTCCATCTCCTCTCCAAACAAGAATACGTACAATATTTTTGGCCGCACAAAGCTCAAATGGCTTAAACAATAAAATAAATTTATTATTTTACATTACAGCTCAGCACATCGTGAGGGGCCAGGTTTTTCTTATCTTTTTAGTATACCATCTTTAGTGGAGTTTTTTAGCAGCCCCCATGGCCACAAGATGTCCACTGTAGTTTTAAGCATCATATGCCAATAATACAATATCTAATGGGTGAAAGAAAAGTCTTAGGAACTCCCTGCAGACCTCTGTTATAACCACTTGTTCAGAACTGGCTCACATATCCATTCTTAAATCAATCACTAGGATAATGGGACTACTATAAACAACTTAAACTATTCCATATTTATACCTGGGCTGGAGAAAAGTTCACTTACCTGGAAGACTGGATACCGAACCAAAATCAGGACTCTATCAGTAAGGAAGAAGTGGAATGACTTTTGGATGGGCAACCAATAATGTCTTCTACAACACACATATAGACATATCCTTGAACATGTTTTAACACATGTGTACAAATCATTTATACACAAAATGCATACGTTAACCACATTTATACCACATACTTAAATGTGTGTCCAGACGTATATGCAAAAAAGCTAAGCACAACAAATAAAAAATAAATGTCAAATACAGAAAGATTTTGTGAATCAAGAAATAAGAGAACTGGGTAAAAATAGAATGGGTGAAAAAGAATGTATATGAATGGATATGAATTGGTTAGAAAAGAATGAATGATATTATTTTTGATAAATGGGGGATAACTGTATGGGAGACTGGAACAGGAGGGAAGTAACTAGATATTTGGTTTAGAGAGACTGTTTTGTAGGTGTGAGGATGGATTGTATTGGGGTGAGAATAAATGAATACAAATTAATCCTAGGGAAAACTAAAACTATTGCACTATCACATTAGAATTAGTTGTTATGTTAAGGGCAAGAATGTTGCTCTAGGGTCACCTAGATGGTCATGTTAACCATCCATGGCACCAAATTTCTGTGACTCAAATAGATGCGTTTCCTCCTGTCAAGACTAAATGTTGACAATGTTGATAATATGGCAATATTGACAAAAAATGACCCCAAGATCTTACTACTCTAATATAATTCTTTGATATTTTTTCATGTTTTCTCTCAGTTTTTATTCACTATGCTTATAATGTATACATGTAAATCTTCTGCTTTTATGTTTTGCCTAACATTGTCTCAAATATTTTCCATGATGCTACATGGTCTACCTTTTTAATCATTTTAATGATGAGATTCTAGGTCTTAATATATGAACGTGCTCAGTTGTCTAATATATTGTAATATTTATATAAATATTATATATACCCCTTCTGTACCGAGGTGTAGAAGTTGGTCCCCAGCCTCAAGGAGTTCTGAGAGCCGATATTTTGGATCAAATGAGAAAAATGATCAAACATGCTCTTGATTTTATACATAATTTCAATGAAGGTAAGTAGGAGGCAGGAATTATTTCCTTGTTAGTGTGTGTGTGTGTGTGTGTGTGTGTGTATCTCTGTGTGTGTGTGTGTGTGTGTGTATAAATCAGAAAAGTGAGATGAAATGAACACACATAGTGACCTAACCACTAAACGCTGATATAGCAATTGTCAAATTTGCCATGCTCATGATATTAGATGTTTTTAAAAATGTTATTCACTTCAGCCATTCCTCAATGACCAGAGTAGACACATTTAAGCAAAGCAGCTACTAACAAATCTCCCCAAATAAAATCCTCATTTTCTGCTAATCTACACCGTAAACAGCAAAGAACCACTAAGAAATACAAATATCCAATAAGCGCATGAAAAGATGTCCAACATTACTACTAATCAGAGAAACACCAGTTAAAGTGAGAAACTATTTTCTCCCACCAGAGTGGGCAGATATTAAAACCTGATAATATTAACTGATGGTAAGTGTAGGAAAAGAGGGTGCTCTCATTCCCTGCTGGTATAAATCCAGTAAGGACACTTTAGAGAATAATTTTTATAGTATCCACTCCTGAAAATGCACAAATCCTGTGACCCAGCAAGTCCATACCTCAGAGACATGCAAAAGCACAGGCACACCCACTGTGTTGTCACATGCAAGGGCGGTCATCAGCATCATTGTAACAGCAAGACAATAGAAATGACCTGAATATTGATCCATTGGTGAACAATTAAATAAATTAATGTGAAAAGATCTTCAAAATACATTGTTAATTACAGAAAGCAAGCTACAAACCAAAACATACAGCACTATACCAGTTTGCTTCAGAATAATAATAATAAACACTTGCTAGAATACACATACATATATATGAGGAAAAAACAGGTTAATTTTATTTTAATTGTTTTCAAGGTGAACGATGTATTTGCATATTATTTGTGTAATTAAAAACAATTAAATGGGGCTGGTGGCAGGATGATATATGGAAGTCTACTATCTGCTCATTTATTTGATAAACCTAAAAAGCAAAAAAATAAAGCCTATTGATTATTAAAAAATAAATGTACTTGAAAATTTAAAACTAAGGTATAATTGAAATAAAATCAAAGAAAGCTGAAACTAATATAACACTCTATGTTAACTATACTGGAATTAAAATTTAAAGAGTTAATAAAATTTGTAAAAATTTAAAAATTCCTGAGAGAGGGAGAGAGAGAGAGAGAAAGGGACATCCTACATAAACAATTACTCCAGCAGGCTTAATTGGAATTGTCGTTGAGGAATGGGTCATTATAGTGACAAAGCTGGAGAATAGTTCAGTGTCATGGGGGAGTATAATTCCTTAACCTCAGATTGTGCACCCTACTGCAGTCACAGGAATTTCTTCTGTGCTTGGGAATCCTTTGACTCCAAAGTCATAAAGACTGAAGATCAGCTTTTTACCACCTATGTCTGAGAACCAGTTCTATAACTGTCTCATGCACCTGGTATTGGGAAGGTCACCACTAATTGATAAGAAACCCTTCCGATAGTAAGTGGGGACTACCTTACATTAAGGAACAGTGAACCCAGGTACAAGACCACAGACGTGAGAGGAAAGACATGTTTTTCAAATCATAGTCCATAGATTCCTATCCCCAGGGGTGGGGATCTCACGGCTGTCTTGTAGCTCCAGGACAGGCACCCCTACCTCTGCTCCTACCAGACCAGTTCTTCTGTTTTATTGCTCTTCCATGTAACGTTTTATTTAAGCAAAGGATCCCGAAATTCAAAAAGTTTAAACCACTATTAATCTTGACTTTCCAGTTTGGTGGATTTCTAACTAACATGGAAAGAACACCATTATCCAAAGAATGCTGACAAAGAGATAACCACCTAGAGAAAAACTCTCTAGAAATGTGCAGAAGAGCTCCATCCTTGGCTTTGTGCTACTCAAAATTATTACTAGTAAGTTGGATGAGGATATATGTGACATGCTTATATATAAATGAAAGGTGGCAGGAAGCTTGCAGGAAAATATCTGTGGTTAGAAGGTAGATCTAAAAAGTGCTGACAACCTTTAACAATTGTGTGAGGCAAATATTTTAGGTTAACTACATTTCAGGTTCAAAATTTGCTTTTATGTTTAAAAAAAAATCCCAGAATAAGGGAAGTGATGGTCTCTTTTCTGCATTGAATAAACACCACTTGGAGAATGTGAATAAATTCTGAGTCCGTATTTCAGGGGGAACCTGTATGAAGTAGAGGTTAGCCAAGGAGAGAATTGAGAAGGCTGAAGAGTTTAAAAACCATAATATAAGAGCCATCCCTAAGATGCACGTAGAACTTCAGTTTACAAAGTATCTTCACATATAACCTCACGAATGTGACATATGTAAGTAGAGAAGAAGAATTCTTAGGCCAGCAAAAGGAGACTTTTTATATTAGAGTTTTAGACGTGTCATACTGGAAAGCAGCAATTAGACAAGTTTTCTGTGACTCTGAGGACAGAATAGAATCAGTGGGATGAAGTCACCTAGAGACATAAATGTCTGATTAACAAAGCTGACCGACAGTGGAATGGACCACACTTTGTGAGGCCATCCAAGCAGGAGTAAGATGATCACTTGGCCAGAAAGACGTGGAGAATTCTCAAGCACTGATGAGGTTAGGCATTTGAGGCTTCTTCCAACTGTGAGATTCTAAGTAGCAAACTTAGAATGCTTCTTTACATTCTACCACTTTTTTCTGTCCTTCTAATAGACCTTCTGCTTTAAAGAGATGACACCTGATAAGTTTCTATCTTCCCTTTGGAAGATGGAGTAGATTGTAAAAATGCCCACAAATTCTTCCCTTCCCTGTGTCCGTGTTCTCACAATGTGGTGTTTTAGATCCTTCTGCCAAGAAAAGGAGTTTATTTCCCTACCTCCTGAATCTGGCTTGGCCACGTTACTTGTTTTGTGCCGCAGAAGAAACTCAAAAAGGACTTGCACACTGGAGCTTGCTCTCTGCTCCTCCTAGGAACCCTGTACTGCCAGTATGTGGATCAGCCTAGCCTAGCCTGCTGAATAATGAGAGGTTATGAGGCGGAGAACTCAGACACCCCAGCTCCAGCTGCCAGCCTGGCAAATGCCAGACATGAGAGTAAGACCATCTTAGATCATCCAGCCTCCAGCTGACCTACCAGCTCACCACAAATGCATGAGCAAGCCAGTCAGAAATCAGAAAGCCAGCCTACACCGGGGGAACTGCCCAAACATTCCACAGAATCATGAGCTAAACTGGGGGTGGTTGTTTCACACCACTCGGTTCTCGGGTAGTGTGTTAAGCAGCAAAAGCTAACTGATACAGAAGTGATCACAGGCTATCCACATTCCAACCCGGGGCTGCACTTTCTGTTCTAAGGACAAAGGAAGAGTTTCCTTTGAGTTGCAACCATAGCACACTAAGGATCCTCTCTTGGATGAAAAATTCATCCGGTTTACACAGAGCTGCCTGGTGTACATGTAAACTACTCCCTTTACACGTTTCTGGGCATTGGGTGATTTAATGTTGCCTCATCTTTGGAAGTCAGGCTGCCTGCATCCTAAGGTCTCACATACTTAGTTAAGAGAAGGAGCACCATGCTGAAGTCGCCTAACCTGCCGGAAGTCCCCCTGAGGATGTGCGGTCATAGAATGTCAGAGCTGGAAGGGCCCTCCGAGATATTGTCAAAACCTTCGTTTGACAAGTAAAGAAAGTGAGCCTCCAGAAGTTCAGCATCTTGCTCAAGATTACACAGCTAGACTGAAGCCCAGGTGTCCTGACTCCCAGCCTATCGTGGCTTTTCAAGTTCTGCTTTCTGCCTCTCCCCATTAGTGTACTTGTGGATGGTGTACCAATAGGAATAATTTGAGAACCTCTTTTGGCTGAATGTTGGTTAAGAATATCCTTAACTTAAAATGGTATGTTCTCCCTGTAACTGTCTTCCTTTTTGGGGTGTTGTTCTTCCCTTAAAGTTTCAACTTCCTTTTTTTCAAGAGATTCTTCTTAATCACTATTCATACACATTGTTTTCACCATAGGAGAAGAATTCCCCCCCTGTGCTATTGAAGTCTATAAAATAATGGAGAAAGTTGATTATCCTAGGAATGAAAATGGAGATATTGCCGCTATTATCCACCCTGAACTGCAGGTAACATTTGCTGTTTCTTTAAAGTATTCAAATTAATGATGTCTCACTTTCAAATAGAACTTTACAATTCATAAACCATTTTACATACATTAGCTCGTTTACCTGCATTACCTACATTTACCCACATTAGCAGTGTAGGTAAGGTATTCAGACCTTCGTTCAATAAATATTATTGAGTATATACTCTGCTGGCTCTGGGGATACATCAGTGAATATGGTCTATACTCTCATGAGATTTATAGATGTCCTAAACTCTAAACTGTGGTTTAGAAATCAAGATAACCAGATGCCATAAAAGAATAATGAAGTGGGGAGGAAGAGGTCAGACAAGGCCTCTCAGGGAAGGTGAAATTCCTGCCCAAGTGCAATGGACAGGAATTATTGTATCTATTTTATCATAAGAAAACAGGCTCACACAGGTTTCTAGTTATGGAATGATTAAGTCACAGAGTCAAAAGGCACAGCACAGGGAATATAGTCAATGGTATTATAATAGCGTTGTAACTACACTTGTGGTGAGCATAGCGTAAGGTATAAACTTGTCGAATCACTATGTTGCACACCTGAAATTAATGTAACATTGTGTCAACTACACTCAAAAAAAAAAGTTGTTTAAAGAAAATAAAATTTAGATCTTCCCCATAGTCTTATAGCTATCAATGGCACATCCAGAACTAATGTTCTTTGTAGTTGACCATATTGCTGCCACCTCCCTGTGATCACCACTGAATAAGTTAGAGCAAAACACTCAGAACCTCCTTCTCTGCGGTGTTTTCTACCACCACTCCCTGACTCTCCTCAGAACCCCAGTATCTGCTCCTTCCCTGGTTTGATCAATAATGGCATAGTTAAGGGGGAAAAAAGGCTCTTGGGAGAGCATAGGAGATTGAAATCTAGAAAAGGCAAAGGCAAAAGCAAAGAGAAGCAAATATTCCAAAAAGCTAAAATATCCATATCAATTGTGAGAACCCTATGCACTCTCAGACAGATGGAAAAGACTTGGCAGATTATCTAGTCTGGGGCTTTCAACTCTGGTCATACATTGCCTAGAGAGACTTTGAAACATAACAATGCCAGGATCCCACTTTGAGATAATCTAATCTTACTGGCCTGGGTAATCAGAGTGGAAAACTACTGACGCAGTTCAGACTCCGATCTAATGACCCTAGTAATAGTCATCCAGACTTACAACTTAATAAAATAAGCTGTCTGTAGACAAGTGGAGCAAATCCTGCTTTCTGCCTTAGTGGGATCTGGGTGGAAACCAGAAAAAGGAGCCTTAGGCAATGTTTTAAAGGAAAGAAATATAAAGATTGAGGGAGAGAGGAAAGCACTACAGGTAACAAAAATAGCAAGTACAAGAAACAGAGGCCAAGGTGATGATGTCATAACTGGCTACAACACAGGATTTTTTTTAAGATTTGTATTCCTCAAGGATCCTTGAAGAGTACAAACATCATCCTGGTGAAGCAGAGAAGTGAGGTTAATGAGATCAGTAACAAACAGGGTTTGTGGTAGGTCATGAAAGGAAGGACAGTATTGATTTGGTTGCTCAGTGTTTACAAGGAGTGAGTGATTCACTAATTATTGCAATAAATATATTTGAGGGGCACCTGGGTGGCTCAGTCTGTAAAGCGTCTGACTTGGGCTAAGGTTGTGATCTCACTGTTTGTGGGTTCGAGCCCCACGTAGGGCTCTGTGCTGACAGCTCAGAGCCTGGAGCCTGCTTCGGATTCTGTGTCTCCCTCACTCTCTGCCCCTCCCCCCCTTGTGCTCTGTCTCTGTCAAAAATAAATAAATAAATATTTTTTAAAAAACTACATATATTTGAATGACTACTAAGCCTATCCTGGGCCCTGAGGTTCAAGATAGACAAGATCCCTCACGGAGCTTCCATAGTAATCAGGGGATAATGGACCATGAATAAGTAAACAATACATAAACCAGATCATTTCAAATTGTAATGAGTACTATAAAAGAAATGAACAGAATAATAGAGGCTAACAGAGGGTTCCTATCAGATGGAATGGTCTGAAAGAGCCATCTCTTAGATGGTGGCATTGAAGCTGGAGCCTGGGCAATGAGAAGTCATCCACGTGGAAAACAAGTCCAAAGGCCCTGAGGCTAGAACAAACTTGGAGTGTTTGAGGAATAGCAAGACCAGTGTCCATGGAGATCAGGGAGCGAACACTGAGGATAGTTGATCCTGGAGAGAGAGACATAGACAGACACCTGCTTGTGAGTCCAGGTTTTATTCAAAGAGAGACAGTTCTTGGTCATGGATGCTCACTGGAATGACCTAGAGGATATACTCCCAAATGCCCGAAGCCTATTACAAAAGCACTAAAGTGGTGCTTCTCAAACTCAGGCCACAGGAGAATCACCTGAGGAGCTTTTAAAAAATCTTGATTCCCAGGCCCCTTCCCCAGGGATTCTGATTTAGTTCCTCAGGGTGCACACAGGAAATCAGTTAGGTTTACCAGGTGATTTTCATGTGGCTCAGGTTTGGGTATAGTTATATCTATAGTTATATATTTAGATATCTATAGATATAGATATAGAAAGTTTATTTATTTATTTTGACAGAGAAAGAGCACAAGCAGGGGAGGGGCAGAGAGAGAGAAAGGGAGAATCTCAAGCAGGCTCTATGTTGTCAGCGCAGAGCCCGACTCGGGGCTGGAACCCATGAACCGTGAGATGAAACCATGAGATGACCTGAGCTGAAATCAAAAGTCTGAAGCTTAAACAACTGAACCACCCAGGTGCCTCATACTCATCTATATTTTTTAAATAGCCCAGTCAATTATAGCGTGCAGGCAGGGTTGAGAAACTTACTGTAATGCAGAGCTTCCCAAACTTTAATACTACGCATGTGAATCTCTGGGGACTTGTTAACATGAAGGCACGTCTGCAGCGGGGAAAGAAATTGTGCTTTAATAATAAATTCCCAGGTGCTGCTGAGAAATGTTAGAAGTGCAGAATCACAGAACCCCAGACCTCTAGAATCAGAATCTGCATTTTAACAAAATCTGTACACAGTCTGAAAACATATCAAAGTGTGGGAAGAGCTGCTTTAGGGTTCTTGTGATGTGACAGCACTGGTATTTGAGGGCTCATGGTCTGGATCAGATAACTCCGTTGTTATCATGGAGAACATTCACCTTATCCTAAGACAGGCCCCAGCCCATCCCCACTTTGTCTCACTAAGCCCCATCAGAATAGAGTCCCTTGGTGGGCAGGCACAAGGACTCATTTTTTACATCCCTATAGTACAATGTCTTGCACACTGTTATTTCTTAAACTTTGCTGAACAGGATTTAACTTCTGCTAGCAACAGGTAGAACATACACTTAGGGAGACATGCATTTATTTGGCCCTTTAATATTCTGAATCTCTTTGGCAACATTCAACGCAAACTTGGTATTGAAACAAACTCCAGTCACATGTATGCGGTATAAAAACTAAATGGGGAACTCTTAAAACTGCCACCCAAATTAATGGTTCAGTCTCAGTTTGGCCAGATCACTCATGGGCCTCCCAACACATCTCTCAAGTATCTCTTTTGTTAGACACTGCTATAATTTGTTAGTTGTCTAGAGAGCCCGACATAAAACTTTTAAGGTGGGGAAAAAGTCTAAATGTAACTTACGTATTTTAATTGTTTCCTGAGAGGATCAAGACTGGAAACCGCTGCACCCCGGGGATCCTGTGTTTTTAACTCTTGATGGAAAGATTATTCCGTTGGGCGGAGGCAGTACTGTGTACCCAGTGTTTGTAAACGAGGCCGCGTATTATGAAAAGAAAGAAGCTTTTGCAAAGGCAACCAAACTAACACTCAACGCAAGAAGTATTCGCTCCTCGTTACCTTAAGAATCACTTCTAGCCCACCTGTGACACAGTATCTTGACAAACTCCACTAGGTTGTAAGCTCTTGAAGGGCAGGGCTGTGGCTTCTTCGACTTCATATCCTAGTACCTAGTCCAGTGCCTTACCACAGTGGGCATTCAGGCAAATTTTTGAATGAATGAATAAATTAATGCGTATCTTCTCAAAGTATCATAGTGGACACGTAGCTTATTCAAAGAAGTGCATTTCTTATTTCTGTATAACTTTTTATATATTATACTTTGAGAGTTTAACATTCTTAACAAACAGCCTTTAAATTCAAATTTCAAAACTGAAATGGATATTATACCTTAAAAGTTATTAACTTGAGCCTAGAATTAAATGTGTTTTCAAGTAATGTATAAATGCTACTCGAAACTCATGATGCAGACTTGTGATTTTTAAATTTTTCATACCTGAATTAATGATAATATATTAAGCATCCCATCTGTAACTTTAGCAATAGTTGTGATATCCATAGGAGATTTGTAACTGCTCTTTTGAAGATGAAATGTGAACAGGAAATGAGGGCTGATTATAAAGGTGACACTAGGAATAAATCAAGGACCTGAATGGCCCTTTGTCTGCAGACAGTCGCCCACACAGCACAGCTGCCCCGACATGGCCCCTTGTTCTGCACTGACCTCGGGGAGCGGGGAGCCTCCTCCAGACATCTCACACTCCCCTTGGGAAGCTAACGTTCCTTCCCAACTTGGGAAAACCTGGAAGAGGCATATTCCTTCCAACAGTCGCTTCTCATTTTGAAAGAACGCGCTTGCCCTTGTTCCCAGCCAACACGTGAGGAAGTCTTTGGGCTCCGGCAGCAAAGTCGGTAAAGACAGAAATAGCAGACAGCAGCGGACACTAATGTGACCCAAAACCATGTCTCTGGTTCACAGATGCATTCTTTCAAAAAAGTGCCCGTGATCTAAATGCCCAAAATGCCTCCACACCCACGATTCTTCCCCTCAAAGGTCTTTGGGCTGAAATGCTGCCTCCCTCTCTCCCTCCAGCCCCTGCAGGAGCCTCCCTGCCTCCTCTTTTAGGCCCCAGCAGCCAAGTAAAGAGTGTTTTTATCCTGTGATTTGGACCCCAAGGAACCCATGTTTATGGTTTCAAATGTATGTACCAACCATCATACTGTTATCTGAAACAAAGATGTATGTAAATATCTCATTCTCCAGAGTAAACCCCATTAAACTAATTTCATTTTCTAAAATGTTTTTTTTCAACGTTTTTAATTTATTTTTGGGACAGAGAAAGACAGAGCATGAACGGGGGAGGGGCAGATAGAGAGGGAGACACAGAATCGGAAACAGGCTCCAGGCTCCGAGCCATCCGCCCAGAGCCTGACGCGGGGCTCGAACTCACGGACCGCGAGATCGTGACCTGGCTGAAGTCAGACGCTTAACCGACTGCGCCACCCAGGCGCCCCTAATTTCATTTTCATATTCAGTGTTTTATAAAGCACAAATAAACTGTTGCTAAATTTTTCTGCACCAATATTTTCGTACTTTGCCAAAATGATTTTTATTGGAATAAACTCTCTTCCTTCTGAATTCTGAGTGAAAGTTTAATTTATCAATCTTCCTTCTTCCACTGTGAAAGTTCCTTCGTGTTTTATGTCTGAGTCCAGTTTTTCTGGGTCAGTTTTTTCCAGATGTAAATTTTGGCAAGAGTACTTTATTCTTCTATCAAACTTTCGTTACCTATAAAATTTACAATGTAAATGTAAAGTCTTATTTCCTCTGACTCAATATTTACAGTATTCAGAGTTTCTAATTAAATGATTTTTTTAAAACCTAGAGCTATAGCCACTTTCAGTTACAGACTTGATGTTTGCATTTGTAAAATGGGGGTCATCATAATAGTGTCCCTTTCTTGGGATTACTGCGGAGAGTAAGTGGGCTGATGCAGCTGAGCTCTTAGCACAGTGGCCAGGACAGAATAACAAGTCATTGAAGTTCAAATTCCTAACACAAGGGCCCTTTGTGTTTTGCCCCTCCCTCCCCTACAACCTTTCTAAATGCATGGCCCTTCAGGTCCTCTCAGTTCTGGTCCGCTTCACATTGTTTTATTCCTATATGCCTTCACACAGACTGGTCCTCCCACCCAGAATTCTCTCCCTCCTTCCTCTGCTCCTTTCCCCCATTCAGCCCTCACTCTAGCTAATTCCTACTTCTCGTTCAAAATGCTCCTCAACTCTCATTTAATCTGTAAAGCCTTCTTGGCCTCTGCCTCTTTGCCCCTTCTGCTTCCGTCCAATTTTGAAGATACTACCGATGTCTTTTCAGTATCTGCAATCTAATAAGTGCCCAATAAGTGTGCTCAAACATCCCTTCTCTGCTGAAGCATCTTCATAATCCACCAGTATCCCTATCTTCTCTTTGCCTCCTCTCCTTCTTTCCCAGCCACATCCTCAGTATTCCCATCATTCCCAAGTGATATTTACTTTTCTACACTCTTCAGATGTCACTACATCCCAAAGGATGACACAGGGAAAAATACACCTTTTTAGCCTGCAACCCCATTGCAAAAACAGGGAAATGTTCACATGTAATAATTCTCCTGTGTAAAACCTTTTAGTAGCTTCCCCTAACCCTTGATATGAAATCTCAAAGCCTCACGACAGCTGGACAAGTCCTCTGCCTACCACTCCACCCCTATTTCATGTCACTTGTCCCCTTGCTCCCAGAAACTTGGCCACACAGACTTCTCCATCCTCAGCTGCATCAAGCTCCCTAGTAACTTGAGTTCTCTGCCCACATTGTTCCCTCTTCTTGAAACCCTATCCCACCCCCATAGTCCCTTTACCTGGATGAGACCTATTCTGAAATGTGACTGAGGCCACTCTGTTATTCAAACTCATTGGCACTACTGACTCGCACTAATTAGTAAACCTCAGGGAGCCTGGATCCTTGGCCCAGGAAAAAGCATCATGACCTTTATGTGTCCTTCTACCTCTCTCCAAGTCTCAATTTCTCTGCTTATTAAATGGGGATATAATACTTATCAACTCTATAAAACTGTGTCATTAAAACAATGTGATTGGAAAAGCTTTATAAATAGGGAACATACACTCTTAAAGGCTTAAGTTACAAAATACCTTTTGGAAGGTAATTCTTCACAATATCAAGAGCCATAAAACTGTTCATACCGATTGACCGAGGCATCCCACTCCCAGAACATATCCTATGACAGGGGTTTCCACCTTTTTTTTCTATCGGTCCACCCAGAATGCTCCTGTGGATAGCACATTCCTAGATTACAGGCCGAAGCTTGTTTGAGCTAGGATGTAGATTATGTATAATTCTCATTTCTTTGCCACTCAAAAAGACCCATCCCAGGAAAGGGTGTTACTCTAGGAGTCACTTGAAGGAAGTAAAAAATTCACCAAATGCAGCGAATCACTTATTAATAGATTGTTTGCAAGTTTTGCAACCCATCAAGACCCAGCGGTGTCTTGGCATTCAAGTTAAAAACTGCCATCCTTATGAAATAAAAGAATTTTAAACATGCATATACATTGGAGTTGGCGAATAACGATAGTAACATCATTGCCTCCTCACAAAGGTCCTGTGAGGTGGACAGAAGGGACTTACACTTTCTGGTCTCCACATGGAGCCATGGTTTTGTAACCATGCAAAATAAGTGGAGAGCCAGTAGGGCATGATGGATAGATCACTGCTTGGGGGTCATTTGGCCTAACCCGCTAACATTTTCTGGCTGTGATTCCTTGAGCGTGTCATTTCAACTCCCTTGGTCTCCCTTTACTCAAACTGACCCCAGACTTGTCGAGTGGTTCAGATGGAATACTGGACATTCAGTGTACTGGGAGATATAAACACTGGGAGATGTACAAGGGTGACCTATCTCAGCATACTGACTCTATCCCTGAGCTGGAACCAATAATAATGCTTCAGGTCCAAAAAGTGGGCGGGCTCCCCTTTATCCCTAGAGAAAGCAACTCTCCAGGATTCCCAGCTGGTCTTCATATTGGCATACCTAAGACAAGGATAAATCATGATCATGACAAGGCAAAATAAATATTTATTAGAAATAGTAAAAGCATTTCTTCATTGGCACTAAAATGTTCTCTATGACTTCTTTCTTAATTTAACACAGAGTTACACACATAACACTAAAATCAAGTATGTGAATTAAAATTTACAAGGATCAGGCACATTCAGTGAGAACAAGGTGACAATTCTATGTTTGGGACCAAGATCACAGTATAAACATGTAAATCAATGCAAAAATCAAGTATGGCTTACAGGCCCGGATGAAGGCCCATCGACCTGGGCCCCGCCCAGAGCAAAAGGCCACAGTTCACCAGGCTTTGAGGAAGGAAAGGAACTTCAATAATACTGGGCTCTCTCAGGCAGGGGCCTTCTAAGAGCTTAGTTACTTCACAGTACAACCTCATACCTTCTGCTACAACCCAGAGGGGAAGGTAAGTACCATTTTCATTCCAAACAGATACATCACATGATGTCTAGAATAATAGATTCCTCCTGAGGCAGTTTAGCTCAAGGAAAATTTCTAGCCAAAACCATTATCCAAGCATGGGAGATTCCATGCCTGGAAAATGCCTACCCCTTAAATTACTGAAATGTAAATCATGAAGTTTTAAGATGTCCTTATATGCCCATGGATTCAATGTGGCACGGTGTGTGTGTGTGTGTGTGTGTGTGTGTGTGTGTGTGTGGTTTGGACACACCTATGTGCACACTTGAGTTTTAAATCTGTCATAGGGATCATTGGGACAATGCAGACTGCCATCATGAATCATCTGAGCAAAACCCCAGCCCTCCCTGACATAACATATGTGGCAACCACAACGGCAGACTCAAGTTTACTGAATAACTGTGCTAAAAAAAACCCAGAACAAAACAAAACAAAAAAAACGGAGCTGGGAGAGACCAGGAGTCAGAAACTCCAGCTCCAACAGCTCTGGTATGACTTCCTGCCTGGCTTTAAACAAATCCACTTTCCTTTCTGGGGTGTAGTTTCCAGGTGTAAAATAGGGGAACTGATCTTTTTAAACCAATGATCTCTGACTCATTGCTTCCTTTTGCTTTGGTAAACCTACCGAGGCTCAGATGATCCAGGCTGAAAGCTTTTTTAAGGGATGAATATCCAGGACAGAAAATGGTCCTGCCAACAAATTCCATTCAGACCCACAGAGAACAGCTCTCCATATGTGTGAGAAGACCAAGATCCCATTACTGATTTCCATTTGCCTCACTTCCCAGGTTTTGTTCAAGTGGGAAATGGAGAGCCATGTGGCTCTGTCCATTCATATCCAAACAAAAACAATTTTGGAATGACCAGACCATGGCACCATGGATCCAAATGGCTGTACTTCAGATCAGGGCACCTGTTCGGGATGTATGCAAGTAGGGAACTCCAGATATAGGATGCTGATCTCCAGGCTAAAAGGACCTCGAAGTCCATCTGACCGTGATCTTTAACAACATCTCTAAAAAGTTCTGCGTAAACATCTCAAATATCTGGAGTAGTTGCTGGATGAATGGAACCAAAATCTTTGTCCTTGAAATTTCCAACCTTTGGCACTGGTTCTGCCCATCTGGAACACACGTGCTCCACCTACCTCCGTGACAACCCTCCTCCCCCAGCCTCCCCTTTCCAGAGGACATGTCAAGTGCCTGCTACCCCTGCCCACACAGGAACTTGACCCGAGCGCGGCTTAGAGCCCTGGTTGGCATCTGCTGGGAATACAGGGGCTGCCGCAGACTTTGCAGGTCTCAGGCTCGCCCTCGACCTCCTCTCTCAGCCCTGGCCCATCAGGGACACAAAGGCCAAGTGTCCACTCACCCAGGGTAGTTGCCACGCAGAGCAGCCCCAAGTGGAGAAATGTACCCAGAGTGGACTGCTCGGCCTGCACTCCTTGGTTTACCTCAGCTCAGATCCACTAGCCAACTGCTAAGTTGTCTAAAAGCCAAATTTATTTTTATGCCCTTTAAAATTAAAAATTCATGATTAATATCACTGTAAGTCCACCCTCCAAGATTCCCACATGAATCCTTTTACCAGACACATAAGGCAGAGTAGATTTTCTGGCTGTCTAGGCTCCAGTGATCGGGAACAAGTCTTCTGTCTCCACTGCACCTCTGCCCCAGATGACTTTGTGTAATTTCTGGGGGAGGAAATTGGAGGACGAGGCTCTAAATACAAGCCCTGTGCCTTGGCAAACACTCCTTTCTCACACTCCTTCTCCTCAGCTTCAAAATTCACAGTTAACAAAAATATTAAATGCCAGAGCATTTCAGGTATTTTGTTAAATTCCTCCAACGAGAAATACTGTTGTATAATAGTAACCTCTGAGATTTAAGACCGTATAAACAGAACAGCTGCTATTTCTGTTTCAGATGAAGCCACGATCCCAGCTGGGAGGCATGCGTGACTGCAGGCCCAGGACAAGGACAAGGGCCAAGCTCTTCCCCCAGGTCGCAGCAGCCCACACGGGCCCTGCCTGGCATGTCTCATGTGGACTTTTGTATGTGTGAAGAAAAGCCTTTTGTCCCTGCTCTGGCCACCCTGAGGCCAAGTATATAATACTTATAGCTGCCCCAAATCCCAAAATCTATTTTAAAACCACATACTTCATCTGAAGTAATTTTCAAAACTGAAATGTCTTTTCTCTATTGAAAATAAAAACCCTGTGTTAATAACTAAAAGTGTCTCTCAGTGTGAGACAGTTCCAGCCTTGACGTGCCAAGGCTCTCATTCCAAGAGTAGTTTCCTGTTCCCTGAAGGGTCCAAAAAGGCATTTCCAGAGCTCAGTCCCCTCCTCCCCCAGGATGTCCCACTGAGTTCAGTCCTCTGTTTGTGCTGGGATGGGATCAAGAATCCCTTCAATTCTGGAGCCCAGTCACAGTGAGGGAGCCGGTGGAATGTGTGGGCCAGGATTGGGGCCGGGGGAGGGGGGGAGTGTGTCAAGGAGATGTTGGCAGGAAGGAAGTTCTGCTCCTCAGGCCTCTGTCCCTTCCCTGCCATGCTTGTCTCCCAGCCAAGATGACCTCCAGTTGGTGAGCCCAGAGACTTCACCCTGGATTTCAGGGACTCCCAGGCTCAGGACTGCCCACCATGGATTTACACAAACTCTTTGCTGAGTAAAAAAAGAAATCCAGGGTGTTTCCCACTCAGACTGACAGCAGCCTCTCTCAGTTCAGTCAGCTGCTCAGCGTGAGGATGCTTTCTGCTTGTAGGCACACAGAGCCAGGCTCCTCCACTCTGCAAAGCCCTCAGCACCAAGTCCAGGGCCAGCCAGCAGCCTCAGACGGCCCATGCCCACACCAGCTCTGCATTCTGCTCCTACACCGAAGTTTCCGGAAATTCATCTATTTCATCAAAGGCGTTCAGGGTGGTTTTGCTGTTGCTCCTGGAAGAATCTTGGATTTTGTTGAAATCTGCTTTCAAAAGAACCCCAAAATCCTTATTTTAGAAAGGCAGCGCTCTGTAACATGGGCTTCCATGTCCCAATGCACCACCTAATTCTTTTTTCGCCACCTGATTTTTAAAAGTTATTCCAGGTAGTGTTATAAAATGTCACAGCTGAGGGGCATCTGGGTGGCTCAGTCAGTTAAGCATTTGACTTCAGCTCAGGTCATGAGCTCATGGTTTGTGAGTTTGAGCCCCACATCGGGCTCTGTGCTGACGGCTCGGAGCCTGGAGCCTGCTTCGGATTCTGTCTCCCTCTCTCTCTGCCCCTCCCCCCCTCTCACTCTGTCTCTCTCAAAAATAAATAAACATTAAAAAAAAATTTATTGGGGCGCCTGGGTGGCGCAGTCGGTTGAGCGTCCGACTTCAGCCAGGTCACGATCTCGCGGTCCGTGAGTTCGAGCCCCGCGTCAGGCTCTGGGCTGATGGCTCGGAGCCTGGAGCCTGTTTCCGATTCTGTGTCTCCCTCTCTCTCTGCCCCTCCCCCGTTCATGCTCTGTCTCTCTCTGTCCCAAAAATAAAAAATAAAAAACGTTGAAAAAAAAAAATTAGAAAAATTTACTGCCACAGCTGAAGGGGACCTGAGAACCAATTTGCTTCAACACTCCCATTTTGCAGATGGGGAAAATCGGGGCCCTCACACACAATTTGCCTAAGATCACATGGTCAGACAGGTGTGGTGGCCACACTTTCTGACAGCAACAGTACCTGTCCGTCTTACAGGCCCTGGATCTTCATTGAGGAAGGAGACATGCGTTTTCCATTCCGTCCACTTCACCTCATTGATCCTGCAAGTGTGATAGTCATCCTATTTCTCAACTGCACCTCATTAGGTGCAAACAAATAGCATGGCTTTTGCGGTGCCCTAGACAGCCGTCCTCCGCCCACCCCAGGGATCTGGGACTCCTACCTCACATGGTCATGTCAGCATTTTTAGGGTTTGAAATCTACCCAAGTCCCCATTTTCCCAGGCCTCAAGGGATTGGTCTCCTCCCAGTGTGTGGGGCCCCAAAACTCAGAGAGGTGTCAAGGGGACATCTTTAGACAGCTACAGCTGCTCCTTACTGGTCTATGGGGAAGGAGGGGAGGAGGGCCCAGGCCGAGATATGACAGTGTGAGGAGTAAACTTGTGGAAGTTTAGAAGTTTAGGGTTAAACTAGGGTTAAGGTCTCACTAGGTGAAGGTGGTTAGGGTTCAAACCCCAGTAAGAGTGGGCAGAGTCTAAGGTGCTAGATTATAAATGGAGGCAGTGGTTTGGCTGAAGTTCACATTCAGAGAACATCTCTAGAATGAGGGTGTCAAAATGAGAGACACTTGTTAGGCTAAGGATGACAGCCAGAAACGGTGGTTTCCGCGGTGTGGGATTCTCAGTCAGAGAAGCTGTTTCCGGTAAGGTGATACACAGAGGGCAGTGTGTAAGGTCAGGCAGTCAGACGGGGGTAGGATCGTCAGAAAAGTTGGTCACGGCATGAACAAGCACTTTCTAAAAACCAGACAGCCTGATATCTGTTGAAAGTAGCTGTCTCACTTTCCACTTGCCAGTGACGAAATGTGCCTCGGGTCCCCTGGTGTCACATGAACCCACACAGGATAGAGAGGAAGACAAAGAGTGCCAGGCCAGCAAATGTTTCCTAAACCAGACAGTGTCAGGGAGAGGCCATGGAGGCCCCTGCAGGGGGCAGAGAGGGGAACTGCAACCAGCAGTCTCCTTTCCTCTCCCTTCGGAAGCTCGAGAAACCTCATCCCAGGGCCAGCAACCCCACGAGAGCAAATTCCCTGTTCCAAGGAGGTCAGAACCGACGGTAGCTGTGGTTTGGGAAGCAAGCGGTGGCACCGTTTCTCCAACGTTCACCGCCTCATCTCTCTCTCCCCGCCCAAAGACCACCACCACCCAGGGGGCCCCTCTCCCTTTGTTACCGCAGACACAGCCGGAAATCTTCCTCCGCTACCTTACACAGCTCTCCCATCCGGAACCTGCTTCTCAGCCATTCTGGTAACATTTTCTCAAACTCCAGAATCGTCCTGGCTCTCTGGGGACATAAATGAGCCTAAGCACATCAGTGAGGAGCCAGCCCAGGAAGACAGAGCCACAGGGATGTGCACGCATGCGCACGTGCACACGCGCATACAAGTACACGCACACACACCACCAAACGGCCAGCTCTCCCTCCACTGGGCGCTTAATGCATAGATCCTGAGGGTTCGGCTAATCCACAGATTTCAAAAATGAAAAACCAGTAAGTTTGGGGAAAGTGTTCAAATTGCTTTAAACATAACGTAAACAATGTTTCTGGAAGTCCAGCAGCTTCCTAAGTGAAAATGTTAGGATCCTGGGATCCCACAGGGAAGAGAGGGGCAGACATCACGTAGTCCCACCTCCATGCCAGCCTTGGACTACCCCTCAGCAGTTTTCCTGTCAACAATTTGTCAAATCTATCCTGAATATAATCAACGAACCAATTAAGAAGGCCGTAATAATTAGAAACTTCCTGGTCATTGCCCCCAACACCTCAGTTCTGCCTTCTGGGGCCACAGAAGGAAACTGTCCTTCCACAAGTAGCTCTGCAGATATCTGAGGGAACCCTCGCCTTCTTGAACTCTAGTTCCAACACCTTCTCTTGTGAGGCACAGGTTCCAGTCCTCTCTCAGGCCTGGTAACCGGTTCTGGACCATCCTGTGGGGTAGTGTCCTCAGTGTATAAGGCCCACAGCGTGTGAGAGGTGGCAGCCAGGGTCGAGGACAGCAGAATTGTCCTAGGCCCTATGCTGCTCCTCTCAATGCAGTCTAAGGTCACAGTTCAACATCCACATATCACGTCATTAACTCTGAGCAGTACATGTCCATAAGCCTGGGTTTGCATCACATGTGCCACTGTCCAGTCACACTGCCTAGACCCTCTACCCAGGGAACCTGGACTAAGACTTCCTCAAACCTGGCTGATTGCAGATTCCCAGGCCCCCACCCCAGATCCACTGGTGCAGACAGTTGTCAATACCGTGTGCTGAACTTGGTCCCCGTGAAGGCCCCCGTGCCAGGGCCTCTGCCAGGCTCACCTGTAGACGCCAGATGCGCTCACTCTCCTTGGAGACGTTCTCCACGGTCTCTCCCATCAGGGCGATGAGCATGTTGAGGAGGAGGACAAAGGTGAGGATGACGTAGGTGATGAGCAGGAACAGAAAGAGGATGGGGTACTTGGAGTTCTGTTGTATGTTCAGGTCGCCCAGGCCTATAGTGAGCTTAAAGAGTTCCAGCACCGAATCGCTGAAGCTGCCATAGGAGCTACAGTCCTTGTTGTCACTGGAACACTTCTCGATCAATGAAGCCAGGGCTGGGAGGACATAACAGGGTGTTCTCCTCTGGCTCTGTGCCTGGCTAATTACCCAACAAGCTCATGCATACTTGCACGTAGACACATGCCCCCCCGCCCTCTTCCCCCCCCCCCCCCCCCCCCCGCCACATACACACTGCAGCCCTACTGCCTCATTCTCTCTGGCCATTTAGATTCCACCTCCAGCCTCAGCTCCCGGAAGCTTCATCAGGCTGGTTCTTTGCCCTGACCTCCTGCAGAAAGCTCTTCCTGCCCAACAAAACAGGCTCCTCTACCCTGCCATTTGGCCCTTGATCACTCACAGACTTGCAGAGTTATGAATTATAATCCACATGTATCCCTGGTTCCCCAACCAGGCTTTGGACTCCCAACTTCCTATAGCCTGGGCCATCCTCCAAGACTGTAAGGTCCTGAGTCCCTTTCTAATGCTCTGTAGGGAGACCCCCTGGCCAAGACCTGGCTTCTTTCTTCTCTTCTCTCCAACACACCATACTAGTGGCTCATTGTTGGATGGATGGATGGATGGATGAATGGATGGTCAAATTAATGAGTAAATGGATGGATGAATAAATAAACAAGTGAAGGAGGAAATAAATAAGCACACTGTGGTCCAGCAAAGATACCAGAAGATGGGAATGGCTGCCTAATTTCAAATGCCAATGATCCCTGGGGGGGCTGGTGGATGGGAGGAGGAGAACTGGCATGGGAAAATACAATGATATCTTTCTCTGCAGGAGTTGTAAATAAAATAAAAATAAAATCAGGTTGTACAAGTGAAGAGATTTTAAGTGGGGCCTCCCTATCTCCAGTCCCCAGCAGACCAGAGGCTCTCATAGGTATATCCGAAGTAAACAACAAGTAACACAATGCGTGGGGCCAAAGGAGGTTATCTCCATGCATTAATTTACTCCTATTTTTCAAAGACCATTGATGAGTCAAATTTCTGCAAACTTTAGTTTTCCTGTTTGTAAAATGGGGCCAAAACCACCTGCCCAGGCTACCTCAGGTTGTGGGGCCACATAACATGCTGGATGTGAATGTGGGTGGCATACCCCACAGTGTGGATGGACAAGAGTGACGGGCCTGCTTCTAAGCCTCAGTTACCTTATGATCAGGGATGATGACTCCCCCTTAGTCGAGATATTGGGAGAAGTAAAAAGACAATGCTTGGAAAATGCTAAGCATGGCAAGGGCTCCACTGGTAGGTGACATAAGTGTTGCTGAGGCTGCTCCTGTGCCTTATCATTTTGACATCTATAGAAGGTGCTTTACAAATGTGGGAGTTCCTATTATTTATAAATCAATTACCTACTCCAAATCCAAGTAAGAACACAATATATACAAACAAGAACTTCAAAACATCATGCAAAATGACCTATAAAGAAAGAAACATGATTCAAGGGTAAGGTTTGAGCACATATTCACTAGACCCTGATCTCCTTACTGCTTCCCCTCACCAGGCCCCTCACCCTAACCATGCCTCCCCTCAGGCTGTCCTCCCTTCCCCTAGACAAATCCCCCTGATGCTCCAAAGTTCAGCTCTAGGCCGACCTCCTCCAAGAAGCCTTCCTTCCCTTCCCTTCCCGCTCACCTCCCTCCTCCCTCCTAGAACACAGTCTGTCTCAGTCCCTGATGATTCAGCCTGTATGGGAGCACCTTTCTTCACAGACTCACATCTGAAATCCTCACACTTCCTGGGGGCAGTGGTGTGCTGGAGCCAGCACATACACGCTCGTAAGAGCTGACGGTTACGTTTTCATGAATTTTGTAAGCTGGTGTTTAAACACAACCATTATTAAAAATTAAATCGCATAAGCTTATAATTAAGTAAATTATGTTCAAAACAAAGATAATATTCAACACCCATCACTTAGTTATTTTACAATTACCTATGCTCTTAAGGTTATTTACATCTACAGCAGTCATACGGTGTGCGTGTACTACATAATGTGTTACTGCACATCTCTTCCCGACTCTGTGTTTGATGATGTCATATTGGTAGCTGGAAATCAGCCATGGTAGGATTTACACCATGGAAATTGGTAAATGGTACAAATCAGAGACATTATTCTGCTGACTGTCTAGGTCTGGAATTAAGACAATGATAGAGAAAATGTTACGGCAGATTAAACTTCCGAATGTATCCTATCTGTAGCTGCTGTATGGTAAATTACACAATAACATTAATGAAACAGTCTTCCAGCATTTGAAAATTATCATCCGATTCAGCAAATAAGTGGCTCACATCACTGACAAACAAGGGAAGATCCCACATAGGGCTTCATCTCACACCTTCAAGTCAAGAAAAATACCAACCAGCATTTATGCTTGCAACAATACTTTTGTCAGTTGCAACCACAGATTGGCAACAGATGGAAGAGCTCAACAAAATCAACAAATCATTCTGCTGGATTCAACTCGCTATGTGGAATTTACAATAAAGAGCATAATTTATTTTATTATTTGTAAATGGTATACTACTCTTCCTTTGCATAGTAAAATTTATAATAAGCATAATGTGTGTGTGTGTGTGTGTGTGTGTGTGTTTCCCAGAGAGCTGGTCGTTAAATATTTACCAGCACACCACTGCCTGGGTGTGAGCACACTTCATAAAGCGTTATTCCTTCCCTGTGTCCAACAAGCCAGGTGTTTTCGGGTCTGGACACTTAAAGCCTGACCAAAGGCAAAGAGAGACAGTGGGGTTTGGGAGAAAGAGCAGAGGCTGGCCCATAAAACAAGGCCCTTTTGTTCTCCAGACTTGTCTCCCCACCTGAAAATGGACATTCTCTGAGGGCTCCCCCGCTGCAGAGCCTGCCTGTCTGCGATGCTCAAAAGCTCCAACGCACCTTCTGGATCATGACGCTGTACATGCCCATGGACTGGAATCCCCGCGTGTAGTAGAGCATGTTGGCCCAGCCCAGGGCCATGGCCAGCACAAGGCAGGCGAGGTACTCTTTGTAGGCAAACAAGTACAAGAAGACAGACAGTATCACAAGCACAGCTTGGACAAAACTGTTCAGGAGACACAGGAGACAAGGGCCTTACTTACTCCTCCTCAGCATACGGGTAGATATTCAAACCCCCTACCTCCCGCACCCTGTGGGCTAATGCCAAAGAGACAGGCGAGGATGCCCTGGCCCCACTCAACCATGTCTAAAATCCAGCCTTGCAGGAGCCATCAGCAGATGCGAGTCAGAGCCAACAGTGGGCTGGCTGCAGCTGACAGGGACTTGTTAAAAATACAGATCCCCAGGACTCAAGGAGATTCTGGTTCAAAAGCCCTGCAGAGCAGCCCAAGCGGTTGGATGTTTTTTAAATCACCCACGTGATTCCACGTGATTTCTGAGCCCCACATAGGTCAGGAAACCAGTGGGGTAGACAGGATACAGTGAATAATTGCATTTTTAACAAAAATGACAAAAACTGACCATGTCTATACTTAAAAGCCATTCATAACAAAAGTCTCCTACGACCTACTTTTTAAAATCTTTTTTGGGGTGCCTGGGTGGCTCAGTCGGTTAAGTGTCTGACTTTGGCTCAGGTCGTGATCTCACCGTTTGTGGGTTCAAGCCCTGCGTCAGGGTCTGTGCCGATAGCTCAGAGCCTGGAGCCTGCTTCGGGTTCTGTGTCTCCCTCTTTCTCTCTGACCCTCCCCTGCTCACACACACTCTCTCTCTCAAAAATAAATAAATATTAAAAATAAATAAATAAGTAAAATCTTTTTAAAAGCTATAACACATGCTAAACGATAGATACGCTAAACAGAGACTGGTTGCACAACAAAATGAATATACTTAACACTGTTGAACTGTACACTTATAATGGTTAAGATGGTAACTTTCATGTTACGTGTATTTTACCACAATTAAAATTATTAGGGTACAATATATAACAAACACACGGGATCAAAATTACTCCTAAACATCGCTAACCATCAGCTATGCAGACATCTGGATAAAAAGCTCTCTTGCTTATAACATCACAGTCTCCACGGTTATAAAATATCTAACTAGCCAAAGTAGGACACAGGCAACCTTGTTTTTCTCATGCAGTGAAAAGCAAATGTTTGGGTAATCGATACATTTTGGACTGAAGTGAGGAAGCGTGTATACACCCTCCTCGTCACTGTCAAAGCACCTAGGAAGCAGAAGAGAAGGACAGTGCATCGGTGCCTTTTGTCTGCACTAAAGCCAGTGGCTGTATAAATGAATTCTTCTCTGGAATTATCTTATTTTCTCAAAGGGAAAAAGACTCCCATGTGGCTCACATCATGGGGCAGTCCTGCACCTGGCCTACCACTCACTGAAGTATCTGGGCACCCCACCTGCCCGCAGGGATGAAGAATTCCATTCGTGCCTCTAGAAGGCAGGTACATAGGTAACAAAACACCTAAGTATTTGGAAACATTGGGCCAAGATTCAAGGTCCTATAGAGACCCAGCTTCCCAAATGCTCAAAAGAGGGGACCTACAGAGCCATAGAGCCAAACATTCTTCGTCCCATGCTGCAAATCCTGCTCCATTCACAGGCAGCAATGCCGAATCGGCCTCTGTTCATTTAGAGACAAGGGTCACGTAAGCCTCTGATGTCATCTGCATGTGACCTCGTTCAGAAAGGCTGCTGGGCTGGGTTTTCTGGCTAGGGCCCTAAGGCGGCCAACCCTCCTCTAGCATAAGATGAAGATGACTGGGAGGCTGGGGGTGAGGCTCTGCATGACTCATTTCCATGCTCTGGGCTTTGGTTTTTCATGCTACAGATGAGACTCTATGATTTCTCCAGTGCTTTCCAGCCCTGATCTGCCAGAGTCCGACATGGTAACCTTGGACCCCCACGCAACTAGAAGGAACTGGCCCAGACCATCCATCCCTTCATAAAGAAGTAAACAACACTACTAAGCCTCCTCCTGCCTTCTCTGCCCCATCTGCTGCCCAGGGCTCTATGTCAGGGTGAAGTCAGTCATCACTGCAGCCTGATGGTGGGCACTGTGGTAGGGTCTTCTGGTCCTCTCCATGGGCATCCATGGGCCTCTCTTACTAGAGGGGAGAAAGGAGGTCCCTGGCCATGAGACTATGGCAGGATGACTGAGACATGGTGATGTGGGAGGATGGTCATTCCAGAGGACACAGCACCCACGACACAGGACTTGAGCCCTGCCTGTGCGGTGCTGACCAATGGGATAGACCTACTTACAAGACAAAGTGAAACCAGGCATCAGAGAGAATGGACTGCAGATCTGAGGGTCTCAGCAGGAAGATCGCCATGCCCTGAGGCCAAAAAGGAAAGAAAAGTTGCACCCTCTTCATGCCTCTCACTGGAGGATCTGAGGAAGGCAGTGTCTCCCCAGGACTGAGACTCAGTGAGGGGGAGGGTGTGAAGGCCAAGCCAGAGCCCAAGTGAGGGATACGGAAGGGGATCCGTGTTGGCACGCAGAGGCAGCCCCAGGGTAAGCATGGCTGCACCCCCAAACTTCTCACACCTCTCACTACCCCCTTATCCCCACCCAGACTCTGCAAAGCAGTACAGCCACACAGCTCCCTGCCATTCTGCAAATGTGGCCCAGCTTCTAAAATCAACAACACAAGAAACAACGGGTACTGGCGAGGATGTGGACAAAAAGGAACCCTTGTGCACTGTTGGTGGAAATACAAGCTCGTGCAGCCACTGTGGAAGACAGCATGGAGGCTCCTCAAAAAGTTAAAAATAGAACTATCCTACAATCCAGTAATTGCGCTACTGGGTATTTACCCCAAAAATACAAAAACGCTAATTCAAAGGGATACGTGTACCTCAAAGTTTATTGCAGGATTATTTACAATCACCAAACTATGGAAGCAGCCCAAGTATCCCATGATAGGTGAATGGATAAAGAAAATGCAAGATATATAGCTATATATCACAATGTATATATATATATATATACATTATACATATATAATGGAATATAATATTCCATTATATATATATATATATATATATATAATGGAATATTATTCAGCCATAAAAAAGAATGAAATCTTGCCATTTGAAATGACATGGATGGAGCTAGAGAGTATAAGACTAAGCAAAAGAAGTCAGTCAGAGAAAGACAAATACCATACGATTTCACTCACATGTGGAATTTAAGAAACAAAACAAACAAGCAAGGAGACAAAAAAAAGAGACACACAAAGAGACAAACCAAGAAACAGACTCTTAACTACAGAGAACATACTGATGGTTACTAGAGGGGAGGTGAGTGGGAGAATGGGTGAAATAGGTGATGAAGATTAAGGAGTATACTTATACTGATGAGCACTGAGTAATGTACAGAATTGTTGAATCGCTATATTGTACACCTAAAACTAATAGAACACTATGTTAACTGCACTGAAATCAAAATTAAAAATTTAATTAAAAAAAAAAGACAAAAAAATTATACGGCCTTGCTTTGCCGCCTCTGAGCCTTTTTTGTATGCTGTTCCCCATGCCCACCCTGTAATGGCCTCCTCCCCAGTGTCCTCATGCCCAATCCTACCCTCACACACTAAAGGCCATCTCTGCTTTCAAGCCTTCCCTCCCTCTCGTATCCCCAGATAAAAGTCATCTCTTTTCCTCTGAGCACTTGTCTGGACCCCACACAGGGCCCTTTTCGTAGCCTATTTTAAAGGGCAGATATTTATGTCTATCTGAAATCCCCTACAAGACTGTGAGCTCAAAGAGGACAAATTCCCTCCCTCCCTATCACCTTCCCCCAGGGCCCCACATACAGAAGGTGTTCAGCATGTATCTATTGATTCACTAGTTAGATGGATGGATTGATAAGTGATCAATTGATAAACAGATGGAAAGATGGAAAATGGATGAAGGATAGAAGGACAGTGGGGAGAAATGCTGTGAATTCAGATGAATGACAGGGTCAGTGACAGGTGACCGAATGTGTGGATGGAGGGACAGGAAGATGGGTCACTGAGTGGCTGGGAGGGTAGATAAATGGCTGATAGATGGGCAGGGGGGTGGAGAGGTGGAAAGTAGGTAGGACAGACCTGCTGATCTATGTATTCTCATTTTGTAACTAAGAATCCAAAGCTTAGAAAGGAAACGCCTCCCCAAAGCCGCTCAGTAGTAAGGCAGAGCAGGCTGGATCAAAGGCAGGCCTGCTGTCACTCTGCCTGCCTTTCAGGCAAGTCTAAACGGGCTCTGCGGCCCACTCACCTCTTTCACAGAAATGCACGTGGCCCAGATGAGCACGAACATCCTTCCCAAGAGCTGCAGCCACCCCATCTTGTGCGTCAGGGCCAAGGGGTGTGGGAGGGCCTGGGAGGAAGGAAAGGAATGGATGGGTGCAGAATGGGGAATGAGGAAGGCAGGGGTCATGCCAACTCTGGAGGGACCATGCACATACACATGCCTAACCCTCAAGTTGAGCCAGAGGACAGCACGAAGCCTGATCTCTGTAGGGTGTGAGAGAAAAAAGGGCAGCTCCCTACCCCTGCCCCACTCACAGTGGGAGCCCGGAACTCTACAGTGAGGACACAATCCAGTCCATGTTAGCCCCTCACACCTCATGGCATTCGTTCGTTTCAGAACCCATCCGTATCCCGATACTCACAGGACACTCACAGCTGAAACTCTGGGCCCTGTGTAATGAATGGGAAACTGAGCCCCAGAGTGATGGGAAAGCTTGTTCAAAGTGACCTCCCCCTCCTCCCATTTCCTGTGGCCCTCACAGCAGAAACACCCAATCAGCTCTAGATTTAGATGGAGCCTGGGCAGGGTCTGCGTCTCCCAGCTCTCCAGATCTCCCCATAATAGCTTAGCACTGGAGACATATTCAGTTCCCTAGAAACTGTGAAGGATGACACTTGGGGAATGCCATGCAAATGTCTTCGTCATTCTGGGCCTCAGTTTCCCCATCTGCACATGGGACTGCTCCCAGGTCTTGAAGCTCTGACCATCGCACCACCCTCCCTCCAGGCACAAACGTACCTCCTCCTCCCGGGGGCGGTAGTAGGAAACGAGAGTCAAGGTGATGTTGTAGAAGAAATAAAAGCAGAAGGACAAGAAGAACATGTACTTGGCAAACTTCTTCCACTTCATATGCAGCAGCGTGTGCAGGGGCTCCAGGGTCAGCATCTCATGCCGGTTCTGGGGGTGGAACACCACTACCATTTTCAAAGGGCCTTCATTCCAGAGGGAGCTCTGAGTCAGCACCACCCCTGGCAGAAGGGCCAGTCATTGTGTCCCATGACTGGTTGGTCTGGGAATGTTGGGAAGGTAATTTCTGACTCTGTAGGCTCTTTCCCAGCCCCCCCAGGCAGCGGCCGAACCCCACAGGAGCCAGGTTTCCAGCAGGAGAACCTGCTGCTCAATGGGAAGCAAGGGCTACGAGGGGGAAGGGCCATGACTGGGGTTATGGCCCCAACTTGGCCCCCTTCACTGTACGACCTTAGGAAAACCCCTGACCCTCCCAGGGCCTCAGTTTCCTCATCCATAAAGTTGATAGCAATCAAACTGCCCTACCTGTCAGGCTGCCATGAGGATTCCAGGGAGACACCAGACAAAGCAGGCTCTGGGGAGCATGACTTTTGGTAACACGTGGAGGATGAAGATCCAGCCTGCTGCCTCACTTCCCCCAAAAGCCAAAAACCTCTCACTGCTGATCCTCTCTCTTCCCCTCCAGCTTTACAGATCTCCCCCCTCTTGCCTACTCCAGGAAGCCCTCCCTGATTGCTCCAGCTATGCCTTCCCAGAGGGTAAGGGGGTTTTTGGAACCATTAGGGAAGAGGGGGAGAAACAGGATAGATAAGATCAACACCAGTCATCCCACCCTCGCACCCCCACTCTCACACTGCCCAGGCCAAGATTCTGGGCCCAGGAGACCCCCACCACAAAAGTTTACAACCCAAGGTCAACTGGGAACAGGAAAATACAGCACCTTCCCTACCCCTCCCCTTTCTGTGTCAACTCTGCCTGCTAAGGCAAAAGACTACAGACATGTCCAGCTAGTGGCATGGGTCTTCCCAGTGCCCCCTGAGCCCCCGGCCAGAGGCCAGCCTCCCGCCCCTACTCTTCCCCAGCCCTCCCAGGAGACCCACATCAATGTTGGTGTTGTAGACGATGATTTCCAGCACTGAGTTGTCTGTTGTAGTGTCCACGTTGGTGAGGTCATAGAGGGAGGACGACACAGGCCCATACGCCCAGTCAGTAAACTTCCTGGACAGACTCCGGAGTGGTTTCTCCTTGATCTCACGGCTAAGGATGTACTTCAAGATCTGGGGACAGGAAGAGAAACAGCTGTAGAGGAGGGCTGGGAAGATGCTCCCACCTGGATGGATTGAATCCTGCCTGTGCGTCTGCCACCAAGACCCCTGGGCTCAGCTTTATCTGTGGAATGGGTATGAAACTTGCTGCTCAGTCTGCTTCCAGGGACTGTGAATACCAGGGACGAAAGGTGTGGAGGCCCTTTGCATGATGCAGAAAGCTGCACAATCAGCTCGTAAATCCTCGTACCAGTTGGGGACCCCATTCAGTGAAGAATCTGGGAATTGACAATTCTGAGAACTAATTTCTGTTTGACCCGGATGTGAGAAGATACTAGAAGTTTTTCTGGCTTCCCTATCCCTCAGTCAAGACCATGCTCATTGAGGCTCACTCGCCCACTGACTGTGGGCCAGACAAGGGGTGATACAAGAGTGCCAGCCTGACAGAGAGGCCTCGGAAACCCACTCTCCAGGTAGTGATCCTCAAACCCCACTGCATGGTAGAGTCATGAGGAACACTCAACAATCCCTTACCACCAGCTGATTCGGTCCGAATCTCTGGAGGGGGGATGCAGAGATCTGTGTTTTGTAAAGCTCCATGGGCAGTTCCAAAGTGCAGGCAAAGTGGAGAGCCACTGCTCTCCAGCTCACTGCTTCCCAAGACAGGGGCCAGGGCTTCCTGGGGCACCAACCCAAGGCCCAGGAAGAGGGTCCTGCTGGGGAGAACAGCATCAGAGCCGTGATCTCACATATTCCCATGTCATCTCATATGGGAGCCTTGTCCCCACAGCCCAGGCAGAGAGCTCCCAGGGACAGGCAGGTCTCCCCATCCTGAGCCCCCAGCCTCGAAAAGCCTCAAGGAACAGGGTGTGTCTTAAGTGTCTCTGCACCCTCCACTCCTAGCATGGCGGCCACCTTGGGCATCGTCCAGAAAAGTTTCCCAAAAACACTGAATGAAGAAGAGAAGGGACCAGGAATGAGGGGGCCCCATCCCCAGGACTGGCCACAGGGGAGCACATTGTCCTCTAGAGAATCAAGGGGACATGGGGCCATGCTCCATGCGGACACAGCACTTGCCTCAGCGGCTGGCAGGGAGGGGGCCTCAGAGGAAGCTCCGCTTGCAGCCCTAATCTGACTCTCCTCAAAGCCTCCCACAAACTGTGTCCCGGCTATGGGTAGGAGACAGTGGGGAGAGTGGGGATGTACACAATTCCTCCTCTGTCGAAGCCAATCTCCAACACCTCCTTCCCCCACAAGAGAATGAAAAGGTCCCTTGTGAGCCCCAGGCCTGACCACTGGGTCTAGACCCAAGGCCCTCGGGGCACCCACCTCCCTTGTCAGCTGCCCCGAGGCTGGCACAGCTGTGATTGTTCAACAGCCCCTGTACCCACCCAGTCCTCCCACAGCCTCCCGGGAGCCTCAGTCCCCTCCCAAGGATCAGACACCATGGAGGCTGAGGAGCAAGCTTCTCTGAGCCTTGCCCCCCACCAGAATCCTGACCTTGATCTCAGACCACGCTGTGACTCCAGCCAGCCACAGAGATGGGAGCCCACCCCAGCTCTAGTCTTCACCAAGGCTAAGCCTTGAGTTCCTCAGCCACACCACCAGGGCACAAAGGGCCGCAAGCAGTCACACTCTCTGCTGGGAACTCGGCTCAGAGGTTCAACATGAGAGACTGAGGTCTCTCCAGATCCAGAGCAGCCATTCCAGGACTCCTGTCCTCATGAGAGGCTGAAGGCCCAGAGGGTCAGGCCCAGCCTCCGCTTGGGTGCCTCGCCACCTGGGAATCCTCAGCCACAAAGCACATGAGGTATTGTGTCACTGTGGTCTTAAAGCTCCCTCACTCTGACCCCAGACAAAGGGTTCCAGAGCAGGGGATAGAAACAGAGTGTTAGGGACTGAAGTCCAGAGCAGGGGCCCCACATGCTGCACCTCAGTGGTCCTGTGTGGTCACTCACTCAGAACAAACCCAACTCAGGCCAAAATGCACTTCAAGACCTAAGGCCAAGATCTTCCCCAGGCCAAGGTGTAATCTGTGGAGTCCCCAGAAAGGCCCATGAGCTGGCAGAGTGGCAGTGAGCCTCCCCGCTCTCCTTCCTGCCCCCTCACCAGGCCCCACCTCGGCCTTGCCCATCTTGGCAGCCAGCTGCAGCGGCGTGAGGCCATCGTTGTTGCACATGGTCTCCAGCTCCCAGGTGCCACTCCTCAGCAGGATCATGTCATACATGCGCTTCACAAAGTCATTCTGCGTCTTGAAGTCCTCAGCCACTGTCACCAGCGCGTGTAGGATGTTATTTCCCCGCGAGTCCTGCGAGGTGATGTCTGTCTGCTCGTTCTCCATCAGCAACTGCACAATCTCAGGCTGGTTGGTACATGCTGCCAGGGCCAGGGGTGTCTCGCCTGGAGGGTGGTAGGGGGAGCGCCAGAGCTCAGTTCCCTCTTAGACCAGAAGAGTGTTCCCCAAGCCCTAGGACTGAAGCCCATATCCTTAGCAGGACTGATCCCTCATATTCCCTGTGACCTCTCCCCACACCTGCCCTGTATGGGGGAGGCTAAAGCTACATCACTTCTATAACCTAACTGGTCTCTCTTCTACCACTCTGGCCCTCCAACACTACCTTCAGCCTTCAGTACAGCAGCCAGATTGACCCTAGTAACACATGAGACTCACCTCACCCAAAATAAAAGCTCAGGTTAGAACAATAGCCCACAAGACCCTACATGTTCTGACATCATCTTCTCTTTTACCCTCATAATTCCCCTCCAGGCACAACGACCTTCTTCCTTTTCCTAGAACATACCGGGCATTTTCCTACCTCAGGGCCTCTGCACAGGCCATTCCCTCTGCTGGTAGTGCTGTTTCTCAGTATCTACATTGTTCATCCCCTCACCTCCTCCAAATCTTTTGTGCAAGCGTCATCTTTTCAATTAATTACCCTAACCACACTATTTAAAATTGGAATCCACCTCCTTCTTGCTCTGGAACTCCCAATTCCCCTTCCCCTGCCTTACTTTTTATTTTTTCAATAGCACTTAGCATTTTCTAAGTGCATTTTCATTTTATGGTGTTCTTATTTATTATGTTTATTGTTGATGGTTTTCCTCCAGTGTAGAATGTAAGTTCCATGAGGGTAGGGATCCTTGTTTTGTTCACTGATACATTTCCGACACCTAGAACACTGCCTGGTATATATAGTAAGTGATCAATAAATGCTTGTTAAAAAAAGAGAAGGCAGGTGACTCACACATGGTCACACAGCAAGCCTGGGATAGAACCAGGACCGGACAACAGGTCTCCTGCTGTTTTCTTTCCAATCTCCCTCCTGTTCCCTCTCTTCATCCCTCCTTACAGACATTTCCCAACACTGTCTCCAACAGGGTCTGATGCTGGGCAATGGACTGGACAAGACCCTGTCCTCCTGGCTGCTCAGACCCAGGCTGTCCTGATTGAAAAACCACTCAGAAGAGAAAATAGGCCAGAGGTTGTCAGTCAAGGGCTGGAGTGGGAAGACAGGTTGACAAAGTTGTGTGGGAAATTTTCAGGTGTGATGGAACTATTTATGTCCTGTCCTAATCGTGGTGGTGGTTACACAACTGTATGCATTTGTGGAGCTGAACAGAACGGTCCGTTAAAACTGTGAATTTCACTGTATCTAAAGTATATGTAATGATCTTTTCTTCACCCAGAGTGTCTTGACCCCAATTGCTTTTGGATTCTCTAACTTGTGAGTCAGGAAATTTTCCCCTCTTACTTTTGACTTCCTAGGTGCATTCCTGGAAGGCACTGGGCCCAGTGCCTGCATCAGCTCCTTACTACACTGGCAAATCATTCCCTTTCTGGGGACCTGTCTTTGCGCCTATAAAATAGGGCTTTGTCCCCCAAGTCTCGGTTCCCTACACAGGGCTGCTCAACTGGATGCCCAAGTGCCCTCTAAGATCACAGCTGACGCCCCCAGAAAGCAGCTCTCCCATTCTCTCCCCACCTCTTCAGCCCCTCCCTCTCTGGTCTACCCTGGATGTCCGGTTCAGAAAGGTTTGCCCCTTGCGGCCTCCCCGGTCCCGGCTCTATACTGCTGGGCCTTGGACATGTTGAGCAGGCAGGGATCAGCAGTGGGGGCTCCAGGCCCTGTCCCCCAGCGCCGGTTGGGGCAGCCCGTGCCGGGCCGGGGCGGTACCCACCAAAGTAGAAGCCCTCGTGCTGGTACTTGGGGTTGAAGAAGACCCCCCTGGCGTGGGCGTTGACGTCGGCGCCAGCAGCGATGAGCAACGCAGTGACGTCTCCCTGCCGCCGCTCAATGGCGATGTTCAGTGCCGTCTGCCCTGCGGACAGGGTGGGGATGGGGGAGGGTCGCTCAACGGCTGGGCCCTGGGTGACGCCTCCTCTGGGGCCTCCACACCCTCCACAGAGCCACAGCTAAACACTAGCTGCCTGTCTGGTCTGTGTCGCCCAGCTGTCAAGAATCCCAGCTTCATTCTTTGCTCCATTCATTCGCATGGACGCAAGGAATATTGATGGAGTGACTGCTCTGTGCTCCCGTGCCAGGCGCTGGGGACAGGGAAGTACATGGGGTGTGGTTTTGATTCTTTTCCTCGAGAAGCTCAGGGTGTCACTGGGAATTAAGTGCTATGATACTGGGAGGGGCAAGGGCTGTGGTACCTAGAGCCGGAACTCTTAACATAGCCGGAGGGGGGCAGGGCCACGGTTCCCAGAAGTGACCTCTATGCTGAGACCGCTTAAGTTTATCAAGGCTGGGTGGGCTGGCTCAAGACTTCGTAGGCCAGGTTAAGAGGTTGGAACTTTATCCTGAGCACTGTGGGAAGTCATAAGGCATTGAAGCAGGCAAGTGACATGACCAGAGTTTGGGGTTTTCTACCTGTGTATTTTCCCATCACTCTGGGTGCAGAATTGGAGGATGCATTAGAATCAGCCCAGATTTGTGAGGAACTGTCGCTCCAGAGGAGAAAGAAAGGCTGAGGCCCAAAGACCCTTAGGAGAAAGAGTCCTCAGCATGGCCTGAGGGAGTGATTGGGAGAGAAGGGGTGACTAGCCTAGGAGCTGGGACAATGGTGCCCCAGGGACTGAGGAACAGAACAGGGGAGCAGTAGCAGGAAGGGGCTGGAGGGACCTTAACCCTGTTGGTGGAGGCTGTGGAGCCTCCAGATGGAAGGGACTGGAAGGCTGGGGCTGGGGAAGGGTCTCGGAATGCCCCACCAGAAACAGCATTTTCCAGAGAGAGGCCACCGTGCCATGCCACACACAAAATAAAGTCCTGGTGGATTAAAGAACTTGGCGTTTAAAAAAAATGGAAAGTTCATTTATAACTAACCTTTTGGCAGGGAAGACCTTCTTAAGCAAGTTATAAAATGCAGAAACAACCACAAAAGAAAAACAAACATGTTTGATAAGATAAAAACTAAAGCTTTCTGTATTTCAAAAGACATCTTAAAGAAGGTTAAAAGGCAACTGATAGGCCGGGGAAAATATCTGACATATAGAGACAGTATGTTTTTAAAAGTTCCTGATATATTAGCCAATAGACAAACAACCTGATAGAAAACTGAGAAAAAAATTATTAACAAGCACCTCACAGAGAAGAAAATTCACAAGGCCAATGAAGAAAGTGAAACCTGTTTGGAATCACCGATAATCAAGAAAATGAAAGTTAGAATCTAACAAGTTAACACTTTTCCACTTTTCACCAGCCAGATTGGCAAAAACCAAAACCAAACAAAAGGATAATTTCCAATATTAGTGAAGGGTGAGGGAATGAGTATTTGGGGGAGAATAAAGCAGTACTTTTTGGAGGCAAATTTGGCAATTATCATTATACATTTCCTTGAACCCAGAAAATCCAAAGCAAAGTATTTACCTAGAAATGTGCACACTGAGCACAGGGTCATAGCCAAGAATGTGCACTGTGAGATATTGGCGAGAATGCGGAAAAAGGGGAACACTTTTGCACTGCTGGTGGGAATGCAAACTGGGGCAGCCACTCTGGAAAACAGTATGGAGGTTCCTCAAAAAATTATAAATAGAGCTAACCCTATGACCCAGCAATTGCATTACTAGGTATTTATCTAAAGGATACAAAAATGCTGATTCGAAGGGGCACATATATTCCAATATTTATAGCAGTGCTATCAACAATAGCCAAATTATGGGAAGAGCCCAAATGTCTATTGACTGATGAATGGATCAAGAAGATGGGGTACATATATACAATAGAATATTACTAGGCTATCAAAAGAATGAAACCTTGCCATTCGCAACAATGTGGATGGAACTAGAGTGTATTATGCCAAGCAAAATAAGTCAGTCAGAGAAAGATAAATATCATTTGATTTCACTCATATGTGGAATTTAATAAACACAGCAGATGAACGTAGGGGAAGGGAAGGAAAAATAAGATAAAAACAGAGAAGGAGGCAAACCGTAAATACGAAAAACAAACTAAGGGTTGCTGGACGGGTGTTGGGTGGGGGTGGGGGATGGGTTGAATGGGTGATGGGCATTAAGGAGGGCACTTGTTGGGCTGAGCACTGGGTGTTATATGTAAGTGATTACTCACTGAATTTTCTCCTGAAATCATTATTACACTATATGTTAACTAACTTGAATTAAAAAAAAAAAAAAAAAAAAAGAATGTGCACTGTGCTATTGTCATCGTGAAAAATTAGAAAACATTCAGATAGCCATCAACAGGGGAATAGTGAAATTAGCCACAGAACAGCCATCCTCAGACTCAGCAGGTAAAAGGAGGCAGATGCTTCGGATTCTGTGTCTCCGTTTCTCTCTGCCCCTACCCGCCTCTTTCTCTCTCTCAAAAGTAGATATTAAAAAAAAAATTTTTTTTTAAGTAGACAGACTTTCATACAGACTCATATTCTGAGATGGGAAGGTGTCTGAGGCATATAGTTAAAAAAAAAAAAAGGCAAGTCATAGAACAATGCAAACAGCACCATACTATTCTATGTTAAGGAGGTAAGTGAATAAATAAAACCATCTACTTCTATGTGGGCATAGACACATGTGTAGAAAGCCTAGGAACGTCTTCCAAGTCTACACACCATAATAATCAGTTCTGGATTGGACCGTAGGAAATAGGCAAAGGATTTTTTTTAACTTAATTTAAATATTTAAATGTTTGACAATGAAACTCTCTTCATGTGTTATTTATGTAATTAAAAATAGTTATGTTGAATCTCAACAATGGATATATAATGGTTCATTAAGCTAATATCTCAAATATATGGTTAAAACTTTTAATAATAAATGTTTTAACTACATAAATTGCCTTGGAAAAGGCACGTTTCTGAAGGCCTCTAATAAAATGCTAAAAATTATAATATTTTAAAAGTGGTCTTTGGATCGTCTTAGCAGCATTTGGAGGAAATATTAGTTATCTTTGGATCCTCTTGGCAGCATATGGAGGAAACATTAGCCTCTGCCTGCCGGGGGAACTGAGACTCAGAAAGAAAAGCAAAGTAACATGCCCAGAGTGAGGAAAAAGAGGACACTGGTGGTGCTGGAGCCCCTTAGCCCCAGGCGGCAGGCAGCACCCAGGACTGAAGGAAAGGTGCCAGAAGATACCACCAGAGGGAAAAAAATGGGGTGGGGTTGGTTTCTGGGAAGACAGAAATAAACGGCTCTTCCCACCATGCGGAGAGAGAGTGGGTGCTCACAGCCCCCAACAAGCCCACCAACAAAGAAGGAAGGGGTGAGGGGAGGCTGAGAAAGGACAGAAGTCAGGGGTTGCAGCTGGGACAGCAAAGCCTTAATACGCTAATCTTCATTTATTCACCCATTCGAAAAGCATTTATTAAGGACATCTTATGTGAGACGCCAAGCATCCCAGGGAATCCACTATGGGCAAGATAGACCCCATCCCCACCCTCAAGGGGAACATGCTACTAGAAAAGGGAGTATGTAAGTCCCTGTAATGCTGACAGGAAGAAAGGGGGACAGAAGGGGACTGAAAGGGAAAAGAATCAGGACAGATAAGCCTGAGGCACTGGCCTAAACCTCCCTGGCTACAAGACTACTATCAACTCCCCGGTGGCAGGCTGAGAACATTTTATAGCTCATCCAGTTTCTCTCTTTGCTTTGGCCACCAGGGAGCTCAGTGTGCAGCTCAGCACTCAGTGGCAGCAGTCTTCCCTGGGTTTCCTCTCTTCTGATCAACGGTGTGGAGTTTTCACAATCTTTGACTTTTTCCTGCATGTAATGAAAACCCTTTAGAGAGTCTGTAGTTTAAATAAATAAATGAATAAAAATTAAAATGACTTTCTCCCATGAGAAAAGTTGAGGGCCCAAGCTAGACCATCACCTGCAAAGAGCAATGGTTAGCGCCCCATGGCATATCAGCAGGATGGCATCCAGTAATTCCTGAGCCCATCATTTCTGTACCTCATTAGACCCTAATGGGATGTGTACTGAGTCCAAAAACTCCAGGGAGGACACATCTTACAGATTATTCACAACAGATTTGCTGGGCAGCGAAACACCATCTCAGATTTGATCTCCCTGCCCCTCTCCAGCCCATTTAAGAGAGAAACCACAACACTGAGACCCAAATGGGGTGGTTCATGGTAGCGATGACGACAGTTGCCATGTGTTGGCCTCACCCAGCTGTCTGACAGATTCTCTGGCCTTCTTTCCATTGCTCCAGTGTGTCGAACTCATTCCCATCTCAGGCTTTTGCCCTTGCCCTGCTCCAAATCTTTTGTCACCACGTAGACCGCAGGTCAAAGGTTACCTCCCTGCTTATCCACTCTGAAGTTGCCTGTCCCCAGTCACTTTTGATCCATTTACCTTCTTCTATTTTATTTTCATAGCATTTTCCATCTAAAATTACCTTATTTGGAGCATTGGCCTACATCTGTCTTGTTCACCACTGTACCCTGGTGCCAAAGACAATGCCTGGCATGTGGCCAGTGCTCAAAGCTATCTGCAGAACAAAGGAACAGAGGCGTGCTTGCTATGTGGTGCTAATGCTAAGTGCTTTCTGCGGTGACAGCAGTGTCCCTGCGTGGCCTGGCTCCCACCGGACCCTCTGCAATCCCTGTCTGCACGGCAGCATACCTTCGTAGGCCTCCTCTGTGTATGCAGCATTGATAAACCTGTCCAGGATGTCGTTCTCTTCAGCGAAAGCCAGCAGGATCCGCACGATCTCCTTGGTGTTGGGGTTGATGTTTAACAAGGCCTTCATCAGGCAGGTCTTCCCCGTGTCAGAGGCCGTCAGCTTGTGCATAAGGAAGTCTGCAGGGAGGGAAACAGAATGAGCTGCAGGAGGGGCCTGTCTGCTCCTGGCGGGGTTGGGGGGGGGGGCAGGGTGTGGGGGCTGCAGGCTCAAACCTCTAGACCCTGCTCCAGGCCCTCCCCTGCTGCACACTCCCCTCCTCCCTCTCCAGCTACTCCCCCCCCCCCCCAAGGCCCCGGAGAGCCTTATCTGAGGCCTTTTGCTCTTTGCTTTCTGTACCCTCTCCCTTATAGGGGACAACCTCACCCACTGCGTGGCTTTCCACTGTCCACTTCAGTGCTGACACCCTGAAATCTCCAGCCTGCCTTCTCCTGGTAGCCTACAAATAAAGCTCATCACCTCCCCCTAACAAGCTACTCCCCAAGCTAACAGCTTGGGCCCCACCATCCACCAAGTCACCAATGGCACCACCCTAGACTCCTCCCTTTCTCTCGCCCTCCTTGTCCTTGAGTCCAGCCAATTCCACTGCTGAAGAGCTGGTCACCTTCCCCCACTCAGATGCTGCGGTCCCCACCTCGCCTGAATAGCTTCCTTCCCAACCGCCATGCAGGAGCCAGACCAAGACCTTTACCTGTTTAAGCCCTTTCATGGCTCCCCATTGCCCCAGAGTCAGGTTCAAAGTCCCCAGCCCAGCATTCTGGGCTCCTCACACGCCCTTCTCACGGGCTGTCATGGGGGAAGGTTGACAGCAGGAAGCACGCAGGGCCCCCAGCCCTGTACCGTCTCTGCCGGAGCCAGGCACTGACCAGCCACTTCCAGGCCACGACGTCGCTTGCAAAGCTCCTGCAACTCCACCAGCAGCTCCAGCAGCTCCTCCACGCTGCCCTCTGACACGGCTGCAAAGATGCGCTTCTTCAGCCGCCTCTTTTTTCGCCTCTGCTCTTCCTTGGCCAGGTTTGCACTGAGGCCAGAAAGTGTTTCCAACTCACCACACATGCACCCCCACCCCCACTCACGCCCCTTCCCCCACCAGAGCCACGATGCCTGCAGGGTGCTGCAAAGCCCAGAACCCCCTCCATTAGTGCTCCGGGCCCCTGGGATCCGTGTCGCCCTATGCAGGCTTCCCTCCTAATCCAAATGCAATCACATTTTTTCAGAATATGCGCTTGGGGGCTCCCGGGTGGCTCAGTCGGTTAAATATCTGACACTTGATTTTGGCTCAGTCATGATCTCACGGTTCATGGGATGGAGCCCTGCATCCAGCTCTGCACTGACGGTGTGGTACCTGCTTCAGATTCTGTGTCTCCCTCTCTCTCTGCCCCTCCCCCGCACACTCTCTATTTCTCTCTCTCTCTCAAAATAAGGAAGCTTTTAAATACACACACACACACACACACACACACACACACACACACACACATATTTAGATACACATAGTAAAGGTGATTAGGAAGAACTATTAATGGCGATTACCTAAAAAAGTATGAGAGTAGAGGAAGGAAAATCCCACTTTCATCTTTTGTGGTGTCTGAATTGTTTAAATCTATCTCTCTGGGCCCCCACACTCCGAATAGGCAACCATGGTAACTCACATTCTTTTGTTTGTGTGTGTTCTTGCGGAAATGCATATGATGTTTCATGGTTTATATGCATATATTTTTAAGTTACGTAGACGGGATTGTATTAAAGTTCTCATTCTGTTTCATACTGTGGCTTGAATGCTTCACAATGAATGGGTAATACATTTTATAGTTTATAAAATGTAGTACTCCCCTCCCCCCCCACAAAAATGCCTACATGCCGCAGCCATAGGCCCAGACATTCGTCCCAGCCCCCGGGAAGGGAGGCTTCTTTCTCTCTCCTGGGTCCTGGTGCCCGTGCCCCTGACCTGGTGGACACCGTGGGATGAGAGGAAGGGCCAGGCTCACCTGGGACTGTTGGGATTGGACGGCGTCTCTGTCACGTCGTCCTGAGGGGACTGCGGAGAGTCCATGTCATCACAGTTGCCAGAGAGGCTGGAGGGTGGGGGAAAGGAAGAGGGACACAGGAGTTTAAAACTGGACAATGGTAGCATGCCGCAACCGGGCCTGGCCACGTGGCCCAGAATGAGTCACCGCCCCCGCCCCCTGGAACTGAGGGCTGGGTTGGCAGGGGGTGGGGATGGCCGGGCAGGGGGGCCGGGACTCACCACTGCCGGATGTTGGAGTCCATAGGCTTGGAGAAGACGGGAGGAGAGGTCTTGGAGACTGTGGGGTTGGGATCAAACCCTTCTATCTCCAGGAAGAAGTGTGCACTGTGGGGACACCCAAGCAAGGCCATCAGAGCTGGGGCAGAGATTGTCCACCTGTGTGTCCTGCAACCCTGCTTCCAAGAGTGCCCAGCCACACAGAGCACTCGCTCTCGGCCGGCTCTGTGCTGGACCCGGTCCCTCGTGGCCTCACTCTTCCCTCACAGCAGCCCTTGAGGATGGGTACCACCCCAATCATCCACATTCCACAGGGGGACCTGAGGAGGCTCTGAGGTCAAGCGACTTGCCCAAGCTCACACAGCAGGCAGGCAGCAGAGCCAAGATTCAAAGCTGGGTTTGGGTGACTCTTGTCACTAAAAATACTGAGTAGATGAACACAGGGGTCTCTACCGGGGTGGCCTAACATCTTAGGGGACTTGCCTGTCTGCAGGTGCAAAGGACCCACCAGCAATGGTGAACATGGCAACAAGAACCACAATTTCCCATCATGCCCCCCAACTGCCCCTCTGGCCTCAGATCTGAAGAGCCCTGCCAGGGAGAGGTCCCTAGATGCTGACATCTACAAGGGCCTTTCCTGGCTGCCAGGGCACAGTCCCCACCCCCACATTCAACCCCCTTTGACCACCTCTCATATTGTTTTGTTGGCACAGAAAATAGATCTAGAGCAGTGAGTGGATATAAAAATTCCGGGTTTAGGGCTAAGAACCCCTTGTGGAGAAGGAAAACTCAGGAAAGCACTTTGGACAGTGGAGGCAAGGAGCAGTAGAGGGGCAAGTGAAGGGCATGCTTTCCCCCAGGGCTGGAAGAGAGACTTAGGCGCAGGGTCTGTGACCTGGATAAGCCCCAAGGAAAGGGACAGACTTACTGCCCCATGAGAGGCAAGATACAGACCCAAGATAGGACTCCCCAACCAGACATAGCCCGGCCTCACCTTTAGACACGCCCACAAACACAGACACGCCCACTCTCGGAACCCACAGTCACACACTCAGGGACAAGCCTTCTCATGACCTCCAGAGTAGTGAGGATCAGGCTGGCGGTCAGTTGTAGCAATACTCCCCACGCCGTGGCTGCTGCAGCACACCTGCCGGCTCAGTGACCTCACCTGGGAATGATGGCCTTCTGCCACCTGGCCTCTCTCCTCAGTGCCTTTGCTGCCTGCCTCTTTCAGGCCCAGAAGGATCAACACACTCCCTCCTTTTCTCACAAGACCACAGAAGAGCTCCCAAGGTATGATTCCAGCCATATCAAGTTCAGAAGGAAGGGCATCAGGGAAGGGATCATGGCCCCATTCTACAGATGAGGGAACTGAGGCTCAGGCTGGAGCAGCAGCTCATCCATAGTCACCCCACCAGGCTGGAAGCCAAGTTGGTCAGAGAACCTGACTCCTGATTCCAGCCTCCTCAAAGTTTATACCAGTATCCACACTGCTCTCCCCTCAGCCCTCTGGATCTTCCAGCCAAAGCAGCTCTAGGGATTAGCTGCAGGTGGAGACTGCCCAACATAGGCACTTCCCAGGATGGGGCAGACAGGAGGGAGACTTGGGTCTTGCCTGGGGAATTCCTCTCCTCTCCAGGCACACACAAACCTGGAAGTCTCAGAACAAATCCAGTACTTGGGTGGGGACAGAAATGCGGTGGGAGACAGGGCTGGCTAGCACATTGGGCCTCACCCTCCTATCTTCTGCCCATCAGAGGAATGTTCTGATCTGACCTGAAATCAAATCCTTCTTCCAAAAGAGAAGTAAACCCCTGATGGGGAGCCCAAAATCTGGGTTCTAGTCTGCCTCGGTCTCTGCCTCTACCTCCTGTATGCCCCCAGGATGGAGAATAGTTGGGCCAGATAATCCCTAAGGCCTGGACTCTGGAGCCAGGACAGCTCTAAAATCATCCACGAATGGACTGTGCAGCTGAAGTGGGCATCAGAGGTCATCCAGTCTGATCACCACTCTTGGCATCCCTGGAGTGCCCCAGAAATGCCACCCTAAAGCTGTCCCTGCTTGCCTGGGCTCCTCAGTAGTGCATCTACTCAATAAACATTTATTGAGCACCCACAGTGTATCAGGCACTGTTCTAGGAGCTGGAGATTAAATGGTGCACAAATGGGCAAAGATCGCTCTGAAGAGCTACCGTTCTAGTGAATCGGTCAGAACTGGCCCCACGGATCGGACCAGGGCATAGCACAATGAGGCCATTTCTTTTCCTGCTCCAGACAACACACTGACCTTCAGCTGTAAGATCCTCAGTGGAAGGAACTATAACTGCAATGTCCTTGATTCTCCAGAACCCAGCACTAGCTTTGACACTCAGAAGACTTAACAAAGGAGCAGAACATGGACAGGTAACATATGAAAGATAAATGCGAGGAAGGAAAAATGGCTAGTCAGATAGATGGACAGATTAGTTGGATGGGTGAATAAGGTGGATAGATGAGTAGATGGTGCACGAATGCATGAATACATGGAAGGCTAGATGAATGGATACATGGATGGCTGAGGAATGAGTACTTGGGTGGGCAGATCAGTGGGTAGATGCAGAGACTGGTAGACTGGCCCAATAAGCAGGTAGGATTAAACTTAAAACTTTAAATGTTGGGAGGTTGCATCCCTCAAGTGACTCCTGTTGGGCTCTCATTGCCCAAAGCTTTCTTCTCTTTTTCTCGGTCTTGCACATGAAGCTAAGGAAGGGTCCCCTGCCCCTCCTCTACCTCTCCTCCTTCTCAGGGCCTCCTCCCAGAGTCCAAAGGGGCCTCAAGGATGGAGCAGAAAATCAGATCATGACAGCATCTCTCTACTCCAGGCCTGGAAAACAAGGCCCCCAGGGAGGGGAAGAAATATTTCCTTATCTTACTGTGAAGTGTCCTCCCTCATGCCGAGGAACTGTGCTAAGCCACCAGGACACTTAATCATCAACTTACCCCCTCTGTCTCTTGTTGTCTCACCTGCTCCTTCACTGACCCACCCACTTACTTAAAAACTACTAGGGGCGCCTGGGTGGCTCAGTCGGTTACATGGCCATCTTTGGCTCAGGTCATGATTTCACGGTTCGTGAGTTCAAGCCCCACATCGGGCTCTGTGCTGACAGCTCAGAACCTGGAGCTGCTTTGATTCTGCGTTTCCTTCTCTCTCTGCCCCTCTGCCTCTGGAGCTGTGTCTGTGTCTCTGTCTCTCTCTCTCTCAAAAATAAATAAACATTAAAAAAAATTAAAAAAAAAAACTACTAATATGCTCAGTGTAGGAAACCTGGGGAGCAGGGAAGGAAGAGATGACCCTTCTATGGATCCTGTCCTCGGAGATTTCAACCAAAGCTAGGACATCATCCCAATAGGCACCTCAGTCTCTTTAGGGAGGAGCTGGGCTATGGGATCTCAGGGGAGGAGAAGGTTCTTCAGTTCAGGGCAGGGACAAGAATGGGCTTTGTGCTCTGTCACTGTGGGACTTGCTCTGGATCTTGGAGCAGATCTGTGGCTTGGAAAAATCCCCAGAAGCAGAGAGCACAACATGAGAAAAGCTTCCATGGCAGGAAGGCAAGGACTATGTCTGAGGAAGGAAGTCTTTGGTGGCAGGGAACAAGAGTGTTGAGAGCTGGGCTGCAAAGATTACTGACTGTGAGCAAGGACCCAATTCCTGGGATGGGGAGCTGCTAGATCATGAGGGCCATCCCACACCTGCCCTATTTGCCACTGCACATGCCACATCTCACCTGCCATCATGACAGATGGTGAAGTCTTGGCCATGTGCCATCCTAGCTCCTAATATGCAGCATATGCTGTTTGTTTGTTCCTACCTTTGATCCAGACCAGAGGGCACCACAAGTGTGTTGTTAACTCAGGTGAGCATACAGCTCTGCACCATGTCTCCTGCATTTCTGTCCCTTTTGAAGATAATGAACTGCCCCTGAGCTGGGAAGGAGCCTGTGTGGCCAACCACTTTGTCCCAAGAAATGCCCAAGGGCCCTGGTCTCCAAAAGACCCGTTCCTCCATACCTTTCATCAGCCTGGGCCTCTATCCCAGGGTGTCACCTTGCCCAGGATTCAGTAAGGAGGCCATAGTGGTAGCTGTTCATGAGAAATAGCATGATGGTTGAGGAAAAGCTCCAGGTCCAGAAAAATTTCTCCCCACCTAGACCTCTTGGTGTCTTCAATCCCACCATTAGTACAGATTCACTTACTGATCAAACTGGCCTTCTTTATTTACATAGAATTTTTATTTTTCTTTCTAGGCTGAGTCTTATACTCAGTTTTGAGGGAGATGCTCAAACCTTTGGGGTATGGGGAGAAATAGGCACGTGAGGGCCCTCAAAGAGCTCTTGGGAAGAAGGGGCTACCATTTCAGGAGACAACAGCCACACCTCACACCCAGGCCTTTGGCTTTTGAGGCCATAGGTAGAGCTGAGTCTACAGCTAAGTCATGAACAGGGATAGGCTCAGAAAAGGCAGTTTGGCTGTGGAAAGATCCTGGGATTTTCCTGAAACCCTGTCTGAAATCCTTCCCTGAGGTCCAAATCTCCCCTAGGAATGTGAGAGGGGGAAAGGGAAAGAGGCAGGAGGGTGGTATTTGGTGGCTTAGCTCAGGGATACCTCCACCCTTACCTAGACAAGCAAGCCCACCCAGGTCCAGGCTGTCCCCACAGTCCCGCCAATACCTGTCTGAACTCAGTGTCCACTCAGTTTTCTCTCCTACAGTCCAGGATGGAGCCTCCACCTGGATGTCCCTCGGACACTTCTCAGCCAAAATTCACATCTGAATTTGGCTTGTCTCTCCTCATCTTGCTCTTTCTCCTGACATGAGCATGTCAGAGATGGCCCCATCATCTCTGCAGGTCCCCCCACCAGATGAAGGGGATGTCTCTTTGTCCTCCTTGTCCCCGACTTCTTATAGCTGATCCTGCAGACCCCACGATCCTGATACCTTTCTGACCCGACCCCCTCTTCTCCATCCCTGATCACCCAGGTTCAGACCTCACCACCTGTCACTCAGGCTTCCCAAGAACTTTGTCATCTCCCTGCTCCCAGCCTCTCCTCCAAACCATCATCCACACAGATCACCCAGAGTATCGTTTCCAAAATGAAAATCTCACCATGCCCTCCCTCTCACACAAAATCCCTTTAGGCTCCCCACCGCCCTCAGGTTTGTCTAAATTTCTTAACCAATCCCCAAGACCCAGCTCCAATGAGACTCATGTTCCCCAAAATTCCTCCACCCACAAAGCACTTCAGCTATATCAGCTATACAGTCCCTCACTGGTCTCCGCCCCTAGCCTCTTTCTGGGATGCTCTTTCCTTTCTTCTCCACCTGCCATCACCCATTTCAAACCACTTCATCCAGGAAGTGCCCTGATCCTTTCCACAGGATCAGAACGACCCACCCCTTCTCAGACCCCATCCTGCCTGGTTGTCAGGACACTTCCCACATTCTTCTGGGTGCCTTTCTCACCAGACTATGAGCAGGGATGGCATTCTTTCTGTCTCCCCAGCCTGGGCCCTGGTGCATAAAAAACTTCAGTGATTATTACTCAAAACAACAGACAAAAAGGAAAGCACCAACTTTACATCTGGCCCAAGAGGGGGCCTGGGATGGACACAGAGGAGGCAGGACAAATGAGCTGAACTAGACCTGGAGCTCACCGGGGTCTAGTGAAAGCACAGCTTGTGGGGAGGAGGGCCATTCGGGCTTGAGGGGCACCAAATCAGCTGAGGGTGTGGGGGACTGCCATGGAGGCATCTCAGGGGACAGGGATGACCCTGGAGAAGTACTTTCCTTGCTCCTGCTTCTTCCACATCCCCATCTGGGAAGTAGTCATAGCCATCTCAGCCCCATCCGGTTCCCAGGGGTTCTTTGGAATAATAATAACAATGACAATGATGAAGATGAATCTCCAAGTAACAAAAACACTATCAACACTAGCACGTGCAGGGCACTGACTATGTGCCAGGCACAGAGCATTATGCCAACAACCTCAATTAACCATCATCCTATGAGTTGGTGCCTTTGCTGGTGTCCCCATTATACAGGTGGCATTAAAGGGCTTGAATAAGCTGTGGCTCAGCACCCAGTGGACAGGAAAGTAGTTGGTGTATGTAAAAAAAGTACCCACTTGGGGGCCCAGACTACCCGAAATTTCCATGTGCTTCATGTGCTTTCTTGCTCCTTGTTTCAAGGATGGCTCCAGAAATCCCTTGCTTCACCCAGAAGCCTTCCTGAATATTTCTGCATCAGTGCCTCTGATACCTCCCTGATTATTCTGGTTGTACTGACTTCCCCAGCTCAGCCCCCTGAGTATGCAGTGCTATTTCCCCACCCTCCCCCCATTTATACCTAGTTGGACACCAAGTCACCCCAGATGAACTGAGAGTCTTAGGTCTACCCCAGGCAAGTGATCCCTGAGGATGGACACCAGGATCCTTCCTGTGCCTTTACAACACAGTGACCAAGCCCTCCAGCCCTACCTCTTCTTGGTTGGCGTAATCTCTGCTGACCTCTTCTCCTGCAGGATGGCAGGGTTCCCACTGGGGACAGCAGCTCTTCTGCCCATGAGGGGCACCATTTCCTTAGTGTGGACATTCATGACTGGAACACAATCACAGCACAGATGCTTAGGTTGAGTAGGCATGGAGGAGCTTCAGGGGGCTTCAGACCCCCATGTGTCACCATGTGGCCCCTGATCATACCCCAGGATAAGGATCTCACTCTCCACCTTCCCAGGCTGCCAACTCTTCCCAGGGACAGGGAGATTGTCCCCGCAATTTCTCCTGCTCCCTACTCCAGCATCCCTGCTCCTGTGCAGCCTAGGAGAGCCCAACAGAGCTTCTAGGCAGAGACCACCATGCCCTTAGCTTCTCTCAAGACATCATCTCCAGCCACCAATATTCAGGTGGACTCCCAAGAATTAGCTCTGCTTTTTCTAATGTCCTTATCAGATTTTGTGTTCAGAGCTATCCTCAACAGAATAAGACTATCACATCCTTTACTCCAGACACTATGTTCATAGTAATACAGCCTCCAGCCTCTCTGGTGTTTTGGATTTCTTAGCACCCTGGTAGTCTCTGCAGCTAACACACTGATTATCTTTGTGTCATCCACCCAGAGCTGAGTGCAACCGGCCTTGTAGCTATCTGTCCATTGGACTCCCTTCTCACCTGAAGGGAGCAGTGGAGCCCCTCCCCAATGCAGAGGAGGCAGCCCCTCAGTCTTGAACTGTTTTACTGATGTTCATACTGATGGAGCTGGATGCCATGTTGGCATCCCTCTGAGGGATATGCTAAAGAGAGGGACTGACGTGTCTTTTGAGGACACTAAGGGGACCTTAGAGGTTTCTCTGTATAGGAAAGCCTGAATAAAGACCAGGGCTCAAGAAAGTTAGCAAGTGGCAAGAAGCTGGTTTGGTTGCAGAACCTGGGGAGTTCATGGGGACCACTGGCAGGGAGAGGCTCAGAAGTAGGTGGGGCCATGTTGTATGGGCCTGGAACATCAGTCAGGAGCTGCGGCTGGTCCCAAGGGCAGTGGGGCATGGGAGGGCCCTGGGTTACATAGGAGACAGCCATTTTAGAGGAAGGTGGAGTGGAGGATGGAGGAGACCAGGCCATGGGGCTGGGAGGAGGCTGCCGTGGAGGCCATTGGCATGGGTAAGCGTAGGCTGGCCATGTAGGATGAGATGGACAGGGCAAAGGGCTGTGTGGACAGGAGGTGACTCTACAGTAAATGGGGGGGGGGGCATTCTCAACTTGAACAGCCCCCAGAGAACTCCCTCAGAGTCATGGAGGTGGGGGCAGAGGACAAATTTCTATAGGAAGAGTCCAGGTGGGTGGGATGGAGCCAGGGCCACTGGTAACCTTGGTCCAAATAGGAAAAGTTCCTGGAAAAAGTGTCCGGAGCAGTTTGCCATCAGACCGCAGTGAGGTTGGGAAATGGGACAGGCGTCCTCCCCCAAAATTAGCAGCCCTGGGAAAGGAGGAGTTATCCAGGGGAGGGCTTTGGTGTTGGAATGCAGGTACCTTGGGGCAAGGACCTTTGAAGAGGGGCCTTAAGGCCAGGTGGGTGAAGTATCCTACTGAGAGAGAATCATGATCATGTGAGTCCCTGACTATATCCACAGTTACAGGATGAGGCTGGGTGGCCTTTACCACCTTCCTCAGCCCACAGTGGCTTATGGCCAGATACGGCTAAAAGGTTGAGCTAAACCAAGAGTGAAGGAGAGGGATGCAGGGCATGTCTCTTACCCCTCTCTGGGCCTCTGTTTTCTCTTCTGATAAATGGACTGAATGGACCCAAGGACCCTATGGCTCTCACCTATGACAGCTGGCTGCTCCCTCCTCCCTGCCCTGGGCCCATGAGTTGGGGCAATTCTGGGAAGGTGGACAGGAGAGGGTCAAGAAAACTCTGGTCTGAAGCTATAATTAGCAGTGATAATTAACTCCCTGAGTCACCCCACAAACCCTGCATTCTCACCTGTGGGACTCTCTCGCTGCCTTGCTCTCGATGTCTCTGGGATTGGGCTTCCTCACCTGGGAAGTGCCTCCCAAGTCCTGATACTGACTGGAATGGCCTTCCCTGGAAGACAGACCAGGCCTGGGGGCCACGGGGAGCCCCTGCAGCTGCTGGCTCAGCACCTGTGAGTTGCCTGGGCCTTGTCTCTCTCAAGCTCTGGGCTACCTCATCTCATCCTTACCCCCTTACAGTCCTGCCCCAGAGAGCCACATCCCTGGGGCCTGCTGGTGGGGACAAGAAACTCACTTCTGCCCCTTGGAGGGTGTGAGCCCTTCCCCCTCTTCAAGATCTCCTAACCTCAGGGAAGTTTCCTGGGTCCATCAGAACCTGTGCTCTGGCACACTCCCTGGGCCAAGAGCTCACGTCTAACTTTGTTTCTCCTGCTAGAGATCCAAGCTTCTTCCCAACCCCTCCCCCAAGGCCTATCAGCAAAGGGTGGATGTGACCTAAAGGACCCCTTAGGTCTTTGCCCTAGGGTCCCCTAGGACCTTGGAGGGCACTGGTTGCCATGTGTGGTGAGGACTCACCTGGTAAGGTCCGGGTGGTGGTGGCTGCCCTTGCTCTGAGATCACCGCATGTCCCAGGCCCAAGGACCCCCAGAGGGACTATGGCTGAGGCGGCGGGAGGCTCTCATCATAGGCAGGGAGATGGCTGAAATGAGGCGTCGGAGGCAGAACTGGCTGGGCCACCTGCCCTAGGCGCCAAGCAGGCCACACCCACCAGCCATAGCTGCAGCGCCCGCCCACCCACATGCCTTGCCTGAGTCACCCCCACACCCACACAGCAGCCCAACCTGGAAGAAGGCAGGGGAGGCAGCAGGTGCCAAGGCTGAAGTTCTGGACCCAACTCTTTTCTCTCTTGTATTTGATGTATCATGAGCCTCAGTTTCCACAACTGAGAAATGGGAATTATAATACCTACTTCCCATGGATGCTGTGAAGAGTCAAAGAGATCATGCTGGTGAGAGAGCCTAATGAATGGTCAAGTGCTCTGCCCTGAGCTCTGGGAGGAAAGGCCACAGCCAAGCACTGGCCTGGTTGATCCAAAGGTGGCCAGCCCCGAGACTTGGTATCTGTCCGTCAAAGTCTGGGATCAGACCTTTCCAAAGACAAAGGAAGTCTCCCACTCAAAGCTTACAACCAGATATTATGTACTTCAGACCTTGGGGCCAGACAGCCTCACCCCTTTCTGGCTATATGACCTTGAGCCAGTCATTCCTCCCGTTTCCCACCTGTGAAATGTGCATAATAAATCCACCTTGCAGAATTACTTGAGAAAACACACAGAAAGGACTTGAACAAGGCCCAGAGCACAGAAAGGACTCAAGAAACAGTAACAGCTATTAATTCATATTGGCTTTATCATCCCAGTTGATTCTCCTGGACCACCTGGGCCACCTGCCAACAGGCCAGACCATGGGAAAGACTCTGCCCCCCTCCTCACCCAGGCTGCAGCTGTGAAGGGGGTGGAGCAAGGCTGGGGCAGCCATGCCTGTCTCTTGTCACTCAGGAATTGCATACCTGTTCCCGCTGGCAAGACAGGACTGGGAGGGAACAGGAAGTGTTGCCGACAGGGATGTAGCACCCGTGACTGATGCAGCAGGGATTTTCCCAACTGTCATCTGGGGCAAGTCCCTCTGGCTCTCATCACCACAAATGGCCAGGCCTGGAGAGAGGCAGGAAGCAGGCTCAGGCTTCTGACCATGGGGCAGCAGGACCTGTGGCCGGTAAGGGGCAGGAAATCTGGCTTTGGGGCCAAGAGGCTTTAGTGTGGGTGAAGTAGGGTCCCCGCTCTTGCAGTTTGACATCAAGGGGGGCCCGGTTCCCACAAACATTGCCTGAAACTCCTTCATGAAAGCCTGATCTTGGATCAATCATCGTCTTCCCTCTAAGATTCAATTAATTGCCCCTCTGACTAGCCCCTTGTCCCTTTTAGCTTGCTTCTCACTGCCTCAGAACCCTAGGGGTGAAGCTGTTGCCCAATTTCAATGTTTACATTTTGCCTGGTGTTAGCACTTTTTCTCAAATACCAGGCTAGAGCTGCTCTAAAAGGCCCCTGTCCTCCACCCAAATACACTTACTCTGCCCAGCAAGGAGTAAGGGGAGCCTCCGCTGCTGTGCATGGAGCAGGGAGCAGGTCAACGACAGAGTCAGAGCCACTACCCCCCACCCTCCTACCCCAGATACAAGGAAACAGCAACTCCTGCCATTTGAGCTGGTTTGCATTCAATCCCGTTTAAACCAACACATTGTGAGAGCCCACAGTAGGAGATAAGGCAGGGAAACAGGGGCCAGTGTAGGATTCAGAACTGGAGAAAGCAGTCTCCACCCTCAAGAAACTGTGGGCCACACAGGAGACAGGCTCAGGCAGGAACCATGGCCCCACTAGGCAGGTCATAAGGACAAAAAGGGCTGAGGCCACTGAGGGGGAAGGAAATCCCTCCCATGGGGAAGTCAGGGATGGGCTCAGGGAAGCGAGAGCATTTGGGCTGAACTTGGAAGGAGGGAGGACTGCCTACACAGGAAGAACAACAGGAGCAGGACTGGGAGGCAAGAGATCCAGGCACTTTCAAGGAGTGGTGATGAGCTTGGGTGACACACAAGCTCGGTGGGGTAGCAGACAGGAGCTGCAAGTCAGGCCCCAAGCCGCTGAGTCAGCCCTGACCCCTTAATCACAGAAGGCTGCGCTGGTCCAGCCTCAAGGGGGAAGGGGCCCTGTTGGGGATGTTGTCACCAGTGCAGTCAGGCAGGGAACTGACCCAGCTCAGCTGAGTCAGCACCCCAGACCAAAGACAACACCTCCACCAGTGGAACCCCGGGCTGCACTTGCTGGGGCTGCAGGTGAGACGGATTCCCACCCGTGTTTGGGGCCCTCATAACACAGTGGAGCCAGGACTCCTGCCTTCTTCTGCCAAGCCTGGAGCCCCGCAGAACCCAGTATTGCGCACTCAGCCTTGGACACCACATGGGTGACTTTTAGCACTCAGTCACTGCAGCACCGGGGCCTGGGAACCTGGAAGGACCAATAAACTGCCCTCCGCAATCCAGCTCCTCGTTCCTCGTAGCAGCCATGAGCCATGCTGTGCCCACCCTTTATCAGTGACTTCAGCTCCTTCTGTGACGGTGCGTGAAACAAGCAGAGCCTAAAAAAAAGAAAACAGTGACCAAAGGAACCTCCCAGATGCGCTGTGTGTGCGGAACAAAACACAAAGGGGAAATGCAGCCCATGGCCCGGATGGGATGGGGCAGCAAGAGGGAAAAGGGCAGCCATTAGATATTCCTGCCCTAATCTCGCTCCCCAGAGGCCTGAATTTTAGGCAGCCCCTGGACATTTGCCCTACGTGGGGCCCCATCTCACCAGACTGGGGTCAGCGTCTGTCTGCCCTGAACTGTAAAACGACCACAAAGGACATACTGGGCAGGAATCAAGCACAACCTCACCTCCTCCCTACACCCCCCAAGCCCTGCAGACATCAGGCTCTGGTGGCAGGCACACAAGCTCTCCCCTGAAGAAAGAGGTGGAAGAGAAAGGGTGAGTGCACACAGGGATGGGCCAAGGCCTTGACCTGGTCTAGGAAATACACCATTTGGTATAGTGAAGAAGGAGGAAGGACTGAGAGCCAGGCAGAGCTCCATCAACTGCCTCAGGCCTGAACAGATCCACCCTGACAGTGGTCAGGAGAAGCCCTGTCTGCATCCTAGCAGGCCACAGATATCTCCAGGCTAGGAGAGCTCAGCAGCCTCCCCATTGGGGATTCTGGCTTGTGGCTCATCCTGCCTCCAGGTGATGGAGGGAGGGACACAGGGACAGAGAGAAATAAGGAGACAGTGACCACTACAAAGGGGAAAGAATGGGCTAGTTGCATGTGTCCTTCTTTAAACAACGCAGGTTTACACAAAATGTTATGATCATTCATTTTACAAAAGGACACCCACAAGCTTCCTTCCAGCTCTGAGTAAGTCTGAAAGTTGCAAATATCTGACATCTACATGACACCTTCAGAGAAAGGCTTACAGATAAAGCGAGGGGTCTCAGGCCCACAAGAGGAAGCACGTCTCCCTTCCCCAGGGATGGACTGGCATGCCCCAGCACCTTCTCAGCCAGGTTGCCTGGCACCGCAGGTAAGTTCCAGGCTTTGGAGTCACACTGCCTGGGGTCAGACCCAGGCAATGCTCTTTGTTGACTGTGTAACCTTACTAACTGTCCCAGCCTCGGTAGTATGCGCGCACACACACACACACACACACACACGCAGCCAACTCGCTATGCTAGCCCAGTGACTGGCACAAAGTTCACAGTTGATATGATATTTACCTATTTATTTATTTACTTGCTTACTTACTTATGTATTTGATGGACAACAGGATGGATGGAGGTGGAGATACATACCACTGCAGGGGAGCAGGACGATGGTCACAACAAATAGAAGATCATTAAAAAACTCTTGCCACATGCTTTTGAGACAGGGTTCCATACTTTCATCTGAACAGCAATAGAGCTAAAATTTTTGGAACTGTGATGGATCACACAGAAGGAGGAAGTCACTCTGGAAAAACCTGATTCCACCAGAGCTGGGAATAGGGCCAGCCTCCCCCACCTTCTCTGAGGAATAAATGACATCACCCCCAGACCGCTTTGTTCAAGGAAGGTATTAAACCCAATACTGAGAACTGCTTCGGCATTTTACATTGAAGGACATGTTCTAAGAGGTGTTTTCCTGGGCCTCACTCACTTTTAGTCCTAGTGATAGAAAATAAAATAAAATAGGGGCATCACATACGTCCACATAAAGATACATCATTCATGATACTTAACAAAGTCTGTAAAAAAAAAAAAAAGAGAGAGACAGAGAGCGAGCAAAATCCTTTCCTTTTAGGAGACTCACTTGGGGACAGTGAGGGTTGGATGGCTATCTCTTCCCAGGCATCCAACAATGCTTCACACAGCTTGTCCAGGGCAGGCGAGGAAAGTGCCGAGGCAGGCACAGACCAGGCCAGGCTGCTGAGAGTGCCGTATGGCAGCAGTGGCATATCCTGAGGCCCAATAGTGTTAAGAGAACCCTGTAGGGGTCGCTCATTTCTCCCCTAAAGCAGCAGGATCCTTGACGACCTCAGCATCTTCTGGCTTGAGGGAACCTGCAAAGTGCCTCAGATGAACCTCCTCCGGCTGGCCAGGGTGCCTTTCTCTTGTACTTGTGTCTCTTAAGAGGGGAACCAGGGCAAAATTCTTCCAGTTTCTTCCTGAAACTGAAGGGTAAAACATCATTACTGCCTTGGATGCTGCAAGCAGCAATAAACACTTATTTGTTGGCCTTACCAGTCTCCAGATGAAAGGAGACCCAGACATTTCGGTGCTTCCTGAGACACATGGATACATGCCATTGCCTCTTTCCTTACCCGCTTAAGGAGCCTCATCTTCTCTGGCACTTCCTAAATTCTCTTCCTTCACGTTAACCTGACTTGCAGGGGCCTCATGAGAGCCCATTGCTTGCCTTTCCCAGCTTCCATTTCTCCCCTGCCCATATGGGAGGGAGACCAGGTCTCCACAGAGCAACACTGGGACCTGCCCCATGGTGGCTCCACATCACATCAGCTATAGGGTGATGGACACCAGCCAAAGAATCAGGATTTGGGGACCGGGCCCCACCAGGGCACAGCAAATTGGGAATAGTGCCCAGGAAACCATGATGATACCAGGCCTTAAATGGGGCTCTCATATATGGGCAGGAAGCTCCCGAAGGGGGTCCAGTTGTTTCCCCCATAGCCATCTCCAGGTTCCCAGCCACCTAGGCAAAATGACAGTGAAGAGGGAAAGCTGTACATGTTCTCCTCCCACTGCCAGAGCCCTGGTCAGCCAAGGCCTCTGGTTGGCCACCCTGGGTCTAATCTCTCTGGAAAATCAGCCTAAATTTATACCTCCCACTCTTAGGTCACAATTCAGGCTCCTTTGCTAATGTCAAAGGTGTCAGGAATATGGAAGGCCGGTCTATCATGACCACTCCAGCTGAAGTCTCCAGGTCTCAGTATTTACCCCAGGCCTGCAGGCTGACACTGGCCTGCCCCCAAACACAATCTAATACCAAGCATCAACTCCTGAAGGATGATCCCTTGGGGAATGCAGGCATAGAAGCTGGGCTTCATGGGGATACAGGCCAGGTCTCATTGAGACACAATCTTCTGGTTGGCCTCACAGACTGCTTGGCCCAGCTCCAGCTCAAAGGCTCTCAAAGGAGGCAGGGGCTCCCAGTGCCCACTTCCCACAGTCCTAATGCCAAGACTCCCACACATGCCCTCCCTAGTGCCCTCCTTAGTGCTCAGCTACTAACCACTTTTCTTCCCTGGCCTTTCTCTTATACATTCCTTTACCCCTTCCCAATCACAACACACTTTGTGGGTGGGAGAGTTCCTTGTTATCTGAATTATATGACTATTCATTACTAAAGTGTCCATGTTACAAGGTTGTACAGGAAAGCAAAATCCTCAGGAAATATTCACTAATTAATTATAAATGTAAAATCAGGGAACCTCTAACCATCTCTGGCCCCAACCCCAAGTAACATGAATGAATATGTGTATCCCTGCCACTTAGCCAATATAATATCTCAGTTAGAGATATTGTTGGCTAATAATATCTCTATTGTTGGCTGTTAGAAGCAGCCAACAATGTCATGCAAACACAATGTAAATCAACTGCAAAGTGAAACACAAGTCTCTTAAAGATGTGGGGTTTCACAAAATCAATAGGAGTGATGTCGGACACCTGCTCAAATTACAGACAAAGCCATCTTTGAAAAGTTAGACCAGGTAACAATTGAAGAGATAATCAATAAGTATTATGGCATGACACAGGAAGTGCTTCCAGTGAAATTCGTGGGAAAATTACGGGATTGCAGGAGGCTCTTGGGAAAACTGATTACGCCCTTAAGTAGTTTTCCAAAGTAAGCCTCTTGTTAAAATAGATTTCTACTTCCAGCTCTGATGGAGTGTCTAGTACTAGGCTAGCCACTCTGCTGTAAACAACCATAAAACAGGATAAAATACTTGCAATAAATGTTTCCAGACATAGGACACAGACTGGAAACTGTGATTGCTGAGAGAAGTGAAACTGACAAAGTGAGCCCCATGATTGCGCTGATACTTTGCTTAGGGACAATTTCTCTGACCATGGTGCAGCACACAGGAGTCCAAACAGAGTATGGCAGTGCCTCTGAGCTAAGGAAGAAGAGATCAGGGTTTGGAGCAGCCAAAGCAGCTAGAATCTGTGGGACAGGGTGTAGGAGAAGAGGAAGAAGGGAGCTGTAGGGGTGGAGGTCCAGAAGTCTCTGGGATGGGTTGCTGGATCATACCTGCACAGTGTGAGACCACATAAGGCTCACTAGGCAGTGGTCACTATGGGGCTGAAAGTGGGACAGAAACACTAGAAGCTGAGCAGTACTGAGTGGAAAGACCACCACATTAACACTTTTTTTTTTTTTCCTACTATGAGGATCAAGCTAAAATACCAGAAATACCCTATTTACTCTACATGCCCTAGAGTAAGGTCTACTCAAGACCCACCCACCCTAACAAAGCCTAAAACTAAGCCCTGACAAGATCCTCAGGGGAAACAGTTGGGAGGTTGAATCCCACAAGTTTTATGGGATTGGCAAATAACTTGGCATTTCACATATCTACCATAATAAAGTTTAAAACTAAGTGTATACAAGTTCAGGGTGATTCATCATCAATAATTGAACTGCCAATCAAAACAAAAATTCGGGGCACCTGTATGGCTCAGTCGGTTGAGCATCCGACTTCGGCCTAGGTCATGATCTCACGGTTTGTGAGTTCAAGCCCCACGTCGGGCTCTGTGCTGACAGCTCAGAGCCTGGAGCCTGCTTCGGATTCTGTGTCTCCCTCTCTCTCTGCCCCTCCCCCACTCATGTCTCTCTCTCTCTCTCTCTCTCTCTCTCTCTCTCTCTCTCTCTGTCAAAAATAAACATTAAAAAAATTGTTAAAAAAAAATTCAACCCAGAGTCTCTACAACATATTATCCATAATTCCCAGTATACAATTAAAAGTCACTAGACATGCAAAGAAACAAGGAAATGTGACTCACAGTAAGGGGGAAGAAAAAGCAGTCAATAGAAACTGACTCCAAGATGGCCCACATGTTGGATTTAGCAGGCAGATAACTTAAATCAGCTATTATGAGTATGTTCAAAAAAAAAAACAAAACAAAGGAAAATATGGTCTTGATGAGAGGACACTAGAGAATCTCAGAAAAGAAATGAAAACTACAAAAAAAAAAAACCAAATAGAAATTTAAAAACCAATAGCACAATACTTGAAATGTAATAGTCACTGGATGAGCTTAATAGCAGTTTGGAGATGGCTGAGTATAGTATCAGTAAACTTGAAGACAGATCAATAAAACTTATCAAATTTGAGAAACAGAAAAAATTAAGGAAACATGACAAAAATCTCAGAAACCTATGGGGTAATATCAAGTAATCAAAAATACATGCAACTGGGGTCCCCAAAAAAGAAGACAGGGAGAGTGAAGCAAAATATATACGGTTTCCCAATTTGATGAAACACTGACATACAGATTGAAGAATCTCAGGCAAACACCAAACAGGATAAAACCAAAGGAAACCAAACCTGAGCACGTCTTAGTCAAACCGCTGAAAACCAAAGATGAAGAGAATATTTTGAAAACAGCCAGAGAAAAAAAGACATATTACATATAGTAATGCAAATAATGAGCTACTTTCCATCAGTAACAATGGAGATCAGTGGAGAAAAATAGTGTTGGAAAAAACAGGAAAAATATCTGTTAACCCAGAATTCTTTATTCAATGAAGATAGTCTTCAAACATGAGAATGAAATGGACATTTTGACTACTTCACATCCATTAAGTGGCGAGGACAACCAATACACCACCACAAAAACCCAGAAAATAGCAAGTGTTGGTGAGGATGTGGAACCCTCATGTATTGCTGGTGGGAATGTACAATAATGCAGCTGCTATAGAACATAGTTTGGCATTCCTTAAAAAGCTAAACACAGAATTACCATATGACCCAGCAGTTTAATTCCAAAAGAATTGAAGGCAGGGAGTCAAACAGAATCTTGGACACCAGTGTTCACAGCATTATTCACAATAGCCAAAAAAGTGGAAACGATCCTAATGTCAATCAACAGATGAGTGGATAAATAAAACATGGTATATACATACAATGGGATATTACTGAGACAGAAAGTAGAATAGAGACAGAGGGAAAAATAGGAGTAATTGTTCAATAGGTAAAGAGTTTCTGTTTGAAATAATGAAAAGGTTTTGGAAATAGTGGTGAAGTCTGCACAACATTGTGGATATAATTAACACCAATGAATTGAACACTTAAAAATGGTAACTTTTGTGTTACGTATATTTTACCGCAATTTTCTAAAATCTAAAAACAAAGAGTTAGTGCAAAATTGTAGTTATAACTCAAAATGTGTTCAATAAAAACTAGGTTTGCTTCATTCTTTTTTTTTTTTAATGTTTATTTACTTTTGAGAGAGAGAGAGAGAGACAGTGTGAACAGGAGAGGGTGACAGAGAGAGAGGAGGGAGACACAGAATCTGAAGTGGGCTCCAGGCTCTGAGCTCAAACTCACAAACAGTGAGATCAGACCTGAGCCGAAGGGGCTCAGGTTGCGGGGCGAAGAAGGCCTCCAAGGAACAAGGAACCCCAAGGCTTCACCTGCCCATCATCAGGCCACCTCTGTGCTACAGCACCCTTCCCTCACACCTCACCTCTGCCTGAGCGCAGAGAGAAGCTCAGGGTGCGCTTGATGCCCTCACAGTTGCCTGGGTCTTCATTGATGATGCCCACATTGGTGTTCCAGGTGGTCCAGTTGACCTCATCCACCCTGCAGGGCAAGGAGACAAGGGAGCTGGGAGCTGATGGCCTAAAAGCCATGCCTATCTTCCCGGTTGAGGTCTTGGTGCCACAGGCCAATCCCAAGAAGCCAGAAAACCCAGAGCAGGATAGGGAGACATAGCCGGTAAGGGGAAGGCTGCAAAGGGCCTGCGTTTTGGACACCACCCCCAAAGCTATATTCTCTGACCATATCATGGGGCCCAAGGACTTTAAATATTGGATTCCTGGTTCTGACTCTGATCATTGGATGACCCCTTTTGGACACCTCATTTTCCAGTAGGTCTCCTATGCCCACAGCTCAGCCTTGGGATAGCCCTTTACCTAACTACAGATGGCCTTGGGAGAGTCCCCTATGCACATGACTGGTCCCAAGAGGCCCTGAGGAAGGCTTCTGTATCCACAGCTGGCTGCAGTGAGTCCCCTATGCCCACAAAGCCCTAGAATGGCCTCTGTGCCCATAGCTGGCTCTGGGTGGATCCCTGATATCTAGCTAAGCCCTTGAGCTCCCTAAGTTTGATTCCTGCCTGAACATTACCTGAAACACCACCTGTAGTCATCCTTGCCATCAGGTGTGTACCCCACTTGCAACAGCTTGCCTGAGCGGAAGGCCTTCCTCATACACTTAAGGAAGCTCTTCTCTGTGTCCAGGATGGTGATGGCTCTCTGTGGGAAGACACAAAGGGCTGAAGGGCAGAGGTTTGTCCAGGGGCTAGCTTCCAAGACCAACCTCTCCAGAGTTTCTCCCAGCCCCAGTGCCTCCAAGCTGGACCTCTAGTGCCTTCCATACCAGGCTTGTTTCCATAGCCCAACAGGGGCACACTCCAAGCTCAGCGCATCCGGCCCAGACCTGCTCAGGCACTGAGGTGCCTGCCAGGTTGGGGTTAGGGCAGGGCCTCCCATGAGTGATGTAGAGTGTCTCACCCCAGACTTCCCTACTCACAGAGGGGCAGATAGTGTAGTAAAGAACAGGGCCTCAAGATGAGACAGCTTGACTTGAATCCTAACTGCTACTTACTACAGACAGTCCCCAACTTATGATGGTTCAACTTAATGATCTTCAACTTTATGATGGTGCAAAAGCAGTGTGCATTCAGTAGAAGCCATACTTGGAGTTTTGAGCGTGCATCTTTTCCCAGGCTAGCAATAAATGATACAATCCTCTCTTGTGATGCTGTGAGTTCCCGGTCAGCAATGGGATCACAGGGGCTAACAACCAGTACACTTACAATCACTCTGTACCCATACAACCATTCTGTTTCTCACTTTTATTATAGTAGTCAACAAATTTCATGAGATAGCCAACACTTTATTATAAAATAGGTTTTGTGTTAGATGATTTTGCCCGACGGTAGGCTAATGTTAAGTGTTCTAAGCACATTTAAGGTAGGCTGGGCTAAGCTGTGACGTTCAGTAGGTTAGGTGTAATAAATGCATTTTCAAATTACAGTGGGTTTATTGGGACGTAATTCCACTGTAAGTTGAGGAAGATCGTAGTTACCTTGGACACAGATGCCTAAGTGCTCAATGCCTCAGTGTCTTTATACAAAAATGGAGATAGTAATTGTAGCCACTTGACAGCATTGCTGTGAGGATTAACTGAGAGCATATAAAACACTTAGAACAGTACCTGGTATAGAGTCAATGCTACTTAATAATTAGAACGATGCTTTTATTATTAGGTGGGAAGGCAGATTAAGAACCAGGTGGCTCAAAAACGTAGCTGTCAGGATCAACCCCATTTTAGCTGCTCCCCCCAAGTCTGGTGTCTGGGGCCCACCCTAGACCAAGCTCTTGTGAGGTGGGCATCCCATGGGGCTGAGCCTTCTGTTTCCTTCTCCTGGGCACTGCCCAGTCACAGTAAACACAGTGTCTGTGAATACCAGCTGGTGATGCGTAGCAGGGAAACCCTGAAGGAGGGGCCAGAAAGGAGTCAACTGGGAGAGATGCTTCTGCTTGATCCCCCAGGCCTGGCTGGGCTCTCTGCCCTTCCTCAAACCCTGCAGGGGCTCATACACCCCCGCTGTGTTAAGCAGCGACAGAACAGCCAGTGCCCTCCCGCTGTGCACACCCCACCCACCGACCCACCTGTAGCTTCCAGATGTTTTTGCTCTCCTGGGCGATCTTGTTGACGGTCTCACCCATGAGGGCGATGAGCATGTTGAGCAGGAGGATATAGGTGAGAATCACGTAGGCCAGCAGCAAGATGATGAAGACAGCCTTGAAGTCATAGTTCTCGGTGAACTCCAGGTCGCCCATACCAATGGTGAACTTGAAGAGCTCCAGACACGTGGAGTACAGGCTGTTGTAGGAGCTGTCGGGTGGCCGGCAGCCAGGCCCTCGCCACCTGTGCAATGTGGACTCAGCCGGCACAGAATTATTCTTCCCATCCTCAATCAGTGTCACCACCGCTACAGGGCAGGGGCGGGGACAGGTGCAACTGGATGGAAGCCAAGACAGAACCCCCCAACAGACGCGCCCCATCTCCCAGGATGTGTCTGCAGTAAGAATGCTGCTCGCCATATGGCACTTTTGTGTGAATTTAAAAAAAAAAAAAAAAAAAACCCTCTTCTTCAGAACTGTCAGCAAACCGTCATAGTACAGTTGACCATTGAACAACATAGGTTTGAACTGCAAGAGTCCACTTATACACAGGTTTTTTTCTGATAAATTCAGCATAGTTGTAAATGTATTTTCTGTATGATTTCCTTAATAACATTTTCTTTTCTCTAGCTTACTTTATTATAAGAATACAGTATATAATACATATACAAAATATGTGGTAAGGCTTCTGGTCAACAGTAGGCTATTAGTAGTTAAGTTTTGGGGGAGTCAAAAGTTATTTGCAGAGTTTTGACTATGCAGGGAATTGGTGCCCCTAGCTCCCATTTTGTTCAGGGGTCAACTGTATACTGTTTTGTTACAATAAGAACTTTATCATCATCTGCTAGGGGAAAAAAATGTTTTAAAAAATATGCAAATGTACATATACAATGTGAATCTAGCTGCCTTTGTACAGTGCACAACCTGCCTAATTTTACGTATCAGTCCTGGATCCACACCCAGCTTCTCAGTCACCCTTGTCTTCCTGTCCCCCTTAGAGGGTGCCCCAAAGCCAGCATGTTCCAGAATGATGGAGACTAAGCAGCTCAGAGCAGAATGGTCTCTTGCTGCATTCTACACTTTTCTTTGCAAAATGTAGTCTGGAGCCTGAGAGCTTCTGTAGTTGTTGTGCCCATGGTTACTGCACATCCAGTATCCATTAACCCATTTGGCCAAGTCCCTTCCTGTGGGTACTGATAGACCAGGACCTTCACACAGGGTGCCAGAGCCCACACGCATCCCTATCAATCAAAGCTCCTAGTCAAAGCTGTCCATAACTCCAAGACAGAGATTCCAAAACAGGCTGTGGGGAGGGGGAAGGAGAGGGTATACATGTGAACCATGTAATTGCAGAACTCAGACGAGGATCAAAGCAGAGCCAGGTGCCCAGAAATTCTGTGGATGTGTCAGAAGGGCACAGGAGCCAGCTTGAAGAGGCTCCCAAAGATGATTTCTCAGACAATCTCAGCATCAAGATGGTGACAGTAAGATTATAACCCATTTAACAAAGTGAGATTCCACGAAAAATGAAACAAAAACAGAAAAGAATCTGTGAGGCCACACTGACATAAATAATAAATGAGTGTAAGAGAATGGAAAGCTCTTCCCTATAATAGAATGCCAGTGAATAAATGTAGAAGGAATGACAGGGTTAGAAAATCATCATTTGACAACCATTAGGATTAAGTGATTCAGGTGAGAATCATCAGTGGATGCTAAAATTACCGGTTGAAAGTGTGATGAGAAACAGGATATTTACCTAGTCTCAAAACATCTCCTCCCAAATTACTTATCACACCCATCAAAACCAAGTAATTAAAGCTAACACCACCAGAAAAGGGCTAAACAAACGTTATGGAAGCCCTGATACAATGCACTGAGGAGGACACACATTACTTCCTCCATAGTCTGACCAAAAATGCACACCTGGATCTAATTTTGAGGAAACATCAGACAAACCCAAATTGAGAGACATTGTAAAAACTAGCCTTTACTCATTAAAAATGCTGAGGTCAAAAAAACAAGGAAAGATTGAGGAAGCACTCCAGATTAAAGGAAACTAAAGAGGCATGACAACTGAATATAATGCATGATCTGGGATTTTTATTTCTACAAAAGACATTATTAGGACAATTGGTGAAATCTGAATAAGGCTGGTAGATTAGTTAATAGTACTGTATTGATGTTTATTTCCTTATTCTGATCATTATACATTGTTTATGTAAGAAAATATCCTTGTTTTTAGGAAATGCAGGCTTTATCCAGTGGTAAAGGGTTGATCATGTCTGTAGCTTACTCTTTTTTTTTAAGTGTGGTGTGTGTGTGTTGAAGGGAAAGTGATTTTAAAATGTGATAAAATTTGGGGGTTGTGGGTAATATGTACAGAAAAGTTATTTGTACTATTCTTGCAATTTTTCTGAAAATCTGAAATAATATCAAAATAAAAACTTAAAAAAACTAAAAAAACCCTAAATAAACAAATAAATAAATAAAATAAAAATAAAATGAAAACTAAGCCAAAATGCAGCTATACTGTAGGCAAGCAGCACTTCATACCTCTAAAATTGTTTACAATATTTTATGAATCACATTTCCAGGTTCTCCTGCTCATTTCTGTGCGTTCTTTATCCATCCACTCTGTCACCTGCAGATACACACCCCAGTGGGCCTCTCCCCACCCAGCCCCTGCAGAGACCTCAGGAGGCTGAGGGTAGCCGGAGCTCTGCCCGCCACCAGCCCTGACCAAGCCCATTACCTGTGGAAAACCCGAACAAGAAAACAAGGTAGACAAACATGAAGCGACACAGGTCTCTCAGGATCATCTGCAGGAGAGAGCAGGCTTGTCAGAACCAAGTCCAGTCCCCAGGCCGGCCAAGGGAAATGTCACGACTATGTCAGCCTGGGATTAATCTTGAGCCTAAGTAGAACTGGAGAACATGCAGAAGGGTCTGGTTTGGTGGTTTTCAGCTCCAGTGTCATAAGGAAGTCATCCACAGCTTCTCCCACCATGGCCTTTGTTCTGGTGGGAGAGCAGGGCCTGGTATGTAGGGGGTCAAGTTTCAGGGGAGCCCCCAAACCCAGGTCAAGACCAGATGGCCTGAATCTTGAGGAATTATCTGGGAAAGTGGGTGCTGAACTAAACCAGCACCTCTCCAGACATTACAGAGGATGGACAGAGTTTGTAGACCATGTCCCACATACCCATGAGGTAAACAGGTTCTACGGAGAAGCTGCTTGGATGCTGGCACCCACCTTCTCAATCATAACAGCATAGATGCCCATCTGCTGGAAGCCGCGGGTGTAGTAGAGCATGTTGGTCCAGCCCATGGCCAGGGAGAACACCATGGAGGCCACGTACTCCTTGTGGTGGCAGAAGTACAGCACCACGGTCCCCAGCATGAACAGTGACTGCACAAAGCTGAGGGTGGAGGGATAGGAAGCTCTGTCTAAGAGCACCCAGGAGGCCTGGCACCCCCTCAGAAGCACAGACAACAGGCTGTTGCGGGAGCTAGGGTTGACTGTCCTGTCTCCTTTAGCCCATGATTCTCAGTAGGAGTAATAGCATCCCCAAGGGGGAAAAAGTTGGTTATGGGAGTACAAAATCTTACTCTCTTTTTGTAGAAAGCACAAATAGAAATACATTGCATGGACAACTCTACAGTATATTTGTGGTATTAGATTTCATGGGAGGGGCAATTAGGAAAAAATGTCTAAAAAGGCAGTAATGAAAAAAGTCTGGGAAACATCGCTTTAGCAGTGAGGAGGTACAGGCCATGCTCTCCTGAAAAATCACAGGTGGAGTCTGCTGGCCATACCATCAAACTCAGGAGGAGAGCCAGGAAAGATGTTCCTCAGCAACTTGGTCTGGTGGGGGCTGCCCAAGTAGGATCCATGGATAAGGTGTAGTAAATCTGATGATCCTATGACAGAGTCTGCCCAGTGGTCCTTTCTTTACATATTCACCCCAGGTCTCCTTGTTCATCATAGCCTCCTCTCGAAAGTACCCCCAGTTACATTTATACTGTCGACCACGCTGACAACCTCACTTCCCATTTCTGTGAAAGAACCAAGCAAAAAAACACCACTGTGATGATGTGAGTCTACTGAAAACTGATGTCAATAAACTGGCTCATCAATTGGAATTCTGCTGCAAAGGAAAACTATTCCTCTGTATTTTCAGAACCTTGGCCAAAATAAGAACTGACACCAGTTGAAATAGGTAAAGAGTTACCTTGGGTGGGAAATGGAGGCCCCACATATGCATTTGGGAAGCAGCAGACAAACAGAAACTGACTTAGCAGACCCAAATCCAAATCTGTAGTGGGGAAAGCTGAGAATCAGCTCTTTTAACCAAGGAGCCTCAAAAGGGTTAGAGACCTCCAGAAAGGAGATGAAGAGACCTAAAATAAGGAAGAGTGGAGGTTTTGTCTCTGAAGAAGACAAAGGAGAGGATCTTTGGACCCACTTTCATCAAACAACAGTGAAAGCATTGGTATTTTACCAAAAGCAGATTATGTGATTTTTATATAATACAGATTACAGAAAGCCCTCTTCTCCACTCAGTTCTCAGAAAGCTAGCAGCCAAACTTCTTTCCTCCAGGCAGAAGACTGAAAAGATGCAATCGACTAACTTTGGATGTTTGCCAATAAATAGCTTAACCTAGACTAGTTTATAGTGAAGCTCAAAATTGATAAGCCCCATTCATACATTAAGAGCTCCCAGCAAGCTTTTCAGTCCTCCACTCTTACTCATGAGCAGATATAAAAAATTTCCAGAAAACAAAAAATTCCCAGGTATCTTCTAATATGAAAGATAGAGCAAAACAAGAAAATGGGAAACAACAACTTAGAGAAAATAAATCCTATGCAAAAAGAAGAAAATTTATTTTATTTTAAAATTTTATTTCAATAGTCTTAGAGAGATAAAAGAAGATATTGCATCAATGAAACAAGAATAGAGTGCTATAGATAAGGAACACACAGAAATTAAAACATGGTATCAAAAGTAATAAACTCAATAGAAGGGGTAGAAATTAAAGTTGATTTGAACTTCCCAGAAAGAATAGCCAAAGATAAAGAGAACACAAGTGAGAAGATATAAGAACTGGTTCAGGACTAAGTCAGGAGGTTCAATATACATATCATAAGAAATAATTCAAGAAAATATCCCCAAAATAAAGGACATAAATTTCCAGATTGAAAGAGCCCACCAAGTGCCCAGAACATTGGATAAAAACAAATCCAATCAAGACATATTAAGTTTCAGAACACTAGAAACAAACAGAAGATACCACAGATTTACAAAGAGAAAAACCAAACCAGGTATTAAAAGAGGATCCAGAATCAGAATAGTTTTGGACTTGTCATCTATAATACTGGAAGCAGGGAAACAATGGAGAAACATCTTCAATTTTTAAAAAAATTTTTATACCCAATCAAGATATCAATAAAATGTGAAGGTATAGTAGAAATATTCTCAGGCATGCCAGATTTCAAATAAATTTTACTCCCCCCTTCCCTACTATGTGCCTTTTTTCTTTAGCTGAGGATGTTTTTCCCTCAAAAAGGGAGTGAATCAGTATAAAGGAAGACTTGGGGTTCAGAAAATAAGAGATCCAAATCAGGAGAGAAGTGAAAGGGATCTCTAAGGTGCTAGTGAAGGGATGACACCTCGGGTGCACATGTGGGAGAATGAGACTCAAGAACCAGACACAATAAAAATTGTCATCACTGTGCCCTTCACCAGGAGACAATCCTCTTCACCAAATGACAATACTGAAGGAGGAAAAAGGAGGAAAACCAAGAAAGAGACAGGAAGTCTAGCCCAGAATGAAAGCAGTGAGCATCCCAAAGATGGCAACAAAGAGGAGTCCCAGGATGATGGCTAAGCAGCAGGCCCAGAGAGCAACCAGCCCAGTAAGAAAGAGAGGACAGCACTCCAGGAGGAGATCTCTCAAGGAAAAAACTAGGAGCAGGGATTCCAATCATATAATTTACGTGATTGACTTTGAGAAAAATTTTACTGAGAGGCTTTGAGATGTGTGGGACAAGTTAACAACAGGTACAAAGAAAACTAAACAAGTAACAACAAGATAATTACAAATTTTAGGAGAAACAAACAAAAAATAAGTACAGTATATTATGAAGCTCAACTGTGAATACTACTTGTAGAGACATAACATAAATTACTCAATACCAACTAAAACAAAAATTACTTCAAACTATATTGGGAGGCTAGAGGAGCAGAAGCAGAGGGGAAGGAAGTAAAAGGATGCTAAATCCTCATCCACCAGGTGAGAAAACATCAGAAGAAAGAGCTGCAAGAATGAAAAGTGATTGTCCCTGGGAAGGAGAATTACAAGATGGGAAGGTTTAAGATGAGGAATTCATATACTGGCTGTAAACGTTTTAGTACTCTTCAATGTTTACGCATGGGCATGAGTAGCTTTGAAAAAGTAAAATAAAATCCATTTCTAACCTGCCTGCAGTAAGTCCTCCTAGGAATAGAATCAAGTTTATTGGCACAATGCTATGTAGGAGAACATTGTTTCTCTTAGTAAAGCAAACCAGCATTGCACTAACCCTATAGACCCAGCCCTTTGGAGTTAAAGTGCAAGTATCTGAAGATTATGGTAAACACATGGGACAAGCTAGCTACAACAGGATAAGAAATCAACTCCTTTCATTTGCCAGGAATAGAGAGGCCTCAGGAATGAAAGAAACTTGGGGATCAGAGTTAAGTCCTTAGTATAAATCCCAGGAGAACCCATCCCCATCTGAAAACCCCCTTTGTGTATCCTGGGTCCTCCAAGGAAATTTCGTAAGGTTCCAGCTTATTTTGTGAAGGAAGGAGGGTCCTGGTGACATCCATGTTGTTCTGTAACTATGGTTTTTGCTTATCTGTCTCCCCCTAAAGCAATGATTCTCAGTCTTGGGTGACTTTGTGCCTCCCCAAGTCGGGGACATTTGGCAATATCTAGATACATTTTTGGTCATCAAGAATGGGGGACAGAGAGAGTGCTACTGGCAGCTAGCAGGTAGAGGCCCGGGATGCTGCTAAACATTCTACAATGCATAGGACAGCCCCCATAGCAAAGAATCATCCAGTCCAAAATGTCCATGGTGCCAAGGTTGAGAAACGCTACCCCAAGGATCGGAAACTCCTTGAAGACAGGAATCATATCTATTTCATCTCAGTATTCCAATGCCAACTCAGTGACTACCAGATGGTTGGACAAACGCATGAAAAAAAGTGACCAAGGGTATTTAGACTGTAACTCAGACTATAAGCCACATGAGCCCATGTATGTCCTTTCCTAACACCTGGTGCGTATATGACACAGAGTAGAACTTCAGTATTCATCCACACATGTATTGAGGGCCTTCTCTCATTCATTCAACACATTTGTGAGGTCCTACTATGTTCCAGGCTTAGCATAGGTGAGAGGATGGGTGAGAACTTATGGCTATAACTTTAGGACTGGGCCAAAAGATACCGTGTGCTATCAAGTCATAAGAGTCAAAGCATCACTTACAAAAGCATCTCACTGTAGCTGTCCACAAACAAGGTCTTCAGAGACGGCCGCCTCTGCAGGAAATATTGAATCTGCAAACAAATAGACAGAATAAGAAGCCAGGAAAGGTGAAATGGTGAGTGTACTTGCAATGCTCCTAAATGGCCGACGATGGAACAAATGCATCAAAGCAGAGGTTCTAAAAAGGGTAGAACATCGAGGGTCAGGTTCACAGGGTAACATTATGTGACTCAGTCAGAAGAGACTGTTAAAAATAGTGGAATTACGACTCTAGGTAGAAATAAAGACAGGAAGGAAAAGCACCAAAATATTATTAATTGCTGTGTTTGAATGATGAGATTGAGCAATTTCTTTTCTTCTTTCTAATTTGTGCATTTTCCCCTAGTTTTCTTCAAGAACTATGCATTATAGTAAAAATTCTTTAAGCAGCCTCCACTGAACTAAGTCACCAGATTAGCCAGTGTTCTCCACTCCCTGAAAACATTCTGACTGATGCCCACAGTGAGGGCTGGTGGCTAGGAGACCCTCTCCAGGATACCCACACACTTTGCTCCCTCCTGCAGTTAATCCTTGTCATCAAGACTGCACTTGTTACTGTGGCTTTGTATCTTATTATAATATAAAATATGAGTACAAGAATAAAAAGACAGTTGTTTCTGTGAAGACAGCATCCAATGATTTGGAAAGATTCCTTAAAGGTAAGTCACTAAAAAAAAAAAAAAAATCAGGTGTAGCTTAGATCAAAAAGATTAAGGGAGGGGCGCCTGGGTGGCTCAGTTGGTTGAACATCCAACTACAGCTCAGGTCATGATCTCACAGTTCATGGGTTCAAGCCCTGCATCGGGCTCTGTGCTGACAGGAGACTGCTTTGAATTCTGTGTCTCCCCTGTTCTCTGTCCCTCCCCTGCTCACATTCTGTCTCTCTATCTCTCTCTCAGAAAATAAAACATTAAAAAATTTTTTTAATAAAAAAAATGTTAACGGGGAAAAATCACCATAATCTCCAATTACTTGTATATGTAACAGTGGTTCCAATTTCAAAGAAAAGACTGTTCATATATTAGAAAAATGGCCAAGGAATGTACATATATGAGTTTTCAGGTAAAATAAAATGATTCCAGTATATGTGTAGATTTCTTTTGTTGTTTTGAGCTTTAACAGATGGTTTTAATTAAATAACCACCAGTCATGATCCTGTCACTTAAGAGACTTCCACTCTACTTCATAATTAAACATTACAATTGACCCTTGAACAACATAGCTTTGAACTGTGAGGGTCCACTTATATGCAGTTTTTTATATAAATACAGTACAGTACTGTAAATGTATTTTCTCTTCCTTATGATTTTCTTATTTTCTCTTACTTTATGGTAAGAATATAGTGTGCAATACACGTATCATACAAAATATGTGTTAATTGACTGTTTATGTTATCAGTAAGGCTTCCAATCAACAGTAGGCTACTGGTAGTTAAATTTGGGGGCAGTCAAATGTTATAAGCAGACTTTCGATTGTGTGAGAAGTTGGTGCTCCTAACCCCTGCAGTGTTCAAGGGTCAACTGTACGTCCGGTGGAAAGTCCTGACTATCTGTCTTCAAACACTTCGAACTGTCCTGAGTCTGCGGAAACCCACTGGGCACGAATGCCTCATCTTCACCTGGGCATCTCTCCCCTGAAGTAAAGAGTGAGTGAGCAATGAGTGAGTCTCTTGGCTTTTTGTTTTGGTGATAATGGAAACTCACAGTGTGGGAAGGAATGCTTACCCCTCGGAAAAAAAAGTAGACTCCTCCTGATACAGAAAGAATCTCGCCAGTGACTCGGAAATAGTCCCCAACAGTGTGTTTCAGCTTATAGGGAGGCTGCAAGGTGCAGAGAAGTTAGTGACTCGATTCACTCATTCATTCACTCAACAAGCATTTACCAAGCCCTGTGATTAAGAGCCCACCCCTGGGGGCGTGTGGGTGGCTCAGTTGGTTAAGTGTCCGACTTTGGCTCAGGTCATGACATCACAGTTCATGAGTTCAAGCCCCACATCCAGCTCTCTGCTGTCAGCACAGAGTCTGCTTCAGATCCTCTGTCTCCTTCTCTCTCTGCCCCTCTCCCACTCACACACTCACTTTATGTCAAAAATAAATAAACATTAAAAAAAAAAAAAAAAGAGCTGGGCTGCCCAAGAGGCCCAGCCTCCATCAGGAGAGAGGCATCATTAAAGATAGTGCATTATTGGGGACACCTGCAAGGAGGCCCTTCTGTGGGAGCTGATTCCCAAAGTGGCATCTTTTAGGTGCCAAGCAGAGCATCCTTACAGTGCTGTGCTCCTTCCCAGATACTGTCCAGCCAGGAGCACCTATGGGAGGAGGTAGGTGGCATAGGTGGAGACACTCTTATAGACGCTAATGCCATACGCTTCCTGCTGCTCCCACAGCCCATGGTGAACCCCTGGTGTCCCATGACTGTTGAGGTTTCCCCTGGATGGTGGGAGGTGAGATGTCCCACACACGTGTGTGTCATCCTTGTGTCTCAGATACATTCCTGGGGTGGGTTTCCTTTCTGCTTGCCATTGATGTTTGATAAACACTGCCTCACCAGCTTGTCTTATTAGCACATTTCTCTTTTCTCATAAAATGAAATCGTTAAATGGCCTTACTAGGTGGATAGAAGTCAGGTTTCACCTAACTAGGAAGTGGGGTTTTAAATCACATTTATAAGCAAGGCACCCTGGAAACAAAGGCAGCAAATTAAGTGCTTGGGTATTGAATGGAAAGGATTCAGTTTAGTAACTCAAAGGAGTCCATGGCTCTTGGTAGAGGAAGAAGTCTGGTCTCAAGCCGATTTGATGGATGGCCCAGGGCCTAGCACAGAAGAAATCCTCAAAAGTAGATGTCCAGGGAACAAACAATGAGCGAGTGAATGAACAAAAGTGGGCAGGCCAGTGGGATGGCAATAGGCTCAGGGCTCACGCCAGCTCATGACTCTACAGACAGCCAACCGAGGGAAGAGCTGCTTCTAGAGCCCTAGTTCCTGCATCTTTTCTAACCTGTTGCCCCTCCTCAGCCATCAGGGACCTCGTAGACCACACACTCAGCCTCACAGAACCAGGAGACCACAGGAGGGACTGAGAAGGGGGAGGGAGTGTTGCCAGGACAGCCTGAGACATGGAGGGCTGTGTACAGGGACATGAGGAGCTCCGGCTGATCCTTCCATGTCTCCAGTGAGCTGGGAAGGAGTCCAGGGCCTGGCCTGGGCCTGGGTCTCGGGGGTCTTCTAGAAATGCCCATCCCTCTCCCCAGTCCCCAAGCCTCAGGCCGCACCAAGCCATCCACAGGCCTGTAGTAGGCTGCTGTGGTGAAGATGATCATATACAAGCAGTAGACGAAGAAGTTGAAGTAGAAGATGCGCTTGACAAATCTGTCCCACTTGTCCTGCAGGAGTCGGTTCAGCGGTTCCACCAAAAGCATGTCGTGGCGATTCTAAGGGGAGCAGAGAGAGGTGAGGCTCACTCCCCAGCCAGGAATGACAAAATCTCGTATCCAAGAGATCTCTGTTGAAGTTCCAGTATATTCCTAAGATGGACAAGCCAAAATCATCCTCTTTTGCAGGTCATCGACCCAACCCCCAGCCCAAGCTCTCGCTCCCCCAGTAAGGTCCCGGTTCAATGTTTTCTTCAGTGCCTTTGGGATGGGAAGCTCCTCGCTGCCTCGAGCAGCCTGGGGAGAAATGCTAACTGTCAGGAAGATCAATTCTCTGGAGTAAAGTTGGTCTTACTTCTCTGCTTTCCACCAGTTGTCCCAGTTCTGCACTCAGGGACCCCAGTATTGCATTTCTGCCTGAGAGAGCCTTCCAAGACATGAAAATGGCAGCGTGGCCCCAGAGCCCTCTCCTCTCTAGGCCAAACACCTCAGCCTTTTTGAAGCTGTTTCCTACATGGGCCAGCTCTCTGGGGACACTCCATTCGGGATTCTGAATCCAATGCCCTGATCCAGCATGGCAGCCCAGGTGAAGGCTGGCGGGGCACAGCAAAGCAGTCTAGACCTCTCTCCCTCACTAGACTTTGCCCCTGTAAACACAGCCTCTGCCCTCTAAGATACTGTGGTAGCCTCCTCACCAGCACAAACTCCAGCCTAGCCCCTGGGGCTGCCTCGGGGGCAGGTATACCTTAGAAAGAACAGACAGGGAAAGTAGCCTTTCAAAGCAGTGGGGGTAGGGCAGGTTTTTCATTTATTGGCCCTGGGACCCTCATGTGGAAACAAAATAATTAAGTAAGATGCCTACCTCACCCCAACACAAAAATAAATTCTAGACAAATTAAAGAGACAAACGTAAAATACCTACAAAGGAGCTAAACAAAAATATTGAAGGATATTGTATAACCTTATAGTGGAAAAGGACTTACAAAGCAAGATAAAAGTCACAGAAGTTATAAAAGAAAAAGACTAATTTGGCTCTCAAACTAAAAACCTTTCATAAGCAAACAATGCATTGACCGAAGTTAGAAGACAAGAGGCAGACGAAGAAAATAAAATATTTGCAATATATGCAATAGAGAAAGGATGGATTCACTCCATACTAAGAGAACCTAGAAACAAAGAGGAATGGGGCAAACAGTTCAGCAGAAGAGATGGCCAAGGACAATGAATAGGAAATCTACCAAGGAAATATGAATGGCCAGGTAAATATATGAGAAAATTATTCACCTCATATTAGCCAAGAAAATGAGAATTAAGACATCAATAAGATAGCATTTCAGGCCCCAAGAGCTTAAACCAGTTTTTGAGAAAAGACTGATAATACCCAGGGTGGCAAGGGCATGGGCAGATTTTCCCACTGGTGGGGCAAATGCACTGATGGAGTCTGTGGAGGACAACTTGGATGTAGCTATTAAAATGCTAAAACATACATACTTTTTGATTTAGTAATTCCATTTCCAGGCATCCTAGAAACATTCTCAAACTCATGCTAAGTGGCCCGCAGTACTGTAAGAGCGGAAAACTGGATATAACTCAAATGTCCTCCAATGGACATTTATCCCCAGCCCTCCTACAGAACACTGCGGGGTTTTTTTTTTAATGAAGCAGATCCATACCTACTCTGATATAAAATTATCTACAAGATACACCAGTAAGTAAAAAAACTGGTTGTTTTACATTTTGCATAGTTTGATCCCATTTATATAAACAAAATAAAGCTACATGTTTTTATATGGTATAAAAAGAAGGTTGTTTTTGTCTGTGTATATCTGAAATATTTACGCTTTTATGGGAATATCATTGTACACTGTATGATGAAGGAAAACATTCAGTGGGAACAAATGGGGAGATGAAGCTTCTGGGCCTAGACCCCACGCAGCAGGTTTTCAGTGATGAGAAGACAGGCAGAGCTGGATCGAGGGGCTGGAGTGGAGGCTGGGGGTGCAGTGAGACAAGAAGCCCACCCTGGCTGAGTCCCACCCCGGCCCACTCACAGGGGTGTCACTGCTGCTGTAGGCGATCACTTCTAGCACCGAGTTCTTCTCGCAAGTGTCGACGCAGGACAGGTCGTAGAGTGAGGAGTGCACAGGCCCGTAGGCCCACTCGGTGAACTTCCTGGACAGGTGCCTGCACTCGGGCTCCTGGATCTCCCTCTGAAGAATATAGGCCAAGACCTGCCATGGGGATATGAGAGCCTGTTAGAGACCATCCTGGAGCCCCAACCACAAGATGTGTCTCTACCAGGCTACCAACTCTGCCTCAGGAATAAGTCTGCTTCCTAGCTCAGTTGGAGACTCTACCCAAGCCCTAGGAGAGTCCTCACCTCCATCCAGCAGCCTCCCGACCACCATCAAGATCAACCCACCCACTGCCTCAGACCCCAACTGCGACCACATCAGACCCATTGCCTGATCACACCTGGCTGATCACACTTGATCACATCAATTTCACCCTTGACTCAACATACTCCTATCCCCAGGCCCTAGCACCCCCCCCCCCCGTCCCCCCTACCCTGTGTCTGGCTAGTGCTGCTCACACGTAGAAATGAGAAACAGTCAGGTGTGATGCTGGCTTCTGCCCAGCATCTCACAATTCCTCTGGCTTCCTCTAACAGCCCCCTGCCCTACCCCTACAGGCTAGTGTCACAGTAGCAGGGCTCTGCGTGATGGTGATGCCAGGCATGCAGCAAGGCAGACCGTCCCTCCAACACCACCATCTAAAGTCACACTCCCTGCCCAGGCCCGAAGCCTCCCCCCTACCCCAATCTTCCCACTCCTGGCAGCCAGAGCCAGTGGCGTCAGCCCCTTCTTGTTGGTGAGCTCCTCCAGCTTCAGTGTAGGGTGGAGCTTGGCCCCCAGGATCAGAATCTCGTTGTACATGCTCGTCACAAACTTAGTGTTGTCGGCTGTGTTGTCGGCCACCTCCACCAGCGCATGCAGCACTGTGTTGCCCACCGAGTCCCGGGCACTGATGTCTGCTGGCTGCCAAGAGTTCTGCAGCAGGAACTTCACGATGCCCAGCTGGTTGGTACATGCAGCCAAGGAGAGGGGCAGCTCACCTGCGGCCAACACAGGCATATGATGGGCCTCAGGAATAGATTGGCTTGGTCCCTGGACCACCCGGCCTCCAAATCCCTCTCTCTCCACCCGATACCTCCCCTTGGCAATTGTCAAAAATCCAAGGGTCTACCCCATGGTCTCCCTACCAAAGTAGAAGCCGGGCCGCCCTTTGGTTTTCTTAAAGAAGTCCCCGTTGGCTGCAGCCTGGACGTCTGCCCCGTTCTCCACTAGGAGGGTCACTAGTGCCATGTTCCGCCTCTCAATGGCAATGTGCAGGGCCGTCTGGCCTGTGGAGGGTGTGTGCTGTTGGCTTTGTACTCACAGTCCTGTGGGGGTGCTTAGATAGGTGCAGGGGGAAGACCTGGGCAGAAAATGCCAGATGACTCCCCCATACAAGAGGGGAGTAGGCCAGAATGCCCAAAGGGGGCCTAGAGAGTCCCTGAGGCAGAAGTAGAGACCCCCAGGGAACACCAGACCATGACGACCATGACCTGGAATAGTCAAAACTGCCCAAGGTCAAGGAACAGTAGCAGGGAGAGTAGCCATGGCTTCTGGAAGCAAAGAACACCGAGTCCACAGAGGGGAGGATGGGACCCTCAGCACCAGGAGAAAACAAGTCCAGCAGGTGGGGGAGGCAAGGACCCCCCAGGACCAGGAGATGCCAACGCAGTGGCTGGTGCAGGGAGTACGAAGCTCAGAGGCTTGCCCAGGCATGCCACCTGGCTCCAGCTGTGCTTGTGCACAGAGTCATGCCAAACCCCGTCCCCCTCCTCACCCTTGTAGTAGCTGTCTGTGTAACTGGCGTTGACAAACTCCTTCAGGCTGTCCGTCTGCCGGGCAATCTCCAGGAGCAGGGGAATGGTATCATTCTGCCCATCGTGCAGGTTGAGCATGGCTTTCAGCAGACAGGTCTTCCCGGTCTCTGGGTCTGCAAGACAAAGTGAGGGTCAGAGCAGTGCATGACAGCTGGGGCCCGACCCAGGAGCCCGGCCCTGCAGGGGCCACCTTTGAACTCGCTGTCCATGAGGTGCTTCTGGCTCTTCTGCAGGAAGAGCAGCAGACTCTGCAGCTCCTCACAGTTATTCTGAGCGACAGCTTCAAAGATCTTCCTGCGATCATACAGCTTGAGGTTCTTCTCAGACCCAGCAGGAGCAGAGTCCTGGGAAGACTGCCTGCAGGCCAGAAAACACCTTCATCTCCTGCTCTGACTTCCCTTCAGCCCTGGGGCCTCCAGAGCTTGTCAGGGAGCATGACTAAATCCCAGGGCAAACCAAAAGGTGAAAAAACATGATATAAAACCCATCCCCCAGTCTAGATGACCGTCCAGGAAACTGATGTAACAGGGAACGATGGGGTGCATGTGTCCACACTCTGTCCCCTCCCTGCCTGTAGGCACCATCTAGAAAGTCTTTGATGCCACCGCTTCCTCCAACACCCAAGCCACTCACTTCTCTGCCTACTCAGGAGCTGGGGCTCTGGGGGCAGTAGCCCGGAGGGGGCTGGAGGCGGGGAGTTGCAGCAGTTTGGACGGTTCCTGTTAAGTGAAAAAGTGTCTTCACACTGGCCTGGAGGTCAGCCAGCCCATGTACCTCCCTCACCTGCCTTGGAGGAAGTGAGAGGGCCCTTGGGCTTGTCACTGGAACTGTTCTGCGCTCTCTAAAAAGCATCCTGGCCCTGAGGTTTTCAACTTAAGAGTCTAAGTGTTTGGGGCTGGTGAGCATTTGAGGCCTGGAAACCTAGAGATCAGCCTGCAGCTAAGATCAGCAGATAGGCCAGCATCCATGACCATGTGTCCTGAGGCTCCTAGGAGTGCAGATGCTGGACCAGACAATTTGTGAAGCCTCCCCAGGTCCCTGGCTCTATGACCTTCAGCCCATAAGCTAGAGGAACACATGGTATCTCCATAGCGGGGGCCTCAACTGGCAGAGCCAGTGGGCTCCTGGTGGGGAGGGGCTCAGGCTCCAGATGCAGCTTACCTGTCACAGGTGGGGTCATCCTCATGCTTCTGGATGATGACAACAGGGCTGACGGTGATGGCTGGGCAGGAGGCTAGCTGGCCTTCCTCATAAGAGCAGTCCATAGGAGAAGCTTCCTCCGAGTCGCATTTCCCAAAAAGCCGACTGCGGCTCTTGGCCGTGGGGAAGATGTGGGGTTTAGCTGGAGCTGGCCTGGAGTTAGGGTCTCCATCCAGGGGGTCTGAGCAGGAGTCTTCTTGGGGTGGCTCCTCAGACTCCCCTGAGTCTGAGCTCCCCCATTTCTTCATCCTTGTCAGATCCGTTGTGGCCTGAGAGGCAGCCTGCAGGCAGCCACCAAGATCAGGTGTGTGCCCAGCTTGAGGACTCCACAACTCTAGCCCCCATCTGCCCTCCTTGCAAAAGCCCCTGTGAAGCAGGACACCCCAGAGATCCAACAGCTGCTGGTCCTAGCCCCCCAGAACTAAAGCTTCTAGGGGTGCTATACCTCCTACCTCAGAGGCCCCAGGGGTGAGCAGGCTTAGCAACCCCATGGGCATTGGGCTCAAGGGTGGATGTGTCCCCCAGCTTGAAGCCATAAGCTCTGAAAGACTTGAGTGGATTGCTCTCCTCTCTGGGCCTCAGTTGCCTCATCTGCAAAGTGGGATCATAACTACTGCTCTGCCTCCCTCCAAGATCAGAATAAAGGAAACAATGGGAGTGGCTGTCAATGGCTGGGCATTGAGGGAGGGACTCGGTGATGAGAATGGCTCAGCCTCAAAGAGCAGAACAGGCTGTGTCTCTGTGAACAGGGTGAGCGGCAGAGACTGACACGCTCACACTCCATGCTGCACAGGCCTTCTTGTGCCACGTGTCCCCGTCACCAGCCACGTGCTTGCCTGCTTTTGCTCTTCGACCTGGCAGCTGCAACTATTGAGTTGGTGGGGACTTTTTGCACTTTTTTGTCATTTTTGTGAAATTTCAAGCATCCCTGAATTTTTAAACTTTAAGAGATTAGAGGCTGGTGCAGGCCTTCCAGGCCTGAACATGTGGTGTTCAGCTGGCAGCTAGCACTAGCACATATGGCCGTGAACTTGTTTTGATAGTGTCTTCCACCCCCTTCCTAACCTTCTGTCCCACTCCTCCCTCCATCCAGCAGGGCATCCCCACTCCCTGGTACCCAGGGCTGTCCCACATCTCAGAGGCCTTTGCCTCTGCAGTGTTTCCACTTGGGGGGCATTTTCCTTCTCCTCTTCATGCCCAAATCCTATCACTTTTCAGAGGCCACCTCCCTTTGGGGTCCAACACTAATGCTGCCTCCTCCACACCCCCAGGCTCTGCACTGGCTGTGCTCCCTCCCCGTCCAGAGTGGCCCAGTTGGTTGTCCATCATCCTTCGTGGCCCTGTTAGCACCATCCATTTTGCAGTCTAGCAATTTCTATCTGGCACTGCCTTATCTCCCCCACATCCTATGACCTCTTCCTGAGCAGGGCACTTGCCTGATCCCCCTCTCTATGAAATAAAGCTGTGGTCACTGTTGGGGACATGAAAGAGATCAGATATAGACCCTTCTTGTTCTAATTTCCAAAGAAAGTTAGTGAGATTCATGTTCCAGCAGTGGTTGGATTCCAAAAAATAGCCAGTCAAGAAATGGGAAGCTGCTCACAAACCTGCATTTTCAAGTGCAAGTTCAGGCAGTGAACACTCAGAGCACACAGCTGGGCCTCGGCAATAAATCAGCTATTATCTGATGCCCAGGTCCTTGGGGGAAAAATAAATGAGGCAGCCTCACCACTCTGCACCCTGCGAAGAAGACAGACAGCTGACTGCCGGCCCATTTTCCATCCTGCCTGCTGTTCCTCTCAGGGGGGCTCGACTCTCAGGGGGGCTCGAGTCTTTCTCTGGGTTATCCCTCAGATGGAAACCCTGTAGCAGGAAGTGTTCCTGGCCACAGGGAATCCTCCTTCCAACCACTCACCCATTTGTTCATCCCATCACTCAACAGCCATCTACTGAATCCTACTGGGTACCCAGGCCTGTGCTGGGGGCACAGAGAGGACTCGGCCCCATCTGAGACAGAAACCAGGTGCTGGCTGGGGCAGGGGTATCACAGGAGGGGCCAGGGTCCTGAAGAAGGCCTCATGGAGAAGGTGACAGAGGATCTGGGCCTAGAAGGAGATGAGGGTTGATCTGGGGCCAGGGGAGAGGATGGGGATCCCAAAGTAGCTGGTGAAGAGGAAGCCAGTGGGCCTGGAGGACAGGCAGCAGGGCAGAACCAGATGGCTATTGTCCTTGAACATCAAGGAACAGGATTTGGACTTTATTGTGTGGATGGTAGGAAGCCATGAGAAGCTTCAGAAGCATAAACACCAACACTCATCTGCGCTTTCGGAAGAGAACGTCTTATTATGTTCATACTATGTGGAGCCTGCTACCATTAAAAGGCACAGGAGGCTAGTAAGAACGAAAGTAACTAACGTGCTTGAGCACGTACTGTGCGAGGGTGGGTACCATTCTAACACTTCACATGTGCTCACTTCATTCTCACATCTCCAAGAGGTAAATATTTGACAGATGAGGAAACTCAGGCACAGTGGTTGCTGGAGGCCACAGTTAGGACGAGGTGGAACCTGGATTTGATACCCGGAAGCCTGACTGCAGAGTATCTCTAGCACTCCACCACAGGGGTCTTCTCAGCCATTAAACTCAGCCCCAGACTTCACACCAGGGTGAGGAACTGATCAGCCCAAAGTCCCCTAGCCCTGGGGCCAGGCAGGCAGGGACAACCCCCTTCTGCTCAGAAGCCCCAACCTGTAGCACCTTCCTGCTCAAACAAGCATCCCAGGAAGCTCAAAGGCCAAAATGAAGTACAAGTAGGAACCAGGCCATCTGCCAGGGCCTGACTCTCGCAGGGCATCTCCCCTTGGTAGGACTGGCCACAAAACCAAGAATAAACCTGATGCCTGACTCACAGTTCTTAATATCCCAACCAGAGCACCCATTAGCAGGGGCTCCCACAAATCATTCCACAGTGTCACCTTTTGCCTCTCCCTCTGACTGGTCCAAATCTAACCAAACCCAATAAACATGAAGCAGCCCACACAGTACCATCATTCGGTCAGTCAACAAACCCCAAATCTGCACTGCATGCCTCACACTTGATTCCCTACTGGAAACTAAGCTTCTTCCAGAGCAGAGGGCAGGACAGGGACTGAGAGGCCATTTGCTCTGGGCTGCAGGGTGGACAGGGACAAGATAGTCTGCCACTGCCAGGCCCGGGTGTGTCTAGCACATGAGCCCCGTGGCAAGGTACCTATCACAGTTGAATGCCCTACGATGATGGGGGAAATTTCCAACTATGACTTGGGGTGTCTGATGGAGATGCGGTTCTGGTTTAGGCAAGATTCACAAACCCACCAATGGAGACTAAAGGACTGTCCTGAAAAAAATGACCCTGCTCAGCAAAACTTGGTTTGGCCTCTGGATCTTTCTCAACTCCAGAGCCAGGAAGGAAACTGCCCACCACCTGGGCGAAGCCCCCTTTTTCTCCCTAATCCGGGATGTGACACATCCCGGGGCGCAGCTCTCCTGCCCCCTCTCTGCTCAAAGCATCTGTCTGCCTCCAGCTTCCCTACAGGCTCTTGGGAACTGGTCCAGGATCCACCCCTGATCATTCCTAAAGAGAAATTCCTACCTGAGCATTTCCTAAAGAGGGACGGAGATCCGGGGGCTACCCAGCCTATGGATGAAGAGCCACAGGAACCCTATCTAAAACAGAGAGCGAGTGGAGCCTGGGTGAGAACCCAGGACTCCTGCCACCCCACCCAGCACCCCTTCAGCCTGGAAGGAGCTATGTGGCGAAACCTCCGGCCACAAACCACTGGCCTCTTTGCTCCAGGAGGAGGGTCCAGGATGACCCTGATGCAACTCATACACAATGACAATAGCAACCTCCACAGTCACTTGCCAAGTGTTTACGATTAACCAGGCTAAGTGCACCACCGCTATAGTTTCACTTCAGCGTCACCATGACCTTTGAGGCAGCCACTGTTATTATCCCCAGTTTTCAGATGGGTAACTAAGGTGCTGAGAGGCTAGTTGAACTGCTCATAGTCACGCAAGCGGACAGAGGCAGGGCTCAGTTTTTGACAGCTCCCTGTGCTAGCATCGGCACCGGCCAGCAAACAACAGAAAGGACTCACCAGTTAGGTGCAGCACACCCCGGACACAGCAGGTGCCGGCGAGCTCCAAGGCTTTGTTACTTGAAGGGAGAGCTGGACTGGTGTGGGGAGAAGAGTTGCCTCTGTGAGGGTCCGTGGCCCCTCCCTGGGCCGCGGTCACTCAGCACTGGCAGGGATGGGCTGTGGGTACACTCTGGCACTCAAGGAAAATGTTTCCAGCAATGGCAGCAGCTGCTGTTGCCGTGGTTCTGATTCCCAGAGGATCCCAGAGCTTTTCCCATCATTTTTTCCCTTTTTCAGAAACCACTTAGCTGCTGCCCCTCCTCCCACCATGCCAGGGCTGCAGTGCACTTAGCCACACACAGCCCAGAGCCAGCCAGAGCTGTGACCTCAGCTCTCAAGAAAAAGGAGGCCACTGCTCAGGCCTCTCAAACCCACCACTCTTACAGATAGGGTGGTCTGGGGAAAAAAACTCAACAACCAGAGAAGCAAAACCCAGCATCATGAAACTGCTCCAGTTTGAAAATGTGGAAGGAATGTAAAGGGTCACATCACCCATCACACAGTCCTGGCCTGACATTCAGGGACCTGGTTTTGAATGACAGCTTTGCCAACTCTGTGCAACCTTGGACGAATGCCTGCCTCTCTTGGGCCTCTCATTCTCTGTGGAGCCTCATGTAGGATTGAGGTGGAGGCTTCTGGGTCTGCCAGGTCCCAGCCTTACTCAACTGGGATTCCTCATGGAACCACAAAACACAGAAAATTATTTCCGTGTCTATTTTCTTATTTCTCCTAGTATGATTGTAAAAGCATAGGAGGAAAGTCAATACTGTAAGGCATAATTCCCTCCTGGAACATGGCTGAGAAAGGCTGCAAAGTCCTTCTGAGTGTGTATACAGTCTGCAACCTGAAATGCCCTGCAGAACCCATCCTGGCCGCAGCTGCCCGTAGGAACCCTACAGGACTCCAAAAAGCCAGGGGCCCTACATGGCCTGAAATGAGCAGCTATGTGCCAGAAAAGTCCCATCGTAGCCCTCCTTGGAGTAGCTCACAAGGTTGACCCCTGAGTCAAGACACTGAAGTGCAGACACTTCGTGGACTCTGCACGACATTTTACAGTTTACAGAGAAGCTGCACAAACCCACTCTCCCATGCCACACAACAACCCTGGGCATACTCATTGTACATATGAGAAATCTGTGCTGGGTGCCTGGGTGGCTCAGTTGGCTAAATGTCTGACTTTGGCTCAGGTCATGATCTCACAGTTCGTGGGTTCGAGCCCCACGTTGGACTCTGTGCTGACAGCTCAGAGCCCAGAGCCTGCTTCAGATTGTGTCTTCCTCTCTCTCTCTGCCCCTCTCCCATTCGCACTCTGTCTCTTTCTCTCAAAAAGAAACATTTTTTATTTTTCTTTAAAAAAAATTTTTTTAATGTTTATTCATATTTGAGAGACAGAGAGAGACAGAGCACAAGCTGGGGGTGGGGGCAGAGAGAGAAGGAGACACAGAACCTGAAGCAGGCTCCAAGCTGTCAGCACGGGGCCCGATGCAGGACTCGAACCCATGAACCACGAGATCATGACCTGAGCAGAAGTCAGATGTTTAACCGACTGAGCCACCCAGGCGCCCCCAAAATAAATAAACATGAAAGAAAGAAAGAAAGAAAGAAAGAAAGAAAGAAAGAAAGAAAGAAAGAAAGAAAGAAAGAGAGAGAGAGAGAGAGAGAGAGAAAGAAAGAAAGAAAGAAAGAAAGAAAGAAAGAAAGAAAGGGAAGGAAGGAAGGAAGGAAGGAAGGAAGGAAGGAAGGAAGGAAGGAAGGAAGAAAGAAAGAAAGAAAGAAAGAAAGAAAGAAAGAAAGAAAGAAAGAAAGAAAGAAAGAAAGAAAGAGAAATCTGTGCAATTAAATGACTGCCCAGGTGAAGCTTCTGGCCTGGGTACAGGAGCCACCATTTCAGCATGCCATACCATGTCCCTTGCTTGGACACCTTTTTATATGTGTGCCATTTTAGCTTCAATTAAAATGAACCTTGGGGGGCGCCTGGGTGGCTCAGTCGGTTAAGCGGCCGGCTTTGGCTCAGGTCATGATCTCACGGTCCATGAGTTCGAGCCCTGCATCGGGCTCTGTGCTGACAGCTCAGAGCCTGGAGCCTGCTTAAGATTCTGTGTCTCCCTCTCTCTCTGACCCTCCCCCGTTCATGCTCTGTCTCTCTCTGTCTCAAAAATAAAAATAAATGTTAAAAAAAAAATTTTAAATGAACCTTGGAATTCATCCTTTTTTGAGAAATTTTGGTAAAATACCTATAACATGAAAAAATACCATTTCAACCACTTTTCAGTGTACAATTCAGGAGCATTAAGTACATTTATAATGTCACCACCATCCATCTCCGGAACTGTTTTCATCTTGTGAAACTGAAACCCTATACCTATTAAACACTAATTCCCCATTCTTCCCTTCCCCCAGCCTCTGGCAACCAGTCTACATTCTGTCTCTATGAATTTGATTATTCTAAGACCATCATGGAAGTGAATTTGTGCAGTATTTATCTTTTTGTGACTGGCTTGTTTCACTTAGCATAATGTCCTCAAGATTCATCCATCTTGTAGCATACTACAGGATTTCCTCCCTTTATAAGGTTGTACGATATTCCATTGTATGTGTAGACCATGTTTTGTTTAGCCCTTCATCGGTCAATGGACACTTGGGTTGCTTCCAACTTTTGCCTGTGGAATATCGCTCTGAACATGGGTGTACAAATATCTCTTTGAGTCACAGCTTTCGATTCTTTTGGGCATATACCCAGAAGTGGGATTGCTGGACCATGGAATTCATTCTTAATCATGCATAACCATCTGTTACACATATTTTAAAAACTCACCAGCAGTGACCCTTCAACCTACAAGTTCTCTAGGGTCACTGTTCCTTCTAACCATGTGTGTGGGCCAGAGGTGCTGCAGAGAACACCTCTATGTGGAGACCAACATGCTGATGCTGTGTTAGGGACAGCCTCTGGCTCACACACTGGCTGGGCCTGGTCCGGATCTCAGCCACAGCAGCCCTGGGGCATGGGTGGGAGACATCTGAGAAAGGCACTGAGAGAACTGGCCAGCCCAGGGCAACGTCCAAGAAAGGGGAGGGTTATACTTCTCTACCAGAGGTGTCCCCTTAGCTTCCAAGGTGATTTCTGCCTCCAGTGAGGACAACACATGTCACTAAATGTGTTCCCTTTGTAACATAGCCATTGGGCACTGACAACATCTCCCAGAGTCTACATGGCACCATGCACGCTGCGAGGGCTGCAGGGAAATCCTGGCCCTTCTCCTCCTTCCCTGACAACTTTTCCTCAATACAGGAAAAGGACCCTTATCTCCTCCTACCCCTTTCTGAGACCCCCCACTCCTCCAAGGACCCATCTGACATGCCCAAGCCAGGGACTCCCTCATCCAGGGATCCAGCCCCATCCTTTCCCCTGAGCTCTCCTGGAAACTCCAGGTAAAGACCACAAACCCCTTCCCATCAGCATGTCCCAAGATGAACCCCTCTGCCCTCCACACTCCCTCCCCTCAACATTACTGCCTATCAGACAGCAACATTTTTAAAAATTTGTTTTACATTTATTTATTTTTGATAGAGAGAGACAGCATACAAGTGGGGGAGGGGAAGAGAGAGAAGGAAACACAGAATCCGAAGCAGGCTCCAGGCTCCGAGCTGTCAGCACAGAGCCCGTCGTGGGGCTTGTACTCACAAACCGCGAGATCATGACCTGAGCTGAAGTTGGACGCTTAACCGACTGAGCCACCCAGGCACCCCTAAGGCACCAACTTTCTTATGTCAAAGTCTGACATACTTTGTCATCTCCAGCCTCTCCTTCTCTGTTCTGTCCAGGCTACGTTTCTGTGGCTCATATGGATCCTCTGCGGCTGGCAGCTACTTCCTCTCACCTGAGGCACCAGAAGTGCCCAGCACCCTGACTCATGACCTCCCAATCACCAGACCTAGAATATCCTCCTGACTGCGCCCCCTTACAGAATAAGGCCCTACCCCTTGGCTTGGTACCCTGAGCCGACAACCCCAGTCTCCACTCCCACTGTGGCCCAGCCCCTCCTGTTACCTGGACACATCTCCTCCCAAGCCATACTAACTGTGCTTGCCTCCACCCCCTTCCCCTGTCCTCTTTCTGCCCAACGTGTTTGCACTATGCATCCACTTAACCTGTCTTTTAAGGACCAGGTGGCAGGTGGGACCTTTGGATGCTTAGGCTCTATCATTCAACTCCCACCTCTTCCAAAAAGCCTCTCCACCAAGGGCCCAGCCAAAGTGCTCACCTCTAAACCCTACAGAAATCTAGACCCGCACCTTCCTGCAGCAACCAGTGCATGTGATCACAAAGACAACGATAATAGCAGTGGATGCTTATTAAGACCATGCAGTGTGCCAGGTTCTGGGATAAGCACTTTATGCATTAGCTCATCAGGCTCTCACAAAGTTTCATGAGGAGAATCTGATTTTGTCCCCCATTTTATGGATGAGGAAATGAAGTATAGACAGGCTATGTTACCTGCCCAAGGACAGTGACAACCATACTAGTCTTGTCTGAAGCTTCCTAAAGCTTGTATTGAGCTTTAACTGCTCTGAGGTTTGTGTCTTATTTGGCAGATTTTCATGGCTCCAGAGTGACAGGGCTCTTGCACCCTCAATTCTCCTTCTCTAAGCCTACCTAGCTCCACAACTTGCCCAAAGGAGCACAACATATACATTTATTGGCATGGTTTTATCTGAGCCAAACCTGCGCTGAGTGGTTCTACTAAGACTCAAGAAATGGCAGCAGACACAAGACCTTAGGGTTGAGCACTGCTGCCATCAGCCTGGTTTTCTGGGTGGTATTTTGCCAACAAGGTGTTCTTGAATCTATGTAATGATGTATCCATTAAAACTCTTTGTAAGTAGATCACGTTTCAGTGATGAATTCTGGGAGGGGGCACGTACCCCAAGCTCAGGTCTGATGGGAACAAGAGGCAGTGCAGCAAAGTGCTAGGGGCCACACCAGCACGTGGGTGGGCCAAGTGGGCTGGGCCCCAGGTCATCAATGGCTGCAGTTCTTTAGCGTCACCACCAGGGGGGCACATTGACTTAAACTCAGCCCTTGACCCTGGCAATGGGATCCTCATTTATTTTCTTCATCCATCTGGGTCCCTCATGGATTTGAAGCCAAACTTTCTGGTACAGCTAGAAACCAGCAAACTGTCGTGTGCTAATAAAAGCCTGATTACCCAAATCAGGAACTGTCAGCCCCTCATTTCTGGGAGGACCCAAGTAGGAATAAGCAGAGCTAGTTCCGGCCCCAGAGAAGGTGGTTAAAGCACCATCGCGAGTACCTGTAACCCACCCAAGGACAGTGCCAACTCTACCGGTCTTATCTTGGGATTGCTAAATCTTGTGTGGATTTTTAACTTCCTGACTTTTGTGTCTTGCTTCCCAGATTTTAAACGGCTTCAGGGATCCGGATACAAATGGCAAACAGCAGACTTAGAAGAAAACTACTTTCCTTTCTGCATTTGGTCTGTGCATTAGTGTCACCAGGTACCCACCTGAGTCAGTTCCCATGGAGGGCAGGGCTCTGTGAGAGGGGACAGTGCACTCCAGAAGTGGATGGAGCTGGCCATCTAAGCTGGGGAGGGATGAGGCATCCACTCAGCACCCGACAGCTGAGCCCCGCTCTGCAGAGCTGGGACCCAGGGTGGGTACTGGCAACAAGACAGAGAAGAGATTGGAGGGTCAGGAGCATGGGCAGAGAATAGAGGCAGGAGAGGAGACCCAGACGGGCCCAGCAGACACCCCGCTCCATAAATTTGGGCTGATAGCTGAAGCTCTGGGTCCTTATCCTCAAAATGGGTGAAAGCACCTGCCCTGCCTGCTTTATGAGGCTTTTCTGGGGATTAATAAGAATACTGGATGTGAATGAATGGTCTCTGCGAGCTGGTAAAGCTCTAGGCAAGCATGAGGGGTTACTGTGCTCATCATTTCAGAAGAGAACCGCATCTGCTGATTGTTGAGCTATCTCCGGCCATTAGCTCGAGGTTGTGACTAATTGTTTTTTAATGAAAAAAAAACAAGATTTGCTTAATGTTTCATGAGTCACACAGTGAACATCTCTAAACCCAGAATCTCTCAATTTCAAAGATGGGCTATCTGTCCATCTAATCGTGGCTGAGAGGTCAGGTGCAAACCACCCTCTTCCTTGAAGCCCCACCAAGCACTAGCAAACCACAGCAAGTGAGTAGGATGAATAAGATGGGTCTCTGACCTCGAGAAGGCCAGGACACATGAGGAAAAACTGCTAGGCTCTCTCTGACGCTTTACTGGGTGGGGCATGCTGTAACAGGCACAAGCCAGGAGCCAACAGGCCATGCCAACAGCAAACACTGAGTTGGGTCCCAGATGCCAGCTGCAATTATAACCCAGTCACAGATATGCTTCCAGGGAGACTGTGCAGCAGGAAGATAGCATCTGAGCTGGGCCTTGGACAAGGTATTGTGTTCTTCCCCGGGAGAAGGACATTCAAACATGGGCATCAGCCCAAGATTAAGGAGAAGGGCAGGGCAGAGAACACCTAAGAGGAAGCCTACCCTCAAGCAGCTTTCAGTCAGTTGAGAAGAATAAAGAACATGAAAGCCACATAAACATTATATGCATCTAGTCATAGTCAAGGGCCAAAAGAAGGGTATGTGTGGCAGGCTCTGCCCCCACATTGGTTCAGGCCTACTGTCTCTCACAAGCTGTTTTCTAGGCCCCTCCAATTGGGCCCCCACCTCCTGTAACACCCATTCTCCACTCTAAAGTCCCCATGGCTGACAGTTACACTCCTAAAGCTCATGAAGTCTGTCCTCCATTCTGCTGCCCACAGGAGAAAGCCTAAACCCCTCAGTCTGGCATCTAGGACCCTTCACAGTTTGGCCAACACGTCCAGCCACAAGTTCTATCACACCCTTTCATAAGCCCTGTGACCAAGTTACACCAGACAGTTCATCACACCCTGCTCATGCCGGTAACTTTCATGTGAATACACCTGCTCTCTCAGCCTACAATGCTAAAGAAAATGGGCTCTGGGGTTGAATCTTAGAGTTGTGATCTTAGGTAGGTTACTTAACTTGTGTCTCGGTTTCTTCATCTGAGAAATGAAGATAATAGTACCCACCTTCTAGGGTCACCATATAGATCAAATAGGTCCAAACAAGTATAGATTAGCTCTTACTACATAGCTCAAAAAATGTTAACTGCTGTTGGTATTGATGGACTGAAACTCTCCAAGGTTTAGCTTAATGTCACTTACATAAAGAATGAATTGTTCCTTCTTCTGCACACATGTGTTAATCTGTCCTAGTGTTGGCAATTTAGCCCTGTCCTGACAGAACACCCAGCTTCTAGTGGGTGCTCAATAAATGTCTGGGTCTGTGCTGGGTGCAGCTGAGACTTCTTAGACACAGTCTCTACTGTGGTTGTAGTGGTCAGGATAAACTAAGTTATGCTGTGGCAACAACCCCAAATCTCAGTGGCTTCAAACATCAAAGGTTTATTTCTCAGTCACATTTCATGTTGCACATTTGTTGGTGAGGGTTCTACACCATAGTGCCCTAACATGGAACACAGGCTGACAGAGCCTCCATTTTCTGGGACACCACCAGTCACTCCTGGCAAAGGGAACGGAGTGTGGAAAATCACACACTGGCTCCTAAGGGCCTCTGCTTAGAAGTAGAACACTTCTGGTCACATTTTGCTGGCCGAAGCAAATCTGGGGAGAAAGTGCAAGTCTACCACCTGCTCGTAAGATCAGGATATGGGCAAACAGTCCTAAAGGCCAGTTCCTCATCTGAGGATCACACTGGTATCAAACACTTACTGGTACCTCCAGGGAATGACGGCAAAAGCAGTGAGTGGTTTATGATTTCAGGCTGAAGAAATGAGGCCCTGGAAGCTGTGCTCAACCCCACTGCAGAGGCTCCAGGCCTGTGCAATAAAAACAGTAACAGAGCTTTTAGCTGTCAAGCTTGGACTGCGCAAGGCTCGGCCCTCAGAGATAGAGTGAACATGTGGAAAGAAAACAGAGAGTTCCAGCACCGCACTGGGCACTGGTATGGGCTACCTGGCCTTCCATCCAGTTCCTAATCTTACATTTATAGGCTCCATCCATAGCACCCTGAGAATACAAGACAGGCTGCCTCCCAGGAGTCAGAGGGCCAACTCCTCCTGATGGACAGGCTATCTGTTATCCTTCGGCCTATCCCAAGGTGACCTCTCTCACAGGCCTTCCATAGGGGCTCCAGAATAATGGTGTCAACTCATCTTGGCTGAGAGAAAACTCACATGACTTTCCCGAGTGATCTTCAGCTACTTGTCCTGGTACAATCATGGAGCAGGTGGGGTTTTCTGCAGAACAACCTACAAATGATCCTTATGTCCAACCTGCCAAACCAAGCCCTACAGCTATGCCATAATTTACAGTGTTCCCAAAGCAGACAGGGGTGTCTTATTAAAGGGACAAAGCTCTGAAAGAATGAGCTTTAGTATCTGAAATCCAATCAGCATGGCAAGGCAGATTAATCTAAGAGCTCAGACAACCACATAATTCATAAAGTGACCTTTACAAAGAAACAACATGGCCACTTCCCAAACTCATAGTTGCCTAGGAGTCTCAGAGTCAGGCCTGCCTGAGCCTTGGGATCACTCTTAGGAGTCTGGAACTAGATGCAGGAATGACAGCCTTTTCCTGGAGCCATTCCATGGTCATCCCTACCAACTACAGAAAGGTTTAAGATGCTCTGGGACCCCCACATGGATGCTGACTCTAGTGGGATGTTTCTGCAGGCCAGAAACACATGGTAGGCCAGCAAGGCCAACACCAAGAGAAAGAAAATCTAGGGCCTGCAGGATAAGGGGTTCTCTCTGATTAAACTGACCATCCTCTCTGACAGGAGCATGCCCAGCTGCATCCCTTCCCTTGGAAGGCCTCCCAAGAATGTGCAGGAGAAAAATACACTGCTGCCCAGACACACCTCCGAAAAAGGGTCCTGCCTGGTCAGACTATTGGGAACAATGTGCTTGAATGGTGGGGCCACATAGCATCCGTCCCCCTTGCTGGTCATGCCACCCACCTTTCCTTCCCTGTTCTGTGCCTTCGAGCCAGTTGTGTTAAGGATCTGGAGCAGCTCCAGTGCAGCAGGCTGTCCTTGGAGGGGAAGTGCATGGTGAGAAGGCAGCATGGATCCCCACATCTTCATCTCAGCCAGTCTGCTTTACTGCCCTGGGCGACCCCCTGCCTCAGCTATAACCAGCTGTGGCCAAGGGAGAACAAGAGTGAGAAAGGGACCTCAGGGTCACATGGGAGAATCCAGTAGGGAAGGACTTTTCCAACAGTGCATGTGACCCAAGCCTGGGTTTCATGTCCTTTTAAAAACAATCCAAAAAGCTGGATTGGGGGGGGGGGGGGTTGGGGGAGGGTCTTCTTTTCTTACTTTGAGCGCACAGTCACCAGACTTTTTGGTGCCTAAAGTCCATATTTATTTTCTGTTTGTCTACAGGTGAGTCATAGATGAGCCTGCTGACCGGGATGCTGGAGTACTGTTCCTTTTCTTTCTCTCTCTCTTCTCTTCACCATATTTATATTTGGGACCAGTTCCCAGGTGAGTCTCTTTTGGAAAGTACTGATTTGGGATCCAGTTGATGAGTCCTGGCTGCATTATTAGAGTATGCCCTGAAGGTAGGTTCTTGGTCAAGATGGTGCCCTGAGAACAAGCTTTGCTTAAAAGCTGCCCACAGGGGCACCTGGGTGGCTCAGTCGGTTAAGCGGCCGACTTCGGCTCGGGTCATGATCTTGCGGTCCGTGAGTTCGAGCCCCACGTCGGGCTCTGTGCTGACAGCTCAGAGCCTGGAGCCTGTTTCGGATTCTGTCTCCCTCTCTCTGACCCTCCCCCGTTCATGCTCTGTCTCTCTCTGTCTCAAAAATAAATAAACGTTAAAAAAAAAAAAATTAAAAAAAAAAAAAAAAAGCTGCCCACAAACGTGTCCAGGAAAAGGATGACCCCAAGGTCATGTGAGAATCGCTAATTAGATAAAATTTGCAAGTCCTTTGGCCAAAGAATGTATTAAGACTCCTTCTGGTTAAGGTTCCTCCGGAGCATGACCAGAGCTGCCCCCACAGCTGCGTCCACATCCTGCCCAAAGGACACTGGGAAAGGGAATGCCCTCTGCACCTCCTGCTTCAGAACCTCGTTCCTGGACAGCGCACTCCCACTGCCAATCACCCGCTCCACACCCCACTCCTTGAGCTGTTGAAATGGAAGCATGGAGTGCAGGTTTTGAACAATGCCTCGGCACAGGGCCCGGGTCACATGACCCAGGGAGAGGTCAGAGGAGGAGATTCTGGTCACTGAGGCCAGTTGGTCCGGCAGGTGCCTCTCGCCCCACACCGTTGGAGTGATAGTTAGGCAGGTGTCTCTCTGCTGTGCAGCTGCCTGGATCATGCACGAATATACAGTGGGTTCTTCGACCTCCAGACCTTCCAGGAACAGAAAAGACCTGTGTGAGTTCATGCACCCCACCTGTTGCTGCAGGCTGAGACAGTTTGGAATTCCCAGAGGGCAGGGATAGATCTACTTGCTGCTTCTCACTGAGGCTAGATGTTTCCTGGCTCAGGGACTCACATAGTCTGGCTAGCTGTGCTCTGCCCCAGACCCCAGACTAGACTTAAAGGAGAGATCTCATAAGTGTTGCTGTAAGCGCTAACCATCCTACAACTAATCATCCTACAACAATGCTCCCAAGGAGGACAAATGAATACACAGATCAAAAAGCATCGTCATGGGGCACCTGGGTGGCTCAGTCGTTTAAGCATCCAACTCATGATTTTGGCTCAGGTCATGATCTCATGGTTTGTGAGTTCAAGCCCCACATGGGACTCAGCTTGGGATTCTCTCTCTCCCTGTCTCTCTGCCCCTCCCCCACTTTCTCTCTCCCAAAAATAAACTTAAAAAAAAAAAAAAAGCATCATCACAGCTGCTACTAGACTTATTAGCAGTGTCATAGAAACCCCAGGATCACAGTGCTGATCACAATCCAGCCCAGCCTCAGCAGAGGTTGAAAACCACCAGTCTAGACCAATGCTTCTCACATTTGAATATGTATATGAATCACTTAGGGATCTTATCAAAATGCAGTTTCTGACTCAGTATGGCTGGGGCAGGCCCTAAGATTCTGTATTTGTTATTCACTTCTAAAAGCCAGTACTGCTGGCCCAAGGACCACGCTTTTGAAGTAGAATCACCTGAGGAACTTCTATAAAATGCCTGCCCCATCCCACCCCACAGCCAAATCACCAGCATTCTACAGGCAGGATGAAGACATCAGCATTGTTTTAAAAACTCCACAAGCATGGGCACCTGGGTGGCTCAGTTGGTTAAGCGTCCGACTCTTGATTTCAGCTCAAGTCATGATCTCCTGGTCATGAAATTGAGCCCAGTGTCAGTTCCACACTGCCCATGGAGCCTACTTGGGATTCTCTCTGTCTCTCTCTGCTCCTTCCCGGGCAGTGCTAAGTAAATAAATAAACCTTAGAAAAAATTTTTTTTAGAGAGCTTGGGTGGCTCAGTCAGTTAAGTGTCCAACTTTGGCTCAGGTCATGATCTCACAGTTCGTGGGTTCGAGCCCCGCGTCAGGCTGTATGCTGACAGCTCAGAGCCTGGAGCCTGCTTCAGATTCTGTGTCTCCCTCTCTCTCTGCCCCTCCCCCACTCATGCTCTGTCTCTCTCTCAAGAATGAATAAATGTTAAAAAAAAAATTTTTTTAAAGAAAATTAAAAAAAACAACTCTTTTTTAATTCCACAAGTGGTTCCAGTGTGCAGGCCAGTGCTGACAGCCACCACCCCAGAGTCGCCATGGAGTCTCATTGGCAGCACATTTAACTTGTACAAATTCAACCATAGACACTCAGGAATGAAACAAAGAGGCAGAGAGAAATAATTAAATATTATAGCCAAAATGTGATCAGCAGGACTTTGGTGAAATATGTCAGAATGGGGACACCTGGCTGCCTCGGTCAGTAGAACATGCGACTCTTGATCTCAGGGTTGTGAGTTCAAGCACCACGTTGGGCATGGAGCCTACTTTAAACAAACAAAAAAAAACCCAGAATAAATGTCTTTCCTCTCCCTCTAAAAATTCTACTAAAATCTCAGGAAAATCATGTGCTTGGTGAATAACCTAGCATGTGTGTACAAGTGTATAAATATGTAGGACCGAGTCCTTGGAAGAGAACTTCTGGTTCAAAAGTTATGCACATCATACTTGCCCCTTAGAAGCAGGCCTGGTTTACACCAGCACTGCAATATACAGGAGGGATTACCTCTCCATATCCTAGGAAACACAGTGTGTTAGAAACTTCTAAAAGAATAGATGAAGAATATAAAACCATGAAACTGATGGGAAGAAAAGGAAGGGAGATGAAATAGAAAAAAACAGATCAATCAAGTAGAAAGCAGAGAGGGGCGCCCAGCTGGCTCAGTCAGAGGAGCATGTGACTCTTGATCTCGGGGTCATGAGTTTGAGCCCCAGGTTGGGTGTAGAAATTACTTAAATAAATAAAAACTTTAAAAAAAAGAAAGAAAGAAAACAGAGAGACTAAGGAGATGGGATGATGAAATGCAATGTGGTATCCTGAAGTAGATCATGGAACAGAAAAACGACATGAGTGGAAAACTTTCAAAAGAAAAGAAAGTCTATAGTTAAAAAGAAAAAAAAAAACAATGAACCATGTGCTTGTATATCCTTAATAATGTTAAGAAAATGTTAAAATAAAGTGTTCTTCCTCACTGGGAACACTTGGGCCACAACCCCAACCTTGAGGAGCACCTGAAGGAAGGTCTATACCAGCTGGAGACTGGAAAGACCCGGCTTCTAGCCCTGTTTCTGCATCCCTTGGCTTACCACCTCATCAGAAGCTAAATACTGAGTTGCCACATGTTCACATCATGGGCTTAGAAACACAGACCATCGGAACTGAAAAAACACAGAAGGGGAAAGGACTTGCCAAGGCCACATAATGACTTAGGACAGAGCTGAGAACTGAGGCCACTCTCCTGGGTAGCACCACCACACAAGCATTTGTATCACACTTATTATGCGCCAGACATCATTCTAAGCGCTTTGCAGTATAACTCATTTGATCCTTGCCGTCCTCTGAGGTAGGTACTAGCACCTCTTTTCAGATGAGGAAAGTGAAGAACAGACGGGATAAGGAACCTGCCCAAGGGCACAAGGAAGTGGTGGGGCTGGGATTCAAACCCAGGCCACCTGGCTCCAGAGTCCCTGCTCTAAACCACTCGAGGGTGGAACTGCCTGTTTTCCAACTTCTGGAAAACAATGCAAACCTAGGGTATTCTGAATAGAGAGAGAGAGTTTAATTTTTACACCTTATGCTTTAATATTTCCATTTCTGGTTAACAGATGTGATGTCTTTTATCTGAATAAACCTGTTGTATTTGCATCTATATACTTTTTAATCAAATGGCACAGTGTAGAAATTTCATAAAAGGTTAAGCTACCTATAATACTAACCTTCAAAGTACTCAGTTTCATGAAAATAAGAACCATGAAAATGCAAAAGACTTTTCTTCTTGAAAAGATCTTACAGAGAAATCAAGTATTACCATCTCTTTCAGGGGTAAAAATAACAGTCACTTCCGTATAAAGAGAAATACCAGTCAATAATTGATAGAGTCATCCAGTTAAACCAGTATCTAAATATAGGGCTTGCCTGAAGGTTCTGATGACTGGTTCTTGAAAACCTTTTCTGATGCAAGGCAAGACAAAATCCGAGTTCTGTTCTTTTAATGAAACATTCCTGAGGGGATCCGAGCCAAGGGGGCAGAATTCCCCTGAAATCCTGACATCCCTGGGCAGCCTGAGAGAGGACTGACACGGGTCAGTGACGCTTGTCTACACAACCAGTATGAGCTTCCTACGGGCTCCCTGCTGCTCTGCCTCACTTTGTTACTATGCTGAAAGTTCCCCAGAATGACCTGATTCAGAGCTCCTACAGGTGGACCAGTGCACCTGATGAACACGATTTCCCCAGATCTGCATGGCTGACCAGAAATTTCATTTCTACCTTAAGTGCTTGGAAAGGGAACCTCTTCTGAAAGAAGGAGGTTGCAGGTTTCCCTGCAAATGAAGAGCAGAGAGAGGTCTGATCGGTTCTATCCTGAAGAAAGCAGGAGGGCATCAGAGTTTCCAGGGATCCTTCTAAGAAAGGGAGTCAGGAACTACTTGCCAGGAATAAGTGCTTATGAGGATTTTATAATACTGTCAAATACCATCCACATTTGATCATTTTATTTTCAGCTGTCTGAAGTCATTAGAAGGAAGACTTCAAATGCAAGGGACCCAGAGACTACTTGACAGAGAAGGTGACCAAGTGGGGCAGGGGAGAGCTAAGACACTATTATGATATTCCATAGTCAAGGTTAGGGGAGAAGATGCCCCCTCAAAAAAAAACCATAGGTGATGGCAGCTCAGAAGATGAGAGGAAGGAAGGCTATACATCCAGATCCCTAAGGAAGGAAGGAATGTGTTGGAGCCTGGCTGGGTCTGACACATGAATCTAGAAGCTTAAATAACACACTCAGCAGCAAGACACTGCTACATAGAAAGGACAAGCAGGAACACATCACTGTATGGGCAACACCTTACCTAGATCGGCCATCCACTGTACCAGCATGTGGACAAACGCGGCCAGCACATTGCCCCCATTGAGCGACGCTGCCACCGCCAAGTAGGTCCTGTCAAAGTATGGGAAGTAGGTGACTGGAGCTGTTGGGTCTGGAGTCTGTGCCGGCTGGAATCCTGGAGGCATGGAGGTTGCCAACTGAACAGAGGTGCTGATGTTGAGAACTAGGGTCCAAAGAAAGCAGAAGTTAGGCCTGTCAGGCTGACCCAGAGGTCACAAGTCACAAAAGGGCAAGGGGGAGAGTGTGTTGGTACACAAATTCTTTGGTACTCCTCCTTTCAGGATGTAGAGCCTAATTCCTGCGCACACCCCTCCCCCATCACAACCCCCTGAGTGTGGGCTGGACTCGGTGACTTGCTTCTAGTGAAGAGAATAAAGCAGAAGTGACCATGTGTGACTTTGGAGACCAGGTCATAAAAAGGCACAGCAGCTTCTGTGTTGGATCACTTCTTATGGGGAAAGGCAGGCACCATGTCATGAGCAGCCCTGTGCAGAAGCCCATGTGGCAAAAAACTGAGGCCTCCTGCCAAGAACCACATGAATGAGCTAAGAAGTAGATCCGCCAAGCTTGGTCAAGCCTTTGGATGACCGCAGTCCCAGGGGGCCAAAAGCTTGATTGCAGTTTCATGAGAGACCTTGAGCCAAACCATCCAGCCACATGCAGACTCCTGACTCTCAGAAACTTTGAGAGATAATAAATGTTTGCTGTTTTAGGCCACTGAATACTGGGGTGATTTGTTACGCAGCAATAGAGAAATATTTGCAGGGAGAAAGAGCTCAGCCCAAGTATTTAACTCTCTGGTGAGGCTTCATTCATTTTTGGCAAGCACCACCTCCTTCCCATTTCCATGGCTCTCTTAACCTTCCTCTACCAGTGGGGGAAAAGGTCCCAGACCCAGCACGGAGGGGATGATTTTCTCCTCTGGATTGAGGCCAGGGCCTGTGGACTGTTCTAGGAGTCTCTTCTCTTCCACTTCTCACAAGACTTGGCCAAAAAGCCTGTGCTTCTCAGTCTATTGGGGTCTGAAATAACTGAGGTCAACGTTTAACTTTCCCATCTAGTGGGGGTTTGGAAGCAAGGAGACCAGAAACAAATCGCAGAAAGTCAATATCCTTTACCTTCTACCACATCAAGCCTTTCCCCGTGACTCTTTACCAGAAGCAACATGCCCTCTACCTGTCCCCCGAAGTGGAGGTGTCAAGGATGGAGGCCAACCAACCTTGCCCTTAGACACAGCACAACTGACTACAGCCAGCAGCCACAATCTGGAACCAGAGATTACAGCCAGCTCACTGAAGAGGGAGCCTAATTCTTAGCTTCTTCCCACTTGACTAGCCCCTCACTTACTATGTAGGACACACATTTACATCCAGGCACAGGAGAGCCCTCTGTCGAGGGAACAGCCTATGATTTAAAAACCACCAGAGTAGTAAGAAAGAACCAAGCTCTTTACAGGCACCAGCCCACTGTGTCACCATAACCACCCCATGAGAAAGGTGTTGTCACCCTCATTTTAGATGATGACAAGGGCTCAGGAAGAAAAGCCACCTGCCTAAGGCCACACCAGAAGAAGGAGAGGGGCTAAATTCTAACCCAGGCCTGGGGACTGACTCCAAAGCCCACATGAGTTCCCTGACATTCACACTTTGAGATGAAATGATACAAGGCAAGAGCTGGTGTACTGGGAAAATTAAAAGCCACAGAACAAACTTAACATATTCCCAGAGCATTGATTTTAGATGAAAATTTGGGAGAAAAGAGGTTTTGAAAAACTTCTGACCTTAAAAGACTTTATCACATATAAGTGCCAACAAAATGGGCAGAATTTCACTTTTCCCTCTCAGCTAATCTTGAATGAGGAATTGCTACCCCAAACAAAACAATAACAGTCCTTGAAATGTTATTTCTTAGGAATACCACAAAGTAGGGGTGCCTGGGTGGCTCAGTCGGTTAAGCATCTGACTTCCACTCAAGTCATGATCTCATGGTTTGTGGGCTTGAGCCCTGCCTCTTGGGCTCTGTACTGACAGCTCAGAGCCCGGAGCCTGCTTCAGATTCTGTGTCTCCCCCTCTCTCTCTGTCCCTCCCCTGCTTGTGCTCTGTCTCTCTCTCAAAAATAAATAAACATTAGAAAGAAAGAAAGAAAGAAAGAAAGAAAGAAAGAAAGAAAGAAAGAAAGAAAGAAAGAAGAAAGAGAAAGAAAGAAAGAAAGAAAGAAAGAAAGAAAGAAAGAAAAGAGAAAGAAAAGAAAAGAAAAGAAAAGAAAAGAAAAGAAAAGAAAAGAAATGAAATGAAATGAAATAGGAAAAAACTACATAGAGAAGGCTGGTCAGACTTTTTAAAGTCAGGGTTGAAGTGTAATAGTTCTATCTGATGGATGAAAGAAGACGTGACTACAAAGAGAATTCAGGTAAGATGAATGAATTCTCCATTCCCCTTAGTAACAAGGAGGGGCTCCCAGAGTGGACTCACTTGGCCAGGCTGCCATGAGGGTCAAATGAAACCCCCATCCTGCAACCACCTAGCTTGGGCAGGCAGGCCCCAATTCTCCCCTAGCCCGGGGAGGGGCAAACAACAGCCCACAGGCCATACCCACTCAGCCATGTGTTTTTGTATGGTCTGAGAGCTAAGAATGGCTTTCACTTTTTTTTAAAATAATAGCTTTATTGAGATATAATTCACATCAATTCACCATAAAAAATAACTTTTTAAAGGGTATAATTCAGTGGTTTTTAGTATATTCACAGTTGTGCAACCATCACCACTATCTAATTTTAAAACATTTTTATCACTCCAAAAAGAAACTGTACCCATCAGCAATCACTGCTTCCCCCGGCCCCTGGCAACCATTCATCTGCTGTCTGTCTCTATGGATTTGCCTGTTCTAGACTTTTCACAGGAATGGAAACATACGATACACGGCCTTTTGGAACTGGTTTCTTTCATTCCTCCCTTTCACTCCCATGTTGTGGCATTTCAGCTGTGTGGATATAGCACACTTTCTAAATGCATTTATCAGTTGGTGGGAGTTTGGATTATTTCTACTTTTTGAATTATAAGTTGTTATGAACAATGCTGTTAGGGACATCTGGGTGAAGTTTGGACACTTGTTTGTGTGGACACGTGCTTCCAGTTCTCTTCAGCGTGTGCACCTGGGAGTGGAATTGCTGGGTCATGTTTAACTTTTAAGGAACTGCCAGGCTGTTTTCCAAAGGGGCTGCAGCATTTTACAATCATAGTGGCATGTTCTTACATTTTTAAATGGTTGAAAAGAAATCAAAAGGAGAAGAAAATTTCATGACACGTGAAAATTCTATGGAATTCACATTTCAGTGTCTATAAATGAAGTTTTATTAGAACACAGCGGCACCCATCCATTTATGTATTGGCTATGGCTGCTTTCAGGCTCTAACAGCAGAGTTACATAGTTAAGATAGAAACGACATGGCCTACAAAGCCTAATATATTTATTATCCGATCCTTTACAGGAAAAGTCGACCAAGCTCTGCCCTAGACTGCAGCCTCCATCTCATTGTGACTCTCTTACACTGAATACAGAAAAGACTCTGCACTTCTAATCAGATGAGATGGAACTTTCATTGAGAAACACAATAACAAAAACCCTAATCTACTAATCTATTTTCTTGGTCATGGAGTTACACAGCAATCAGCCAGCTAGAAACAGTCATTTCCCTTATCTGGCCATGGAAAGGAAAAGCACAGACTGTGGTCAGGGACAGAACTTGCCCTATAGGATTGCAAGCTCCCAGGGGAGGGGCTTCAGAACCTGTAGGAATGAGGCTGTTTTTCATGTTTACAGAATAACGATCAACAGGATGCCGAGGCTTTGGTACATGTTCCCCTTGTACCCTCACACAGACCCGGAGCTTAGAAGGCACCAGTAGAAGTCTGAGGAAGGAAAAGAAGAAAGACTTACCCGCATCTGTCCTTTGGGCCATACAGGAATAGACGGAGGCCTGTAAATCACCCAAGGCCACGCCCACCCGCGTCCCCTTTGGGACTCCAAACCAGGCACGGGAAGTTCTGCCCGCCAAGCTGCCGGCCTCAGCGATGTCTGGGAGCAGGCGGATGGGAAAGCCTGAGGTCCTCAATCTGCAATCCAAAAATGGACAGTGTATTTACCTGGTGCTGGGTTTTTTTGGTCTTTGTTGTTTCCAGGAAACTCAACAAAGGAAAGCACTAGAGGATAACACATACCGGAAGGGAGGGTAGAATTCAGTGTTTTCAGAGAGGGCCTCTTTGGCTTTTTTTAAAACCATGAGAAGTAGACTTGTATTTTTTAAAGAATGAACACTGGCTTTCAAAAGCTTAGGATTAGCCTTCCAGGAAAGAAAACAACCAGTGTAACCAGGGGTGATCAGGAAGGATTACACAAGAGCCAGATATCATCCCCACTCAGGCTCCTATGTTTGAAGGGAACACAAATACTCTGCAAAGGGAGATAGAGTTCCAACACAAAGTCACAGTCAGTTAGCACAGGCCAAACCAAAGTCAAATCCATCAGTCTCCTGAATACCAAACGCATTCATCACTCGGGGTTAGTGAACACGGGCTGTCAATTTTATAAAACATGCTGGAAAGTCCTTTACCTGAACTACCAGGTGCTTTTTGCTTTATTACAGAGCTCAGAATTTGGACCCTGAAGGAAGTGAACTTATAGGGCACTGGATTTCTGGATCTGAAAAGGCAAAAGATTGCTTAAAAAGAACTTTTAAAAGACATCTCTCAAGACTGCTACTTCCATTTTTTAACCTTATTTTAAACTTTATTACAGTGAAAGTTATTCTTTGAAATCTGTAGGCTAGGGCTGAGTCACAGAGAACTGGAGAAGCCAACCTAGGTCTGGGCAATTGTGGAAGAGCAGGACAGCATGGCGTACAGGGTAATCCCCTGCAAGGGTTCGCTGACAGCTAGGCCCACCCGTGCCTGGTGACTGAAACAGGCTGAAGGACATTGGAACTTGATTCCTGGCCTCTTGGAATCCTCCACTCTTCTTGAATGGGAAAGTCCCACTGAAGCTCTCACATTAGAGATTCTGACCTTTAGCCTGGAGCCGGCCTGCAAGGATATACTCACATCTCCAAGTTCCAGCTTTGGCTCTGAGTGTTGAAATATCCCCAGCTAGCAGCATTCTGGTCGCACATCAGGGATCTTGGCAAGCCACACAACATGGCAACCACATAGTCATGGATGGTGCCCACTGCATCATAGGACTTCAGGAACTCTGGGCTAGTTTTCATATCAAAAACAATTCAACATGGTCTAATAGCAACTTGAAAGCATGCACCATACCTAGCTGCAGGCAGTAGACTAGACATGGCATAGCCGGGTGGCAACCAGCACCCCACAAACAGCCCCCTGACAAGTAAACCTTCCGGGGTGAGGACCTCCCAGCCACTCAAAACACAGCTGGCTGGGGTCAGCCTTAGGGGAGTGGTCTCAGGGGAGAACGCTTGGGAAAACCGGACATTGGCCGTTTTCAGCAGCCCTGACCCTACCATTAACTCAGCACGTGACCCTTGGCAAGTCCCTTGTCCTCTCTGCCCCTTTCTTTCCACCCCTGGTTAGAATCAGATAACCAAAACTTCTGAGAAATGAAGCAGCTCTGGACCAAGTCTAGGTCCTGTGACCACACTCTGTGCCAGGCCACCTCACTGAGGAACACTCCAGCATGTGGAGTGATGCTGACCAGCTGGAGGTATAGCCCTCTGGCCACTCTCATTTCCCCAGAAACCCAGAATCCAATTCAAAAACAGTTGTCCGTACCTATTCTTCGAAAGCCAGAAGATGGTTGCACAGCCAAACCCTGAGGCCACACTGAGATGGGACTCCGGCCGGGGCAAAGAAGCCAGGAACTCGCTGCTACACCGGCCATCCTGCCATGTGACCAGGTGGCTTACAGCTCTGGGCTCAAACACGGGGGAGGCCCCTCCCTCTGTCCATTCACAGCCTGAAACAAAGGAGATTACCAAACACAGAGAAAAGAGCCACTGACCAGCAGCAGCATGTCCATGAGACCATTCTGCTAGTGAGGTTAAAGCACAACTTTATCATCCCTGATAATGCTTCACTCACACACCTGGGTTCTGATATAAGAGCACCTGGGTTTAATACCTGACTCCATCACCAATGGCTGTGTGGCCCTGGGCAAGTCACCTACTCCCTCCATTTATCCCACTTCTTCTATATTCCTTTTTATTCATTTTCTACAGTTGATATTATATCCCCTTTCACCCTGTAAGGAAAGAAACTTAGCACACTCTCAAGTCCCCTAGTCTCCATCCTTCCAACTCTTACCATGAGGATACTACCTAGACTGGATTCTGGATGATGATGGATATATTTTCTCTTTGACTTTGGTCTTAGCTAACTGATTTTTAGGCATCAAACTTTATTCAGGAATCTAGCCATCTTTACTTCATTTATGTCATTTATCTCTTGAAATCTTCTGGATCTTTCTCTGCTCTTATTTAAATTGCTCAAAACTAGTTTCAGTATAGTTCGTTCTGTGGCAAAGCATCTAAAGGCCTATATGGCTCCGAATATCTTTTCATATCCTCATACTTGAAGGACAGTTGTAATATTCCAGGTCCTAAGTTCCTTTTCTTCAATACTTAAAAACACTTTGTAGATTTGTGATAGATTGCCACAAATTCCTTGCTACTCCTCCCATTAAGGGGCAGAATCTAAATCCTCTTTCCTTGAATCTAGGCTGGACTTGATGATTTGCTTGACCAAGAGAATGTGGGGGTAGTGACATCCTAGGACCCCCAAAGCTAGGTCATAGAAGTCTTGCGGCTCCCACCAGAGCCTTTTGGAGCACTCACTCTGGGGAAAGCCAGCCACCATGTAAGAAGTCCCACTACCTGGGGCACTTGGGTGGCTCAGTCAGTTAAGCATCTGACTCTTGATTTCGGCTCAGGTCATGGTCTCATGGTTCATGACATTGAGCCCCACATCGGGCTCCATGCTGACAATGTGGAGCCTACTTGGAATTCTCTCTCTCTGCCCCTCCCCCCACCAAAATAAATAAATAAACTTAAGAAAAGAAAAAAAAAGAAGTCCTAAGGCCACCATGCTGGAGAAACTACATGGAGAAGTCACATGTAGGCATCTAGAGGCCATCCTCCAGGCTGACTCCAGCCTTCCAGCCTTCCCTACCAAGGCATCAAGCATTGAGTAGAGCCACTCTTGAACCCTCCAGACCCATCTGTCCACTACACAAATACTTCCAAGCAACCTCCATCAACTCCGTGTACAGTAGCTCTATCTGATATGCAGAAGTAAATTGTACAAGATATAATAAAATGTTTGCTGTTTTAAGTAACTGAGTTTGGAGGTAGTTTGCTATACACCAGTAGGTAACCAAAATACTATTCCATTGCACTTTTACATAGAATGTTGCTATTGAAAAATGTCTAGTCAATCTGCTTGTAATTATTTTATATAGGATCTGGTCTTTCACTGTGTACGCTTTTGGTATTTTCTTTGTCTGAAATCCTTGAAAGTTCACTATATCTGGCTGTGAGGTTTTCCTTCTCTCCCTTCTTTGACATTCTATGCACCCCTTCAGTCTGGTGCATAAGATATTATTTTGTCAATTATGGTAAATTTTCTCCGTTAGTTCTTCAAATATTTCCTCCTCTACCACTTTTATTTTTCCTTTTCTAGATCTCCTATTATTCAGATGCTAGTGCTTCTATTTGTATCTTCAATATCTCTTACCTTTTCTTTTATATTTTCTACTTCTTTGTCCTTTTCTTCTTCCTTCTGAAAGATTTTCTAAATTTGCATCTTTTATTTTCATATTTGTCCTGAAGTTCTATCCATTTTGTTATTAATCCCGTCTATTACATTCTTTATTTCAACCATTATATTTTTTCAGACCTAATAATTCTCCTTGGTCCTTTTTATGTTTTCTTGCTAATATTCTCCTTTCATACATTTTAGTAGGTATGTCAAGCTAATTTTAAATTAGACTGACCATTCTAACAGTTGTTTCTCAAAGAATCTCCATCAAATCACCTGGCACAATGTTTTTCTTGTGAAACAGCTGTGCTCTTCAAATGTCTTATTGTCCTGGCCCATGAACTCATTTTGTGCTGGGACTATTGGCTACTCTGTCAGTCAGTGTAAACGGGCCAGATCTCCATCCCTGCCAGCCTCCAAGTGGCTGGAAAGGATGAATGAATCCTGGGGTAAATCTGCAGCTAATCCATCCCACCGTGCAAAACATCTCCTCAGGTCAGTACTTCCACTCTGCCTCCCAGGAAAAAACAATGTTTTGAGGATCCTTAGATTACAATGTCACCAGCCCTGGGATTTGGAAAGAGACTCCTGCTTTTCTCCACTGCCTTGATTTTATTCCTGAAGACACCTGAGCTGCTGAGGGTATGCAGACAATGCTGCTTGTCCCACAGCCATGGCAGTCCAGGGGACCAGCTGTTCCCCTCCTGATTTATCCTCTCACAGGCAAGGCTGGTTGCCTCTTGCCCCAGACCCAAGCCACTGTCAACCCACACATCCCAAATCAAAGCAGCCCCATCACCCCAGGCTCTCTCACAATGTTCTCCCCTTTCCTTGGTGTTTTTCTCTTATGATTCCTCTAAAACTGACCTTGGCAGAGACAGCCAGCTGTCAAACTAGTTCAGCACCTTGGTGGCAACTGTATCCGGAAGCCCAGAGGTAAAGGACACTTATAATTCTTTCCTGGGTCCTGGTAGCTCTTCCTGCCATGTGTCGACTTCACTCTCAGACTAGTGGCAAGGGGAAGGATTAGAGTTAGGGTTAGGGTATGTAGTGTGTGTTGTGTGTGTAGGGTTGTAAGTATTAAATGAGTTAACACATGTAAAGCATTTAGAACAGTACCTGACACAGTCAGTACTCAATTAATGTTAGTGATGATAATGGTGATGCAAATGAATCTTTACCTTCTAAACTCTGTCTGTGGTCTAAGATTTGCAGCAGCCTTCAAGAAAGACAATACACATCCCTACATATGTTTTGTTTTCTCCTCTTCTCATATAAGGAATATATCTCACACTTCCACAGAATATAAATACAACCACTGTAGCAGAATGGGAAAAGAATCTTGAGTGCCAGCTGAGAAAGGTTATCAGTAACAAGAACATTCCGGATCTAATGGACAGAGATGAGAATTTGTTCTCCATATGTCCTGAGATGGCCTCCAGATGAGAACAATGCCTACCATAAAGCAAAGCAGGGCAAAGCCTCACATGCAGCTATTTTGTGGCTATGTCTGATCTCAGGCCCCAGATTTGGGAGCCAAAATCATTACATTTTCCTATAAATTTTTTTCATTAAGAACCAAAGAAAGAAACTTAACTGCCTCTCCCCTCTTTGTTCCAGACCATGAAACATCCATTTGTTCATTCATATGTGGGTGATTGAATGACATGTTTATTAAGTATCTAATATGTATTAGGCACGGGTTCTAGTCCCTGAGAATGCAGCAATCAACAAGAAAAAGTCACTACTGTCATGAAGCTTCTACGCTAGGTATATAGAATATACACAAGCAAGTATATAATATCTGATACTTTTCATTGCTGTGAAGAAATAAACAGCAGTGATAGATTTTTGAAGGGTGATCAGGGAAGTCTTCCCTGAGGTGACGTGTGAGGAGGGACCTGGATGAAAGAAGAGAGTGAGCCATAAGAATGTCTGGGGAGGGGGCGCCTGGGTGGCTCAGTTGGTTAAGCATCTGACTTTGGCTCAGGTCATGTTCTCACGGTTTGTGAGTTCAAGCCCCGCATCAGGCTCTGTGCTGACAGCTGGGAGCCTGGAGCCTGCTTCGGATTCTGTGTCTCCCCCTCTCTCTGCTCCTACCCTGCTCTCTGTCTCTGTCTCTCTCAAAAATAAATAAACATTAAAAAAAAATTTTTTTTAAAAGAATGTCTGGGGATACATGCTGCAGGTAGATGGGTCAGGGCAAAGGCTCTGAGACAGCTTGTCAAACTCTGGTTGGTATCCCCAGCCAGTAACCAGAAGAGCAGGGAGGTGCCTTACAGATCATGCACCTGAAGTGTATGAAGTTTCACTTGGGGTAGGGGTCAGGGCAAAGCAGTGCACCTCCACAACTACATACTGTATTTGTACCTACACTTAAAGCTGGAATTCTTTTTTTTAAAACATATATTTCTTACTTTTTAAAAATTCTTTTATTTTTTAGAGAGAGAAAGAGAGAGCAAGTGAGTAGGAGAGGGGCAGAGAGAGGGAGAGAAAGAGAGAGGGTGGCAGGAGGGAGAAGGCTCCATGCTCAGTGCAATGGAGTCCCATGACCCTGGGATCATGACCTGAACCAAAACCAAGAGTCAGATGCTCAACTGACTGAGCCACCCAGGTGTCCCTAAAGTTGGGATTCTTATTCCAGCCCTAAAGCCGGATTTCTACAGCTTTTTTTCAACCCCTTTATCTGCTTCCAAAACTCTTTGATCCTTTAAAAAAAATTTTTTTTGACTAACAGTTTTATTTTGTTTGTATGAGAAAACAAATATGGAATCCTTACTATGTACCAGGTATTCTTCAAAGCACTTCAAAAATAATTCATTTAATCTATATAACAGCCTTATAATATAGGCATGATAATTCTTCCCTTTTTACAAGAAAAATGAAGCAGAGAGAAGTTAAGAAAAATTTGCCAAAGGTCACATAGCTATTAAATGGTAGAACCAAGATTCAAATCCACTCTGTTTCAGAATTTGGTCTGATATTTGTTAACTTTTTTCTTTCTTCCTTCTCTCTCTCTCTCTCTCTCTCTCGGCAAAGAATTGATATATTTTTAATTTTTTAATTACAGAAGTGACAAGTGAATGCATTCTCGGTATGAGATGTTCAGCTATTACAGATAAAGCCAGAGGTCCGCTTATACCCCTACCTGAGTCCTGGCCCCACTCCTGTCCCTGTTAGCACTTGCGGGGAACTATCTCAAGTTTTCACACTCACACAACATATTTTGTTTGGCTTGATTGACTTTATTTTGTTTTTGTCTATTTTTTTTTTTTTAAGCAAACAGCATTGTACTATATTTCTTCTTCTAGGGGTTGTTTTTAACATCCAGCAAATGTTCTAGAGGCCTTTCCATGTGAGTGTATGTGAATGCACCTTATTCTTTTTGACTACACTGCATATCCTCCTACAGCCTGGGCATACCACCATTTATGCATCCATTCCCCAGAGCTTAAACGCCAGTTTTCGCTACCATAACAAAGTAATGAACAACCGTGATTACACCTCCTTATGCACATACATGGTAAAGTAATTTTCCTGAGCAGATACCAAGTAGCAAAGCTGCTGAGTCACAGCAGCCCCCTTGTTTGGAACAGGCCCCCGCCAAACTGCCCTCCAAACCGCCATGCTAATTTATACTACCACCGGCCATATTTAAAAATATCAATTTTCCACCCCATTTCCCAGCCTTGACATTTTCAGACTTTGATTTCTTACAACTCAGTGGGTGGAAATGATTTCTCATTTTTGTTTTCATCTGCCCTGCCCTAATTACTAATGACATTGAGCCTCTTTTTATATGCTTATTAGCCACTTGTATTTCCTCTTCTAGGAACTGCCTATAGGTATCCTTTGCCCATTTTCCACAGGACCATTTGTCCTTTCTCTGTCCTTATTTCTTTATATGTACCCATATTATTCACACAAGCAAACATTTTCTCCCAGTCAGCCGCTTGCCTTTTAGCTTGGTCTTATCATGCCCACTTCTCTCCTGCTATTACTGACCCTCGAAATGGAGTCTACAGGCATAACCACAGGCCTCTCAGAAGACACTCTCACTGTTTTTCCTCTCCCCGCTGGCTGGCCTGTGCCCTCATGGAAGCAATTAGCTCTCCGCTCGGCTTACTGGTGCCTGTCTGTGTTGACTGCCTTGAGTGTGCCCTGGAAGGTGAGGGCTTCGTCTGCTAGTTTCTACGTCTCCCGTGGGGTCAAGTACTGAGCCTTATTCACTGTAGGTACTGAAGCTAAACTGATTTATGGCCACCATTAAAAACACAATGTCTTGATCCCAAGTACGATTTCACTCAACTCTGCTAAGCAAGTATTACCATCGTCAAATAGTGGTTTCCCTCCTTCCCAGAAGCAGAAAACAAAGCAAGGAGGCATGTGGGCTGACTCAATGAAATATTAAGCAGCTCTCTCCAACAATGTGGGCAATGGTTTGTGTGGTTGTTACAGAGTCCAGGAAATGGGCAGAAAGGGAGGCAGATGACCAGACCACAATCATTAGATCTCTGCTGTCCTCTTTGGGACAGGTTTTAGTATTAAAAGGACATTTATTCTCGTTAATGCAAAATTAAGGAGTTTAAAAAGTTTTTACAACCTAGACTCCCTCTGAGAGGTCAGCTCTAACATCCTAATTGGCCTTCTCCTCCTGCTACTGATTGGAGCCAAGCAGCTCCTGTGGTCCCAGCCAGCCTGACAACAGGCAGATGAGGAAGAGGGAAGAAGCAAGAGGTCCTACACTGGCTTCTACAGTCACCCAGCCCCTCCTGGGAACTGATCAAAGGATGCATCACTAGACACCAGTCATGCTGCTTAGAAGCAGGTCACCACTCACTTGGCCCCGGGGAACTGGAATCACTGACTCTCCAGGCAAAAAGGGGTGAATCTGGTGTTCAAATCCCCTTAACTACAGCCCCCAAAGTAGCCATCCATCCTCTACTTAAAATACCTACAGTAGGGGGTGCCTGGGTGGCTCAGTCTGCTAAACGTCTGACTCTTGATTTCAGGTCAGGTCATGATCTCCCGGTTCGTGAGATCAAGCCCTGAATCCAGCTCTACACTGACAGTGCAGAGCCTGCTTGGGTTTCTCTCTCTCTCCCTCTCTCTCTGCCCCTCCCCAGCTCGTGCATGCTCTCTCTCTCTCAAAATAAATTTTTTAGACCTTAATAAAGAAAACCCTGCAGTAAAGTAGCTGGGTAATGGGTGTGTGTTGGTCCATAATACTCCCTACTTTTATGTCTGTATAGAACTTTTTAGTTAAAAAAGTTTTTTAATGCTTGCTGTAATAGGAGCTCATAATATCCTAATCCTTCCTCAGACATTCTGTTGGGAAGTTCCTGGCTTCATTGAACTGTTGCACCCTCGTGCAGCTTTGGTTCTCCAAGAGGCCTTTAAAAGCTTAGTGTCTGAAGTCACACCAACCTGGGTTCAAAAGCTGGAGTCCCCACTTGCTGCCATATGAGCCCAGGCATATTAACTTCAGAACCTCCACTTCTCATCTGCACAATGGGGACAATAATGTAACCTATATCATGAAGATGTCAGGAATGTTCAATGTGATCATGCAGGTAACATCCTTAGCCCAACATCTGGCATGTAAATTACTCATCATTATTTTGCTGGCTTAATAAGTCTCTTCCTAGAGGCCAAAAAGAACAGGTCACCTGCACTGTGGCATTTAAGATATAAGGCAACCAACTAAATAATTCTTAGCACTTGAGCCCATAAAAAGGACAAGCCCTGGAATTCAAAAATCACAAATGTCTGTGATTATGACAAACAACAAAAATTATGCCCAAATTCAAAAGTATTTCCACTGTGTCTTGGCATCTCCTATAACCACACTAATCTCTTAGTTGTCTACTTTGATGCTCTGAGACCCTGACACAAAAGAGAAAGCTGTGGAAAATCCACTCCACTGAATCCTACAGAGAATCAGAGACAAGTCACTCTTTTCCCTCACCCTGCTGATGGACGGTGTGTGAGTGGACAGTTCACTTACTCATTACACATTTGTACAAGATAGGAGGTACACAACATACAGGACGTACACAAAATACAAGAGACAACATGTGTCATTCCATTCCTACTGCAGGGTGACCCGATCCTTCAGAGAGAGCCCTCCGCAGCACTTTGCTGTTCCACAGTGGTTGCTAGAAGCACATGATCATCCCTGGAGCCCAGCGTACCTTGGCCTGTTTTCCAAAACATGACTCCATGCATCTGTCCTGATACTCCAATGCCACAGACTTCCTGGAGCAACTGCTGAGGAAGGGCAGCAAGGCACTCATTTAGGGCTTGGATGATTCTGCTTACATCCTGCTCCCGCCCCTGGAAACAGAACAGGACGCGTCAGGCAGTGGCACACAGACAGGGGGGGGGGGGGGAAAGGGCAGAGGCCCCAAGGGATTTCCTGGGTAGCGGCTGCCCAGCTAATTCCACTGGGGTCACTTCCAGGACTTGCTGACTAGGCTCACGGATGACATGTGGGACTGAGGGTTCTCCACCACCTCCAGCAGCACCTAGAGTAGGAATGTGGTGGACGAGATTCCACTCCCTCCCCGCACAGGTGAGGTGCTGGGGCAGATGAGGTTCCAAAATGGCTAAGACTCTGCCCTCTACTGTGGGCAAGTCTGAGCTGAGAAAAGCACTGCCCCTGCCCTATAGGAACTGACAGTCTAACATTAAGGATAGGAAAACACAAGACCAAGATGTAAGGAGAAATTAAGGGTCTATCTCAAGGCACACAGAGGATTGGGATAAGGGCAGGATGGAACACAGCAGGAAGGAACCTGGAAGGAAAGGTGTAGCCAGGAAAGGCCTCGTGGACAAGCCCTAGTGTTTGCTTCTACTTGGGACTTTAGTTCATCCATCTGACAAACATTTCCTCAGTGCCTTTAGGGCCAGGCCTTAGACTTGGAAACAAAACACCGACCGGGGGGACGGGGGGCAGGGGCGCACCTGGGTGGTTCAGTCAGTTAACTGTCCAACTCTTGATTTTGGCTCAGGTCATGGTCTCATGGTTCCTGAGATCAAGCCCTGCATCAGGCTCTGTGCTGACAGGGTAAAACCCACATGGGATTATCTTTCTCCCTTTCTCTCTGCCCCTCCCTGGCTCTCACACACGAGCCTTCACCCTGGGCCACTTGCGCACGTGTTTTCTCTCCCTCAAAATAAATAAATAAACTTACAAAAAAAAAAAAAAAAAAAGAATAAAACATCCACTAAGGAAGGCAGGCAAGAAGAAAGCCCAGAGAATACCTGGGCACAGCAACAGTGAGATGGTCCATGCAAGGGTGTGGTGGGAAAAGAGGCTATAAAAGAGAGGCTGAGCCCAATGGCAGACCTTGAGCCCCAGAGTAAGGGGCTCCTCCTAAAGCCAATGGGGAGCCCTTGGGGCTTTCTCAATGGGACAGTATCATCATCAGAGCAGTGTTTTCAGAATATTAATTAGGCAATGAGATAAGGTACCCAGAAAGAGACTGATAGTATAGAAAGATTTTTAGGGTGGAAATGAGATTCAAGAAAGTCAGGACCATCTTCTCCTGATTTGCCTTTTCCCCTGATTTGCCTCCTTACAAACTTGTCTAGGCAAAATAACCTTGAAAAACAAAGTCATGAGAGTTAAGAACATAATCAAATAGCATGCTAATATCTCTGGGTCCAGTGGTCTTAAGAGACAAGAATATGAATAGAATGCAGGATTTGAAAAAAGTTAGAGGTGTCTGGAATCAGATGGGAAAACACATTTAGGGATCTTAGAGATAATGAAATGCCAGATCCAATCAAGTAGTACATCCAGATGGGTGGGAGGTAGAAACTAATATAACTTCAAAAGTAGGTGACTCACACCAAAAAATTTAGGTTTCCATGACCATCTCTTCTTCTAAATTATGAAGTCTCTGTTAAAGGCTAGAAATCAGACTCCAAGATCCCATCCCATCCCAGGAGATGCCTCTAATCAGTAAGAAGTCTCAATAAGCTAAGGAGGCCACCAAAATATATAGACTTGGAAAAGCAACCCAGATGACAGAACTGCTTCCTTGATCAAGAATTAAACATGCATGTTTAAAAGAGTCATACCTATGGGATTAACATTTGTGCTTAAGGAAATCTGAGCATTTGGTATTTTAGGTAAATTTATATGTTTAAGAGAATTTGGCCTAGGTTACTTCTGCAACTCCAAGTTAAAGTGTGAAATTGAGTAACTGATCTAGATTTGTGATTATAAGTTCAAATCTCATTACTGTATATTTATAAAAGGATTTTAAACATATAAGAGCATTTAAAGTTTATGTAGTTATCCATTTAACTTATTAGATTTATAAGAATTATTTAAGTATTCTGAAAAGCTGTGGGTCAGGCAACTACAGTACCTAAATATATATATAGATAGATAGATAGGTTTATAAATATATATAAATATAATATTTATAAATTTATAAATTTATTTATAAAAAATATAAATATAAATCTATATATAGATAAATATATATTTATCTAGTGTATATAGTGTATCTTAGTTATACACTAGATAAATATATATTTACCTATATGTATAAATATATATATTTATATACTGTATAACTAAGATACTTAACTGAAATAGCATTAAGTATTATTCAAAGGCCCTCAAAAATGATAGTGACATGTTAGACTTATAAATGGAACCAGCTTTATAACCTAAATTTAAAAGTTTAAGAACTAGGGTTCTGAATTTAGTAAATTGAATACTTACTTTGATTTCAACCAAAGTGCAATGTTTCTGGCACACAAAAATCACCTCAAGGTATAATAAGCTTAACAACTAGAAGGACCCCTGGAAAACTCAGAAGAGAAATGTGGCTCCATTCTTAATAAATGTCTGGTTTCTGGGGAACTGAGAAAGCTTCCGGTCTTGGAAAAGCATCTGAAGACTGAGCCCTCAAGCCCCAGGCTATCCTGCCCAGGGCAGAACACAGCCCTCTCCCTCCTTGGGACAGACCCCTCACTTGTCCGTCAGCCTGCTGGCCTTGGGCAGGGGCAGTTCTAGGCTCCAAACAAGCGTGAACAAAGAAACAGAAAAAAAGGAAGGTGAGGATGAGTAGAATGGGGAAAAGAGTGCAGAGGGAACACAAATCATTTTCCTGAGAAGGCAGCCCCAGACCCTAAAGAGACTGTAAATGGGAGACTACAGCAGAACTGGCTGGGCAGTGAGAGCCCAGCAGAGAGGAGGTGCATGGCTGGCACTGAATTGAGATGTGTTGCAAGTGTAAAATACATACCAGACTTCAGATTTAGTATGAAAAATGCACAATACCTTATTAATAAATTTATATTCATTATTATATATTGAAATGATAGTATGTTGGATACATGGAGCTAAATAAAATATGCAGTTAAAATTAATTTCAGCTGTTACTTTTTACTTTAATACTAGAGAACTGGAAATTCCAGGTGTGGGTCAGCTTCATAGCTAGAGTTTCTACAGAACAGTGCTAGTTTAAAGAGTTCCCACATGGCCAGATGGTATATCAACCCAGGACAGAGGAGCCACTGTTTAAAATGGGCCCACTGGTGTGTGAGTTGTGTGGGTGGGACGGTGAAGGAGGGAAATGGGCCAGGTGGGAGCGAAGACAAGGAGGCAGTCGGTGTTCAGCAATTAGTTCGAGTTTCAGTGGTGAGTATGATGAGGGAGTAGCTCTCGAACAATGGGCATACCCACAAGGTAACAGGAAAGGCGCTGCCTCCATTTCTTGGTTCAGACTATCAATCACTCTATCCAGATCAAATCCTAGAACTTTAGATTTGAGAACAGAACTTAGAAACTCAAGTCAACCCTCCTCCTCCACACCCCTCTTTACAGATGAAGAAACTGAGGCCCAGAAAGGAAAAACTAACTCCGAAAGGGTCACAGAGATTCACTCAAAAATCCTGGTATTTTAAGGTTGCAAACACCTAAAAGCCTGACTTTCTATACAGCTGCCAAGCTTGGCCTTGTTCTACACAATACTTCTTAAGAATGAAAAGTATGGACATAGAGAGAACACAGGGACACCAGTTGTTTCTGTCCCCTAGGGTAAATTTGGCAATATGGAGACATTTTGGGGTGTCAGAACTGGGTAGGAAGGGTCTACGGGCATGTAGTAGGTAGGGGTGCTGAACATCCTACAATGCACAGGACAGCTCCCCACAACGAAGAATCATCTGACCCAAGTATCAACAGTGCCAAGGTGGAGAAATTCTGCTAAAGATTAAATTACAGCAATGCCGTTTGTCCCAGAGCACAAAGCACACATGGAAGATGCAAGGGGGGTATTACTGGCCTCTCCGAAACCCCTCATTAGGCAGGTGTGGCACACTGTGTGCCTGTAAACACGGAACAGCCTGCTGAACGCTGGGGGAAGCTGAGAAAGCAGTTTTCAAGAAGTGGCCCTACTGCAAGAGAAAGGGCACTGCCTAAACTCACATCCTCTAATCCCAGCTGCTCACCCCCACAGGGTCAGAGCTGAATTTGCCCCCGTTTCACAGTCCATGAGGTGAAATAATCATTCTAAAGTATCCTGATGCCCCAACCAAACTAATTTTGAAAGTCTCTATGAAAATGCAAAGTGCTATAAGAGACTCTTAAAAAATGAGAACAAACTGAGGGCTGATGGGGGGTGGGAGGGAGGGGAGGGTGGGTGATGGGTATTGAAGAGGACATCTTTTGGGATGAGCACTGGGTGTTGTATGGAAACCAATTTGATAATAAATTTCATATATTTAAAAAAAAAATGAAAATGCAAAGTGCTCCTGTAATCTTTATCCTCTGAAATGTTTCTGAGCAAGACAGACTCTGAACTGTAAACAACTGAGTCCAGATAACTGGCAAGAGATTGTGAAAAACAAGCTCTTGGGAGTATGGCCCAGAAAAATCGGAGTTTGTGGCTGGAAGGGGCCTTAGAGGCCTCCTATTACAACTAGGAGAACAAGCAGAGATCCAGGAAAAGAAGTCCAAAGGTTACACAGAAAGTTCCTACATATTAATTTCTATTGTCAATTAACTGAACACAGGGAATTGATGGAATCCAGTTTTAGATTAAAGGTAGATTAGATTCCAGGTAGATTAATGGAATCTACCTTTTTCAGGGAATTAATGGAATCCAGTTCTAAGAACTGATGATGTTACTGAACCCAGAGCTCTCATCGTGGTGAAATTCTCCCCCATTTCTACCTTGTAACTCCCACAAGACACTAGTTTTGAGTATAATAATGAATCCAATCTTTTTCTAACATTTTAATCGTTTTCTCTCTCCTGTCTTTCTGTCTCTGCAGTCCTTCCTCCAAGGTGTCTCAGCTTTTGGAACCTGGTGTCTTTTTCTGACCAAGTGTTTCAATTCCCCAGTCCACATTCCACCGCTGCAGAATGAGAAGAGACTCTTTCGCTCTGATTCTTCCTCTTAGTTCCTGAGGAAAATCCAGATTCTGCCCTGGGGAACAAACTGAATCCTAAACTTGACACCGGCAGGTGTGACGTGCAGAGACAGCAAGAACAAGAGAGGCCTGAGGTCACTCCACAGACACAAGGAGAGAAATTTCCCGCAGGTCAAGTGGAGGGCTGAGAGCACGGGGATACAGCGCCATAAGCAAGGACACCAGAGGCCAGAGAGTGAGGAAGGAGATCGGTGCCAGCAGGTGGGAAAGCTACCGGGAAGAAACCTAACGGATCAGAGGGAGCTGCAGCAGACAGGCAGAGGTCAGGCAGGCTGGAGAAATCGGGGAGACTTCCTTGCAGAAAAGGGGGGGGGGAGGCCTCCTTTGAGGAGCAAGAGAGTGGCTCCCCGAGGCGGTGCAACTCCAGGACGCTGCCTCACCTGGGGCCCTGCCGCAGCGCTCTGGGCCGCTGCCTCGGCCCGCGCAGCCCGGGCACAGCTCGCCAGTACCAAGAACCCGGATGGGTCGCCGGGCGCGGACTCCACCAGGGCCGCTTTCACAGACGTAGTGCCCAGGTCGATACCGAGAATGACCGACCGTGCAGCCATAGTCGGAGGGCGAAGCTGCCAAAGCTTCAAAGCGCAACACAGCTGACGTCGGAGGAGTAGCGCCCCCTCCCGCACCCTCCACCCGGCTTCAAGGCTCCGACGCGAGGCCTCTCCTGCCAATCCTTCAGCCACACCAACATGGAGGCCTCTCGCCTTCCCATTGGTCAAGAAAAGCGGAGCCCCGCGCCACCCCTCATGGCAGGCCCTAGCTATAGGCGGAGAGGCTATGGAAGGCGGGACCTAGAAGGCCCGTCCTGCAAGGCAGCAGTTCCAGGGCAGTGCAGCGCTGCCCGGGCTTCGTTTACCGAACTAGCTCAGGGCACGCCGACAGGCACTGGGCGCTCCAGGGGTCTCTGTGTCGTAAAAGGGGCTTAATCTTCCCTCACACCCGAGCCCTCATCCCTCCCAAGACGCCTGCGCCCCTCTGCTCCGCCCCCAACCCTTCCTGATGGTCGGGCTACGACTAAACTACAGTTCCCAGAGTGCATAGCGCCGAAATCTGTACCCGGAGAATCAGGTGGCTGGAGTCCGGTGACTTCTGGTCCGCCCTCACCCCAAGTCAAGCCGGCCGGGGGAAGCGGGTGCAGTCACAAACGGCTCCTGCGTGCCGTGTGTTGGGTTCCCCGGGCCTAGAGGATCTCAGGTGAGAGCCGGCGCGTCCCCAACAGCCTCCCCCCATATCCCAGACGGAACCCCAGAGGGCTAAAGACTGGTACAGTAGGTCGGTTGAGATCTTGCAGCGCATCTAGTTCCCCCCCCCAGCCGCGCCAGGGCTCCACCACCTACCAGCAGTCCCGGCCTCGAGACACCGGACAGCCTCGAGGTTGAAAGGCCCGCTTGGTGGTGAGCAGAGGCAGGGGACGTTGGGTTGATGAGGCGGTGTGGGTGGCTCTATCCCAGTGCAAGTCTGAACCCCTTCCCCGCCTTCTGGTTAGTTGCCGCCTGAATCCAGGTCGCGGAGTTTGCAGTCTACTTTGGAGAGAGGAGATGCTGAGAAGGCCCTTTCAGAAACTCCAGTTGATGTGCTGAGCGCGGGTCTGGGCTCTGGGGAACTGGGTATGATGAGACCCTGCCCTGCATTCCGGGGCTTTCAGGCTGGAGGAAAGGATGACAAATGACTGGGCCCTGCCTTTTCAACAGAATTGAGAAAAAGTAACACCTATGCTTTATGAGAGCTTGCTAGGCGCCCTAGGCAACAGCAGTAATCATTTTACAACTTTGTTTCTCAGTCTTTTTTCCTAATCAGACCGTCCCCACCACCATGAAATTTTAATACCACGAATTAACTCTGTGAACTGTGGCTCTTTGGAAGGCCACAAGCCATGCTTTACTTTTCATCTCCTTTAAAAGTTGTACGATGTAGTCTCACTGTCCCTGTTTTACATTAGGAAATTGAAACTTGAGGAGGTTAAATAGCACCCCAAAGTAATACGGCTAATAAGTGGGGAGCTCAGGTTCAAACCTGTGCAGTCTGTCTGTAGGGTACACGTTCCTTGCCACTTTCTGTATTCTTCAAGAGGAGACGCAAGAAATTCCAGGTTATAAAACAGTTGACAGGACTAAATCAGATACCTGACAGGAGTTGGAGACCCCTAGCCACAGGTTTCTTCTGGAATGGATGGTTTGGGAGTGAGAGACCTCTTAAAGTGGTATCTGAGTGAGGCCTGGAAAATAGACCTTAACACAGGAAGAGGGGCATGCCTGACTGAGCCCATTGTCATGAAATTCTCCATTTCTACCTTGCAGCATTCACAAGACATAGTTTTAGTGTGTAGCTATGAATCTGACCTTTTTCTCACATTTTAATCGACTTACCTCTTAATGTTTATCTGTCCGGATGTCTTTCCTCCAAGGTATCTCAGCCTCTGAGCCTGGGAGACCTTTGCTAACCAAATATTTGAGTTTTTCAGTCCACATTCCATTCCTGCAGGGTGAGAGAAGAGTTGGTTAGGCCTGATTTGTATCTGATTTCCAGAGGAAAATCTAGACTCTACCCTGAGGGACATTCTTAATCCTGAACTTGAGGACACGGGCAGGTGTGAGGAGCAGAGAGTGGCAAGAGTGAATGGGAGATGCATGGTCATTCCAGACACAGGAGAGCAATTCCCTACAGGTCACAGTACAGAAAGTGGGTGGTAGAGGGCACAGGGATGCCAAAGGCGAGGCCTCCAGAGAAGGCTAGAGAGAGGAGGTCAGTGCCAGCAAGGGGAAAAGCTCCGGAGATAAGACCTAACAGTCAAAGGGAGCTGCATCAGGCAGAGAGGCCCCTGGAGGAGGCAAGGACAAGCAGAAGTCAGGCAGGCTGGAGCAGTGAGGAAGACTTATTTGAAGGGAGGGGTGTATCAGGAGGCTCCTTGAGGCCTTTTGGGAAAACTGAAACCAAAGGGATGTTTCCACACAGACCTCTCCTAGCTGTCCCCACAGGGATCCCCAGAGGCTGTCAGGTGGGAAGGCCTGGGCTCTGTGTGCCAAGGCAACATGTATAGACCAAGTTACAGATATCCATGCTGACCTGCCCCATCTTGACACATGGTTCACCTGCTGTGCGTCGGGGATTATGGGTATTATGCAGTGCATCTCCCTCGCTTCACCAGTGAGTTTCTCCTGGGCTAATCAGGGCCTTGTCCCTCACTGGCTCCCCATCATGAGTGATCCCTGCTAGTCCTGGAGGGACTTAACCAAATGTCAGTTGGTGGCATTAGCTCCTTAGGCTTTTGTCTCCGGACGGGGAATGAAATTAATTTCCTTAAGGGTTTAGGTTCACAAAGTCAAATATCTGACTACAGTGTGAATAACTTTTTGAAAAAAAGGACCCTCAACCGAGAAGAGTGCATTCTTTCTTTTTGTTAACTAGGTTGCAAGAAGCAGTTGAAGAGGGGAAAAATTCAGTGTTTGTCTACTTCCTCAGAGTAGAACCTTACACAGCACGCTTAGCCTCTCTGAGCCCATTTCCCCACATATCAAAGCAAACTAAGTCTCCTCACACCCACTCACCCTAGAGTCTCCTCCTCTAAGCTGGTGATACAAAGCCCATGAGGTCACAGGTGTGAGGTGAAAGTCCTTTATGAACTGTCTATGCCATGGTTCCAAATGGCATATTGTCCACTTGTTGCTGAGCTGCTCCAACTTTAGCCTGAACTTCTCTTGCTGTGTGTTCTTTTTCCTAGTTCTTTGAAATTGAAGAACATGATACGCAGTTGGCTGATGATTTCTATCCTTCTTCCCCTGAAGTTCATAGAGAAATGTGGTAAGTTTAGAAATGGGCCTCTTTGTAAAGAGGGAGATGGTGCTATAGAGTAAGTGGCCTGACCTGTTTGTAGAGAGTGGCTTAGGATTGTCCAGACTGCATGTGCCTGCCTGCCCGTGGCCAAACGACCAATCGGTGATGGAGCAGACCCAGGTCTGGAGTCCAGGAGTTTGACAGGGAGCCAGACGGTTCCAAGATAATTGGCCTTTTTCACAGGGTCCCTGTTACTTTTCCATGTCACCAAAGTCAAACTGTGGAACTCCGACAACTTCTTGCCCTGTAGACCTCACAGAGGAATTATGTGGGTCCTGGGAGATGCGCAGAAGCAAATGAGGTGGCCACCTTTTTGTACCTGGTTCTTCTCTCGGGTTCAGATACCTGAGGAGTCTGCCTGGCATCCCCTGGTAAGATGAAAAGACCTTCTCTTAGGAACCGAGGAACAGGGTGCCGCAGCCGAGGAAGGGGTAGGGCCTCACAGAACGCAGGCTGGTCGTCGAAAGATGCCTTAGGGTTTGTGCATCTTTGTGAAGCTCGATCTTCAGAGCAGGGCCCTTAGAGGGCTGCATCATTCTATCAGTTCTCCTACTGCCTGAAACGTTGCTGAGATTCCTTCATGAAAAGAAAAGAAAGTGTTTAGCACTCCTAAGATGGCAGGCCAGTTATTTTGATCATCAGCTTGGCTATCGTCAAGGGACAATAGCAAGGCTATTTAAGGGATATCTTCAAATCCCTAACAATTTCAAATGAACCTTATACAAGCAATACAAATCCTGCAGAGGCTTCCCAACCATACACAGTGGCTGTACCATTACAGTTATCTGGCCTCTTGAAGGCTCTTCCAGGTTTATTAAACAATCAGTCATGTTACTTTGCAGTCACACCTTGTGGATAAGCAATTTCCAAGAAAGGGAAGATTGCACCATCCTGGTGTTCCTCAATACGGATTCCAGAATCCCGCCCCAGACCTGTGGGATCATATTCTCGGGGCCTAAAAGGCCCAAGTGTATGTCACACCCGCATTAGCAGGCTTTAGATAAAGCCTTAGGAGAGAAGAGCATATCCAGCCACCACCATCTCAATTAAACAGAGGGGAAACTTAGGCCCAGGAGGGAGTAAAAGTCTTCCCCAAAGTCACAGAGCTAGAAAACAGCAAAGGTGGAACCTGCCTAGGATCCCTGCTCCATTTTATTACTTCACCTCCTTTCCTGAATCTCATTGAAAAAGAATGGTGGAAGCCACTATAAAATCAAGTGAGTGAAATTGGGTTTCTGACCTCATCCTGCCTTGCCTGTCTGCTCTTTACTTTGGGCGTCGGTCATCCAGGACTGGATGAGATGATTGGCCTTCAGAGTCTGTGGTGCCTGACTTCTCCGGGTGGAATCTTGAGGTACTACAACCTAGTGGCAAGAACCTGGCCTTGAAACTTGGGTTTGAATCCTGCCTCCATCACTGAGCCGTGTGGGCAAGACACTCCCTCTTGGGATTCTCAGTTTCTTTATATCTGAATTGTAAATGAGAATACCCACCTCTCACTGTTACAATAATTAGAGAATGGGTTAACAGTGTTAGCAGAGTGGGTGGGGTGGGGAGCACAGTGGGCGGTGCCAACAAGTATTTCTTAAAAAAAAAACCCAGGTTTTTCTCAGGGGAAACTTGGGGTGGTTTCATTAAGACTTATTTGGTAATTCTGATGTGTCCAGAGACTCTTCCTCCAGGGCAAACTGTAAAATATGCTTTCCCTGGATATGATGCCTGCTTTGTAACTGCCTTCCATCTTGGGCTTAAAAATGCTCTGCAGTGTTTAAATGATGACGAGAATGGTCACCAGCAATTATTTAGCACTCAGGCCATGTGGAGGGTGGGTCGCAAACACCAGTGTTACATGTAGTGCCATTCTCCCCATTTTATGGGTGAGGAAAGACAGACCCATAGAGGCTCAGAACCTTACCCATGGTCACACAGCGAGGACGTGACAAAGCCAGGATGAACCGTGTGACTTCAGAACCCAGTCTGTCAGCTGCTAAGTGCCACTGTCTTCCCTGGCTCTAAGTGAGGGGAGAGTAAACATTCCCTGATGTGGTTCTATGAGAGTTCACAGCCTCCTCTTTTAAAATGCAAAGACTGCGGATGAGCAAAGGCATGTTGATCTCTCACTCACCCAGACCACAGCCCAGCAGAACCCTAGGGCACCAGAGCTTATGGGTGGACCCAGAGGTGTGGGTAGCTGCCTGGCCTCACTTTCAGTATCCCTGTCCTGGGCACTGTCTCGTCAGTGGTTTTGCTTGTCTAGTGTGGCCCTCAACTCTAGACAGAAAGTAACATCAGGGACTTACGCACTACTGCCCCACCCCGCTCCACCCCACCCCCAGCTGTGCAAGCCCGGAACAAGCCCAGAACAAAGCTTCGGGTTGACATCAGAGTGTGGAAAAGGGGCAGAGTTGCCAAAGCCGCCTCCAGGCCCTGAGGCTACACTTAAGGGAGGGATCATCTTACTCGACTCTGAGAAGCTTGGCCTCCGAAAGGGCCAGCATGGGGACAGACCTACTCAGCGGCACTCAGCCAGGCAGCTGTGCTGAGAGCATGGAACTAGAGACCTCGGACTGTGGGAGTCTCAGCTTGGAGGCTTGCAGATGCAGGTGACAGAGCCTGGGTCTGCATTCATGTGTGCAGGGCTAATGTGGGCCCCTCAGGGGCCCCAGGCAGCAGAGCCAGGCCCGGGGGGTACAAGTTCCAGGCTGGCCAATTCCTTTGCAGGAGATGAGGTTACTATTCCTAGAGATGTTCAGGCAGAGGAAGAGCACCTTCCAGGTAGGAGTAATGAAAAATGGGATCAGACAGTGAGGTTAAATTAGGGAACTTTTATGTTCCCTTCCAATCTGAACACCTAAAAATCTCAGATCTCAGTTCCTCATCTTCTGCCCAGAGGGGAGTGGGGAGAGAGAAACCTGGGGCTGCCTACAGCTGCTCCCTCTTTAATCAAGTTGAGCTCCTTCTTTCCCCTGTGGACTCCCTTTCCTGCCCAGTCTAGATTCATGACCACTCCTTAGCCCTTGCAGAACCGTGAAGGCCTCGAGGTAAGGGAGGTGAGGTGGACAGGTGCCTGGGGCTTTGAGCACACCTGGGAGTAGGGGTGGGGTGTGAGTGTGGGCTGCCCAAAGAACACTGGAAGAGGTCGGGGAGAGGCTGGCTCACTCTGGTTCTATAGCCAGGTTGCTCTAGGGTATTTGGCCTTCCCAACCTGCTTCCGCCCTCGCTCCCAAGGCCTATTTGTCTACTTTATCCTGCATCAACACCTTAATGCCAAGAAGAAATCCCTATGTGAGACTGTGGTGTTCACCATTCTCCAGCCCCCCAGAGTCAGCCTCAGGAAGGGGATCAGTGAATGGGTTTAGCTAAGTTAGTATGGAGCCCAAAGGGGTTCTTTAGAAACAGGATAGCTGGGCCCTGTGTGTCTCTGAGAGTACAGGAAGGGGCTGGAGCAGTTCTACAGGGCCATTTTAGCTCCATGAACAGAGGAGACCCCTGTGCTTTCCCATCTGAAGAGGTGGTTCAAGTCCACATTTTCCAGTCCCGGATCGATCCTTGAATTCCTGCGTGACAGTTTTTGGGGCTCCTATCTCTGGGTAACTCAGCCCCAGAGCTTCTTGGTGTGGGAAAGAGGAAGCTACACTGTTTCCTGCTCAGGCCTGTGTCTGCCTCTGTCTCTCTGGTGTCAGAGGGAAGAGAACGTAATGAAGGCTCAGGTTTCCAGGTCCATCACTTATGCCCCCCAGGACGTCCACGTCTTCTCCTAGAACATGGGGGTTGCCGTGAGTCAGCGCTCATGAGTTCAGATGTCAGGGATCCTTGTCCCAGCTTTTCCTTGTGGGCCTGAGTTCTCTGACCTGATGGCTTGTCATTGGTTTGGGCCCTTCCAGAGTCGACAGTCGATCTCACTGTTCCTCCCACTGTGAAGCTGGAAAATGGAAGTTCGGCCAACATCAGCATCACCCTTCAGTAAGTTCCCGGGCTCAACTCTACCATCAGCCGAGTCCATTCACCCTGTGGCTGGGTCAGAGCTGACCCCTGGCTCCGTTCATATTTCAAGTGTGATGCCTTTGCCTCTTCACTTTAAGACAAGCTATGGGGTGCCTGGGTGGCTCAGTCAGTTAAGCGTCCAACTTAGGCTCAGGTCGTGATCTCCCAGTTCACAAGTTCAAACCCCACATCGGGCTTTATGCTGACAGCTCAGAGCCTGGAGCTTGCTTCGGATTGTGTGTCTCCCTGTCTCTCTGCCCCTCCCCTGCTCATGCTCTGTCCTCACCACCCAAAAATAAATAAACATTCAAAATAAAAATTAGAAAAAGACAAGCCAGAGAAGGGTCAGTGGATATGCTATATGGTATTCTATATGGTATTATCAAGTCCCTTCTCTCCTGAGAAAATAAAATTTTAAAAACAAAAACCAAGGGGCGCCTGGGTGGCGCAGTCGGTTAAGCGTCCGACTTCAGCCAGGTCACGATCTCGCGGTCCGCAAGTTCGAGCCCCGCGTCAGGCTCTGGGCTGATGGCTCGGAGCCTGGAGCCTGTTTCCGATTCTGTGTCTCCCTCTCTCTCTGCCCCTCCCCCGTTCATGCTCTGCCTCTCTCTGTCCCAAAAATAAAAAAAAAAAAAAAATTTAAAAAAAAAAAAAAAAAAAACAAAAACCAAAAGACAAGCCAGAGAAAGAGAGGCGATAGCAGGTGGTCTGCAGATTGAGGTCCTAGAGTCTTTCCCCACCAGCCGCTGAATCCTTGTTTCTGGTCAGAAGAGGAGGAAGGGGGATTCTCCATAGAGACGTGAACCTTTTCCCCTTCCAAGAGATGTCCTTAAGTGACCAGCAGTTGATGTCAGACCTCAGGGTGGTCCTTCCCAAGGCTCTGAGCATTTGATGACAGCCCTGAAGATCAAGGGGCAAGTTGCTGAGCTGCTCGCCAACACTTCTGAGATCCCTCCTGAAAGCAGAAGTGAACATACTGGGTGAATCCCATTCATGGCAACCCTCATGCTTAGCCTTGTCTGAGAGTGTTCCTTGCTGACCTTTGCTGGTTTAGGGGTGAGGTGCTGGCCGAGTACAGACTGCCAGAGGGCCTGCCTCCTCTTCCATATTCTTCACTGCTTCTCTCTACTCTTGCCTCCCAGCCAGGAGGATTCCCCAGGATGAAGGTCTAGAACGCTGTCCTTTACTCTTTGCCCTTCTGCCTTTTCTTTACCTCTCCTGGGCAGTCTGATCACAGACCAAAGCTTTGGTAGCAAGGCTCCCTAACAGACCTGCATTCCGTCCCAATTCCTGCCACCTCTCTATGTGGATACCTTATAAATCTGACAGGCCATCCCCTCACCACATCGTCCCTCTCCAGAATCCTTGAGTGGCATTCCATAGCCTTCCAAATTAACTCCAGGCCTGTACATCCACACTTGAGGACACCACCGACTACTCCCATCAGACACATCTCATGGCTTTCTAGGGACACACCTATCCCTGCTCACAATTGAGTCCTTGGAAGCCTTCTCCACCAGAGCAAATGGCATGGTCCTGTTGGCCTCTGGCAGTCACAGCCAGTTCCCCACCTTCTCAGGGTCTCACCTGGCCCCCATGGGCTTCTTGTCTCCTAATACAGATAGAAAGCTCCTAAGGAGCAAGGACCCCACCTGTCTGAGACTCAGGACCTAGCACATAGCACATTTAATGCTAATTGCTTGAGAAGTGACAGGCCTATGTGAAATCAAGAGGGTTGGTTGAGATCTCACAGTGTCCGGCTTCTCAGTAGTAATCAGACTCTTGTCCTCCACAGGCATCCGTTAAATGCAACCTTGGTGATCACTTTTCAAATCACATTTTGTTCAAAAAATGTTACTATCCTTGAGCTCCCTGATGAAGTAAGTAATGAATTTTAACTGATGGGTGGAGAACTGCTGGGTAACAAAATAGTCTTTAAGTGCGTACCTGTAGAAATAGGCCATCTTGTTTTTATACTGTGGGCCGCCCCTGTTCCATCATTCTCGAAATCTCTGATTTTGGCTTTGTTGGTCTCTTTGACGATGGGCATTTTATGCCACATAGATGGAATTAGGAAAGTGATGGTAAGAAATTTGAGGCAAAAATGGTCCTGGGAACGTAGAAGAAATTCATATGATGATTTTCTAAAATTGTGCTACTTAGAGGGTATTGGTGGACCAATACTATTGCCCCTTCTTGAAAACCTTTTAGAAATGCAGAATCATGGGCCCCATCCTAGACCTACTGATTCAAAACCTGCGTATGAGCAAGATCCCAGATTATTTAGGTCCACACTGAAGTTTGCAAAGCATTATTCTGAGATTCCATTGGTTGAGTGTTATTTCCAAAAATCAGTGCCAAATGCTGTCTAATGATCACTATTCATAGCCCTTATGCATTTATATGTTAATATACACACTGCTTCTACCTTACCAACATTTGAGCCAATTACAAATTGACTAAGTAAAAAATACCAATAGGGGAGAATAATGTAGAGAATAAACAGTGGTTTAAAAAAAAAGACAAAATAAATGCAGGGATAACTCTGAGGCATGTCACAGGCCCTGTGTGGTTGTAGAAATAGGCTGCAAGTTGGCTCTGAGGCCCCTGGCAAGAAAACAGCACTAAAGCATGCGATCAGATAAAGCCTGTCAACCCAGAAGGGCCTTGTGTGGGAAGGGAGTCCCCTCTCACCCTTTGGTGAGCACCACGCCTCATTAGACTGAGCCACTTCTCACCACTTCCTCCTGCCCTGGGGTATGAAGCCTGCTGCAGGGTAAGAAAAGCCTGGTGGTTCTTACAGCAGGTTGTGGCACCCAGCTGACGTCTGGCGTGATCCACAGATCAAATTTAGAGATCAAATTTAGACTCTGAGGAATGACATTGATCGCCTAGTTTCAGGTCAGACTGCTAAGTAAAAGTATCATCTTTTCGAAATCAGTGAAAGTCAAACATCATTTTAAGCAAAAGAAGCCTGACACAGTAAAGTAGGCTGTATGCTTCTTTCTGCATAAAGTGCACACCCAGTCAAGGCAAATCTGTGGTGTTGGTCAGCATAGTGGTTTCCCCTTGGGGCTTAGGTGTGACTGGAAAAGAGCCGAATAGGGCTTCTGAATGCTGGAAGTGTTCCATTTCTTGACCCGAGTGCTTGATCTTGGTTTGTGGATATTATTTCATCAAGCTGTGATGTGTAAACCTTTCTGCACATATGTTATAATTCACTTTCATAAAAATGTTAATGGTGGATAACATTGTATGTCAACTATAATAAAAAAAAAAATCAATGGTGGGAGTCAAATCCAGTTTTAGAGTGATCCATATGAGTACCAACCCACTTTCCAGGAGCCAACCTATATGGCCCCTCCCATCCAGCTCTAGCCAGTCCTGTCTCCTGCCTTTGGAAACTACTGGTTAGAACTAGGGGCCTGACCTATGAGCCTTGGACAAGGTACCCCACCCAGCACATCGCAGATTCCTCACTTGTAGACATAAGGTTAATAATGTCTGCTTGACAAGGGTTATGAGGATTAAAAGCCATAGCGAGTATAAAATGTCTAGGATTGTACCTGGCATGCAGAAAGAAAGCACAGAGTGAAAGATAGTGGTAAATTTTGTGGACCTAAAACTGCTCTTAAAAATAAAGTTTATTAATTAAAAAAAAAAAAAAAAAGATAGTGGTAGTTATGATTTCCTTCTGCCCTGTACCAGTTGATTTCCAGTTGACCAGTTTTCTTCCTTCCTAGTTCCTGAAGGGACATAGTGGCCCACTTACAAATATACAAACAACATTGCCAAGAAAACCTGTTAAAAATGAGAAAAAAATAGCAAAAAGTAGTATGCACCATGAGGACGTAGCTTGCAAGAGGTGGGCCATGAATTAGACCCTGGGCTTTGCGGCAGCCGCTCATACCATTTTATTTGTTCCGCCAAAGCCCCCTGATTTCTAGTGCTAAAAACATAAAGTCCTTCCAGGGTCCTCATAAAGAAGCCACTGAATTCTAATGACTGCATCCTCACAACGCCTGTGATATGGGTGGAGGTGTGGGGCCCAGAGCATTACATTACCCAAGGAGCAAAGAGGGGGAGACAGTTTGGGTCAGCAAAGGTATCATCCTGCTCCCTGCCACATTCGGGGGATTTGAGAGTATCCAAGGAAATGACTGGGAGATCAGATGTTGCAGGCAAGCCTCTCTCTTTCTTGGAGAGAACTTTTGATAAACATAAAATGTTTATCAGAAATGAGGGTGAGAATGTTCTCCCTGACAAGTGTCTGTTGATTGTACCTCTTCTGTTTTGTCACTTGGCAGCCACACTGGGCGTGGGGCAGATGTTGTTTGTGGATATTGAGGAGCCTTCCATAATAGCAGAAGTAGAAGTAATAACAGACATAGTATTTATGGACTTTATGTCATTCATAGCAACCCTGAAAGGTAGACACTTCTGTTATCCGCTTGTACAGGTGAGCAAACTGAGGTCGAATAACTTGCCTGAGATCACATGGTTAGTGAGAGGAGAGCTGTCCCACCTTCCCTGGGAGTTGAGGCCTGAGGGCAGGGCTATTGTTCTGCTCAGAAAGTCTAACACACAGGTGGGGGGAGGGGGTTCTTGGGGGAGGGGTAGTTGGTCCAATGTTTCTCCCTTTTGTTAGTAAGCTCTTGGAAGGTCCAAACTGTGTGTGATCCATCCCACTATTTCCTAGAGTGGAGCCTGGAGCTGGACACTCAGGTCCCAATAACTATGTAGCACTGGATCGAATTCAGTTTTCCTAACAGGTTGTGGTGCCTCCCGGCGTGACAGATTCCTCTTTTCAAGTGACGTCTCAAAATGTTGGACAACTTACTGCTTATCTGCACGGAAACCATTCCAACCAGACCGGGTAGGCTGGCCTCAGCCCACATAGGCTTAAATGATGAGATGGGAGGCGGGCATCGTCGGGCACATGGGGGCTTCCTTCGAGCCCAGCCTCTGCTCATCCCCAAATTCTTTCTAGCCCGAGGATCCGCTTCTTGGTCGTCCACAGCAATATCGTTAGCATCATAAACCAGGTGATTGGCTGGATTTACTTTGTGGCCTGGTCCATTTCCTTCTACCCTCAGGTGATCACCAACTGGAGGCGGAAAAGGTAACCAACTCACTGAGCTTTACTTGCAGTCACTTGGGGCTGGTAAGATGGGAGGCATCCCAGCGAGGCTGTAGGCAGCATGGGTTCAGACTTTCTTCCTCGGCTCTTCTCTCTTCCTGCCCTTTCTAGAAAGTTGTCCAGTATGAAAGCTCTAAGAGCCTGTGGCAGGACTTGCAGTGCTAGGCATTTGGTCTGTGGCCCAGTTCAGCCCCTCCCTGTGAAAGCAACAAATTGGGGCTTCTCAGGGAAGCAGAGAATGTGCTGGGAGGGAGGAGTCCACCACATCTGCGGTTCTTGGTCCATCCAGCCCTGCAGGAATTAGTGTCAAGTCCTGCTGCAGTGCTAGAGCTGGGTCCTTCAGCCTTGGAGGTTAAGCGACCCCACCCTGACTTTAAAGACAAAGTGGGCCTAGAGTTGTGTCTTTGCATAGCAAGGACCCAAGCTGTCCTACAGTTACCCCAGCCACATGGGCCTCATAGGGCTGCTAAGCTGGGAGCCAGGGACGGAGATGCTTTCTCTCTGAAAGAGGCCTCCAGACTTCCCTCCGGGCCAGGACTTATGGAGGCAGAGACAGGGGAAGGAGGGAGGACACTGGTTCCCAAGAGGGTGGGATAGTGTGGCATCGATTGCGGTGTGCAAAGGGGCCTGAGGACAGTGTTCTCCTTGGGAGAGCTGGGCCCTCCTCCCCATGTGTTGGGAGCTCTGTCCCCTCCCATCTTTCCAGTCTCACCTTTTACCCTGCTTTGTCTCTTTGTCGCTCCCATGCCAGTGTCATTGGTCTAAGCTTTGACTTCGTGGCGCTGAACCTGACAGGCTTCGTGGCCTACAGTGTGTTCAACATTGGCCTCTTCTGGGTGCCCTACATCAAGGTAATGCCCACTGCAGCTTGGCCCCGGTTGTTTGGTAGCTTGGCTGCACCTCACCCCCAGGCTTCTCCCAACCCCTCAAACAGGAGCAGTTTTTCCTCAAGTACCCCAATGGAGTGAACCCCGTGGATAGTAACGACGTCTTCTTCAGCCTGCACGCAGTCGCCCTCACCCTGGTTATCATCGTGCAGTGCTTCCTGTACGAGGTGAGAGATGAGCTGGTGCCCACCCCACCTCAGGTGCCAACACCCACCACCGCCAGCCGCCACCCATACCTCCTATTTTATAGAAGACACAGAAACTCGGCATCTGCTTACTGGGGCCGAGATAAGAGGCCCGGCCCCATGCTGGACACAGGGAACACCCATGAGCCCAAGCCCTCAGGACCCCCAGGTGTGGGGTGAGAGACACAGAGGCAGTGATGACCCAACGGGTTGAGAGTTGAGTAGGATGGGAGGACACGGGCAGCTCATGGAGGCCCTGACACAACCAGAGAGGAGGGGGAGGGCGTCAAGGAAGCGGCTCTGAGTTGTGGTCCATAGTATAAGTGATGTTGCCGTGGTGGTGGGGCGGCCCCAGTGGGAGGACAGAACTCTGAAGGCCAGGGGGCAGTGAGAGGAACTATGACCAGATGTTTGTGGCTGGGGTTCAGGGTCCCGGTGAGGGGAGCAGGCTCCTGAGGGGTCCAAGGGTCTGGAGTGCCAGGCTGAGGAGAATGGCCTCCGCTGCACTGCTGGGGGCTGTTGAGTGCCTCAGCAAAGAAGGCACCATAAGGCCGGTTTTCAGGGGATCACTGACCTGCACGTCTTCTCTCACTTCCCTGTGGGTGCAGTGTTTCCTTCAGGGAGTTCCCTTTGCACATGCAAGGTCAGCTGGGGACTGCTTGGTTCCCACTGTCACGGACCTTCTAGGTTACCTTTCTGTGAAGCCTGGTGAAGGAGACCTGCTTTGGGGAAAGGTAGGGGTGAGGGATAGATTCCAGAGATGATCAGGCTCCACCTGGATCATGGAACAAATCTGGGCTGGAATGGGGCACCAGGCCTCCAGTGTGTTGGGGGCCACGTTCCCAGCCCTTGGTGGCCTCTGAGAGGTACCCGTTCTGCAGTGTGGGAACAAAAAGCAAATGGGCTCTGGAAAGTCCAAGAATGACTGAACTAGAGATCCTGATAGCGACAGTGGTGTGCTTGGCACTGGACTCTCAACCCCCACCACCTATCCCCTTCCCTTCCCTCTCTCCATCATCCTCAGCAAGGCAGCCAGCACGTGTCCTGGCCTGCCATCTGCTTCCTGGTGCTCTCGTGGCTCTTTGTGCTCATCACCATGATTTTGGCTGCAGTCGGGGTAACCACGTGGCTGCGGTTTCTCTTCTGCTTCTCCTACATCAAGCTCGCGGTGACGCTGGTCAAGTATTTTCCACAGGTACCTCCAGGGCCCTCCTTACTTTTCACATGGCCATTAGAGTGAGAGGGATGAGATACAGACCCCAGGTCCTCCCACGGGGCAGCCCGTAGCTGGGGTGAGGAGGCATGAATGGAAGGTTGCAGTGGAAGCCACGAGCGCAGCCAGAGCAGGGCCAGGCAGAAAGCCGGCCGTAAGTACTGCTGCTCCTCCCTGGAGCCAGGAATCGCCTGAGGAAGTCAGTGGAGACTTCTCTGAGCTCATGCTCCACTCTGAGAGTCAGGTTGTCCAGGTCACTTCTCTCGCCATCCCAGTCTTTCCTAATGACTTTGTCTGCCCCCTACTCTCCCCCCCTGTTAGCACAACTGATGACCTTGAAGAGCAGCAGCCGGATACTTGGAAAAGATTAAGTGAGAGGAAGTGGCCAGGGGCTGCGACCTCTGACCTCCATCTCCCATCCAGAAATGCCTTCCTCAGAGGTCTCATCCAGGGTCCACTTTAGGGGCCTTCAGCATGCTCCCTCAAGTACTAAGGCCTATTCAGATGCAGAGACCTAGAGTCAAACACATCTTGCCCCATAGCCCAATGGCCCAGGACAGGGGAAGGCGTGAAATAGCTGCTAATGGTGGGCTCCACCCCTGAATCTAGGGCCTCCTTTAACCTACCCCATTTCCAGTGCAAAAGCCCCCTTTTCAGTCTCCCTGGTGCAGGGAGGCTTGTATTTCCTGGGCTCAGGAAGGGTAGCATTTTGCCAGAGTCAAGGTCCATCTCCTGGAGGGCACGGAAACAGTTCAAGAGCCTTAAGGATAAGCAGGACTTAATTGTGTGGATGAGAGAGGAGGGGGCATTCGGGGGGGGGGGGGGGGTGCCGTGTTCCCAGAGGGCTGTTGGCCGTGCACCCAGATGAGCAAGGTCTCCTTGCTGGCTGAGCAGTGTTGAAAATAAGAGGGCCCTAGGGGGCTGGGGAAGAAGGCTTCGCAGTTGAGGGGGGTAGGTCTTGAGGGAACCGGGGCCACAGTTCCTGAGTGTGGGAAGGCTTGGGCCTGGTCAGTCTAGGAGGCAGGAGCCCCACCTGGAGACGCTTGGAATTGTCCCAAAACTGGAGAGGTGGCCGCAAGCATAAAAGAGGGTGGGAGAGGACAAAAGGGAACTCACAGGTGGCTGGCTGAGAGAAGACCACCACAGGGGCCATGCCCTCCCTCTTGGATGATAGGGAGGTTGCCCCAGTCAGAGAAGTCCAGAGGGTTCTGGTGTTGGAGGAAGGATGTGGAGCAGCGGCGGCAGGAAGTGGGGGGATGTCCACGTAGACCCACCCACTAGACCTAGGAAGCAGAGTCCCCAGAGCCCAGCCAGAGCTGTGGTGGAAGTCCAGTCCACTCTACCGATGGGGAAAACTGACGTTAAGAGAACTCCAGTAACTCTCCCGAGATAACCTCCTTCCCGGGGTGGAGCTGGGGTACCAGACCAGACAATCAGACTCCTAGCCTATGTTGATAAGCACAACATGAAGTCCAGGCTGAGTTTAGGAAGACCCTTCAATGGAGATGAGAAGAAAAATCAATTGCTAGAAAACCAGGGCAGGGTTTTGTCACAGAACAGGAAAGGATGAAGACTATGGAGAAGCAACATCCCCCACTCCTTTGCAGTTGCTAGGTGCAGGGATGGGAGGAGGAGGGCTGTTGGCCGTGCACCCAGATGAGACCCCCTGGACCCGCCCATACTGCTTCCTCTGCTGGCAGAGATTGTCAGAGCCCAAAGGTCACTGTGTTCTTTGGAGCTGAGGCCCAAGCACATGAGTGGGAGGAATTAGAGCTGCTCTTGTTTAGAGTGGCGGTCACAAGGTGCATGAGGCAGCCACTCGGCCCCCTCACTGCCGACCTTATGTCTGCCCATGTGTCTGACTCAGGCCTACATGAACTTTTACTACAAAAGCACCGAGGGCTGGAGCATTGGTAACGTGCTTCTGGACTTCACCGGGGGCAGCTTCAGCCTCCTCCAGATGTTCCTCCAGTCCTACAACAATGGTGAGTCAGCCAGCAGGCTGCCTGCCCGTTCAGCGGGCTGGAGGCACAGGGTGGGGGCCAGGCTTCCTGGGACACCCCTCCATCTGACCCCCAGTCCTTCAGCCTGGGAATCCAAGCCAATCCCAACACCCAAGGTGAGACTTACCTAGGGGCCTTGGCAGCTGGAGGATTTGTGGTTTCCTGGGCAGATGAGGACCCCCCACCCCCACAGCCCCATATGAGGATCCCCCACAGCCCCATATGAGGACCCCCCACCCCCACAGCCCCATATGCTCCAGCTGCTTCAGGAGCTGCCAACTTAAAGCCAAACTCTGTCCCCTGTGGCTATTAACAGACCAGTGGACACTGATCTTTGGAGACCCAACCAAGTTTGGACTCAGCGTCTTCTCCATCTTCTTCGATATTGTCTTCTTCATTCAGCACTTCTGCTTATACAGAAAGAAACCAGGGTATGACCAACTGAACTAGCACCCAGGGACCCAGCATAAATGGCCCAGGCCCTGCGCCCGCCACGAAGGCTGGGGCAGAGTCTGGAGTGCAGGGCTGGCGCCTTGTGCTGACAGTGTTGAAGCGCTCTCTTCCTCGGGGCCAAACGCCTTATGCGCAAACCAGCCTGCCTTCAGCCAGGATTCTCCCAGGCCGGGCTGGGGAGGAACCTCTCTCTGAGACAGACACCAGATTCTGCTCTGATACGGAAAACCACACTGCTGACGGCCCTTCCCAGGCCTTGCCGGCCAGGCATCTGGCCCTCCTGCATCTTGATGCCACCGTCTTTATTTTCTTTAAGGCTTCAGGCAGCACACACGGGTTCTGACAGCCGTCCCAGGCAGGATTGAGTGCTGAGCTTGGAGCCGAAGGCCTTGACCTAAACAACCAGTGTTTCTGGGAGCAGCTTGAAGGACTGACCCTGCAGTTGTGAACCAAGGGCGCTTTGCTGCCACTGCCGTGTTCCCAGAGACCAAGCAGCCTGGTGACGTGGCCAGTGGACTCAGAGGTGCTGGTGCTGGTGGCAGAGGGGATAGGATATTGGGGTCAGGCCTTTGGGGTCCCTTCTCTGAAGGCCACAATCTCTGAGCACTCACCGTCCTGACACTCCTACGTAATTCAACTCCCACAACTTAATCGCAGGTGGCCCAGGCCAGGGTCTGGCAAAGAAACTGTATTTCTGAGCCTTGAAGTGCCCAACAGATTGGTTCTGAGCTAGGCTTATGCCCAATCCCTCTGGATCTTTATCACACTAACCCCTTTTGGATTTTTTTGAGGGATGTTTTGGAAGTAAGTAGCTTAATTTCTTCACCTTCTGCCTACCTCCACTTTCCCAGAGTCTGGGGCCCCACGTAATCCCCTTCAACTGCTCCTCATCCTGCATCTGGAGTATGGGATGGACATGTGTGTGTGCGCGCGCGCGCACACACACACACACACACACACACACACACACACCTGTGCCTTAGAGGCCTGTAAGACCTGCCAATTGGTGAGTGTAGCTCCCCTACAGGGGAAGACTGGCCCCCTTCCCTCACTTCCCCCAGATTCCTACCTGAGCCTCACCAATTTTTTGGCTGTTCAGGAGCCTGAGCCTGACATACGGACTTGAAACCACCTCACACAATCCTCATGGGCCCAACCTTTATTCCAAACCCCCTTCTCTTCTATCCCAGGCAGCTCTCCTTCCTGTGGCAGGAGGGGAGTGTCCCAGGATGTGCCTTGTCAGTTCACTCTCAAGACTTTTTTACTACGAGATCAATGTGAGGTGCCTGTATCCTTAATTAAAACCTGATTTGTTTCCTTTCTGCACACTGAGCCTTTGCCAGATGCAGAAGGCAGGTGTGTTGGCTTCAGAAACAATCCTTAGGGCTTAGGGAGACAGCCCTACTCAACCCGTGAAAGGAAACGCCAGGGGTTGCAAAGTACACTGATCCCGAGGTAGCTGCATGCCGATCCTGCACTTCATCGGGGAGCCCTCGTGGGTAGTGCAAGATGCCTGCCTGCTCAGGGCCAGGTAGGTCCCACAGGTACCAGGTCTCTCTATGACACTTAGACTGTGGTTGTGAGCACAGGTTGGGTGGGTTAAGTGTATACTCTTCATGTTGGCGGGGGTGGGGGTGGGGTCTTATCTTCCAGATTCTTCCTCTATCCAAATATCAAAGAATTTCAGATCTTGTTTCCCCAAAAGCAGAGATTGCAGGCTGACCAAGCCCACAGACCTGTTTTATTGGGTGCCACCCTGCAAAAATAGGAGATACCAAATTTCCAGTTTGAAAATTTGGAAAACCGGATTTGACGCTTGTAGGCAGATCCATGAATGACAGTAATCCCCAGAGCCAGTAGCACAGCAACACTGGGCCAGGCAGAGGCCCCAGTGTTGTCCAGCTTACCTCCATCTCCTCGGAGGACAGCCTCTGGAATGTGGAGCTGCACTCCTGCCTGCAGGAAACTGCATGCTCCCAAGAGTCTTGGCGGGGGGTGGGAGGGGTTCCCATGAACACCTCGGTGCCCATGAGTCCTCCCCCACCCCCCACCCCACCCCCGCAAGGTGCAGCAGCACATAAGTGACACATGGGAAGTTCGGAATTCCCTGCCCCCAGTTCCAGTGAAGGTGCTTCCAGACGTTCCCACAGAGGCAGCCCTGACCAGACAGCAACAGGCAGGCCTGGGAATAGCTGGGCTTTGTCTCAGAAGTGAACGGGGACCAAGCTAAGCCAGCCCGACGACCAGAGCTCTAGTTGCCATCCATCCCCAGATGTCCCTACCCCACGCCTCAGCAAAAACCCCTTATGAATTCCAGCACTTTATTTGGGCACAAGATGTCAGGTATGGGCAGCTTCATACTGCCCCATTTCCACAGGAACCAGAGCAATGCTTGTTCCCAGATGTGAATTAGTAAGCTAAATTCAGAAGTAGAATTGGCACCTCCAAACAGTAAGATAAAAATGCTTTTGTATCAAAGTTGTGATTAAAAAAATATAAAGTTAAACGCACAGGCATAGAGATGGCAATCCTCAGAACTGCCCTGAAATGTCAGCCTCGAATTTCATCTAAGTCTCGTAAGCAGGTGAACCCTGGGGAGGTCAGCACCCCTCGGGGAAATGGGGTGTAATGGGGTGAACTGTGAGCCTGCCTGGCTTCCACATGGGCAAACCTCTGTAGCACCTCTGGTAGTGTGTCGAGTCCCTGCCGGGGAAGGCAGGGAAAAACATGGGGCACGGTCACTGCAGAGCTGAGACACAGGGACAAGGCCAAGCCCTACAGTTGGGACTGAGTGTGGGAAAGGCCGGCCCCACCTGGCATCCTCCGACTTTGTGGTGGCTCTCATGAAGTGGGGCCTCTGCCCATCTGGTCACTGCTGAGGCCATGCAGCAGCAGAGTCTGCGGGCCAAACCTGTGGTCACTACAGACTGAATACAATTCAACTCCAGGCCCTTAATTTCCGTCAGTGTCTGCAGGAGAGAGCTGGTCCCAAGCCAAGGGCTCAAGCCAGTGGTGGGAGAGGGGAAGGAAGGCCGAGTCAGGCCAGGGACAGGCCTCTGGGACCAGCTCTGGCCTTTCGGAGCTGGGGCCCAGCACACATCAGAAGCCAAGATGAGGGGCAAACAGAGCGTGGTGGCGTCAATGCAGGCAGGCAGGCACAAGTCAGGGACCGCAGCAGGCTGCTAGGACAGCATGGACTGCTGCACTGCCTTCTGCAGCGACTGCCGCGTCACCAGCAGACGCACCACCTCCTCCGAGCGCTTGGTGAGCCGCTTCCGGGCTTGGTCGTGCGTGACCATGGTCATGTCCCAGCCATTCACCTGGCCCAAGGAGAAAATAGAGCCTACCTCAGTTTTCTGCCCTCTCGGATCTGGAAGCAGGTTGGGTTTTGGGGTCCTGGGTCACCCAAGCAGGCTCCCAAGCTGATGTCTCTTGGCTGAGGGATCACCAAGTACCACAGTTGAGGCACACAGAGGAGAGAGCCAACTTCCTCTGGGGGCAACACCAGCAGGGGCTCCAAACAGTTTCAGGGAGCCTCCCAGGTGCCCCAGGAAGCAGGGGCAGCCCCCAACCCAAGTGCTTCAGACCCTGACCCAAGCGTTATTTTCCTCGTCTGGGACATGTGTTACCTGCATAATCTTGTCTCCAATCTGCAGCCCAGCAATTTCAGCAGGGCCTCCTTCAGATACCCGTGTGACATAAATGCCCTGGAAAGAGACAGCCTAGGTCATTAGACTGGTCCCTTACCCAGAAAGCAAAGCCCAACATGGCAAACTCCCAGCCAACTCTGCACAAGCCTGCCCCCAGCACAGGCTGTGCCAAGACAGCCTAGGGGAGAGCGGGGCTGCCCCACCATGCTCTGGCACCTCCTGCCGGCCTCTTCCTGTTCCTCCTGGACTCCTGAGTGAGTCTTCCTAGGGCTGGGAGGTCCACTCCCCCACCTCCATCCCTATGTATTCCCACCAGATCATTTCTTAAACCTTCTTAGGGAGGACTATTTGAAAGACAGAGGTCTGCTCCCTCCGTGAAGGCCCTGGAAGCAGAGACCCACCATCTCAGGCTTCTGAGCCCAATGGAGAGATCCCAGGCCCCTGGTCTCTCTCACCTTATCTGTCTTGTCTTCTGAGAAAGGATTCTGGGAGGGATCCTGGTCAATTCCACCTCCAATGCTGAAGCCCAGTATTAAATTCTCACCTTGACGCAGCTTGTGAATTTCAACTCTTTGCTGGCAAAGGGAAAAACATGTTGGAGGCAGGTGGGTATGTGGACAACAAATCTGATCTGTGTCCAGCAGTAGCCTCAGGCTGCTAAGCCAGCTCAGAGCCATGCCAAGGGGGTGGGGCCCAGGGCCCTCTTCAAGATTCCAGCTGGTCACCAGCCTGGGAGACAGGGGTGAGACTCAGAACTCAGCCACAACAATCCACCTACGCAAGCTGTCGGAGCCTTGTTCCCCTTCCTATTAGTCTCAGGCACCAACCTTAGTCAACATGCGCTTTAAGCCCCTCCTGGCCCAAGAGCCAGCATGCTATGGCTGCTATGGATTGGGAGGGGAGAGGAAGGGGGCTATGTCCCAGGGGAAGGACCACACAGGGCAGAAGGGGTCAGGCCCTGTGGGGGGTGGGGGGAGGGAATGTAGATACCTTGCTGAGGCAGCTCATTGCTGAGCCAACGCTATCAAGGGCAAGACTGGAGATGCTCCAGAAAAGCAGAGAAGTTCAAACTTGCACAGAAAGGAGAGGAAGGGCTGTCCTGGCCAAGGGACAAGAGCATAGACTTGAAAGTGGTACAGATACATGTCCATGAGATGAGTGTACAGCATAGGTCTGGAACTGGGTGCTGAGGTAAGGCTGGGGCCAGATCAGAAAAGCTGCGGAGTGCGGGCCCAAGAGGCTAGCCCTGAAGGAAGGAGTTTCTCCCTAAGCCCCAGACCTTGCTGTTCATGCAGTGTAGGAGGCAGAAGAGGGTTCTAGGTCTGTGATCCCCAAACTGCCAAGCTCCTTTCAAAGCCCTCAGCAGGCACCCTTCAATCACCAAATAGTAGGGGTGGGACAAGATCACTGCCCGCCCCCGCCCCCTCCCCACCACTCCCCCTCACCCAAAGTTGAGTTCTAACAGGAAGGAAAAAAAACCAAAGTGACTTGATCTGGACGGAGGAAGGATCATTTGCAGCAGGCCTTGAAGGAGTGACAGGAGTCTGGACACCTGATTTTGATTCTGGGCCCACTAGGGCTCCCAGGAGTAAGGTTGGTCATGGTCAGGTTTGAGGCTAGAATGACCACTTGGGTAGTCAGGAGGGCAACGGTGTATCCCAGAGGTGGGATGTGGAGGCCAGGGAACACGACTACTTGGAAAATGAGGTCAACAGACTTGGGGACTGCCCATGGTGGAGAGGAGTCAAGGGAAACACGCAGCCACCTGGCCTGGCTGAACACAACCATCTCTCAGCTGGTGACCCTGAAGAAGCATTTTGGAGTTCCAGGAGCCACCCAGGCAAGTGTCCAGAAGGCAGAAGGACCTATGGAACCAGAGTTCAGAGGAGAAGCGAAAATGGTTTTAACATTCGCAAAATGGTAACTACATGGAAGGAAGCAGGAAGGAAGCCTCCTCTACCCCTTCCCCAATCCAAAACACAAGAGGGAGAGGCCAGATCCCCACCATGTTCAGACATGATCCTAGTGTTCCCAAGAATTGGAAGGTCATGGTCTTACAGTTTTGAGGAAGGCCTGCGGACCTGCCAGAATAGGAGAGAGGGGAAGCAGGAAGTATAACTAGGCCCACTAGACCTAGGTCCTTGTGCCCAAAAGTGTGAGTTCCTCCAGGCTTGCTCCCCCTCCTCCAAAACAGAACTTTGCACACCATTGACCCACCCTCAAGGTCAGAAGGGAGTACAGGCCCTCGGGCTGGAAGACAAGGCCCTGTCACTGACCCACTAGGTGAAGTCAGGAAGGTTACGGCCCCTTTCTGGTGCCTCCCGTACACCCCCTTTTTTCCATAAGAAGCAAACCTGGCCCCTTCTCTCTGAGGCAGCTAGGGATCTAGAAAGCCAAGGTTGGTGCGGCCAGGGTGAAGCTTAGGACAGCTGTCCCCAGATCCAGAAATGTACTTTCCCAGGCCACAGCTCGTTCTCTAAGCTCAAACTCACATGCCACCTTTATCAGCAGCTTCACACCCTGCCAACTTCTGACTGCAGGAGCTCCGCTGTACACCCATCTGAGATTCTGTGGCAAGTCCCATGGCCTCAGGACTGGGACTTCCATCTGACCCAATGCTGCCTGGCAGGCATTTCTTCTCAGAGATCTGGGTTTTTCCTGAGGACTTCCTTTAGGCGTGGACATGACTAGACTTCTCTCTGGGACTCAGTTTCCCCACCTCCGCCTTGGAGTTTGCCTCCAGGCTTCATTCAGCTTTGGCACTGGCTTCTGAGTCTAATGTCCCAGCCTGCCTTCTTCCCTCTGCCTAGTCTAATAGCATCTGGCACCCAAGACAAGGCAATGGGGGGGGGGGGGGGGGGGAGGGGGCTGTAGGCAGGGCCCTGAGCTAGCCCGAAGTGCCAGGCGAGGAACCTGGACTTTGCCCCAGGGCTAGGGATCCGGGGAAAGTTTGGAGCAGGAGCGAGCCAACTGCATGAGCCTTCACTCTGGAGCGGGCGGCGGAAGGTCCGAACAAGCAAGCCTGGATGGGAAGGATACTGGGCTGCTACTCAGGCTCAGGCCATCTCCACCCCCCAAGTTTCCTTCTGGGCGGCGGCGTCGGCTGCAGCGGAGGAAGCACTTCCTCATTCCAGAGGCTGCGACTCACGGACGTCGGGCCCGGTGCCCGCCCCCCTCGGCTGCTCAGCTGGGGACTCAGGCCTGGGAAGGGGGCGCTCTCCCGGTATTCCCACAGCTGGGGACTTTCTCCTCAGTCCTTCCCGCAGGAAGGAGTCCGACGCAGCGGCGGTAATGTGCGGGGTCCGGCCTCGGTTCAGGGTCTTCAGGAGGCGCTTGGGTCCCAGCCATCTCTGTTGCCTGGCTGGGGAAGACCGCGGTCCCGCTCAGGCAGAGCCGGGACCAGAGCCCTGGCGCCGGTTTGCAAGAGCCCTGGGTTCAACGCTTTGTCAACCTGTCTGGGGCGTCAGTTTACCTATCTGCAAAGTGGGGACAAGCCAAGACGAGGAGGAGCCCGCGAGCGCACTCACCACCACAGCGGTGACCGGCTGGCCGGGGATGTAGGACATCTCGACCGCAATCTGGCAACCAAGCTCAGCTCAGTGAAGCCCGCAGCGAAAATCCCAGCGGCCGCGCCCTCCTTGGTTAACAAAGGCAACCCAACTCGGCCCGCCCCCTCATGAATAGTTAGCAGATCCCCAGCCAGTCACCGGTCGGAGCGCTGTTCAGCTTTCGCAAGTCCCTGTGCGTGCGCAGAAGGACGGGGAGGGGGTGGAGCGTGCTCGAGGAGCCCGCCGCGTACGCGTCAGGGGGCGGGAGCGAGGTTTTGGCGCATGCGCAACTTGGGTCCTCCCAGCAACCTCCAGCGCAAGATGGCGTGGGGAGGTTGTCTGCCGCTGGCCGTCTGAGGGAACGCTAAGTGTCTGCGTCCGCCGCCGTGTTGCAGGTACCTGGGCGAAACTGGGCAGGGCCGGTCCGAACCCTCAGCCTCCTCTGCGTCTCGCGAAGGTCCGAGATCCGCGAATGGTGGGAGGTCTTGGAAGTCCCGGGGGGGAGGGGCGGCGTGAGCGCAACTCGCCAGGCTCCCGGGGCCACTTGTAACTTGGTTCCCTCTGCAGCTCCGCGAGAAAGCAGAGGCTGAACCCCGGCGGGTGCGATGGCCGCTGTGGTGGCCAAGCGGGAAGGGCCGCCGTTCATCAGCGAGGCAGCTGTGCGAGGCAACGCCGCTGTCCTGGATTACTGCCGGACCTCAGTGTCAGCGCTGTCGGGGGCCACGGCCGGCATCCTCGGCCTCACCGGCCTCTACGGCTTCATCTTCTACCTGCTTGCCTCCGTCCTGCTCTCCCTGCTCTTAATTCTCAAAGCGGGAAGGAGGTGGAACAAATACTTCAAATCACGAAGACCGCTCTTTACAGGAGGTCTCATCGGAGGCCTCTTCACCTACGTCCTGTTTTGGACATTCCTCTATGGCATGGTGCACGTCTACTGAATGGGGGCAGGGATGACTTTTTTAAAAAACCAGATTGGGAGGACTGTCGCCAGGATTTAACACCGTGTACACTTAGTTTTTAAATTGTTGAATTCGCTGCTTGTTCTGTAACGTTATAACTTATATCTGAAGACGAAGAGTCTGTAATATTCTTCAGATTAAATGAAGCGTAAGACACTTCGTGGAGTTTTTTGCCTACGTTAACTCATACCCCATGTGTGCCGTGGGTGCAAAATTGGAGAGCTGGGACTGGCTTCTGTAATTTCCCTGCATTTACACATAGGCCACCCAGAAAACTTACTGTTAACATCCTGAGAAGTAATAACAGTTAATATTTATTGTGTTTTCTATATGCCAAGCATTGTGCCTTGTACCTTTTACACCCATTATCTCGCTTAATTCTAGCAATATCCTTATGGGGTAGATACGTTATCCCTCGTTGATGAAGCTGGGGCTCTGGTTAAATATACCTCTGCCATTAGAGGCACAGCTAGAAAGAGGCAGAGCCAAATTTCAAATACAGGTCTTTTAATTCCTCTTGCTGTACTGACGAGTGTACCTTTTCAGATTCCAGCCTTCCCTCCCAGTAACCACTGCTTTCAGGTATGAATGGTGCCATTTTAGTTCCATTTCACCTGGTTACAGCTGGCTGTCATTTCCATTTTAAATAAGTTCAAGCTCTTTTCTAGAATATGTCTAATGGAGATTAAACAGACAACATTGAAGCTAAACTTGGGGCTTGTTTAGAGTGTCTGTCTATATGCTAATCTACGATCCCTTCTTGTCGGAGTTGAGGGGTTACATCAGAATAAAGTGCATATACTTAATTGAGAAATACGTATTGCGTTAGAGTTATAGTAGCAAACATGTTGCTCAAGGAATTTATAGTTAACTAGGAAGACCAGTATTACCTAATTTCACAAATATTTAAATTATGGTAAGTGCTGTGAAGAGAGCACATAGGAGCCCCAAACTGAGCTCAGGTTGGGGAGTGGGGATCAAGAAAGCCTTGAGGAGATAACATTACATTTGAGACCTCAGAGTTGAAGAACAGTGTTGAGGAACAAAGTTGAAGAGGCTTCTTGCAAGAAAGCACATGTGTGGGGGCCATTGGGCAGGAGGGAGTTTGACATGTATCTGGAGTTAGAGAAGAGGCCATGACCGGGACCTGGAAGGCTACGGTGGGGATTTTTTGGCCTTGGTCCTAAGAGCAGTTTGGGGGAGGCTTTGGAAGTTTTAGCCAGGAGTGATGTGACATTTGGATTTTCAAAAAAGATCAGCTTTAGATCAGAAGATGATCTGAGAGCTTGAGTCCAAGTCTCCTTTGACACATGGTATATGGTCTATGGCCAATAACGTAAATGGATCTGGGACCCAGGCCTCCTGAATCCCATTTGGGGCTCTGGACCACATGCTTGCACATGAAGGGAAGAAGCCGGTGAGGCCACAGCTTTGCCTCCCCCTCCCAATGACCTCTAAACCCTTTCTCAGACCCCGACTAAAGAGGCTCACATTCCTGGTTTGCATACTCCCCCTTCTTAAACTCCCCCGTCCCCTCAGGGCCTTCTCTGGATAAGGGAAGATTCACTCCTGATGTGGAGTAAAGGGAGAGTCCTACTGGATATGGGGGCGGGTGAGGGGGTGGAATAAGTGAACTGATTCACTTAACTATTTATCTCTAGGCAGTTAAGGTTGTTTGAAATGTTAGCTGTTAGAAAAAAAAATACTGCAAAGAATATCAATGTCTATATTGTTTTCAGGGAACTTAATAAGCTCCTAAAACAAGATAAAAGCTTGATTCCAAATGCTTTCCAGAGTTTTATCAAATTACACTCATTGAATGAAAATTACCAGTTTTATCAGTGCCTTCCTAGTCCTTTAATGTTTGCTCATTTAAAGAGTTTCCTTATTTCCATTTGAATTTCTTTGCAAGAGAATAAGGAACATAATATATTGCTTACTAATTGTTTGTGTCTGCCTCTTTAGGGCTCACTTTCTCCTTAACATTTTCCTCTAAAACACGGGGTGACTAAGACTTGAAGGGAAAAAAAAATCAAGACATGTTTACAGTTAAAACTTTTTATTGTTTTATAACCAAATAAAAATATCAGAATACATTTATGGGGCAGGTCTCAGATATTGGCTGCCATCTTTCCTCCTTTAATTCTGTGCACTGGCCTGAGGGGAAACAAAGAGCTGGGAGAAAGGTGTGCCTTTTGGAGACGGTGCTCTTGGGTCCACTGGAGAGTATGCTCTGAGAAAAGTTGTGTCATCTGGGTGGAGGGGAGTGGGTAGCAACCAGGTGGAGTCCTTTTCCGGACATGCAAGATGCCATTCCAAGTGGGGTGATTTAGGGACTCTGCAGGGCACTGTCGTCCATAGCTGGGGTGCTTAGACACCTGGAGGAAGTCATGTTCCCCCTTTACAACTGGTCCCCCAGTAGGGCAGCAAGCCACGGAGAAAGAGCTGATGGGATGGTGGCAAAAAGGCAGCCATGACTGGTCAGTCCTGGTGACCCCTGCATCAGGAGTAGAGAGCGCTTCGCTCTTTCATGGCAGGTCCTCTTGATGGCACGTTGGTAGCACCCAGTTTTCAAATCCCGTTAGCCAGCATCATGGCACTCCCAAGGCATGGAATTAATCATTAGGAAACTACTAGGTAGATAGCTTTAGGCCACAGCCTGAATGTGAGCATAGGCGACGGTTCAGGTGATCCTGTAATGTCAGCACGGACAGGAGCTCTGTAGAGGCTGGCGTGCTCATCTACCTGGTGAGGCAACTGGTGTCCTGAGAGAAAGGGACTCTCCCAAACAGAGCTCGAGTTCCCACTTCACTTGCCATTTCAAAGCCAGTTTCTGTAAGATTTATGAACCTCCCATTCATGCACCAAGATTATGCAAAGAAAGAGGGGGTAGTGGGGAGCTGTGCAAAAGCAAGGAAACTGGCAGTGTGCAACACTATCCAGAAGCTGTAATGGGGTCACTGGCTTTTCTGAGCACAGACCCATGACATGTAGGGGAGGCCACCTGGAAAGCTTGGCTGGACTTGAAACCATTAGGTTAGGTCCTCTGTGGCAGTGAAGTTTAATGGGGCAGCCCTTAAGATTAAAGAGAGTTGATGGAAAGAAAGCCTCATAAAACCGGCTTCAGTCACACTATCTCCATCCAGCTCCTCAATTACTCCTCATGTCAAAGCATTTATTTTACACATGTGGTTCCCTTACCTGGAATGCTTCCCCCATCAACTAGACTGCTTTCAGATTTCGGCTTATATGTCACGTCCTGGGGGAAACCTCTGGCTACTCCACTGAAAATTCAGTCTGTGATTCTATGTGTGACCACTGATTAAGGCTCACCTCCTAGACTGTAAGCACTAGGGCAGGGACAGTTTCTGTGTTTCTCACAACTGTTACCAGATTTAGTCCATCACCTGACAACAGGTACTCAATAAATATTTACCAACTGAATGAAAACTGTAGGGAGACATTTTCATTCCAGTGTAAAACGAATAGTACAATTTCCCCCAGGTTATATGGCTGCCGCAAAGCAATTCCAAAAACAGGCTAAAAGAAACCAGACCAACTCCTAAGCAGTCATGACCCCTGCCCTTTCTGCTTCCTCCCAAATGTAAAAGTATATCAAATCCTAGGGTTTGCTTTAGTGAGGAAGTGAAACACCATAGTAGATCACCCAGATTTTTCACTTTCTATTCAGAGAGCAGGTGGGTTGTTGACAGGTTACCAGTCCAGAGTGAAGGAGCCACTTGCTCCAGAAGGAGCAAGCTTCCCGTTTCGGGGACCATGCCCTGCTCCAGTGGCAAAGCCTTTTGCAAGCCCCTCTGTCCCTCTCCAAAGGCCCCGGTCAGTGGAAGGATGCTTCCCGCCTCCTCTGTGTGCAGAGGAGAACCAAACCCTTGTGGCCTGAGGGAGGCCCAGAAAGAGCACTTCCAAAGAGGACACTCCTTAGCATCCGGGGAGCTGTGCAAACCAACCATGGAGCTTGCTGAGCCACAGGCAGCCCCACAGGCCTTTGCTACCGAGCAGACCAGACAACAGTTAGTGATGAGCTATAGATCTCTCTCCTTGGGTTTACATGAGGACTCCTCAGACGGTGGGAGAGGGAGAAGGGAGCTAGCCCGGTACTTCACTGTATTCCATCGTGTCCCTTCCTGACAGAGGAGACTTGATGGGACGTTGCAGCCATCAGGAAAAGTTCATTTGCTGAGCGAGGGCACAAGCAACCAAGCAGATTCTCAGCAAAACAGTAGAGCCTCTTGGCATCAGTAACGTCGCCTTGGGGAACAGGGGTGGGAGGCAGGCTTTTCACTGTCTATTCTTTTGTACCTTTTGTTTGGTTTTTGAATCATATAAGTGTTATCTAGTCAAAATATTTTACTTTAAATGCATTGAGCATAATGTCACCTTCCCGGGGGTGGGGGTGGGGTGGAATCCTCTTGCTCTCAAAGTAGAATGTGTGTAAGTCTGACCTGAAATCCACAGCGGCTGCCAAAGCTGGCCTTCTCCTCCCTCAGAACCAGGCGCTGCGTATCTCCTTAACCAGTGCTCTCACACGTGAACGTTCGTACAAATCACCCGAAGTCTTGTTGAAACACAGGTTCTGATTTCGGAGGACGACGGAGGGGGCAGAGACTGCCGTTCCAACAAGCTCCCAGGTGATGCTGATGCTGCTGGTCCACAGGCCACACCTCTGAGTGAGTAGTGAGGCTCTGCAGACACTAAATGGGGGAAGCAGCATAGTTCAGCAGTGTGGGGCTGGGAAGGAGGAGGGTAGGGAGAGAGGCTGGGGTGAGGGGCGAGGGCCTCCCTGTTAACAACTGCTTCCACCTGCCAAGTGAGCTCCACCTATTCTTATCTCCTTAGCCCTTCAGACCCCGCCTATGAGGAGAAAGCGAGGGAAGCCGGGTAGGGACACTCAGCCCCACAGAACCGCAAGGGAGAAACGACCCAGGCAGCTGGTCTCCCGTTTGGGGGAGACACTATGCCCAGAGCTTCCTGAGGCTAGGCAGGAGGACTGGAGCAGAAGCCTCCCTGCCTCCCCTTCCCCACCTTACCTGGAAACCCTCAGAGGCTGCCTCTCCCCTCAAGGGCTAGCTGCGTCTTTCCAGGCCCAGTCCTTCCCTGGTTGCTTCCTTGGCCACCTATTATTTTATCCCTGAGGGCAAGGCCAAATGTCCCCTTGGATGCCGGCCAAAGTCTTTCTCTGAGGAGCCATCATTCTCAACAGGGATTTGTGAAAGTCTCAGCTAGAGGCTGGAGGAAGGCCAGAGTGGCTGAGCCGGGCTGTGACGTCTGTTGGCTCTGGAAGGAATTACACGTGTGCTCCCCGCACCCGGGGGCCAGGTCAGCATCTCATTTAAGCATCTCTTGGATAGAGCACAGCCCACAGCACATAGCATTCACTGTGTGAATGAATGAATGAACGGAGTTCTCGGAAAAATGACAACATTCGAGTACCACTCAAGCCCCTGGCCTTCCCCACTTCCCTCTCCAAGTCCTCCTCTTCTAGATCCGAGCCACACTGGCCACTAGGAGGCTTCCCTCCCCTGACACACAACGAAAAGCTTGTAGTAAGATCCCAAGGTGCAGAAGAGATTGCTGTGACCGGAAGCACCTCTCCCACGCAAACACAAAGAGTTTTCAGAGCTGCAGGCGGTTCTGCCGCAACATCTTCACCAAATCTGCTCTCAGCGAACACCTCTGGCTATGCTTCCGCTGTCTGCAGGTTCTGTAGCTGCTCCACATTCACCTTTCCATTCCCCGGGTGGCCAGACCTGTGTGGGGGGGAGTAGGGGGCACACAGAGGACAACTGGGGACCCTGTGAAGAGGGCAGGCCTCCCTAAGGGCAGACTCCACCGCGGCAGCCTCTCGCTGGTGGCACTGCAGACAGAGAGTTTGCAGAGACGGGCAAACCGGCGGAGTCCCTGGCCACAGCCCAGGTCCGTGTAGGTACTCGGGCCGGGGCCTCCGGAGCCATACCAGCAATGAGCAGCTGTCCTGTGGTGGCACCCTGAGGGCACCCGGGCCTCCCAGAGCAACAGGCAAGGCTGGTCCCACAGCCAACACCAGCGGGGTGGTCATTCTTCCCTCTCACAGGCTGAGGAGCTCAGGGAGCACATTGGGAACTGCTGCTGGGACCCCAGCCTCCCTGCCTCCATGCCCCAGCCCCGTCTCTGTCTTCCTCACTTCTCTCCCTCCTTTGCCTGCCTCTCCTTCCCAGTCCATTTCTCACTCCTGCCCTGCACAGGCCCAGCTCCCCACTGGAAGCTGCCAGTCCCTGAGTCAACAAAGAATGAAAGCTGGGAACTAGAGGAAAGTCCCCCGGTCCGGGCCAGTAAATGGATATGGTTTACAAAAGGAGAGTTAGCAGCCCAGCCTGACTGAGCAAGAGGATCCCCTGTGTGCAGCCCCCAGTTGGGGAAATAAAGGGCGTTTACAGGCCCAAAACGGGCCACGTACCTGCTCAAGGACACACAGGCAGAAGGAGAGGCCTAAGGCCAGCCTCCTGACCCAGCCCAGGGCCGCCTCCTGCACCAGGCTGAGGTCGCATCTGCAGATACGGCCAGGCTCCCCAGGGAAGGGCAGCCTGCAGGCCCATCTGTCAACATACCACCACCCTCCTAAGGCGAGGGCAGCTCCAGAATTTCTGGAAGGCATCTGATGAGGAGTAGGGGAATGGGGGGCTTGATAAGGCAGAAAAGCATCATGGAGAAGAACTGGATTCTAGAGACACACTGACTAGGTTCAAATCCCAGCTCTGCCATTTATTAGCTGTGTGACTTGAGCAAGCCACAACCTTTCTTGCCTCGGTTCCCTCATTAGAACAGGGACTGTGAGTGTCCACCTCATTAAGTTGCTGAAATGGGTTCATACAAAGAGCTCAGAGAGGAGAGGTGCCAGGCAGAGGAAGCCTGAGGAAATGACATCGTACTCTTGTCTTAATTCTGGGATAGCACGGCAAGCAGACGGCTTTGTGGTAACTTAGGGGTGTTGAGGAAATAATGGGGATCACAAAGGAGCTAAAGCACCCCTGTCCCCCACAAAGTCCAGCTTGGGTGGGTGCTCCTGCATCCCGGATGTCCTGCCTTGTGTCCAGGTCACCCTGGAGCAGGGAGGAGAGGAGAGGGCCAGGCCGTCTCTGCAAGGCTTGTTCTCGGGTCCTCAGCCCAGCAGCCCCTCACCTGGCAGGCAGCCATTCTCCTTCTGGCTGCCGCCTCCGTGCTGTGCCTCCGGCTGCTCGGCCAACCCAGGCCCCGCCGCCGCCTCCTCTGCCTCTGGGGTCCCGTCATATTGCGAGGACTCAGCCAGGACCCGTAGGACACTGGGCAGGACAGGACCCAGTTAACCCTGGCCTGCAGAGCCCAGCCCACCTTCCCCAGACTGGTGGGATGGGGGCGTGGGGCAGGCCCTGTAGAGCCCCTCGCCCTGCGGGGGGCACCCCTCTTCCTCCAGCAGCTCAGCCAGGAGGCATGGGCAATGAGGGCTCCGTCTGCGACCAGGGTCAGGGCTGAGGGCTCAGCCTGCATCAGGGCTGGGTTCAGTCCAGGCAAGTGATGCGGGCTGACCCTCCACCTGCTGTCCCAGGCCGCGGTGGGGTGGAGGGAGTGCCCAGGTGCCCATCTGGAGCCCACCATCTGCAATTGCCCATTCTGATCCCAGCTCCTCCAGAATGGCTGGGTCAGAACCCCTTTCCCCTTCCAGTCTGCCCACAGACATCAGGATTTCCCACTCATACTATGTTCTGCTGCTATGAATACACGCATACACACCACCATGCTCAGGGCCCGAGAGAGCCTGGAAATGGCCCCCACAGGAAAAAACAAGAAATCTATCATTATCTTCCGTTACCACTCCAGCTTCCCTCAACCCCAGCCAACCAGGACTACCAAGTCCAAGAATCCTAAAACATAAGTGCTAGCATGCTCACGGAGAGAGAAACTGAGGCCCAAGGAGGCCTCGGACTTGTCTGAAGTCACATGGCAGATAGCAGCAGAGTCAGGCCTGGAAACCACGTCCCCTGCCCATGGCCTCTGGAGGCCTTTTCTTCTGCCAGCTGCTCTGAGGCTGTATCCAGCTCTGTAAAGCATGTTCTCAGAACATTCCACCTTCCGCGGCCCTTCCAGGGGAGCTCCCAATGGCCCTGCCGCCACACACCAAGCATTACCATCCAACCAGGGTAAAGTTTCTAGGCCAGAGAAGGGAGCTCTGATTAAGGGGGCCCCCACAAAGGTCCCCCCAGGCTGCAGGGGAAGAAGCATAACTGACCTCACTTCCTCGTACTTCTTGTCTCGGTAAAAGTGGCTCTTCTTGATTAAGTAGATAAGTACCAAGTCACAGAAGAAAGCCCCCTGCAGCAAAAGAGTTAGGGTTCCTGACTCAGAATCCTAGGTTTCCAGAAAGCACCCTGCCATTTGACACACAGTACCTTCCGTCGGACCCTTATAACAACCCCTAAAGAGCACCATTATCCCCAATCAATAGATAGGAAACTGGGCTCAGAAAGAGGCACCTTTGTCCAAGGCCACAAAGTTTGTCCGTGGTACAGCCAAAGTTAGCCCGGAGTTAGCAGATGGACTCCATCTGCTCTATCAGGCCAGGCACCCCTGCGTTGCCCTGACCCCATCCAATCATGTCTTCAACAAATGTCTACTGAGCACAGGCGTTGCAGAGGGAGCAAAGGAAATTCCAGAGGACCCGCGTTGCAAAAGCAAGAGACACTTCTGGAGATGGGGATGGGGACATGGGGACCAGCCTGAAAATTTTCTTATAATGCCTTTGAGGCCTTGGTCTTAATCCCTCAGGGGGAGGCCTTGAATAGGGGCAGACACAGAACTGTGGCATTCTAGAAATTTCTAACGTTCTTTCTGGTAGTCAGTGTGAGAGACAGGTTGGAGAGGATCTGAAGGACAAGAATGACAGGGGTGGTCAGGGATGGGGCGAACGACAGGATGAGGTTGAGGACGGAGCTAACTCAGGGGAACCCACCCACACCTGTTCACAGGGGCTTCGGACCAGAGTGCATGGTGCACACGCCCATCTCCTCCACCAGAGGGCCACTCCAGCCGCAGCACGGAGGGGTGGGGGTGTTTCCTACCAGAAAGAGGAGGGGATGAAGCAGGGGGGTGGGCCAAGGGAGACCTGGGCCTCTGACTCAGGGCACTGCACAACTCTTCCCCCGCCCCTGCCCAGATGCCCCAAATGTTATTTATCAACTCCTCCTTCCACAGAGAACACTCCACCCAACCCAGCCTCCGCCACCACCTTTCCCATTACTTTGATTTCACAGGTATGTACCCCATGCCCTCGTGTTCTGATTTACCCACATCATAAGAAAGTAATGACTGACAGTGGCCCCTCTCTAAGAAAGTTACATAAGCAAACACAGGATTCCCTAACAATGGTTGTTTGCAGTGAAGAGGAATCCTTTGGGGCTCACTGTCACCCACCACCTCTCAGGAGAACAGCCTTGCTGAATCCTGTGACTTGTTGATACTGTTACACGGTTTTCCTGGCCTCAATAAAAAGTCCATCCTAGGTCCTGCCAGAGGCCTCCAGTGGGGCCAAGAGGACGAGGCTGCCGGAAACCCTGGCAAGGAGCTTGCCAGGATGGGCAGGGGCCACCCACGGACAGCTCCCATGTCTTTAAAAAAAACTTCCAGAAGAAAAAAGGGGCATGACAAGAGATTCGGGGGAAAGCGTTGCCCACCCTCCAGCAACTACTTCCCCTCCTGTGCGTCCCTCTGGGCCTAGCTGGACAGATCTGAGGAAGGACCACAGCCTGACTCCCTCGATGCTCATCTTTTTAGCCCCCGGATTTCCAACCGGGGGTGATTTTGTTCCCCGGGGGACATGTGGCAATTTCTGGAGACATTTCTGGCTTTCACAAGGGGGAGAGAAAGCACTGTGGGCATCTAGCGGGGAGGTAGTGCGATGCTGTTAATCATCTCACAGCACACAGGGTGGCCCCACACAGAAGAGCATTAGCAGTAGGGCCACAGCTGAGCAGCCCTGCATATAGCTGGATCCTGCTTCTTTTTAGCAGCAGTGGAGATGAAGCTTAGACGTTCAGGGTTGACCCAGGATCCCAGAGAACCCCAGCCCCACCCCCTGCTCCAGAGCTCCAGGCAGATACCTCTCTGGCTCTGGAAAGAGAAAGTCAGTCAGTCAGTCACTGCCACCTGGGGGCTGTTGGCAGGTTTCAAGTCCCAGAAAGCCCTCTTTACCCGCATCCCACTGACCTCGCCCGTTATTATTCTTTCTGAAGCATAAGGACAGCACCTCTGGAGCAGTGTCCCCCTCCCCGGCCAGTGCTCAGAGGGTGAAGGTGAGGGGAAGAAGGTACTCACAGCACCCATGAGCGCCACCCCAGAGCCAATGTTGATGATTGTGGGGATGATGTTGAACTTCCCTGCCTGTAGCACAGAGAAACACAGCAGGGTGAACAAGGGAGGGCGGACAGCGAGATTCCTAGGTACTCCCAACATGCCCCACTCCAGACCTGCCCAGCCTCAGGATGGGAGATACACCCACACACCTTGCCATTCACCATCACATCAAAGCGGATCCCATAGGCCTTCATGAGGGTGCGGAACTCCACTCCAGCTCCATCTCGGTAATATTTGGCAAACCTAGGGGAGACATGGCCCAGGGGAGACCTTCTGTGCTTGGCAACACATACCAGGCCGCTTTGGAGATTTATGAGCACCCCCGGGGAGGTTGGAGACCCTCTTGCTAACGTTATGGTAAAGACTCATCCAGATCTTTGAAATCCTTACAGACATCCCCCAAGAGGCAAGGGCTTTCCCGCGACACACTGGGCCAACCCAGGGCCACTAAAGCACTGATGGAAGTGACCGAGCTAAGAAGCTAAGCCTCAGCTTCCTGGCGAACCCACAGGGTGACAGGAACTTCTCTCCTCTCCCAGTGATGCTCCCAGCTGGCACCCCTCACCTCTCCTCAGCTCCTTCTCCCTACACCTCCCACTCTGACAACCTCCCCCCCAGTAAGGGGTGTCATAGTGCTGGCACCCAGAAAAGGACAAAATGTGGCCAGGGTCACAAGACAGCAAGTCTAGCCCCAGTTACCTGAAGTTGTACCCAGAGGAGATTGAGTTTTCTGAAAATTTGTTGTCCAGACGGCTAAAAGAATAGCGAGGGTTGCATTCAGAAGAAGCTTTATCAAGATCACAATCCCATTCAATCTGAATTCCTATCACACCACCCTTGATGAAGAAGAGACAAGAATTAGTGCACAGAACTTTGTGGAGATGGGCAGAAGTCACAGACCGGCTCTTCACCGAGAGCTGGACAAGACGGGGAAAGTGCTCAGGCCACGGGTCAGCCCTGCCGGAGCATCCTCCCAGGAGGAAGGCAGAAGCTCCAGGTCCCTTTGGAGAGGCTGAGAAAAGCACTTTGTGACAGCCCCCACCCCCCAAGTCCCCTGTTTCATGCTTCCAAGGAGAAGGGAACTACTGGAGCCAGCACCTTACATGAGAGCCGGACGCACCAGTGGGGCTCCTTCGGGCTCAGTTTCAACTGATGCCCCCAAGGACTGCGAACCAAACAGCAGGTGCTCGCTGTGCGTTTCACTAAGTGCCTGGGTTCTGACAGGCTGTGCGTCAGAGCTAATCCTGAAGACAGTGAGTCCCTGGGGCAGGGGACTCTGCAGTACTACCCGACCCCAGGGGTCCCCCTCCTCACCACCCTCTTCCTGGGCCCAGGCCCAGAGCTCTTGGGCCCGCGAGCCCCCAGGCAGGGCTCCTGAGTGCACGCTACCCACCTGCAGGGCTATCTCCTGGAAGTTGCTCCCTGTCCAGCTGACCACAGACCCCAGTCGGAAGATGGGGCAGTAGGGGTTCTCGGGGCCAAAGTGACAGGACTTCAGGAAAGCCTTGTCTTTGGTGTCCAGCACATTGGTCCTGGATGGAGGCCACGAACAGACAGTGAAATGAAGCCGAGACTGGCTGTTCCCGGGCCAGACACAGCCAGACTGACGCAGGAGTCCCAGGGCCTTTACCTGGCCCAGGCTGAGTCCCCAACTTCAGCCCCTACTCAAGTCCTACTCCCCCTCAGCACCCTCCTCCATTCAAGGACAGAACGCCCCTCCCACAGCAGAGGGGAGGCGTGCCCCAGCATCACCCAGTGGTTCATTCACATGCAGATGTCGCACACGCCCATGCACACGGGCCCACGCACAGTGAACAAGGAGGCAGGCCCTAGATCCCCAGGAACCAAGTACCACATACTTGGAGAAGTTGAATTTGGGGAAACGGATGAAGTTCTTTATGTAAATGGTGAAGTCTTCAGCCTTGCCCAGGAGTGGCTTCCTGCAAATCAAGCCAGGACAGTCTGTCCAGGAGGCCCTGGCCCTGCTCCCTCTGTACATCCCCCCAGGCCTGTGGCACGGCTGAAGCCTGCCTGCTCCCTGGGTCCCCTGGAGCCTTTGCCGAGGACCACCAATTTGTTCATGTTGGGGTGATCCTCGGGCCTTTGTGGGGCGTCCTCAGAAAGAGGATCTCAGAGTACACATGTCTCCACCATCAGGCTGAGACCCGCTCACTGCCCGGGTAGCTCTTCAGGGTCCCCAGGCCATAGCCACTCACTCTGGCCTGGACTTTGTCTCCACTGGGCACCAGGCGAAGATCTCGCAGGTGCCCCTTTGCATGTTCCCCACCCGAAGGCAGCGGCCAGTCCGCACTCCTGCGAGATTGGGACAGGAACAATGCTATAAGCCTCCTGGCTCCAATCTCCCCGCTTTGCTCCCAAACCCCCCATTCCAGGCCTCACCATTTCCAGCCACAACGGGCTCCCCAGGAGGGCAGTCACTGTCTCTGTAACACAAGGCATCCGGAATGCTTTCACTCTGCCGGAAGAGAAGGGGCACCTTGCTGGGCGTTCCCCTGCAGGGGCTCCAGTTCAGAACCAAGGTCCCGCCCCAGGTGTTGGGACAGGGGTTCCTCCCCTGAGTGGGGCCACACACACCCTGGGAAACCTGCTTCTCTCCCCCCAAGCGATGCAGGTCTGTGCTCCAGTGTACATATCCTCCGGGCATTGGAAGGGGGCAGAAACCCCTACTTCAGGAGAAGGGTAGACCCCAACCACTGATGGAGGCTCACCCCCCCACCCCCAGCTTTCTGCACCAAATCAAACCTCAGCACAGGTTTTCTGCTGCTGGTTGGGGGTCACGATCAAGTTGGTGATGACAAAGAAGACGTTCTCTCCCTGAGAAGCCAGAGAGGGGTTGAGGGACATCCTCTTACCCTCTCGGGGACCCTCCTTCCCAGGATTCCTGGCAGGGGTTGTTGAGGACAATGGGGCCACAAAATCAGTGGATCCCACCCATTTGCCCACTGACTCTGAAGTCCTTGAGTAGATGTCCTTCAATAGGTCCCTTTCAGGCCCACAACCCCAAACTGGCCCCATCCACGGATCCCTATTCTGACCTCAGCCCCTGGGATCTAAGCCCAGATCTGGGAGAAGAGGTACTGACAGGGTGGCCAAGGCCCTGGCCCGGGCCAGTTGTGAATAGGCCAGGGAGCCATTCCCAAGGGCAGCAGCTAATGTATGGGAGCAGTTCTCTGTGCCAGGCCACCTGACTCACACTGATCTGGAACTCCTTGGGGCCCCATTTGGTCTCTACAGGCTCAGGGTTTGTTGGGAAGGGAGCGGTCCCATAGGTGCAGTCAAGGAGGACAAGGGGTTGGTGTTGGGGGAAGGATCTGTGCAGGGTCTCCATCTGCAAACCCTGGCAGCTGTCCCGGGCCAAGGGAGAAAATCGATGAAGTCCCTGGGTACCTCAGCAGCTTCCATGTGACCCACCCCGAGCCAAGCCCTACTAGCGGAGGTCCCAGTGCTGGGTGGGGCTCAGACCTGGGGTGGGATGACGTAGTCCACAACATCCCAAAGTCGCTCTCCGAGCTCAGAGGTGTTGGTGAAGGTCACGCCCTTGACTTTCGTTATGATACTGCTCTGCAGGGAGGTGTCGGTGTCTTGGTAACCCTTCTTCACCAGGAACACCCACCTGTGGGAAGAGGGCCCGGCAGGTGGGCATCAGCGTCACTGCTGCCCTCTGGGAATTTTCCCCAGGGTATTCACCTTTCCCCAGCTCCTGGGCAGGGGCCACGACGGCACTGCTGCCTGAGACCCGGTCCTGCAAGCAGCAGAGGCGACAAGCAACCCCGAGAGCAGGAAGATGGCTGCCCTCAGGGGCTAAGGCCTTGAAGCTGGCCCAGGCTGTGCCAGCCCGCTCACCCCTGCGCTGGTGATGTGACCTCGGGAGGGCCGATGAACTCTGGGGGTCAGCACAGGGACAACAGTGCCTCCCTCCAGGGGTATGAGGACAGTTAAAGGAAATGGGGCACAACCTGAAACTAATCATGAGGACACCTCAGACAAATCTAACCTGGGGCATTCTACAAAACAAGAGTACAAAATCCTATACTCTTTGACACCCAAAACACAGGCAATGAAAGAAAAAATAGATGAGTGGAACTTCACCAACATTAAAAACTTTTGTGCATCAAAGGACACTGTCGAGCAAATGAAAAGATAACCCACAGAAGGGGAGAAATATTTGCGAATCAGATAGCTGGTCAGGGTCTGGTACCCAGAACATATAAAGAACTCTTACAACTCAGCAATAAAAAACACAAATAAGGGGCGCCTGGGTGGCTCAGTCGGTTAAGCGGCCGACTTCGGCTCAGGTCATGATCTCGCCGTCAGTGAGTTCAAGCCCCGCGTCGGGCTCTGTGCTGACAGCTCAGAGCCTGGAGCCTGTTTCGGACTCTGTGTCTCCCTCTCTCTGACCCTCCCCTGTTCATGCTCTGTCTCTCTCTGTCTCAAAAATAAATAAACGTTAAAAAAAATTTAAAAAAAAAAAAAAAAAACACAAATAACCCAGTTAAAAAAAAAAAGGAAAATAACGAGTGTTGGTGAGGCTGCAGAGAAACGGGTACCTGCCACGGTACAGCTGCTGTGGCAAAGTCTGACCGTTCCTCAAAAGGTAATGATCTGTCCTCGCAACTTCACTCCAAAATATACACCCCAGAGAACTGGAAACCCATGTGCACACAAAAACTTGCACACAAATGGTCTCGGCAATGTTGTCTGTGACAGCCAAAAGGGAGAAACAACCCAAATGTCTGTCCACACAGAAGAACAGATAAACAAAACGCGGTTTATCCATACAGTGGGATCGTGTTCAGCCCTAAAAGGAATGAATGACTGATATACGCGACAGCATAGGTAAACCTTGGAAACATTCTGTTAAGTGAAGTAAGGGAGAATGCCAACCCACTGCTAGCAGTTAGTTACGGGTTTCCTCCTGGGGTGATGGAAAGGTTCTGAAACAAGATAGCGGTGACAGTTGTAAACATGGTGAGTATTCTAAAAGCCACTGAATCGGATAATTTTAAATGCTTGAAATGGTGCGTTACATACTATGTGAATTTTACTTCAATTTAAAAACTGTAATAAAATAAAAATCCTGCACTCTTCAAAAAACATCAGTGTCATGAAATACAAAGACAGTCTCAGGTACAATTACAGATTAAAGGAGACTAAGGAGATAAGACAAATGAATGCAAGGCAGGATTTCAGATTTTTTTTTTTTTTTTTTTTTTTTTTTTTTTTTTGCTATTAAAGGTAATTATTAGGGGTGCCTGGGTGGCTCAGTCGGTTGAGCGTCCAACTTCAGCTCAGGTCATGATCTCGCAGTCTGTGAGTTCGAGCCCTGCGTCGGGTCTGTGCTGACAGCTCGGAGCCTGGAGCCTGCTTGGGATTCTGTGTCTCCCTCTCTCTCTGCCGCTCCCCCACTCATGCTCTCTCTCTCTCTCTCTCTCTCTGTCAAAAATAAACTTAATAAAAACTTTTTTTTTAATAAAAAATAAAGGTAATTATTGGAACCATTTACAAAAGGTCTGTAGGTTAGAAAATAATATTGATTCAATGTTAATTATCTAATTTCCATAGCTGTACTTGGTTAAATAAGAGAATTCCTTGGTTTTAAGAAATACACACCAAAGTATTTAGTGGTAAAGGGGCATAATGTCTGCAACTTCCTCTTAAACAGAAAAAATTGCATATATACACACACATCACGTGTGTGGAGAGAAAAAGGGAAAAGGACAACACAAACGTAGTAAAATGTTAACATCTGAGCAATCTAGGTGAAGGACGTTTCAAAAAGTTTATGCTACTCTTGTAACCTTTCTGTAAATCTAAAATTATTTCAAAATATCAAAAAAAATTTTGTTTTTTCAATGAGATGGCACATGTAAATTGCTTAGCACAGTGCGTGCCAGGCCAGGGAAGAGCTCAATAAATACAACTCATCAACTTACTGATGACGTGACAGTTAAGGTTAGAGACTATACAGCTTGACCGCTTGGGAAAGTTGGGAGGCCAGGAGAGGGCAGGAAGCTGCCTGCCTGAGGTCATGCAGGAGTAATGGGGGATAGCCTTCACTTCCCATGATGCCAGTAAGGGTTCTTTGCATAGCAGGTGCCAACCAAAATGTGCCCACCCTCTTAATCTCTGGAGGCAGACCTGCTATGCCCTAAGCCCTAGATTCTCCTTGTCTCCAAGGAACCCTGAGAGGGCTGGGACAGTGAGCCAACATTAGTGGGCACAAACTGGGCCCAGCCTGGACAGAAACACTGAGCAAATTCTCAGGGAACAACACTCATTCATTCACTCATTCATTCATTCATTTCACACCTATTTCCTAGCAGTTAGGTGATGCCAGGCCCTGCCTGCCTTCATAGTGTCTCCAGAATGGACGGGAGTCAGGCATTAAGCAAACGATCCCTGTGGAATGCATCAGAGTTATTCGAGAACGTGGGTCTGAAGCATGAGCGGGCGCTAACCAAGGAGAGGCGTAAAGGCGCACGTGGCTGAGGAACAGCGTGTCCAAAGGCCCTCAGGTGGGAGGCATGCAGGTGCCTTGGGATGAAGCTCCACGGGCAGTTGGGGCAGTGGGGGCACTTGGCCTCCTAGTGAGGTCAGGGTGGTGCTCCCAGGAGGAGCATCTGTTCCCCCCCCCCCCCAGTCAGGAAATAGTAGGGACTCAACAGCATTTACTGAAGCAGCAAAAGAGGCACACCAGCCTCCCAGACATCTGGTATCATTTCCTCCCTCCACCTGTTCCCTCCCTCCTTGGGGGCGAGGGTACTGAACAGTGCCTGGCCCAGCAACTCCAAGGAGCTGCCCCCTCTGCCCATGGTGCCAGCTCCCGCCAGGTGGGAGGGGGGAAAGGTAGAGGCAGAAGGTCCGGCTGGGTGCCCGGTAGAGGGCCTCAGGGCAGGACCCCCAGCGGGACACCAGAGAGGCCGCCTGCCCGGGGTGTGCTGAGTTGACCAGAAGGGAGTACTGGGACATACCAGGCTGCTGAGTTGTCCCGGCCAGGAGCTTGCCACTGAGCTCAGTGATTATAAATAACCCACCCGGTGCCTGGGCCTGCACCAAAGAGACCAGGGAGGTTCCCAGAGAGACAGCTGGAGCCAGGCCCCTGCGTCTTTGCCCCTTTCGAGTGGCCCCGACCCCAGGGCCCCGGCCCAGAGGAAGGAGCTGCCCACGGAGAGGCTGATAAATGAAGGAACACAGATTTCCCTGCCCGCATCTCATCACCTCCAGAGCGGGTGGGGGAAGAGGGCTCTCTCCTTACCTGCCACCCTTAGACCTAAGAGCCCCTGGCCGAGCCCGAGGAACGCTCGTCCAGGTCCCAGGTCCCTGGAGGGGGCAGCCGCGGCCCCGCGCCTCCCCCACCCCCCGACAGCCCCCGGAGAACTCACACCACCAGGTAGGTCAGGATGGAGACCTGCAGCAGCCGGTAGAGCAGGCCCACATTCTTGTTCTTGGCGATGACATATTTCTCGGTCTTGTAGTCCAACAGCGACTGGGAGAGCCCCTTGCAGCCCGCCTGCCCCATGGCGCTGCCTCACCTGCGCCTGCGGCCCGGGCCTCCGCTCGGGTGCCGCATGGGAGTCGCCTCTCGCCGCTGCTCCCCGCGAGTCCTAGGAGGCTCGGCACTGCGGCTCCCGAGGGCGCGACTCCAAGCAGCGGGGTCGCCGGCCGGGCGTGCAGGGCGAAGAGCGCGCGGGGGCACCGGCCGCTGCGGGCGAGGCTGCGGAAGCCGCGGCCGGGGCCCGGGGGGTGGGGGGTGGGGTGGGGGTGGGAATGGGGACGGGGGCGGCGCCGGGCCGCGACCTTGCTGCCACCTCGCCCTCTTCCTCCTCTGCTGATGGCGACACCCCGACCATCTGCCGGGCCACCGGCCGGCGAGGGCACTCTTGAGGCGCAGGACCGCACGTGCGGCGCAGGAAATCGGAAATCCGGCGCTGCAGGGGCGAGGAGAGGAGAGTAGGCAGGGCTGCTTTTCAAACCCACCTTTCTCTACTCCCAAAGAAATCCCAGGGGGCGTTGAATAGATGGAATAGATAGGGAAACTGAGGCCAGGGGAGGAGGGACCTACAGCGCAGGAAGTGAGGAGGGGTTGAAAAAAAGTTAGAGGCAAACACACCAGGTTTCTTGATTTTTCCTGCTCTCTGGGGAACCTTGATTCTCACCACTCAGGCTGAAAACACTGAAGACAGGCCCGACCCACGGCTCCTGTGTCCTCTGTGTTTAAGTGGGTGTTCCTACTGCGGCAGCTGCCTCTCTTTTAAAACCCCACGTTCCCAGGGGGTCAGTTGGCAAGCAGGCCCCAGCCAGCGCCCACAGCATGAACTCCCCACCACACCTAGGACAGACGGATGGGCTGGGGGTGTGGAGATGCAGGCAACCAAGACCTAGGATCATAAAATATGCCAGGGGGGTGTTCAGACCAACTGTTTGAAAGGTCCCCAAAGCAAGAGATGGGCCTAGTCTAGGGTGCTAACCCTGCACCCCTCTTCACAAGAGGTGAAATGAAATGAGAGGGTGTGAGCCCTGGGATGAAGGAGGGCATGTCCGAGATCAGTTTTAGAAGTTAGGACAGACACGGAGAGGCAGGCCCCTGGGCGAGCTATGTGTGCCCCCCCCCCCTCCACCCCCTGCCTTGAGCTAACACAGTACGCCCACTCACTTTCTACATCCTGCCACCTGACCAGAAACAGTTTGGCTCCTCTCTCTACCCTGGCCTTTCATATACCTGTGAGAAGTTCCCTTCCCTGAACCACAGGCTGCAGGAGTTGGAAGGATCCCGAAAGCTCACCAAATGTGCCTCTAAAAGTAAAAACTACAGGGGTGCCTGGTGGCTCAGTGGGTTAAGCATCTGACTCTTGATTTGGGCTCAGGTCATGATCTTGACGTTCGTGAGATGGAGCCCCACATAGGGCTCTGTGTTGACCCAAGCACGAGACCTGCTTGGGATTCTATGTCTCCCTCTCTCTCTCTGTCCCTCCTTCCTAGGTTCCCCACCCCAGTCACTTTCTGTTCCATTACCCCTTCTTATTCCCTGAAAGCACTTGTCATTCTTGGATAGGATCTTGCTTACTTATTGACTGGGTCCCCCCACTAAGACCAGAAAACTCCTGGAGGATGGGGACCTTGCCTTTGACATCTTTGTATACTATGCTCACTGCTGTATCTGCCATATATTAGTTCAATACATATATGTTGAGTGAGTGAACAAAATCAGGCCTGGTTTTTTTAAATAGGGAGGAGATTTGGAGCTGCCACCCTGTCCCAGTCATGACTAAGGATTTTAGAAGCTGATGTCATCCTGGGGGGGAGGCTTGGGAATTGTCACCAGACCTCCCTTCCACTCTCCTACAGGCCTCTTCCTCAGCCCTCCTCTCACATGGATCTCCAATACTCAGGGAAGAGGCAGCCTCAATGGAGTGACACCACATCTGTGAAGATTCCCATTAACCTGAGCCCACGAGGAGGCCTTTCAAGACCTCAAGATCTGGCCTGAAGAGTTCGAGGCTGGAAAGCATCACCTCCTACAGAGCCCCCTCACCCTTGCATAAGCCACGTATAGGATGTGCCCCACTGGGTCTCTCCCCCCCACAAAGGGAGTTCCAGGCTTTGTGGCATGGCCTGCGTGTTCTCCTGAGAGATCCTAGAGGCCACGGCCTTCATTTTGCAGGTTGGATCACTGAGGCCCCAGGTCATAGGGCACAGCCTAGCACTAGCCCCAGTCCAGTGCACTCTCCCCTGTTCTCGCTATACCGAGTACCTACTGTGTGCTGCGGCAGAGGCTGAAATGCAAGGCTCCCTGCCCTCTGTGGCTCATATAACTGCCACTCTAGACCCTTCTAGAGAAGGGTCTCTGCACTTATTCGCCCACCAGTGCGGGCAGCCCCTCTCGAACCACCCCATGACTCAGCCAAGACCAGGCTGCAGTTTCTGACACAACTATCCTAAAGCTTTAGGGACCACATGAGGGAAGACTGAAGGGGAAAGGGCCACTCTTGGGGCCGGGCCAGACCCTTCCTGTGGATTCCCTTATGGCACAGCTCCTTAAGACTGCTAGATCCAGACCCATCAGTGGGTCATGGTATCGATTTACAGGGTTACAACCAAGCACATTCAAAAAGAGAGAGAGAGAGACATTTCAAGAGTTGAAGAGTTCAAGAGCAAAAGCAAAAATGAGAGCGAAAATACCAGTGTAGGGTAGGTATAGTTTTCGTGAAACTTTTGTTTTTAGTATGAGTGTGTCCACGTGATATGGAATGTATTTCTTCCTGGGGCTCATGGTCACAACACTGTGAAAAATGCTTCTAGAAAGCTGCAAACCCAAGTATCTGCAATCTGCCTCCATATGGGGGAGGCCAGCTCACCACTCCCACCAGTTCAGCCAAACACCCAATATACCCAAGGCAGGAGAAGGGGCCTATGCACTTTACATCTCCATCATTCAAATTCTAAGGGATGTTTCCAGATCCAAGATGAATTCTCCACTTGAAAGAAAATTGCCTACTGCTTTTGATTGATAGTTTTTCCAGCTTCTACCTAACCCTATCTCGTCTTACAAGCCCCAAGGCACCCTGCTCCAGTATCGTCACCATTACCAGATGTCTTAGCACTCACTACTTGCCGAGCACTCTTCTAAATGCACTATGTGTGTGGGCTCACTTAATCATCACCACCCTAACCACCTATGTGGTTGGTACAATCATTATCTTTATTTTTCCCTAAGAGGCTAGATGAGTCTACGAGTAAGCATCTGAGCCAGAATTTGAATCCAGGTGATCTGGCTCTCCAACCCCAGCGGTCATCACCGTTTGTCACCATGAGCACAGTGCTTTACAGTTTCCACATCAATTCACTTGACTCATCCTGTGAACCCAGCCAGAGAGGTAGCTGTCAATCCCATTACACATTTGATGGAACAAGGTCCCAGGTCACCTAAAAAGCTAAAATTAATCCTAGGTCTCCCAGCCATCCACTCAGGGCTCAGCCCTCTGGAACTGTGGCTTCCTCTGGATGACCTTTAATATGTAGCTCACACGTTTGCCCTGCTGCTGTGGAGGGAAGCCACTGCCAAGGCCCAGAAGTATAGAGCTCCGCAGAGGGCAATGGATTCTCTCATGATGCCATATTGGAGTGAGGGGTCCGTCAAGAGAATGGGCACCTTCTGCAGGAGCTCCCACTGCTGCGGGGGGTGGAGCGCATTCTGGCATGCCAAGAACTGACCGCGTGCCTTGAAACTTCACTTCCGGGGTCAGGGGTCAGGGGTGAATGGCCTGTCTTCAAAGTAGTGAAAACCCCTCCCTGGCTCACCACCACATCCCTTCCCTCCCCTCTCCCAAAGACGTCTACATGATGCTTCATTATAATGAGTGTTGGCAGTGAGTGAAGCATTCTCATCTGGTTCACAAGACTTTGTCCAGCTGAAAGAGTTAAGGCACCAGCAGTAAAGTGATAGGGAATTATAAGATGAATTTCTTTCTTTTTTTTTTTTTTTTTTTTGGAAAATGAATTTCTAAAGGGCCTTTTTTTTTTTTCTTTTTATATCATCTTGCTTGCTCCTAAGACTTGCCAACATTTTAAGCTTATTGTTCTGTGTGGTCTGGACCCCCTGCTGTGGCCATCTTGGTCTCCTCCGGGTCCTGGGATAATTTCTAGTTAAAAACATGATGGAGCCTCAAATGTTGAAGTTGACACAGACAGAGCCCTCACATGTCTCCCCCAAAGAAATGTGCTGGACTCTTTATTTAAGGGGAAACAGACCCTCATGATTCTGACTCCAACCTTTTCTCTATACCATTCTCTCTTCTTTCTCCCACGAATTTTGTAGATCATAAGGGAGGGGGTATGGTGCAATAGAGTGGGCCCTGGAGGCAGGAGAATTATAAGGACATCACCCCTTTATAACCTTTTTTTTAAATGTTTAGTATCTTTAAGAGAGAGAGAATGAGACAGAGCATGAGCAGGGGAGGGGCAAGGAGAGAGGGGGCCACAGAATCTGAAGCAGGCTCCGTGCTGTCAGCACAGAGCCCAACGTAGGGCTCAAGCTCACAGTGCAGAGCCTGACGTGAGGATTGAACTCACGAACTGTGAGAACATGCCCTGAGCCGAAGTCAGACGCTTAGCCGATTGAGCCAACCCAGGTGCCCCAGAAATCACCCCTTTAATCAAGAAGAACTCCCAATCTCTAGGAGATGAGGAGCTTCTAAGAGGGAAACCACTCTGCCTGCAGGTGGGTGGCTCCACAGGAGTAGTCAATAGCATCACTGCGTTTCCATCAGAGGCTTGGAGGTAGCACTTGGTCACCCTGTGGCCTCAGAAGACATACTTTTCCCTATAGCCCTAGCAAGGGTGGAAATTCCCCTAGGTACTAAAGCTTTCCCTTTAGCCCAAGGAGGCCAACAAAAACTGTTCTCCAAAACATTAAAGGAAGACAAAAAGAAATTTAAAAACCACAAATTCCATATAATAATATGGTGCTTGCAGCAGAGGTGAAGATATTACTTACACACAGCGAATGTGTTTCTATTTCCCACCCCTAAGAGAGGAGGGTTCACGCAAGGCCTAGAGGTAGATTTGAGTCTGTGCTGGGGCACAAGAGGAGGTCACCACAACATAAGGCCTTAGAGGGCCATCGGCAGACCTGGGTTTCCTTCTGAGTCCTGAGTATCCTGGATGGCCCAGAAGGGACAAGAGTGGGAAAGGTCTCACAATAAGAGTGGGTGTGGGAAAGGTTTCACAATAAAAGACCTTGCAAAGTAATCTGTCCTTTAGCTTTTCTTTTCCTCTGACAGTCCTTCTATGATAAACACATTCCATTAATAGACATTACTGGTCCATTTAAGAAATAGCAGATGCATTATTAATGCCATTTCAGTACAGTCAACAGGAAAAGGTGGCTCCTCTCTGTGGGAAGCATTTCTGAGTCCATCAGTGGCTTGTGTGACCCATCTTAATTGATGGGTTGTTATTCATTACTTAGTTCTCAAAATGCAACCTGGGGAAAAACTCTACGGAGATATCAAGTACTTAAAAAGGGCAGAGTCAAGTAATGGTCTGCCGAGCACTAAAAAGGCTAAAGATTCACTCAAGTCAACCAAACCCTCAGAGTAGCGACATCTCTCACAAGGTGTGCCTTAGGGCAATCTCATCTTTTCCTTCCTCCTGCTCCCTGCACTGCTTTCTCCCCTAACCTTCGCGAAATTCCTCACAGCCATCCCTTCCACTCCCCTCCACTCTCCAGTTCACATAACTGAGGTAGTAATGAAATGAGAACGTGCAGGAAATCCTCGTATGAAAAATACACCGTGAGTAGTTGTGCTTCACGTAGTTCCTGTACACAATTCTTCCTTAGTGATTCTTGATCGTACTTACTGTCCCCGCCTGCCTTTCCAGCTCACACGCCACATCATGCACACTCAGCTTCAGCCGAATTGGCTCACATGCTTTACCACATCTGTCATTTTCCAACCTCTGTGCCTTTGCCATGGCTGGTCTCCCCTCAGTCCTCCATGGCTTCAAGGCTCACCTTACAGGGGTCTGTCTCCTTCATGAAGGCTTCCAGGACCCCCTCTTCTTCCCTAAATACCCAAAGGACAGGATCTGTACGATTTAGGCAGTTACCATTGGATCCATGTCATTGGATCCATGTCATATAGGACTATGAGTGCAGGAAAGGGATTTACCTTACTTTGTACCACGGGGCCTTCATCGAGTAGGTGGTCACGGAGGCTTGTAGAATGATAAGAGATGGGGAGGGGGACAGAAAGGAAGGAAGGAAGAAACGGAGGGAGGGAGGATGGACTGATTCCTGATCACCATGCCTCTGGCCATTAGCCGGCATATTTGAAGCGTCTGAGGACAGAGTGACTAAGCCTGTGCATATTCATAGATTTCAGAGATAATTCTGCCAGAGCATTAAGTTAAATTTGTCTCCTGAAGCAACTTCTAGGTCACCAAGGCTCCAAGTCTGTGCTAAGGCCTATCCATTGACAGAAGTGTAATCAGATGAACACATTTGATCTCATAATTAGCATCTCCCAGGGGGTGACCCTTGCATGAACACCATCTGGAGGGCTTGCCAAAAAAGCAGATTTTTTCAGGCCCAAGCTGGGCCAGAGCATCACAGCCCTTAGTGGGCAAGGCCAAGGAACCTGAAGAACTGAGCCACCTGCAACTGTTGTGCCAGCAAAGTCTGAAAACCGCCACTCTGCCCAGGGCTGTCAGCTCCGTCTTGCCAAGCCGATGGGAAGCTTTTGTGGAAAAAAACCATTCGATTTGGAGATCCAAAAATCTGCTGTTGTTCCAACAGCTCTGCTATAACTAGACCTGTGGGGTTGTTTCTTCCTTCAGAAAACAGAGCTAAAACTCTCTGGAATGATCATTAAGATTAGCTGCAAAAGTACAAAGCCCAGGGTAGGACACTGCTTTTTTTTTTTTTCTTTAACTTTATTTATTTATTTGGAGAGACAGCCCAAGCAGGGGAGGGGGAGGGAGAGAGAGAGGGGGAGAGAGAGAGAGAGAGAGGTGGGGAGAGAGAGAATCCCAAGCAGGCTTCATGTTGTCAGAACAAAACCTGATGCAGGGCTTGAACTTACAACCTGTGAGATCATGACCTGAGCCAAAATCAAGAGTCAGACACTTACCAACTGAGCCACCTGGGTGCCCCTAGGACACTGCGTTTATTAAATGCACCAGAACATATGAAGTAGGAGGTCTCTATATGTTACATTTTTTTTTTTTACCACTCTTTGACTGAAATGTAACATTTCCTTTAATTATGAATGTAGGCAACAAAACATGGCCATGTTAGCAGTATCTGTATCTTCACACCAATAGAAATTACAGATATTTTCCCACATTACAGTTATTGCAGATATCTCAAAATACATTTTAAGCTCACCACTACTTTAAAAGATGGGTAGTTAAGGGGCGCCTGGGTGGCCCAGTCAGTTAAATGTCTGACATCAGCTCAGGTCATGATCTCACGGTTTGGGAGTTTGAGCCCCGTGTTGTGCTCTGTGCTGACAGCTCAGAGCCTAGATCCTGCTTCAGATTCTGTGTGTCCCTCTCTCTCTCTCTGCTCCTCCCCTGCTTGCACTCTGTCTCTTTCTCTCTCTCGAAAATAAACATTAAAAAAGAAATAAAAGAGGGGCGCCTGGGTGGCGCAGTCGGTTAAGCGTCCGACTTCAGCCAGGTCACGATCTCGCGGTCCGTGAGTTCGAGCCCCGCGTCAGGCTCTGGGCTGATGGCTCGGAGCCTGGAGCCTGTTTCCGATTCTGTGTCTCCCTCTCTCTCTGCCCCTCCCCCGTTCATGCTCTGTCTCTCTCTGTCCCAAAAATAAATAAATAAAAAATAAATAAATAAATAAATAAATAAATAAATAAATAAATAAAAGAAGGGTAGTTATTAGACCTGTTGCTTTAAAAAAGAAGCACATGAGTCTCCATAAGAATTTTTCAATATTCTGATTATTGTAATTTCAATATAATTGGTTCTTTGTAAACTTTTTTTTTAATTTTTTTAAAAAAGAGAGAGAGAGACAGAGCATGCGCCGGTGAGGGGCAAAGAAAGAGGGAGACACATAATCGGAAGCAGTTTCCAGGCTCTGAGCTGTCAGCACAGAGCCCGACATGGGACTCAAACCATGAACTACAAGATCATGACCCTATAGGCTAAGTCGGATGGACTCTTAACCGCCTGAGCCACCCAGGTGCCCCTGTAAACTTTTATTTTTATGTACTTGAAAACAAGCTGATGGATGGACAGATGGGAAAATATGTGATAAAGCAAGCATAGTATAAAATGTTAATGGAAGAAACTAGATGGTGGGAAGACAGCTGTTCGCAACGCAGAATTCAACTTTTCATAATACAATGTTGGGAGAAATCTGAAAAGGGTTGCCTAGGTTTCACCAGACCACCAGAGGGGTTTATGGCCTAGGAAAAAAGTTAGAAACCCCTGACCTAGTGGTACTAGTGTCCTTTACTGGCTAGCCAGTCTTCACTCACTCACTAGGTGAGTTCTTCATCATTGGACAAAGGACCCCAAGCCCCAGTGTCAAATTCCAGGAGTTAGGCTCGTAACCTTTTCCTAGACTAGGAAATCTCAAAGTTTTGCAGAATCAAAGTGGGTCAGTGGTGTTTTCTCCCACCTCAGCCTTCCAACCTTAATCTTACACCTCACTCATAGCTCTGAAGAGAGAAAAGATTACCCCAAAGTAGGACACTAGTCAAATCCCAGAAACCAAAGCCAAGATCACGAGAACATCTGCCGGCACACCAGGCAGGGCAAGTCCGGGCCCCTTTTCCAGGCCCTAGACAGAAGAGAAGACATTCCCAGAGACACGCCTTCAATCACCAGCCACTCGCCCCCCAACTCTGCCCTCAGGACTGCAACTGGCTATGGGGTCCCAGAACTTCTTTCAGGGAGGAAGGAGGGGGGAGGAACAGAGCCTCCAACTGGCTCCCCTGGACATTGGAACCATGGTCCTGGCTCCTTTGTGGTACTTGGGAAGAGTTCTTCTTTTAGACAGACCACCAGGAAGGACTAGTGCTTCCTGATGCCCACCGGTAAATCTGCACAACTCAGTTCTCCCATTTCTGGAGGTCATGCTGCTCCAATTCTATCTGAATCAAAGCATCCTTACTCACCCAGAGGCTCCAAAGTTCAGAGGGAGAAATACACCTCTTACTTCTATCCCAGAAGACGGTGCAGTCCAGAAGAGCTAATGAGAAGGAACCAGGGCCACATTTGAACTGGACAAGAAAGTAAAGCACAGAGGGCACAAAAAAGTCATCTTTTTTGTGGTTGTTGTTGTTGTTTACTTATTTTTGAGAGAGAGAGAGGCAGGGGCAGAGAGTGGGTGGACAGAGGAGCCGAAGTGGGCTCTACACTGACAGCAGAGAGCCTGATGCAGGGTTCAAGCCCAGGAACCGCGAGATCATGACCTGAGCCGAAGTCAGATGCTTAACCGATTTAGCCCCGGGCGTCCCCCCCAAAAAACGTCTTCTTATTTCATGGGAAAGTACATGGTCTTGCCGACAAAGTAAGGTAAACTAAAGCTATGATTATATATCCATTAAGCAAATAAGTCAAGTAAAAACAGAGATCCCAGGACATGTTCATGCTGCTGATAACCATGTAACACGGCTCAGTCCTTCTGGAAAGCTATTTGGCATCCTATAGCAATTACAAAAATGTCTTTAATTCCACTTTTGGAAAAGTTGAAAGGGTCTCTTTACAGTTTATACTGTAAAGAGCTCTGCACAGTTATTAATTCCCCAAAGACACACTAGACCAAGGTGTCACTTCTCCCCATCCCGTCCACCCACATTTGTCAGCAGCATTTTTTTCTCTGACACTGGTTCCTTGAAAATGGTCAAATTCTCACAAATGGCAAAATATATGGTTCTATTTACGTAAAAGAAAACAGGGGCGCCTGGGTGGCTCAGTCAGTTAGGCATCCAACTTTGCCTCAGGTCACGATCTCACAGTTCATGGTTTGAGCCCACATCAGGCTCTGTGCTCAGAGCCTGGAGCCTGCATTGGTTTCTGTGTCTCCTTCTCTGTCCCTGCCCCCTTGTGCTCTGTCTTTCCCAAAAATAAACATTAAAAAAATTATATAATGCTATTTAAAAAAAAAAGAAGGAAAACAAAACAAAACCCCAAACCTATGTACTATATACATATTTATGTGAATATTTACAAGTGCACAGGATAAAGCCTGGAAGGATGTACACCACACCAGTTCACCTCAGCTTCTAAGGAGGGCCACAGGGTGGAGCAGGGTGTGACAAAGGCAGTTTTTCACTTTTCACTGTGATCTTACTGTGAGAGTGTTATTAGTTATGTACTTTCCAAAATATACTTCCACTAATCAAAGTCAAGTTAACTGAAGTTGGAAATTGTCTATTTAGGTGCGTCCAGCTACTTCCTGACCTCTGATACTAGAACTACTCTTCCTAAAGTGATTCAATGTTTCCCTTGATTCCATTTACTAAATCTGTTTTGTTTTGTTTTTTTAATTTTTTTTAAGGTTTATTTATTTTTGAGAGACAGAGAGAGACAGAGCATGAGCAGGGGAGGGGCACAGAGAGAAAGGGAGACACAGAATCCGAAGCAGGCTCCAGGCTCTGAGCTGTCAGCACAGAGCCCGCTGTTGGGCTCGAATTCACAGACAGCAAGATTATGACCTGAGCCGAAGTAGGAGGCTTAACCAACTGAGCCACCCAGACGCCCCACTAAATCTGTTCTTAAAATAATGGTAGGGGTGGCTGGCTGGCTCAGTCGGTGGGTGGAGCATGCAACTACTGATCTTGTGGTTGTGAGTTCAGGCCCCACATGGGGTGTAGAGATTTCTTAAAAATAAAATCTTTTTAAAAAAAAAAAAGTAATGGTAAAATTCTGGCACTATTACAAGGCTTACCATTACTAATTATAGCTAGGAGACCCCAAAATACCTATATCCCTAAAATACCTAATTTCCCTTCTCGTAAGGGTACAGAAGATGTGCACAGACCTTTCACTATATACGGATAATGTAAGACTGCTGAGCTTTGCCATACGAAGCATCCTTTCTCAAAATTTAATTAGGCCTAACAAGCTTGCCAGATTAAGGTTTTCACATCTGCTTGATGTCATGCCTTCTTCAACAACCAAAGTTCAGATGTTTTCAGAAGAGAAAAAGGTTATTTGAATCTGTGCTCACTAGGTGTTAAACGGGGGAAATGAAAACAGAGAAATCACAAGGGGCATTTTCCCCATGCTAGTGTCAAGCTGACTTCATCTTGGTCCTTATCTGGTCAAGACAGCGGCCATAACCCATTGTCCTTGTATCTATACAAGCTTTGGCACTTCCTGTTCTCAGGGAGAGGACGATGAACAGGAAATGGAAAATGCCTGGCACTAGAAAAGCATCTTTTAGAATAAAGGCCTTGGCCCAAGCTATAGCAGATGAATTTGTAAAATCTAATCATGTCTCTGTTTATAATAGTCCTTTCCCTTCTCAGACTGGTCCCTTACACAGTCTCTTGACTACAAGTGCATTGGTTTAACTCCAATCAGATCAGCACAGCTCAGTCAATAGCTCATAGGTGGTCAATATAAGGCTTGACTGTTATAATGGGAGTAGGATCTTATTTGTAATAATAATTTTTTTTTAATTTTTTCTTAATGTTTATTTATTTTTGAGACAGAGAGAGACAGAGCATGAACGGGGGAGGGCCAGAGAGAGAGGGAGACACAGAATCTGAAACAGGCTCCAGGCTCCGAGCGGTCGGCACAGAGCCCGATGCGGGGCTCGAACTCACGGACCGTGAGATCATGACCTGAGCCGAAGTCGGACGCTTAACCAACTGAGCCACCCAGGCGCCCCATAATAATAATTGTTTAAAAAAATATAAATCCAAGGGGTGCAACTCACCTAAAACACTGCAAACTTGGACATAACTCCTGGATCCAACAATAGGAAAATATCTAAGCAAACTTACCTCTTTCTTTGCCTTCAAAGACAAATCCTCTGAAGTAACTCAAGAAGTGTAAAGAGGGAAGAAGTCCACGGTAGCACTGGAAATTGAGAATGATACAATAAAGGAACCAAAAATATGAAGGAATTCTTGGAAGAAGTGATGCAGATGGAATCAGATCAGCAGAAAAGCTGATCACGCTAAAGAGCCAGTGATTTAACACAGGTAACATAAGAGGCTCCATGAGAAGTGGATGGGTTCTCCAATCAAGCCCCAGAAATTGCCAAAGGCAGAGTGGCAGGGAGTGAGACCATGGGCAGGCTGTGAGGCAGACAGTGGAGGGTACACACAGCAATCCCCTTAACATCAGGCAAAGTTAACTTCCCAGAGCTCTACAAGTTCTAGTCAAAGAAATAAGGGTGAAAAAGAGTACAAATACAAGAAAGACTCCACATCACCATTATTTCTTCTTTTTAACATTTATTTATTTTTGAGAGAGAGAGAGAGAGAGAGAGAGAGCACACACGCATGAGTGGAGGAGGGGCACAGAGAGAGGGGGACAGAGTATCTGAAGCAGGCTCTAGGCTCCGAGATGTCAGCACGGAGCCTGATGTGGGGCTCAAACTCGTAAACTGTGAGATCATGACCGGAGCCAAAGTTGGACACTTAACCTACTGAGTCACCCAGGCGTCCCCCAAATCACCATTATTTCCAGACAGGATTTTCTGCTTTGAAAATCCAAGAGAATCAACTAAAAAGCTATTTAAAAAACAGAGTTCAGTAAGATGGCCAGATAAGATATTCAAAAGAACAAATTTTCTAAATACAAGCTCTATAATCAGCCAGGGGAAAAAGACATTTTTCACAGTAGCAATAAAAAATATAATATAGGGGAGCCTGGGTGGCTCAGTCGGTTAAGCATCTGACTCTTGGCTCATGTCCTGATCTCACAGTTGGGAATTCAAGTCCTACATCGGACTCTGTGCTGACAGTGCAGAGCCTGCTTGGGATTTTCTCTCTCTCTCTCTCTCTCTCTTTCTCTCTCTGCCCCTCCACTGCTGGCATGTATGCAAATGCGCTCTCTCTCTCAAAAATAAACTTAAAAAAAAAAAAAAACAACAATACAGCTGGAAATAAAAGTCTTCATAAATTAAGATCTCTGAAAGAAATTATAAAACCTTGCTGCAGGGTGTTTTCAAAAATCTCAGCGAGTGGAGAAATGTCTTATTTCTGAGTAAGAAAATAATGCTGTAAAGAAAGCAGTTCTCCTCAACGTAATCTGTACATTTATTTATTTAAAAAAAATTTTTTTTAACGTTTATTTATTTTTTTTTTTTTAATTTTTTTTTTTAACGTTTATTTATTTTTGAGACAGAGAGAGACAGAGCATGAACGGGGGAGGGTCAGAGAGAGAGAGAGGGAGACACAGAATCGGAAGCAGGCTCCAGGCTCTGAGCCATCAGCCCAGAGCCCGACGCGGGGCTCGAACTCACGGGGACCGTGAGATCGTGACCTGAGCTGAAGTCGGAGGCTTAACAGACTGAGCCACCCAGGCGCCCCAAACGTTTATTTATTTTTGAGATAGAGAGAGACAGAGCATGAACGGGGGAGGGGCAGAGAGAGAGGGAGACACAGAATCGGAAGCAGGCTCCAGGCTCCGAGCCATCAGCCCAGAGCCCGACGTGGGGCTCGAACCCACGGACTGCGAGATCGTGACCCGAACTGAAGTCAGACGCTTAACCGACTGAGCCACCCAGGTGCCCCAACCTAATCTGTACATTTAAATCAAAACCTCAAGGGTTTGGGGCGCCTGGGTGGCGCAGTCGGTTAAGCGTCCGACTTCAGCCAGGTCACGATCTCGCGGTCCGTGAGTTCGAGCCCCGCATCAGGCTCTGGGCTGATGGCTCGGAGCCTGGAGCCTGCTTCCGATTCTGTGTCTCCCTCTCTCTCTGCCCCTCCCCCGTTCATGCTCTGTCTCTCTCTGTCCCAAAAATAAAAATTAAAAAAAAACGTTGAAAAAAAAAAAATAAAATAAAACCTCAAAGGTTTTCTTTTAGGAATCTGAAACACTGATATTAAGAATTATCTGAAAGAATAGAAGCAGTTTTTCTTAAGAATGAAAATGTCCTATCAGGTATCACAGTTTACTGTAAAGTTATAATGAAAACTGGTATCAAAAACAGAATCCCATTTTCCACAATGATCAGGTTGGCAAAATAGTGAAAATGTGATGATGCCCAGCTGGTGGCAATGGACACGGTGGCACTTTGATATTCTCTGAGTGGGGGTGTCAACTGGTAGAAACCTTTTGGAGGTGGTCATCATCTGTCAAAAACAACTGAATTGAAGTGTAGCTGACAATGTTATATTCGTTTCAGGCGTACAACGGTGACTCAACAACTCTACATGTTCTGCTGTGCTCACCACAAGTGTAGCTACCTGTGTCACCATACAGTGTTGTCACAATGCCACTGGTTACAATCCCCGTTCTGTACCTTTCGTTCCCATGACTTATTTCGTCTATCAAAATTTTAAATGCACGTCATCTCGGAGCCAGTGATTGTGCTGGGAACTTACCCATCGACATACTTGAAAAGCACACCAGGGAGGATACGTGTTTAGAGATGTTCATCACACCTTTTCTTTGTAATAAAAAGAAGGAAAGAAATAGAAACAACCTAAATATCCACTTGTAGGGATTTGTTAGGTAAATACAATGCAGTGTATCACGGAACTGTTAAAAAGGATGGGGTAGATCTGCAGAGGTTGCTACCGAAAGGTGCCTAAAATCCATTAGATGAAAAAGTAGGAGGGAGAACAATCTATACAATCTAATTCCTATATCCATACATGGATATGCATATGCTGGTATATGCAGAGGAATATTTTTAAAGAATATCTAAAAATGTATTAACAGCGGTTGCTTTTGGAAAGAGATTGGAGGTGGAGAGGAGAGGGAGACTAACTTTTTATTTTTTAGATACCTTTGTGCTGTTTAGAATTTATCGTTTGCATAATGCTAAAAAGTGTTCCTTCAATTGTGGTACTGGTACAGTAACAAACAGATCAGTGAAACAAAATTAAATTTCCAGAATTTATATGCATTCATAGGAATTTCACGAGTAGTAACAGCAGAATTTTAATTTATTAAAAAAAAATTTTTTTGTTTTATTTATTTTTGAGACAGAGAGAGACAGAGCATGAACAGGGGAGTGGCAGAGAGAGAGGGAGACACAGAATCGGAAGCAGGCTCCAGGCTCTGAGCCATCAGCCCAGAGCCCGACGCGGGGCTCGAACCCACGGACCGCGAGATCGTGACCTGAGCTGAAGTCGGACGCCCAACCGACTGAGCCACCCAGGCGCCCCAGAATTTTAATTTATTAATGGACATTTCATTAATGACATAGAGACAGCTGTTATTCACTGGAAATAAAATAGTTGGACTCAAGGTCAACAGGAAAACAGAAACCACTCTAGATATTTCAAGCAGAAAGGGATTTACTAATGAGAGTTATGTTTCAAATCTGTTGGGAGGGCTGGGAGATAAAAACGGGAGAGTTGGTATCACCCAGAGGTCGGGAGTTGCAGGGAGGGGAGGCGCTGTCGCACTGCCGCTCAGGGGTCTGTACTCACCTGCCTCCACCACTGCTGCCGCAACCAAAAGAAAGACCTCCTATCTTTCCACCTTCCATCTCATTCAAGTGCCTCTCACTGGCAAAATCGAAATTAGAAACCCACCTCAAAGGAGTCTGGGAGATGTTTGAAGCCTTTTAGCCCCTGCGAAACGGGAGAGCGTGAATAAGCAAAAAGGAGGTGGTTATTTCAGTTAATGGTGCTGTGAAAGTTAGTTATGCCTCTGGGAGAAAAACAAAACCAAAAGCAAAACTCAGTCCCTAATTTGCACTTTATACACACACACATTTCAGAAAAAAATAAAAATTAAAAAAATAACGAAAGCATCTGAATTAGATCAAGAAGACAAGGATATCTTTCTACATTATATACTGATACACCATTTAATTTATTGCAATGACTTTTATGATCCATGAAAACAAAGACTGTTCCATTGCAGGGTTAAAAGTGGGGAGATGGGGCCAAGTTTTGACAGCAAGGGATATAAAAATAAAATAAGACACTAAGAGCGAAGCCGGCCTGTAACTAGGCCCTCATCTCTGTGCCCCCAACTCCCAGGCCAGGTTCCATCTCCTCCTGTGGAAGAATGCTCTCTCCTGGTGACAGTATTTACCAAGGAACAGAAGTCTCCCTGAGCAATCCACTGAGCAGGAAGCTGGGTAAGGATTAGCACAGTGCATGAAATAGATGTATTCATACATACAACAGAAATGAAACTACAGAACAGTCTTGCTTTTCTCCTCACCTCCTAGTTCCTGTTTTGGTGACCTCTGTTTTTCTACTTTTTACATTTGTTCCAGGCGTGCTTTTTTTGTGTTTTGATTTGAAGTAATAGGCCACATCTTAGGATCTTGAAAATGCCAGGATCTTTTGGCCACTGTCCCCCAAGATGTACTTTGTAGAACACTATGTTGGGAGACATCAATGGAAATGCCAAGAGAAAAGCATTCTTAGGCAAATAAGGTTGGAAATTGCTATACCTCCTCTTGGAGAAAAAAAATATCACAAAGTATATTTCTGTATTAAAGGCACTTCTTTAAAGAAAAATTTAATTTTATTTAATTTCAAATGTTTCCCAAGTTTATTTTCTGCACAATACACAGACACTCTGGGGACAGTATATGGTTAAAAAACAATGTTCCATTAACAATTTGTTAGATTCTGCTCTAGATCATCTTTAAAAAAAAAAAAAAAAAAGTAACGACACCAAGTCTCTAGAACTTGAAGGACTGGCTGATGTTCTCTCCCAATGGATGAGGAAGCTGGTCCTAATTTTCTTCTGTGAGCAGATTCTCTGATTTCAGCGAGGCCTTCCGTGTGCTGTCCAAGTTCAGATGCTGGTATTTTCTTTTAAAAAAGCCAAACTAAAACAAAGGAGGGGAAGTCCCATTATAGGCCTAAGATACCCATCTGTTTTAGAAAACCGTCATCTAGTTCTCTAGAACTTCTCACACCTCCTCTGAATTTCTCCCTGATAATCCAATCCTTCAAGATCAGTCTTAAAATGCTACCTTTCCACAAGTCTTTTCATTCTCCAGTCAGAAGTGATTTTCCACCTTCCTCTGAAACCCCAAACCTCCTTAACCTTTTTTTTAAAATTTGAGTGAGAGAGCATGTTTGAGTAGAGAAGAAACAGAGAAAGAGAAAGAGAAAGAGAAAGAGAAAAAGAGAGAGAGACACAGAATCTCAAGCAGGCTCCAAGCTCAGTGAGGAGCCCAATGTAAGCCTTGACCCCATGACCTAGGATCATGACCTGAGCCAAAATCAAGAGTCAGGCACTTAATGGGGCGCCTGGGTGGTTCAGTCAGTTAAGTGTCCAACTTCGGCTCAAGTCATGATCTTGTGGTTCACGAGTTTGAGCCCCGCATCAGGCTCTGCACTGACAGCTCAGAGCCTAAAGCCTACTTTGGATTCTGTGTCTCCCTCTGTCTCTCCCCCTGCCCCCACCCCAGGTCACAGTCTGTCTCTCTCTCTCTCTCTCTCTCAAATAAATAAACATTAAAAAAAAAAAGTCAGACACTTAACCCATTGAGCCACTCAGGTGCGCTGCTCCTTAACCTTTTTTTAACTTAACTAATTCTGCAAAATATTATAATTTTGGCTATAATGGATCTTAGTTATATAAAAATACTCAACCTACTACAGACAGTATGGCCTCCTACAGCAAGAAATGCACAATCTAGGGGCAGCTGGCTGGTTCAGTTGGTAAAGCATGAGACTCTTGATCTCAGGGTTGTTAAGTTCAAGCCCCATGTTAGGTGTAGAGATTACTTAATTATAAAAAAAAAAAAAATTGAGGAAAAAAATAAAAGGGAAACTCACAATCTACTAGGAACAGAAATAATTATAATACGGTGTGATGACTGACACTTGGAAGGGTTTCCAGAAAGTAGCTCACAGGAAAAGCACATAGCTCAGAGGACTGAGGAATCTCTGGGCTGGGTCTTAAGGAAAGAGTGTGAGCAAGGTGGGAAAGGGCATCGGGGTGGGGGGACGGCAGTATAGACAGCAAGCACACAGACACAAACCTATTTAGTTACACGTGTTTGGAGGAAAAAGCAAGACTTAAGAGTTGAGAAGGGTAAAGGCTGGAAAGTGAGGATCTTGAAAGCAGTAAAAAAAAATGTCTGAACGTTAAAACAGGGGAAGGAAAGTAAAGGATTTAAAATAGGGGAATGACCATCAGATCCATTTTAGGAAAATCTCTCTGTATCTTAATACTTCACATGAGTAGAACTGACCTTGAAAAGGGTGATTATAATCACAATCAAAACCAGAAGGCCACCAGCACTGCTTATAAAGATGAGGTGCAAATACTCCTTCTCTTTCAGGAAGATGATAGTGATCTAGAACAAGATACAGAGATCATCCAATAAGTCTCCTAAAGCAGATGAGAAAAAAATTCCACATGTTATTTTAAGGAGCAAAATATGAGAACTTGGCAACATTCTGTATATTGACCAAGACTGATGACAGTAAGGGAAAAAGCTAAAGTTTCCTGATGCAGCATCTAAAATTACCTAACGAGGCTTTCAGTTTCTGGTTCTACATGTAGAGAGCGTGGTACGTGCCACTCTGTACTAACAAGTAAAAAGCTGAACAGACTGAAAAAGCAACAACTCTTCTTGGCGCCCTAAGAGAGGGGAGGATACTTGGCAAACTGCTGCCCCCAAGATTAGCGAGACAGATAGACAAATACAGGCAGTAGAGGCTTCCCAGCGCTGGGGTAGGAAAACCCAATCTGTAATTCATGAATTAATCATGAGAAGTTCAGTACTGACAACTCTCAGAGTTAAAACCTCCAGGGAACCCAGTCATATGGGAGCCTCCACAACACTATAAGGTTTTCCTCTAGGAGCTTGACCAGATCCCTACGGTAAATGCTCGACAAAAATCCCTTGATGCTTCTGGCAAGGGGAGAAGAAAAGGAACCATTTTGAAATAGGCCAGAGCACTCTGGCCTGCCATCGGGGAAACTAGTTAATTGGAACGTAACCTGCTAAGAGCCTAACTGACCCAGGGTAAGAGAAATACCCAACTCTAGGTATCCTGTCCCACCTAAGGGGACTGAAAAAAAAAATGAGAAATACTTCTGAGGTGCACAGCCCAGAGGTGTAGGTTCACAGCACAGGAGCATGGGCTCACTAAAAGACTGAAATCTAATCACAGGATGGTACAGCACATAAGCACTTCCTCCTTCCCCTCCCCCACACCTCACCACCACATCACTGAAGACCTATTTACAACAGTTCCTTTACCTGGTCCATCGTATCTGGTTATCAGGAAAAAAAAAAAAATTACCAAGAAAAAAGAAAGAAAGAAAAAATCATAAAACATATCCAGATGCAAAAAACATCTTGAAGAGACAAAGCAAGCCTCAGAAGCAGACACGGAAAGGTGTTTGAATTATCATCAGACTTGGAATTTACAACAACTATGATTAACATGCTAAGGGCTCTAACAGATAAAGTAGACAGCATGCAAGAACAAAGACAAAGAACAGATAGGCAATGAAAGTAGAGAGATGGAAATCCCAGGAAAGAACCAAAAAGAAACGCTAGAGATAAAAAGAAACCACTGTAACAGAAATGAAGAAAGCCTTTGATGGGCTCGTTAAAAAAAAAAAGACTGGACACAGCCAAGGAAAGAATCTCTGAGCCAGATGTACCAAAAACAAACAAAAAAAATCCTCAAAAAGCAAAGAGAACAAAACCTGGAGGAAAAAAAATAACAACCCCCCCCCCGAAAAAAACAAAACAAAAACAAAAAACCAACAGCACAACAAAATTATGTAAAGAACAAAACACTTTACACTATTTTGGTCAGTCAGATCTGCTAAGGATTATCTGACAGTTTAACAGAGGTCCCAAGGGACTGGTCTCTAGGTTTGAGGGAACACTGAAAGAAAATCAGTTTTACATCCAGCTCTGCCACTCTGTGTCCTTGGGCCCCCAGCTCATCATCTTCAAAATGATGACCTATTTTAAATGATCTCTAAGTCCTTTCCAACTCTGTTCTGACATCATTCTGACAGCTCTTTTTGACCTTGCACAAACCCCTAAAGTCTGATAACACGTTTGTCCCACATGAAATATGACAAAGACACTGGTCTGCTCTTCACCAAACTAAAGCATATGTTAAGATATGATAATGAATGCAAAATGGCATCCATGTATACTACAGTTGACCCTTCAACAACACAGGCTTGAACAGTGTAGGTCCACTTATATGCAGATTTATTTGTGATATAGTACTATAAATGTATCTTTTATGACTTTAACATTTTCTTTTCCCTAGCTTACATCATTATAAGAATACAGTATATAATATAATAATATAATAAGACATCCAGTCAACGGTATACTATTAGTAGTTAAGTCTTTGGGGAGTCAGAAGTTATACATGGATTTTCGACTATGTGGGGAGCTGGCACTTCTAATCCTTTGTTCAAGGGTCAAGTGTACTTACAGAGTTCTTGTATTAGAAGCATCCCCAGCATTGTCGTCTAAAGGCTGTCTCAATCTCAAGAGTCTAAGCTCTCTTCTCACTAACAGGACTCAGCTGGAAAGCTCAGCGGATGTTGCTTCCCGAGACCCATTTATGGCCCTCCCAAGCTGTGGCCAGCATACAGACCATGCCCAGAGCATGTTCCCAGGACTTAAGTGGGGCCAGAGGGCCATCAAGACTTCTCTGCCTGCCCAAAACACTGAGTCCTTTCATGCAAGTGTATAAGCAACAATGTCAGGGATAACTGCTGTATGAGTTGGAAAGATGGACAAATATACTCCTTTAAGGCCTCCTCAATTAAGTTATAAATGCTGGTTACTTCCTAGGGTTGACCCTCCAGGCAACTATTTAATTCAGATGGAGCTGAGCTTAATAGGTGTAAGTTCTGGGCCTTGACAATAGAGAGGGAGCAAAGCAACAGACTGGGAGGAACAACAGGAAGAGAGCTGGTTTTTCTTCTATGTAAGAGTGAAGGGGGGGGGGGGGGTAGCAGGGGGAAGGACTTGAGAGTATGGGTTTAGGAAAATAATGACAGGAAATCCCAAGGTCATAGTGGTATAACAGGCCAGATCTGAGTAAAAGAAATGCTCCTCTTTCTCAAAGCCTCTTCCCCTTTTCCTCTTCTAAACCCACAGGTTCCAAAGGTACCCCAAAGCTACCCTGGTAAAGGTGAAGGAGAAGCGGGACACAGGGTACCTACTGCTTGCAGCTGAACACTGAATTTTTGAATTTTCTATCAGAAATCATGGCTGGTCTAAGCTAATCATGACAGAGCTATTCCCCTTTGCCAGTGACTGACATGAGATCCAGTTCTCACTGACAAGATGTAAGGAGACAGCTGCTGGGAGTTTTTAGGAAAATTTCCCTTCCTACAAAGGGAAGTTTTGCTACTGATCTCTTGCTTCTTATTTTGTATCCTGACACATGAAAACACAGCACTTGGAGAGGTGGTAGCTTTGTGCTGGCCACAAGGGAAGGTATCACCAACACAGATGGAAGGGCACAAGATTCAAAGGAGCCAGGCCGTTGACCAGACAAACAACAGATGCCCTTATGGTACCTTAGTGGGAGTTTTCCCTTACTTGCAAATGAAACGCACTTGGATACATAGGTATTTATACTCACAGGTTCATTCTACCCTTGTTGCTTATTGTCAGGAACAACTTAACACTTTGCTTAGGGTATTGAATTTAAAGAAAGGAAAATAATTATAAGGAATCTATGTATAGAAATAAAAGCCATCAGGAAGAGGAAGAAATAAATAATTTACAAATGTGCATATAAGAAACTGTTAACCATAACACCCTTTGGGAAGAAGGAGCTGGGGGCATGGGAAAGGGGGGGGAATGAAGGAACCATTATTTTTCATTTGATATTTTTCTGTAAGGCTTGGATTTTCTTGCTCTTCTATTTTTTTTTAATCTAGGCAGTGGGACAATGGGGCACTTCTCTTTCCCCCATATAATTTTCTGTATTAGAAATAGTTAAAAAGAGGGGCGCCTGGGTGGCGCAGTCGGTTAAGCGTCCGACTTCAGCCAGGTCACGATCTCGCGGTCCGGTCCGTGAGTTCGAGCCCCGCGTCAGGCTCTGGGCTGATGGCTCGGAGCTTGGAGCCTGTTTCCGATTCTGTGTCTCCCTCTCTCTCTGCCCCTCCCCCGTTCATGCTCTGTCTCTCTCTGTCCCAAAAATAAAAATAAAAAACGTTGAAAAAAAAAATTAAAAAAAAAAAAAGAAATAGTTAAAAAGAAAAGTGTTATTTCTGACATGTCTAGAGAACTGTTCGTTTCTCGTCCCCCAGGAAGGAAATCAGAGAACCTAACATTTAGCAATCCAGCTCATTTTCTTGACATCCCCTCCAGTAATGATCATGCCTGACTAAAGGGCCCACAGATGGATTCTCTCTCAAGCCAGGAGCACATCTAGGTTAAGTGTCAACAAGAATGACAGCTCAGAGTAGCACACACAGCATTGAGCCCATAGATCACAGACATTAGTATGATTTGTGGTCACAGTTTTGCAAAAGAAACCCCAAGTGTTCCAGTATTTAGTTTAAGATTTATAAAAGAATTATGCATTCCTGAGTATTGTAACTGGTTAATACCATAACTAAACAATACTACACACGAGGAAGGCAATTAATGTATACAAAAAAATAATTTCTCACTTGGCAAATTTTAAAAATACAATACACTCTCAAATCAAAGTATACATAGCTGTTGATTTCAGCCTAGTTATTTCAGCTTAAGCCTCTTACTCAATTGCTTCATTTCACAGATGGAAAAATGGAGGTTGATGCTGGCTAATTCAAGGTCACAGAGGCAGCTCGTGGCAGAGTCAAGATCAGAGGTGTTAACACTGAAAACAGGAAGAGTGCTGGTACAGGGGCTCTAAGGCTAGGCACAGTTTCCCCAGGACACTGTCCAGAACAACAGAAAACAGCCAGGGATTACCTTAGTTCTGTGGTTCTCTGCATTCAGCCCCTCATACAGAGATTTGTTGAAAGTTATTTCACCAAGGATCTGCAGTTCATTTACATCTCTCTGTAACTATAAGATAGAGGGTAGATAAAACATATTTTAGACATGGACTTACTATTTTTGAACAGCATCTTTTCCTTTATATGTGTTCCTTCTCCTGTATTCCTTTGTCTAGTTAGTGGTCTTGGCAACCACAGTTACCCAAGCAAGTATCCTGCAATCGTTCCCCAACTGCTTTTCCTTTGCACTTTACCTCATGTCACAACACCATTCACCAGCCCCGAATCAGTTCCTGACAATTCTTTTTGTTCTTTCTCTCATCTGTCTGTTTTCTCCAACCCTCATTGCTACTCCTTCAGTTCAGATCTCATCATTCTCATCTGGATCACTGTGAGGTGTTACACTCGATCCTCCTATTTCCCACTTTAGAGTGAGTGATCAGGGAAGGCCTCCCTAAGGTAATGCCTGAGCTTACCTCATGCACATAAAGATACAGGGAAAAAGCACTGTCATGCAGAAGGGACAGCAAGTACAAAGATCATGTGGCCAGAACAATATTGGAGAAAGGACAATATCTGGAGTATAAGAAGTGGGGAGTGGCAAGGGGAGTGGCCTGGGTGGCTCAGTTAAGCATCTGACTTCAGCTCAAGTCATGATTTCACAGTTTTGTTGAGTTTGAGCCCTGCTTTGGGCTCTCTCCTGTAAGCACAGAGCCCACTTCAGATCGTCTGTCCCCCTCTCTCTTTACCCTTCCCATGCTCGCTCTCTGTCTCAAAAATAAGTATTAAAAAAAGGGGGCTGGGTGGCTCAGTTGGTTGGGCATCCAACCATTTCAGCTTGGGTCATGTTCTCGCAATTTGTGAATTCAGGCCCCGCATCAGGCTCTATGCTGACTGACAGTGTGGAGCCAGCTTTGGATTCTCTCCCTCGCTCTTTGCCCCTCCTCCCTCCCTCCCTCCCTCTCTCTCTCTCTCAAAATAAATGAATAAACTTTTTTTTAAAAAGTGGGAAAGAGGAGAGTACTAGGAGATAAAGTTGAAGTAGCAAAGACTAGATCACGCAGTACCTTGCAGGCCACTGAAAAAGTATGTGTTTTAGTCTAGAAGTATTCATTTTTTTAATTAATTTGTTAAAAAATATTTTGGAGACAGCACACGCACAAGTTGGGGAGAGGGGCAGAGGGAAGGAAAGAATCTTAAGCAGGCTCTATGCTCTGCGCAGAGCCCAACATGGGGCTCAATCCCACGGCCCTGGGATCATGACCTGAGCTGAAATCAAGAGTCAGACCTTCAACTGACTGAGCCATCCAGGCGGCCCTAGTCTAGGTGTATTCAAATGTCACTTTTTTTTTTTTTTTTGGAGAGGCGTGGCACAATGTTTACTTTTAAAATAGCTGTTATGTGAAGAAAGATTTGTAGAGGCCATGGCAAGAGCGCAGACAAGAGGAAAAGGCAGGTTACTGTAATAGCTGGGGCAAAAGATGGTGGCCAGAACTACAATAGTAGCAGTGGAGATGGAAAGAAGTGAATGGATTTAGAATACATTTTGGAGGTGGAATGATAGAGCTTGCTGCTGTAATAGATATGGGGATGTAGGAAAGGAGGAGAGAGTCACAAGTATTTCCTAAAATAAATAACTAGAGTAAGTTACCCTACTAAGTTACCCCAAGTAATTGAGTAAAGAACAGATTGAGGCAAAAAGTAGATCGAGACACCTGTTTTGGACATGTTACATTTGAGATGCCATTAATTTTTCTCCGAAAGATAGGAGATGCACGTGAGGAACAAGTGAGTCAAATCTGGAGCATTTCACCATCTCAAGTACCTGCTGAAATTGACTCAAGTAGAGCTCTGCAGCCACCGTTACATTTTCCTTATTTGAAGTGATGACACAGCTCACTGAATGCCATTTCTTCCCATGCTGAAAAGGAAACTCTGGTTATAATTAGCACAATCCCTTTTTGAGTGCAAAAGATGAAAGCTTTAACACTTAGCACGCAGGGCACCTTAAGATACCAGAATAGAGATGTATACAGTTTCAGCCCTCACCTTGGCTCAAGCAAAGCCACAGATATGGCTAACGTTACCCAGAGAAGAGGCTAAGGAGCGACTTGAGGCCGCCCTGCATACGTTTTCGGGAGTAAACGTCGGGGAAAGGAGCATCGGACCTCTCACGTCACCCGCTTCAAGCACTTCTTCCCTTCCTCGGCCTCTCGGGAAGGCCGCGCTCACCTGAACAGGATCGCTCCCGCACCTTTCCACCTGAGTCTGGCTGCACAGAGTGTGGTCCTGAAACGAGAGCCATTCCACGGCGGATATGAGGACGCCAAAGTATCAGTTATCCGCCCTCTCCCAGCCCCGGCGAGACCCATCGTGATGCGCATGCGCATGGCCGGACGCTAGGACCCAGCAGCCTAGCTGGCGAGCGCTTCTGCCTTCAGGAGGTCTCGCGGTGTTTCCATTTGAACCTCTGGGCGGGTGCCGACGATGGCGGCGTCGCTCCCGCGACCTGGGAATCGGCTCTTCCGAACGTATGGGGCTGCGGGCGGCGGGGGGCCGCGGCGGCGACCCGGCAGGGCAGCGGCGCAGTGGTTCCCGCCGAAAGACCGGAAGCGTTTATTCAGCAGCAGCAGTAGCAGCGACGCCAGCAGCGGCGGCCCCTCGCGCTCTATCGCTTCCGACGATCCCGACGACCCAGACTTCCTCGGCTTTCCGGTGGGTCGACGGCGGAGGGGCCTTGGCGGTCGAGTCTCCGAGGACCGGCCGAGTCTGATCGTGACCCCAAGACGCCTGAGGCTGCGAGCTCGGCCTCCGCAGAACTGCAGCACCCCCTGCGGGCCGCTCGAACCGCCGCCCTTCTCTAACGGCAACCCGTGCCTACTGAGCCCGGACCTCAGTGCATGCAGCCGGCCCGGGGACGGCGGCGAGCTGGGCACCAGTGCCTCCCTGTTCAGCAGTCTGGCCTCTCCTGGCCCCGGCCTCCCAGCGCCAGGAGACAGTGTCCTCGGGACCGGCCCCGCCGCCTCTTTGGATGCAGCCTTTGAAGTTCCGAGTGGCTTACACCTCCCAGCAGCCTCCCTGGACCCAGCATCCCTCCACCGCCTCCAGGAGGCAGCAACAGGAGGAGGCAGGTTCACTAGGTTGGCCCACCAAGCCCATGCCAACCTCAGGTCAGCTCTCTTTAGCGTCACGGACTCTGGAAACCCTGAGGATTCTGAGAGTGGGGCAGTTGGGAGGAATATGAGGGAGTCTTGCTGTGAAACGGAACAGAGGGGGAAGAGGCTGGAGAGGCCAGGTTTTTCAAGCATGGGTAAGAAGAGGGCCACAGACCAGGACTGTTGTCAACAGATTGGGTCTCAAGGGGCTGCCCAGATAGACTCCGAGGAGGCGGATGGTTGCAAGGGCTGTATTGTACCTGGGGAAATCAACAGGCCTGAGAGAACTGGGCCTAGTCGAAAATGGAAACTGCAGGAAACAGTAGAAACCTCCCTTCTCCATCACCACCAGTTTAAGAGGGACCAAAAGAGGGGAAAAGACTCATCCCTCACCCAGGACCTGACTCATTTACAGAATGCCTCTTGGACCAAAGCCAGGGCTTCCTTCAGTTTCCACAAGAAGAAGATGGTGACTGCTGTGTCGGAAGTATGCAGTAGCTACACCGTTGCCAGTTCTCTCTCTGAGTCCCTCATCTCTGAATATCCAAACCCTCCTGTTACGAACAGAACAAATAGTGCTGTGTCTCCTTGGAACTGCTCTTCCATGTATTTGCTAACCCCGTTTAAGACACTACGTGTCACAGACAAAAAGGTATCAGATGCTGAAAAGGTTTATGGGGAATGCAATCAGGAGGGCCCTATCCCCTTTAGCAATTGCCTTTCCACAGAAAAATTGGAACGCTGTCAGAAGATTGGAGAAGGGGTGTTTGGTGAAGTGTTTCAAACAATTGTTAATCACACACCTGTTGCCCTAAAAATCATTGCTATTGAAGGACCAGATTTGGTCAACGGAGCCCATCAGAAAACTTTTGAGGAAATTCTGCCGGAGATCATCATCTCCAAAGAGTTGAGCCTTTTGTCTGATGAGATACACAACCGTACAGAAGGCTTTATTGGTTTGAATTCGGTGCACTGTGTTCAAGGATCTTACCCTCCCTTGCTCCTCAGAGCCTGGGACCATTATAACTCAACTAAAGGGTCTGCAAATGACCGGCCTGACTTTTTTGAGGAAGACCAGCTCTTCATTGTGCTGGAATTTGAGTTTGGAGGGATTGACTTAGAGCAAATGAAAACGAAGTTGTCCTCCATGGCTACTGCAAAGAGCATTCTACACCAGATCACAGCATCTCTCGCAGTGGCCGAGGCATCACTGCACTTTGAGCACCGAGACTTACACTGGGGGAATGTGCTCTTAAAGAAAACCAGCCTCAAAGAGCTCCAGTATACCCTCAACGGGAACACGAGCACTATCCCCACCCGTGGACTACAAGTCAATATCATTGACTACACCCTGTCACGGTTGGAACGGGATGGGATCGTGGTGTTCTGTGACATTTCCATGGATGAGGACCTATTTACAGGTGAAGGTGACTACCAGTTTGAGATCTACAGGCTAATGAGGAAGGAGAACAACAACTGCTGGGGTGAATATCACCCTTATAATAATGTGCTCTGGCTCCATTACCTCACAGATAAGATTCTGAAACAGATGACCTTCAAGATTAAATGTAACACCCCCGCCATGAAGCAAATGAAGAGAAAGATCCAGCATTTCTATAGGACAATGCTGAATTTCAGGTCTGCCACTGACCTGCTCTGCCAACACAGTCTATTTAAGTAAGCCAGACATGCCTTACAGGCCCAAACTGAGAGGGTACTGGTCTTAAAGCCCTTGATGCTGTTTTCAGCCTTCATCCCCAGAGCAGGGTGGATTTCCCATTCTAAATGTTTCTAATCAACTTTTGAAACAAGAATTTTGTTTCCTAGTAGAAACTAAAATGTTTCTGAAGTTAACAAATGTTCTTTAAAAATAAACTATACATGGGAACAAGTGATTACAATTTAGAAGTCCTCTTTCTGTCAGCAGAGTCCATTCTATAAATGCCTTTCCATATATTCATTTCTGAGCCTTGACATTTCATGTACCTTGAGATAAATAAATAAATAAGTAACTAAGGAAAGCCAAAGACCTCAACTTTCATACTGATGAGAGCCTGTGGCTGTAGGTACCATAAGGGAACCATACTACAGATGAAGAGTCAACTGAGAGTAAAGAGGCTGTAGCAAAGCAGAAATAGACTGGAGGGAGGAAAGGAAGATGGTAAATTTATAGGGAGAAGTGCAAGAAATATCTCATGTTTATCAAGCTCATTTGCCAGTCACAAAGAGAAGCAGAATTTATCAGTTTCAGAGGGAAAGTAAGTATCTCCATGGGTATTAAAAAGGTTTGAATTTTTGCTTATTTTTCATCAAGGGGAGGAAAACAGAAGTGTTGCTTTAAGAGCTGAATGGTTGATATTTCTTGTGAACATGACTTTGGCAATGTGTTCCCAGGCTAACTAAACATGTTTTTACTCCTTTTCTAGAACTCTGGTTTCATACCTTTGAGAATCCATAGTCACTTTGAAAAGACGTGTGATCATGATAAAGAAATGCCTCTAAGTACCTGAATTTTTGTCAGGCTTTTCACTCTTATAATCTGGAGATCTTGTAATTTGATTGGAACACAAATTTGCAGCTGGAATTCGGCTCCAAAGAGATTTTCCCCATATATCTGCAAAATAAAATCAGAGCGTGGGAAATCAAACTGGTGTTTTGCCACCTGTAATTTTGCAATTATAGGCACTAAGCACTTACACTGAAGAAGAATTCTTTGTAGACGGAAAGCCCCTGGCTTGTGTTCATGTATATCACTGACGGTCTGCAATTGAGACGATATTTGTTAGGCCTCAAGGCCCCCTTCTTTCTTTTTTTTTTTTTTTTTTTTTTTTTTTTTAAATTTTTTTTTTCAACGTTTTTTATTTATTTTTGGGACAGAGAGAGACAGAGCATGAACGGGGGAGGGGCAGAGAGAGAGGGAGACACAGAATCGGAAACAGGCTCCAGGCTCCGAGCCATCAGCCCAGATCCCGACGCGGGGCTCGAACTCACGGACCGCGAGATCGTGACCTGGCTGATGTCGGCCGCTTAACCGACTGCGCCACCCAGGCGCCCCAAGGCCCCCTTCTTTCAAAGGAGCCTGAATGCTACCAACTGTATACACTAAGAAAGAGGGTACCAGATCCTTAAGATGAATCAAAGCTGAATATCAAAACGTAGAGTGTCGGTAGGGCAGCTGGGATCAGGTAGGATATTTGAATTCTGTATATTAGGGCTGGTTCTGTGTGTGTCTGATTATCATTCCTCAGAGTGGCCTTACTTTTCTCTTTCCTTATTTCTCAATGCCACAGCTCCTCTCTTCCCTCCCTAGCATTACATCAATAACTTTTTGTAGCAAGACCAGCAGGCACTGCTCCCCCTTTGGTTACTACCATGGTGTTTCTAGGACCCAACTGTTAGTGCCCCAGAGATCAGTGGGAGCCTGGGCTTTAAGCAGCCTCCTATCAGTGAAAGACAAGGCCCACATCCACCCCGACCACCAGTTCCCACAAGAGAGAATTCCTGCAGGTGTTGGCCCCTCGGAAGTACTTACTTGGGAAGAACTGCAATGAAGGCATGCTTGAACTGAAGGCTCTGGGTCTTTGTGACCAAAGACTGTTTTCCATTGAAACTAGGAAATAAGAGTGTCAGTTGACAGCACACCTGCTTTGTACACAGCTACTTACATACCTTGGCTTCTCCGGGTCAGTGAGGGTCAGGTAAGAAAAGACTCTTGAAGATAAGTAATTAGAGTGCAGAAGACCATACTTGGAGAAACACTGATTTTAAAAGAGTTTCTCAACCTTGACAATATTGACATTTTGGGCCAGACAGTTTTTTGTGAGAAGCTATCCTCCTGTATGATGTTTAGCAGCATCCCTGGCCTCTCCCCACTAGACAGCAGTAGCACCCTCCACCCCCTGCTCCAGGTTGTGGCAACCAGAAATGTTTTCAGGCACTGCCCCTGAGGGGCAGAATCATCCCCATTTGCGAACCCTTCCCTAACACTATACCCTACACCCCCAAACATAGGAGTTTTGCAGATGACAGAACTTCTCCAAAGTTAAATGAACCAGAATTAGAACTTGCGTCCAAGGCTCATTTACCAGACTGTACCATAGTTTTGCTTTGTGTGTCACTAAAAGAAGGTTTTCAATATTTCTGATAGCAAGAAGGGAAAGCCAGGTCACTGCAGCAGCATAGGTTCTTTTTGTGGGTTCACTGAGGCTCTTCCTGAGCAGTGAGGGAGCCATAACTCTTAACACACATGCACGGGATGGAGACTTCTTCCAGGGCCACAGCCTGGACCTGCTCTGACACAGACAGTACTTACTTGGTGGCTGTCACAGTGATACTGGCTGTCCTGTTTGGAAAGGCATTCTCTTCTAGCTGCCAAATTACTGAAAAGATTGCCTATTAAAAAAAAAAAAAAAAAGTCACATGGTTCCTCTCTATACCACCCTCAATTCTGATTGCTTCCTACTAACTAAACAGACCTGGGAAGCAATTCATATTCCTCACATTTTTGTAGCACAGGATGCTTCCACATCTATTATTCCATGTAAGCCTCACAATGTCAATATGGAATAAGCTGGGCAGACAGCATTATTCCTTCTGTACAGGTGAAGAAACCACTTCAGAGCTTGCCCACGGCACAAAGATCATCAGTGGCAGATCAGGGACTCCCTTCACAATAATAACGCTGGGTCTGCCGCTCCCCCCATACTACTCCCAACTTCACTCTGCTGTAATGGGGGTGAACCAGCAGTTTGCAGCTATATCTCCCACCCTACCACTCCCTACTTTGAGAGCAAACTTGGCAGCTCTAAGCTCTGCTGAAGGGATTGATTACAGTACAGTGTGGAGACCACAACTAAGGGATTCAGATGAGACCGGGAACGTGAGAGACACCAAGTCCAAGTTAGAAGAGTCAGCTGACCAAAACAGACTCACAGACGACCTCCTGAGTATAGGGTGACCAATCTTGCAGTTCATGACCAGCACAGAAGCAGTTGGCTTAGGGTCATCACACCAAATATCTGGAGAAGGAGGCTGTTAACACAGAAAAGACCCTGTTCTTAAAGAGCAAAAAAGGAAGCAGTTGCCTCATACCAATTCACATATTCACTGATTTTCTACATGCCAGAGCTCAGGCTTTATCTGCCAGGAGCTCAGGACACAAATCAGATTTGGTCTCTGTCTTCCTCACAAGCTGGGCAAAAGAGATCAGTAGTAGGTAGTTGAGGAATTTAAATACAAGGACCAGGGAGTAGTTCTGTAAAGCTGTGAAGGGAGTCCCTGATCTGCCACTGAAAAACAGTATCAAAGAGGTGAAATCCAACAAGGAGGAAGGAATCTGTGAAGTCTTCATTGGTTAGCGAGGCATTTGAACTGGGCCTTGGACCAATGCAAACTTAATATCCTGAGATGGGCTGGAAGGCTAGCATGAGCCAAGCACTGCCACGGAGCCTTTCTCAACCATGGATCTTCATCTAGACCACTGAATACAGAAGGTGATTTCATGGACAATTTTCTTAATTCTCCCAAGGATAGTGCAACACCACTTCCACTCAAGAAGCTTATGAGATAATTTCATTATTTTCAGGTAATCGATGCTATCCTAGCTCAAATAGCCTAAGACCCCCGGGACAAACCTGTAGTTTGACAAAGGCAGGTTTAATGATTGCTTACAATGAGGAAAACTGCACCAGGGTATGTCTGTCTCACCAAACAAAAGCAAAGACAGTTAAAGGATTCCAGGGAAGGGTACAGTTCAGGTGAAATATACGTAAAGCAGAGGTTTGACAGGCTCTACTAAGTGAAGCAGGGCCAGACCCAGGGACCCCTTCCTTGGAAACTATTAGGGTGGATTTGTAAAGTTGTGTCCAGAATGCTTTGTCTGAAGCGTTGTACCTCAGACGAAAGCTTCTCTTCAAAGTGACATATCCAATCAAGAGTGAGATGGTTTCATAATTACAGATATAACTTCAAGCAGCAAAGTCTCTGATTGCCTATGATTTTAGAGAACACTTTTCAGTGTTACTTCACAGCTGCAGGATGTCCTTGGGAGAATTATTGTTTCCTAGTATCTTGCAGCTGGCTTTGAGTCTGTGATCCCAGGTTGATGAATGGCAGGGCAGACTTTTACTTTCCCGGTCCCAGCTAACTTAGAGAATATTTTCCTCTCAGAACCCTGGTTAAGAAAGGCTGCAGGCAAGGAGTGACTGCAGAACGGCATCACTGGTGGCTCTTTAGGCAGAGAATAGCACGACTGAACCCATAGCACAGCATGCAGTTGGACTGGAGGGGATCCATCTAGTTTATTGGATGGACCTGGATGAGACTGGAGGCAGGGAGACCAGTTCAGAGGTTGCCATAAAAAAGCAGGTGTACAGGAAGGGACAGCCATGAGTGTATGTTTCCAAAACTGCCATCGTAGTTACCTTCTGTATCCTCTTAAACTGTAAGTTTCTGGGGTAATTCAAAGCCATGCTCGTCATGTAGGAATCCTCCCCAGAGTTAGTTAGGTTAATGTTCAGAGTCAGCTCCTTTGTGAGACCCACCACCAATTCCTGCCTGCACAGCAGTAGGCAAATAGATACATGTTACCAATTTATTTGATCTGTAAAAACCTCAATGCAATACAGTAGCACAATCTTAACTAACTTCTTAAATTGCCTAAAGGATACATTTAGCCTAGATTTTCTTCCCCCTCAACATAAGCAAACACCTGGACTGCTATACCCCCTCAGTTGCTATGTGAGACGGTGATAATGCTTCCCATTATTTGGTGCTTACTATATGGCAGGGACTGTGCTCAATCCTTCACATCCTCAATTAATCCTCGTAATAACTGTATAAAATAGTATGGTTACTGTCCATTTCATAGAAAAGGAAACAGAAGCCAAGAGAGTCTAATTTGCCTGAGGTCTAACAGTCTCAAAAGGGGGTTGGGAAAATTATAATTAAATACTCTTTCTACTGCCAATTCACTGCAACCCTAGGCAAGGTACTTCATTACACAAATTCATCCATTTCATATATACTATGGAGTACTTTCTCTGTGCCAGATACTCTGCTCAATACTGGGGCGTCTAGGTGGCTCAGTTGGTTAAATGTATGGTTTAAAACAGTCTGTTCAGACTTGAGAAGACTTGGGATTTGTGAGAGCTTCCTTCAGTCCACTGAGGTGCTGTGGGGCCCCAGAGTATAGAACCACTATCCATAACCAAGATCTGCAGGAGAACACATTAGCAATATAAGGAAACTTTCCTAGCCACCTAGGAAATCTGTTCAAAAACAGAATATGAAGCTCTGGGAAGTATTGTGATATGTGTTTTGTTGTTGTGGTAGTATTCTTTTTGTTTTATCAGAACTGAGAAGAGGATAGATTGATTAGCAGGAGAGAGGGTGTGGAGACAACTAGAGCCTGCTGTGGAAATCCATTGAAGAGATGGCAAATGCCTGGGTCACCTGGGTGCCCCAGATGGTTAAGCATCCAACTTCGGTTCAGGTCATGATCTCCTGGTTCATGGGTTGGAGCCCCACGTCGGGCTCTGTGCTGACAGTTCAGAGCCTGGAACTTGCTTCGGATTCTGTGTCTCCCTCACTCTCTGCCCCTCTCCCACTCCCACTCTGCCTCTCTCCTTCAAAGATAAGCATTTTACAAAATTAAAAAAAAAAAAAAAAAAAAGATGGCAAGTGCCTGATGTAATACAGTAGTAGCGGGGATAGAGAGAAGAGATAGAAACCAGATATGGTAAGGCCACGCTTGTAACCAGAGCAGCAGAGAGAGGAGTCAAGGATGAGCCCTGAATTTTCACACTGGATGACCAAGTGGTCCTATTCGTGAGGGAGAGAACACTGGAGGAAGACCAGAGGGTGGCAGCTGACAGATGAGTTCAGGCAGGGATATAAAGAGAGGTGCCTATGGCATAACAAGGTAGAGATGTTGAAACATCAGTTGGCTATACTGTTCTAGAGCCCACGAGAGAGATCTGAGAGCCACTGTTCTATTTCACAGGGGCTCTTAACCTGAGGGCCAGGGGCAGTTTCAGAGGGCCCCAAATGCAAACACTTATGTTTTATGCCCATGTCATCTTCTAGCTTTTTCCTTCCATTCTTTAGGAGATCCATGTCCATAAAAAGGTTGAAACCCCTGAAACATTTGGATGCTAACTAAGGATTAGACTCAATCATACTTTTTGAAAAAAGAAAAGACTGCTTACTATTTACACTAGGGGGTGATGTAGGGCCAGCTGTATGTGCTATATATATCCCAAGGAGTTGGCTGGGAGGGAAGTTCTTGGCTGTAATTAATTCCTGTTGGAAACAGCTGCATCTGTTTATTAGGCTGGATTCCAAAACACTCAGAAGTCTTGAACTGGATCCTTAGCAATTGGGATGGGCCGCGCTAAGCCATCCACAATTCCTACAAATGTCTATGAAAAGGCTTACCAGGACTCAGGCAACAGCGTTCTTCCACCCAGATGCCAACTCCGGCCAATGGGCCATCAGTGCCATGTTATGTGTGCAGCACTACTAGCCAGGAAGGGCATTTTAAGACCGTCACGTGTCCAAAGTCAAACTCCTTATCTCTTTCTCTCCATCCTGCCTTCCAAAATCAGTCTTCTAAAGGCTTCCCCAGTTCAGTTCTTGGCATCGCCATTATTGTGGAGTTCAGTGTGATCCAAGGGAACTTTCGCAGTAATGGAAATAGTCTATATCTGTGCTATTCAATATCACTGGCCATATGTGGGTGTTGAGCCCTTGAAATGTGCCTAGTTCAACTGAGGAACTAAAATTTTAATTTTACTTAATTTTAATTAATTTAAATAGTTAAATGTGACTAGTGGCTACTGTATTGGACAGCACAAATCTAGATGTTCAGGATGAAACCATGGAAGCTGCCGTAGACCCTTCTTTTTCTCTTACTCCCCTGATCCAATCTGTCATCAAGTCCTGTGGGCTCTAACTTCAATATATAGGCACTTTCCTGCTACCACTTTGGCCCAAGTCACCATCGCTTCTCACCTGAGTTATTATAATAGATCCTTACTATCTCCCTGCTTACACCTTTGTTCCTGCAGTCTACCACACAGCAGCAAGAATGAGCCTGTTAAAAGGCAAGATCCTGTCATTCGTCTGGCTTCCCAGTTCACAATAAAAGCCCTTATGCAGGGCCTCAGAAGTCCCATATAACCTTTCTCCCTGCCCCCACATTACCTCTCCCTCATTCTACTGCAACCACACTGGTGTCCTGGCCATTCCTCCCACCTCCAGGTATGCTCCCGTCTCAGGGAATTTGCAGCTGCTCTCCCTGCAGACACCCACAGAGTTCATTCCCCAATCTCCTCCTGTATGTACCAAAATGTCACCACAGTGAGCCCTTTCCTGACCACTCCAAAACTTCAATCCACCCCCACCCGGCACTTTCTCCCACCTTCCCTGCCTTTTCTTCATAGTACATCTCATCAACATAAAATGTACCTACTATCTTCTCCTCCTAAAACACCAGGAGGGCAAGGCTGTTTTGTCTATGTTGTTTGCTGATGTATCTCCAGCATGTAGAGTGCCTGGCACAGAGGAGATGCTCCATAAATATTTAATGAATTAGTTAAGTAATTGGGTTAAGAGGTGAGCCAAGGAAGAGGCTACCTCTACCTGGGGTAGTCCTAGGAGCAAGAAACACTAGGGTATGAAAATAGCAGTGTCCAGGGTGTCAGAGACCTGGGTTCAAGTCCACCAAATGAGCTCTGTGATCCCACACAGTCCCTCAGCTACTGAGTCTGTTCCATAATCTATAAGACAGAAATACAAATCTCTTGCCTCCCTCATGGTGTGGCTGAGGACCCAGTGAGGTAATAGATTCAAAGCCCTTTGTGGGCCATGAGGAAAAGTCAAATTTTGATGAGGGGTTTGCCGGGTACACCTTCAGGAGAAAGTTAGTTGCAGTTGACAACTCACTGAGAGGTGGTGATGGCCATCTGTAAGTCAGCAACACAAAACAGCTTATTCGTGCAGTTCTTCTCATAGGGCAGCTATAACCAAACAGAGAGAGGCAGGGGTCAGACCAGGGACACCACCATCCCTGGAAGCTTTGCCTCTCGATCTTCTCCGTAGGACATACCTCTCCTTCCTTAGACTCTGAGAAGTGCAGGTAGAAGGACGTGAAGGCCAACAGACTGGGGTTGTACCCACTTGGCCAAGAGAGCTGTGACTGTGACATTCCTTGACCTGTCAGGGGTACGGAGTGTGCTTGGTCTTACAACAAAGGTACACCGGGATTTAGGCCTCTGGCCAAGGTGAAAAATGGGGGGACCTTCATGGAATGGTGGGGGTGCCTGTCACATTTATATCATGGGAATTAAGCAGCAGGCTTGCTCACAACTCACTAATCTGAACATTTTAGGGAGGAAAACCTAAGAGAAAAAAAGCTTCCTTAGTCCTTTTAAGTAGAGGCAGGAACAGCAGGAGCAGGAATGGGGGGACACCTAACCCAAATATTGTGAGGTCCAGTCCTGTGAGGTTCTTGTCCCCATGACTAGTCTTCTCTGTAGGATAAATATTCCCCTTGTAATTTTGCCTATACTAAAACAAAATCATTTGGAAAGTTACCTAATTTGCCTGGGTCCAAAAGGCCCAGGCAAGGTGAACAGCCCTAGTTAAGTTTAAAAATCAAATTTTCTAAAGGAGCTGGATCTATTTTTTTTATTATGAAGGAAACAGCCAGCTCCTTAACTGGAGAATCTCTGTGTTTATCTCCCCAGCAGCCAGTGACCACCTCAGTAGCTTTCTGCAAGGAATGTTACCATGGCCTGGAGCTGGAATGGGAGCCCGAAGCTAGAAAGGGAACTTACTTCCCAGAGGAGGGAGATGCGGTTTGAAGAAGTCAGATCTTGGAGTTCTATCTGGCTAGCTTAACAGTCTGAGGCAGGTGTTTTTTAGTTTTGCTTTTAATATAGCCAAGTAGCCTGCTTTTTCACCCAGCCCCAGTGAGAGAGAGCAGGATTAAAGCATCTAAGCTCCCAGCTAGAACTCATTCTTTGGAAACATCTATGTGCCTAAGCTAACACCAAATAATTTCTCCTCACCCATTTCATTAGTGGAATAAATTTTTTTTAAAAAATCTCTTTGTTAGGGGCGCCTGGATGGCTCAGTCAGTTAAGCGTCCGACTTCAGCTCAGGTCATGATCTCACAGTTCGTGGGTTCGAGCCCCGCATTGGGCTCTGCGCTGACAGCTCAGAGCCTAGAGCCTGCTTCAGATTCTGTGTCTCCCTCTCTCTCTGCCCCTCCCCCACTCACTCTCTGTCTCTCTCTTTCTCAAAAGTAAATAAACGTTAAAAAAAAAAAAAAGTTTAAAGATACTTATTAATTACAAAGGGAAATAGTACCAGAAAGGGACAGATCAACATGTTGTACCTCCTATGCTGTGCACTTAGGACACAACTTCACTTCTGTGATACTCCTGTCAAAAATGCATAACCTGAATGTAATCATGAGGAAACATATTCTACAAAATAATTGGCCTGTACCATTGAAAAATGGTGAGACAGACCGAGAAACTATTGCAGAGGAGGAGACTAAAAAAAGATGAGTAATGAAAAAATGTAATGAATGATCTTGGGCCAGAAAAAAAAAAATTGTTTTCTTTTGCCATATAGGACACTAATAGGACAACTGGTGATATCTGAATAAGTTTATACATTACATAAGAGCATTTTATCATTGTTAGTTTCCTGATTTTGATCCTCATACTGTGGTTTTATAAGAGAATGTCCTTGTTTTTTAGGAAATATATACTGAAGTATTGGGGTTTAAGAGGCATCCTATCTGTAACTTTGTAACTTACTCTCAAATGGTTACAAAATATAAACGTGTGATATATATACATACACATACACATACATATATGGAATGTGTGATATGTATATATACACATATATGTATATGTGATATGTACACATTGTATATATGCACACATATATGGATGTGTGACATGTATATATTCACATATATATGTATATGTATGTGTGTATATATGTATGTGTGTGTGTGTGTGTGTGTGTGTATATATATATATATATATATATATATAAAATAAGAGAATGATAAAGCAAATACGATAAAATATCAAAATGGTAACTTTGGGGGAATCTAGATAAAGAATGCATGGGAATTTTTTGGACTATTCTTTCATTTTTTAGCAAGCCAAATATTTCAAAATAAAAAGGTTTTGAAAAACAGAATGTATATAATTAATTATAATCTACTTATTCATGAAATTTTGTTACATTAGTTCTCCTAATCTTTTCTGAATCATCTATTCTGTCAATACCAAAATTTTAAAAATTATTTACAAAATAAATATACTATTATAAATTTAAGATAAAATTTCTTGCCTGAAAGAATTAAGATGACAATCTTTGCTCATAGGGAGGCTGATTCTCCTTCCTGGGCAGAAGAGCAATGGAAAGAGTCACCCTAGTTATATTATTCTCTTATTTCTATTCACTGTTTGTGACTGATTCATTGGATACTGGCCAAAACTTAAGCCAAATATTTATTTAATTTATATAGAGCATTGTTGTAAAAATATTAGACAGTCATGAGTGTCCTATGATTACCTGGAAATATATGTACGCTACCTGAAGATTTTCTATGTCAGTATGAACTGCTTTTGGCGCCTTTTCCTTTTCATTCCAACTGACTGTAATTATTATTTTAAATATGTATGTTGTCACTTTGATCTTGCTGATTTTTCTATATGCCATAAGACCCTCTAAATGAAGACTGACAGAATACCAATGGGGGCCAGGGTATGGAGAACCAAATCACCCTATATATCAAAGGATCAAGAAATTTGAGGGGTGCCTGGGTGGCTCAGTCAGTTAAGCATCCAACTCTTGGTTTCAGCTCAGGTCATGATCTCACGGTTTGTGAGATGGAGCCCCAGGGTGGGGACTGCACTGCTAGCCCAGACCCTGCTTGGGATTCTCTCTCTCCCTTTCTCTCTGCCCCTCCACCGCTTGCACTTTCTCTCTCTCTCTCAAAATAAATAAATAAATAAATAAATAAATAAATAAATAAATAAATATATAAAAAAAAGAAATTTGACTGTTTCTTTTTCCCTCTGACTTCTCTGAGTTATGAGAGAAGCTTCTTGTGACAGACACTCACCAAGTTTCTGGGTAGGTCAGACATTCAGCCTGAAGGCCGAGGTCAGGGCCTGGGTAGGCAGATGCACTAAAGAGCATCCTATCTACAGGAAGGAGCAGGTTGGCCCAGTCCAGACTCCACACAGGACCCCCACCACACTATCACCAGAGACCCTTGCCTAGTCGGACAACAAATTCCTATGCATCATTAAATATGTAGCAAGCACGTTTTCTGTGAACATAAAGGAACTGACCTTGCATGTGGTTTGGAGACTTGTGTTACCCACCAGTAAGGCCCTGGGCAAATGAACACCATCTCAGGAACTCAGTTTCCCCCGTTTAAACAGCAAGGGGCCCAAATACTGTCTGAGGGTACTCCTAACTTTAACATTCTTTAAAGTTAGAGGAACGGGTACTTTTTGGGGGATGGCTCCCAGGAGTCTCGCCTCGCTGCGTCACCTGGAAGATGGTGAAGGGCTCAGTGTAGAGGTCCAAAACAGGGTGGGGATGGTCCCTCTGGCTCTCTGAGGTCTGGAGTTGGTAGCTGACCTTGACGCTGATGCTGGAGAAGCAGTCCTCCTCACAGAGCTACCACGGAGTCACCAAGTAATACAGGATTGGAGTGGCATGTGGGGGAAAAATGACAAGGAGAATACTTTTAAGTCTGATGTAGTCATAATAAGAAATAAACAATGAAAGTGTTGAGTCAGAAGTCATAAGCCTCTTCCACATAAGCCAAGCTGAAGGGAAACTTCCTTCAACCAAGCTGCCTAGAGCTTTGGAAAAATCTCACTTGATCTGCTACAACCTCAGGCCTGAAAACTCATGATGGTTCCCATCCCAAACACAAAGGGATTTTGGCCATCAAGAGTTACAAACCAACTTGAATATTTTTTTTTTTTTTAATTTTTTTTTTCAACGTTTTTTTTTTTTTTTAATTTATTTTTGGGACAGAGAGAGACAGAGCATGAACGGGGGAGGGGCAGAGAGAGAGGGAGACACAGAATCGGAAACAGGCTCCAGGCTCCGAGCCATCAGCCCAGAGCCTGACGCGGGGCTCGAACTCACGGACCGCGAGATCGTGACCTGGCTGAAGTCGGACGCTTAACCGACTGCGCCACCCAGGCGCCCCCAACTTGAATATTTTTTGGAGGGCAAATGGAAGCCACAGAAGGGAAGAATTGTGGTCACATCTATGTTCATAAAGGTCTTTCTCAAAGCAACCTGGAGGACTTATTAGAAAGGTAAAACCTGGGGCGCCTGGGTGGCCCAGTCGGTTAAGTGTCCGACTTCGGCTCAGGTCATGATCTCACAGTCCGTGAGTTCGAGCCCCGCGTCGGGCTCTGGGCTGACAGCTCAGAGCCTGGAGCCTGCTTCAGATTCTGTGTCTCCCTCTCTCTCTGACCCTCCCCTGTTCATGCTCTGTCTCTCTCTGTCTCAAAAAATAAATAAACATTAAAAAAAAAAAAAAAAAAAAAAAAGAAAGGTAAAACCTGAAGATGAGGAGATTACTTAGGGTGCCATTGGCCTTAAGTGAGCCTTTCAGTGATGGTAGGAGCTTTGAACACCTGAGAGTAGGTGAGCATGATCCCTGGGTAGAAAATGTAGTTTTTATTTAAGGAAGGCATAGACTTGCTACAAACACTTTCTTAATCCAATTAACACCCTGAACAGATATGGGAACAGATACGTAGTGAGAAGCATAACTTATAAGTTTATTGGAATAAATGATCCCTATAGGTCCTTCTAAGGCTGAGTCCTGACAAACGCATGTCTTTTATGTCTCCAGGCACCTCTGTCAGGAGTAAACCTTTGTAAATGATACCTTTTGTCTTTATTTTATTTTCTCTCATTCAATGTTTCTGATGTTTACTCATATAAGGGCACTCAGCCCCACTGCTAGGTGAGATGACATGAGGCTGGGGTGGGGGGATCCACCGTTATTCCCGATTTGTTGCCAAGAAGACTGTCAGCCATTAGAGCATTTCCCTTTGTGTCCAGTTTCTAGGAAGCTCAGAGACATAGTGTTCAATTTCAGTAGATTTCTTTACTTTGGAGTTCTAGTATAATTAACTCCATCTCCCATGCCATTATATGGTTCTTGATCTGCTAGGATTATTATAATTGTCTAGTTTGTTTTGGGTATATATCCTTCATGGCAAGCATCTCAAATCTTTTTTCTCAAGAAAACCCAGACCCATCATGACTCTCTTCTAAACTCCTCCACTTACCTTTCCCTCTGTGGGAATGAGCAGGAGGGGCTCACAAAGACGGGACACACTGCCATCCCATTCCCTAAGGTGGCTCTGACAAATATTCTTGTCTGAACACTGCAGTCTTTTCCTCTGCTTCATCACGTCCACGTCCAATGTGAAGTTCAGAACTGTGTCTTTGAGGCCTGGGAATGAAGACCAGACCTTCCTGATAAGACTGGGATGGGTAAGCCCTAGACAGAGGGCCCCTAGCCTGCCTGCAGTTCCTTATGAGCCCTTCCTGAGTGGTGTCCCCATCTAGTCCCTTGTGTTGGAATCCCAAGTTTCTTCATTTCAAAAGTACTTTTCTCATGGTCTTCTGGCACCTGGTTCTAGTCCCTCAGTGCCCCAGCCCCAAACCCAAAGCAGCACATTCCCAGGGCTATGATTGAAAGAGAAAACTATGAGGAAGAACAATTCAGAGACTGGAGAGAGAAACCATAGAGTAAAACCTGAGGATAGCGGAGCTGGAAGCACCTTACAGACTACCTGGGCCAACTCTCTTACTGTACAGAATAGAAACCAGGGCCCAGAGAATGAAAGACACTTGCCCAGTGTCACACAGCCACTCAGAAGCTGCTATTCAAGCAATGTGACCTGAATCTTTCATCCTATACAGCTGGAACTGATAGGTCTGTCATTTTCTACCCCCAGATTTGATGAAGGCCTCCTTCTACAGGAAAGCCACTCCCATCTGGGAGAATGCTTTCTGACCTGCAAGAGGCAAAGAGACATCTTAGGTATTGTTCTGGAGAGATTAAACCTTGAGGATTGTTGCTGAGGGATTATTCTGGAGGGGAGCTCTTGGGTTAGCAATAAGTACCAGGGCTATGAAAACCATGCCCATCCTCTGTCTTCTGGAAAGGCACCCAACCAATGCCAAGTATGGGGATGGAAAAAGAGGCCAGGCTTCCAGCAGGTTATCTAATCCCACCTGCCTAGGGAGACACAGTGAGGAGGGAAGGAGGGAAGATGTGATCAGAGAGTAAGAGGAAAGGCACTTCTCAGGAGCCCCTACAAACACATGCACACACACACACACACACGGGCACAGGAGAGGGGGATGGAGGCGTGGCTGCCTTTTTTCTGAATCTTCTTTCAGAAACTCAATCCTTCAGCCTTGAGGAAGGGATCCAAAATCCTTCTGCCCAACAAGGGTCAGATAAATCCCTTCATAGTATGGATTTAACAGCAGACTGCTCTTTTCTGGGACAGTTCCCATTGGGCAGAACCTAACCTCAAGGGAACTAAGCTCTAATAGAGGGATTTCAAGTACGAGGACTTCATAACACTCCCGGCACACCACCACCCTCCCAGTCTTCTTTCTCTGTCCCCTACAGAAGCCAACAAGGAATGACCACAACACTGGGTGGAGAGGAGGGGGGAGGGTGGTCAGCCAGGCTGTCTATTACCTTTCTCAGCAGCTGTAGTCACAGAGCTGATTTCAAAACACAAAAAAGCATTCACACTGCTGTTGAAGCCAATGGGCAGTGCCATGGGGGTGAAGGTCATGGACACATTCAGGTAAACCACAGGTCTTGAGCTAAACAAGAGAGCAAAGAGAACCATGAGGAGTGACCACAAGACTTCAGTGCTTGGCTCATTCAATTATTCAATGAATATTTATTGAACGTCTCCAGTATACCAAGTGCTGTTCTGCATCCTCAGGATGTAGTAGTTGGAAAAGAGACAAGTCCCTTCTCTAGTGAGAAAATAGACAACAAGCAAATAAGAAGAGACAGGAAAATCCTATGTACAGGTAATGCTATGATAAAAGTAAAATAGGGGGCACCTGGGTGGTTCAGTCAGTTAAGGGTCTGACTGTGGCTCAGGTCATGATCTCAGAGTTTGTGAGTTCGGGCTCTGTGTCGGGCTCTGCAGTGACAGCTTGGGGCCTGAAGCCTGCTTTGGATTCTCTCTCTCTCTCTCTCTCTCTCTCTCTCTCTCTCAAATATAAACATTAAAAAATTTTAAGAAAATAAAACAGGTTAGGGTAATAGAGATTGGGGGCTACTTAGTTGGGTGATCAGGGATGGCCTCCCTGATGAGACATTTGAGATGTGCCAACAAGAGCTAGCTGTGTGAAGAGAAGGGGAACCTCCTTCCAGGCAGAAAGCACAGCTAGTGCAAAGGGCATGTGGTAGCAATGAACTTGTAAGGAACACAAAGGTCAGCACGACTGGAGCGCAATTAGTGAGACAGAAGGTAGTAAGAGGAGATGGGGATGGAGGGATGAGCAGCGACAAGCCATGGAGATGGTGAGCCACGGTAAAGAATTTGGATTTTACTGTCTAAGTGGGAGCCACTGAGGGGTTTTAAGCAGCAGGATAAAGGGACTCCTCTGGCAGCCGTGTAGAGAACAGAGCACGGGGAGTGGAAGCAGGGAAGAACACACACCATGGCAGTGGTGCAGGTGAGAGATGCCAGCGTCTTATACCGGGAGGCATTGTGGAAGCAGAGCTAACAAAATCTTGTTGATGGGGTGGTGGGAGAAAGAAGAGAGGAATCAAGGATGACTCCTGGGTATTTGTCCTGAACAAGTGGTGCCATTTACTTAGCTGGCAAGCCTGGGGAAGGGCAGCTTGGGGAGAATGAGGAGTGGGTGAGAATACGAAGTCCATTTTTAGACATGTTAACTTTGAGATGCCAGACAGCAACACCCAAGAGGGGCGTTAAATAGGCAGCCAAGTTGGAGCTTAGTGGAGCGCACAGGACAGATAGGTGCTCTGCCAGATTATTTATAGCCACGGGATTTGACAATTCCCTTAGGGATGGAACACAGAAGTTCTGAAAATCATCATATCATCAAAATAACAGCTTTCAATGAGTACTGTACCAAACCTTTGCAAAGATTCTCTCAATCTTTATAACTCTGTGAGGGAGGTGCTGTTGTTATTCCCATTTACAGATCAGAAAACTGGGACTCAGAATACAAGAACCTGCCCAAGGGCAAATGGTTAAGTGAGAGCTGAGGGTCAAACCCAGATGGGCAGATTCGAGAGCCAGTGCCCTCAACAACCACATTTACTCTCTCCCATCAGTGCCTGGTGTCTTCATGGGGTCACTGAAGACAGGGCAACTAGGTGAGGCTGGGACTTGGGACCCCAGGAGGCAGGACGAATCCCTACCGGAGCACAGCTGCCCGGCCCAGAGTGCCCACGGTGATGTCAGCAAGGCCGTCACCAGTGAAATCTAAGCCACCAGCCACTGACATGCCAAAGTAGTGGAGTCCTGAGGCCACCTCTGAGGCTCTGATCCGCTGTGGAGAGAAAAGCACAAGGCATGGAGGAGGAGAAGGGGAGCCCTTTTGGGTTTTATTCAAATCAGCATGATAAGCCTTGATCCCCACCCCAGTGAGCCCTCAACTGAGGAACTGAAAAGAGAAGGGCAAGGTTTTCCAGGGCGAATGGCAATTGAATGGAGCCCTGAAGGGCAGGTGGGACTTGGCATGGCAAGTGATGAAAGCTGGGGTTGGGGAAGAGCAGGACATCTGAGGACATAGCTAGGGGTCACTGCAGTGGGAACAGAGGGGGTTTGGGTGCAAGGAGGCTTGATGAGGGGCTGGAGAATGAGGTGGGCCTGACTAATCAGACACAGGGTGGAAGATAGCGAGTAGGAGCAGCCAGGCCAGGGGTGGTAGGGATGGAGAGAGACAGGAGCCAGGCCAGGGCTGGATATGGGAGAGAACCATTAGGATATGTGTGGGGGATAGGAGAAGGGGTCCAGAGGAGCAGCAGGTCTGGAAGGAGAGGATGCTTTGGGTTAGGCAGCATGAGACTGAGATGCCTGGGGGGCCATCCAGCAAGGTGCTCGGGACACAGCTGGACATACAAAACTGAAGTTAGGAGAACAACCGTGGTCTGAGATGGGTGAAAGTGCCCACAAACTATGTAACATGAGAGGCTGGCAATGGAGTCTTGGGAGATGAGGGTTAAGGCATGGATGGGGTTGGGTGGGGGGGCAGGAGCCAGAGAAGGGACAGAAAGTGAGGAAGGAGAACCTGAGGCAGGTCCATGGTCAGGAATGCCAAAAAAGGGAGATACAGGTCAAGAAACAGATGTTGCCACAACCTCTTACCCCACTGGAAGGGTCTGGGGTGAGGTCCTGGCCTGGAACCTCCAAGTGACTTCTGTCCTTCACTGGGCACTGCTGACCCTTTGGGACTCGCCTGACACTTAGAACTGGAGCTGACTTGGGGCTCAGGCTATCACATCTAGGGAGGTCAGAATCTCATAGTAGAGGCTGGAGAGAGCCCTGCAGGTTACCTGAGAGGGGGTGGTAGAAAGGCCATCCCAGCGTCCATTGTAGATGTACACGCTGCCGAAGCTGGTACCATCATCTGCCCCAAAACCCTCCAGGGGGGCCCCAATGGCCACATCTGTGAGCTTATCCTGACTGATATCCCCCACTGTTGCCATGGCAAAGCCAAATCGGACATCGGTGAATCCAGGGTACCCACTCAGCGTGTGTGCCAAAGAGAAGGAACCATTCTGTAAAGCAAACAGGTAGCTCAGCCCTCAAGAGAGGGATGCAGGGTGCACAACCACAGCCATCCCAGAAGGCATGCTCACTGGACTTGTTTCTGATTCTCTAGCAGGGAGGCTGAGGCTCAGAAAAGGCAACGGACCTCCCCAAGGCTACACAGTAAGCGAATGGTAAGGCTAAGATCCTCCTGCCCAGAGCCTGCTAGGACCCAGAGCCTTCTCCCTCTGCTCCCACAGTTAGGGGTACCGCACTGGCAATTGGGAGGCCCGGGTTCTAGTCTTGGCTCTACCACACACTCGCTATGTAAACTTGAGCAAGTCTCAACATCGTTGAGCCTCAGCTTCCTCATCTGTAAAATGGAAGTGACACAGTTAGTATGAGAAATCACAGTTACAGTTAGAAACAAGCGAGATCATAGACAAAACATGCTTTGTCGAGCGTGCAGCTATTTGGGATGTTATCATCATCAACATGGGATGATGGGGTGGGGAAAGTGAGAAGGTGGAGCAGGGGAACAAATGGAACAGCCGCCCCAGCTGTCCACCATCCACCCTGCGCACCTCCCCAGCACTGTCCTTCCAAGCAAGGCAGGGCCAGGGCGCTCCCAGCCTCCATCACCTCTGCAGCAGGCTAAGCACCCACAAGCTCAGCAAGTTTGCGAAGATGGAGACTCCCACCTGCTTGTTCAGATGGTACACGTAGACTCTGCCTTCCTCTCCGTGAATGTGGTAGAAAGGAGCAGCCACGAGCAAGAAGTCCGTGGTCCCATCCATGTCAACGTCCACAGGGCACAGCTCAGAGCCAAAATAGGATCCCATCTACAGCCCAGGAGGAGCTCAGCTCAAAAGGGTGCTGGGGAGGCCTCCTCTGATACCCCTCAGCAAGCCTAGACTCCTGATCCTGTTCTTCCTGGACCGCCAATTTGGGTCATTCCAGATCAATCTGTTCACCAGAGAAACCTAGAAGCCTGGGTGAGCGGCCATATGCCCCACAGCGGAGGAAGCCAGTTGATAACCAGACATGCAGAGCTGGGGCAGTGGCACTGCATTCTGTCTGAGTTCTGTCCAGGCTGAGGTGATGCCCCTCGGTGTGCCTTGGAGCCTGTCCCATTCCCTCTGGGACTTCCAGATCCTCCATCTATAATAATGGGGGCATCCTTCTCCAGCAAGTACCTGCTCTCCCTCCAGCACTGGCACGAAGTTGGTCTCTTTGCCCTCCTTCTGAAGCTCAAACACGGCCCCCCGCTGCTTGTACCGTGGAGCCCCTGCCACATAGGAGAGGCCACAGGCCTTGTGCAGCAGGGCCACTGAGTAACCTAGGAGGGAGGAGGTGGTGGTTGTCGTTGGGAGCTCCCAGGCCACTCCTTAGAACCCCCACTTTCCCAGCCAATCCTTCAAAGTAGCCTGGGCAGAGGGGAGCAGATCTGGAGAAACTGTCTTTCTCATCCTTTTAAAACTTGGCATCAGGGAGTGCTCCCACTTAACCACCGTGGCTGGTCACAGACATGTGCCCCATCACACAGAAGTGATACACACACATTATCATATATACAGCTTCACTCCAAATATACTCCTTCACACACATTCACCACCCATGTTCATCATACACATGGTATATGAGGACCAAGGAGAGGGGTGAAGCGTTACCCACCACTACCGTTAGTGACAAGGCCCCACATCCTCAGGGCCACCCTGAGCTTCAGTACCAAGGAGGCCTTGTCCTCATCCAAAAGGCCCTAATTCTCAGCCTCGAGCGTCCCTAACCAAGGCCCATCCCTCAGTCCATGTGACTGACCAGAGCCTGCCCTAACTGGGAAGCCTAGTGCAGGTTATTGCACAGCCTCAGTGTCCCTGTGTAGGCCCCACCCTCACTCAGGTAGTCTCCAGGCCCCGCCTCACCTAGATAGCTGTACTGTGCAGTCTTGGTATCTGCTGCAGTCTGGTTCAGGAAGCGACCCCGGCGGCTGTGCAAGTTGTAGAGCAGTGCTCCCCCTGACCAGTTAAAGGCCCCGACGGCACCGAGCAGCACCTGCCCCTATAGGGGATGAGGGTTGGAGGTCATCTGAGAGGGAGGGGCCGGGGCCAGCCACAGCAGCCATGGGCCTACCAGCCAGTGTCACAAACCTTGGGTTGGGGGCGGGGGATGTTCGGTGATCCCTGACCACCTGGCTGGAAACGCAGAAGGAAGGTGAAATGGCAAATACCCAGTTCCTACCTTGTACCCATGACCCTATCGGGGCAACTGTCTCTCCAGTGAGTGCCTCTCCAGATTTCCAGGGTGGAAATTTGACCCGGGCCAAAGACATTGAGCATTAAAACAAAGTATGGTTGAGCAAGACAGAGCTCATCTCCTTCTGCACAGGTTGCTCAGCCGGTGCCTGACACCCAAGGCCTACCTGTGTTGAGTAATTTGCTAACCCCAATTCCACCTCCGTGCGGGGCTGATGTCCTCACCATGCCTGCATCTTTCCCCATCTAGGAGGAATAGTGCCTCCGGTGAGGAGTACTCAGCTTGGTAGGCAAGTGACCCGAGCCAAAGCTCGTGTTAGTAGCGTATATTAAGAGGGAACTGCTCAATCTTTGACCACACAGAACAAAACTGACCCCTGTAATAAATATGGCCATTCTTTTGTCTACCTCAAAGGTCCAGATTAGGGCAAGCAAGTACAAGAGTTTTCTTTTATCCTAAACGGGCTCCTTCAGAGTCCTCATTACAGGAGGACAGAGCCTTGCACTGTGAGCCAGGGGTCCCTGAGTCCCTGGGTGTCACTGAAGCCCTTCCTCTATGGTGATCCTGCCTGGTGCTGAGTTCACCACATACCTCATCCAGGATCTGGGCACTGAACCCGATCTGTGCCAGTTGGTAGTGGAGGGCCTCTCCAACAGTGCCTAGAAGCCAAGAAGCCCAGTGAGATGCTGCTGTGGGCTGAGGTGAAGGGAGAAACTAAGTCAGGGAAGGGCCCAGTTTGACCTCATACCCAGAGGGAACGATGTTCGGAATAATAGGACATATACCAGGCTGAGAGTGGAGACCTGATCCTGCTTTAGTATCTACCCGCAGAGTAAGCTTGGGCAGCTTACTTCCTCTTTCTGGGCCTCAGTTTCCTCATCTGTGAGCTCCTGAGAGTGGGATCCATGTCCCAGTCATTCTTTCTCCAGCACTTAAGCTTCTCATCAGAGGTTCAGGTAATTCTGGGGAAGCGATGAGGGCTGGGGATATTGTTACCTTTTTAGAGATGGAACAGCTGAGGCTCAGAGAGGTGATAGGAGTTGCCCAGAGAACCATATGGAGGTAGGACAGGGGTGGGGCTGACACACAGGGCTTGGCCTCCTGCCAGAGGCTAAGTGGACCACGCTGGAGCCCTCACCTTCCGTGTGAATGATATTCTGCTGCAATTTGCTCAGCAGTCCATCCAGGGCTGAATAATTGGTCACTGTGAATGCATGTCTCTCAAATGGGTCTGAGGCAATCAGCTTCAGTTCCTTGAGGGTCTTAGTACTCTCATTTCCCACCTGCACAGAAGCCCTGGGTCAGTGGGTCAGCACTGTGAGGGCTGGCTGGTTCCCAAGCCCAGGGAGCTCTCCAGGCTAGGAGAGGGCTGAGTCTCTCTGCTGGCCTTCAGGGCCCTTCACCACCTGCCTCCTTTCCCTGCTCCCTGTTCTCCCACACATACCCCTTCCTTCTCACACCAGGTTCATTCTCACCTCTGCACATGCTGTGCCCTTTGCCTGCAGAGCCCTTCTACCTTCCCTGCACCCTAGGCCAGCTACTCCTGCTTGTCCTCCAACACTTAGCTTAGCACCATCTCCTCCAGGAACCTTCCCTGATGTTCTTCTTTTGGGATCCCTGAGTGTCCACTGCTCTCCCCATCACTGCTGGGTGAGTGAGCTGTGACCACAGTTGGGAAACAAGCCCTCTGTGCGAGGACCCGATATGGGAGGGGGAAAGTACAGGACATAGGGACTGGGAGAAGTTGGTGAGAGTCTGTGAATAGAGCAAGCCCCTATCGGGAACCCTGGCTCCTCCCCACCCCAGGCTGAACAGGGTCAGAAGGTGCCCCCCGACCCAACTCCCAGCTCTTACCCTGATGGCAAAGCGCTCAACACCTTGCATCTTTGGGGAACTGATGACAGTCGTGAGGTTGAGTGGATCCCCAAATATGTCCCCATCAGTGATTACCACTATGACCTTGGGTGCATTTTTTCTGGAGCCGTGGCTTGGCGTGAAGATGTTGTCTCTAAGTAGGGGAGAGTAAATAAAGAGAAGAACTTTGCCAGGGGGATACTGAGCTCCGGGGAGATTTTACTCACTGACCTGTTTCAGAATTGGAGAGGATTAAGGAGCCCTCCGAAATGGGGGAACAAAAGCCGGAAGAGGGGTGGTGATGCCCCTGTGGCACACAGCAGGGCCAGGTGGAGGGGCGGCTGAGACATACCTAGCCCCTCACCTCCTCCCATAGAAAGGTGCTGGATAGCAGAGTCTATTCTGTGTGTATGTGTAGGAATGACAATGATATTAATAAAGAGTGGCTAATATTTACATCGTACTTATGTGCCAAGCACTGTTGTAAGTGCTGTGCATATTTTAACCCATTTAATCCTCACAAAATCCTATAGAACAAATAATATTATTTTTTTAAGTTTATTTATTTATTTTGAGAGACAAAGGGAGCATGCAGAGGGAGAGAAAATCCCAAGCAGCCTCCACCTGTCAGCGCAGAGCCTGACGTGGGGCTGGAGCTTACAAACTGTGAGATCATGACCTGAGCTGAAATCAAGAGTCAGATGCTTAACTGACTGAGCCACCCAGGTGCCCCTGACAAGCATTATTATTATTCTCACTTTAAACGTGAGGCAAGTGAAGCACCGACAGTTTAGGCAACTTACTCAAGGTGAGTACAAAGTAGAGATTGAACCCACGCAGCCTGGCCACGAAGCCCATCCCTGTAAGTACCGTGCTCTACTGATGTTCACAGCAGGAGTCTTTGGAAGACTTTTTGGAGGATGTCTTGGGATGTCAGCCATTAACAAAGACCGGGTTGAAAGACCTCACACATTTCCCTCAGCCAAAGAAGAGCTAGAACCCGATCCTCTCCTCTTCACAGCTCCATCCAGCCATCTCTCCAGGCATGAGGCCTCAGAACCTCTGGGCAGGGCCGTGAGCTGGCACCCGGTAGGTGCTCAGGTAATTCCGACTGCCCTCATACTTACAGGACATGCTGTATGGCAGAAGCAGTCTTGGTGACATTCTTCACTTGAGTGATATTCTGGACTCTGGCGAGGGAGGCCGCCGCATCCTGGCTGTCCCGAAGATCAAACTCAGTCTGTATCACTTCCCCATATTGCACAAGGGCAAAGTTGCACTATAGAGGAGGAGCCGAGGTGGGGAGGAGGTTGGCAGAGTCGCCATGCCCAAAGCCGCCCCTGCCCCCTAGACGGTTCCTCCTGGAAGCAGTGGAAGAATCCACTCATTTCTCCTTGCCTCCAGGCAGGAGGAGATGTTAAGGCAGAGGGAAATCTCTAAGCGAGGAGAAGTGGAGGAACGTATAATAGTACTGGATCACAGTGACGCATAGACTTGCCCCTGAAACCACGTCTTTGTGTAGTCCCCCTCCCACAGAGTGACTATGGGGTTGGTCATGTGACTAGCTTTGGTCAATGGAACATGAGCAAATGCGATACAGTCAGAAACTTGGAAAGTACATGCATGTGCTGGTTCTTGCCCTCTTGGAACACTGCAGCCATGAAAACGTTAAGCTGGCCTGCTGGAGGCACACGGCCCAGACAGGTAAGGCCATCTTAGGCCATCCAGTCAAACAACAGGATGTCTGCAGCTGCAGGAGTAACTCCAGGCAAGGCCAGCAGAAGGACCACCCAGCTGAATCCAGCCCAAATAGCTGACCCACAGAACTGTGAGCAAATAAATGGTTGTTGTTTTGAGGTAGTTTGTTCATGGCAATAGAGAACTAATAGACTGTGTGAGTCTAGCTCTTAGGGAAGCCCACCTCAAAGCACTTGGCATAGAAGTTCTTCATCATGTTGGAGATGAAGTCTTTGGCTTTCTGGAAGTCTGGGGGATCAATGCTTCCTGAGCCATCTAGGATGATGGCAATCTCAGTGCCTGGCCAAAACAGGGAGCAGGTTAGGAGCAGACACGGAATTTGACACAGGAGTGAGGGCAGCATGTGCTGCCCTGCAGGGCACCCACCCCATTCAAGCCCTGAGGGCTCAGTTCAGGGAGGAAGCTGGTAAAGTTCCCAAGAGTGAAGCCTTTGTCTCGGAGGCATAGATAGCCACGGCCTACTCAGGCTCTGACCAGCTGAGTGAGTCACTCCCATAGCTCCTGCTCCTCGGGCCTCAGTTTCCCCATCTGTAATATGGAGGGGGCGCAGAGCTGGGACTAACTAGGCCTATAGAATCCAGCCACTGCTTCCCATCTTCCGGCCCTCGGCACACCTCACCCCTGGAGGTCGCCAGCCTAGGGGTCAGCTCTGACAGCCTCTGGGAACAACCCAGATCTGCCTCTTCTCACCAGCTGCTTCGTCATCCTGCCCCTCTTGTGTCTTCAGAGCCCGGCGCCACCTGGCTGTCTTCTCTAGGCTGCCATTCTTGTTCCTATAGCAGTCTCTGGCATCCACATGTACATTGGGATCAAGGAGATTTTCTTTAAAAACACATATGGAAGAACTCAGAGTCAGATAGCCTCCTTGTTCACCTCCAGGCAGGCCCACACTTGTCTCTGCTCTGATTTTCTTCACAGGGCCTTAGGCTTGCCTTGCCCTCTCTGGGCTTCTGTGTCCCTCTAACATCTGCCACGCCTCTTCCTGGAGACCCAAGGAGATCTCTTTAGAGCTATCTAAGGTCAGTCAGTGTCCAACCCTTACCAAGGTCAGAGAAGTAGACCTGAGCCTGGGGTTGGAAGTTGTTGGCTAATAGGCTGCAGGTGCCTGTGAGTTCTGGGCTGAGGCTGTGGGGCTTCCGGGACATCACTTGAATACAGATCTAGGAGACAGGGGGAGAGAAGAAGGGGAAAGCCTAGGTCATCTCCAGCACAGGCCCCCTAATCACAGCCACATCATCACCCCCATTACAGAATCCATCACCTCCATTACAGAATCAAGTGCCACGACCAAGTAGAAGATGCAGGAATAGTTTGCTCGCCCCTCATCAGGGGTAGGAGTCAGTGCTGGGGCCAAAGCTGAAGTTAAGCACTTAGGTCAGTGTGCTGGGTCATGGAGTACCCAGGTCAGAGCCATGGTTAGCCCTGGGGTTGGTACCAGGGAGGCAGCTGGCCTCAGCCCTGAGAATATGCCAGTCAGACTGTTATCAACACCGGTCAACTACAGGGTAAGCTCCACCTTCCCTGAAGCCCTCCATCATCCCGCCTCATGCATACTCACCAAAACACTGTGGTGGTTCCGGACAACTGTCACTCCCGGGTGCCTTCCCTTTGGGATGGGGGCATGCTCTGAAACAGTTAAGCCTAGGTAAGGAGGGAAGGATGCTGGGAGGCAACCCTACAGCCAACATCAGAGGTCACATGATGGTCAGGGCCCCATAAAGAACAATCGGCCACTCAGAGCAGCCTCTAGAAGCTGGTTGGGGGGCCTTCAAGCACAGGCCTGGACATGTTCAAGGCAAAGTGCCTATTCCCTGGGCTTATTCACTGACTCATTCAACAAATGCCCTGTGATGTCTGCTCTATGCCTAGCCTCATGGCAGATGGTGATAGGGATCTAGACATAACTGAGACCTGGTACTTTACTTACAGGGGATCCCAGTTTGGAAGGGCAGGAGGATAGAGAAGAACTAGCCGGTGGTTGTGTGCAGCACTGGGGACGGGTGAAAGATGCTAAAGAACTGGTTACATGGACCGATGAACTCTCCACTCTCCACGTTCTATTTCTGGGGACTCTTAATGCCTCAAGACCCCAGGGTGAAAGTGTAGCTCATTCCTCTCCCTCCACAAGGTGGGCCTCAGGAGCCTCATTTTTGAGCCATAGAATCACCCGCTTATGCTGCCAGCCTGCATCCCCTTCTGAAGCAGAGACTGAGGCTGATCAACACCATGCCTTTCACAGAGACAAGAACCCTACCATACACAGCTGAGGGCTCATCAGTAAATGTGGGCCTTGAGTTGAACTGCATGGGATGAGTAGAGTTGGTTAATGTGTGAATTAGGTCCATTCACTTGTTCATTCATTCATTCAAACAGCATTTATTGAGTGCCAATCCCCATGCTAGATGCTAGGATGGCCACAGGTCGGGAGGTGTAAAGTTAGATGAAATGGAGGTGTGATGAATTGGGACATGTTGGGTTCTGGAATCAGACAGAGCCGGGTTTGCCAGCTGTAGTACTGCCAACACTAGATGCATGCCCTCAGTCGTATTGGCAATTAAAGGACTGCTCTGAACTGTAGCTTCCTTTTCTATAAAATGGGAGTGAATTTGAGAATTAAAAGTGAACAAAGCACTTAGCAGAGTGCCAGGCACTCTGCTACATTTTAGGTATCATCTAGGTAGCACTCGATACATTTTAGGTATCATTTTTGTTAGGACCAGATATGGAAAGGTGGGCTGGGGATTTGGGTTGGGTTGGGATGGGATTGGGCTTTGGGATAGAAGGCCTACGGTGGGTGGTGGTGGAATTTAGGGTCGAGGGACTGGACTAAGTGCATCTGGGTTCAAATGGTTTCGGCCAGATAAGTGGGATTCCTCAAAAGGAGGTCCAGGGAACATTCCCTGGAGTGGTGGTTGACTTACCTACTGGTTGGCAAAGAATCTCATCCTGGATGAGGGAACAACGATGTAGGAGGCCTGCTGTCCCGTTGGTTTGAGGACTGGTGACCAGGAGCCTGAGTAGGAAGGTAGACAGCAAAGCTGAGCTGGCCAATGATTCCCTCCTCCTTTCTGCTTGCCCAGGCACAGTCTTCCCACTCCAGGCCCCACTCCAGGCCCCACTCCAGACTCACAGGCTCCCTATCTGGAAAACTAATGGAAGAGGTCCAGACTTGGGTCCCAGCCCAAAATGGCAGACTTTGCATTACGTGAAAAGCATTTGCTCAGCATTTACATTTACACAGCTCCAGGGGAGAAATAGTTAAATGCATCTGCTCTCTGCCTGCTGACCTACCCTGACAGAAATGGGAGTGGTATTGATGGTAAATAAAGACTCTCTGCTCTTTGGGGAGGGGGTGGGTAGATGCTAGGAAGCCATCAACAGTACAGCTGGTTCTGTCAGGGGCACTGCTGGCTTCCTAGTGGCTGCCAGGGGAACTGACCCACCTGGCCTCAGTGATGGTATTTCTTGAGAAGAGCATCCTGGCACTGCTACGCAATGGGTCAGTCAGAAATGGAGGTTTGATTCCAAACTCATTCTATGAAGCCAGCATTGCCTTGATTCCAAAACCAGTCAAAGACCACACTAAAAAGGAGAATTACAGGCCAATATCCCTGATGAACCTGGATGCAAAAAATTCTCAGCAGTGTACTAGCAAAGCAAATTCAATAGTACATCAAAAGAATTATTCACCATGATCAAGTTGGATTTACTCCTGGGCTGCAGGGCTGATTCAATATTTGCAAATGGATCAACGTGATACACCACATTAATAAAAGAAAGGGTAAGAACCATATGATCCTTTCAATAGATGCAAAAAAAGCATATAACAAAATACAGCATCTTTTCTTGATAAAAACCCTCAAGAAAGTGGAGATAGAAAGAATATACCTTAATATCATAAAAACCATATATGAAAGGCCTACAGATAATATCATTCTTGATGGGAAAAAACTGAGAGCTTTGCCCCTAAGGTCAGGAACACGACAGGGATGTCCACTCTCACTACTGTTGTTCAATATAGCACTGGAAGTCCTAGCCTCAGCAATCAGACAACAAAAAGAGATAAAAGGCATCCAAATTGGCAAGTAATAAGTCAAATTCTCACTCTTCACAGATGACATGATACTCTACATGGGAAATCTGAAAGACCACCAAAAAACTGCTAGAGCTGATACATGAATTCAGCAATGTCGCAGGATATAAAAACGATATACAGAAATTAGTTGCATTTCTTTACACCAATAATGAAGTAGCAGAAAGAGATATCAAGGAACTGATCTCATTTACAACTGCACCAAAAACCATAAGATACCTAGGAATAAACCTAACCAAAGAAGTAAAAGATCTATACACTGAAAACTATAGAATACTTATAAAAGAAAGTAAAGAAAACACAAAGAAATGGAAAAACATTCTGTGCTCATGGATTGGAAGAACAAATATTGTTAAAATGTCAATACTACCCAAGGAAATCCACACATTCAATGCAATCCCTATCAAAATAACACCAACATTCTTCACAGAGCTAGAACAAACAATCCTAAAATTTGTGTGGAATGAGAAAAGACCCAGAATAGCCACGTAATGTTGAAAAAGAAAACCAAAGCTGGAAGCATCACAATTCTGGACTTTTTAGCTACATTACAAAGCTGTAATCATCAAGACAGTATGGTACTGGCACAAAAACAGATACATAGATCAATGGAACAGAATAGAGGACCCAGAGATTGACCCACAAATATATGGCTAACTAATCTTTGGCAAAGCAAGAAAGAGTATCCAATGAAAAAAAGACAGTCTCTTCAGCAAATGGTGCTGGGAAAACTGGACAGTGACATGCGGAAGAATGAACCTGGACCATTTTCACCATACACAACAATAAATCAAAATGAATAAAAGACCTAAATGTGAGACAGGAAACCATCAAAATCCTACAAGAGAAAACAAGCAAAAACCTCTTTGATCTCAGCTGCAGTGACTTCCTACTTGACAGATCTCTGGAGGCAAGGGAAATAAAAGCAAAAGTGAACTATCGGGACATCATCAAGATAAAAAGCTTCTGCACAGCAAAGGCGACAATCAATGAAATAAAAGGCAACCAATAGAATGAGAGAAGATATTTGCAAATTACATATCAGATTAAAGGGTTAGTATCCAAAATCTATAAGGAATTTACCAAACTCAACACCCAAAAAATAAATAATCCAGTGAAGAAATGGGCAAGAGACATCAATAGACACTTTTCCAAAGAAGACATCCACATGGCTCACAGACACACGAAAAGATGCTCAACATCACTCATCATCAGGGAAATACAAATCAAAACCACAATGAGATCTCGCTTCACACCTGTCAGAATGACTAAAATGAACAACTCGGGAAACAACAGATATTGGTGAGGATGCCGAGAAAGGGGAACCCTTTTACACTTTGGTGGGAATGCAAACTGGTACAGCCACTGTGGAAAACAGTATAGAGGTTCCTCAAAAAGTTAAAAATAGAGCTACCCCACGACCCAGCAATTGCACTACTAGGTATTTATCCAAAGGATACAAAAATGCTGATTTGAAGGGGCATATGCACCCCAATGTTTATAGCAGCACTATCAACCATAATCAAATTGTGGAAAGAGCCCAAATGTCCATTGACTGATGATTGGAGTAAGAAGACGTAGTGTGTGTGTGTGTGTGTGTGTGTGTGTGTGTGTGTGTATATACATATATATATACATATATTTATATATATATATATAAAACAGAATATATATATATATATATTGTTTGAAATATAAATGAAATATAAAATGAAATCTTGCCATTTGCAACAACGTGAATGGAACTAGAAGGTATTATGCTAGTGAAATAAGTCAGTCAGAGAAAGACAGATATATGATTTCACTCATATTTGGAATTTGAGAAACTCAATAGATGAACATAAGGGAAGGGAAGGAAAAATAAGAAAAAAAACAGAGAGGGAGGCAGACCATAAGAGACTCTTCTTAAAAAAATTTTTTTTAATCTTTATTTTTGAGAGAGAGAGCGAGAGCACATGCATGCACGAGCAGGGGAGGGGCAGAGAGAGAGGGAGACATAGAACTTGAAGCAGGTTCCAGGCTCTGTGCTGTGAGCACAGAGCCCAATGTGGGGTTCAAACCCATGAACTATGAGCCAAAGTGGGACGCTTAACCAACTGAGCCACCCACACACTCCACCATAAGAGACTCTTAAATACAGAGAACTGAGGGCTGCTGGAGGGGAGGTGGGTGGGGGTATGGGTTAAATGGGTGATGGGCATTAAGGAGGGCATTTTTTGGGATGAGCACTGGGTGTCATATGTAAAAGATGAATCACTGGGTTCCACTCCTGAAGCCAAGACTACACTGTATGTTAACTAACTTGAATTTTTTTTTAAAAGAAAGAAATGGAGGTTTGAGGGGTGAGCACCTCAGCCGTATTAAAGCAGCCCTCAGAAATAGTTCCAATGGCAAACTTTACCCCTTATTCCAAGCCCAGAGAGACAGCAGAGTCCAGTGTTAGCCTAAGCAATCTCCCTATCCACGCTGCCCAGGGATAACTGGTTTACCTCAAAACAGGGCTTTTGAGTAGGGGGTACTGAGGAAGTGGCCCTGAGGCTGGGCTTGGTAACAGTGAACTACATCCAAGATCTTTGTGCTGAGGGCATTAAGGGAGTCATGGAGGACTTGATAAAGGGGATTAGTCTGTACTTTCAAAAAGGTCAAGATGTAGCTATGGTGAATCGGGTGGCAGGAATGAGGTACCATCTCCACTTCCTTGCTTCCCATCACTCTATTGTAATTATAAAATAGATCATTTACTTACCTCCATGGATTAATAATAATAATAATAATAATAATAAAGCCTATACCCCAACCCTCGTTCAACCCACCCCAAGCTGATTCCACAAGCTCTTGTCAAGGTCATCAGTGGTCTCCACCTTGCCAAATCCAATGGACACCTTTCCGTCCTCATCTTCTTCAACCTCTCAGCAGCCCTGGACATGTGACCATCTCCTCCTTGAAACACTTTCTTCTTGATTTTCCCCTAACTCTCTCAATACTCCTTCTGAGACTCTTGTTGGCTTCTTCACTGTCTAACTTCTAAATGTTGTTGGAACCTTGGGGCTTGGTCCTTGTTTTCCTTGCCAGCACATTCTCCCTAGTGATCCCCTCCAATCCCATGGCTTCAATACACCTATAAATGCTGAACTTCTGTGGCCCTAGAATCCCTCCACCAGAAGTCAGACCAGCATAGCTGTAAGAAATAGAATAATGCCCCCACCACAGATGTCCATGTCCTAATCCCCAGAACCTGTGGATGTGCTTTTTATGGGTAAAGGGATGTTGTAGACTTAATTAAGTTAAGGATCTTGAGATGAAGGAAATAATCCTGGATTATCCAGGTAGACCCCATGTAATCACAAGGGTCCTTATAAGATGGAGGCAAGAGGGTCAGAGTCAGAGAAAGATCTGAAGATGCGACACTGCTGATTTTCAAGACGGAGGAAGAGGCCAAAAGCCAAAGAATGCAGGTAGCCTCCAGAAACTGAAAACGGTGAGGAAACAGATTCTCCCCTTGGGCCGCCAGAAGAAACACAGCCTTGCTAACACCTTGATTTTAGCCCCTTAAGACCCATTTTGGATTTCTGACCTCCAGAACCGTGAGCCAATATATTTGTGTTGTTTTAAGCCATAAATTTTGTAGTTGTTACAGCAGCAACAAGAAACGAACACAATAACCAACTGTCTAACAGGCATCTCAAACTTTAGAATGTTCAAACTGAGCTTGGGGTCTTGTCCTCCCAAGCCTGTGTTTCTCCATCTTCCCCAAGGCTATTAATAAATGGTAAAACCAACCACTACATTCTAAAGCCTGAATCCTGAGGGCATCTTTGCTTCATCTTTTCACTCATCCCTGCATCAAGTCCATCAGTAAACCCTGTGGGGATCCTTCCTCCAAACTATTATCTATGGAGCGTCTCTTCTCTCCATTTCCCCATCACCATCCTGGCCACCACCATCTTGCCTGGTCTATGGTAATAGCCTCCTGACTGGTAGCATTTGTTTTTGAAACTTAGCCTTGTAGTTTACACCCTGTCACTCCCCTGCTTCAGTAGCTTCCCATGCACTTAGAAAGAGTCCATACTCCTGGATACAGCCCACAGGGCCTTGCGGTCTGACCCCTCCCTGCTCTGAGACCTCCCCTCCCGTCTCCTTTCCTCTCCAAGCTCCAGCTCCAGATGGTTTCTGTTCCTTCACAGCCCCAGTTCTTTCCTACCTCAAGCCCTCTGCCTTGCTGTGTCCTTTGCCTGGAAACCCTGCCTTTCACTCCCCAAGGCTGGGTCACTTTCATCCCCTGGCTCTGCTTAACTGTCACTTCCTGATAAATGCTTTCTCCAGCCAGCCCCACCTCACAACATAGCTACTGTTTCATGTCACCCTTTTCAGAACTCGTCATCATGTCTGATAATATCCTCTTTCCTTGCTTGTGTGCTTGTTATCTGTCTCCCCCACTAGACTGTAAGTTCCTCAAGGATCATGTCTACCTTGTTCACCATGGTATTTCCAGGGCATGGAAGAATGCCTGGCACAGAGCTAGGGCTCGGTAAATATGGTTAAATGAAGACTGAATGACAGCCCAGGCAGCAGGTAAGGGGGCTAATGTGGGGCAGGGCTGAAGAGCGGAGGGCAGGTGTAAATGAGCTCTGTGGGCTCTGCAGCTGAGCTCCCAAAATAGGTCACCTGCTCAGCAACCCTGTCTCTGCTCCAGACCCTTCCCCAGCCTGAGCCACAGCCCTCAGCCCCTGTCTCCAACAAAGATGGGCTCAGAACTAGTCTCCACCCCAGATCATGTTTTGGTGGGTTAAGTCCAGGCCTGGAATAGCTTCGGCTCTCCTTCCTCCTTCATGCTGTTACCCAAGCTATTTCCTTTGCCTATAATTCCTTCCCACCTCCTTTTCCTGCCAAAATCATTCTAAACACCAGCTCCTCAGGAAGTCTTCCCAAAAGGAGCAACTTGAGCCCCTCCAAGCCCTCCAGGTAGCCTTGACTACTGGAACCCACTTCCATACTCACCTAGACTGTGAGTTCCCAAGAGACTACCATATGCTGGGCTGTGCAAGGTTGCCATTCATGTCACAGTCATGAAGTGCTGTGGCCTGGGGCCCAGTATGAGCTGTCTCTGTTGTCTCCCATTTAATCCCTGCCCCGCCCCCCCCATGGTGGGTAGTTTCTTGATCTCCAGGTTTGTTGACTGAATGACTGACTAACTAAACAATAATCAAACTATCATCAGCTCACAGCCTCAGGGACCCTATTATATGCTGCGCTGGAAGCAGTCCATTTCCTGCCTTGACCCGCCTCCAACCTGTCTTCGTTCAGAGTCTATTCCCATACCTCGCAGGGGAAGGCCTTCTTTTTTTTTTTTTTTTCCAAGTTTTATCATGGTTTTTTTTTTTTTTTAGTTTGCTTTTTATGGTTTTATTTGCATTTTTATTGAAGTACAATTAACATACAATGTTATATTATTTTCAGGTGTGGAAGGCCTTCTTTATGTTCCACTCATCTCACCCTACAGCAACCAAACCCATGATGCGATGAGCCCTGGCTGTTATATTTTAAGGAGAAACAGGACAAGGGAGTGAGAGGGACATGCCACCCTCTCACAGGGCTTTCTGGCTGCTTTCTGTGGCCCTGGGGCAGCCAGCAGTGCATTTCCTGCCCTGCACAAGCCCGTGGTCTTAGGCTTCACCATTTGTGGCAGGAACCAAGAAGTGCCTCCCACCACATCCTCCCATGAGCCCTCTCTTCAGCAGGTATTCAGGGAGGTTTTCATGAGCCCAACTGGGCTCTTCCTGCAACCCCGGGGTGGACTCAGAGCCTTCTGCTCCAGGAGCTTCAAGCTCCTCTCATCCACCATGTCCTCTCAGCTTGGCTTCTAAGAGGCAGGGCCCTGCTGAGGTACTGGTGGAAGGGGAATGGGCAAAAGATGGTCACAGATAACTGGGACTGACTCCTGACCTTCACGAACATATGGAGCAACCAGAACGCTCGTGCACTGCAAGTTGGCAAAACTGAATGTTGGCCCAGTGCGTATACTGCCTGATAAAAGGAAGTACACCTGCCTCTTGAAAGAAAGTGCACAGCAGCAAAATTTGTCCAAGGAAACTGGCCAAATGCTCATCATCAGCACCGTTCACATGATGGAAAACTCTACCAATGAGAATAAGTATCACTGTCTCAGGCAATACCACATTCAAAATTCACAGACTGTATATTGAGGGAGAGGAGCCTGACATAAGAGACCACATACGGCACACCTCGTTTATAAGTTCAAGAACAGGCAAAACTAATCCAGGGAGATGGAGGTCAGAGCACTGGTTATCTCTTGGCAGGGGATGTACCTGGAAGGGAGCACCAGGCTACAGAGGGCTTAGGTGAGGCTGGTAATGTTCTGCTTCTTCATCTGGGTGCTACTTACATAGGTGGTTCACTTTGCCAACATTCACTGGGCTACAGGCTTATGATGGGTGCATTTTTCTGTGTGGCAAATGTCCATAAAATTTTACCAAAACAAAAGACAACAAACAGCAACCTTTAATTCATCTTCCTGCAGCCAAAAACTTGCTAACAACCTTCTCACCTCCCCTCCCTGCTTCAAAGCTTCCTGGCTCCTCAAACCCTTGATGCCCAGGTAACAAGGCACTACCCACTTCTCCCAACCTAATGCTCATTACACTCAGCTTCAACCACCTGCCATTTTCTGTTCCTTGACTTTGCTCAGGCTAATTTCCAGGCTTCTGGCCACACTGCTCTCAGTTGGGATATCCCCCTCCCCAGCCTTCTCACACTAATTCCTACTCATCCCCTCGGTCCCAGTGTTGATGCACACCCTGTGGCTGAAGGGTACGCCTGCCTCTATGTCTCCAAAGCGTCCTGGACATCTCCACCAGAGCAGCCATCACACCCCTTGTCACTGCCTGCCTTGTCTGTCTCCTGCAGGAGCCAGGGAGTTCCATGAGAGCAGGGACTATGCCTGTTTCACTATCTTATCCTCACACTTGGCCTGTCATTGAGTAGATGCTCCATAAATACTTGCTGAATGAATGAATGAATGAATGAATGAACGAACAAAATGTCCCTGCCTTCACCATTTACATGGTCACCAGCCTCTTCGCTGTACAATGAGGAAACTACAGTCCAGCAAGCGGTCCAAGCCTGCTAGGCTGGCAGGGTCATGGCCCAAGTCCCAGGGCTATAAGGCTACCTCAAGAGTTGCTACTGCCCACCCACGCTCCACCAAACAGAGCTTCTGCTCTGCTCAGCTCAGGAAGATGGGGAGCTCTGCTCTGCCAGAAACCTTGAGCACCTCATCTGGCTCTGCCCCAAGCCCATCTAGATGCGAGGCTCAAGGTTCATGTGTGCTGTGCAAGAAGGAAACCCTTGACCAATGACTAGAAGCAAAGCAGAGGGGAGGGGGAAGGGACTCGCCTGAGGCAGGGCATGAGCATGGCTGGGTCACAGAGCAAGCACAGAGAAAGCCATATAACCATTATGACCAAAAAGGAAAGGAAAAATTGCCCTAGATTAAAAGAGAATAAAGAGACACAACAGTATGTGACACGGGAACCTTGACTGGATCCTGGCTTCAAAACAAAGCAGCTCTAAAGGTCATTTTGGTGACAATAAGGGAAAAAACTAAAGACATGCTTCTACATTACCATCTCACCACTATCACCATCCGATACAACACGTATTTTGCTTGCTTGTTTATTGTCTATCTTCCCCGAGCCAAAGAATTTTTGTCTACTTTGCTCACTGCTGTGAGCTTTCAGGGCCTCTTTAGGGCTTGGCACATAGTAGGTGCTCCATACGAATATTTGCTGAGTAAATGACCACGGTATATATAATCCCACAACTTGCCTTTTTTTATCTTATGTTTCAGGGTTGATTCAACCACTATGCTCATTTCATTCATTTGACCTACTTCTAATATTGCATTGTATATGATTCATAACTTATTTCTTCCATTTACCTAATGAAGAACATTTCCAGTCTTTCACTATTCCAAGAAATGCTACGATAAATACCTTTACATGTGCCCGTTCATATCTTTAAGGTTGGTGTCTGTGAGTGGAATGGCCGGGTCAAAGGCATCTTCAACATTACCAGATATGGTAAAACTATTCTCCAGGTTGGTTATATCAATTTACAGTCCCACACGTCCCCACATCCTCACCAGTAGAATTTTGTCATGTTTAAAATTGGTGGCTTATCTACTGGGTGGGTATAGGTGAGATTTTAAAAAACATAAAGCAATGTTTAGTGAGCTTGATTTCGGCCAGAAACTGTGCTAAACCCTTTATGTGCATTAATGCAAATAGTCTTTGCAACAACCCTGTAAGGTAGAGAAATCTCTACCCCTGTAAAGATAAGAAACTGAGGCTATGGGTTGAGCACCTTGCTACAAATACAGAGAAAAGTTGTCACTGACCCATGGCTGAGATTCACAGCCTGCCCCTGAACCACATTCCCTGCTGCCTCATATTTTCCATTTTTTCTTTGATATTTTTGTCACTGTCCAAAGTTTATATACTGAGCATGTGTTACTTCTGTAAGAGATAAAAGAGCCTTAAGAAATTTTATTTTAAACTAGTTTTGAGGTCATTCTCCCACCCCCGGCAGTGAAGAGGGCAAGGATTGGTCTGGTGCTCACAGCCTCTCTCCTGCACACTCTCTGTAGGCAAAGGGAGGTTGTCCCTAAACTGGGGGAGGGATGCCAAGGTCTCCGCGGCAGCTTTTTCAGGCTCCCCAGAGGCCCCCTCGATTATGCCTCCCATCTGCCGGGCCCTGCTCACCAGGTCTGGTTGGTGCTGGAGTCTTGGTGCAGAAGGGCGTTGAGCACATAGGGTACGCCTCCCTCAGGAGTCACCCAGGTCCGGGCCACATCCACATTGAAGGCCACCAGAGGAACAAGGCCTGTGGAGAACAGAGGGACATTTAAGAGATGCCTGTTAAAGCCATGGCTGGCCCTTTGACTCCCATCATTCTGTCACATCTGGTGGTGTCATCATCCCCATTTTACAGATGAGAAAAATGAGATTCCCCAGGACCTTTTCCCTATGGGAATAGGACAGGAGTGTAGGCATGTCTGACCCAGAGCTCCTGATCCTCCTACTATGTCAGCACCAAGGCCCCTCCTCCAGCAAGCCTTCCCTGGTTCTCTCCTAGAAGTACTTCCCACCTTCTCACACCTCCCACTGTGCACTTTCTGTACCTGTCACATAGCATATACTCATGACAGTGTCTTGTACCAAAGTTCAAATAGACTATGAGCCCTAGGGCTAGGATATACATTCATTCTGTCTATGAGGCCCCATCAGATGACCCAGGAGAAAACATGTCCTCAAACATGTACAAGAATGTTTACAGAAGCTTTACTTGTAATAGTTCCCGAGTGGAAACAACCCAAATGTCCATCAACTGGGGAAGGGATAAACTAACTGCTAGAGTCACACAATGGAATACTACTCAGGAGTAAAAAGAAATGAGCGATTGACACACACGACAAGATGGGTGAATCACAAAAATCATTATGCTGACTGAAAGAAGCTTTACATAAAAGGGTACTGTCTAATTCCATTTACATGATGTTCTAGAACCAGCAAAGCTAATCTATAATAAAAAATATTTCCTGGGGGTAAAGGAATGTGGCTTAACTGGGAAGGGACAGGAAGAAACTCTGTAGGCTTATGGAAACACCCTAGGTCTTGATAAGAATTTGGATGACAAAGGTGTGTGCGTTTGTCAAAAACACACTGAATGGTCAACTTAAAACTTGTGACTTTCACCGAATATAAATTTTCCCTCAAAAAAGAACGAGAAACAAACATTGACCTCTGGTTGATAGGTATGCGGAAGCATTTAGGGATGAAGTGTACCAACCTCCGCAATTTACTTTGGAATGCATCAAAATGTAACGTGCCTTGATGGATGGATAGATGGATATATGCAGATGGATATATAGATAGATATATGTTTACATATGTGTCTGTGTGATGTTGCACATATAACGAAATGTTGACACCTGGAAAATCTAAGTGTGGCATATAGTTTTCCACCGTACAATTATTTCAACTTTTCTGTATACTTGAAATTTTTCACTAAAAAGTTTTGGGGAAAAACTGATATTCACAGATTGCCCCCAACCTCAGAGGTTGTGCCAATCCATACCACAACAACAGAAGAGGAGAAGGCCTGTTTCCTCACAGCACTGCTTGAGGTGTGTGCAGACCATCCTTGTTTTGAAAGAGTTTCTTATCATTTTGTTCCAAAATATCTTTTTTAATTCTGAATGAGGCCGAGTCTCTTATTTTAAGTTGTTTACTGCCTATTCATATACATTATCCATTTGTAGGAAATATTGCTTTCTTATTAATTTGCAAGAGCGTTTTGAATCAGAAAAAATTACCAGGGGCGCCTAGGTGGCGCAGTCGGCTGAGCGTCCGACTTCAGCCAGGTCACGATCTCGCGGTCCGTGAGTTCGAGCCCCGCGTCAGGCTCTGGGCTGATGGCTCGGAGCCTGGAGCCTGTTTCCGATTCTGTGTCTCCCTCTCTCTCTGCCCCTCCCCCGTTCATGCTCTGTCTCTCTCTGTCCCAAAAATAAATTAAAAACGTTGAAAAAAAAATTAAAAAAGAAAAAAAGAAAAAAAAAGAAAAAATTACCAATGTGTTCAAGATAATACTTCACACTTAGCTATTTGATGTAGGTATCTTTTCCCACATCTAGAATTTATACGTAGTCAAGTTATTTTTCCTTTATGACTCTTCAGTTTTATGTCATGCTTCCCCATTCAGAGATTATTTTCTTTAAGTTCACTCATGTTTTTGTCTGTATTTTGGGGGGTTTTGTTTCACTTCTTACACTTGAACCTTTGATTGATCTGCACTCTATTTTTGTGTACAGAGTGAAAGAGGGATCCAGCTTTTACCCTTTCTCCCCACAATTGAAATTGTCTCAACATTTTTCCTTGAATGGCTCGTCTTATCCCCACAGATCTGCAGTATCACCTTTATCATTCTCAGAATTCCCATATGCATTTGGGCCTCAGCTGGGACTCAGTTCTGCCCTACTGACCACATTGTCTCCCGCTTGGATATGTTCATTAGTTTCCTGACCTTTCTTTTCCAAGTCTTGTCCCTCTGGATACAACCTCCCCATATCAACTGCCAGAGAGATTTTAAAAGTATGTCCTGACTATGACACTCCACCGTAAAAACTCTAATGTATATTTACAGAGAAAAAGGGCAAGGTGAAGTTGAGTGTACAGAACTTATCTGTTCAATTACTGTTCAATGAACAACGTTTTGGGGGAAAAAAAGCTTTTTGGAAAACACTCTTTTTTAATGATGGTATAATGACTTTTTCATTCCTAAATATACCACATAAACATGCCGTAAGAATGATGTGCTGACATCACACATTCATGCAAAAACATACTCACTAATTTACTTAGTAAAGCAGTTTTTAGCCCCACAATTCATAGGAAACAAATGTGAACTGCTCATCTTGTTTGGATAAATTCAAAATGTCTTGTTTAGCATGTACAAGCCAACTGAGACGGCTGAAGGGGTGTAGCTTCTGTGATGCTGCAGTCTGTTAAAATGTACAAACTATGCCATGTATTTTGAAGTGCTTTCAGGTTTAGCATTTATTTTTCCCTCAATGTATGTTTTCTGTGCTATAACTATATTTAAACATTTTTTTAATGTTTATTTCTTTTTGACAGAGAGAGACAGAGACAGAGAGAGAGACAGAGCATGAGTAGGGAAGGGTCAGAGAGAGAGGGAGACACAGAATCCGAAGCAGGTTCCAGGCTCAGAGCTGTCAGCACAGACCCCGATGTTGGGCTTGAACTCATGAACCACAAGATCATGACCTAAGCCGAAGCTGGACGCTTAACCGACTGAGCCACCCAGGTGCCCCAATGTGCTATAACTTTATTTTTAAAAGTAGTTTGAATGCAAGATAACCACGAGTACCCAAAAGACTGAAGAAACAGTGAAGAAATGGTGAATGAGAAATGTACCTTCTCAATAATGACTCCCTCACAATTATCCTCCACTACTCATCATTAAGTCTTCATTTCCTCTCTTAATGAGGACAGTAAACTTTTACTACAGTAAGTTGTATATGTAAATTATATTTTATATTCAAATTAATTTTTTTGGTATAAACTTGTTTTATCGGCCAGCTAATAAATTTTTCCATCAGTAAAAACTGTTTGGGTATATTGAGCTAGATGGAATGAACCACAGTTTTTCCAATGAAATTGATGGAAATAGTTTTTCCAATTAATGACTTTTCACTTAGCAGCACAGACGTTAAAAACAAATAAAAATCATTAGGCAAAGGATACGTTAACGGACTTTTAAGTAAGGAAGAGAAAGAAATATATACACATAAATATGCTGTTCTTCATTCACCAAGAAGATATAAATTTAAAATCTATATGTCTCCATTAACATCACTTCAAAATACATTTTAAAAATTGACTGAATGAGGCGCCTGGGTGGCTCAGTCGGTTAAGCGGCCGACTTCAGCTCAGGTCACGATCTCGCGGTCCGTGAGTTCGAGCCCCGCATCGGCCTCTGGGCTGATGGCTCAGAGCCTGGAGCCTGCTTCCGATTCTGTGCCTCCCTCTCTCTCTGCCCCTCCCCCGTTCATGCTCTGCCTCTCTCTGTCTCAAAAATAAATAAAAAACGTTAAAAAAAAATTAAAAAAAAATTTAAAAAAATTGACTGAATTAAAAATACAAAAACCCACAACCAAAATGGGAGACTTTAATGCTTTAACAAATCTTTCATCAAGCTACAAAAGCACATTAAAGTATCAATAATGATATAGAAGATCTGAATATCACAACTGACTAACAGAACACTGTACCTAACAATGGTAAAAGAAAGATTTTTTCAAATGCACATGAAACATTTACCCAAATCAAATATATATGAAAGGTCAAAAAGCAAGCCTCAATAAATTTCAATGCATTGAAGTAATTCAGAATAGGTTCTCTGACTACACTGGAATTAAACTAGAAGCCAATAACAAAAAGAAAACTATAATAACTTGAACTTCTCAGAAATCAAGCAATGCACGTCTGCATAAGTCAAAAATGAAATCGCCATGGATATTTTTTAGTGATAATTAAGATATGACAAATCAAAACTTGTGGGAAACAGTTAAGGCAGTGCTCAGAGGAAATGTGCAGCCTTAAGTGCCAATGTTAAAAAAGACAAAAAGCTAAAATCAATGATCTAAGCTTCCATCACAAAAAGGTAAAAGAATAGTAAATCAAACCCAAAGAAAGTACAGGAATAAAGATATGAGTATGTATGAATGAAACAGAAAACTAACTTAGAGTAGAGAAATCAACAAAGCAAAAGTTTACTTTTAAAAAAGCTTAATGAAACTGATAAACTCTTAGCAACATTGTCAAGAAAAAAAGAGAGAACACACAAGTTACCAACATGAATGAAAAAGAAGCCATCAGAATAGATCCTAAGACATTAAGACATAATGAGGATAGTATACACAGCTTTATGCCACTATACTTCACAATTTTGTTGAAATAGACAAATTCCTTGAGATAAAGATTTACCACAACCGATGAAAGAAATGCAAGCTGAATAAGCTTGTATCAAAAAAAGTAAATCCCATTATTAAAAATCTTAGGAAGAATTCCAACCCAGATAGCTTTACTGTGAACTCTTCCAAACATTTAGAGAAGAAATACCAAACTTACACAAACTATTCCAAAGAAAAGAATTGAGGGAATACTTTCCAATCATCTTACAGGACCAGAATAACATTGATATATGTTTTAAACGTTTATCTATTTATTTATTTTGAGTGAGGACAGAGAGAGAATCCCAAGCAGACTCTGCACTCTCAGTGCAGAGCCTGACACGGGGCTCGATCCCACAAACTGTGAGATCATGACCTGAGCCAAAATCAAGAGTTGGATGCTTAACCAACTGAGCCGCCCAGGTGCCCTAACATTGATATTGAAACCTGACAAGCGCAAAGACTTAAAAAACAAACAAACAAAAATCAGAAAAAGTCTGACAGGAGCCGTACAAGGAAGGACAATTGATGATCTCTCTTGAACACAGATGTAGGAATCCTAAACAAAATATTAGCAAATCAAATCCGGTGACATATAAAAATCATAATACATCACAACCAAGTGGAGTTTTTTCAGGAATGCAAGGGTGGTTTGACATTTGATAATAATTTATTTCTTTTTCACATTAACAGGAAAAAAATCATATGATCATTATGATAGAAGCAAGAAAAAGGCATTTGATAAAATCCAATACTGCTCTGTGATTTAAAAAAATCATAGTAAATCAGAATAGAAGGAATTTATATAATCTGATCAAGAATATCTACAAAAAACCCTCAGCAAACATCATTCTTATTGGTGTGTTATTAAAATCTTTCCCTAAAATCAGGATTGAGACAGGGATGACTACTCTCACCACTTTTACTCAACATTTTACTGGAGGACTTAGAGCAGTGAGAAAGGGGGAAAAAAATGGAGCATAGAGATTAAAAAGGAAAAAATAAAACTGTCATTATTGGCAGGTGAAACTATTAAGTACACTGAGAAATCCAACAGATCTACAAACACTGAGAATTAACAAGAGCCTTTTTAGCAAGGTTACTGGATACAGAGGCAATATATGAAGAACCACTGTACTTCTATACACTATCAATGATCAAATAAAGAGTGAACAATTTTTGGGGCGCCTGGGTGGCTCAGTCGGCTAAGCGTCCGACTTCGGCTCAGGTCACGATCTCGTGGTCCGTGAGTTCGAGCCCCACGTTGGGCTCTGTGCTGACAGCCTGGAGCCTGTTTCAGATTCTGTGTCTCCCTCTCTCTGACCCTCCCCCATTCATGCTCTGTCTCTCTCTGTCTCAAAAATAAATAAACGTTAAAAAAAAAAATTAAAAAAAAAAAGAGTGAACAATTTTTAAAGATGTCATTAACAAAAGATAGAAATATCAAATGCTTAAAAATAAGTCTACTTAAAGATATGTAAAACCTCCATGCTGAAAACTATAAAAGATTAGGAGATATTAAAGATCTAGATACATGGAGGAATAGATCATGTTCATGAAGTTAAGACTCAATAATTGTTGTCAGTTACCACTCTATTGATCTATAGCTTCAATAGAATCCTAATCAAAATCTCAGCAAATTATTGGGGGGGGGGGTGTTAACAAGCCAATTAAAAATTTATATGAAATTGCACAAGGCAAGAATAGTCTGGCACTCTTAAGGGAGAATAACAAACTTGTAGGACTTGATAACATTACACTATTATTCATCAAGACATTACAAAGTTATAGTCAAGACAGAATTATACTAGCACCAGACAGGCAGATAGACCAGTGGAACAGAGAGTACAAACACATATGATCACCTGTTTTATGACAAAAGTGACAGTGAAGAACAGAGAGGAAAGAATGATCTTTTAAATAAAAGGCGCTGGGTCACTGGGATATCAATATTGAAAAAAATTCATCTTGACTATTCTCACACGATCACACACACACAAAAGTTCTTGATGGGCTGAAATGTGTATATCTAAATGTGAAAAATGAAACAATAAAGTTTTTAAGGGAAAATGAAGGACCCTGGGGTAGACAGATATTTTTTTCAACAGGACACAAAACACACTAATGTAAAGGAAATAACTGATAGACAGATCTTCATTAAACTTAAGAACTTCTGTTTATCAAAAGACACCATTAAGGGAATAAAGAGGCAAGACAGAGTGAGAAGAGATATTTGCAACACAAATATCTGACAAAAGATTATCAGAACATGTATAAGATTCCTATAGATCAATAAGGAAAATGCATGTAAGCCAACAGAAAGGCGTTTCACAAGAGATTATCCAATGGCTAGGAATCAAATGAAAAGGCACTCATTAGACTTCAGAGAAAGGCAAATTAGAACCACCATACAATACCACCACACAACTACCAGAATGGTTAAATGAAAACAAAACAAAACAAAACAAAACCCAATACCAAGTGTTGACACTGATTGGGAGCAACTAGAACTCTGCTGGTAAGAATGTAAGTCAGTACAACCCCTTTAGGAAACCATTTGGGAGCATCAACTCAAGTTGAGCATAAACTGAATAGTCACCAACGGAATACTCTACAGCAGTGAAAATAACCTACAACAAGGTGGCTGCATTTCAAAAAACACAGTGTTGGGTGAAAGACTAGGAACAAACCAGATCGTATCGTATAATTCCAGTTATACAAAGTTGAAAACAGGCAAACTTAATCTATGCTATTGAAAGTTAGGAGAGTGTTACCCTTGGGGGTAAGGTAATGAATGACCGGAGGGAGTGATAAAGGGTATTTCTGGGCTGTTAGTCATACTCTGTTTCTTGAAATGGGTGTTAGTGGCATGGATTTTGTTTAATTTGAAAATTCACTAATCTGAATTTGTCCATTTTATTGTGTAATTCAAAAAAGTTTACATAAAAAAATAATCGCAAGTTTCTGAAACACACTGAATATATAAACATTCTATACGTTAATAATAATATTTTGGAGAGAGAAAAAAAAAACAAAAATTTTAAAACTGCATTGGTTAGCATTGGAAGTAATGAGGGCAACCATCCCTTTACTCTGCAAATTGTTTACTAAAAGGAAAATATTAAGTAGTTTTCTTGTCTTCCCTATATAACTTGAATTTCAGGATCACCAAATAGTTCTAGTTGATGTGGGAAGAATAATAGAATCATAAAAACACAACTTGGCAAGCCATTATACAATAATTAATTCAGGCCATGACCATCAATGGGTGAAACTACTAGAAGAAAGTTTGGTAGAAAACTTTACAATTAGACTGACACCACCTGAGCCCACCAGTCAATCTTAATGTCCCCAGGAATACTGGGTCCTCAGACATATGTCCCTCTGAGTGTGACACCATAGGAAGATTATAGGAGCCCTAGACTCTGTTCCTAACAAGCTCCCAAGTGATGCCCACGCTGCTGGTCCTCAGACCACATTTTGAGTAGCAAGTCTTTAAAATACTTTGGCAAAGGTCACGATCTCGCAGTCCGTGAGTTCGAGCCCCGCGTCAGGCTCTGGGCTGATGGCTCGGAGCCTGGAGCCTGTTTCCGATTCTGTGTCTCCCTCTCTCTCTGCCCCTCCCCCGTTCATGCTCTGTCTCTCTCTGTCCCAAAAATAAATAAAAAACGTTGAAAAAAAATTTAAATAAATAAATAAATAAATAAATAATAAATAAATAAAATAAAATACTTTGGCAAAAGAAACAAAAAGGGCGGAGTGAGATAAATCCAGGAAGTATGTCACAACCTCCCGAAAGTTTTAGAGTGTGCTTGCCAAAACAGTTAAACCTGAATTTAATGAAGTCACTGCCACCAACATCCAGGTTTTGGGAAATTCAGGGGATAGAAGACAAACTGCACCAAAAGGAGGAAACACACAAACCCTGAATGAAGCTGTTCTCTAAGAAAAGTGACCAAGATCTGCAGTAAAGGAAAGACTTCAAAAAGACACACAAACCAAAAAATTGGCAAGGGGGCCACTCTAGACTAAGAGAGGCACAAAAACCAAATGTAATGTGGACCTCGTTTGGATCTTGACTTGAACAAACTTATTGTTAATAAAAAGATAAACGGAGACAGGAAGATTTGAATGTGGACTGGGCATTAGATAATACCTCAAAATTATTTTTAACTTTGTTAGGTGATTAAAAAAACATTGTGGCTATGTGAGAAAATAACCACACAGCTCAGAAACCTGCACTGAAGTACTTAGGGGTGAAACGACACAATGGTTTTTTGGGTTTGCCTTAAAATAATGTTTCGGAAACATTAAAGTGCTAGTGAATCACCCAAGTTTCTTATTAAAATACAGATTCTGATTCAGTGGATCAGGAGTGGGACTGAGAGCCTCGTCTAATGAGATCCTCAGTGATGCCAGACTGCTGGTCACAACACCAAGTTTGAGCAGCACAGCTTTCAAGGAAACCAAAAGGGAGAGTGAAATAATGCAGCCAGTGTGACGGTCTATCTGGGCGATGGTATATTGAGTTTGTGACCGTTATTTCCTCTGCTTTTGTACATGCTTCAAATTTTGTTCAAAAGTCACCTTCCAGAGGCTCAAGTAGGTGGCACAATGTGAGAGGGCAGTGTTCGAGCTCTCATTTCTCAATTCCCAGGCCCTCTCCCTGAACCCGCACAAAGCAGCCATCTGTACTTTATTTCGTTCCCTTTATACCTCGGCCTTGCCCAGAATGATTTGTGGCAACTCAGAAAAGTATACAATGCATTAAGATAAAACTAATTTTGGGGCGCCAGAGTAACTCACTGGTCCCTGAGCCCCCACCACATCCCGCAGTGTCTCTGTCTGGCTCTGACTAACTCCTGTCTAGGTCAGAGTGATCTGTGATTAAGTCTGTCTTCCCCCAAAATGTGACCTAATCTGAGTCATCCATGACAGCCCCCTAACCACAAAGCCCAGTTCAGCACAGGGCCGGGCCCAGAAGAGGTGTCCTGGAACTGTCAGAGTAGGTCAGAGATTCCTGTTCCCCACCCCACCCCTGTCCCCACTTTTGCTGTTTTCAACTGAGGGATCGTGGAGCAAGAACCCTGAGGGGTGGGAAAGGGGAGGAGACCAATCACAGCTACCCTCCCGGAGCACCTGATTCCTTCCAGGCACCACACTGGGTGCTGAGGCTCAGAGAAGTTGAATGATTTGCTTGTGGCCCATCAGCAGACTGAATACTTGTGTCTAGGGCCCAGGTCTGCCTAATTCCAAAGGCTTTAGTAAAAGCTGGAGGCACTGAGGGGTTGGTAAACAGACAAGAGGGTCACAAATGGTCCCAGAAGCTGGGCAAAGCTCCCAGCTGTGCCAGCAGCTCACTGAGCCTGGGCAGAGCTCTGGGTTAGATAGTTGGTAATGAGGTCAGCGAGAACCTCCTGTGCAGGCACAGTGGCACGAGAACGTGTGTGGAGGGCAGCACCATATTCACCGAGCTTTCCCAGTTACCAGCACCCACCCTGAGAGCTGGCTGGTGCCTAGGATCTGCCAGCCGTAGGCCACCTTGCTAGAGCAGACTCCCTCCAGGCCCCTGGCATTTTACTTTTCCTTGGGCTGTCCCTAGATCAGGCAACTGCTTCCTTTCCTACTGAAACAGAAAAAATAGCATGGGTCCCAGAGGGAGACAGTCCTGTGTTCAAATCTTGCTTTGCCACCGAGTTACTTAAGGACCTTGGGCTTGTCACCTCACCTGCTTCCCCATCTGTGATAGAGGGCTGTGCTGTGCAGAGCAAATAGGGCAATGCCTGCCCAGTGTCTGACACACCGGAGGCCCAGTGTGGGCGCTGACGTCAGCGTAAAGCCACAAGGGAGGGCCTGTCATGCTCCCTCTGACAGCCTTACCCTCCATCTCAAGCCCCTCTTGTGTGCTGTCAGACACGAGAGCCCAGCCAAACCAGTGTCTGTCACCACACTACCCACAAGGCTGCCTCCCCTGAGCTGTCTCCAGCCACATAGGCCTTCTGAGTCAGAATAAGACCCTCCCTCCATCCTGTCAGCCAGCATCGCTTCCCCCTCAACCATCTATCTTCCCCCAACACACTGGGCATTTTAAATACACATTCTCACGCCACTAGTCTCTGTTTAGCAAACTCAGGCCCAGGGGGAACGATTTGCCCAAATTTATACTAGGAGCTGGCTGTAGAACTGGGACTAGAGTCAGGTGTCCTGACCCGCCACTCAGAACACCCAGGAGGGCCTTGGGGAAGCTCTTGCCTCAGAGCCGCCTGCAAGGTGCCTGTCCCACAGAGGAGCTCACCTTCAACCCACCCACCCACACCAGTCTTTCACACAGGAGCCTCATCGTCTCGCCTTTCTCCAGGACTCCACCTCCCAACGTGCAAGTCTCACTGTTGCCACCCTGCTCAAGATCTGCTGTGGCTTCCCGTTCCCCTCTGGGTGAGGTCTAAGCTCCCTTAGCCTGGTACTCTGGCCCTCCACACTGCCCACCAGCACCCTGGACCTCTCCAGCCTGACTGCCCCACATGCCCCCCATATATACCCTATAAGCCGACCTCCCAGCCAACGTTGGAGACATCTGGTTCCCAAGTGGCCTACGGTCCACACCTGGCTTGTGTCACAAACACCGCACTTCGCAGATGTTTTTCCTCTGCTTGCAATGCTCTTTACCCATCCCCCACGCGGGAGACCTGAAGGAATCCTCAATGGATCTGCTGGCTGGGGCTAGAGGTTTCTCTGTGTGTGAGTGCAGCCGACTTTCTCTTCACACAGGGGACCCAGGACAGGGATTGGTACACGCTCACCCCCAGGGCTCAGCATGTTCTGGCTAGGGGTAGGGGGTGCAGGATAGACAATGTCAGAGCAGACAGCCTTCTGCTCTCACTCAAGCCTTGCCCTGCATCTTCCTGAACAGGCTCCTCACACTCCCCATCTTTGTCCATACTGTTTCTACACAGAAACACCCCCCGCCTCACTCCAGCACTCTATACTTGCCAAAGACCTCCTCCATCCTCAGGGCCACATTGGACACCGCGGTCCCCCATCCCTAACAACCAAGGTTTGTCATTATATAATTGCACACAAATATAGGGGTGTTCCTGAGGCAGAACCAGGACTGACACCTTCCCAGCCCCCCACAAGGGCCCAGCAGGGCCACAGGCCTCAGCCTGAAGTTGGTGCGACAGCACAGCGGGCCCTAGACTTCTGGCTCCTTCTTCACCATTGTAAGGTGACCCAGGGAAGAGAAGTTAAGTGGCTGGGGTCACAGAATGGCTCAAGTGTAAAAACTAACCTGGGGATAGCAGGCTGCATGGTAGCAGGATGAGATGGGGCTAGGGGTGTGGGTATGGGTAGCTCCAGCATCACAGTGTGTCTGTGTATCTGTTCCTGACTACAAAACTCTTTGATAACTGATATTATCTCATCTGCTCCCACAGATGAGAAGTGGACACCACTGTGGGTGGCTTGGGAAGGGTGGAAGGTCAGGATCAGGCCAGGAACAGTCTGGATTCTCTCCAGCCTAGAGAGGCCCAGCCTGGACCTGGAGTCATAGTCTGAGGGGTCCCTCCCACCTTCGCTGCATCTCCTCGTCACTTTCTCAGACTCTCCCCAGCCCTTAAGACTCAGCACCAGTCTCACCTCCTCCAGGAAGCTCTTCAGGATTGGTCCATCCCTCCATCCCACCTCACAGCTCAGAGCAGAACTGTCACAGCTTTATTTCTCCCACTCAGACTGGAGCCGCTGGGGCCTTGCTCTTACACCCTTTCCTTAGCTTAGCCAAGCTGAGGGCTCAGTGACCTCATTGCAAGCCTGTTCCATCTTGCTCTCTGCTGTCCATTGGCCTGGGGACTGTCTAGGCCCCAGAAGGGCTTTGATAAATGTCTCCTGGATTGACATTACTGAAAAAGGTGCTGGGGCAATGGCTGGTCATGCCTTAGGCCACAGGAAAAAGAGACTAGCAGGAGCCCCAGATGATGCCAGGGTTAGCATCCCAGGCCATAGGGTAGTCTAGAATTTGGGAGGCAGGACAGAGGCCTGAGCTTGAGCCCCATTTCTACTGGTACTTGCTTGTAACCCCCGACAGTCACTGCACCTCTCTGGGACCCGGTCACCTCCTCCATTCTGAGAGGGGGGAGGACCAGAGTCTAGTCTAAGCATCTTTTTCAGACATACTTGGTGATGGGGCATCAAAGCCATATGCCATAAAAAGTGTAAGATTTTCTCCACACTATGTGACTGAAAATAAAGAGAAGTCTAAACTGTAAAATAAGGAAAAGGAAGTTCAACAAAGTTTCGACCTTTTCATAATGACTATTTTGAACATCAAATATGAAAATGTGTCCAAAAATGTATGCTTTGCTGGTGCCCTACATGTTTGGCCTGCCTCCTGGTGACCTGGCCCCCGGCTAGATGCTAATTTTGAGTTCCCTCCAACAACGGATTCAGCTTTCTCAGACACTATCTAGTACTCGCTTGCCCCTGTCCATCCTTCAGGGAGAACTCAGGCTCCCAAGAGCCTTGAAACTGTATCTGCCTGATGTCCATCTCATTCTTCTGTCAAGTTTCTGCCCAATGCAGGAGACCCCTGGGGAAGCTTGTGCAGATCACTAGGCTGGACCACCCTGGCTTGATCTGAGCGGCCTCCAGGGGCTCGCTGACCATGTTGAATCTCAACCGAGGCCATCTGGGCAGTTGCCGGCTCATGGCTTGGCTTGCCCCAAGTGGTTTCCATGGTCTCCTAGAAATGGGACCCCCAATCCGGGAGAAAAGGAAGTGGCCCCCTCTGCCCACACACAGGTTCTCATACCGGCCCTAACATCAGAAACAGGAAGCAGACTCCCCCAGTACATTCGCCTTCTGCCACACAGGCACCTGCCCCCGTCTCTCCTCCATGCTCACCTTCTCACAGGGCCCTCCCCCTCCTCAGCTGAACCCATCTGTGATGGAAGAGGGTGCTCTACAGGGCAAGATGGGCATCATCAACCTCCATGCTCAGAACAAACTCACACAGACCCAGGGACCCACCCGTAAGGGGTGCTGTAGAGAGAAAGCCCAGGGCAGGGAGGGGAGGCTGGCTGGAGGAGGAACAGGGCGGCAGAGCTCTGGAATCTGAAGCCACAGGCTGTTGGCACCGTCAATAGCCTCAGAAGCCCTTCTGAGCAAGGCTGGGGATCCAGCAAGCAAGAGTACCTCCCTGAGGGTTTCCCCACTTTCTCTGACTTCTGGCTCTGAGTGAGCCCCATTTAGACACACAGGCTGTGCTGAGGGCACAGCAGTCTCTCAGGGCAGGGGGTGAGGCTGACTTACTGGTCATGTAGAGCAGAGTGTGGAAGAGCCACATCCTAGCTGGAGCAGAGGCAGCAGTGTGGACCTCGGCCTATTCAGCTTCCCCTCTTCAGCTTGGGTGGCCAGAAGGCGGGGTCAGAGACACACAAAAGCAAGGACCCACAAGCAGATAAGCACTTTAAAGTAGACACGGAGGTTCCCACTTGTACACAGCTAGCTGTGTGGCTTCCTCAGCAGTTGTGGGCTGGGTTCTGGAAGCTTAGAGACATTCGTCAGCCCTGCTCCATCAGGCACGCTTCTGTGAACGATGAGCCCGAGGTTTGGCCTAGGAACATAGTTCTGGATGTCCTCGTCAACAGATGTTTGAGTGTAGGAGTATTAACCTGGCCATTGTTTACCATTCATGTGTGAGAGTCCCAGTCCCCTCCCCTGTCCTAGTACCTACCACCAGATGCCTCAGCCCAACACCCAGCCTATGGTCCTTGGTGGTGTTTGCCTCAGCAGAGAGAATGAGGTCCCCTTCCCACTGCAAGTGCTCCCACAGCTAGAAACTGGGCTCTTGCACCTGGCTCCCACACTCAAGGCCCTGAGACTATGGAGGGCCTGGTAAGTTGAAAGACCCAATGCACTGACTGAAAACACTGGCTCAGTGAATTCAGCTTTGGCTACATTCTCTTTAAAACCTGACTACAGTACCATACTGTGGGGAGTAATTTAAAAGAGCTCTGAGGTGGGGTGCCTGGGTGGCTCAGTCGGTTAAGCATCCGACTCTCAGTTTCAGCTCAGGTCATGATCTCACGGTTTCGTGAGTTCGAGCCCCACATCAGGCTGTGCACTGATGGTGTGGAGCCTGCTTGGGATTCTCTATCTCTCTCTCTTTCCCTCTCTCTCTCTGCCCCTCCCCTAGTCACACTATCTCTGCGTCTCTCAAAATAAATAAACTTTAAAAGAAATAATAAAATAAAATAAAATAAAATAAAATAAAATAAAATAAAATAAAATAAAATAAAATAAAATAAAATAAAACAAAACAGCTCTAAGGTACCAGGACAACAGATGAGGTAAAATTCCATAAGACTTTCCAGCATACCTCTGATCCAATCCAGCACCCCAACTGCCAATAGTCTGCAACCATATTTAAAAGCTAACTTCACAATTTGTCAGTTTTCCATGTGTGAGCACGTCTGTCGCTTAAGGAAGTGTCGCCTGCACCCCTACTTCCCAGATTGTTGGAAGTGCAGAGCATTGTCCAGCAGAACTATGATGTTCTAGATCTGCATTGTCCAACACAGCAGTCAAGAGCCACATGTGGCTACTAAGCCCTTGCAATGTTGCCAGTGCAACTGAGGAGCTGAATTTTTAATTTAATTTTAATTAAGTTACATTCAAAAAGGCAGGACATTCTGTCTCTCACATGTTTGCATCCCCGGGAAGAGCACTCGAGTGTTAATGTTAAGTGTTAAGGCAGACAAGGGTGTTGGCTTAATGACTATATAGATGAAAATCAATTTTATTTTGTTTCTCACACTGAAAGCTTACTTGGCCAAAGTCTTGTGGAGATCAATGACACTTAAAACATTTTTGCATTGTCTGCTTTGGTCTGACAAAATACCTATAACCTAATGCAATAGTTCCCCGATGCTATATGGTTGCTTGAACAGAGATTACAATGTATTCATTATTTGGCCTGCTAAAAAAGAAAAAGAAACAACAAAAAAAATGAAATTCTAGGTCTGATGCTCTGCCTGCCATATCACAATGAAAACCATCCAAATTGGCTTAACCTTGTCACAGGTCAGAGGCCTGGCCGGTCTTCCTACCACTCCAGGGTTCAGTAACTCTCCCCCTATTCCACACTTGTTTGGAGTGCCAGGGGCACATGGCAGAGCCAGGAGAGGCTCCTCTCCCCACCGCTGGCCCAGAGCGGGGAGAGAGGGTAGCCCCAGGCCACGGAGTAGATCAGCGGTAGGGACAGGTTGGAACCCAGGACTGCAGCTTGCTCAAGATTTCTAAGAGCAGGACTTCATGTCTGGAGTGTAAACTTCAGGACACCTCAGGAGGCCAAGCCAAGGTGATGACCGGAGGAGGGTGGACAGGGCGCAGGGCCACTTCTGCATCTTTGGAGACTCCTAGAATGCAGACTCATCCTGCATCCCTCAAAGATGTTATTTATCCAAGCTTGGTGGTGTCAGCATGGCAGACTCCTAATCATGAGCACACAAAGGCCCTTCAAGCCCATTTGACAGTAACTGCTGTCCCCACACATAAAAACTTAAGATCCCAAACAAAGAGCCAGACTGTGCTGTACAATGCTTCCACTCACACAGCCTCATACAGGCTTTAGACAAATGTTAAGGGACCAACTTGAGGGACATTCCACAACATAACTGGACAGAACTCTTCAAAAACATATCATAAGACAAAGGTTAAGAAATTGTTCCAGGTTAAAGAAGACTAAGGAGAGGACACAAAATGCAGTGTGATCCTAGATTGGATCCCAGAGTAGGAAAAAAAAAAAAAAAATGCTTTAAAAAACCTTATTGGGATAATTGGCAAAATTGAAACATGAACTAAAGATTAGATATCACTGTACTGACCAGATAAAATTACGTATTTCCTGAATTTGGTAACTATATCATGGTCATATGAGAGATTATCCTTATTCTTAGGAAATGTATACTAAAATATTTAGGGGTAAAGGGGCAGGATGTATGAAAATAATTCTCAAATAGTTCATGCTTTAGAGGTGGGGAGCTATGGAGTGGGGGGGAAGGTGGAAGGCACAGAGACAGAGGGGAGAAGGGAAAGAATGAATGATAAAATATGGCAAAATATTCTTTGTCCTACCCTCGAAACTTTTCTGTAATTTTGGAATTATTTCAAAATAAAGTCTTAAAGGTTAAGAGAATAGAGAAGATCTGTTCAGCAAGAGGTAAAAAAACTAACTGCTCTGCCTTGAGAGCGAGTCAAAAGCTCCTGATGTCTGCACTCACCAGTGGATGCGGGGCTGTTCCTCATAGCCTCTAGGCACAGGTTTCTAACTACCCATTGGCCTTCTTGAGTCCTGGGAAGCTAGGAAGAGGGAATTTGGAAGTGAGGACTTATTAAGACAGGACTGCAGTAGAGGACAGAGCTGGCAAAGGGAGCTAGGGGAAGTCTGAAGAGCAGTAGGAATCACTACCATTTGAGTGCTAAGGAGGGAGTGCCAGACTCAATGCCAAGGGCCTTCCATGCAAGGCCCTCAGCTTATCCTAACAGCCACCCTACTTGGCTATCCTGATTTCCCAAATGAGGATGATGGATCGGAGAGGTTAAGTGACTTGCCCAAGGCCATATGGCTAGTAAGTGGAGAGTTGGGACTCAAGACAGGTGTATGTCCTCCAGAGCCAGGACTCTGAACCACTACAACCCTATTACCCTCACATCCATTGGTCTAAATCCTTCCCAGTTTGTGAGCTTTTAAAAGCAGAGACCTCATTTCACAAACATTTCACAAACCTGGGTTTTTTGCATTACTGGGTGTCATGGACTAAATTGTGTACCACCCACCTCCCAGCTGCCAAATTCACATGTTGAAGCCATACGCCCCAATGTGAGTAAGTACATTCGAGATAGAGCCTAAAGATCCTAAAGGAGATAATTAAGGCCATAAAGATAGGGCCTTAATCAATAGGCTTAGTGGCCTTAGAAAAGGAAGAGAGATCTCTCTCTCCACGTGCATGTACCAAGGAAAGGCCATGTGAAGACACCATGTCTGTCTACAAGCCGAGAAGAGACCTCACCAGATCCTGACCTATGCTAGCATCCTGATCTTGGCTTTTCAGCCTCTAGACTGTGAGAAAATAAATTTCTGTTGTTTAAGCCACTCAGTCTATGATATTTTGTTATGGCAGCCCAACCTAATACAGTGGACTACCTCCTAAAAAAACCAAAACACTGAATGGTGTGTGTGTGTGTGTGTGTGTGTGTGTGTGTGTGTGTGTGTGTGTGTGTGTGTTGGGGAAGGTGGGCTTAATGGGGAGGGAGCATGGAGGAGGATCCTCTTGGTTTTCCCTGAGGGGTTGGTTTACGGACCAAGGGTCCAAGGACTTGGGCCTCTTGCTCGCCCCTACCTCCTTCCTGTTCAACTTAGGTTCCTAATGGTCTTTGGAAAACTAGAGCAAAGATCCTAGAACACAACATTAGCACTACAAGGAAACCAGGAGACAATCCCAGTTGAGCCCTTCATCTGACAGATAGAGAAACTGATATCCAGAGAGGTGAAGGGATTTGTTCAGTCTTTTCCAGTTTGTATGGGAGACAAAATGAGTCCCCAGGGCTTCAGGCCCAGCCTCTGGCACTCTATTTGACCCTCCCCAAAAGACACCCTACTTGAGCTAAAAGTGCTGCCTACTGCTCATAGGCCCTCTAATCCTTGCCAATGACAAGAGGGGATGTGTCACACAGGTAAACACACAACACCCAGGAAGGGACAGAAAGGTCATGTCTCCTCTCCTGCCAATGGTGTGGGCCTCCTGCCTTCACTAACTAACCTACACCAGTCAGGGGTGAGGATGACAGACAACTGGAGATAACACAAAGTTTCAGCTACTGAAGAATCTGGTCATGCAGAGAGGGCCTCTAGAATTGCTCAAAAACAGGTAAGAAGCCTAGGGCAGGTTACTGGTTTTGGCAGGTTAGTACCACCCATACTCTAGAGTTTTATTTATAGCACAGGAAAGTCCCACTTTAGTGCTCACAATCTGAAATAGGCTTTTGAGCCAGCATTTCCGTAAATGTTCCCAGGAACATCAAAGTCCTTTCAAATGTTCATAGAATTTCATTTTTAAAAAACGCTACCATATTTTTTCTTCTAAGATTTATTTAATAAACATGTAAGAAAAGTTCTGGATTTCTGTTGGTCAGATTATGCAATAACAATCTGCCTTGAGGCAAGTGTGATTTTCTCAAAATTATCAAAAACATTCTGTACTTTTAGTTCTTAAAGGAAAAAAAATGATTTAACTTCTCATTTGTTTCCCATTATATAAAGTTTAAAAGCAACTACTCATACACCAAATTTCTTTGTGCAGCGATGAATTGATCCGTGAAGCCATGATCTGCTGTTAATATGAATCCAAACTGCCCACCGGCACTTCAGCATAACTCTCAGAATGCCCAGACTGAGAGGTGGAGGGCTGCTGGAGGCAAAAGAGCTACTGCCCGAAAAGCGGTTCCTCTTCACCTTCTCTGGACTGATGTCACTTTCCTCTCCAACAGGACCCACCTAAGACCTGGCTCAGCAATCCCTCTTTGGGGCCTCTCATCCACCGGCCAGCTTCCTTTCCTGCTCTCCTGGGGCAGATGAATGCTTTCTAAAAAATATCCTCCACGATTCTCTAACAAATTCTTTACACAGCAAGTAAGCTTCAGCTCAGATATGGCCAGATCATCAAAATTTGAATTTTATGGAGATCGAATTAATGAGGTTTTTTTCCCTTATACAAGTACAGTTTATGCACTTCTGGATCATCTTCCTCTTTTTGAATCTGGTAGTCTTACCTAGAATTTGACCAGCGTGCAGACAAAGGAGCCAGAGCTGGGTTGTTACCGTAATTCACTCATTTACCAACCACTCTTTAAGTACTACTTACTCTGAACTGGCATGGTGGGAGGACACAGAGATAACAACATGAAGACACCTGCTCATTAGGAGCTCACAGGCTAACAGGGAAAATAAAACATGAACATCAAGTATTGTGTGTACAGGGCAGAAAACAAGGACTAGCCTGTAATAGGACCCCAGGGCCTCAGAAAATGGAGCTGTTCCTGCAGCTGAAGGATTTATACATTCACCACATGTTTCCGGACGACCTACCAGGTGCCAGACATGTTCTAAGACTGGAGAAACCCCCATGAACAAACCAGACATGGTCTCTGCTCTCACGGAGCTTACAATCTAGCAAAAAAGACAAAGTAGGATCAGGGTATTACAATTCAGCATATAGGTGTGCTGACTCGGGGCGGGGGGCGGGGACGGGTACAGAGATTTGGCATCATACACACATTTCACTTAGGCAAACACAATGGTGTATTTTTCTGAAAAGTTAAAAAAAAAAGACAAGGAAAAATGAAAACAATGTTAAGTCATTTGCGCCATTTCACCGGCGCCTCTACTCACTGAACAGACCGGCTGGAGGGCCTAAGGCAAGCTTGTGCCCCTGCCGCTCCTTGTGGCCTGTTACAGTTCCCAAGAGCCCTTTCAAAAGTGAGGTGCTTGCCTAAGTGTAAGTCCAACACCTAAAAATATGTGGGTATTTTTGCACAATATGGCCCTAATTGCAGGCCAACCATTTTATCTGGAGCTCAACCAAAGAAACTCTGATGTATTCCCACACAGGAAGGAACCAACTGTGCTGGATCTTTCGATGCTGGTTTTCAACATGGCACCTTACTCAGGGTTTCCAAGAGGAATTTTGATTACACTCCATTTTTATCTTAGGTGTGACTGTATAACCCAACCGTGGAATGAGCCGAGTCTCGTCCAAGGCAGTACTGTGGGATACATAGCAGGGGCCCATAATCTGGCTCTGGAAATTGGGAGGTAGCCTCCTGGAGGGGTCTCTAAGTCCTTGAAGATGAGCAAAAGAGAAGGCAAGGCTCAGATGGGAGAGAGAAAGGTCCGGGGGGAGCGCGTCACTGCTAGAGAAGAACAGCACCGAGCAGAGTTTGAAAGGCTGGTGAGATCAAGGTGGGTCCAGGGAACTTGTGGGCACAAGGGCAGGAGAGGATGAGAACACGAGCCTTGTGAGCTACCACGGTAGTTTGGAATTTATTCCAAGTGCAACAGTGAAGTCTGGAAAGGTTTTAAGCAGAGGAATAACAGGAATAACTTTAAGAAAGTTCATTCCGAAGTGCATGAAAAGATGCCCAACATCATTAGTCATCAGGGAAATGCAAATCAAAACCACAATGAGACACCAATTCACACTGCAAAATAACAAGTGTTGATGAAGATGCGGAAAAACTGGAACCTTTATACGCTAATGGGAAAAATGGAAAATGATGGAGCCACTTGGGAAAACAGTCTGGCAATTCTTCAAAAGGTGAAGACGGAGTTACCATATGACCCAGCAATTCTACTCCTAGGTATATAACCCAAGAGTAATGAAAACATCACCACGTAAAACTTGAACATAAATGTTCCATAGCAGCATTAGTCATATCAGCCAAAAATGGAAATAACTCAAATGACCATCGACTGGTGAACGGATAAATAAAATGTACTGTTCATACAATGGAATATCATTCGTTAATAAAAAGAAGTACTGACACATACTACAATACACCATGATCCTCGAAAATATGTTTAGTGAAAGAAGCCAATCACACATCACCACAAAGTGTATGATTCCATTTATATGAATGTTCAGAATAGGCAAATCCATACAGACAACAAGTAGTGGTTGCCAGGGTGGGAAAAGGGACTGGAGAGTGACTGCTAATGGGTACTGGGTTTCTTTAGGGTGATGAAAATGTTCTAAAATTGACTATGGTGATGGTTGCACAATTCTGTGAATAGACTAAAAGCCACTGAAGTGTATACTGTTTTTTTAAAGGTATTTTTAAGTAACCTCTACATCCAACGTGGGGCTCGAACTCACAACCCTAAGATCAAAGTCACATGCTCTACCAACTAAGCTGGCTAGGCGCCCCTGAAGTGTATACTATAGAAGAGGGAACTGTATGCTATGTAAATAATATCTCAGTAAAGCTGCAAAAGACAACGAAAGTTTATCCCAGCTGCAGTGCACATAACAGAGGAAGGGATGGGGTACGGGACAGAGACCGGGGAGGAGGCTGCTACAGGGATAGAGCAGGAGAAGATAGTGACTGAACTAAGGGGAAGATTTCATGGGACCAGACTAGAGGCCAGAGGAGCGCTTGTCACGGGCTCCACAAGTTCTCCTGGGTAGCTGGTGTGTCTCCCAAGAGGGAGAGTGGGGGCACAGAAATGAGGTATCTGCAATTACTATCAAGCAGCAAAACGTATTTGAAATCTCATGTGTAAAGACTAAGAAGAATACAGAAAAATGTGTAGCTCTCCTGCCCACATGCATAAGGAGCACCCAGGCACGCTGAGCTGCCACTAGGAGACCATCCTGACTATCCACCCCCACTCCCAAACTCCAAAGAGAGGGCCTGGGCATTCAAAGCTCCTGTAAGATGTTTCAAGATCTGAGTGCCTGAGTGTAGGCTGGAGAGTGAGACAGGAGGTGACCAACCATAACTTGGGGAAATAAAATCTTTAAGATACTTTTCTGGTTCTGTGTATTTGTAAGGATTGCAAGGCTGCTCAAGCGGGCATTTTTCTTGGTTAGATCAAAAGTCCAGTTTTCACTATACACCACCACCAACCTCCCAGAAAGCCTTCCCTGATCTCTAAAAAGAGACTGTAAGGGCTTAAGGTCATGGGACAGATGGGCCTGAACTACTGGTGGAAAAGGTCATGACTGGGAAACACAGAAGCATAAAGAAGGGCATTTCTTGAACACTGCTGAGACCACATCAGTTAGGACCCTGACCACAAGGACATCTTTGTCATGCTTGAAGACCCACAGACTGTAATGGAAAAGGGATGGGGGTGAATCCTTGTCCACAACCTCATGGTGTCACAACCCTCAACTGTCTCTTTGACCTACCCCACACCTGTAACAGAAACCAGGGCTGGCCAGCCCACCACAACCATTGCTTCAGGAAGAGTAAAAACACCACAGAGATGCACCAATGAAGTCAGAAGCTGTGGTACCGGCCCATTCAGTTGCTAGATGGGAAAACTGAGGCCCAGGCCCGTGGACAGAACCAGGAGTTGGCACCCGGGTCTCTGACTCTCAGGTCCTTGTCCTTCTCATTCTACCAACTCCCTAAACCTTGCCCCTTCTCAAGAACCTGGCTTTCAGCTGTGTGCTTCACAGGACCAAAATAGCTGAGAAACTTCAGAAACATTAGGTCTCAACTGGCAGAGAACCATCTCTTTCCCAGAATCCTATCAGAAAGCAGAAACATACAATAGTTACAGGCTCCGATCTTTCTAACGGGAGTGAAAAAAGCAGGTTAACCAACAAAACATGGTACAGTACAACTGTTGCAGCTCTTAAGTCCCACAGCCCTTTATTTTCTTTATTAGCAGCAGCATTCTGCATTCAATCATACCATACTGTAATCAACTATCAATGCGACCATCAGCTCAGCCACAAGTAAAGATCTCTAGAATCCAGGGCTACACTAGGTACTGAAACACGCCAGACAGGTGAAGAGCTGTGACATCACAAAGGGACAAAGGTTTATAATCTCTAACTCCTACTAAATTCTAGTGAATTGAAGAGAAACACTATTTTTAAGCCTGCAAAGGAATATAAACATTAAATACTTCAAGATAGAGATCAAACAGGAAGACAAAATAATCTACTGCCTTTAAAACAATCTGAAAGGAGTTTAGAAATAAACAAGAAATAAACAAACTAAAATTTCCATAACTATGATCTTATTAGCCAGTTTTAAAGATAACTTCAGGTGCCAGAACTTGGAAATAGAATAAATACCAACGTATCACTTCTGAAGTGATAATAAACAACAGGACCCCATCTCTGATGGATGGATTTTTTTTTCCCTACAGTGGCCAAAAAACAAGTTGAATTCTATATACAACAGACAGACTATACAATTAGGATCATTTAAAAATAATGAGACTCCTCTCTTTGCCTTCTTCCAAAGTATATAATATATATTTAACAGCACACATAAGACACCACTTGAGCTTCCCTTGTAGCCAACAGGAAGTATTTTCACATATAAAAATTAAAAATTTTAACTTTTAAATCATTAATATTTTTAAACATAATACAGACTTAAAAATTGTTCAACATTAACCCATGACCCCACCCCTAGCACAAAAGTCCACCCCAAATCCAGAAGTCACAGTTTTTTGTTCCTAAAAATCCCACAGCACTGAACTTGATCTTCACTTCAAGCTGATTGCTACGAAGAGGCCCCTAACAGAAATCCCCAGGAAGGAATGGAAGCACGATCGACGCTGCATCTCTTATCTACCTGGGCGGCACTGGTGCACCTCTGTAGTCAGGTCCATGAGATTCGGCCCCGACACTAGGGTCCTGGAAGGGTGAGCTGGCAGCTTCCCTCATCTTCCCCCTCGAAGGCTGTCCAATAAGCACCTGGGAATTGACTTTTCTTGGGAAAAGGGTGCTGGTAACAGCTGTCAGGGCCAAGGCAATAGTGAGAAGTTCAGTTCTCTGCTCTTTGGATGAACTGTGTAAAACATTTCTTTAAAAGACACAATGTTAAAAATATTAAGAAAAACGTCTACAAAATCTGGAGGGCTGCCTTTCCTCAAAGGGTAAAGCTTGTGGGATAGTGGGAAAAAAGTTGAGGGCCCAGAACTCTAACTCTGCAGCAAAAGATAGATGCCCTTCAAAACACGTCACATTCTTAATATGTCTTGCTGAAGTAGCAAGAGCTGAGGGTGACTGTGTAAGAGCAGGAGAGGCGCCAACTCCTGCAGGGGGAGGGAGGGAAGGTTCCTACTGTGCACCCCACCCTGCACAAGAATGTCAGACTTTAGGGCAGCTGCCTTTGGCCCCAAGGGCATCAGGACTCTGCCTCTGAACCAGAGCTGCTTTCCCGACTAACTTCAATCTGGAGAGATGGTAAGTTATCTAACCGGCTCTTCTTTTGGCGAGACTGTTCTTTCTCCTTTATCAGAGCCCCCCATGCCCTTTGCAGCTCAGAGTCGTCTTCCTCAGTGCCTGGTGTTCTGTGATCCACCTTCTTCGTGTTCTTTTCTTTGGTCTTGGGTGCAGATCCTAAGCGAGTCCATAAACCACCTGTTTGGGTGAGAAGGCATTTCAGTTTTGGTGGTCAATGCTGAGAAGCAGGGGCACTGCCAACAACCTAATGTGCAAGAAACATGGGGGAGGGGGTCTGTGGCTCTTGGAACCTTTGTGCAGTGCTGGGAAGGTTATCTCCTTTCCCTGGCTATAGTCCCCTGCCTGCAAAGTGAGGGATCTGGACCCAATGGGAGACTCTCACAGCTAGGGACATGTGCCTCCCATATGCGTATCAGAATCACCTGCAAGGCTACTTATGCTACATCTCCCCTCCCTGGTGAGACTCACCATTCAGTGTAGAGCTTCATTCTGCCGGGAGCGGGCCATTCCCAGATCATTCCCAGCTATAAATTCTGCAAAGTGAGGGACCTGCTACACTGTAAACTTTCAGAGATTTGGCCCAATATCTATTCATTTTTAAAATATACTTTATTAATATCTCACAATAGAGAAATATGCATTTAGAATTTCATAGCATACTATAAGGCAATTAAACATTTTATTTATAAAGAATTTTAACAACATGTGGGGCACCGGGGTGGCTCGGTCAGTTAAGCCTCTGACTTCGGCTCAGGTCATGATCTCACGGTTCATGAGTTCCAGCCCCGCATCAGGCTCTCTGCTGTCACCACAGCTGTCCCCCTCTCTCTGTCCCTCCCCTGCTCACGCTCTCTCTCAAAAATGAACATTAAAAATATAAAAAAAAAAAAAAAAAAAAAAGAACTTAACAATGTGGAAAAATTATCACAATAAAATGAAGAAAGCAGGTTATGTATATGGACAAAGACTTTAATGGAGACTTAAGACTGGAAAGTATTTGTGCTAAACAGAAAGAACCAAGGCTGGTTTTGTTTTTTTCTATTTTCTACGTTTCCTATACTGTTATTATTACAATTATGACAATGACTATAACAGAAGAGGAAAAATAATTTAATTTTGACATATGCTGTTTCCTGCCTTCAACTAACAAAGTATTTCTATGCTATAGTCTGCTCTTACCCAATTCCTATCTCCTTCAGTTTTAAGTGTTACCAACCTGATTTCTTCTCCCGAGTATCAGAGTAGAGGCCTTTAACATCTTGCCTGGGAACACCCAGTCTACTATGTACATCAGAAAAAGGCTCTCTCCGAAAGACTGGGTTACTACTAAAAGCCTTTTCTGGAGAATATGGTCTTTTTCCTAACCGCTGGCGTATATCTAGAAGAAGAAAAAAAAGTATTACTGTGACCAAGCTTGTGTGCTTTGTTATTCATACTGTCAACCTGAGATCTCGACAGGACCTAGTGCCAAATCTCCCCAAAGGAGGACAAAGAGCCTGACAAAATCAAGCTTCTAAAATTCTTCTGTGTAATCAGTCTGGATTCCCCTAGGAAAGTGCAGACATAGGGGCTTTCAATGGAAAAAAAGCCTCTCAGCTGACTGCTCCAGAAAGGAATTTCTGAGGCAGAATCAGCTGTTTGGTTTTTTTGTTTTTTTTGTTTTTAGTAGAACCAAGTATACCAAAGAATTTCCAAACATCTCAGCTAACAACACTATAAGTTCCCTGAGGGCAGAAGCCACAGTCTTTGAACATATAAGGAATTTTTAATAAACTTATTACATTTAACAATAAATGTAACAAGATGGCTAAAACCCAAAGGATCAAGAGAAGATATTCCAAATCAAATTTGCTTTTCCTCCCTCCCATCCCTCCGAAGTCTGTCCTGTTGAGTTCCCTCTAACAATACACAGCAGCAGCAGCAGCAGCAGCAGCAACAGGTTTATTAGCAAGTCATTGGGGTTTTTACCCATCCTGCTAATTGTCTCACAGAGCAGCATTCCCAACTTTCTGGTTCCTCAGGGCTGAGCCCTTTGGCTCCTTTCCCTTTGCTCCCTTCTTCCCAATGCTGAGTCTTCTATCTTCACAAAGTTTAATGTTCTCATCCATTCCGTCTCTACTTTCCCTGATCTAGTTCAGGTCCTTGTTACTTATTTAAATCTCTACCCTACCCTACCTGGCCACAAAATTATCTTTTCTAAAATAGATATAAGATTAGGTTATCTCCCACATCAAAAAACTAGGTTTGCCAACTGAGATCCCACACCACCGCTACCAAGGCCTTGCACTAAAGCCACTTCCTCTGAGAAGCCTTCCATAATTCCCTCAGTAGACTCCCTCCCTCCGTGTGCCCACTGCCCACTGCTTACAGACCTATGAGAATACTTACACTCTGCTGTGGGGTGGGATTACCTGAATGTGCACACTCACGTTACTACATCTGAGTCCTAGGATGACTTGGCAGACCCTCCAAAGATTCTAACACTCCCAGCACCTACCCCTGGCACACAGCAGGCATGCCCAAGTACCCACTCTATGTGTATTTGCACATACATACTATCTAGTTCAAATTCTTAACCATTTACACAACAACCCAATTTCTATTATCCTTATGTATGAAGTATATCAATGACATTCAGAGCAAAATAATTGTTTGGGACAAAAATATTGAAAGCCAGTATTGCAAAAGTATGATTATGTTCCATGTCTTAAGGTTCCAATGCCTAACCAAAAATTTAGAAGTGATGAAGCAGGATAACTAAATCAGTTCACTAATGGCAATGTTTTAACCAAGGACTTATCTCTGCCTGAATTCACTTTCTGGAGCTCAGAATGAAGCTGAGAAATGCAAATGAATACTACCTGATTTAGTATTGCTGCCTGGTGGCCGTGGACGTGTGTGCTGACGTTTTTCATCTAACAGATGCCGGACATCTACAAATTTCTCAGTCGGTAACTTGTTACCGATTCGGTTTTTGATATTGCTTGTGGATACAGTATCTGCCCTCATGGAGTTCCTTTAAAAAAAAAAAAAAGGCACAATTAACCAACTTCAACTGTGGGACAACGCCTATGCAACAATCTCATATACTTTGGAGAAAACTTAAGATACCCAATTTAATATACCAAATATTCACTCACAAATACCATACACCAATAATTATTTGCTTATAAAAATCATGATCAGCTTGCTACAGAGAGACTAGTCAGGGCAAATAGGTTCCTGAGTTTTCCAGGGTGGTTTCCACAAATGACACCTGTAAACTATCACAGAATGTATAATTACAAGTTCCCTCCCTTCTGAGACAAACATTAAGTAAGGCCTGCAAAGCGCTCAGGGATCTCTGTTCATGCAGGCTGTGATTTCACAGTAGTCAAGATACAAGAGGATCTATAATCTCTTTCTTTAAAGAGTAGACTTCTCTGTCAAAGACATCTGCTACCATGCACCAGCATTATTCTGACAGCATTCAACACTGGAAAGTTCTCTAAAAACTAAAAATAAGGATGTGAACAAAGTCATACAAACAAACCAGATTGAACTGTTTTTCCTTTCCCCAAACACACCACCAAGTACACTTAGGGAGAGCAACTCTAGACCCCAACCAACCCTTTGAGCTGTACATCTGCCCTCAGGAATCTGCTCATCCCCACTAGTCATCAAAGAAATACACATTAAAATAATTTTTTTTTTTTTTTCCCCCCACAAAATTAGCAAAAAGTAGAGAGTGATAAGTTTGGCAAGTATATAAGTAATAGGTTATAAAGTGAGTAAAACCCTTCTGGAAAGATATTTAGCAACACCACATTTTTAAACACACATATTGTTTTATACAATAACAAGAATTCAAGAAATTTAATTAGTGCAACAGTAAGAAAACAGAAACCTAAATGTCCATCAATAAGGGACCGGTTAAATAAATCATGCTCCTTTCAAACAATGGACTACATCTGGGTGAAAAATAACAGAGGTCTATATATAATATATGAAATGGAAAAAGCACACTGTAAAACAATATAAATCCAACTTCATTTTTGAAGAAATATATTTCTCCGTGTGTTATGTATACACATAAAATTAGCAGGAAAATTATTCATTCAATTGCTTTCGCTATTTTAGGAGAGATTGAAACCATGGGTGATTTTCACTTAATATACTAACATTTTTATAACAAGGAATCAATTGTGTATTTAAAGAAACAAATGGATGCTTTTATTCAAATTCTTCATAAGACTGAAATTAGAACAGATAAAAGTGACTATAAAATTAAGAGGAGCTAAGAGGAAGTTAGGAATTAGTATTTAAAATCAAATTAAAAGCGAATGGCTCAGTCAGCTGAGTGTCTGACTTCAGCTCAGGTCATGATCTCGCGGTCTGTGAGTTCGAGCCCCACATCGGTCTCTGTGCTATCAGTGCAGAGCCTGTTTCAGATCCTCTGTCTCCCTCTCTCTCTGCCCCTCCTTCTCTCTCTCAAAAATAAATAAACATAAAAAAAAATTTTTAATTAAAAAAATCAAATTAAAAGCTCGCGTTGATAAAAAGAAAAGGCTTTTACCTAATATTTTTCAACTGAGATTCCACTTCATCAGCGTACATGGTCATTTTCATGCTTTTCTTTGGTGAAGGAGTGGAAATCATTTTCAGTTCTAGATCATAGTCCATTTCATCGGAGTCTGAACTGCTGGCACTGGACTGCCTCGATGTGCTCCGCTCCCGGGTCTGCTTGAGAGCTGGGAGCTCCTCGTGGTACTCTACCACCACTCTGTCATCTGCATCCATGTCCTGGTCTTCCTCTTCCTCCTCCTCCTCTTCCTCCTCTTCAATGGGTTCCTCCGGAACATTTACTAGTCCTAAGAAATTTAACCAAGAAACATTAGGAAAAGTATTAAAACTAACAAATCTGATTTTCTGCTCTACACTGGTGGCCTTTTTTAAAAAGGTGGGGTTCCCACGCCTGAGACCTTACTGGAGCATTATCTACATTAGTGCCAACCCAGTTGCCATTCCGATATCTACAACAGAAAAATGGCTAGGTAAAGTACGATCTAGCAAGCTGACGGATATTATAAAATTACCTACAATCTAGTCGACTGTCGTTATTCATGAGTTCTATATTTGCAAATCTGCCAAATTTATTTGTAACTCCAAAATCCACACTCACAGTGCTTTCATAATCATTTGTGGACATATGCAGAATGGCAAAAAAACCAGACAGGCATATTCCCAGCTGAGGTCAAACGAGGCAACACTCTGCCTTCATGGTTCAGGTCTCATACTATACACAAGTATCCTTTTTGCAGACTATTAAGTGTCATGTTTTTCATATTTTTGAGGCTTTTGTTGGTGATTTCACTGTTGAAAAGGGCTTCCAAGTGTAGTTCCAAAGCTGTCTAGTGTTTCTAAGCTCAAGAAAGCTGTGATATGCCTTATAGAGAAAATACGTGTTAAATAAGCTTTGTTCAAGCATGAGTTAAAGTGCTGTTGGCCGTGAGCCCAATGTTAATGAATCAATGATATGTATTAAATGTCTTTAAACAGAAACACACATCAGACAAGGTTATATATTGATCAGCTGATGGAAATGGTGTGACCAGAGTCTCTGAATGGTTTAGTATTCACTATATCAATTGTCACAGTGACTTTATAGCACATAACCACTGTGAACAATGAAAATGAATTCTAACTTCAAAGTTCATGAGAAGATGCTCATAAGTGGAGGACTATAAAATATATGTTCGTAGCGATTATATTTATTATGAAGAGACAAATAGGAAAAATGTAAAATTAAATCAGTTGTTATATTAGAGTGCTAGAATTATGGGCAATTTGCTCTTTAATTTCTTTAGTAATATATACATAAAGATTATAAAAATATCTTAGAGTAACTGAAATTAGAAGCCTATAACTGTGTAATAGAAAAGTATGTGCATTTTTAAGATGCAGATTTCAAATATACAATTTTGGATATACACATAAAATAAAAACGATAGACTTCACCTCTCCTTGTCCCTGTCACAATGATAAACATGTATGCATGTTATCCCATGTTTGTATGCTAACTTAGTTCTCAAAGCATGTAGAAGATTTCACATCTTTAGATTCAAAATAAAAACAAATCTTTATAAAACATAATGAAAATGGTTCTTCTATAATAAGCACCAAAGAAAGAAAGGAAGGAACAAACGAACAAACGAAATGAAACCCAGGTCATGATATCTCATTTAGCTGAGGCATTCGTGTGCATGAGCCAATAAGCATAAAACACCAGACACAGCAGCCTATTTTCATCATCAGACAAAAAAATAAAATCAAGTCATCTGATAAATTTTTTTCATTCAGCTTTTGATATTAATAGTAGAAAAATTAGATTCTTACAAAAAATTTTCACTTTTTCCTATGTCACATTTGGCCTTTTTTTGTTAGAACAGCTTTCATAAAATCATTTGACCTCTTTTGTATGGGCAATTTAAAATTAATTGTGACTTGACTTACTTTCCTATATGTTGGCAGAGGGTGAGGGCAAGGAAGAGAGGATGATAAAGTTTGGAACCTTAAAAGACTGTATTAAGAATAAGAATATGATTTCGGGAGCCAAACATGTGTCTACCCAAGAGCTGAGCAGGCAACTACCGGAATGTCGGTGTTTATAGGACGTCAAGCCAACGTCATCCCCAATCAGGGCTCTCTTCTTGATCACATCCCGCTGAATGCGACGGGAATGATACCTTCGCTTCCTGCAACGTTCCAAAATAAGCACATGATCAAAAACCAACAAGAAGGACTCTGAAATCCACTAATTGAATTCAACTATACACTGATGAAATGTTAGGTACTGAAACAGAGACATTTTACATGAAACTGTAACTCAGCCTTTCATACCATTTACCACAGTTAAGAATCCTGACTCCTTCTTGTCTTCCTTCAAGTCCACACATGGCACTGACACTGCACTGCAGAAGACCAACTGAAGGATTAAGGAAACCTTAAGTACTATTTAAACTACTGTATTTTAAAGTTTTGGACTCACCAAGAATTACTAAGAATTCCTTTCATGCCTCCGTAATTTGGATTCCCGTATTTCATGTAATACTGACTTCTTCTGGCTGCTCCAAGTTCCTTTTTGTCATCTAAAAATTAATTACAACAGTTACCCAGGATTTCCCACTGGTGTGAAGACAATGTTGAATGGTTTAAAAAAATGTCTGCCGGGGAGCCTGGGTGGCTCAGTTGGTTGAGCGTCTGACTTCGGCTCAGGTCATGATCTCACGGTTTGTGAGTTCGGGCTCCACGTCTGGCTCTATGCTAACAGCTCAGAGCCTGGAGCCTGCTTTGGATTCTGTGTCTCCCTCTTCCACCCCTTCCCCCGCTCGCTCGCACTTGCTCTCTCTCTCTCTCAAAAATAAATAAAGGTAAAAAAAATGTTTTCTGTAGCTGGGATCACATCAGCACAATTTGCCAATAAAAGGGAAAGATGCATTACAAACATTCACTCTCAGTGCCTATAAAAGCACTGCAGTGTTGAGGGGGGTGGGGCAAAAAACAGAGATGAATGAGGTTAAGCTGTTGTTAAGGAGCTGACTGACCTCACAGAGAAAATACTATTAAAAACAACAACACAGCATACAAGGTTCCAAGAAGCATAGGAGAACTTCAGTCATTAAGCTGTTCAAAAACTAAAAGGCTTTCTAGATGAGGTAGCTTTTTTACTGGTCCCCTGAAAGGTATTTGTTTCTGAATGACAACACCATAACACAGAATCTAAGTATTAAAGAAACAGATTATACATAATTCCATATATTTGGTAAACCAGTTTTTCCAATTTATTGTTATGTTCCTCAAAATGGCTTAAAGAAAATAGCCTAGCACCATTTATCTAGAATGCACTCCAATAAGCCACTCAAATGAACACAGAAAAGATCACTTCTGTCAAGTTAAAATGCCAGTTAACATAGGGGCGCCTGGGTGGCGCAGTCGGTTAAGCGTCCGACTTCAGTCAGGTCACGATCTCGCGGTCCGTGAGTTCGAGCCCCGCGTCAGGCTCTGGGCTGATGGCTCGGAGCCTGGAGCCTGTTTCCAATTCTGTGTCTCCCTCTCTCTCTCTGCCCCTCCCCCGTTCATGCTCTGTCTCTCTCTGTCCCAAAAATAAATAAAACGTTGAAAAAAAAAAAAAATTTTAAATGCCAGTTAACAGAAAGAAAAAGTGGGCAGTGATCTTTCATAACATAAACATCTCTGATGGCTTTCATAACATAAACATCTCTGATGTTTTCATCATAAACATAACATAACATAACTTTCATAACATAAACATCTCTGATGGCTCCTAGGGCACTCACTGACTGCAAAGGATGAAAACCAGTGCGAATGTATCCATCCAGTACTACAAGTAAACAGTGGCACAAGCTAGTATGTACACCCTTCAGAAAGACATGCCCACCAGCTCCTTGGAGAAATGGCTGATTCCAGATCTGGGACAGGAAAAGTACAAGTTGAGTCTGGGAAAACAACATGTTTCACTGGGCCACAAAGTAAGAAATTGCTCAAAGAATCATGGAGGCATGTCAAAATAACGTAACTTGAAGGGACTCCTCTGGCCCAATTCAAGAACATTTGTAAATCAAACAAATGATACGAATGAATGATAAACCACTGAATAAGACTCATGAGTCTAAACTGATGTAAGTAAATAAACAAATGGGTACAAAAAGAAAGTTCTTCCTTGTAGCAGAATGCCAACTCATAAAGAAATGTAGAATTAAAAAGTCCTCAATGGGTGATAATTGGAAGTATGATGAGCAGAAAGCAGTTCACATAATCTCACAGTACCTCCCTACAAATTTTAGATTTACAAATGGAAAAACAGGAGAAACCTGACAATCATTACTTTAACCAAGTGAGAAAAGTTAACACCTCCAGAAATGGGACAAATAAATATCATGTGCCTCCTGACACGATGCACTGAAAATGATAACAGCAGCACTTCTGTGGTACTCTTGCGAACACGCACAACCTGATTTAATCATGAGGAGGTAACAGACAAACCAACACTGAGGCAGAGTCGATAAAATAATGAGCCAATACTTCTTTTTTTAATTTTTTTGTTTTTACATTTTTTTTTTCAGAGACAGACAGAGACAGCGTGAGCAGGGGAGGGGCAGAGAGAGAGGGAGACACAGAATCAGAAGCAAGCTCCAGGCTCTGAGCTGTCAGCACAGAGCCCAATGTGGGGCTCAAACCCACAAACCATGAGATCATGACCTGAGCCGAAGTCGGATGCTTAACCAACTGAGCCACCCAGGTGCCCCATTTTTTTTTTTTTTTAAACTAGGCTCCATGTCCAGTGCAGAGCCCAACATGGGGCTTGAACTCACGACCCTGAGATCAAGACCTGTGGTGAGATCAAGAGTCGGATTCTTAACTGACTGAGCCACCCAGGCACTCCAAGCCTATACTCTTAAAATATGTCTCAGTCAAGAAAAACAAACCAGAGTACTCCATATTCAAAATTCTTACATATTTTAATGTACACCAAAATCACTGTGCATAAAGAGACTTGCAAACTTAAAAGGCTTGGCGCGACTGAGTGGCTTAGTTGGTTAAGCACCTAACTTCGGCTGAGGTCATGATCTTGCAGTTGGTGAGTTCGAGTCCCACATCAGGTTCTCGGCTGTCCACGCAGAGCCCGCTTTGGATCCTCCATCTTCCTCTCTCTACCCCTCGCCCCCACATGCTCACATGCACACTCTCTTTCTCTCTCTCAAAAATAAATAAAAACATTAAAAAATTTAAGAGGCTTTTAATTGGACTCCTTAGAGAATTAGAGCTGAATGGCACTATTAGCAATGTCCAGGAGGACACTGCTGTGATAAATTTAAAAGTATAATTTAAAAATGTTTTCAGGGGGGTGCCTGGGTGGCTCAGTTGGTTAAACCTCCAACTCCATCTCAGGTCATGATCTCACAGTTCATGAGTTCCAGCCCCACATCGGGCTCTGTGCTGACAGCTCGGAGCCTGGAGCCGGCTTCAGATTCTGTGTCTCCCTCTCTCTCTGCCCCTCACTCACGCCCTGTCTCTGTCTCTGAGAAATGAATAAACCTTAAAAAATAAATAGATAGATAGATAGATAGATAGATAGATAGATAGATAATGTTTTCAGGGACGCCTGGGTGGCTCAGTCAGTTAAGCATCCGACTCTTCATTTTGGCTCAGGTCATGCATGATCTCATGGTTCATGAGTTCAAGCCCTACATTGGGCTCTGCACTGACAGCATGGAGCCTGCTTGGGATTCTCTTTCCCTCTCTTTCTGCCTCTCCCCTGCTCACTCTCTTTCTCTCTCAAAAATAAATAGAAACTTAAAAAAAAAGTTTTCATAGTTCAGATGATAATTTGGCTGAAAAACACAGAGGGCAAAGTAGCTTTAACAGAAAATAACTTCCTTTAGGCAAAAATCACAAAAGTATACAAATAGCTAACATTCACTTTCAAAGTCTGAAATTTAACTTAGGCAGCAAGCCATCATTTTACAAGTACAGAATGTTATACAGTTTGAATGGACTTTGAGATTACTTGACCGAACTTCCTATTCAAAAGAGAAGGATGTCACTGAAAAATAAATGACTTTGATTAAAACTAAAAATCAATGCCAAGAATCACATTTACCTTTTGTAGCAAATCTCATGAATAACCTATTTCCTTTAGCAAGTTTGTTAGCTGGACGAAGATCGTTTCTTAGCAGAGACTCTTCTTCTACTTGAGACAATGTGTCCAACTTAAGAAAAAAGAGCATTTTCAATATAAACATTAAAGCTTCTTTAATATTTATTCAACAGCAAAGTCACCATTGATTGAGAAAGCATTCTTCAACAATTCTCAAAGCATGACAGCACTGTTCCTCTGAAGCATTGCTAAGTCAGATGTTCTCCCTGAACATTCTAAGAGTCTCCATCATTCTCTATCTGCTTACCCTTCTTTACTTTCCTCCATAGCACTCCTCACTTCCTGACATTATATTACATATCTGTGTATCTGTGCATTCTCTGTCTTCTCCACTAGAATGTATGTTCCAACAGGGGAAGGACTTTGGCTTGATCTATATCCATAGCACCTAGAATTTGGTATATAGCAGGTACTCAATAAATGTTCTTTAAATGAATACACTTTGATATTTCCAACAAAATACATGCTCCATCAGGAAGTATTCCATCACTTGCTTCTTCTTAATTTTACAGATTAGACAAGTAACACTTCAAAGTATTTCTCAATAAAACCATTTTCTTTTATACAGAAGTATGAGTACAATTCTATGATCTCAAGAAGAATCACTCATTACAGCCACATGAACTGAAAGGCCAAGCACCTGGTGCACCCTCCAAAGGTCTAAAAGTGAAAGCCAGAGGAAGAATGCAACGCACTAAATCTTTAAGACTTATATAAAAAGACAGCTTTTGCTGTCATATAAAAAGACAGCCTTTTGCACTCAAACCTTTAATATATCTTTGCCCTATTACTAACCTCTACATCACTGGAGTTCTCATCTTCAACTTCTCCTTCTTCGGCCTCATCATCATCTGAACTGTCTTCCTGCTTGTCTAAAACATAATGCAAGCGACAAGATGAACCTTAACATAACTCCATCTCATGTAATTTAAAAGTTCAAGATTTTCTCCCTCTTTGGATTATCATAGCTTATTTTAGAAACAACTGACAATGAAATGCTATATAATGCTCTGCACAGAAACCCAAACTAACTGTGTAAATAACAGGACTTTTAGCCCAAAAGTCCCTCCTTTGTGTTGTTACCTTTTTTACTTTTCTCAGATGACCTGTCCTCATTGGCATCCCTGCTTCTTATCTTATCCAGGGCTGGCAAAGAGCTCATATTGATAAGGGCTCGTGTGGCTGTCATTTCATCCAGCCAGACAACATTACCTGTAACAAAATGTAAAATAAAACCTGACATCGCATCTAAATGGTAAGTTTTTTAAAAACAAAGACTGCAACATGTTCCTTGCTATGGCCTCATCTAGCTACAGATCAGCATCAGTAAATGCACAAACCAACTAATGAAAGAAGTACAGAAAGTGGTAGTAAAACTTCCTTGATAAAATCAGCCTAGAGCTGCATTCCCAAATGGGGTTCCACAAAATAACTGTCAAGTATTCGATGAAAATGGGTTCTGTGTATTAAACCTGCCTGGCTCAGCGAGTGTTACATAGTGTTAGCAGTTCTGATGATGATGATGATGATGATGATGATGATGGCGACGACGACAAGATGATAACATCAAAACAAATTTGGATTATCCTTCATACTACTGTCCCCTACAGGGAAGCCATCTGCTGTTCCTTATCACTCAAATGTGTTGAATGACTGTTTCCCACTGTAAAGTATGAGTGATGATGGCATCCACAGAATATACAATGGAGGCATGACAGTCACTTGGCTTTGTAGCAACTACTTTAATCTGCTTCTTTAAGCAAGAGAATTTAGCAAGAAAAAGGTGTTGAAGTCTTATAGAAAAGAAATCTGTTTAATTTTGTTTAAAACAGCATTTCTCAAACTAAAGTTACCCTTACATCTTACTTACATCTCAGTTTGGGAAATGAAAGGCTACAGATTCTTTCTCACTTTTGTTATAAATATGCCATGTGGCCTTGGGTAAACAATTTCCCTTCTCTGTTTTTCAGTTCTGATGTACAACATGAGTTAGCAAAACTGTGTAAATCTAATAAGGGTCCCTCCAACTCTAATATCCCTTAGCTATAGTTTTAGTGACTTAGATCAGGAGTTAGCAAACTACAACCTGTAGGCCAAATCCAGTCCACCACCCGTTCATTTATTTATTTGTATTAGTACCAGCTTTATATAGGTATAATTAATGTAAAATAAAGTATACATCCCCCATGTTTTTGTAAAAAAAAATTTCTATGGAAAACAGCCAGGCTCGTTCAATAACATATTGTCTATGGCTGCTTTCATGCTACAATAGCAGAGCTGAACCAACACAACAAAACAAAGACTGTATGGCCTACAAAACCTAAAATATTTACTGTCTAGCCCTTTATAAAAAAAGGTGTGTCAACCTTTTATTTAGATGGTGTAAGTTAAGCAAACGGAAAAATGGAGAAAACTCTTCAATCATGTTTCTTCTTTCAATGAAAACACTGAATCAACATCTTTAAAAGCTTTTTTTTTTTTTTTTAATGTTTTATTTATTTTGGAGAGAGAGAGAGGGGCACAGAGGATCCGAAGCAGGCTCCGTGCTGATAGCGGCGAGCTCAATGTGGGGTTTGATCCCAAAACTGGGAGATCATGACCTGAGCCAAAGTCAGACACTCAACCAACTGAGCCACCCAGGTGCCCCTGAATCAACATCTTCTAAAGAAAGCAGCTGGGAAACCCAGGCAGCTATCCAGGGTACAACCTAGCAGATCAGCAAGCTGATAGTTAAGTAAAGCCAGACTAGAAGTGAGTTAAGACAAGAAGCTGGCAGAGTGGTTACCACAGGTCCTGCCAGGCTTGGAGTGGGCAAGCAAGTAAAAATTACAGCTAGTTCACAAGTTAGAGCAAGCAGGTGAAGTTCCAAAGCAAGTAGGGGTGAGAGGTCTGATACAGTGTCAGAAGGTTCTGGTTCAGTTCTAGCTCAGATACTAAGGCAGAACCAGACATGTGAGTAGCCACATGGGAAGGTGCACTGACAAAAGCTAAAGCCCTGAACATACAGCCCCAAGTGTATACAGTTGGATCCACCCTTTTATTGGGAAATTGTGGGAGTTAAGGAGGCCTCGGTCATGTACATATGACTTAGATGCCAGCAAGTAGTCTGAACCATAATCATTCACCATCTGACATGGCAAGAACTCCTAAAATCATAAACAAAAGCATATTCAAAAAAAAACTTGCATGTACTTACAGGAGGTATCATCCAACCATTCAATGTGAGCTGGAGGATATTCTTTAAAATAGGAAAAGATATCCTGGGTACTCATCTCATCTACTCCGCAAATGTAGATTGTCTCCAATCTCACTTTGGGGATTGCTAGAAAAACAAGACACAAAAGAGATGATAGAATTTTCCCACCCACTATTGTACATCCCACAAGTAGTCATTTATGACAGTTCAGATAACATATATTTAGAAAAGAAATAGGTTAAAAGAGATGACAATTATTTCAAAAGAAAGGAAATATGACAGAAAGGTAAACTATTTTAATTTTTATCACAAAGCAACAGCATTAAACAAATGATCTAATTCAGAATAGGCATATTAGGCTGAAAAAGATGAAACAAATGGTGTTGGTAAAATACATGATACTGCTCCCCAGATTAACCTGTAATAATTAAAGCAATACCAAATTCAGCAGGATTACTCCTTGAACTTGACAAGCTGATTCTCTAATTTTTAAATGCTTGTCAAAGAGAGATGTGCAATAATAAAGACAATTCCAAAGAGATGTTGCCTCTGAATATAAAGCAAAGTATCAAACTAGAGTAAAGAAATCTTACAAACAATAATAAAATGACAGCCCAAGATAAACATGGACATGAACAGACATTTCACACAAAAGGAAATATAAGTGGTCAATAAACATATAAAAAGGTTGATCTCACTAATGATCAGGAAAATGCACATTAAAACAATACACCAGCTTTCATGGCCCATCTATTGTTTGGTGTAGTCCCCTTCATTAATTATCTTAGCTAGATCTTCTGGATTATCTGCTGCAGCTTCTACATGCTTGCTGCTTCACTTTGTGCTTTTACATTACAGAATTGGATGGCTTCTTTCCTTAAACCTCATGACCCAACCGCTGCTGCCTTCGAACTTTTCTTCTGCAGTTTCCTCACCTCTCTCAGCTTCACAGAATAGAAGACAGTCAGGGCCTTCCTTGCTCTGGATTAGGCCTTGGCTTAAGGGAATAGGCTGGTTTGATCTTCTATGCAGACCACAAAACTCTCTCCATATCAGCAATAAGGCTGTTTCACTTATCATTTGTGTGTTCCCTGGAGTAGTACTTTTAATTTCTTTGAGAACTTTTCCTTTGCATTCACAACTTGGCTGTTTGGCACAAGAGCTCTAGTTTTGGCCTGTCTTGGCTTTGGACATGCCTTCCTCACTAAGCTTAATCACATCTAGCTTTTGATTGAAAGTGAGGGAAGTGGATCCTCCTTTCACTTAGACACTTAGAGGCCATTGTAAGGGTCATTAATTGGCCTAATTTCAATACTGTTGTGTCTCAGGGAATGGGGACTCAAGGACAGGGAGAGAAACAAGAGACTAGCCAGTTGGTGGAGCAGTCAGAATACACACAACACTTACCAAAGTTCTCCATCTTATAAGGGAGTGGTTCGTGGCATCCCCAAACAATTACGACAGTAACATCAAGATCACTGATCAGGGATCACCAAAACAAATACAATAATAATGAAAAAGTTTGAAATATTGCAAGAATTATCAAAATGTGACACAGAGATACAAAGTGAGAAAACACTATTGGAAAAATGGCACCAACAGACCTGCTCGACACAGGGTTGCTACAAACCTTTAATTTGTTTAAAAAAAAAAAAAAGCAACATCTGCAAAGTGCAATAAAGTGAAGTGCGATGAAACGAGGTGTGCCTTGCAATGTGACGACATGAAAAAATTAAAATATAAACACCATCATACACTTTCTAAGGGTATGTATTTGTGAACACAAAGACCTAGAAAAAGGCTGGTATAATTCACACTGATAACAGCTGTTACTGCTGGGGAAGAAGAAAGGCTGACGGCTATAGTCAAGAAGGAACCTAAAGACCTGTATTCTGAAAACTGTAAAACACTAAGGAAAGAAATTCAAGATGGCACAAAGAAATGGAAAGACATTCCATGCTCATGAGTTGGAAGAACAAATACTGTTAAAATGTCTATTAGCCAAAGCAATCTACAAATTTAAAGCAATTCCTATCAAAATAACAACATAATTTTTCACAGAACTAGAACAAACAATCCTAAAATTTGTATGGAACCACAAAAGACCTCAAATACCCAGAGCAATCTTGAAAAGCTAAAAAACAAGAAGTATCACAATTCCAGATTCATTTACATTACAAAGCAGTAGTAATTAAAACAGTATAGTACCAGGCACCTGGGTGGCTCAGGCTCTTGATTTCCACTCAGGTCATGATTTCATGGTCGTGAGATCGAGCCCCACATTGGGCTCCATGCTCGTTGGGGATTCTCTCTCTCCTTCTCTCTGCCCTTCCCCCGCTAGTGTGTGCACGCTCTCTCTCTCAAATAAACAAACATTTAAAAAAAAAAAAAAGAGGGGTGCCTGGGTGGCTCAGTTGGTTAAACATTCAACTCTTGATTTTGGCTCAGGTCATGATCTCACAGTTCATGAGTCTGAGCTCTGCATCCAGCTCTGCACAGGCAGGGCAGAGCCTGCTTGGGATTCTTTCTCTCTTTCCCTCTCTCTCTGCCCCTCCCCTGCTCACGCGCTCTCTCTTCTCTCTCTCAAAATAAATAAACATTATAAAAAAAAAAAGAGTACACGTATCATAATGAGATAAAATAAAATAAAAGCCAGAACCCCCTCCCCCCTGCAAAAAGGAATCTCAGCTTTACCAGGATCATGTTAATTTTTTACTAAATACTTTAAACACTTAATCTTCATAGTTGTGAAATACACAAACATATCAATAAAAAATTTTTTAAATACCTGTACATCCACCACCTAACCTTATGCTTAATTTCCTAAAAAGATGAGGCACATAAAACATTACATATAAAATTGGGGACTGTGTAACTCCTCACCCTTCTCTCCCTCCCATCTTTGAAGTAATTCGTCAAGAATTCAATGTCCACTACTCCCAAGTACGTTTTCATGTCAATTTATTTATTTATTTATTTATTTATTTATTTTGAGAAACAGAGGATGCGAGGGAGAGTGGCAGGGAGCGGGGAAGAGAATCCCAAGCAGGCTCCATGCTGCCAGCACAGGGCTGGATCTCATGAACCATGAGATCATGACCTGAGCAGAAATCAAAAGTAGGATACTTAATTGACTGAGCCACCAAGACCCCCCCATATGTCTGTTTAAAACAAATGAACTTAAATACTTAAAAGTAGGTGAATACTTTCAGATTAAAAAATAAAATGTTTAAATACTTGTTGTTCTGTCATTTTGGTCTTGTTTGTTTTTTAAATGTTTATTGATTTTTGAGAAAGAGAGACAGACAGAACATAAGCATGGAAGGGGTAGAGAGAGGAGACACAGAAACCGAAGCAGGCTCCAGGCTCTAAGCTGTCAGCATAGTGTCCGACGTGGGGCTCAAACTCACAAACCATGAGATCACGACCTGAGCGGAAGTCAGACACTTAACCGACTGAGCCACCCAGGCGCTCCTATTGTTCTGTCCATTTGAAGAGTACAAGCCAGGTTTAACTAGAAATCATGTAGATATGGCCAAACTAAATCAGGTGAGTGCTTTCCTGCCAGCCAGATTCAGGAAGACAGAGATATCAAGACTTATAAACTCTGGCAAGTCCTTATTAGTGACCAGCAGTTCAACAGTAAACAGAGGCGCCAGAATTACCTTGATTCCAAAACCAAAGACCCCACAAAAAGGAGAATTACAGACCAATCTCCCTGATGAACATGGATGCAAAAATTCTCAACAAGATACCAGCAAACCAAATCTAACAATACATTAAAAGAATTATTCACCATGATCAAGTGGAATTTATTCCTGGGCTGCAGGGCTGGTTCAACATCCGCAAATCAATCAATGTGATATATCACATTAATAAAAGAAAGGGTAAGAACCACATGATCCTCTCAGTAGATGACAGAAAAAGCATTTGACAAAATACAGCATCCTTTCTTGATAAAAACCCTCAATAATGTAGGAACAGAAGGAACATACCTCAGGATCATAAACGTCATATACAAAAGATCCACAGCTAATATCCTCAATGGGGAAAAACTGAGAGCTTTCTCCCTAAGGTCAGGAACATGACAGGGATGTCTACACTCTTACCACTGTTGTTCAATGTTGTGTTGAAGTCCTAGCCTCCGCAATCAGACAACAAAAAGAAATAAAAGGTATCCAGATCGCCAAGGAAGAAGTCAAACTTTCACTCTTCACAGACCACATGATAGTCTATGAGAAATACCTAAAAGACTACACCAAAAAACTGCTAAAACTGATATATGAATTCGCCAGAGTTGCAGGATATAAAATCAATGTACAGAAATCATTTCATTTCTATACACCAATAATGAAGTAGCAGAAGGAGAAATCAAGGAATCAATCCCATTTATAACTGCATCAAAAACCATAAAATACCTAGGAATAAATTTTAGCAAAGAGGCCAAAGATCTGTATGCTGAAAACTACAGAAAGTTTATGAAAGAAATTGAAGAAGATACAAAGAAATGGAAAAACGTTCCATGCTCATGGATTGGAAAAACAAATGTTGACTTTTTTTTTAAGTTTACTTATTTTGAGAGAGAGAAAATGCATGAGCAGGGGAGGGGCAGAGAGAGAGAGAGAGAGAGAGAGAGAGAGAGACAGAATCCAGAGCAGGTTCCGCACTGTCAGCACAGAGTCCGATGCAGGGCTCTAACTCACAAAACACGAGATCATGACCTGAGCTGAAGTCAGACGCTTACCTGACTAAGCCACCCAGGCACCCCAGAACAAATACTGTTCAGTGTTGATACGACTCAAAGCAATCTATACATTCAATGTCAATCCCTATCAAAATAACACCAGCATTCTTCACAGAGCTAAACAACTCTAAAATGTGTATGAATCCAGAAAAGACCCTGAACAGCCAAAGCAATCCTGAAAAAGAAAACCAAAGCTGGAGGCATTACAATTCCAGACTTCAAGCTGCATTACAAAGCTGTAATCATCAAAACAGTACTGGCACAAAAACAGACCCACAGATCAATGGAACAGAATAGAGGACCCAGAAATGGACCCACAAATATATGGCCAACTAATCTTTGACAAAGCAGGAAAGAATATCCAATGGAAAAACGACAGTCTCTTTAACAAATGGTGTTGGGAAAACTGGACAGCAACATGCAGAAGAATGGAACAAGTCCACTTTCTTACACCATACACAAAAATAAATTCAAAATGGATGAAAGACCTAAACATAAGACAGAAAACCATCAAAATCCTACAGAAAAAAACAGGCAGCAACCTCTTTGACCTTGGCCAGAGCAACTTCTTACTAAACAAGTCTCCAGAGACAAGGAAAATAAAAACAAAAATAAACTATCGGGACCTCATCAAGATAAAAAGCTTCTGCACAGCAAAGGAAACAAACCCCAAACTAAAAGGCAACTGACAGGATGGGAGAAGATATTTGCAAATGATATATCAAATAAAGGGTTATATCCAAAATCTGTAAAGAACTTATCAAACTCAACATCCAAAACACAAATAATCCAGTGAAGAAATGGGCAACAGACATGAAAAAACACTTTTACAAAGAAGACATCCACATGACTAACAGACATGAAAAGACGCTCAACATCACTCACCATCAGGGAAATACAAATCAAAACCACAACGAGATACCACTTCACACCTGTCAGAATGGCTAAAATGAACAACTTGGAAAACAACAGATGTTGCCGAGGATGCAGATACGGGAACACTTTTGCACTGCTGGTGGGAATGCAAACTGGTGCAGCCACTCTGGAAAACAGTATGGAGGTTCCTCAAAAAGTTAAAAATGCCCTATGACCCAGAATTGCACTACTAGATATTTATCCAAAGGATACAAAAATGCTGATTTTAAGGGGCACATGCACCCCAGTGTTTATAGTGGCTCTAGCAACAATAGCCAAATTATGGAAAAAGCCCAAATGTCCATTGACTGATGAATGGAGTAAGAAGATGTGGTATATATACACAATGGAATACTATTCAGTGACCAAAAAGAATGAAATCTTGCCATTTGCAATATGGATGGAACTAGAATGTATTAGGATAAGAGAAATAGGTCATTCAGAGAAAGATAAATACCTTATGATTTCACTCCTATGTGGAATTTAAGAAACAAAACAGATGAACATAGGGAAAGGGAAAAAAATATGATAAAGACAGAGAGGGAGACAAATCATAAGAGACTCAATACAGAGAACAAATACGGTTGCTGGAGGGGTGTTGTGTAGGGGGATGGGCTAAATGGATGATGGGTATTAAGGAGGGCACTTGTTGGGATGAGCACTGGTTTTATATGTAAGTGATGAATCACTAAATTCTACTTCTGAAACCATTATTACACTATATGTTAACTTTGATTTAAATAAAACATTTTTTTAATTAAAAAAATTAGTGAACAGCAGCCAAATGCAAACGAGATGGATGTGCACATTGGACAGAAGCCTTCTCAGTTCTTTAAGCTAAATCATGACTTTGAAGAAACAATCCTGAGAAACACAGACATGGTTCTGAAGAAGGTAATGAACAACCAGGAGAGCTCCTGGTGATGACAGAGGGAAAAGAATTAAGATCAGGGAGAAAATACCTTGTAGGAGACTTGTTGATCTGCTAATAAGGATTTAATCACAAATGAGACAATCGGAAAAAATAAAGACCAAAAAAATGACAAAAATAAACATCAAGAGTATCACAGCACTGTTCTATCAAAACCTTAACATTAAAAAAAAAAAAAAAAACCTACATGGGAGGAGAAAATAGCTTAAAAATGAAAGGAAAAGAACGTAAAGAACAAAGCTTCTAGCCTCAGATGTTTGTATTTTAAAAAAATTTTTTAACACTTTTTATTTATTATTTTTGAGAGACAAAGAGAGACAGAGCATGAGTGGGGGAGGGGCAGAGAGAGAAGGAGACACAGTATCTGAGGCAGGCTCCAGTATCTGAAGCACGCTCCAGGCTCTGAGCCGTCCACACAGATGCTACATGGGGCTCAAACCCACCAACTGTGAGATCATGACCTCAGCCAAAGTTGGACACTTAACCGAATGAACCCCCCAGGCACCCCCAGATATTTTAAAATAGAGAGAATGATATACAAATCTAGAAATGGACAGTGGACAATCTTGCTCAAAAGAAGCAGGTAAAGATGCAAAAAAAAAAAAAAAGATGCAAAGTCGTATCATTGCAGAGAAAAACTACTCTTAGTCATCTGGAGGATAAGAAAGGTTCATTCTCAAAAGAGAACCAAACTGACTGACAGTGGGAAGACCCACTGGAAACGGAAACCTTAAGCTCAAGAGTTGACGGAAGACTGCCAAGGGAGAATGCTCAATACTCCCTCACCTTGCTGACAAGGTCACTGCTTAAAATAAAACAACAAAAAGGCGCCTAGATTTATGCCCAACCTATGAGAAAGGGCTAACTGCTGAAGTGGCAGTGAACAGATGCACTGGGGAATGAGGACTGGACACGTGAGTGCTAACTATAAGCAAGGTGGCGAGGGGCATCACCTTGGATTTTCTAACAGGAAATAAGACAATGAATGACAGACAGTAGGACACAAAACTCAAGGAAAATCCAGAGAAAAAGTATCCAATTCTAAGACCTCAGATAAAAATGATTAAAAACTCTGGAAGACACTAAATACAGTAACTTGGGAGTATGAGAGAGGCAATCTCCAAAAAACAAAAGGCAGTGGAGCTTAGGTGAGCACAAGTTGCCAAACAACAAACATGGAAAACAGATAAAGAGTAAATTACTAATGATTAATGTAAGAGAATGAACATCAAAAATATAAAAATCTAGAAGACTAATATCAGGCATGGAAAATGTTGATGATCAGCTATCAAGCAAAAAAGGAAAAAATCAATATGACTACAAAGGGAATAACAAAAATAAAGTCCCTACCCAGAAAGGATTAGAAGAAAATACACAAAATGTCAAAAATGACTGAGTTTAGGTGGTAGACTGTGGGCAACCTCTTTTCTTACTCTACTTTGCTAATTTTCTTTGGTGAATATAAATTGTATAAAATCTAATGAAGGAAAGGTTAAAGTCCAGAGTAAACGGGCTTATCAAAAATGCTAATGGCTTTGTTTTTAAGTGTTTGGAGCAACACTGCTTTGGGAAAAGAAGCAAGAAAAAGGACAGAACTGTTGCTCTTTTGTGCTATTCTAATAACTGACAGTAAAGCAGCTATTATTACATAAGAACTAAAACCCAAGAGGGCACCTGGGTGGCTCAGTCAGTTGACAGCTCAGAGCCTGGAGCCTGATTCAGATTCTGTGTCTCCCTGGCTCCCTGCCCCTCCCCCACTCACACTGTCTCTCTCAGTCTCTCAAAAATAAATACACATTAAAAAAAATTTAAAAAAACAAAAACAAAAACCTAAAACCTAAAACCCAAGATAGATGACAACAGCGAGAATCAGTTTTAATAGACTTAAATCTTCTAGTCCAAAATTACACCTGGTTGCACTGGACTCATACTCAGCTATGAGTTCACACTTAAACAATAATCTCTAAATCAGGTAAGCTCTAGAAAATTGCAGGGGAGTAAAGTTCCTTAAAGTCTTGAGAGGGACTAATCCTGTGCTGATTTTATAAGAGGAAAAGAGAATTTCCAAACCACAGATTAAAAAGATCAATGTTGGGGTGCCTGGGTGGTTCAGTCGTTAAGTGTCCAACTCTCGATTTCAGCTCAGGTCATGATCTCACAGTTCAATTCGTGAGATTGAGCCCTGCATCAGGCTCTGCACTGACAGCACAGAGCCTGCTTGGGATTCTCTCTCTCCTGCTCTCTCTGCCTCTTCCCAGCTTGCATGCACATGCTCTCTCTCTCTCTCTCAAAATATAAATAAACTAAAAAAAAAAAAAAAAAAAAAAGGAAAGAGGAAAAGATGATCAATGTCATTCTCTGAAATTAAAAACAAAAACCAAAAAACTTCTCAGAATCTATGATCTTTTAAGAAACTAAGTCTTTCCCATAAGAAATGACAAGAGCTTACACTAATCTCTTTCTTTTTTAATAGGGTCACCAGACCAAGAAATTCAAAGAATACCACAGACAGTGTTCTACCTCAAGTTTATTTATTAAAGCATATAATCTAGTTTCTCATGACAACAAAATTAAATGTGGACCTGAAAACAGAATAAGACTAATAATTCATGGATTTTAAGATTTACCAACAAGATAAGGATGCAGAAGCCATGCATACCGAAGTGAGGAGTATAGCTAAAATGTTTAAAGGCAGAGTTAAGATAAAATCAACTCAACAGGCTGAAATAGTCTTGAAACCAACAGGATGTAAACTGATAGGGACAAATAAAAAGGTAACTTCTTTAAAGTGCCTCAAGTACAAGATGAGAAAGATTGTTTTGACGGGTGCAGTTCGTAGGAAAAAGCCCCGGATGGTTAGGTTGACTAGAAGAGTAATACAATACTATGAAATAGCTAGAACAGAGACTAGAGTAACAGTCCTGCCATACTCTCCATCTGGAATCTACACCTCACCTTATGTAGGGCATTTTGAGACTGGAAAGAATCTAGAGGACGAAGACCAGAAAGTCATGTCACATAAAGAAAGTGGGCATAGGCTGCCCATCCCTTCACCAGAAAGTTCACTGTGTGAATAAGGAAAGGACTTAATGTTGTTCTAAGAGGTACACAGTAACCAACAGAAATTACTAGAAAGCACTTTCTGCTCAACATGAGGAAATATTCAAACACAAGACCGACCACTTCATAAATAGTTCTCGTGCCATCACTAGGAAATGTTCAGGCAGAGCCAAATGACCATTGGAAACTTTGCCAAAAGGCCTGCAGCACTGGGCAGGAGGTTGGTCTAGATAACCTCTAAGGTCCTCCTTCCAACCACGAGAGCTTTGAACTTGGGAATAAGGAGACTGAAGCTGCTTACGCTGAATCACTCAAGAATAGCAAGAATTCTTACTGAAGAATGGTCTAGTACAGCATATCCCAAACTATGTTCTTGAATGCTGGCAGAGGGATTAGGAACACAGGCCTCAGTTAGACTGGCCTTCAAATCCCAGCCTTGCTGCTTACCTAGCTGTGGGACCCTGGGCAAGCTTCTCAACCTCTCAGCACCTTAGTTTCCTCATCAGTAAAACAAACGATGAATATTCTTCCCTCACAGCATTGTTCAAAGGGTAAACTGACTACCTAACAGAATGACCAGCACATAATAAGCATTTATCAAGTGATATCTTTTATTACTGTTGGTATTAAGAAGAAATAACTTGACACCTGGTATAGCTCCAGGAGTTAAGATGCTTATTACGATGTGCCCATTCTCCCAAGAGGCTAGGCCACTTAGATGACTACCTGGAATACGGAGAACACCAGATAATGATAACAACACATTTATTGGGCACTTAACTATATGTCAGTCATACCACTCTAAGAACTGTAACATTTTAATAAAGCTTCTCAATAACCCTATAAGAAGTACTGTTATATGCCTTTCCAGAAGACGAAACGGAGGGTTAGAGGCTAAATAACTTGCCCAAGGTCACGCTTCAGAAAGTAACAGGTCAGGCTTCAGAACCCATGCTCTTAACCATGACTATAACAGCTCTCAATCCTGACTGTACATGTTTAGAATTACCTGCAGAGACACAAAAAGAAAGAATGATCTCTGGGACCTTTATAACCCCCCCCTCCCATTCCGACTTCAATTGATCTGGGATAGGCAGCAGGGTTCTCCAGAGTTCAGCAACACTATGGGCATGCCACCTCCTAGAGGAAAAACAAGTTGTAATGAAAAACTTGCTCCGGCTGACATCCCAAGCAGATCGACTGCTTTTTAGAAATATCTTTAGAACCAAGAGATCAGGACTGCTTTTCCAAAAACAAACAAACAAACAAGACAAACAAAAAACAAAAAACCACCCACGGGGCACCTGGGTGGCTTAGTCAGTTAAGTGTCCGACTTCAGCTCAGGTCATGATTTCACGTTCATGGTTCGAGCCCCACATCAGGCTCCGTGCTGACAGCTCAGAGCCTGGAGCCTGCTTCAGATTCTGTGTCTCTCTCTCTCTCTCTCTGCTCCTCCCCCACTCATGTTCTGTCCCTCCCTCTCTCTCTCTCTCTCTCTCTCTTTCTCTCAAAAATAAACATTAAAAAAATTAAAAAAAAAAACAAACTACCTACAACTTTTTATTTATTTATTTAAAACTTAACCCTGAAAGTGATCCTTTTCAGGTAGGTGTCATTTTCCTACTTTATAGACAAGGAGACAGACATAAAAAGATTCAGTAACTTGACCACATTCACAAGGAAATGAATACTGAATTCTAGGAGGGCTTAGGACCCTAAAGAGCTCCAACAGAGTTGGGAGAGAAATTTGAGTGGATGATTAGGGCTGCTTTACGGAGGAAGTGACATCTGAGCTGGACAAAGCATGGCATAAGAAAGGGTTAATCAGCAGAGTGAAAAGCATGAATAAGAGACAAGATATCACAAGAAATGTTCACAGGACTATAAGTAAACAGGTGGTGAAACTATGGTGCTTAAAGGTGGAATTGTGAGAGCAGCCGCAGAGCTCTACTTCAGCCCAGACTGTACATGCACATGAATTCCAGGCTGCACAGCTGTCCTTGGCCTTCAAAGGAGTTTTCCTAAAACAGAAATCCACTCAAGCGGATGCCTGGAAACCCAGTCGACAAGGGAAGCAAGGTCATATTTCCAACTTGAACTCATGATGCAGAAAAAGAGTAAAGCAGTATCCAAAGTTGAGCTCTGCATCCAAGCTACGGTGTCCACTGGGATGGACTCAGGAGGTTTGAGTTTATGGCATCATACATATTATAAGGCACCAGAGCAGAGTAATTAAGAGCAAGGCTTTAGAGTCAGAGAAACCTGGGTTCATACCCTGATTCCACTTATCACTAGCTGCGTAAGCCTGGGAACTTATTAAATTTCTTTGAGCCTGTTACCTTCTTTGTAAAATAGGGATAAAAATATATTCCTTAGAGGGTTGTTGTGAGAAACAAATAAGAAAGGAGTATGTAATATGCTAATTAACATAGTGCCTGGTAAGAGAGCAAGCTCCCAAAAAATAGTAGCTATTCTTTCATTCATTCAACATGCTTTTATTAACCAAGTAAGCCTAGAGAAACTCTCAGCAAAGTGGTGAACTTTAAAATGCATCCAGAGGGATGTCTATTAAGCCCTTCACAAATACCCAAATTTGCAAATACAAGAGAGGGAAACTTTCTGCATTGAGTGGAATAATACAGCTTGCGAACTAAAAAAGTAGTACTTTTTCCTGTTATTCATAAATTGCTTTGGAAGACTGGGGCAGATTACTATATATAATTCATGGTGAGTTTTAGGAAGCAAAATATTTACCCTAACAAAACATAAAAATAGAATTACAAGCCTGTATCAACAGATGTATTAATGGCTTTCCCTACCAATCCCAGTATCCCTCTGACTCCCCTAAAAAAAAAGTGGCACTGTGATACACTTCCACTACATTTACAGGCAAGGAGAAGTTAACATTTCCAGGATAAAAGCAGAAAATCAGTAAGAGTCTGTAGAAGTGTAGGTTCTAATCTCAGCTCTGCCATTAACTGGGTGACCTTCACTGGGCTTTCTCAAACAAGATCATCTTTTTTTTCCAGCTATAACGTCTGAGACATAGCTAACAGCAACTCAACTTTAAACAGGTCACTTCAGACACGGAGCTTTCACAAGTCCCTTCCTTTGGGAGTGTTTGGATGAGGACTGGGCATGCAAGGCAAGGCCAGAAGCACAAGGCCATGACAGGGAAAGGTCATTCTCTGGGGAAATGCAGAAAAATGCCCCCCAAACACCGTGTACCTTTCTTCATCATGTCTCGGTCCAAGGCTACATTTCTTTGGGCAAGATTTACTTCTGATCGAAAATGGAAGCGCTTGGCTCGCTGTTCTTTCTTTTCAATTGCTTCCTACAAGGTACAGAAAAGGCCAAAGAAGTGACACGTGGAGAAGGAAAGTTAAATCACAAATGCAACATAACGATTCAGTGACAACCCTGAAGTAAATCAGAAGAAATAAGCAACATCATGCCTTTAATAATTTTTGCAGAGAACTGGCTATTGACAATGACTGGGAGAGTGTACGCTACCACTGCTATAATTTGCAATCACCTCCATGATTCAGTGCCTATCACTATGTCTGGGGCATAGTAGGAATTCAGTGAATATCTGACTCAATGAGTAATGAATGTTTTAGTTCTCTGACATTTTATTTATTATTTGGAATCATGCAAACAAATTACAACTGAACAATCTCCCTCCAATCTTCCAGGTGCAGAAACTGAGGTATAAAAAAGTCAAAAGGTTTGTTGGAGATACTCTGGCTAGTGGGGGGAATAGATCTGATGTTGGTTCTATTTCTAGAGGCCCCACAACCACCACCCCCATTTCACATCATCTGTGAGCATGGTAATCACACCTATCACATTATGTCTGCCTGAGCAGTGCACTCCCTAAAGCATTTTCCCTGTTTAAAAATAACACCAAAGCAAAGAAACTCTCTCCTCTATTCTAGGCTTGTGTCCATGGAATTGCCAGTTTTCATCTGTAAGTGACAAGCAGCACTGATACTTCACTGAAAAGCAAAATAATCAGCTTCATAAATTTTTCTCCAAGAGCTAAAATAAATCCAGATCCAGGAACTCTTCACTCATTGTATATTGACTTTGCCACCCTGGCTGAAGGTCTGACTACAAGAAAGCTTGTGGGGATTGGTGAAGCAGCAACACTTTGTTACTCCCCAATAGTTATGCTAATTTTCTTCAAGGGCTGCAAACAACTAACCTATCTTCCCTTAGTAACCTTAAGTACCAATTCTGGGGCTACCATCTTTTCCCCCACACGTTTCACATAATGGCAAACTGTACAGGAGCAAGAAGAGCACAGTCTACCGCTTTTTCAATTACAGTAAGAAAACACTTTAGTCTATTTTCTTGCCTGTCTAAAAGATGATCAGTTCCTTCTTTTGGCCTTTAAGCAATCTGAAACAGATTGAGACCCAGATAAAATATAAAAAGGTGAGCATGACATATTTATTTTTATTTTTTGTTTTTATACAGCAAATATAGTTAAATAGTACTATTATTTAGAATTACAATTCAAAATTCTATTCTAAACTTAATTGCACACATTAAAATCAGAAAGAATGTCTAAGTTGGACGTCACTAATTAAAGTGACAGATGTGTACTGTTTATAATAAGGAAAATAATAGGTTTGGCTCGGTGAGGAGTTATAGGAAAGCTGGTAATCTAGTAATAGTAATCACCAGATAAAAGGCAATACTCCCAGGTACTGAGTAATTGGGCTGACTTGGCCTTCAAAATTTAGACAGCCACATAATCAGGAAATCCTATTTTTCTAAGCCTGCAACCAGTGAAAGAATAAAGACATTTACTAACGGCCTACTATATGCCAGGTACTTTTCATGTTTGTTTCATATAAAGTGGAATCAGTATACACATTTTTAAAGAGTGGACAAAACACAAAAAAAGCATTCCCAGAGCAGAACTTTTTCCAGACATGGTTAAGCATGGGCAACTAGGTACATGGATTTTATCTTGTCATAAATGCCAGAACACAAATGCTACCTGGATGTTTTCAGGAGGCATGAAGGCATCATTGTGCAACACAAAATTTAAGTTAAAGAAATGTTTTAATCCACCAACAAAAGAAAAAAGGAGGTAAAGAATAACTGCTGTTCTACAAGTCCTGGGGACCAAGCTCATGGAGTTCACTTGCTTAGCAAAATGAATAAATTATGGTCTGTCTTACCTTGGAGGTGACATCAATTCCAGTGATGAAGCTGCCAGCCTTGTTTTCGTATCTTCTGCTTGTGTCCTAACACGAGGGGGAAGGGTGAGAAATGCTAACAGCAATTGAGGAAAAACTCATGATAAAAGATAGTTCCGTGGGGCGCCTGGGTGGCTCAGTCGGTTGAATGTCTGACTTCGGTTCAGGTCACGATCTCGCGGTTCGTGAGTTCGAGCCCCACGTCAGGCTCTGTGCTGACAGCTCAGAGCCTGGAACCTGCTTCGGATTCTGTGTCTCCCTCTCTCTCTGCTCCTCCCCAGCTCACACTCTCTCTCAAAAATAAATAAAGATTTAAAAAAAATTTTTTTTAATTAAAAATTTTTTAAAAACACCAGTTCCGCAACAGATTCCTTTGGGATAGTCATTCCTTTCAGCAATCCTTCCTCACCCTGACAACCCTTTATTATGAGGAAGCCTGTCTCAGCGACTCTGGGTAGTAAGCAATCAACCCCTCTAACAAGAAGTCTTTTCTAGACCAGATCCTGTCCCAAACCTTAACTAAGTCTATCAGCTGAAGGTATTTAGGTTAAAAAAAAAAAAAAATCTACAGGCTTCCATGAAAAATGTCCAAGATAAGTTAAGGCATACTCATTCATCTCCCCAACCCACACAGGACAAATTCATCATGTCATGCCACCAGGTGGAGCACAACTCCTCACCAAAATGCAGAAAAGTCCAGACTCCCCTAGATCTCCTGGGAAAACAGTACAGTGCAATGAAAAGAGGATGGGACATCAAAGCCAAAGACTCAAGTCACAGCTCTGACATTCACTGATTACATGACACTGTACAACTCCTTTGGTCTCTCTGGGCTGGGTCTCCTCCATGGTATCTGCCAACCTTCCTGAACTCTTTAACTGCTCTCCCATTTGCTCTACAGAACTTAACGTTTCTCCAACAAAACAATCTTGTTCCCATCTCAGAGCCTTTGCACCTACTGTTGCCCCTGCTGGGAACACTTTCTTCCAAATCTGCACACGGTTGGTTCCTTTTTTGTCATTTAGGCTTCAGCTTAAATATCACTATCTCAGAGGAATTCCCTGACCATCCTATCCCGTTGGCTTCCCACACTGCACACCCTCCCTGTCTTCTGTATACTCTGTCCCATTAATATGTTTTACTCTCTTCATAGCACTTACCACTGCTAGAAATTCTTTGTGTCCTCCAACTGAAACATAAACTCCAGTAGAGAGTTTAATAGGGACACAAGAATTGCATGTTGCACTGAATGAGTAAAGGGATGATACCTACTTCACAACTGCAGTAATATTTAAACAATACGATATAGTAAATGGTAAAATGCCACTACGTTGTTACTAGAGTCATTATCATTTGCTGTCTTTAGTGATTTCTACCTTCACCTTTTTCCATAATTTCAGTTTAAAAGCCAGACTTGCTGACATGTGGTAAAAAGTAGTTCATGTTAGATGAGAAATTAAGTACAAGAGCCATGCAGGACTGAGACCAGCCCTAAGAACCAGACCCACCAAATCAAAAGCAAAACGCCTCTCACCAACCCCTTTGTGATAAAAGACGGACCACTGCTGGTTCGTTTACGTTTTGGTCTCACTAAGGGTCACATGCTGGGGCCACGGTGAAGGTGTTATACAGAGCAGCTGGAATGAGGACAAGATGCCTCTGAAGTCACAAAAGAAACACTGAGTTTCTGCTGCTGACAAGTCCAACCCTCCAAGAGAAACCGCGAGTGCTATGTTTAACAAATATCAGCTCCACCGGAGCTGAACTCAAGGGAGACCTGGACACCGGCGTCACTCGACAGTTCCTTCTGTTCCCGCCTGCCCCCCCACCTCCTTTATCTCAAGCCCTCAGACAACCCCAGCCCCTCCTCACTCACCCCTTTGCACAGCCTGCCTCAGAGAAGCAGCAAAGGGGATGTCCTCAACTACCCCCCTCCGCTCCCCCATCTTCTCCAGCCCCCTCAACACCCATTTCCGGGCGCCCTGGGGTCCCTTCTCCCGCTGCCCGTCTCTCCTCGAGCTTGGCGCCTCCGTCCCCTGAGCGCTCGCTCCCGGTGACTCCCCCAGCCCAGGCGCCGGCCGCCTCCCCCGCGGGACACTAGCTTGGCGACCTCCTCCTCACCCCCGCCCCCCGCCCGTACCGGGATCAGTTCTTTCAGTGAGCGCCGCACCGGCACAATCTCCAGCTCGCCCTCCTCCACCTCCATGGGCTCCGGCTCGCCACGCTCCAAACTAGAGTCCGTCTCAGGCGACGGGAGGCCCAGGGCCGGCCCCGCTGGGGCCTCTGCTTTCACCGACACTCGCAGGCCCCGTACGGCCGCCATAGCCGCCCGCCGGCCGCACCACCGAGAGCCCGCCTCGCACACCCGCCGGCTAGAGCGCCGCCGCCACTGGCCATAGAGCAGCCGCCGCTGCTCCCTAGAGTGTCACCTGCTTCGGCTAGAAGCCCCTCCACTCAGCGCTCCCGCCCCCTGGTGGCGGGAGAAACCCAGGACAGATGGAGCGGGACCTGGTGAAGAGAAGGCGGGCTCGAGTGAAGACGTGGGCGGGGCCTGCTGGAGGGGGCGGGGCCTGAAGGAGATTGGTGTAGTCCGCTTTGAGAGAATAGCTATGCCTTGAGCAGTAAACCTGTTAGAAAAGGCAATTTTACTGAGAGAGCATTACATGTCAGTGTTCCAAGTGCTTGAAATCATACAACTCTGTTGAATAGGTGCTATTATTACCATTTCACATATGAGGAAAGTGAGGCATAGAAATTTACCCAAGGGTTTATTTAAGGAATAAAACCTGAACCTGAGCCTACCGAGTCTGGCTCCAGAGCCCAGAGTGAGCTTTGGTCTATCACTTCTGGGCAATATGTAGGTTTACAACATACTTGTCTTGAGAACTTTTGTCTCTTTCAAGTCTCCCAATAATTGGTCCATTTTACATGCATAAAAATTGAGACTCCAAGAGGGCAGTGAACTGCCCAAAGCCCAGAGCTTGACCCCCAATTTCTTGACTCCCCAGGGCTCAGTCCACTGTAAATTCCTGAGCATGGTTTCTTGCAACATTTCTAACAGCCTGGTCGGGAGACAGGGAGAGTCCTCTAGGCTTCCAGAGGGCACCACTGGTCAGTTTTTGCTTTGAGTCCTGATTTTTCACCTTTCTCCCTGTGTTACCTTGGTCTAGTTCTGGCCCCTAACTGGGCCCTATCTTCCCATCTGAAGAGGGCGTAGGTGGACTCCTACGGTCTCCCAGGCCCTACCAGCTCTGACGGTGGAGGAACAAATAATTATAAACCAAGGGAGAATATGATCAGCATCAGACACACCTGGGTTCCAAACTGACTGGCTCTGCCCCTTGCACCATGTGTGACTTTGGCCAAGCCACTTAACCCTTCAAAAATCTTCAGTAAAATGGGACAATATTTCTTACCTCCCCTCAAAGGAGATTGTGAGGGTTAAATGATGTATGTAGATGCAGGACCCAACGGAAGGGGTACACACATCAAAGTTTTTCTTAAATGTGGGCTGTATCGCAGCACGAACACAAGGTGGGGCTCTTTAGAGGGCTAGTTTTGCTTGGTGACAATAGTTACAACATTGGATTGAATGCATGGAATGCATATGCATGCATTTTTAAGAACATTTCGAAGACATTTTTTGCTTGGAGTGGCCAGCTTTGGATGACAGTTACAGACCCCACCGTCACACTTATTTTTAGGCCTGAAGGGGAGAGGGATGGGGAGAGGAGAAAACAATCCTTCCTCAACTTTGGCCTCAGGAGGCCAGCACATAAAGCTGGGTAGGCCCTCCCCCCTCAGCATAGGAGTCTTCTTGCTTGAGGATCCAGGCATTGCAGTTCAGCACAGTTCAGAGGAAAACCAGTCCCCTGGCGGAGCTCTAGCTGGCAGGAGAATTAGGAATCCAGAGCAAGCCAGGACATCAGGTAAACATCAAGTTCCTAGACTCCTACCAGGAAAGCCCTTTGTGCCTATCCTTTTTGGGTTCACATAATTTATCCCCACCTCACCACCTTCACTTCTGTCCTCAGTGTTAGCCTGCTGTGGTGGAGCCACAGAATTAGGAGGGGTAAAGAATAATTTCAAAACAGTCAAAAAACATGACTTACGTATAAAATGAACACATGTCAAAGTTTTTATTCACTGGTTAATGAATGAGGACACCAATAAGATATTAAAACTAGTTCAAAAGAGAATTTGAGAATGAATACAGAGTTGGTCAAAGGAATACTGAAATGAACTTAACAAGACAGGTTAATGCCCCACAAGGCAAGAAAGTGCAACCTTTGGGGTTCCATTTTCTACCAGGCAGAAAATATCTACATTGCTATTGGACAAGAATTATTTACTCATTATAAGTCTCCTATAAATTAGCCTCTACACTTACAGAGTTGTAAAATACCCTAATCAAAAGTAAGTCAGAAGTCAAGCAAAGATACACATCCCTAGAAAATCAGATGATCGCCAGCTGGAACTGGCAGGTTGGACAACACCTGACACTACACTGAGAGGACATCAGTGTAGTTCTTTTTCCTATTCCTTTTTCCTATGTCCAAGTCTGGATGATTTTTTATTGACAGAGGAAACCAGGGAAGTGGGACACTGGGACAGACAGGATAGGGAGTTCCACGAAGGAAGTGATCAAGTGGCAAATGTGGTGGAACTTGGCTTGGGTCTAGAGGTTTGTTGACTGTTGGTGACCTTGAGGAGACCAATGCCCATGAAGGGGAAGGTAGATTAATGGCGCAATGTGAGAAGTTATGGATGACTCTTTTGAAAAGTTTGTGAAGATGGAGGCTAGGAGACGAGGATATTAACAGGGTCTTCTGTGGAATTCACTTTCTTTTTTTTCTTTGACTGAAGTTGGCCACACCCTTTCCTTTCTTTCTCTCCCATTCAGGGATGAGGGGAATAAAAATAATAGAAGCATACCTCTCCTAGGGTAACAAAAGGAAGAGCCATTAAAAGGCAATATAAGCTTCTAAGGTGAAATCAAATGCTACCCAAGAACTGGTAACATGGCCCACTGACCTGATGTGATGCCTATTCAGAGATGTTCTTTAATGCTGTTTTAAATTGGGCAAACATAACCTCATGCTCCACACCCCCAAGTTCATGTCTATCCTTGGAACACGTACAGGTAGTTAGTTAAGGAAAAATTTCCACGGTTAAAAGAAAGGTCATGAGGCAGCTGACCCTGGTGACGGGGTTGTATCCATGTCCCCCAACCTGCTACACAGCTAAAGTCTTGAAAGGACTATCATCCCTCATTTTCTCCATCTGACTTGACCATTCAGCCTCATGGACACTGATGGCAACTCCCTAGTTCTTGAAACTGCACACACTCTTCCATTATAAAGCCACACTTGGTTTTTCTTTTTCACCTTCCCTGCCCCTCCTGCTCCAATGCCTTTTTGGGTTCTTCCTCTGTATCCAGTCCTCCATGGGTCAATCCTAGACCCTCTTTCTTCTCACCCCATGCTCACACTCTAGGCCATCTTATCACATCCATGGCTTCCAATTCCACTGCCAACCATACTCCAAGGACACCCACATCTCCATCTCTGGTTCTCCCCTCTCCTCCCAGCTCCAGATCCACATGTCTAACTATCTACCGCACATCTTCCCTTGAATATCTTAAGGCACCTCTGCTTCCTACGTCTCCCTCATGTCCGTCTGCTTCTTTGCATCCTCTTGGCTACTGCTCCTCAGCTTATTTCCATCCCAGCTATCATTGTATCCTATCTTGTCTGGACACTGCAGTGGCCTTCCCCCCTCCGCCCCCCCCCCCGCCTCGATTTCTCCATTTTTCTGATTTCTTCACCCTCATGCCTCCTCTACACTGTAGCCAGACTGATCCTTTCGATACACATTATCCAGGTCTGCCTCCCCTCCAGCTTCACTTTGCACTGTTCTCCTCACTCCTAACATCTCCGCTTCAGTTGGTAAGCACCATGCTCCCTCTTACCACAGGATTCTTGCACAACCGGATCTCTGTTTGGAGCTTTCTTTCCTCCCCCTTGGCCTAGTTAGTTCTTCCTCAACTTCAGATCTCAGCTGGAACCTCCTTTTCTCTGGGAAACCTCCCTAACTACTCTTAGAAAGCCACCACCACAAGCCTTTCCTATACAGCACTCATGTCAGTTCAAAATCATCCACACACATACGTGGCAACTTGATTAATGTCTGTTGCCTGCAACAGACTGTGAGAGCCATGAGAGCAGGAATAGTGTTGATTTAGCTGAGTGTCTAAGTCAGTGTCTAGTTATAGAAGGCCCTGGACATATACTGAAACGATGGATGGATTGATGGATGGATGGATGGGTGAATGGATGGACATACCTAAAGAAAATGAGACTTTTGTCCACATTATATTTAGAAGCATGGAGCAACAGATCTACTATCCATCTTTACCAAATTCTAGACCAGGGCTATCCATGTGAACCATCACTGTTTGTTAAAATCACCTAGGTAAGGATAGATACTTGCAACTGGTAGATAAATAAGTTTTGGAGATGTAATACACGGTACAGTGATTATAGAAAACAAAACTATTATAAATATTAAACTTTCTAAGAGACTAGATCTTAATTGTTCCCACCACTAGAAGAAATGATAAGTATGTGAAGAGACAGAGGTGTCAGCTAATGCTACAATGGCAATCATATTGTAGTACAAATGTATCAAATCAATACGTTGTACACCTTAAACATACTATATTAAATGGCAATTACATCTCAATTAAAACTGATGAAGAAACTTAAAAATCAACTGAAAAGATTGGAAGCTAGGAAGCTGACAAGATTACATACTGTATGATTCCAACTCTCTGACATTCTGGAAAAAGCAAAAGTATGGATACAGTAAAAAGACAGTGGTTGCCAGGGGTTGGGGGTTTGTAAGGGGTGAGGGTGGGGGGAGGGAGGGATAGACAGGTGGAACATGGGGGATTCTTAGGGCAGTGAAACTATTCTGTACCAAACTGTAAGGATGGAGACATGATATTATACATTTGTCAAAACTCATACAATGTACAACACAAAGAGTAAACTCTCAACTGTGGTCTTTAGTTAATGATGATGTGTCCGTACTGCCTCACCATTTGTAACAAATGTACCACACTAAAGCAAGATGTTACTAACAGGGGAAACTGGGAGGCCAGAGAGGAGGTTGAGAGGGTATAACAGGGGACTCTTTGTACTTTCCTTTCAAAGTTTCTGTAAGCCTAAAACTGTTCCAAAAAATAAAGTCTATTAATTAAAAAAAAAAAAAAATCGTGACTCCCAGACCAGTTAAATCAGATCTCTGAGGGTTGAGCGCAGGCATCAGGGTGTTTTCAAAGCTCCCTAGGAGATCCTGGCATGTAGGCATGTTGATAACTACTATCTAGACTGAATTGGGAATGGGAGGGGGAGACGGCAGCTGGGAGCCCTCTCTCAGCTCTGAGGCAGGTTTCCCAGGAAGGTGGGTGGATATTGGCACACCTTGCCTAAAAGGAGATGGGAGCAGGGAGGGGATCCTCTTTTGTGAAGGCCCCAGAGCCTTAGGGATGGTCCCTGGACTCTGGGGGAGACCAAGTGTACAGGTTTAACCAGCTTCTTCCTGTGTTGCAGCTCCCCATTGTTCCCTTTCTGTTCCTTCAGCATAGAGCCCTGTCCAGGCCATGGGGGGGGGGGGGGGGTGGCTCTTGAAGAGACCAAAGGTCTGCGGGCGGGGGGCAGGGAGGGGAATGTCACAAGATCCTCAATGCAGACAGCAGCAGCCAATTGCAAGGACCACGGCTAGGAAAGTGACTGATCTTGCAGGGGATGGGGCAGAGTGAGCCAGTCAGTAACAGGAAAGAAAGAGCCACAGCAGAGGGCATCTGAGAGAGAAGGCAGGAGGGGCTTCCTCCCACATGTCCTGGAGTGTGGGGCAGTAGCCTTTGGAAAGCCAAAGGGGTGGAAATCTGGGTTATAGCTATAGGGGAGTCCTGAGCTAGTTTGCTAGGCTGAGGAGCAGGAACAGGGAACTGGAAAAAGCCAGAGATATACAGGCCAGAGAAAGGCCTCATTACAGTCAGGTGGAGAGAATGGGGCTCCCAGAGGGAAGGCCCCATCTTGTGATTCAGCTGAGAGATGCTTTTTGAACGGTCTTCATCGTGGTGAAACAGTCAATGGGCAGATATAAGTTGAGAAAGTGACTCAGCCAGTGGGTGAGGTTGCAATTTCTGGGCCCCGATTCCAGTCTTGTGGGAGAAGGACTGGACACCAGACCACATACCAAGGGTGTCTCAGGGGCTATGGACCAGGGATGGATTCCTAGAGGAGGCGACTTGGAGATGGTGGGGGCCCAGGCAGTGGGGAGGGCAGGGAGGCTGACCACAAAGCTGGGATGGGCTAATGACAAACTGGTCAGCTTAACCTGGGAGGGGATTGGCAGCTGCCCTGGAGAATGAGAGGATACGGACTTTGTTCCCTGGGTTGCCCTAGCTGGAGAAATAAATGGGTCTGAGATCCCAGAGGGCAAAGCCAGGTCTGTGTATGTATGGGGGAGGGGACCCGGGAAGAAGATGGTCATTTAAGCCATGGCCACCCAGTCCACCAGGGGGCTGGAGTGATGCAGGGAGTCCTTGCAGACCAGGGCTCTGTACTGCCGGTGAGATGGAGAACAAGCCTTTCTCCAGACCCTTCTGGGCCTCAGTTGATCCCGAGTCCAGTGCCACCCACTGCATGTCTCCCCTGGCCACTCTCGGCAGGGTCCCAATGGCCCAGGAAGCAGGCCTGCTTGTTTGCCCACGGGGTGTGCAGGCATGTGTGTGTTTGTGTGTAAGAGACTCCATTATCTGTGGGGTGTTTATATGGGTCCCAGTATATGTCTGGGTGTCCCCCTGGGAAAATTGGAACCCGCAGCAGCCTTGAGCACCCCTCCCTCTTCTACCTTAGACTGAGACCACGTAGGATAATAAGTATTGGGGAGATCAGATTCCAAACAAAGTGCCCATGGGTTCCAGAGCCCAAAGAGATTCTCTGCAAGTAATCAGGGCACTCCAAGGGCAAACCCCAGACTGGCCCCGAGCCTTCAGTTGGACACCACTGGCCTCAGCTCAGCTCCCCTGTGTTCAGGCTTGGAAGTACAGCCTCTGTCTCTGGTTTTCCTAGATGTCCTTACCCTGTGCAGCGTTCTCCATTTTCCTGGCAGCTGATGTGGGAAGACCTGGGTGGGGTGGGTGGGCTGGGGACCTGGGCTCTAGTCTGGCTCTTCCCTAGCTTGCCATGTGACGGAGCGAGACACTATTTCCTGAGCCTCAGTTTCCCTACCACGGTGTGCCTCCTAGGGTGGTTGTCCTTGTGGGGAAATGGTGTCATGCAACCTGTGGTCCTATTCAAAGCTCTTATGCATGATTTGGCCTGTTATACCCAGGCCCAGGGCTCGGTGACCAATGCCAGGGATGAACCAACCCCTTGAAGGTGGGACTGACTTTGACAAGCAAAGGCAGGGATGAGGGAAGGCGGTGTTCTAGAGGAGTGGGTGGGTCTGGAGAGCTGTGGGGAGTAAGGACTCAATGGAGTGTGGGGCATGGTTAGGAAACCATCCAGAGAGGGTAGCAGGGTTGATGGCAGGGGCCTCAAACTGGAGGAGCATGGTAGGGTTCTGAGAGGGAGGAGTATGGCCAGGTTGGTGCCTGAAGGTTGCTCTGGCAGGCAGTGAGAGGATGGATTGGAGTCCTAAGGACCAAGGCCAGATCAGTGAGGAAGTGAGAGATGGTGGGGAAGAACTGGGAACAGATCTACTTACTGGTCTCGGCATTTGGGAAACTTCTGCCTGGCTACCAGTGTCCCTCTTGTAGAGGGCTTGGTACAGTCAGTCCCGCATGGGACCTTCACAGGATGACCAGGAAACACGCAGGAGAAACTTTGGTATCCATTTCTCAGACGGAAAAACTGATCCCCAGGCTGGGTAGCCTTTGGCTTGGTCTCCTGGTGGGGCTCGTTTTACCCAGCTGGGAACTCCACAGACGGGTAAATACCAATCATGCAGGATATGCTGAGCCCATAGTCATTAAGGCTGGTTCCAGGCAGCTCCAGAGACAGAAAGTTCTTTTTAAGACCCTCCCTTGCTGAGTCCTTACTAGATACACAGCACTGTATCAGATGCTTGGCACCAGGACTTCATTTAATGTCACAAGAACCCCCCGAGGAGGTGCAGCTGTTATCCACATTCTACCAATAAGACAACCAAGACTCCTCTCCTCCCATGGCTTGCCAAAGGTCACACAGAGCTATTAAAACAAAAGCTTGGATTCAAGCTCAAGGCTGTCTGGCCTCAATGATGACTGTTCATGATGGCCATGGGGGGCCTACTATGAGCAGGGGACTGCAGGGTCCAGAGAGCCCATAACAGTGCTCAAGGCCAAGGGGCCACAGTAAAGACACTAGGCTCATGTCACAGAGACTCCATGATGCTCCACTGGGACTTTTGCCCTATGAGGAGTGGGATGGCTCCCAAGGACCCGACCTTGGGCTCCCTGGGCCCCTGTGAAACATGGGCAGCCCATTGGCTCCTAAACATCGTGTTCTTCCCAAGGAGGGGCCGCAGAACCTGCTCCAGAGCCTGAGCCACATCCTGGACTGTAGCTCCTCACCCTCCAGAGCCAGTCTTTCTCCCTCCCTCTCCCTCCTTTCCTCTTTCTCGCCTCCCTCCAGAGCTCCTCTCACCACTGTCCTGTTCAGACCCTTGCAGAAAAACTAGAAAGCCAGCGATCCAGCTGGTGAGAAAGAGCACACATCCCGATGTTGAAAATGTACACACAGTTTGTTGTTGTTGTTGTTGTTGTTTAACTCAAGAAAGGGCTTTTATTGTTTTTAACTCACTTCCTGGGAAGTTAATTTTTTAAACACTCTTATGGAGTTTGTTCATCATTTGTGCTACATTCAAAAGCAGTAATGCCAACCCAAACCTTCAGTGATGCAGTAAGCACCCCATCCAGGCTCACGTGGGCAATGAAGCCAGGCCCACCTTTGAGGTCTGCGAGGGCAGGTCCAATCGACGTAGGCCCCTGAAACTCCCACCCTCCGGGCCCCAGTGTAGAGATGCTCAAGGAAACTTGTGGATCTGTGATTAGCCTCCCATGAACTCTGAAAAAGTGTTCTTAAAAACAGTATCGAATTATTGTTTAAGCCCTGGGTTACAATGCCTTAGTGCAGAGGGGCCAGGGAGAAATGTGGGCCCATTGACAATGGGCCACATTCTGCTCATAGCCTTAAAGACACATAGAAACTATATTACAGCTGCACGTGCCAGTGCAAGACATGCAGGTGTGCTGTGTGCAGCAGATGGGCACGCACATGCGTGTGTGCATGGAGGCGCGACACATACCCACAGGCACAAAGATGAACAGGACACAGACACTCCTCCAGCCCAGCCTCCCTTTCCTTCTCAGTGCCCGCCTTCCTGCAGTAGGAACCCCACGGAGGCAACTGAAATCCCGTGTTTAGCCCATGTTGTCAGGGGACGTATCTGAGTCCTGCTTTATTTTCCTTTGGGGTCAATCTCTTGAGCATTTGGTCAGTAAGTGCCAAGCCAACCAGGCACAGATCCCAGGGAGAAGATAAAGTCTGCCCCAGCATGGCCAGGTCCACACACATGCTCCAGCGCACCAGCTCTGAGCAGGCCGAATGTCAACCGTCTTTGGGGTGAGGCAGTGGCAGGAGGCCCACCTCTCTGTGGCCACTTGCCAGCATGCACACCCCACCAGGGTCCCGCTTCCAGTGCTGCCTCCAACCTGGGCAGTTTGTCCTTCATTGTAGGAACGTGAGGGCAGCTTCTGGGGCCAGATGGGTAGGCCAGTGTAGGGTCGGAGATTGGATTCCAGTTACATCAGCATCTGCAAGGCCACAGCCCTGTGAGTCCAGGGCCTTTGGTCAGCCAGCCCCTGGTGTCTCTCCTACAGGGGAGCCACACGGGGAGGGAGTAAAGTGGGCAGGGAAGGTGGGTGCTCCTGGCTCAGGCCCCTGCCGGAAGCTTTCATTTAACCCATTCTCCCGGTGGCACCGAGTGTGACAAAATCAAGGAAGGTCAGTCCATCCCACCTGGCTGCCAAATAATGAGGAGTGTGCCGGGAACCACCCAAAGCTGTAGGAGAGCTTTCTAGGTGTTCCCAAGCAGGCCTTTACACCACTCCGCTCCTGACATTAAAAACAAAAGTAAAAGACAGCAAAAAAGGAATCTGAATTCTCCAATGCTGGCCCCTGCCTCCCTGAGGCCTAGGAATACCCACTGAGGGCTCAGAGCCTCCATGTCAGCATTCTCAGTAGATAAGAGCTCCGGCAGGACCCCCTCTGAGGTGGGCAAGGTACAGCTCTCCATGCACATGAGGCAGTGAGCCAGGCCCGCCTGGCTCCCCGTGGGCGGTCTCTGCTATGGTGGTAAGCCAGGACTCCACCTGCTACCTTGGTTTCCTACCTCCTGCCTTGCCAAGCAGCCAGGTGGCGTTTCTAAGGCACCATGGGTACCTCTCTTTCCCATAGGATGGATCCCATCAGGGAGAGCCAGGACAAGGAGAAAGGCCTTATGGGAGCCCTGCCCCCCAAACCCCAGATGACAAACATTCCAGTCCTGTCCCTGGACTTGCGCGCTGAGGTCATGCAGCATGATAGAAGGAGGAGGGCCGGAAGAGGGGCCACAGTCCTCAGCCCCCTGCCCGCAGGGGCGACTGTCGGCATGAGGGCAGTGGGCCTTTGGAGGCGTGGGATGAGCGTGCTGCCGGCGGCCCTGGGCGCATGCAGGGGCTCAGGATGCAGCCTCATCTTCTTGAACGCCGGGGAGCTCCAGGCTCTTGCCCCCTTCGCCACACCTGTCTTTCCTGTTCAGGGGACACCACGGGCAGAGGGACCTCAGGGGTCAGAACGCGCACTCAGGAAGACACTCTCACACATACTCACACAGCCATTCCTTTTCACAATTTCTCAGCCACGTCCCCCTACCCATTTCCCCAAGCTCACCTCAGCCTCACCCCCCCCCTCCCCCACCGCACTGTGGCCCCTTGCTAGTCTCCCTACCCCTAGCGTCGGCCCACAACCTTAAAAACAGTAATGCTCCACTGGGCATTCCTTGTCGCCTGGAGATGAAGTCCACACTTCCCAGCCCGGCTTTCAGAGCTTCTCACAACCTGACCCGGCTGGCTCACAACCTGACCCAGGTCACAGGCTCTCCATGTTGACCTAGCTCAGCCCCCATGGTCCTGGGTAGAGGAGCTTTGGTTTTGAATTTCCTTTGCTTTGTTCACAGGGAAGAGTCTACCTACCAGTTTTGGAATTTTGTCATGTAGCGAATAGGTTCCTGTATCTGATTATTCCCCTAAGATCTTTCTTTTTTTTTTTTTTTTTTTTAATTTTTTTTTCAACGTTTTTTATTTTTGGGACAGAGAGAGACAGAGCATGAATGGGGGAGGGGCAGAGAGAGAGGGAGACACAGAATTGGAAACAGGCTCCAGGCTCCAAGCCATCAGCCCAGAGCCTGACGCGGGGCTCGAACTCACGGACCGCGAGATCGTGACCTGGCTGAAGTCGGACGCTTAACCGACTGCGCCACCCAGGCGCCCCAAGATCTTTCTTTTTAAACCACCGATGAATAGGTTCTGATATTAAAAAACAAAAAACAAAAAAAACAATCCCATTTAACTCTACTATGGAGTTTCACCAGTTATCCCAAAGCATAAAAACAGAGTCTGTGGGGGCGCCTGGGTGGTTCAGTTAGTTAAGCGTCTGACTTTGGCTCAGGTCATGATCTCACAGTTCAAGGTAAATTTAAGTCCTGCGTCGGGCTCTATGCTGACAGCTCAGAGCCTGGAGCCTGCTTTGGATTCTATATCTGCCTCTCTCTCTTAAAAATAAAAATAAAATAGGGGCACCTGGGTGGCTCAGTTGGTTGAGCATCCAACTTCAGCTCAGGTCATGATCTCACAGTCCGTGGGTTAGAGCCCCGCGTTGGGCTCTGTGCTGACAGCTCAGAGCCTGGAGCCTGCTTTGGATTCTGTGTCTCTATCTCTCTCTGCCCCTGCCCCGCTCATACTCGTGTCTCTCTCTCTGCCTCTCAAAAGGAATAAATGTTAAAAACATTTTTTTAAATAAAATAAAACATTAAAAACAAAAACAAAAAAAAAAAACACAGAGTCGGGGCACCTGGGTGGCTCAGTCGGTTAAGCGTGCAACTCTTGATTTCAGCTCAGGTCATGATCTCACTCACAGTTAATGAGTTCGAGCCCCACATTGGGCTCTGCACTGACAGAGCCTGCTTGGGATTCAATCTCTCCCCTCTCTCTGACCCTACCCCACTTGCTCTCTCTCAAGATAAACTTAAAAATAAAAAAATAATAAACTTAAAAATTAAAAAAAAAAACAAAAACCAGAGTCTGTCAAGGATAAATGTTGGGACTCTATGATGAAGTGAAACCTACTTTTCAAAATTCAACTTGGGTCACAGAATTATAGAATTTTATAGCTGAAAAGGATTAAGCCCAATCCTCTCACAGTCCAGATGAGGAAACGGGCCTTTCTCCCCATTAACGTGTCCATAAAAGGACAATGATTAGTACAACGTTGCTCGGTTGTATTCCTGGGTCCCAGTTCTGTGCCAGATATAGACTAGATGTCTTTAGCCTGTGACTGCCTTTTCACACCCCTAGGGGGCACTGAATCACAGGCACTGAGCTAGAGTTACCAGACGTCCAGGTTTGTTCATTACGGTTGTACTTATGCCTTTTGTCCTGCCATAATTAGTAACAGATTCCTCTTTCACTCTCAAAAGTGGCTCAATTTAGATGTTAAATATGTGATCCCCTACACTAAACCCAATTCCAGCCTCGAGGCCTGCAGACCTAGAGGAACCCAGGGAACCCCTTCTTCCAGTCCTGCCCACCTCACTGAAGAGACAGGGAACTGAAAATAAGCTCAGTACCGTCAAGGCCTCTCCAAAGCCCCCCCCCCCCCCCCACCTCAACTTCCATTGGCCAGGAAATTTGTCAGCTGGAGGGCAGGAAGTTGGTATATGGACATTACTGAGTGCAAGCAACCTCTGGCTGGAGCAGACTCCAGTTCACCCACTGTGATGGGACTTGACACTTCTGAAGAGCCCACTTACAAAAGGGTGGCCTCACACAAAGCCAGCGTGTGGGCCCCTGCACAGCACCAGTGGTGCTATTCTTTCCGGACAGGCTGAGGTACGTAGACAACATCTGGCACTCACCTCTCTAGGGAGCACGCCTTTTCCACACAGCAGGTGGAAGGGGCGGAAGATGGGGGTGGGGGTGCACAACGTCTCCTCCCTGCAGCATCCTTCATGGGCCAGAGGAAAGCAACCAATGTCCCAGGACCACCTTCTGGTCTAGGACCCCCCAGGGTTTTCTCTGTGCAGGTCTGCGCACAAACTCCAGCAGGCCTTGTTGGCATCCCAAACTGACTTTTATTTTAATGGAAGAAGGCGGAAAAGCTGAGGATGAGGCTCACAGAGGTTTGGGGAATTGCTTCTCTGACCTCTCCTAGGAGGTGGTGAATGCACATGCCTGGGTCACAGTAGGGAGCCTTCAACAAACAGGAATCTCTTCCCTGGCCCTATCAGCCAACCCATCCATACTTGCTGGACAAGCATTTACAAAGTGATGACTGAGCACATGGCCTCAGCAATGGCTGGAGGTAGCATGAGCCACTCAGGAAGGCAGCTAACAATCCCCCCGGGCCAGGAAGAGTCAGCAGAAGTGCCCCTCCTTCCACAGACGGGCAACCTTCTACAAGGAGCAGATACGAGGCCTATCTGCAAACCTCTACCAGGCTGCCGTGGGCTGAGGACAGAGGTGTAAACAGGGCTCTCCTCTGAGACCTGGCGAGTCCCCAGACTCCAGGCTCAGCCTGCACAGCCCAGTGACAGTGAGAGTCTCAGGGATATAACACAGCCCCCACCCTACCCCAGGGAGCACCCTGCAGGCCTCAGCCCACAGATACTTACGACAGTAAGTTTCCTGGAGCAGACATAGATCGCTCTTCCCTCCGAGCTTGGGGCTCAAATGGGTTCCCAAAGGAACGCTTTCTCAGCATGGACTTAACCAGGATCTGGGGAGGACACACATGTCAGAGTGAGGAACACAGAAACCCAGGCTTCCAGACACATTGGCAGCCTCTACTCTGATTCCCTAAGGGCACAGCTTCCAGGTGGCCCTGCTGAGGCTCCCTTTCAGTCAGCAGAGAAAGGAAGAGAATTCCAAGCAGAGGAAATGGCAAGAGCACGAGCGGTGATGTTGAAAGGTGAATTCTGGGAATGGTGAGGAGCTTGGCACAACCGGTAGGGGTGCCCAGAGTCCAGGAACAGACTACGAAGGGTCTGGAATGCCAGGCTGAAAGGGGGCTTTATCTTGAAGACATGGGGCGTGCAATCAGGAAATGCTTTACAGCTAAGGTGGGGAGCATGGAGTGGAGGAGAGGTTGTGCCAGGCAGAGCAGAGAGGAAGCGCACAGCAGCCTGGGGGAGATGCCTGGACAGGTAGAGGCTGCTGCACCCCAGCTCTCTGACTTTGTCCCTCCTCCTGCAGCAAGGACAGTTCTAGGCTGCTGCCTACACACACACACACACACACACACACACACTCACAAACACATGCCTGGCATGGGGGTGCATTCAGTCATTCGTTTACTTCATTCATTCATTCATTCAATCAACAACTATTTATCAAGTGCCTAGCATATTCCAGACACTATTCTAGGTGCAGGGGCCACACTGAGGCAAAAATTCTTGCCCTTTATGGAGCTTATGTTCTAGTTAGGGGGACAAGTAGTAAATAAGACAAATCAGTAAAATATGTGAGTTAGTGATACGGGCTAAGGAGAAAATGGTAAAACAAGGCAGGAGGATATGGAAGGACAAAGAGGAGATGGGAACTTTTGATAAGGGGCCAGGGAAGGCCCACTTCTCACTGAGGTGACTTTGGAGTAAAGGTCTGAAGGGAGTGAGGAAGCGAGCCCTGCAGATTTCTGGGCAGGAGCACCCCCCAGGAGGAAAGGGAAGTGCAAAGGTTCTGGAGCAGCAGCTTATGCAGCACATGGTTGGAGCTTAGCAAATGGAGAGAGGCAGGAGAGACGAGGTCCACAGGGAGATGGGGGCGGAAGGTACGCGGACTGTGCAGGCAGTCAAGGTTGTGGCTCCTACTCCGAGTGACATGGGAGCCTACGTGAGCAGGGTAGACATGAAAAGTGACATGAACAGTCACTGGGACCCACCCTGGCTGCTGAGCTGAGCACTAACTGTTACGCGGGTGACGGTGGAAGCAGGGGACAACTTGGGAGGCTATTCCAGTGGTTAATGGTGGCTAAGACAAAGGAAGAAACAGAGACCCTATGGGAGCTGACTGGTTCCAGAGACCACAGAGCCCTGGAGCTCTATGGAGCACAGGAATAAGCAGGACTCTGGCCACCTGTCCCTAGCTGGGCCTGGACCAAGCAGGGAGGGCTAATGCACACAGGCCTGATGTACCCACAGCACAGGTACCAGCTCTCTCTTTGCCTCGTGCTTACTCTGACTCGCTGTGATATCTCAGTGCAGGGAAGGTCATGGTTCTCAGTGCCCTCCACAAAACCCCATGTGGCCACGAGGGGCTACATGAATAACTTCCAACAGTTAACATGGAAGATGTCCAGAGAAAGATGAGAAAAAGTAAAATGTGAGAGGAGAGTGGAGGGAGCACATGGGTGCAGTCCAAAGAGCTCAGGGCCACCTCTCCAATTCAAACGCTTCCTATGCCTTCTTAGCATCATGTCCTTGACACAAAGTACAGTGCTTGGAAGCAAGGAGGGAAGGAGGGAAGGAGGGAAGGAGGGAAGGAGGGAGGGAGGGAGGGAGGGAGGGAGGGAGGGAGGGAGGGAGGAAAGGAAGGAAGGAAGGAAGGAAGGAAGGAAGGAAGGAAGGAAGGAAGGAAAGAAGGAAGGAAGAGGGAAGGAAGAAAATATTTCTTCTAGTCATGGTGAAAGATACTCGGTGAGGGCAGTATATTTCTTTAAATCAGTCACTCTCCTCACCAAGTCTCCTGTTCTCCCTACTGCGAGGCTGAATAACATGGCCTCTTTCCCCACTGCCTTCCAGCAGTGCCCCAGTAGATCAGCATTGGGGATGACTGACCAGATGGCCCTCTGTCCCCTGACAGGGCCCACATAGAGCTAGTCTCAGGCAATGACCATGCCCTCCTCAGGCCCTCCCAGGATAAGGGAGTCTTTGGCCCATCACCCTCTTACCACCGTGGTCCAGCTGGGGATGAGCTTGACCGAGTTCTTCACTTCCTCCTCGGTCACCTCCACCACACTGCAGTGTTCCTCCTCTGAGGGAAGGGGCTCCTCCCCACTCTTGGTCACCCAGGGGTGCAACTGTGGTGTGGGAGGACAGAGAGAGGTCAGACAGACACCCAGTCAGCAAAGAATACCACGGGCATTCTATCAGCAATCGCCTTGAGGGGACCCAATGCCCATAAACCCCCAATCCAAACCCAATATATATATATGACTTGGTGTAGGGCTCTCTAGAAGGAGATACTGAGGCCTATTTGCTGTGTCCAAGGCCAGCCCAGCTCAAGACCTCTGGTTCTCCAACCTTGATGTCTGGCACCCCAATCCTTGTTTCAGGATTCTTGTCTAGCATCTTCAGAATTAGGTCCTTGAGCTCCTCACTGATGTTTGGCCTAAAAGTGGGGAAGGAAGGAGATGAGGGAGAGACAGTCAGTGAGGATTTTTCTTGCCCACCTCTCCATCCCCACCTGCTCTGGGATTCCCTGAATAGTACATGCCAGGTCAGAGACACACCCAACCCTCACTTCTCAGAGAGCAGGAAGGTATTGAGGCAGAAGGAAGGAGTTTCAGAACAAGTAGATGGATATCCTTCTTTCCTGAATAGGAAGTAAAGCCATCTCCTCCAGAGGCAGGGGCCACAAATACAAATGCGGTCCAGGGGTACTGGAGACCCTCTCAGTGCAGAGATGGTGAGGATAGTGAGAAAAGTCATTTTATGGGACACCAGGGGCCTTCACCCCGCTCACCATCTTATCCTCTCCTCTGCCTGGGAGGTAGCCAGGAAATACTCTCATTTGACAGAGGAGGAAACTTAGGCCCAGAGAGGTTAGCGGGTTGGCACATTGCTACCCACAAGAGTGAGGGCAGGGATGAGAGATTCAGGGGAAGGGGGAGCAGGACACTCAGCCCCACATTAGGCTGACTGTTTCTGCCCAAATTCCAGGCTTCTTTGCTACCAACATTTTTGGGGAGCCCATCCATCCAAGCCTGCAGAGAAGGAACTCACTCTTGGGACTGTTGACCTTGGTTCCCTCTGCTGTCCTAGATATTTAATCCCATTTACAACTCTTGGGATGGGAAGAAAGAGACCTCCGGCAGGGGGTACAGCAGGAGGAAAGGTACAGAGACAGGCAAAAAGGGGTGGAGTCTAGTTGGCTAGTGCTGTGGGGGAACAGGTGGCAGAACCCAGATGTCCTTGAATGCCAGGGTCAGGGAATGGCCTCTTCATGCAGGCTTTTGGGAAGCCTTGGAAAAACTTTAAGCAGGAGATATGGTGAGATTTGTTGTGCTTCATCAGGGTCACCCTGGCCTGACTGGCGGCTGGACTGGAGGGAGGCTGGCAGCAGGGAGACCAAAGAGAAGGTAGCTAGATAAATCCAAGGACAGAACCAGTCAGGGGCGCAGGTGGCAATGGAGTCAAGAGATACAGAAGAGGTGGACTCAACAGGGCTCGGGGACCAGACAGGGAGTGGGAACGAGGGAGCAGGAATCATTGAGGACGATGCCCAGTTTGGTTTCTGACCTTCCCAGGGCACTTTGATCAGATGGCAGAAGGGCCTGATAAATAAGGAGCCATGGTAGCCAATATCATAACCAGAAGAACCACAGATGAGCAGGGAGACCTCTCCAAATAGTCCCTCTCGGCTCAGAGACCCCAGTTACAAATGAATGGATGGGGAGGAGGGAGTGGCTTCAAATCCCAGACCCACTGATAACTCTCCTCTGGAGCCTCCACTTTTCCATCTATGAAATGGGGAAGCAAACTGGGATCTTGAAGGCCTCCTACCCCATGTGGGGAAGACAGGGGTTCCCCATGATTCCAGGGTCTGTGTAAAGTTGATGCCCATTGACCCCACACAGGCCTTTAGTGAAGGAGTAGTGTGAATGTGTGACCTGGGGTCATTCTTGCCCAATTCCCAGCCTCAGAGTTCCATTTGTACAGTGGAATCCGATTAGATGTCTCTGAGACCTTGCTCTACAGTCCCACCCCTCCATCTGCTCAGGAGCCCCTCCCAGGGAACAGCACCCCCAGAAAGTTGGGGTGGGGCCTTCAAAAGGCAAATGCTCTGCTACAATTCAGACATGCCTCCCTGGGGGTGGGCAGGAGCCCCCTTTCATGGGCAACTCACTCCTCGGGAAACACCACGGCCTCATTCTTGATCTTCCTATGCAGGGCCAGGATGTAATCATCGATGAACGGGCACTGTGGGGTGTAAAAACAGACAAAGGATGCAGGCCCAGGGCCTCAACTTGCCTTGGGGGACTGACCCCATTTCTTGGTGTGGCCAGAAGTGGGGGGCAGCTCTGGGCTCCTTAGTAGAAGGAAAGAACCCTGTCTAACTTGTTCAGGGCTCAGCATACAGTAGGTGCTCAAGAAACACTAACTGAACAAATGAGTCATTGAGGGAACTATGAGGCTGGGTGTACCCACTGGCCATAGAGCCACCTGCAGAAAGGCTTCCACTCCCAGGGCTTGGAGTTTGCGAACATGTTCACTGAGATTCCCTCCTGGCTCTCAGTGCAGTCACAAGAGTAGGAGCACCTGTGGACAGGGATTTTGGCTAAGTCAATGTTGAGTGTTCCCAAGGCCCATCCTGACCCAGAGCAAGAGTCAAGGACAATTTGCAGAATGAATGAATGAATGAATGAATGAGTGAACATGTGAATGAACAAAGGAATGAATGGCATCAGGGCCGGAAGGACAGGAGCACTCTGGTGGGAAGATGGCAATACCACCATCTACACCTCCCATTGGGACGTCTGCTGTCCGGGACTCCTTCATATGGATCTCCTTCCAAGGGTCAGGAGAAAAAAGAAAAAAGCCTCTTTTCCCTCAGTCTTCTCTGGGTCAGGTGGCTCCTTTCAAAAGTCACTTTACTTTAGGACACAAAGGAAATGACAGCCTGCAGCTATCATTCATCCTGGTTCAGCTTGGCCCCGCCCATGGCGCCAAGGGGCTGGGCCCACCCAGCTCTGCCAGCCCACCCAACACTCACCTTGCCATAGACAAAGCAGTATAATGTGACCCCAGTGGCCCACACGTCCAAGGCCTAGGAAGAAACAGCTCGCATCAGTTCCCCAAAAGGAACCAACACCCCTTGCTCACCTAGCTCCCATGGGCTATGGGAGAGGGCATGCTGGGAACCTCCTTCCTCAGTCATACATTCACTCAACAAACACTCCCAGGCACTCGTTCCATGCCTGACCCTGTGCTGAGCACTAGGGACACAGGGCTGACAAGAACAAGGTCCCGGCCTCTCAGGGTTTCCATGTCCCCTTGTCACAGACCCAAACCAGATACAGTTCCAACTCAATAGGTGCAAAACTTCCTTCACCTACAGGGTCACATTGCTGTACCTGTGACACAGATGCACCCCAGAAACCATGCTATGTATTGACCTTATACTCACTAAATTAGCTCGTCATCCCTTTTCCCGATATTCCATTGGAGAAGCCACCATCCACCTTCCTTCTGACACCAGAAACAGCCCCTGCCCACCCCAAGGCCCTGGCCCTTGGCCACCTCCACAGCTCCTCACGGCTCCCCCATATCCTGGGTTCTAACATGTGCTCTCTCTACATCTTCCCCCTCTGGAACCCCACCTCCTCTCCTGGTTTCCACTTTCTCTCCTATGTGAATGATTCTCAAATGTCTACCTACATATTCCTGCCACAGATGATTCAATCTGAATCCAACCAGGGAACGCCAGACAAATGCAAACTGATATCATTCCGCAAAGTAACAGGACTGTTCTCTTCAAAAATGTCAAGGTCAGAATAGACAAAGAAAGGCTGAGGAACTCTTCCAGATGAAGGGACCCCAAAGAGATGTGACAAGTGAACGCAGTGACTAACTTTGAATCAGATCTTAGACCAGAAAAAAAAAAAAAAAAAGGCATTAAAGAACAGTATCCAGACAACTGATGAAATCTGAATAAGGTCGATTAGATAACAGTCTTTTATCAATGATTAGTTTCCTAATTTTGATAATTGTACTGAGGTTATGTAAGAGAATGTCCTTGTTCTTAGAAAATACCTGCCAAACTATACTGTGATAAAGGAGGGTAAGGTCTCCAACTTAACTCTCGTGCAGTTCAGAAAAATGCAATACGTGTATAACAAATATAGGGAGAGACAGTGAAAAGGTAAATGGGATAAAATGTCAATAATTGGTGACATAGGTAAAAAGATACATGGGAGGGGTTTTTTTTTGTATTATTGTTGTAATTTTTTGTAAATTTGGAATTACATCAAAATTAGAAATTCTTGAAAACAATCTCTATCTACATCCCTGACCTCTCTTGAGCTCCACACCCACACACATGTCCAAATGCCTCCTGACCATTGGCTCCCTGGCAGAGGCACAGTGAGGCAGCCAGCACTCCACAGGTGGGAACAGGCATGTGGCCAGGGGAACAGACGGAACTGCAGCCCTCTGCTCAGAAAGCTTTGCCCACCGCCTCTGTCAGTTAGGAGGAAGCACAAACTTCCAGGCCTTCTAAACTCTGCCCAAGACCCATCATGCCCCCTTCCCAATGCTCCTCAGTGCTCTTGTACATTCTGTGGTCTCCATCTCATGCTCAAATCCTCCCCATTCTTCAAGGCCTAGTTCAAACCCTGCCGTCTCCAAAAAGTCTGAGAGGAGGCTCCAACTTCTTCCCAAACATGAGCTCTCCTGTTCTTTTCACCATCTCCAGAAGGACAGAGAACTGGGCCATCTGGGCTCTGTCTGTTCCACAGCCCAGCCCAGTGCTCCGTACAGAGAAGCTGGCAGGAAATATCTGCAGTGGAGACCTGGGGCCATCCTGCTGGAAAATGACAGGAAGCCAAAGATGGGGAGTTTCTCAGACTTCAGGAGGCAAACAGGAAGGAGAGGACTGTGTTCAGTGTTCGCGCCTGAGACATAAAGACTCTGATACCCTCAGGTTGGAAATGAGGCTCCACTGCAAACCATTCCACCCCTCCACCTGAATGCCAACTCAGCCTAGGTCCTAGAAGCCACCTTCCCACTGAAGCTCTGGCCGGAATCAGAAATGGCTTCGGGGGCCATGAACGCTGGAGTCCCAGCAGTGCTGGACAGCTGAGCGTCGTTCCCCTCAAACTGGTTGCTGACGCCAAAGTCGGCAATTTTCACATGCCCATCATCGCCCAGGAGCAGGTTGGACGGCTTGATGTCCCGGTGGATGATCTTCTGGCAGTGCACTGCAGAAAGAGGCAGCTTGAGTGCTGGCCTGGGGGGCCACTGCCTGGAACCCCCCCCCACCTGCCCTCGCCTGGCCAGGGAAGCCCATCTTAAACTCTAGGTGAGAAGGAGTGGGGCTATCCTAGCCCATGCACACACTCATCTCGTGAGGACCTCAAAAGAATTCAGGGCCCTCTGCTCCACTATGCAGTAGTGACATCACAGCCAGTCCAGGCTGTCAGAAGCAGAGCTAGGACTGGAGTCTTTGGACTCCAAGTGCAGTGCTCCCTGTGGCAATCAAGACACCTTGTTGCTGAAGGGGCTGTCAGAGGAAATTGGGAAGGGAGCCTCTCCAGAGGCCATCTCTGGCCCTCCCCATGTTGTCTGCAGTCCCAAAGCCTGTCAAAACCTTTTCTCAGTCTCTTCTCCCACCCAGCCAGGTCGGAAATGTTCCTCCTCCTCGGACTTAGGGTGGAATAGTGGGGTATCCTGCAGAAGTACTGCCTCGGCTTAGGGATTCTGGGCTGAAGAGCATCAGGGGGAGAGGGCATCCCAAGCCTTGGGACTGCTGGGATGAACATGGCTGGGGTAAGGGTCAGCCTTCTCCAGTGGACTGAGAGCTCACCTTGCTTCCTGGGTTCAGCAGTGCCGAGAAAAGATGGGAAGCTCAGGCTGAGATGGCCAGAGACATCCCAGCTTAGAGAAGGCACTGACTCTACCCCACAGTCACCCACTTATGGGCTCTACCTCAGCAAATACTTTCCTCTGGATCAGCAGTTCCCAAGATGTTGGAGAGGAGGGAAGATGGAAAGGGCAGGAGGAAAGAAGAGAGGAGAGACGGAGATGAAGGGCAAAGGGAGTGAGTGTCACACAACAATAACTACGAAACCAATGTTCCTCTAGTGACTGCCTCTTATGTGCCTGATGCACTCAAGAGATTTGACACATACCCATCAGAGTGCAGAGGCTCAAGAGACTGTGTATTTGACCACGGAAAGTGGTCTCAAATTCTTATCTCAAACCCTGGCCTCTCCCCTGAACTCCGGGATATTTATCCACATGGATATCCGGCAGACATCTAATATATTTCTCAAAATTTCTCAACAACACATCTAATTCAGAACTTGATTACACTGTCTGCAACCCCCTCCCCATCCCTCACCAAACAAACAAAACAGAAGACCTCTGCTTCTCCTCTAGTCTTTCCTATCGGGTTAATGGCACATTACCAGTTGCTCAGGCCAAAAACCTCAGGATCATCTCCAACTCCTCTCTCTTTCAGACACCACATCCTATTCAATCAACAAGTCCTATGGGCTCAACTTCTAAGATATATTCCAGATGTGACTGCTTCTCATACCTGCATTGCTACACTTGCCCCATCTACAAGAATCAGGTCTGGGCCCCCTGACCATGGAGCCTTCCCCAGGCAGCCTTCATCTTCCCTTCTGAGGACCAGAATGACAAGGAAGGTCTTCAGCACCTGATGCCTCCATTCATCTGCCTGTCCAACCTGTGGTTCTGACCAGTGGGCTCTGGGAAGCCCTTCACTGTGATTAGCTGGGTCTTGACAAGACTTTACTCCAAAGCCAGGTGGGATTAGCTTGTTTTGGGATGGGGGAAACAGAGGATGGGAAACAAAAGGCACTGAGCTGAAGAGAAGGGCCCAGGACAGGAAGGGGTGGAAGCCAACCTGGTACAGGGTTGTGCCCACCACTCATCACACCCAGGGTGAAATGCCCCCTTCCCATAACTCTAAACCCTTGATAGAGAGTTTCTGCAAAGCCCTCCTCTCTGTGTGCCTCAGTTTCCCCATATGTGCAAAGAGAGTATTAGAGGGCAGTGGAGTGGCTCAAATGAGATAAAGACAATCCTGGTATCTGATACCTCAGATAGGTCCTCATCCTGTTCCCCTAGGAAGAGAATATGCTCCTGAGAAATCCAGCTAAGATTTGAGAGAGATGGGCACCACTCCTGTTCCCCAAACCAGGCCAGAACCCTCAATGTCTGAGGAACCTCCCCTCCCCATGACCAGCCAGTCATCCAGTGCTGCCCCCCCTCACCTCCTTCATGTCTCCTCCCCACTGCCACTGCCCTAATCCAGGCCTCACCATCTGTCGCTTGGGCTGTAGAAAAAGCCTCCTTCCTCACCTCTTGCCCTTCATTCAGCCACTACACAGCTGCCGAGCTTTCTGAGATGCAAATCCTATCATGCCCCTCCCTTCTCAAAGCCCTCAGCGGTTTACAATGCTGACAGAATGAAGTCATGAAAGTCCTCTGTGGAGGTATTCCCAGACCTCCTGGTATGGCCTGAGTAGCTTTCCAGCTTTGTGTTTCACCACTCTCCACCCCATGCTTCAACCAGATTTTACGTCTCCCCATTCTTAAATAGAACATGTCCACTCCCCTCTGTGCCCCTGCTATGCAGTTCTCTCTGCTTGACATAGTCTCTCCCATCCATCCCTCAAGCCTGGCCGATGAACTCCTACTTATTAAGGACCCTGGTCACAAATGGTCTCCTCTGGGAAGCCTCCCTTCAGTATCTGACAGCCTGTGCCACCCCAGCCTTAGCCAGCACTGCACTGTATCTGCCTGCTTAGGTTCCTGTTCCTTCTGCTACACTGAGATTCTCGAGGTCACATTTGGGTCTTTGTCAATCTCCTGGCGTCTAGCTGGCGCTTAGTAGGTACTCATATATGAAAGAAGCAAGTGAAAAAAAAGAAGTAAATGAATGAGTAAATAAGTGAATTCCAGGGACAGAGGCTAAGCTAACATCCTCCCTCCTGAGCTCTCATCACCTTTGAGCCCTCACAGTAAACCCACCCTTCCTCATCCACAGGACGCATGACATGACAGACTATTCTTCAAGCAGCTGGACATAAATCTCTTCCTTCCTACATCTCTTGAGGCCCTGCGGAAAGGTTAAGCTTGACTAATAACTCAGCAGAAGAGATACAGAGAATACCCAAGGCGCAGCTCCACTTGAACAACCTGGTGCAAACCCAGCGAAATCGGCCACCACTCCCTTCCCTTTACCAATCCGGGAGGTTCTGGCCCCTCCCGCAGTCCACACCACGCCCCCAAACGAAGCTGATTGGTATATCAGCGCTGACTGATAGGACTGCTAAGAGCTAGCTCAGCCCGGGCTCTACCCTTCCGGTGCCCGCCACCCCCCCGCCCCCAACCCCGTCCCCCGTTCCAAGGGGCAAGCAGACCCTCGCTCACAGTACTCAAGGCCCAAGATGATGTCCCGCAAGTAGAGGCGAGCTTGCTCTTCGGGGAAGGGCTTGTCGCTGGGCACCTCCATGACCGGCCTACAGAAAGGGAGGGGAGGAGGGGTGTTCAGCTGAATCATAATGAGTAAAAGCAGACAGCTGGTAGGGAGACAGGGGCTGGGCCATTTAGGCCCCTCAGGACTTCCCGGGAACCCTCTATGCTCAAACACCTCCCCAGAACTCAAGACATTAGCTTTTTCTCCCATATGATGAAACATTGAAAACACATAGACACAAATATCCCCTTACAATCATTATAATTTCAAATTAGCTTTATCTTAATTTCTGATTGGCTTGGTATTCCTTCTACTAAGTACTTCTCTATAACCAAACTGTTGCAAAGATGCCATTTACCGCAGTGTTTTTCAAACTGTAGGTCCAGACCTAATAGAGGGTCATGAAATTAATTTAGTGGTTGGCTAATGCTTTTTAAAAAAATTTCTAATGAAGTAGAATTTATCAGAGTACATCATATGTGATAAAGACATGTAATGTTTTGTAAAACTTTGGTTTCAATTACAGAGATGGATGACAATGTGAAACTTATATTTCTTACTTCGATGAAGGTCAAAAACGTTTGAAAAGCTCTGAGTCTTAAAGGGATACTACTCCCAGCCCCCTCCTCCCCGCAGAGAGGCAATCACAAGCCATACCCTGTATTTAAGGTCTTGACAGTTAGGGCCTATGGTCGGTTCACCCAGGCCTATGCCCACTACCCCAAGTCTGCTGCTTTGCTAATACTGTGAGAAGGCCAAATAGAGCAGACATGAATTAGACTCAGTGTGTGACCTTGGACAAGCCACTTACCCCCTCTGAACCTCAGCTTCCCCTCTTGTAAATGGGAGCAAATGGAGTCCCACTCACCCAACTCATAAACTTGTAAAGCTGAAAGAACTCTTTGTGATTTGAATCCAGGTGAGAGCCCCATCTCTACATATTTGCTTGAGAAACACTCCTTTCTTCTCCCACTCCTCCCTCAAAATCTTTCCAGTTCTTCAAGGCCTGGCTCAAAACCCACCCCCTCTTCCAGAGAACTCTGAATATTCCAGCCTCACTGACCCCCAGCAGACTTCAAAGAATTGCCTATTTGTCTCTCATTTCCCCCCAGATCAGAGCTCCCCAAGGGCAGGGCCTGGGTCTCCGCTTTCTCCTAGAGTAGCTGACCCTGGGACTAAGGGCACAGGGAGGGAAAAGAAGGCCTGGATTAGACTTGACCTGCCTGATTGGGATGGGGAACTCACCCCTTTCTCAGGAGGTCAAACACTGAAAGAAAAGAAAAGAAAAGTAAAGTAAGTAAGATGCAGCCAGGCTTGCAAAGCAGGTGATGCCAAGGTCCCTCCCTGTTCTGGAAAGTAGGAGAGGGTCAGGCATCCAGGCATACTTGCAGGATGGATGGGACAAGGGTCCCAGGGTATCAGAGGAAATAAATGGGTGAAAGTATGGTCTACTTTGGTCTACTATGGATCTGCCTCATCCTGATTCACCATGGATTCCTTTCTTGGGAAGGAGGTGGGTAACTGAGGCTTGCAGAAGGGGCAGGAATTTCCCTGAGGGTCACAGCAGATAGGCAAGTAGGACAGGGAGTGAAGACTAAAGCCTTGACCTTAATTTCTAAGCCCAGTGTTTTTTCTGTCCCATTTCTGGAGGGCCTCTAAACTTATGAATCAGGCACCGTGAACTTAAATAACAACATTAATAACAATCTTGTATATAATGACTCATTTACTCCTCATATCAACCTATGAGCTAGATATATTATCCCCCATTTTACAGGTGAGGAAACTGAGGCACAGAGCTATCATACAGGGTCTGGGAACCCATATCACATAGCCTGCTTCCTGCACGTACTTGATCCACTGTCTCTCTGATCAGTGGAGTGGGAGCTTGGGAATATTTATTGAATCTATGTGGGTATTCTAAGTTTGGATTGGCAGGGCTGGGCAAGGGAATCCAGGGCTTGAGAACATGCTCATACAGCCCATTTGAAGGTCACATGTGTCCCTGGGGAGCCCTTGGACTGATCCTAGGTAAGCTGCTTTGGGAAGAGCTGGGTCACTCACCTAAATAGAGATTGTCCTCAGCTGGGTCGTCCAAAACCTAGTCAGAGGGAACAGACATGGTGGTAGGGCTTGAGGACCCCCAGTATGCTGTGCAGCCTCCCTGGACAATGGAGCAGGAACTATGTAGGCCCCAGACAGATGAGGCCTCGAAAATCACTGACCCCCAACCCTGGCCCACCAAGTGACATCCAGCTGTTCTCTCCTCCTGCCATGACTGGGGGCTCACTTCTTGCTTCTGGGCAGCCCCTTATCCTCACTGAGACCTTGAGAATATTGCAGACCAGCCTGAACTGAACCCTAAAGCCTCCCTATAGCTGCCACCCCAAGTCTAGCTCTGTCTTTGGTGGCCTTAGCCACAGATACTTTGGGAGGAGTATCTGGTGGGAACTCTAGGTCTGTGCTGAGTGTCCCCAAGCACCACATGTTTCTTCACAGGACTTGAGTTCCCACCCACTCACCACTGCCTCCTACCTCAATCAGCTTGACCACATTCACATGGTCCAGCTTCTTCAAGATGGCAATCTCCTGGTACACTCGCTCCAGCGGCAGCAGCTGCTTGGCTGGTCCTCCTTGGGTAGCTTGGGACCCCCTTGGGGGAGGGCGACCTGTGACCAGGAAGGGGAGTCGAGCCCCTATTGCAGGAGGCTGGGCCTCACCTTGGCCCCACAACCAGCCTCAAGCAAGAATCTTGCAATGGTCTTGTCCCCAACCCACCAAACACATCCCCACTACCAGGCCTTTGCTCATGCTTTCCCCACCTCTACCCCCAGTCCTAACAAAAAATAGTGAGGGACTGAGGTGTCCTCCTCTTCTGCCCCCAAGCAGGGAGCTCCCAAGCATAGGACCCAATAGATACATACGTGGAAAGCCATACTGCTTCAGTAACTTCTTTTTGGAAAGAACTTTCATTGCCTGAGGAGGGAGGGGTAGAAATGTCATTTGTGTGCAGCCACCAGGAGCTAGAACAGGCTGGTTACATGTGGATGGAGGTCCAATCACCAGTGGGTGACTGCCACCAGAACTGAAAGTATGGCCTAGGTGTGGTTAAGCTGGGTTAGGAGGTGGCCATATCTGAGTCTAAGCCTTACCCCATTTCCCCAACAAGCCTTTCTGGAGCTCTCCTCTCAGAAGGTCCAGCCTCTGCTTGCATATTCTCAAGAAGCTTACTCCATTTGCATTCCCTTAGGGACAGGAGCCCACTCCCTCTAGAGGCAGCCTTGTCCTCTGTCTTCCCAGCACAGCCACTGCCCACCTCCCAGGCTTCTGGGGCCTGGCTGGGGCAACACCTCCCTCCCCTCCCCAGACTCACATAGTGCCTGTCTTCACTTTCGTTGTAGGCCAGTCTCACCACGCCGTAGGCACCCTGGAAATAGGCATCGGTCAGCCCTGCCTGGACAGGGCAACCTCCTCCAGGACTAGCTCAGGGAATGGGGAGCCTGAACAGCTCCGGCTCCCTCCCCCCTCATCCCATCTCCACCCCCACCAGCTGGCCACCAGCAGGCATACATTTCAGGCAGACAGAAAGAGGACTGCTGTTCCTGGTAATTGCCTCTGCTTGGCTCAATGCAGCTCTATGCTGCCTCAGACCCTCTTTGTCTTCCATCAAAAACTAAGGAATCAGGAATGGAGAATCATTTCCCACCCCACCTTAGGTATTTCCTAGAGAACAAAACTTTCTTCATTTCTAAGCTGGGGCCTTCCCAGCTCTGCCTTACATTCCCAGGGGAGAAAGAACTGCCAAGCAGAGGATCCTGATAGGCTGCCTACCCAAAGCCTCAAGAGAACAGTCCCCACTGCCTGTCCCAGTCCTACCTTGCCAATCTCACTCTGTAGCTTGTATTGGTTCAGCTGCACACAGTCCTGGGGTGGGGGGGGGGGGGTGGGCAGGGAGGGGAAAGGGAAGCATCAGGTGAAGCTTAATCCAGAGGCAGTATTGATCCCACCTCAGCAGCCTGTTCAGGGTCCAATCCTGGCTCTGGGCCCCTCAATCCCAGACCCCCCCCCCCCCCGCCCCATCTCATCAAGCTTTCATGTTTGGATGGGGAAACTTGGTGGTCTCTATGACACGAAAAAGGACAAGAGGCCTTGCACACTCATGTCTGCAAACATGAATGGTGAGCCATGGCTGTACTTTACTCCCTAGGAAGTGGTGAAGGAAAAATACACTGATTCCTGCCTGGATGCTGGGGTCTGGGAGACCTAAATCTGTGAGAAGTGCATAAGCAAGTATTTATAGAAGTAGCTGAATGCAAGGTCTTGGCTGCATGGACAAGAAAGATGAAGAGAGCCTTGGGGACAGGAGACTACAGCCCTGGCTCAGGCATAAGAAGCTCAGCCTGTGCAATCGGTAGATTGCTCGGTACTAGGGTTCACTGTCAGATCTAAGTGGAAAACAGAGCCAGTGGGATAGAGGCGCAGAAGTAAGAACAGAGACTGGAAGCGTGCTGGCAGCTTCTGAGTCAGAGGAGACTCTAAGAAGCAGGATTAGAAGTGGGGGCTAAAGCTAGGTTTGACTTGTTATGGGGAGGGTGGACATACTATCGATCTTCAAATTTCTAAGAGAACTTCTTGGGGGACAAGGGGAGGGCCTATTTCTGAGGCCTGGCCTAGGGATAGGAATGGAACTTAACAGTGATTGGCTCAGAAGGAGCTCCCTGGTGGGAAGAGCCATACTGTGAGGTAGCAGGCTCCTCAACTCTGGGGGTATGCAAAGCAAAGGCTAAACAGCTGTGCAGCAGGGGCACAGAAAGAAAAACATCTTCATTTAGGACTATTAAAAGCTTGTGAGCACCCCCTAGCTCTGCCCCACCAACCTCTGTATCTGAGATAGCCACATGGTGGGACTCAATGGTGGGCCTCCGCCAGACCCGTGGGGAGATGTGGCTGGCAGGCCCTGTGGCATAAGGCCCAGCCTGGGGCTCCAGGCAGCTTCCTGCTGGCCGCTCTTGCAGGGAGAACTTCCTGGCTGAAAGGCTGGGCCGGGCTAGTGGGGGTCTTGAAGCACCACCAGGGATCACAGAGGCAGCTCTGGTCCTTGGCGGAGGGTCCACGCCATTCCTGGCAGGCTCTGGACCACCACCTGCCTCCTCCAAGTGGGCCACATCAATGGCTGCCACTCGTTCCACCAACTCTGCCCGAGGGTCCTGGCAGCAGACTGCTGGGCCCCCTTCCATTGCCACAGTTAAGGGGGTCCTCTGTGCAGCCTTACTGGGAACCTGAAAAAAGAGGACAGAGAAGGCTTCAATCCTGAGCATGGACTAAGGAGGTCAGATTTCCAGGCCCTTTGGTCCCACCTTCATGACTTTGCCCTCCCTGTTCCCCCTGCCTGAGTTGCCAGCATCCGAAGTCAGGTCTGCCCCTGCTAACTGAAGGAGTTCCAGGAACTCATCTGGCTCTGCTGCACAGCAGCCCTCTAGACCTCAGTGTCCCCATTGGTGAAATGGGCATAGTCACATCTGCCTTGCTGGCTTCACAGGGAAGCAGGGAGAATCCGAGATTCTGGAGTCAGGACAGACTGACACGGGCAGAATACTGGAGGCCCAGCAGCAATGGGAGAAACAGAGTCCAGGGTCAGCTCAGGCCCCTTCCAGCAGACAGTCCAGTGAGTCACCAGCCCCACCCTGGACTGCAGAGCATTCCAGTGCTGCTGCCTGGAAGCTGAGCTGGGCACTGGTAATGCAAAGGCCTCCCTGATACTCCAAACCAGTCACTTACCCTCCAGGAAGGCCTCTCCAGGACCACAGAGCGAGTTTCCCATCCCCCATTACTCCCTTCCCTGCCTCAGCAGAGCCTGAAGCCTAGGAGAGGGTCCTTTAGGGGAGGGGCTGCTGCTTTGGTGGCTGTCAAGAGAGAATTCACTAAACTAAAAGGTCACTCCCGGGGTGCCTGGGTGGCTCAGTTGATTAAGTGTCCAACTTTGGCTCAGGTCATAATCTCACAGTTTGTGAGTTCGAGCCCCACTTGGGGCTCTGTGCTAACAGTGAGGAGCCTACTTGGGATTCTCTCTCTCTGCCCCTTCCTTGCTCATGTGCACACACTCTCTTTTTCTCTCTCTCTCAAAAATAAATATTTAAAAGGTCACTCCTTATTTTTCCTGGTTTTTCCTTCCAGTTTATTTGTGTGCCCCAAATATTTGTCACAGCTACTCAGACTGAGATGTTCTCCATGGCCTGACCTTACACCCACCCTGACCCCACTACATTCTGAGCCCCAAACCAGGCTCGGGGCCAAAGGCTGACCCCAGCTTGAACCCCAAATTGACCTCTAACCCAGCCCTCACCTTCTAGCACAACCCTGGGCTGAACCCTGACCCCAGGCTAAACCCTGACCCTCAGACTGGGCCTCCATCTCTGATCTGCTCTAGGCTGAGCAGTGGCCCCACTCCAGCCCAGTGCCCTTCCCCCTTCCTGGGCCAGACTCAGCATCTTCTCAGGAAAAGGAAGTGAGTGGACTCCTGACCCTCTGCCCTTCCTGTTTGGTGGCAACCTCCTCTCTACCCACACAGTGACTTTAAGAACATAAGTCACCCCTTGTGCCCCCATCATCTTGCTTTGAGAGATGTCAAGCAGGTAGGGCTCACTGGAGCCCACTGGCCACAGAGGAGCCTGGGCTGGGTTCTAATCCTGCCTGTCAGCCTACTGTGGGGTCCTGGGTGGGCTCCTTCCTGAGTCTGAGCCTCAGCCTCTCCATCTGTACCATGGACGCAGTATCTTCCCAGATTCCCTAGGGCCAATGCAAGGCTTAGAGATGGACTGTGGGCAAGGGTGTCATCCAGAAGCCCTGTGCTTGGTACGGTGCGCTGAATGAGTGGAAACCCAGAGGTGGTATCGTTGATGCTGACATGCAGAAAGGAAGGGGGAAGGGAATCCAGACTGGCAATAGGAAAAGACATGAAGGCTGGACCTAGAGGAATGAGGAAGCAGTTGGTGAGCCCAGAGAATCAAGGATGCCTCCCTGGAAGAAGTGAGAGAATGAGTAGGACTGGAACATCAGGGAGACTTCCCTGGAGGAGGTGAGGGAGGCAGGTAGCGCTGGAACATCAGGAAGGCCTCTCTGAAGGAGGTGAGGAAGGTGAGTAGGGATGAAGCGTTAAGGGGTCCTCCCTGGAAAAGATGAGAGGGACAGTGTATGCAATTGAAGGAAGTATCAAGGAGGCTTCAGGAACCAGGCCACTTGTGGGAAGGAGGAAGCCAAGGATGAAAGGAGCCCTCCAAGCTTGGCTGGCCTAGCCCACTCCGTGTAGATGGCCCACTCTGTTGCCCGTCACCCTCACCCTGTAGGCCTCTTTCCTCCTACTAGAATATAAAGTCCATAGATGAGGGCTCTTGTCTGCCTCGTCTCCATGAGATCATCGGGATCTGCAGCAGTGCCTGGCACATGGTAGAAGCTCAATAAATGTGTGTTGAATGAACGAGGGGTAGCCATAGGGATCATTAGAGCGCTGTCCCCAGTCGACACGGGAAAGCAGCGTCAGAAACGGGACCCCAACAAGCCCGGGGCCCCAGTCTGTCGTAGGGAATGAATCAATGTCAGGAGCTCAGCCTCTAGGTCTGCAGCCCCCTGAAGAGCAGCGGCCACAGGTGGCCCGGGCCCATAAAATTTGCATATGATTTCCCTGAGGCTGTTATCCCAGCAGGAAGCCAGCTTCCTCTAATGCCCTTCCTTTTCTTTTCTCAAGGGGAAAGTGAGGTCCAGCAAGGGCCAGGGAAGGGCTCACACAGAAAGCCAAGGCAGAAGTCTTTCTGCTCCACCCTGGGGCCCTATTACCTGGTTAAGGGTCCAGGCTCTGATGCCAGGCTGCTGGCCCCATCTCTCCCTGGTCTGGGTCCACGGGCAGGTGACTTCACCTCTGTGCCCCAGTCTTCCTCATCTACAGAATGGGGCTAATAGCAGTCTCACCTCCCTGGGTAGTTGTGAGGCATAAACGTGTGAATCCTGTCCGTACCGGTCTCAGAACTGAGCCTGTCACTGCGGAAGCTCCGTAAAAGTGAGTTGTTGTGCTGCTGTTGTTGTGATTGCCTAGGACACGCTGTGGCCCAGATGGATGTGCAGGCGGCACAAGGCGGCTATGAGGGCTGACGTCAGGCCCTCCACCCTCCCTCCTCCCTGGATCAAATTCAGGTGACTAAGCATGTCTGCGCAGGAGGCACTGGGGAGGCCCCAGGTTCCAGCCTCATGTCCGGGCAACGGCGCCTGGCACCTGAGGCTATGCATCTGAGGGCATGTGTCCACACGTGAGAGAATGTGCGGCCACATGTGAGAGAACTTGTACGGGCAGGGATGTGGGCCGGGGTCATGTGTATGTCTGGGGTGGGTGGGGAGGGAGTCCACACATAGAAGCACATCTGGATGGAGATAGAACTCTACACAGGTGGATAAATGTGTTAATGTGCACTGGGTGCCTTTAGGTCCTCGTGTACGCGTGCTCCAGAATTGGGGTGGGGGGCGGTGGCTGCACGGGGACCATGGAAACCTGATCTTAGAAGGTCAAGTCTGAACTTCCCACACGGTCATCTGTCCACCAGGCTGGGCTGTGTGTCCTGGGCAGGCACCACCCCTCTCTGAGGGGCCACCGAGAAGGTCTCTCAAGGCCCTCCCCAAGCTGAGGCCTCAGTAGTCACTTTATTGCAACTGGATGTGGAGGCAAATGGGGGCTATGTGGGCAAATAGAAGGACAGACATGGGCGCCTGGGTGTCTCAGTTGTTAAGTGTCTGACTTGGGCTCAGGTCATGATCTCCCAGTTCATGAGTTTGAGCCCCATGTCGGTCTCTGTGCTGACAGTGCGGAGCCTGCTTGGGATTCTCTCTCTCCTCCTCTCGCTCTCTGCCCCTCCCCCACTTCTGTGTGAGCACAAGCACACGCATGCTCGCTTGCTCTCTGTCTCTCTCTCAAAATAAACTTAAAACAAAACAAAACAAAAGGACAGACAGGCTAGGACTGAGGTCCAAGACCCAGCAAGGACTCTATGGGCATGGAGAGTCCCCCAGGAACCAGCTTAGTCTGGTAGGCCAAGAGTGACTAAACTCAGGCCCTCTCTCACTGGGAAAAGCTACTGTAATCCTGTCCTCCCAGACTTGGGTCATGTTGCCTTGGAAAAGTCATTGAGACTCTTGGAGCCTCAGTTTCCTCATATGTGAATCAGACAAGAGGCTGCCATCCTGCCAACTCCCAGGGCTATAGAAATAGATGAGACTGTGGCTAGAGAAGCAATTTGTGCCTGAAGATGTATCTACATGTAGAAGCCGCTGAGAGAGAGCCTTGATGTACAATGTACAACCCCATATCTGCCCCCTGGCTCCAGGAGGGCCTGGCACATAAACCCCTCAGGGAATCCCCCCACCCCCAGGCATCTGGCTACTTTCAACATGCAGACCCTGGCCCCAGATGCCTACTTGGCCTGGCTTCCTCCTCAGGATGTTCCCCGTCCACCTGGGTCTCTCAGACGAGACCCAGAGTACCAGAGAGCGGGCAGATCCCGCCTTTGTCCAAATGTTCGAGCAGCCCCTCTTGGGATGACTTCAGGCACCACTCAGACCTCACTGTGAGTTCTGGAAGGCTGCTGAGAATCTCAGGGCTAGGCTGAGCAGCCACCATGCAGGCAGAGAAGACACGGCCCTGGCCATCCAAACACTGCCCAGAAAGGAAAGCTGCAAGGAGGTGGTCAGGCCACCCAGGCCAGACTCAGAAGGTGGCCCTGACATCGCCAGGCTGCCTCACAGGAGCCGTGTTTATGCTCCTGACAAGTGTCTGGATGGCCCTGGCAACGGGTGCCCTCTGCAGTTCCTGCCTCCGCCCGGGATGACTCAGTCCTCCTTGAGGGAGGCCCAGGCATCTAGTGCCAAGTCATGCTTGAGGATGCCTACCGTGAGGATGCCCCCTCCCATCATCTCCGGAGAAGCCCCAAGCACTGAGGTGGGACCTGCACCCAATTTCGCACGGCAACCCTCAGTGCTTCCTCAGCACATCTTGGCTGATGGTCTCCAGGCATCACCTTCTATCTCTGCCCCTCCTCATCTTCCACACCAGGTCTGCACCTCCAGCCCCACTCTTTCCAGCCAGCTGCCTCCTTCCTGCAATGTTCCTGGGCGTTTCAGACCCACAGAGTCCCCATTGCACTTGGCACTTCCCCCAAGTCTGCTCTTCCTCTGTGCCTGTCGCAGAGGTGGATGCCATCATCCTCCCAATTCTCCAGAAACCCGGGAGCCCTCCGTATCACCCATCTTCTCCCTTTTGCTCATCCTTGCTCCCTTAGCCCCACACTTACTCTCTCCTCTGGCTTCACCACACCACTCGCGGCTTCCCAAACTGCAGACTCTGTTCCGCTGCCAGGGCTTTGTACAAGTTGTGCCTTCTGCCAGGAACACACCTCCCTCTATTTTGCTGCTGGAGGACAGCTCAGATATCTCCTCCTCCGGGAGCCCTCCTTCGTCTCCCCACTGCTGGGTGAGGTTACTAAGTCGGACCCCTTACAAAATCAGGATTTAGATCTCTGCTTTTCTTTCCCACTGCTTCTGCCACACAGTCTCCCCACCTCCAGGCTCATACCCTGAACCCACCCCAAGCCCTCCTCCACATCAGTCGCTAGAGGGAAGATTTCTAACATGCAAATATGGTCACAGTTCTCCCACACCTGGCCTTCCAGGAACTTGGAACCTGGAGGACAGAAGAGGAGGAGACCTAGCCTCATACTGGGGGCTCATAGGCTAGGGAACAGCCAGAGACACAGACTTCTGGGATCCAAATCCAGAGTCACTCATTCATGCAACAAATATTCAATAAGTACCTGCTATATATGTGTCCAGGGACTGTGCTAGGTGTTGGGAGATAAAGCAGTGAACCATAAAGTCCATGCTTTCATGCAGTTTAATTTCTAGTTAGGACAAGAAGCAACAAACCAGAAAGGCAATAATTAACAGATGATATGTCAAGTGGTATGTGCAATGGAGAAAAATACAGTCATGTAAGGGGGGATCAAGAGTGAGGGGCTGGGGGGGGGTACTATTTACAGTGTGGTCAGAAAGGCCTTTCTGCAGGATTTGAGTAGAATCTGAAGAAAGTGAGGGAGCAAGCAGTGTGCACATCTGGGAAGGGCATTTCTGGCAGAGAAACCGGCCACTGCAAAGGCTGTGAGGTGGGATGGTGCTCGCACTGTCTGAGGAACAGCAAGAAGGCTAATGTTGCTGGACTGGGATTCTGCATGTGAGAGGTACCCAGGCGAGCAGAGTTACACCCAGAGGAGAGGGCCCAGCCATTTGCCGTGCCTGGTCCCAGGGATGGCTTCCTGGAGGAGGTGGCATGTAACCTCTTTCATGACCACTGAGTAAGGATTTCAGAGGGGGAGTGGATGGAAGTTCTCACTATGCATGACAGAAAGCCATTTTCTGGCTGAGACTCAGGGCTTGGCCTTGGAGGGGTTCGTGGACAGAGACCAGGAGGCCTCAAAAACCGGAAGATGCTTTTGAGCAGGGGAATGACTCAGTTGGATGAGGTTTAAAATGATCCCCCTGCCTGCTGTGGGTACTGAGAGAGAGAGGCGAAGGAGGAGGCAGAGGTCCCCAGAGTCTGTGGGCCTAGGACACAGTCTGACACACAGTGGGTGTTCAATCTGTATCTGCCGAATGAGGAGTGAGGGCCGTGTGGGGGCCAGTGCATCCTCAAGGACACAAGCTGCGTGCTCCTCCCAACTCCCCAGCCCATTTGGCAGATACACAGCCGCATATGCACCCACCAAGACATAGTCCTGTGACCTGGGACACAACCTTTTCTACACACCTCTGTACCCTCAAGGCACACACAGACGCCTTCCCAGATAGGCGCACGCCGACGTCCACGTCCATGTGATCGGCCCTCACACACCACTCCATCCAGTCATGCACTCCCCTCACACACACAGGCACACTCGTGTCCACGTGACACACACACCCACCTCCAAACACCACACACAGGTCCCTGCGCACGTGTGCACCCTTCCAGCCACCAGTTCTGTGCCTATCAGGCCCCTGAGGCCGCAGCGCCCGCTTTCGCCGCTCCCCTCCACCCCGCTCCATCCAGGGGAGGACTGCGCAGCTAAAGCCACCCGCCACATCTGTCCCATTCATCCACCCCCTCTCCGCCTCTCCCCAGCTCTTGCAGGAAGACTCGGCGGAGGGCCGTGTAGGAGGAGCACTCAGCGCAGACCCACACGTGGGTGCACAGATCTGGGCCCACTCCGCATAGATACGGCCTCCCACCCACAGCTGGGGCGGGGGTGGGTAGTGCGCCGGGTTATGAACGCAGTCCCGCAGACTAGAGCTGGGGAAGGGACGCAGACGGCGGGGCGCCCGCATAGATGCGGTCCCGGCTGCCGGCGCCGACAGAAGCAGGCTCCGGAAAGCACCCAGTAGATCCGGCCCCCCAAAAGGGGGAAGGATCCCCGCACCGATGCGGTCCCAGCTGCCCTCGTTAGACGCGGCCTCACAGACCGTCCCTCTTCCCTGCAGGTTCCGCCGAGCAGACGTTCAGGTGTTCGTCCCCTCCCGCTCCCTGCCCCTGGTCCCCTCCCCACCGACCCCTACCTCGGCGCCCGGCGACAGTCTCCGCGGCCCGGCGGGCGACCAGGCTCGCTCCCGCGGCTCGCGCCCCGCCCCACCCGCCTCGCCAGGGCTGGGATCGCGGAGCTCAGACTGCCGGCGCCGCTCCTCCAGACAGCGCTCCCTCCCTCGCTCGCCGCCGCGCCCGGCCCTCGCTCATTGGTCCGGCTCCGCCGCCCGCGGCGCCGCCCAATCAGTGCCGGGGACTCCTGCCCGGCTCCCGGAGGGGAGGGGCCACGGCGGGCAAGGGCTCCGGAGGGGCCCCTCCCCCTGCGGCGGGGCTGGACCTCCTCACGCCCCCGTCGCCCCAATTAAGGCCGCCTGGGCTCCCCCCAAATCCCTCCAAGCCGCGGTCTGGGCCTCTCAGCCGGGCCTGCGAGGTCCTAGTGCTTACCTCCCCAAACCTTTTGTCTCCTCTCGTCTCGGCCTGGCTGGGGCATGGGCGCTTCGCGGGTGGGGAGTTGGGGGTGGAGATGGCGCCGTGCTTACTAGGTGAGGGGCAAAGTGAGATCCGCGACTGAGGGATGCGGCAGAGGTTGGGCGCCAGGGAAAAAGGCCAAGAATGGGAGACTCAGGACTTGAGCCTTCTGCTGGGTGGGGGGTAGGGGAAACGCGAAGTGGTTTATCACAGAGTGTTGGGGTCATAGTTGGATTCATGTTTGGGGAAGGGCTCTATGAACAGGCGGCAGGAATGGCCTAGTTGAAGCAGACGGGATGGAAAGAACTCAACAGGACGTCCTGACCTTCACAGGGGCAATTCCTGGGGATTCCGCCCACCCCCATACCTCTCCTCGGGATTGCTCAACAATTCTTGGTTCAATTATGCAAAGTTCCCTTGTGAATCCTCTGGCACCTCACCCCACCACCTGCCCAAAACAGAGCCCCATGTCACTCCCCCAAACCTGGCCTCTTGTGTCCCTGTCTCAGTCGGGAGCCAGAAAGCTGGGAGTCACCCTAGCCTACCCCTCCCTGCAACCAGTCCTGTTGACGGTGCCTCTTAAACGTGGCTGGAAACCATCCACTTCTCACCGGCTCTCTGCCTCTATGTTAGCTCAGGCCACCATCTTGCCGCACCTGGATTGCTGCAGCAGCCTCTTCTTTGGCCTCCAGTCTCACTCCTCCTACTAGCCTTTCTCCATTCAGCTCCTGCTTAGGAATCTTCTGTGGCTCACCGGTATTCTAAGAATAGGTCTCAACAAGACCTCCATGACCTCAGTCCTAACCACCTGCCTGTCTAACTCCTTTCAGGGCTTGGTTCAATGTCCCTTCTGCCAGGAGCTCTTCCCTATGACCTCCTCACTGCCCAGCATGGCTTAGCAGCCCCTCCTAGGGACTTCCCTGTACTCAGCATTCGTTTACCTGCCTATTCCCCCTCTGGACAGGGTCTGTGTCTGATTCACCCAGCATACAGTCTGACACATCGTGAGCATGTAGGTGCTCAAAAGATGTTTGTCCAATGAATAATTAGATATGGCACTTGGGTTGGATATGTGAGAGTAGCGTTTAGGAAAGAGGGCTGGACCAGAAAGACACTTTTGGAAGTTGTCAGAAAAGACCCCTCACGGTAAGTAGAGCCATGGAAAAGGGTGAGATAACTCAGAGCAAATAAAGCAGAGGCCAAGGATGGAACAGTTGCTTTTAAGGGGGAAAGATTTCTGTACCAAGTAGGATCAGTTTTGACTCAGGTAACAAAAATTCCCATATAAGCCTCAGAGAAGATAGTCCAAGGCTAGTATGTCAGCTCTGTTCCACACAGACCTTCCAGATGTGGCTCTTTCCACGCCCTTTCCACTCCAGCAACCCCTTGGTATGACTCTCGTCCTCATGGTTCAGGATAATGGCTAGAGCTCCAGTTGTCACATATGCATCCCTTGCAGTGGATGAAGACAAGGATGAAGAAGAGAGCAAAGGATCTGCACTAGCTCTCTTTTAAGGAAAGGTCCCAAAAGGTGTCACATGCTACTTCCACTTTTATCCCATTAGCTAAAACAGTCACATGGCCAGAGCCAGGTGCAAGAGGAGTCTGGGAAATGCAGTTTCCATTCTAGGCAGCCACATACCCAACTAAGAACCAAGGGTAGCATCACTGTAGACTAGATATCCAGGGACAACTAGTTGACCCCACTATTGAAAGAGAGGCTAGATGGAGAGGCAGAGCACTACTGGTGTGCGAGGCTCTGTGCTAGGCACCTTACATATCTTATCTTACCTCAACCTGAGTAGAGGCTATTATTATCCCTGCCTTGTAGAGGAGCTTGGAGAGTGAAGCAACTTGCCTAAGGACATACAGTGACCCTTGGCAAAGCTGCAATTGAAAACTGTCTTTTCTTTGTGTACTGGTCTGGCTGGAAATTCAGGAGAGGGTGGGTCCTAGGAGCTGTTGGAAGGAAATCTTTTAACAAAGGAGGGCTTGGTCAACAGTGTCAGAGGCTGACAGGCCAAGCAGGATACGGGCTGAAGTGTCTGCTTGGATTTGGCAGCAAGGACGCTGTTGGTAACTTTGCCAAGGGCATTTAGGAGAAGTGGGGGTGGCCGCTGGAGACCAGCTGCACAGGGTGGGATGCAGAAGGAGGTGTAGAAATGTGGGTCTTTCTGGAACAGTGGCAGTGAAGGGAGAGCACGCAGAGCTGCAGAAGAACAAGGGTCCGGAGGAGGCAGAAAGGAGGAGTAAATGCAGGTATTGGCAGAAAGGAGAGGCAGCCTCTACCGGGAGGCCTCTGGGCTAGATAGAAGGGTTGGATACAAAGGAGGAATCCTCTGCTCATTCAGGAGGGAAGAGGGCAGGAGTTGCAAAAGCAGGTAGGACTGGAGAAGGAATGAAGGGAAGAAGAAAGAGTTCCTGTCTTGTAAAATCTGAGGGATGGTTCTTGGCTGGGGAAGAGGGTAGAAAGCCAAGGGCCTGAAGGACAGGGAAGGGGCTAGCCTGTGCCATCCAATATCATTTCTTACTGCCGCTAGCCACGTGTGGTGATTTAAAGTAATTAAAAGTGAATAAAATGAGAGGCTCCTGGGTCGCTCAGTCGGTTAAGTGTCCAAATCCTGATTTCATCTCAGGTCATGACCTTATGGTTCGTGAGATCAAGCCCACGTCTGGCTTGCGCTGACAGTGCAGAGCCTGCTTGGGATGTTCTCTCTCCCTCTCTCTCTGCGCCTCCCCCTGCTTGCATGCTCACGCGCACACTCTCTCAAAATAAATAAGTAAACTTAAAAAATAGTGAATACAATTAAAAATTAAGTTCCTTGGTTGTACTAGCCACGTTTTAAGTATCCCGTGGCCACATGTGGTTAGCGAATACTATTTTGGGCTGCACGATAATGTTTCCATCATTGCTATTGGACAGCATGGGTCTAGATAGAGCATGGTGATGGGGGGGTGGGGGGGGCGGTTCCCAGAGATGCTGCCTGGCCATAAGTCTAGCGTGCAGGTCTTGCCACAGCAGAGCCCCTGGAGAATCCCTCCACACTACCTCCATTCAAGACCTTCCTCCTTTCTTTGGGATTCTCTCAGACCTCCCTCCCGGGACAGCCAGCCCCATTCTTATCCTTGCTGTCATGAGGCCACTTCTGAGGGTATCTGCTTGTCCGAGTGCCAGGCCTCTCAAAGCTGTGGGAGGGGCATACGGAGGACCAGGAAGAGCTCCAATGTTCGGGTACAGTGGCCCATGGACAGAGGTGAGCCGACCTCCAGTACTGCCCCTGCTGGACTGAAGACGTAAATATTGGCTCACCACTGTCTACCAAGAGATGCAGAGGACCTCAGAGATCTCTCAACTCGGCCCCCCACATTTCACAGATGGGGACACCTAGTTTCAGAGAGGGAAAAGTGGGGAAAAGTACAGAAGGCAGAGGTTTGTCCTCATTCCTTTTATTGTACTCCGCCCCTTACTTTCCCCAGACCTTGTGTTCAAACAGAACTGGGCAGGCCTTAGGCGCTGAGGCTGGGAGAGGAGTAGGAAGCCCAGGATTCCACCCCAACCCGAGGTAGCTGAGTAAGGATTCATGGCTAGAAGGGACGGTCTCAGCCTGACACACTTGGGGAGAAGCATATCCCCATGGAGGTGCTGTGGCATGGACCATGTGTCTGTACTCGAGGGCATAGGTACGTTTAGATGGTTGTGTTTGCAGGGCTCTAGCTGTTCAAAAACAGAGTGTGGATGGGAAGGGGGTGTGCATGTGGATGAGTGTGTGTACGGGGGTGTGTACGTGAGACACCACGTGGCTTATAAACACACTGCACACCTGCTCAGTACCTACATCTGCAAGGCCATGCAGGCCCAGGCTGAATCTGATACCTAATCAGAGGCAGTTCTTGAACTTATATCCTGAAAATGGTCTGGAGTTTGCCATCCTTACAGATCTGTGGCCAGTCCTACAGATTCTGGTTGAGGAGGTCTGAGGTGGGCCCAGGTGCCTGCACTGTCGATAAGGTCCCTAGGCAAATCTGGGGCCAGTAAGAAATGGGGCTTACGCAGAGCTGTCCAATGGAACTTTCTGCAGTATTCTATGTGGTTCAATATGGCAGCCGCTAGACACATGTCTATTTAGCAGTTGTGATGTGGCTAGTTTTAGGAACTGAATTTTGTATTTTATTCAATTTAAGTTAATATAAATTTAAATTGTCATCATGGCTAGTGTCTGCCATATGGGAAAGCATGGATCTAGAGACATGAGGCAGTGTGGTAGCGTGAGGGCCCAGAGAGAGAAGCACACTTCTCTGACACAGGAGTGTGAGAGGAGCCTTGCCCAGCCCCAGTTGCTCTAGACCAGGAGTGGCTGAGGCTGGGTGAAGCTCCCTTGGAGGTTGTGGAGTTGGGGCCAGAGCCCAGAATTGCACAGGTCTCTCCCAGTGTCCACGCTGAGCCGCAGGCAACCTAGTGTCTGCCTGGCTAAGAGGTTGGAGAGCTCCTGAGGAGACCTCTGTGTCCTGGCTGGGACCCCACCAGGGCCCCTGCCTGAAGCGTCATGCTGTGTCTGGTTAGGAGTCAGGGGCCGAGGGTCAGGATGTCTTCATGTTGTCCTGCAGGCCCAGGGTGGAGCTGGTGGCCGCGGGGTCATGCTCCCCCTGTGTAAGCATTGGAGGGGATAAAAAGTCAGCCCCAGGGAAGCAGCTGGCCCCCCCCAACACAGACACGTGGGCCTAAGACCTCAGAAAGGCCCAACTCAGGGATTCTCTTACCGCCCCCGGCCCCATGTCCTCCGCATACTTGAACTTCTTCTGCTTGTAGTAGTGCCTCTTGGGCAGGATGTGGAGCAGCAGCAGGTCACAGAGAACCGTGGCCTGAGGGCAGCGAGATGGTGGATATAACATGGTGGCGAGGACCGAGCCCTCCACAGCCCACATCGGTCCCTACTGGCTGTGGGGGCCTGGCTCAGTCCTGCCCTATCCACACCTTAGGTTTTGAAGGGGGCGGGGGGGATGATGCTCTGTTGTTCCCTCAGGGCATCAAGATCACCCCAGCCCACCTCTGTCCTGCCCCAGCTCTGGGCCTCAGTTTCTGCAGACATACTGTGGGTCTGAGGCAGTGGGGTAGGCACAGTAGGGGTGAGAGACTTGGCTGCCACTGAGATGTGGAGGAGGGACTAACCCCTGGCACAGTGGCCCCGTGATTCTAACACTTACCACTCCAAAGATGCCAATCCCAGAGCCGATGGTCGTCATCGTGGGGATGATGTCAAACTTCCCAGCCTGGTGGCAGGGCCCAGGGAGAGAAGAATTAACAGTCAGAAGGAGCCAGGTAGACACGGCCTTTCTCAGAAACCCTAAGGCCAGACCTGGGGCAAGGGGCTCCCCATCTGCCCCCACCCCCGCCATCAGCTGGCCCCACAGACTGCTCCCCACAGCTCTAGCTCTACATGGGGACCCAGCTGCTGGTTAGAAGCACTGGGTTTTGACCTTGGCTCTGCCTCCCTGGATACAGGGAGGTAGTGGAGGAGGTGAGGTCACAGACTGGAAAGACCTGCCCTCAGCAGGTATCCGGGTCCATCTGTTATTAGAAGTAAAAGTACCGAATGAAGCCCAGTCAACTTCCCGTTGTCCATAACCGCGGACACCTAACAAGCACTCACGGGAACTGAGACTGTGTCTCTGGCTGTCCCTCGCACCGGACACTCACCTTGCCATCCACGAGAATGTCAAAGCGAATCCCAAACACCTTGAAGAGGTGCCGGTGGTTGGTCCCGTTTTCCACGAAGTGCCTGGCAAACCTTGGGGAAAGGGTGAGGTTGCAGAAATGAGTGATGGAGAACAGTTTCAGGTCCAGTGTTCTCAGAGCTCAGCAGGAGCCCTCAGAGGTTTGTGAGGACAGTCCCATGCCCCCCAGCATTCATTCCAGGAATGCTGTGTTCAACCTTCACCCTAACTCCCGAGGTCGGCAATTTCCCCTGCCAGCCCTGGCCAGGCAGGCCTCAAAGGGCGGAGCTCAGGCTGCCAAGGTCCTGTTCCCTGTGGGCTCCCTGCTTGGCCAGTCCCAGGAGAATGTGAGCTGCCCGGCTTCCTCTGCTTCCTTCCTGGGCACACTTGCTTGGCCTCAAGGGGTTCTGGGACCCCAAGGAAGGGTGCACCGGTGGGGTCCTGCACCTGAAATTGTGTGCACCTGTTCAGGGGGACAGGCACCTGAAATTGAAGCCTGGAGACAGGTTTTTCTCTTCATATAGTCCGTGGAACTCGTAGATGGGCTTGCAGTGCTGTACCTGCCAGTCCAGGTCACAGTTCCAGTCAATGGTGATGCCTACCACGCCGCCCTGCAGGGACACGGGTGTTTAAGATCCAGGATTTCGGGATCAAGAAACTCCTGTCTTATGCCGATGCCAGCAATCTCTTGAGTGGGGCGGGGGGTGGGGGGAGCATTTTTTGTTTGTTCGGGAAGAGACTTCGAGAAGCTGCTTCAGGGTGAAGGTCCTGTCAGTTTCGCTGGCCCCACCTCCCATCCATCACACTTCAACTTTCCGATGGTTTCTAGAACACACCAAGTTCTTTCTACCTCAGGGCCTTTGCACATAAAGTTCCCTTAGTTCCAAAAGGCTGGCTCTTTCTTATCTTGTGGTCACCTTCTCTGAGGGGTCTTCCCTAACCACACCTTCCAGTCTCAAATGTGTGCCTGTTATTCCCTCTGTGTTTTCTCCTGGAACATTTGCCAGTTTGAAATCATGTATTTATTTCGTGTGATTATTAGCCCATCTCCTCTAAGACTGTATGCTCCATGAAGGTGGGGCTGGCTGTCTCATTTGTCACTGACTCCTGAGTTCCTAGTGAAAGTCACAGCATGGAAGGCAACCGTGTTGAATAGTGAGTCTGTCAAGACCTGGGCTAGGAAGAGAAAACTTGAACAAGTAAAGCTCCTCTGGGCAAGGCAAGAATCAGGGACACGCAGGGTTAGGCTGAGCAACAGGAGTGCTGGGAAGGGGTCAGAGTGAGAGGAGAGCTGGGCAACTAAGCAGGAGGCAGGTACGCAGGCATCTGTAGATGATGGGGAAGGGTAAGAAGTACAGGTGACGGGGAGATTTTAGGGACAGGGAGGTCCGACATTCAGCTTTCAGGTGGCATGTGTTGCTACAGTGTAACCCCCTCCAGGGTTTGGCAAGCTGAGGCCAGAGGGCCGAGTCTGTCTGCGTATCATCCGTGGCTGCTTTTGCCCTACAGCAGCTGACTTGAGTGATTGCAACACGGTCCATACAGCCTGTGACGCTGAAAATACTTACTCTCTGGCCCTTTAAAGAAAAAGTTTGCTGGCCCCTGTGCTAGACGTGTTGTGTGTGTATGTGTGATATCACAGAAAATAAGCTGATTTCCTGCCCTAAATGGGCACCTGCAGGAGAAGGATGATAATGATCACGTGGGAACATGTACGGGGGGGAGGGGGAGGAGGGGGTTGCCACATGCCAGGCAGCACTGAAGTGCTGTCCCACGTGTTAGCTCACTTGATCCTCAAGACAACCCCCCTGAGCCTGGTACTGTTATTGTACCCACTGTGTAGGTGCAAAAGCTCAGTCACACTCAAGGTAGAAGACTAGTCTGAGGTCACATTGCTCATTAGGGGCAGAGACAGGATTTGAACCCAGTCAGATAGGTCTGCGCTCCTTATAAGGTACTGCTTCTCTCGGAGCCCCAGGTGACTGTGCAAATTCCAGCTTCTGGAATTCCCAGGAATCCTGGGCAGGGTGCAGGATTTCTCAGGGCCATGGGTCATGGAATTCAAGCTGCTTTTATCTAATATTTAAAAAACAGTGTGACCTCTGCAAACATCCAGGTGATAAGATCTGCCCACATCCAATCATTCTGGTGCCTCCTCCGTGTCAGGTCCATGCCAGGCTGGCTGAGGACTCAGGCCTGACCCTCAGGAGTGCCCAATATTAGGGAATAGATGCATATATATACTCAGCCCTCACCAGAGAGGCTGGAGGGGGGCACTACCTGGGACTTAAAAGCCTTCATTGACCTGATGATCCCAGGACCCAGCCTTCCTCACTCGCCTGGCACCATACCTTTTCAGCCAGGGTGCTAAAATTCTGTCCTGACTCTTGTACCACATAGCCAAGCTTGAAGACGGGGCACAGTGGGTGCAAGGCCTTGTGATAGAGGCAGGTCCTCATGTAGGCCGCATCCACCTCTTCCACCAGGTTGCGCCTATAATGGGAGTGGAGAGCATCAGTGGCCGCAGAATGCCAGCTGGGAGGTTGCCCACCATGCCCCAAAGCTCTGGGGATCCGTCACAAATTCCACTAAACCCCGCCCTTGGAGACTAAAAGCAGCCCACCCGAGGGGCCCAGCTCAGGCTTCTGTCTCCAGAGTGAAATCAGCAAGAGTAGAAGGTGACAGAGACAGTCAAGACCAGCTGGAACAGCCTCGAGGGGCTCCTGCATTTCTGCCCCCTTTTCCCACAAACCTGTTGACCTTGAAGCGTGGAAAGCTGATGCTGTTCTTGATGAAGAGAGTGAAGTTCTCGGCTTCTTGGAGAAGGGCAGGGCTGGAGGAGACTGCACTCACTCACTGCCCCCTCACCAGGAGTCCCCCGTGCGCCCACCAGAGTTTGTCACGGGTGTGGGGGTGTGATAACCTATGGGATCTTCCTGTGGCCTTGGCTTTGTGGGGGATGGGTGTGCTGTAATGACCAGGGGCCAAGGGGATCATTGGCTTGGGCCATACAGATGGGGTAAGGGTGGCGTTGGAAGAAGGCAGGACAGATCGTTTCCAGAACTGGATCCGGATGCCCCTCTGTCTGGGTTAGGGAACCTGCTTCTAGCTCCCTGGATGGATAAGGCATTACCGTGGGACGTTGTCGTCCACCTCCACAGGACACCAGCCAAAGATCTCACATGTCTGCACAGTGTCGTTGAAGGCCACACACTTGCCTGTGCGGATACCTGGAGCAAGGGAGGAACCCGTGGGTGCTCATCCCAAGCTGGGGATACAGAGGAGGCCCCTCATCCACAAGAGCCCCCAGTGATGGGACACCCAAGAGCAGAAACCTGAGGACAGAAATGTATCTGGGTCTGGGACAGGGTAGGCCAAGGCTAGGATGGCAGCAAGGGAGAGAGCAGGAAGGATCTGCTGGTGGAGGAAGCTTGGAGCTTCAGGGCTGTGCAGGGGGACAGGAGGAGGCTGAGCTTACCTTGGGCCTTCCTTTCTGCCTTCCCTGGGGTGCAGCCAGTGTCATTTGTGCATATGCCCCCTTCCGGGTGCTAAGGGAAGGGAGAGTTGCTGGTCCTAGGCCCCTTGGGTGGGTTCTAAGAAACTCTCCTCTCACCCCCAGGGCCCTAGGGAAGTCGTGGGGCAATCTTGGAGCACCTTGGGGTGAACTTTGCTTACAGCTTCCTCTTCCCCCCAGACCCCTCCCAGGACCCTTCTGGGCTCATGTCCAGCTGCCCTATTACCAGTGTCAGCTGGCAGGGAACAGGGACGTTGGGGTTTGGGGATTGGGTGAGCACGGAGGCTCAGCATCTTGCTTGACACACAGCTGGGAGGGAAATCTCAGATTGTTACTTCGTGTGAGTCTATGCCTAAAATTTCACCACTGCAGTCTCCTTGGGAATCCTATCTTCAACCCCCAGGGGGACCTTCTCTTCCATGTTATTTTTCCCTGGGTCCAGGAAGCGGGGAGAGGGGATGGGTAGCAGTCCTCACCTCTGCACAGTAGCCTTGAACCTGCCGGGGGGTTGCAATGAAATTCGTCATGATCACAAAGGAGCTGTCCCCCTGGAAGTGAGGGGCAGGGGAGGGGAGACCAGGGCTCTGAGTTGGGAGAACAGCACCCCCCCCCAGAACCCAAGCACTGCCCCAACAAGCCCTCAGAATCCACATGATACCCAGTAGCCTCCATAACAGATGATGGCAGAGTGGGATGATATAACAACCTGTTTTTGGTGGTTAGGGAAGCTGAGGCCCAGAGGGAGATAGGAGCTGGACTGGTCCCATCTGTTATTGGACAGAGTCCAATCCTGCTCTGAGCCAGGCCCTGTGGGTGGAAGGTGTATCCCTGAGCCAGCTCACCTGGGCTGGGAAGACGTAGTCAGCTACATCCCAGACTTGGGGGCCCAGGCCTGGGAGCTGTGTCACGGCCAGACCCTTGAGTTTCACAGACACGCTGCTGATGAGGCCACTTGAGGTCTGGTAGCCTTTCTCGTAGACAAACACCCACCTGTGGAGTGTTTTGGGGGTTAAAACGACCAGAGCTGCGCAGAACCATTCAAAGATGGCATGAGGTTACATGGGCTGCTGCCCTTGCTGGCACCGGCTAGACATGTCAAATCCTTTGCCCTCCTGTCTCCAGAAGCATCTCTGAGCCACTCTTTGCTCCTAAAGCTAACATCTTGGGCTTGGGGCAGGAGAGCCTCACCTGCCTCCCTGAGCTGGCCTGTACCTGAAGTTCCACCCTGCTTTCCCCCGGGAAAATACTAATTCCCAGGGAGGAGAACTGCTGAAGGACTCTCTCAGATCCTTTTCCAAGAAGCAGGATTTTCTGGGGCCTGGATGCCAAGCTTCTGAGACCATAATCCTTATGCCAGAGTTCTCCTTCCTTCCTAAGATTCTCCCACTGAGACCTAGCAGAGCATGATGGCTGAGAACCTGGTATTTGGTGCCCAAGAGCCTGCATTGGAACGCCAGCTACACTACCCATGGCTGTGTGATTTGGGATAAACTCTTCAATCCCTCTATGCCTCAGTTTCCTCATCTGTAAAATGGGAATAATAATAATAATAGTACCAATATTACTTGTTGTGACTTAATGCACATAGATCACTTAGAGTGGGGACTGGCAGTTGCGGTAAGTGCTGTAGAGACATTAGCTATGATTATCTCAGCCACGCTGGGAGCCCCTGGCAAGGGGGACTGGAAGAGAAACAGAGGGGGGCAAGTGGCCCTCCGAAGAGCTTGTGTTATCTGGCTCCATTTGAGGCCTTTGTGGGAGTGACTCAGGCTGGAGGCCTCCCAGCTGTCTTGGGACATTCTGGCCTTCCCTTCCAGCATGAAGAACCCCTGTTGTTTTAGGTTGTTCACTTTCCATCTGGGAGGTTCAATGAAATTTACCTCCGTCCTAACCTTGGGGGCTGGAGGGTGGGGCACACGACCAAGGCTTGCCAATCAATGTTCCATCGCCCTAGCAACAGTGATGGGTCTAAAGATGGACACACAACCTGGGGAGTTTCAGCAATGAGGCCAGGGTTTTTCTGGGAATTACTGGGAAAGAGACATCCTTTCTGCAGGATAGCAAAACAATGTAGCTATAAGACCAAAACTAAGGTTAGGCATTTTGCTACCTCACGGAGAGAGTAAACCTGAGAATGAAGCCAACTTAGAGGAAAGTCAGGCCAGGAGATGGAGAGGGCAGCCTCCTGATAATGGTTGAGCTCCTAGATCTAGCCATGCCTGAGGCATGTTAAAAAAATTTACTTCTGGACTTTTCTGTTACATTAGCTAATAAATTCCCTTTCTTTATTTAAGCCAATTTGGGTTTGGTTTCTGTTACTTAACAACTGAGGATCCTGGGTATGCCCCATTTCCTTCAGGAGAGACTGCATGGAGATTCAGGGTAACTCTGTGTGTGTGTGTGTTTGTCCATGTGTGGTGCCCGTCAGAGTGTGTAGCTATGTATCTCCAGGGGAAATCTGTAAGCACACCTGTGGCTGTGTCTGACTGTAGGCAGGTATGTTTATATCCCCTTCATCCCTCACCCTACCCTCAGCCCACCTGTCCAAGCAGAGCTCAAAGCCTCTCTCCTGTGTCCCAGAGCTCAGGCCTGGTAGCAATTCTCTGGGCATCTTAGTCCCAGAGTCAGTGCTAGCTTTTTGGGGGCTGTCTTCCTGCCCCAGGGCCCAGAAGTCATCCCACCCGTCAGTCCCTCTCCCGTCCCATAGTCCATTCTTCATCTTCTCTAAGTCCCTCCCCCAGCCTGGCTCTGGAGGTGCCCCCAAGCCTAAGCATGGTCACTGCTGCCCCCTGCAGGTCCCAGATGGAAACAGGTGAGGCATGACAAAGGCCTCGAGTCCTCAGTGCTTCCAGCCTCATCAGGGAGAATTGGGGACATCACCTACTGCTACCCTCCTTAACCTCTTTCCTCCAGGGACGATTCTGGATTGATGCCCAAGCTCAGAGAAGCTGTTGGGGGTGATGGGGAGCTGCTCCATGTCCTGATCCCCTATAAGAGGGTCACAGGTCTCCCTCTCTGCAGCCCCCATCCAACATCTCAATAGAATTTCTCTCTGGGTCCAATACCAACTCCTTACAGTATAGATGGGGAAACGGAGGTCTGAGGGAGTGTCCTTCCCAAGTCAGGGGCAGACCCCAGGCTTGAGGTCCCGGCCCAGGTCTCTGCCCCTCTCCACTGAACAGCCCAGCATCAGCATGTCTGCTAGGATGCAGGAGAGTGGAGCCACACCACGGCTGTGTGCAGGGGCTGATACAGTCACTCTCGGCTATGCCCGCCCCCGTGGACTGTCAATCCTGGGGGTAAAATGGTAAAGTCAATCTGACATCAATGACCTCGGTTCTGATAATAATGGATTAACCGTGGCATCAGCCCCCCGCACCCATGCTTACCTTGACCTGGCCTAGCTGTCACCATCAAGGGGGTCTGATGTCAAAGACATGAACATCTTCAGAAGTCCCTCCTTTTCCGGACATTATCTTTCTCATTCTTTCCACCTCATCCTCAGCAATACCCTGTCCTGAGTCTTTTCTCCGACAGCCCCTCATGGAAGACGGCACATAGTGGACTGGCCAAGAGGGACTGGCCAAGTGCCCCCCCTACCCCCATCCCCATCCCCACCCCCACCCCCAGGGAATAGGAGCCAAGATTAGGGTATCGGCACTGCTGCTTGGCAGCTGTGTGACTTTAGCCTCACCAGGCTAAGGACAAAACCTCTCTGAGTCCTGGCTTTCTCAGTAAAACAGAGTTGATGGCACCTACCTCAAAAATGCTGTTCATTCAACAAATATGAGCAAGGCCCTACCATGCACTCAACTGTGGGCTGGGCCCCAGGAAGAAAACAAGTCTAGGTGACTAGGGGATGTTCTCATGAGTTCTCTTTAAGGAAATGACCATGCAGTAGGCACGTGATAAATAATTCTCTTATTTTCACTGTCTCGAGTCAGTGATTTCTCTCTAAATGTCCACCTGCCCCCATGGCCCTGGCTGCCATCCTGGCCCAGACAGAACCTCGTGCGAGCTGTCACAGATACATTGTGTCCCCAGATTTTTATCCCTACTTCTGCACCTCTCCTGAGAGATCTAATTCCACACATTCATTTAGTGATTCAACAAATACTTATTTGTTATTTATTCACTGTTCTAGGCACTAAAAATACAGAAGTGAACAAAACAAACCAAAATTCTGCACTCAAGGAACTTACATACATGTCTACATGGCCCACTGCTTTGTGACACACATTCCTTCCCTGTTTCTTGGTCCCTCACCCCAGATATCACACAGGCACCTCAAACTCAAACTCAACCCTTTGCAAAACAGGCTGGCAGTTCCTCAAAAAGTTAAACATGGAATTACCCTTGACTCAGCAATCCCACCCCTAGGTATGTGCCCAACAGAACTGAAAATATGTCTGTATGAACCCTTGTATACAAGTGTTCACAGCAACATTATTCATAAGAGGCAAAAGCAGAAACAACCCACATGACCATACACTGATGAATGAACAAACCAAATGGGGTATGTCCGTACAGTGGAATATTATTCAGCCAGAAAAAGGAATGAGCTACTGATACATGTTACAACCAACATGGATGAACCTAGTAAATATTATGTTAAGTGAAAGAAGCCAGACGGGAAAGGCCACATATTATATGATTTTATTTATATGAAATGTCCGGAGTAGGCAAAATAGGCTGTAGAGAGAGAAAGAATGGAGGGTGATTGCTAAGAAGTGTAGGCTTTCTTTTTTGGACACGTGAATATTTTGTGGACCTAGATAGTGGTGGTTGTACAACTGTGTGATTATACTAAAACCACAGAGTTGTATATTTTTAAAGGGTGAATGTTATGGCATTTGACTTCTATCTCAAAACAAAAATTCAGTGGGACCAACCTGAATGCCTCATGTCCCCACCGAACTTGCCCCTCTGGTGCCTTCATCTTGGAGGACGGCACCATACCTACTGTATCCCCCCTCAAAGCCCAGGTATCATCCTCACACCCTCGTTCTCCATTATCCCCACATTCTTTGGGGCAGATGCCAAGGGAACTTGGGCATGGGACGGGAGGGTAGGTTGTGGCTGGTGGGACACAAGGTGTACCCATGGACTGTAGGCAGCAGTTGACCAGCCCAGGCACATGCTATGGGGCACAGAAGCCTTGGGGAGGGCTAAGACCAGACTCCAGGCATGAGAAGGACTGAATTCACAGCTGAGACCCATGCTGAGTGTTCAGAGGTTAATCAACCTGCAGTCTGCAGATAAGTCAGGCTGACAATTTGTGTTTTTAAACATTTTTAATGAGTCACCAACTTCTAAACACCAAGAGGTTCCTTTTGCCCATAAATTCCAATCTCCCCCTGCTCTTGAGAAGTCAAAAACTCTGGCTGATCTGGGCCCATGTCCCCCTGCAGCGATGATGTGCCGAAACTAAGCAGTGGGTGCTCCCTCCACACATACCTCCCTGGTGTGGGGCCCACTAGGGTGACCACTTCTGTCTTTCTGGTCACTGCTTCTGCCTGGGCATGGTATAATCCTCTCCTCTTATCACTGTTGCCTCTTCACAGCTGCCCACTTCTGGCCTCCACCCCCACCCCAACACCTGCCTGCCCTGGGCCTTCCCCTGATAGACATCCTTCTATGGCTCCCCACTACCCTCTATGGCTCCCCATGTTCCTCAGCCTGGCGTTCAGAGGCCTGGATCAGTGGCTGTTCTCACCCTCCACTTCCTTTCCCTTCAGTTCTCTCATTATCCACAGCCTAATCCTAGTGACTCTTTTGCTGTTCCTTTCCTGCCCCAGGACCTTTGACCATACCTTGCTTTCCAGCATGAGTGCCTGGACCATGTAGTCACACAACCAGACTCTACTAATCAGAGTATCTCATTTCCTTGACCATAACAATTGGTTTTGTGGTAGGCCCTTGACCTAATCCCTGCCAGTAAGAGTTGGATCTGGGACTTTTGCTGGAACTCTGGAAAATGATACAGTCTTATGCCCCAGGGATGGCTAAGCTGGTGGGACATCAGCCTGGAGTTTCTGGGGGACATTTTGCCACCATGAGGACAGAGAGACTGCCTAAGAATGAAGCCCAGAGGATGGCAGAGTGGGGAAGGGGAGAAGATCCTGGCTTCTTTGGAGAACCTAAGTAGGACCAACCTGAACTCCCCACCATTTCCCTGTGGAACTTTCTCTTCCTGTGCTCTCATCATGGAGGATCCAGCCAGGCCCAAAACCTGCTTTGATTTTTTTTTTTTTCCAGTTATATAAACCACTCAATAGCCCCACTCTTCACTAGGAACCAAAGAAGTCCTGGCCAACTCATTCTTCACTCCTCATTTTTCCTTTGCCTACCCTGTACCCCACCTTTTTCTCATGGAGCCCAACACAGAAATAGGCACAGAGAAGATGCTGTAGAAATGTCCCTGAATGCATTTTTCCCAGCAATAATTTGTATCTATCCTAATCCCTGATTGGTGTGTTCCAGGATTCATATGAAAATCTTAGAAGCATGTGAAATTCTTAAGCACTCTGTGTGGAGGTGCACAGGGGGTTAGGAAAGCCAAGAACAGGCTTTCCTGGACTATAGCCCCTAGGCTTCTTTGCTCAAGGCGGTTCCACCACTGTGTTGTCTCTTTCAGGAAGCCTTCCCACACTCCTCTTACCAAGCAGCATTCACAAATCCCACTGGGACTCTCCTGTGAGCTGCAGCCAGACCTCTCTCTTCTCCAAACCAGAGCCCTCCAGGCAGGGACATATCCCAGTACACTCCTGTATGGGCCTGATAGGTCATGGATGACAGCCCACAGCCTATATGCTGAGTTCCAGAGAGCGCATCACCACCCAGGAGATAGTTCTAACTGCAAATTAACCATTTAAAAATATTTTAATGTTTATTTATTTACTTTGTGTGTGTGTGTGTGTGTGTGTGTGAGAGAGAGAGAGAGAGAGAGAGAGAGAACACAGCAGGGGAGGGGCAGAGAGACAGGGAGAGAGAGAATCCCAAGCAGGCTCCACACTCAGTGCAGAGACCAACTCGGGGCTTGATCTCAGACTGCAAGATCATGACCTGAGTCAAAATCAAGAGTTGGATGCTTAACCAACTAAGTCACCCAGGCGCCCCACAAATGAACCATTTTAATTTGAGCCAAAAAGAATAACAGCTTAGCTCAGCCCACTGGGGCCTGAGGCCCACTTGCTCGCTCCACTTGCCATGGATTTCCCAGAAGAGTGTGACTGATAGAGAACACAGCCTCAGTTTCCCTCCTCAGAGTCTGTTCGGGTTCTCAGCATCTCAGCCTCTCTGCCTCCATCTCAGTAATTCTCCATCTCTAAGTCTCAGGACCTGTCTCTTCATCGGAATGGTTGTGCTCCAATGTCTGTCCCTCTGTCCAGTTCTGTCTCTCTGTCCGTCCATCCCCCATCTTGTTTGTGCCCTTGTCTCTGGAATGCAGGAGTCTGGCTCTTCTCCCATGCTCCCTTTTGTACCCTGCAGCAACCACAGGACCAGACAGCGGCCTTGGGAAGGGGGGGTAAGTAAAGAAAGGCCATTCCTCCTCAGGAATGCGCCTGTGTACAATATCTTTAGAGGGGATCTCCCCGCCCTTGTTTTGTGGAACAGCTGGGAACTTGAAACCTGAGATAGTAAGACCAAGTCCAGGCTGGTTTCCATCTCCAGCTGAGTGGTTAGCAAAGCAGTGGGCAGTGGCCAGATGAGGGTGCCAGAGACAGCAGGAGTCGGACGTCTGGGCTTGTGGGTGGGGTTGTGGGGGGGGTGGGTATCGTAGGACACCCTGCCTTCCTCTCTCTGCTATACGCTTGGGCAAGTCGGTACCCCTCTCGGAGGATGTTTCCTTTCCAGGATCTCAAGGCCAACTTTGGAAACTTGTAGCTGGATTCAGAGCTGGTTCAGCCTCTTTCTAGTTGTGAGATCCACACTAAATCACTCATTGTCTCTGAGCATCACCAACACTGAGGAGGCCACATCCATTTGGAAACTGAGTAGACTGTCCTTGGGAGGGAGGAAAGGAAGGAGGGAAGTAGGCAGGTCCCTGTTACTGGAAGTATGTGTTCAGGACTGAATGGTGTCTTGGGGCATATGGTGCAGCTAGGGGTGGGGTGGTGGGAGGGGAGGACTGTCCCTTTCCCTCTGACAGGCTGTGACCAACACACAAGAGGGTCCTGGCGCTGGTCCCAGTGCTGACCTGAAAGCAGAAATAGGGAGCCACGGGGGTCACAGTGAGGACAACCGTCTCCCATCTCTTTGGGTGAAGGATAGGCTGGGCCTGGGTGGGCAACCTCTCTTTTCCCTGGAGGATCAGGAGTGCAGCTAAGGATGAACTTTTAAGCCTGTCCTGTGCCTGGCATCATAGCATCAGTGCCTCACTGCAAAGTTCTCAGAGCCCGTGTGAGGTGGGAAAGGAGAAGGCAGCACCAAGTCTTGGGGGCAGGAGGTCTCAGTTCTAGCTGGGACCCACTGCTCCTTTCTGGAGGAGCTCACATGACATTGCAGATGTCAAACTGGTCTGTGAGCAGCAGGGAGGCAGAGGCTGAAGGTATCAGAGGCCTAGGTCCTGGCTCTGACTCCATCTGACCAGCTCTGAGACCTTGGGGGCCAGATGGGGGTAGAGGGAAGGCTGTTTTGGATACCAGAGGCCCTGGAGGGCCCAGAGAGATATGGTCACTGTTTGGCCTCCTGGTCAGCCTGCCCTGGGCTCCAGTCAGCAGTCCTGGTTTGGTCCCACAGCAAAAATGGGGATATGGAGAGCAGAGGGGCAGGGCCCTCAGAATCACAGAGCAAAATGATTCTGCCGGGCATCCCTCAACCCCTCAGCAGGAGCTGAAACCCTTTCAGTGGCCCTGGGGCCTTCAAGAACCCTTTGCAGCATCACTGTGAGTGGACATGATGATCTCCCCACCTCCACACACATGCAGGGACGAACACGTAAGGTACCTAGCCACTTCAGCCACAGGACATGCACATGTGGATACCCGACCCCAGGGACACACCCAGTAGGCACATGCCCAGACACATGAGAACACATGCATCCACACAGAGCTTTAGGTACAACACAGATACATACACCACACACACACACACACACACACACACACACACACGTGCTCACACAAGCACACACGTGGGTAAGCCCCTGCCAGGCCTGTCTTGGTTTCTGGGACAGCAAGACTGATTTTAAGAAGATGGCCTTTGCACGGTTCCCAGGACAGCCAGACTGCAGGGGACTCCCACCTTACTTCTGCCTCAGCGGGACAGGTCTCAAGATGCCCATAAAGGAGGAGTCATCCCTGCAACCCGAAGTGACCTCCAACCTCTGCCTGACATGCCACCGTTTAGGTGCCAGGTGTTCTGAATTTGGAAGTTTCTTTGCTCTGGGGGTCTCAAATATTGCAGGATGCCTCTAATTTAGGCGGGGCAGGTGGAAGCAGGGCCTTTCCCTCTTTGGCCTATAAAATGGGGTGCGGCCTCCATCTCTTAGTAGTGGCCAGCTTGGCTGGGTGGTCAGAAGTAAGACTTGGATGTGGTTTGCTGGGGCCCTGGCCTCCAGCGCCACTCACCACTTGAAAGACTGTTAACAGTGAGTCAGTTCCTTAGAACCCAACGGCTTTGCTTCTTGTTCACCATATGACCCAGAGCAAGGCTTCCCTTCTCTACCTTAGTGTCCCCATCTTGACAGTGAGTTATCAGGCTTCCATTCTTTCCGAATAGCATTACAGTTTGTCACGGAGGATGACAACCGATGGAGAGAAAGAGGGGCTCGTTGGGATCCTGGGGGGCATCCCCGAGCCTGGAGAAAAGGCCCAGGTTGGGAGCTGGTGCAAGAGGGTGGCAGTTAGGGGGCCCAGACTCACCCGATGACGTAGACCAGAACCACGAACTGGATCAGGCGGAAGACGACGCCCACCTTCTTGTTGCGCACGAGCACCATTCGGGGAGTGTCATACTCAAAGAAGAAAGCAGACAGCTCATCCTGGAGCCGCTGTGCCATGGTGGGCCAGGCTAGGGGCTGAGAACTGAGCGCCTTGCACAGCCTTTGCTCTTGAGGTGAGACCAGCGTCAACGCCCACGTCTACAGTGGAGCTTCTAGGGGTTTCCTGGTCCCTTAGGAAGGGTAGGGCAAGGCAGCTTGGAGCCAGAGGTCAGGAGTCAGGGGTTAGTTGGAGGCATTTGGATTGAGAAGGAGAATCCTTGGGTGGTCAGAGCAGCTCTTGGCCCCTGGCAGACAATGGACTGTGGGCCAGCCCTGTCTGTGGACAAATAAATTCCCAAAGATGGATGGGGGCGGGGCTAGTGGGGCCACCCAGGCCCAGCCCCACTGCCCCTCCTGGCTCCGCCTCGGCCCTGCTGAGCCTCCGGAAACAGAAGCTGTTGGCAGGAAAACCACAGGCCACTCGTCACAAGGCAAAGATAAAGCTGTCAACCGCCAACGAACCTGGCAGAACAGAACAGAGCAGGGCCAAGGGCTTGGGTGGAGTGGCCTCAGGCTGAAGCCCTCCCCAAACCGGGGATCCATCCCCATATCCAAACATCCTTCTCACTCTACCTGTGCCCCCAGGTGGGGAGCTCAGTCCCTGGGAGGTTTGCGGCCAGCAGAGCAGAAGAGGACGTAGAACATTTCTGGTCCAGCTACCTGATACTTCCAGAGCCTGTGACAGGACCCCCACCTCTGTCCTTGTAGACCACCTTCCATCCACCTGTCCGAGTCCAAGCCTGGCCTGTGCCCAATCAACCTTAGCATTGGGCTGGCATCTCTATAGCTTACCTCTCCTCTCCCATCACCTGCCCTGTCCTGTCCTAGCCAGGCCTCCACCTCCCTGAAACAAGCAGAGGGAGGCAAGTGCCTAGAAGAGTCAAGGGCCACATCGGTTACACATTGCCATTGGGCTCCCTCAGATGCATCTGGGTAAGCCTAACAGCAGACAGCCTTGGTTAATATCCTTGGCTTTGCCACTAGCTGCCTGTGAGGGCTTGGGTAATTTGCCTCACCTGTCTGAGCTCGTGTCCTTATCTGTGAAATGGGGATGATAATGGATTTCTTTCATAGGTAGAGGCCCTAGCCAGGTGAGTCCCAATAATGCTGAGGACAAAAACAAAAACAAAAACCAGAGGCCACTATTGATCTTGGGGTACAGCCCCTCTGTACCCCTGTCTTCAACCCCAGCTCAGGGCAGGAATGCAAGGCCCCGGGGACTGGGATGGGGCAGAGGCCTCATGTTCGCTTTTGGAGCCAGAGGCCTCCTCCGATCCCATGCCTTGTTTTGCAGATGAAGAAATGAGCTCAGAGAAGAGAAATGAATTGCCCAAGCTCACCCTGGGTGGTACTGGAGGCTTCAGCTTGAAGCAGGAAGGCCTTGCTGGCTGCCCCTCAAACCAGGCCAGGTGTCCTTGGGACTTCCTCTAGAGGTGGGAGGTGGAGGCTGGGTGTCCCAGGGGTGTGGGGCGCTCCCCTGCAGTCCAAACTGCCTCACCCTGAGGGCTGATAAGAGTCTTCTTCATGGCTGGGAAATTAGCTGGGAAATTGCTCTAGTCAGGGAACCATACCCAAGGGCTGGAAATCCCAGGTGTGCCTGAGCAGAGCTGCTCTCTGGATGGCAAAGGCCCCAACCGAGGGCAGGTCCGCGGCCTCTTGCAGCACCCTGGGCCAATCCCCCTTTCAGACAGATCAGTCTCGCCAATCTCAGACTCAACTGTGTGTCCAATGCCACCATCAAGCGGGGCAGGCCAGAACCATGTCCTGGGATTTTCTAAGCAAAAAATCCAGAGATGCTGGGAGCCAGACCTAAGGGGATCACATCCCCTCGGCCTGGTCTTGATCCCACATAAAAGGGCCTATTCTCTTTCCAGCTGATCCTGTGGCTCTTGGAATAGCAGGTCCCAGGACATGAATTGCTTGTGATGAAGAGCCGGGGTGGATGCTGGCATTACCCGAGCCATCTTTGTGTCCCTCTCCTCCCATGATTCCTGGATATTAAGGAGGGCAGCCGGCACTTAGGTGAGGGGAGGAGGAGGGGGCAAGGGAATTCAGGCAGTCATCCTCCAATCTGTATCTGCCCTTTGGATACCATCACCGTGACCTCCTCCACCTCCTCCTCCTTCTTCTCCCCTCTCCCCCGTTCCAAGGAGCCAGCCTTGCTGACAGACAGATGGACCAATGGACAGATGGCTTCCTTTGCCTGGCTAAATTTAGTGGCCGGTGGGGTGCAGAGGGGGCCTCTGCGCATCCTGGAGGCCAGCCCAGGCCCTCAAGGGGTTTCGGCACAAGGCTCCAATGGGTCTCCTTAGCTACTCAGACACCCTTGTTTGGAGCACACACATCTGCTCCTGTTAGAGCCTCAGTTCTGACCCTGACATTCAGAAAACAGACTGTCATGGAGGATTATTTCACTTGAGGTTTTCATATCTAGAGCACGCCCCAAAGAAAAAGAAGTAAAAGCAATTGCATTTCTCTTCCCAGATCTCTTTTTTCCTAGTAACTTTGCCAGAGTAAGAGAGGCAGCTGATAGGATCAATGCATCTTTCACTGGTTCTAAAATGCATCTTTCCATCCAGGACTATGTTTTCCCGCCCCTGCCCCCACTCCAGCATCCCCAGGGACAGACATCTGTGATTGTTCTAGGCATTGTGGGGAGCAGGGGTGGGCAGGGCAGGGGTCAGAGTTTACAGGGGACGTGGTGCTTTCACACTCCACAGATGTTATTTAAAACAGCCCTGTGATGTAAGCACCGAAACCCCCATTTTACAGATAAGGAAACTGAGGCTCTAGAAATTGAGTGCCTTGGCTAAGTAGCTCCCATGCTGGCCAGTGGCTGGAGAGGAGGCTCCCCAAAGTCTGAGAGCTTGGCCCAGAGCCCACCCCGAGACTCCAGTATTTGAGAGCTGCCAGACCTTATAAGCCCAAAGGCCAAGTGGCTGGCTCTGGTATTGGGCCAGACCTTGTAGGGAGACAAAGCAGTGCTGCCAAGCCCTCAGCCCCAAGACAGCCTCCTCTGCCTGGCTAAATTTAGCCGCTCTATGGAGTGTAGAGGGGGCCTGTGTCCGTCCTGGAGGCCAGCCCAGGCCCTCAAGGGGGTCAGCACAGATTCCAATGGTCTCCTTAGCCATTCAGGGTCCCAGAGTTGCAGGGATAACACCTCTGCTTGAAGAGTTCAGGCCAGTCCCCCACACCGGGCCCGTCAGTGTCCCAGGGCTCGCTCAACGCCACTCGACTCCTTAGATGATGGCCAGAACAGGGCCCTGGGCCAGTGTACAGACACTGTCAAGCGGAGGTTGTAGGGGACACTGCCAGGCATTTATGGGGAGGCCACAGCAGGGGTCCTCATGGTTGGCCTCTCCCAGACCTTGCACTGCTTCTCTGGCCTCTTCTAACCTCCCCAGCTGTGGGCCATGACCTGGCCGGAGCCCCTTCTCCCCAGCATCTGAGGCATCACAACCCCCTGGTTCTCCTCCATCCTTTTGAGTCATTTCCTCTTGGTCCCCATCCACTTCCTGCCCCTGGAATATGGGGACTCCTTGGGCCGATCTAGGTCCCTGCTCCCTAAACACTGAGCGCTCCTTGGGAGGCTTGTCTCCTTGCCTCCTGATGTTGCTGAAACTTTTACACCCACATGGCAGCCACGTGCCCACCCACCTCCTCGGGCTCCTACCTCTATCTTCTCTTCTAAATCCAACTGTATTGAGGAGTAACTGACATACAATAAAATGTACCCATTTTAGGCACAGAGTTTGATGAGTTTTGACAAATGCATGTAACCCCCACCCCCACCCCTGTCATCTGTCACCTTAGAATGTTCCCTCCTGTTCTTTTGCTGTCAATCTCTCCCCAACCCCCAGCCAATTACTGATCTGTTTTGTCACTAGATTTGTTTTGCTTTTTCTAGAATTTCATGGAGGTGGAATTGCACAGTATGAGCTTCTTTCACTCAGCACAAGGGTTTTAAGCTTCATCCATGCTGTGGCATATATCAATAGCTTGCTCCTTTTTTTCACTGAGAAGTATTCTGTCGTATGGACATACCACAGCTTGTTGTCCTTCCCCCGTTGATGGTCATTTGGGTTGTGTTCGGTTTGGGGCTGTGATGAGTAAAGCTGCCACAGACAGTTGAGTTCAGTTCTTTGTGTGGACGTTAGGTCATTTTCTGATTTTGTACCTCCATTTCTCCCGGTACGGCCCCAACGAGGTCTCTCCTACCCCTGTGAGGGGTGTAGCATGGGAGGCATGGGAAGCACAACATGGGCCAATGGAGGGGGCAGGAAAAGGCCACGGACATTTTGGCAGCTGCCATCCCTGAGCCAGTGCAAAGTGAGCCGGGGCTTGCCCCAGAACTCCCTCTTGGGTGAGTGGCTGTGAGGTAGGAAACCTCTGTTTACCTTGGCTGCTCCATCCTGACCTGCCAGGCTCCATGCTGTGGGCTGGCAAGGCTGGGTTTGTGCAGGCTTGGGTGGGGGCAGAGGTGAAGCCGGCCTGCCCATGACCTCCAGCAGCTGATGGAAGTCCTGGAGCTGCCCTGTCTCCTAAGCAAGCCCCCCGAGCCCATCTTAGCTCCACACTCTGCCTATACATCATGAGGAAATCAGCTACATAGTCAGGCTCTCAGAGTCTTGGGGATCTTTTATCCGTAAAATGGAGCCCTAACCCCTGGCTTGGCCCATCTCAAGGAGCTGGCTGGGCACCCAGGGAGATGCAGAGTATGCAGAGGTTTGGGGATCTGAGAGGTCCTAGTGATGGACCACGCAGAAGGAAGCATCCTGCCCATCCTTGGCTCCAGCTGTGAGCCGTGTGCCAAATCTTGCCCTTCCCCCCACATAAAGTCTAGGAGCTCCTAAGGGCGAGTGCTGTCTCTTCCAGTCATGGCTGGCTTCATGGATGTGTGCTCTAGGCAGGTGCACTGGACCCCATGCTCAGAAAGGCCCTGGTCTTGGTTTTAATGCTCTGCTGTCACTGTTATGAAACTCTTACTTTTTAAACAAAGGGCTCCGCATTTTCATTTTGTACTCAGCTCGCAAATTCCAAAGTCAGTCCTGTCTCTGGCTCTGTGGGCAGGGCCTGATTTCCCTTCCCAAGGCAGCTGGGCAAAGGATTAGATACAGAAACTTCATGAATGAATCTTCCCTACAGAGGAAGGAAATCAGGGAGATGGGGACGCACAGCTAATTCCTTTTGCAGAGCCCCTGCTCCCAGAGGGCAGGGTCACTTGGGTGAGTCAGGAGTTAATATCAAGCAGCCTCTCAAAGGCTCTTGGACAATGTGAGCTGAAGGAAGCCATGGAGAGGTGCCTTTGAGCTGGGCTTGGAAGGGTCAGAAATTGAAGGCATCCTTGGGGTTCAAGGAGGGCAAGGAAGCAGAGCGAGAAACCTCAGGGAGAGATTCAGGACCCACAGAATAGTCAGGGCTGGAGGCCCCTGATATTTAGGTTCCAGGCCTAGCCCTGCCCCAGACCAAGTCATAAACCCCTCCCAGCCTGTTTCCTCACTGATGACATGTGAGTCTTAACATGTGCAGGGGGTTTGAACACATGCACCAACTATCAAGTGCTGTCCCTGTGAGGAGCAGAGTTGTGTCTCTGCCATTTGGGAGTGGCTGGGGAAGTCAGTGCCTTATCTCAGAGGAAGAGGGCAATCCCTGGCTGGCACTGTGGGAACCCCAGACCTTGACTCTTGTTCCCAGAGGTGAGGTGGGTATAGCTGGTAACAGCTCAGGTAGACACATGGGCAGATGGTGGAGCCACTCATTAGCAAAACAGATGGTGATGATCCTCCATTGCCCCCCGCACTCAACCTTTATTTCTCCGCCAGCGTCACGTCAACAGGTGGGTTCAGGGCCCTCCCACCGTCCCCCACCTCAAGATCTCCCTTCCCTTCAGCAGGACGGAAGCAGAGAATCTCTGTGGGCTAGTGCCCAGGGGAGCCCCGCCTGACTGAGAGAGGGGAGGGAAGAAAGGTGTGGTAAGAGGCCGCAGAGCCTGGAGCCCATTTGTCTGCAAGGCAGGCTAAGGGCGCTTTTTGATTCTGGGGACCAGGACAGGGATGTGAGTCTTGATTTACACATAAAAGAATCACTTGGTATACTCTCCAGGAGGGGTGAGGATGTACATTGACCCACTGTTCTCTTCCATGCCTAATTTTTGCCAGAGGGGCAAGAGCCGAATTAAAAGAACATTTATGTCCATCAAACGCTCTTTTCCCATCATCCAACATGATCCACAATGGACACACATTCTTCCAGCAATGACGGAGGGAGAGTAAGTGCTGTTGGGTAACTAGCCATTCTTAGTGACATCCTTTCAGCTCATGGATATGTGGGGTTGGAGGTGAAGAGTGAGGCTGAGAGTCTAGAGGACTCAGAATCACCCAGCCATGCAGACTGTGGGATGGTGCACACAGGGTTGAGCTGAGAGGGCACAGTGATCAGGTACCCAAGGATGTCTGGGGTCTTAGGCACCAGGGACATGGAGGGCAAATCCAGCCTCTGCTTGGCAGACTGGACAGCAACGAGACTTGCCATGTCTCATTTGCTTAGGACAGGGAAATCTCAGTCTGGGAGTATCCAGAACTGAGGCAGCCAAGCCAGCTGTCTCCTGGGAAGGGGATCCTTACCCAGCACCCCCCCCCCCCCGCCCCACTACCACCATCTCCCTCCCACTGACCCTTCAACCCCCTGCACATATAAACAGTAAGAAGCTCAAACCCTCACGTGCCAACTTTGTGGGAAAAGAGCAGAGTGGAGGGGGGTTGTCTGCCCTCACTGTGCACAGCTGGGCCCAGATGTCCTCCCCTTCACCGCCCCCCGTCCCTCTGACCAGGCCCCAGACCAGGCACTAAGTGAGAGGTCAGAGCTAGCAGGAACTCCAGGAGTCCTCCATCAGTACAGAAGCACCAGTGACCAAGTAAAATGCCCAGCCTCCAAGCAAGGGGGTGCCTGCTCCAGAATGTGCTCATAGATCTGGGGGTAGAGGCCTCTGCATGTCTGGATCTGCTTCCAGCTCTGGCTTCTGGGCAGGCCCCTCCTAGGCTGCTGCCCTGGAGCCGGAACGTCAGGGGTGAACTTCCCAGGAGAGTCCCAGAGGCATGAGTTGCACAGCCCCCATGCATATGGAAGCGAGGACAGAGACCCTCGGCAGGGCCCAGTGAGCAAGCGGTGAGCGTGATGGCAGTGTGGGGAGTAGGAGTGAACGCTTGGGCATCATCAGGCTGAGGTACGCACTGGAGACTCCACTCTGTTCCCAGCACTCACTTCTTGTCCTTTTCTTCTGGAAGAAAGACCCGAGAGTATGCTGAGATGTACGTGTGACGGTACACAGCCAGACTGGTTCTGTCTGGCCCCTCCCACCCTCCATTTCTCTCGGGACAGCTGCATTCTCCCACGGTATCAGTCAGGGGACCCAGTTCCACTGAGTCTTCTGATGCAGCTCCACGTATCCAGCTGCTGCCCGGGCACATTTCCCTGATGCCCCCTGGGCCTCCTTCACTCCACATGTTCTATCAACACCTCCAGCCCACTCCAGGGCGTATTTTCCTCTCAGTTTTCAGTTTGGGGAACCACTACCTAGCATGACGACATCCAGAAACTGGTGGCATGAACTCTTTGTTCATCCCACAGACTCAGGCTTGCTGAGTTTACCACCGGTGTCTCTCGAGTTCTCTTCCTCCTGCTGCCCCGTGCCTCAAGTCCTCTCAGCCCTGCTCTTAGCCCCCATCTTACCTCACCATCACCCTCCTGCCCCTGGCATCACATTACAAATCCAGCCTGTCATCCCCTTTGATGGCTCTCCATTGCCTTCAGAATAAAGTGCAAGCCCCCCTCGCATTCTGGACTCTCCCAGATCAGCTCCTCTGGGCCTCCCTTCCCCTCAGTCTGGCCCTTTGGCTTCTGCCTGACAGCTGCTCAGTCACACCTAGGTATGGCCAAGAGATGGGGCAAGAGGACCACCCGCCCTCGCCTACCCCCTGCGGATGACCCGGCATCCGCAATTCTCCCCAGGACACATCCCTCATAAATCATAGGGAAGCTTATAAGTATCAGGCCTCAGTAAAACTTCCCTAAAAGGCCACCAGGCTGGCTGGGAATGTAACAGGGTCCCCTCTCTCACCCCCGCCCCATCCGACTTTAGAAGGCCCAAGGGACTCTGCAGCCACACAGGGCAGAGCTGTCTGGGCTTGTGGCAGGCACACACCAGGCCACCTCTCAGATGTGGCTGCAGGTGCCCAGCCTGAGTCTTTCCTGTGGGCCCCATAGCCACTCCCTACAGCAGGGTACCGCCCTTTCAAGCCAAGCCTCACCAGAACCGTAGTCAACATCTCAGGTTAATGGTGGAGGTGGAGGTGTTGCCCAGGACCAGTTCGCCCTGGGCTGGGACTCAGTGTCTCCCCCTAGACCAGCTCAACACAGCTCATCAGCCTCCCTGCTTTGACCCTCCCATCTGTCCTCCATGGTTACCCCAGTCCCTTCCATGCTTCTACCCTTCTGTGGCTCACACTGCCATGAGGATAATGCCCAGGGTCCTTACCTTGGCATTCGAGGCCCTTTCCACACTGTAGCCTCACTTCTCTACCCTGCACTCTGAGTCCCAGCCCCACTAGAGACACCAAGCCATGCTAGCCCAGCCCTTTCACCCCCAAGTTCCATCCTCCCCGTTTGAACCTCTGCTTAGATCTTGTCTCTTCTGGAAATCACCTGCAACCCTTAGCCAGCAGGGATTGCTTCTTGCCTAGCCCTTCCAACCTGCCCTGTCCTGTTAGGTGCCTTCCCTCCTCTCAGGCCAGGAAGCTTCCACCATGTGCCAGCCAGTGCCGAACATAGGCTTTTCCCCATTGGCCGAGAAATTTTCTCACTTCTAAGTTTTCTCAAGAAAATGTGCTGAACTCCTTAGCAGATATGGCTGCTAGGGAAGGCTCTCAGGGAAGACAGAGAAACTGCCCGAGCTGCCAATGAGGCCTGACTTCCCAGGTGAGATAGCGTGATCAAGGCCGGCCAGCAGAATTCCTGGTAGGTCACCTCTGTGCTTCAGCCAGAAATGGAGAAGCCCTGGGCCCCCAAGGGTGGAGTTTTAGGTGACAGTCCTACTTCTCCTTCTTCAGCTCCCTAGGAGTGTCCACGGTGGGTGGGTCAGAAAGAACCGTACTGGGGGCAAAATGCCTTGTCTGGCTCCCGCTACCTCACCCGTGGGTCCCAACAAGGCCTTGCTTTGGCTGAGCACCTACTTCCACCTCTAAATGGTCTGGTCACACTATGGACAGACCTGTGGTGGGCCAGCTTCTCCAGAGAAAGAAGGCCAACTTGTTTTAGCCTCTTTAATAAGATAAAATGTTTACAGCGTCTAGGAGGGTTGGCCAGTGTGAGACAGAAGCCGATTGATCGTCTTGGCCCCTATGGAATGACAAGCACGTGATCTATTTATAGCCCTCCCCCCAACTCCAGGCTCCCTCCCCTGGGGCCGTGACACATTCCTGCCTGAGATGACCCTCAAGGACCCAGCTGCTCCAGTGCAGGCCTTGGGCTATAGCTGGGACTAATCCAGACCCTCCCTAGCAATCTGGCCACGGGGCTACTGCCTTGGCTCAAACTCCCAGGAACAGGGAGTTTCTCATCCCTGCCTTCTTCCATTTCTAGGCAGCTCTGGCAGTGAGAAGACGGTGCCTCCCTTGTCCTTGGGAGGTTAGAATAACCTACTCTCTCAGGCTCCTCCACCAGCAGAAGCTGGCAGATGGATGCCAGCCTCCTCCTCTAAACACTGCCTCCAATGCTGACCCTGCCATTCTTCCTCTATTACTGGATCAAGGCAGACCCAGAGCTGTGAGCTTAGAAACAGAGAACACCCTCTTCCACCCTCCTACAAGGTAACACCAAAGAGGCCAATCCAGTGTGGTCTGGGATCCTGGAGGTGGTCAGTGGCTGCCCACTCCATGCCTGGGAGACTGCCCTGAGAATATCTGCATTAAGACAGGCTGGGTTCAGAGAAGTCAGAGGCCAAGGCCCAGAGAAGGGCACACTGGGCCTGGCCATGCAGGGTGGATGGCAAGTGAGGAGAGGGAGGCAGCATGGCCCTGAGTAGTGATCCTGCTGGCTGTGCCCTTGTAGCACAAGACCCTGCAGGTATCATGAGTCACAGCCACCAGAGCAGAGCCCCTTCTTGTCCTCTACTTGGTGATCCAAGAATACTTCTTTCTCTGTATAGACAGGGAGGTTGAAGCTGGCACCAGCCCATTGCCACCTGGGAGCAGAGGCAGGCAGGGAAGCGGGCAGGGAAACAGGCTAGAGGCAAGCAGGGTGGGGAGGGTCTGGGGCTTCCTACTCACCATCCACGTGGTTCCGGGACAGGTACTTGAGGGCCTCATCAAGCAGGATGACAGGCAGAGATATCTGGAGCACCACTACCCACTGGCGCCCACTCAGTGGGGTCACCTGGAAAATAAGCTGGGGAGTGGGGAGGTTTGGTTAAGGGAAGGACTTCTCATGTCCCTGCGATCCACCTGCTTCATACACCTGGGCTGCAATGGACCCGACATGAGCAACTCCAAGATGCTCCTTGAGGTCCCACCTCCAGATCTTTGTCCACTCTGTTTCCCCTGCCAGAAGTGCCCTCCCCTGCCCTTAGCCAAGGACAAAATCCTGTTGGTCCTGTTGAGAAGTGGGAGGCATTCTGTACTGGGGAAGAGCATAGTGTTTCCTCCTGCCCTAGCCTTGGGAAATTCCCCAGAACAAGAAGTCTGGTCTCCACCTCTTCTGTTCCCCAAGTCTGAGGGCTCCTGAAGCACAGGCTGTGTGCACCAAGCACCTTCAGATCTCCCCACTCCCAGTCCTCCAGGCTTTCCATAGCAAAAGGGTCCACAGAGGCCCAGTGACCAACCCAGGGCCAGAAATGTTAAAGAAAGGTTTGGACCCTGTTGCAGAAGGGGTTTGGAGTCGGGCAGAAACTCACGGGCAGGGGTGGCACCAGCAGGATGAGGAAGTGCAGGGCCATGGACATGGCCACAGCTGCCAGCAGCCAAGGGTTCAGCCAGGGTGGCATCCGCAGCAGCGACTGGTTCTCCGAGACGCTGCCAATGGTACAGGATATTCATCTTGGGCCCGGATGGGAGCAGGCCCTGCGGTGGGCACCCATCCACCCATGTGGAGGTGCAGGGAGTGGCCTGAGCCTCAGAATTTCCCTAATTGGGCCTGTAGGCTGGAGTGCTTCTGGGAGGCCAGTGCAGCTGGGAGGGATGTGTCACAGTTGTCTGCTCAGCCCCCCAGCAGCCTGTCCTTAGAGCTTGAACCTCCCTTCTCTGTCCCTCAGACCCAATCCTGGCCCCTCCGTTTCTTTAGACCCCAGTCTTGGCCCTCATTGTTCCCTAGATCTCAATTCTGGCCCCACTCATCCTCAAAACCCTCTTCTGGACCCCTCTGATCCTCAGCCCCCACACTTAGGCCTCACCCCCCCATCCCTCAACCCGCTCCGGGCCCCTCAGCCCAGCCCACCTGTTGAGGGCATTGCACATTTCAATGGTCACCAGCACAGACAAGGCCATGGTTGTGGGGAAGCGTGACTCAAAGACCTCGCAGTCAATGTCAGCAAAGAGTGGGTTGTCCTCGGAGCACTTCAGGAAGTTCCTCTGAGGGCACCAAGGTGGGGTTGGGTGGGGTGGGGGAGAACAGTGGTCAGGGAGGGGCCAGAGTGGGGGAAGAGGGAAGCCTCACTCCGTCCTCAGCCTATATCTAAGGACATAATACAACCAATGGGCAGGGTGCTGCCATGGGGTGGGCCCAAGGAGGGGTGCCTACCCAGGATGGGGTCAGAGGTACTACACTGTTCCAGAGAAAGGAGAAGCTAGCATTAGGATGGGGAGGACAGCAGAGGGCCCTGGGATCAGAGGGAGGATGCAGGCATTACCCTGAAGGTGCTTGGGGAGCCCTGAATACTGGGGATGCAGGACTGAGGGTGGTGATTACCTGAGACCACAGAATAAATAAATGCCTATGAAAACCAATCAGCCAAATTGTTTGAATAGAATTCACCTTTGGTGGGTAGACAAAGGCTGCATGTACTCCTAATCACCATTAAATAAGATTCCACTCATACTTCCCTCCAATTCTGCCACGGAAATTGAGCTCTACCACACTTGCCTTTTGCTTACAACGTGGATTAATGAATTGCTAGGTGCAGGCTTACTACACAGCTTCTTCATAATTAAGAAGAAGCTCTCGGGGCTTGATAAGGGAAGTGGCTCTTGCCCCTGCAGTCCCGGGGGAGAGTTTTCTTCCTGTTCGTAAACTTTGCTCACAGATTCTTCTGTGATAAGATGCTGAGCTGAGGCCATGTATGAGAACTTCTGGCTTGTTCTCTTTTGCATTGCTGGGATGAGTGTGAATGTTCATAACTGTTAAACAGCTCTGTTCTCTAATAATATAAATTTGTTCTCTGGACTCTCCTCTGAACACAGAGATCTTTTAAGCTAAAGGTTTAGAAACTGGAATCACATGCTGTAAAAATAACCCTCAAAGAGAAGCCTGTAAAATGACCGGCTGTCTGAGCTCCTGTCCAGTAAATACATCCCTGTTTTGGCACATGAAAAGATGTTCAACGTCGCTCCTCATCAGGGAAATACAAATCAAAACCACACTCAGATATCACCTCACGCCAGTCAGAGTGGCCAAAATGAAGAAATCAGGAGACTATAGATGCTGGAGAGGATGTGGAGAAACGGGAACCCTCTTGCACTGTTGGTGGGAATGCAAATTGGTGCAGCCGCTCTGGAAAGCAGTGTGGAGGTTCCTCAGAAAATTAAAAATAGACCTACCCTATGACCCAGCAATAGCACTGCTAGGAATTTATCCAAGGGATACAGGAGTACTGATGCATAGGGGCACTTGTACCCCAATGTTTATAGCAGCACTCTCAACAATAGCCAAATTATGGAAAGAGCCTAAATGTCCATCAACTGATGAATGGATAAAGAAATTGTGGTTTATATACACAATGGAATACTATGTGGCAATGAGAAAGAATGAAATATGGCCTTCTGTAGCAACGTGGATGGAACTGGAGAGTGTGATGCTAAGTGAAATAAGCCATACAGAGAAAGACAGATACCATGTTTTCACTCTTCTGTGGATCCTGAGAAACTTAACAGGAACCCATGGGGGAGGAGAAGGGAAAAAAAAAAAAAAAAGAGGTTAGAGTGGGAGAGAGCCAAAGCATAAGAGACTGTTAAAAACTGAGAACAAACTGAGGGTTGATGGGGGGTGGGAGGGAGGGCAGGGTGGGTGATGGGTATTGAGGAGGGCACCTTTTGGGATGAGCACTGGGTGTTGTATGGAAACCAATTTGACAGTAAATTTCATATATTAAAAAAAGTAAATAAATAAATAAATAATAATTAAAAAAAAAAAAAACATCCCTGTTTTCCCACACTGCATAAATATGGGTAAGGTGACTTTCAGCCAGAAGGGGCCGCTAGCACTTTCCTTTTCTCCCTCATGCAGGATAAAAAATTAACAAAAGGCTAAGGCTTGGTCAGATTTCTTATTTTAACAAAGAGATGGAGGTTCTTATCTCATTTAAGCCAGCAGTGGGATTTTCTCCCCAAATCGAGCTCCAGTATTTGGGACAAATGCATGTTTTTATTTGGCACTGATCATAGAGCAAGAAGACCAAATGCCCCTGCCTGTTGTGCCACTGTGGTCAGCACCCCCCCACCCCCCCCTTTCCAGATCTCAATGGCCTGTGTACACGTGTACATACAAATGCCGTATACACACCTCCCACTCAGGCATGTGCACGCCTAGATCCTTATGCATGTGCAGAGGGAAAAAATACAAAAAGGATCACACTAAGAGGTTTCAATAGATAAATACACTGTCCAGTTTAAACCTTCTGGGTTTTACCTGTGTGCCTCTGCCACATGCATACATTATGCCCCAGGTCATGGGTCATAGAGTGGCCTCCTGAATTGATTAGAAGGTACATCGGGCTGAAACCTCAGTCTCCTAGTTTCATCATGAGCCTTGTGGTGGTGGGGGCCCGTTTCTTTGGGTGAAGCCACTGTTCTGCCTATTCCTTCCCTTTGCCTCTCTGGCTATTTCCTATTTACCTTATGCTGCAAGGCCTCCTCTGTGTTTCACTAACTTAATTCATCTGTACATAGCTCTTACTATGTGCCAGATGTTGGTCTAAGCACTTTACAAGCATTGACTCAGTTAATCCTCCTGATAGCCTTATGAGGCTGAGGCAGATCTGTTATTATTATCCATTTTGTAGATAAGGAAACTAACACAGAGAGGTTAAGTAGCCTGTCCAGAGTTACACAGCTGGTGTGTGGTGGAACTAGGGTTTGAACCCCGGGCAGCCTGGATCCAGGCTCCATACTTTGTGCTCTTAGTCACTGCTGTGTTTTTGACAGCTTTCTTCAGGAACCAAGCAGGTGGGGGAGGGGGAGAAGGCTCTAGTCAGTTCTGCTGAAACCAGCATCTGAAGCTGAAAGTTCTACCTTAGGTCTAACCTTTGACCACCTCCAGGTCTCAGAGACACCTGCATTCTCTGCCGCAGCACTTCTCACCTTAAAATGTGAACGCCCACTGCCATGCTCTTCCCAGCTCTTTCCAGAGACTTTGCCTGCTTGGTCACTACTAATTTGTGCCTGGCATACAGTTGGTGCTTAATAGCCATTTCTTAACCAGATGGATAAATGAGAAATGGAATGACCTGAGGACAGTTGGGAAGTTGGCACCAAGGGGACTGGCGACTAATTCGTAGTGGGCGTGGGGTATGTGTCTACCACGACCCCCAGCTGTCTGGCTGGCATGGGTGACCAGGGAGGCAGTAGAACTGAGATGGGGATGAAGGAAAGGGATTATCTGGGGAAAGGTGATAGATCTGATCTTGGACTTAGTGAATACAATGGGCCTGTGGGACACCTCAGAGGAGGTATCCAGCTGGAATTTTGGGACTGGGGCTCAGAAGAAACATTGAGAGCGCAGTGGCGGGGGAGAGGGGGATCCTGGGAGATTTGAGATCTATAGATAAAGGAGGTTAATTGAGACAATGCTGGAAGAAGGCAGCAGCGGGATGGTGAGCACGCCCTTGCTCTGCATCTTGCTGCTCCCACGGGAGCTAAATGAGCAGAGGTGCCTGAGGCTGGCCCGAGCCTTCTGACAAGGGCTTGGGGGCACGAGCCTTTGGGATGAGGGCATGGGCCTATGCTCTGCACTGCTGCAAGAAAGGAGAGCCCATGAGCTTCAGGGCTGGTGGGTACAAGAAAAGCGTCCCTGAGCTGACTGCACCTAGATACGAACACTGCGAGAATGCCTGAAATCATCACAGAGCCTCCCCAGGGAGGATGGGGCAATGAGTCAGGTCCCTCTTTTGAGCTCTTCTATCTACAAGAAGGTAATGAAGACAGACACTCTCAGAGGAAAAAGATCCCAAATCCCTGCAGCTCTCAGCTTTACATGAGAATTCCAAAACTGACATTGCCAGATTCACTGCAAAGGTTCTTTCAAGCAAAGGAGATGCCCAGACAGAGGATCAGATTGACAGACAGAGCTGAGGGGTCTCCTTGCTTGCTCAGTTCAGAGCTGTGCTGAGCTAAGCCAGCCCTGTGGTGGGCATGTACCAGCTAGGTGACTTCAAGAGGTCAGTGGATCCCTTTCTTGAGAAGCATGTTGTTATAGGGGTGGGGTGGGGAGGGAGAGCCTGGCAGATTCTTCCCTCCATTCTTAATCTCCTTATTTAAAAAAAAAAAATTAATGTATATTTATTTCTGAAGGGGGGGGAGGGGCGGTGAAGGGGGAGACACAGAATCCAAAGCAGGCTCCAATCTCTGAGCTGTCAGCACAGAGCCCAACGCAGGGCCTGAACTCACAAACCGTGAGATCATGACCTGAGCCAAAGTCGGACACTTAACCAACTGAGCCACCCAGGTGCCCGTCTTAACTCCTTATTGACCCTCCACCTGAAGTTCTACATATCTCTGAACCCTCAATGTTTTGGGGGTTCCCTGATAAAGGCAAGATACTTCTGGGCATTTATGCCCCTTGGCAGCCCCCTAACCAAATGACTGGGAGAAGCAGTAACCGCTTCTCTGGCTCTGGGGCCGGGCTGCTATCTCTAGGTTTCCAGTGGCTTCTCAGCTTGGCTCCTTAGATGGTGGATGTCTATGTATGTGTATGGGGGTAGGGAGGGACAGCCATTGGCCAACCATGGAGTTCCAGATCCCTTTCCCCTGGAGCTCCAACAACTTGGGCAGTGAGTTCTACCTCAGAAATAACCCCAACAGAGTCCCTGGCCATCCTTGCTTACCAGCTGGTAGAAGGTGACGTGAGGTCCCTCGGCATCATATAGGAACCACCAGGTGGCGGCAGCCACCGTGGCCAGGCCTACGTACACTGCAAGGAGGGCAGGAGGAAGCTGGCTATAGTGGATAGCTGTGGTTTTCTGGCATCCATTTCCCCTTCCTAAAAATGCCCTGAGTTTCTGTCAGGGAACCGCCCTCTCCCTCTCTGAGCCATGTGGTTTATAGCACCTACCCTTAGTGACAGTGGTGGGCCCTGATTGGCAATCAACATCTGCCACACCCCTGGCCATGGTGACTGGCTAGGAGATAAGCAGGTGGCCCAATGTGGGCCAAGAACAGACCTGAGACTTTGATTATATTACTGACGGATACTCTCTCTTCTGCTGAATTGGGGGTTGTAAGAGAGTAAACATGAGGGCTACAGCTGCAGCAGCCATCTTTCCATCTCAAGGAGCACCTGTCCGAGAATGGAGCTGAGGCAGAGCCAAAATAGGCCAGTGATACTGAGGCCTGGATCCAGCCATGCCTGAGGAATGCTCTAGTATTTTCCATTAGATGAGCCCACACAGCTTCCTTTGGCCTATGCCAGGCTGAGTCATACTGTCTGCAGTTTGCAAGGATCCCTGATAGAAGCTCTCAGGAAGCTCCTGAAACCCCACTGAGGGCTGGGGCCCCACTCACCTCCAATAGCCAGATATCGAAAAAAGAGCCAGCCACTGATGAGGGCCTCACGAGGGTTCCGGGGCAGCTTCTCCATGATGTCCAGGTCTGGTGGGTTGAAACCCAGGGCTGTGGCAGGTAAGCCATCCGTCACCAGGTTCACCCAGAGCAGCTGCACAGGGATCAGGGCTTCCGGCAGACCCAGAATTGCCGTGAGGAAGATGCTGGAACCAGGGTCAGAGGCTCTAGGGCCCAGCAACTGAAGAGCCCAGCTCCTACTCACACTCTAGACTGGGAAGCTCACCTACTGTCTTCACAGGAGCCCCACCTCACTTTTCTAGTTCTTATTGTGTGCACACAAGTGAGACTTGCATATACATGGCTCTGCTTCACACTGGACCACTCGTGCCTCCTAATCTCAGCTCTGGAGGCTGGATGATTCTGCTCTTTAGGCCTCTCCTGTTTAGGCCAGAACTCCTCTCTAGGGCATGTACACATGTGGACAATGCATGCCTGAGCACATACAATTTGTTCGCAGACAGAAGTAAAAACAGCACAGGCCATACAATCGCACAAACACAAGCAAACACCTACATGCTTGCCCGGACAAGCAGAGGTGACAGAAGTCACATGTGTCCAAGCAAACATGTGCTCACCATCCCCCACAGGCACCTCTCACACATGAACCTAAATGTGTACAAATTAGATGCTGGCACAAATCCTCCGTGCTTCTGCTTATGCCTCAAGATGCACAAGAGCACATATGCACATGGCTGCCCACACCTTTCATTCGGGTACACACGCCATGTTTGCACACACCTGTGTGCACACACTCACACACACACGTGAACACGTTACTGCCCCAGAGCAGTGCTAGTTCACCCATCTTGGCAACTGTGAGTGTGGGGATTATGGCTAGAGGAATGACAGGGACTTTTTAGGTATCTCCTTGGGGGCCGGGATGAACCAAGGCCTCTGAAGAATGACAAGGCCCTGCCCTCCTTGAGATGAGGTCCTAGAAGGCCGTCTCCAGGGCAGGGCATGTGTTCCTCTATCCCTACAGCCCCATCCGAGGAACAGGCATTTCCCTTAGTGACCTAGAGCTGGTCCAGAGGGCTGGGAACAGGAAATGCAGGGCCTCACCAGACAACCTCGCCGACATTGGAGGAGATGAGGTAGCGGATGAATTGCTTCATGTTGTTGTAGATGGCCCGGCCCTCCTCCACTGCAGCCACAATTGAGGCAAAGTTGTCATCTGACAGCACCATCTCGGCTGCCGACTTGGCCACAGCTGTGCCGGAGCCCATGGCAATGCCAATCTCTGCTTTCTTCAGAGCCGGGGCATCATTCACCCCGTCTCCAGTCTAGGGGCCAAGGTAGGTAGGACCATGCCTGAGAAACTTCTCTTCCACCTCCTTGACTCCTCTCAACTAAGCCTATCCCTAAGCTCAGGGGATGTCCCCAAGGAAGCAGACAGCTGAACAAAACAAATGGTGAGGTTGAGAATGAGCTCAGAGATTGGGCTGGGGTATGAGGCAGAGGGGGAAGCCAAGTGTTGCAGACAAGGACAAATTTGAAGAGAAGGTCAATTCTAAGGTCAGAGAAGATGGTGAGGGTGGACTTGGGGATGACAGTGGGTCACTGATGAGGATAGAGATGAAATTCAGGTTGGATGTGGTATAAAATACAAAGCTGAGGTTAAGGGCAAAGTTAAGGTTAAGTCAGGGATGAGGTCAAGGTTGTGGCCCAGGCAAAGGATCAGGTGGGTGTTATAGTTAAGGTAAAGGCTGGAGCCAAGGTGAAGGTCAGGGTCACACTGGACTCAGACTCAAAATTAAAAACTAGACTAAGGCAAAGGTCAAGTCAAAGTCAAAGGCCAAATCAAGGTTATGGCCCACATCAGGAGTGATGTCACAGACAAGGTTGGAGTTGCAGTCAAGGTGAAGATTAGAGGCCACATAAAGTTGAGGTCTACAAAAAGTATTGGGTTGGAGGTCAAGGTCAATGTCAAGGATCAGGTGAGGGTGCAGGTCAAGACTGCAGCCCATTTAGGGCTGACCCAAAGTAAAAATCAGATTAAGACGGTCAAGTTCAAGGTCAGGGACCAAGTCAATATGAAGGTCAAAAATAAAGTCAAGAACCAGATTATAATTATGGTCAAGTCAAGATTGGTGCCCAGCTCAGTATCAAGGTCAAGACTGGATCACAGGTCAGCATTAAAGTAAAGAACTGGGGGATGGAGGTCAACAGAGGCCAGGTCAGGGGTGAGACTGGGTTCAAGAGTCAGCTGAGTGTTGATGAATAGGTTAGTAATCAAGAATGAGACAAAACAAAAACTGGGCCCAAACAAAATGTCCATCGAAAGGTGAATGGATAAGTAAACTGACTCACAGTGGAATGCTACTCAATGCTAAAAAAAAAAAAAAAAAAAAAAAAAAAAAAGCAATCATCTGCTGATACCCAAAGCCACATGGATAAATTTCAAAACAAAGAAGCCACACACAAGAATACATACTATATGATTCCATTCATGTGAAAATCTAGGACAGACAATCTATGGTGGAAAAATGGCCTGTTGTGGGAGAGGGTCCTGATGGGGAAGGTGCATGAGGGAACTTCATGTCTCCATGGTAATATTCCTTATCTTGATAAGAGTTTGGATGACACCCAAAGGTGTGTCTGCATTTATCAAAACATGTCAAATGAATGCTATGCTTAAGACTTGTGCATTTCATTGCGTGTTAGTTTTACCTCAAAAAGGAAAAAAAATAGAACCACAAAGAAATGCTGCTCTCTAGATAGAGTATGCATTCTAAATTATGTGAGGGTGAAGTGTATTGATGCCTGCAATTTACTTTGAAATTTACTTAAGAAAAGCTGGATTGAGGATGGATAGATGGATAGGTATGTGCAAAGCAAATATAACAGAACGTTACTTGTAGAATCTAGATCGCGGATATTATAGATGTTTACTAAAAAACTATTTTAATTTCTTTTTGTGTTTGAGACTTTTTGTAATAAAATGCCGAAAAAATAAGAATGAAGCAGGGACAGATGTTGTATGGGTTGCTCTTTCCAAGCTCTACGGTCAGTGACCCTCCTCCCCCTCCCAACTCCTCACCACCTCCACTAGGCTCCCATCTTGTGGCCTCACCATGGCGGTGATCTCATTGAAGGACTGTAGGTTCTCTACAATTCGGGACTTGTGTGCAGGTTCCACACGGGCAAAGCAGCACGCTGTGCGGCAGGCCTGGCGTTGCTGCTCAGGGCTGAGGTCATCGAATTCGCGACCCGTGTAGGCCTTGCCCACCACATCCTCTGTGTCCTTGAAGATGCCAAGCCGGCGGCAGATGGCCACAGCTGTGCCTTTGTTGTCCCCTGTGATCATGACCACACGGATGCCGGCCTGGTGGCAGCGTGCGATGCAAGCAGCCACCTCGGGCCTTGGAGGGTCCAGCATGCCCACGCAGCCCACAAAAGTCAGGTCCATCTGTAGGGAGGGCGCAGATGCAAGTGGGGCCTGGGCCCACGCTCAAGCTGCTACCTGCCCGGCCCTGGCAGAGAGACACGTGGCTCCCAGCCCTGGGCCCTGCCCTGGCACGCACCTCGTACTGCGCAAATTTGCTGCAGTCATCCAGCTGCATGTCCTCCTTCCTTGGGGGTGCATCCCGAGTGGCCAGTGCCAGGCAACGCAGCGTGTCTGAGCCGGAGCCCCAATCCCGGATCTTGGCGAGGATCTGCTCCCTGGAGGTGGCGTTCAGGGGTACTGTGCAGCTTCCCACTCGGACTGAGCTGCAGCGCTCGATCACACTCTCAGGAGCCCCCTGCGTCACAGGGGAGGGGAGAGGTAACTCTGTCAGTTAGGACCCCTCCTTTCCCTCTTGCCCAACAGAGGAAGTTGAGGCCCAGAAATGGGAAAAGGCCATCCAAGGGGACACACAGCAAGGCATGGACCAGAATCCATTCTCCGGAAGCTCAGAGTGGAAACCAAGGGGGCCCCACTGGGAGAAACCCAAAAGGAATGGGGGGTAGTGGCTGCCCGTGGGGAGGCCTCCCTCCCCCCACCAATCCAGAGCTGAGAAGGTCTGCTACAGCATCTGGGGCAGGGGGTGGGAATAGGATTGGCAGTCCTCCTACATGCCCTGTTTCCCTGCCAACCTGGTGCTACCAGGATCCCAATTCTGTAGGGGGGTTCAGCAACGGGAAGCAGGCTGAGCCCTGCCTGGGGACCAGAGACACAGCCATGCTGAGGGGTGGTGGGTGTGGCCCTGGGAAAATGTGACAGGGGTGACAGGCTCCTCAGTAGCCTTGGGGTCTCACCTTGGGTCTCACCCCGGGCCTGGGAATAGCTTCTGAGCCCTTCGTCATGCCTTCTCCCTCTCCCCAAAGGAGAGGAGAGTTTTCAAAGTGGCTAAGTTTTCAAAGTAGCCTGAGATCCCAATACAGAAGCCTTTTCATTTCAAAAGAAGTTAAAACTTCCACTTCAGCATGAAGTTAGGGCTGTGATTCCTACGTCAGGTTGAAAAGCAGTGACAGTAACAGTGCTATGGGCAGAAGTCTGGATGGGAGACTTCCCTCTCTAGGACTCAGCTGCCAAAACATGAAGCACCAAAGATGGGCACCAACTACCTCAATGCCCCTCATCAGAGGTGAAAGGCTTCCGAGACCTTCCAGCTTGATCCTGCCATTTGGATGGGGAGACTGAGGCCCATGGAAGAGCAAAGGTGACCCCAAGGTCATGTGGTGAGGCAGTGCCTCTCAGCCCAGAGCTGGGACCATGGTGAGGGACAGGCCTTGGTGCCTAGCCCCGCCTTTATCTCCACCAAGACCAGATCCTGCTCCCAGTGCCCCACGGCAGGCTGACCACCCTCGTTCTGGATCCGCTGCTTTGACCGTGGGCCTCACAGCTCCCTTGGTCTCCCACAGCTGCAGTCACTGGCTCTTTAGAACACTGGAGATCGGATCTCCCAGGGACTCCACATGGGCAGCGGCCCTAGGCCAGTTAGGCAGGCCCCACCTTCACAAACATCTTGCTGCCCTGGGCTGCCAGGCCAGGGCGAGTGGGCGTGCAGTACACTGACATGGACTTCCGGTCCCGGGAGAACTCCAAAGTAAACTCCTTCCGCATCAGCTGCTTGATGACCTACGGGGCCCAGGAGGGTCAGGATGTGAGAGGCAGAGCCAGCAAGTCTCACTGCTTTCTTTCCAGCTGCCCGATCCTACGAAGAGCCTCCTGCTCCCTGTGGGATGGTGCCTATCCTCCTCTGAGCCTGGCATTGGAAGCCCCCATCTCCCTCTCCAGCCTGAGAAATGCCAAAAGGTTGCCACTTCCTGACCATGCTGTGTACTTCCCAACTCTGAATCCTCGCCCACACTCAGTCTTTTCCTCTCTTTTCTTCCTAGCAAAGTCTTACTAGCGTCTGAAGTCCCTCCTCCTCCCAGAAGCCTCCCAAGATTTCGCCTTCCTCTCTCCCTTCTCTAGTTGCCCAGAAGCCCCCGCTATGAGGCCTGTGGCCAGAGCTCTCACTCTACTCACCGCATTGCAGGCACTGGCTCGTTCCACTCGGGACAGGGCCTGGAGGTTGGTGTCAAACACGTTCATTTTCTCCACCAGGCAAGTCAGGGCTGTCTCCGTGGCCTCTCCCACCTTCTCATATACGCCCTTAGCCTGGTAGGGCCCAGAGTACAGGGCGTGAAGAGCAGGAAAGCCTCCAGTGGACCCCCAAGCCTCACCTCCCACTCACTCCCTGACCCCTAGAGCTCCCTTGGCCAGTTACCTTAAACCTCCTTTGCATCAGGCCTCTGGACCCTTCCCAGCCCAGCTGACATGAGGTCTGGGTAGCATCCGACACTGATGCTTCCCTTCCCTTCTGACCCTTCCCTGACATCAGTGAACATGTGTTCTCCCGGCCGTCTACCTCATGCTCTGCATGCTCCCAGCCTCCTTCCCCAGATTCCTCTTTCTAAACCCTGCTGTCCGGTCCCTGCTTCTCCCCTCCCATCTTCTCTCCCTGAGGCCTCCTACGCTCCCTGCTGCCCCCACCCTTCATGCGCTTGACTTCCAGTGCCCAGCCTGGCAGTGACCTTTCCCCTGAACTCCAAGCTGCCTGTTGGACTTGGTTCCTTACTGACCCTCAGGCCACCTCCCCTTCCCCCTGTATTTGCCATTCCAGTGACATTCCCAGCCCGGACACCAACCAGGAGCTATCCTCCGACTCGTTCACCTAACAAGTCACCAAGTCCCAGGAGTTTCGTTCCTAATTCTCTCTCCAACCTATGCCTTCTCCCCTTTCCCTGAAGCCCCAGCCAGCAACTCTCCGACCTGGAGGACCACACAGGACTTCCTGAATCCAGTCTTGCCCTATCTGTTCCATCCTTCACATAGAAGCCTGATCTTTCGTAAATGCAGATCTGACCATTATCACTCTCCTGCTCAAAACCCTTTGGTGGCTCACTATTGTCCTCAGCTCGTTATGGGACCTAACTTGGTGTGGTCAAGTCCTTCCCTCAGGTAGGAGTGTCTTCCTGCATATTCCATTCTACTGCTCCAGCTGCAGTCAAGGGCATTCAATGCCTATATCACATCAGGCTGCTCCTGACCTATGGGCCTTTTTCGGGCTGTGCCTTCTACTTTAAACACCCTCCCTAGCCCTGCTCCCCTAATTTCTTCCTCTAGGCACCCTGGCACTACAGTCCCTTACATTACAGTCCCCCACAGTCCAAGAGCCCTAAGGCACTTAGGGCACTGGTTCTAAAGCCAGTCTGAGGAAGGAATGGCAGTGGGGGGTTGTGCAGGGGTGGCAGTGCCCCTGGGGTGTGGCACTCCAAAGGGTAAGGGACTGCCAATCCTGGGAGTTCTGAGACTCAGAGAAGCGTCTGTCCTGGGCACCTGGATACTAGGGAAGTCACGAAAGGGAGCTGGGGCCCACCTCATTGTAGTCCAGCGCTGAGTCGTTGCACAGGGCACAGATTGTCGCCAGCTCCACCAGCCCATCGAACTGCCCACAGCGCACGAGCTGCTCCGCCTGCCTCCTGTGGGGCTGGGTCTCAGTACCGGGGCATTTAGCCCGGCCCCTGGGAGGCGCACAGCTTCTTGATCCCGCCCCCAGGAAGCCTCGCCCACTGACGACTCTCGGAGCCGTCTGTGTCTGTCCGGTGTAGCCCAGCTCACCAGGAAACCACGCCCACCCACTCTCCCTCGCCCAGCACTCACACTTCGCCCTCCGGGGCGTAAGTGGTGCCGGAGATGGTGAACTCGTGCAAACGGCAGGAGCTTGCTTCAGCTTCGGCTACCACGAACATCTGGGGAGCGTAGAAGCATGCTCAGGCAAGCCCTCACCTCTCTCCTCCTTGGGCAACCGGTCTGAATAAAGCCTGATACCAGGGTGGGGTTCTCTGGGCCCCCAGAAAAGCCACTGGCCTTCCCTCTTGCCAAGGTCTGAGATACACTGTTAAGGGTAGGGTTCAGGCTGAGGCAGGGCCTCTGCTCTGGACCCCTGACGGGTTTATGGCTGGTTCTTCAATGTTCTGGAAGGAGCGGCAGAAAGCCTGGGTCCTTGCCCATTTTGTTATGTGATTCCTGGCTGAGAACCTGAGCATTAGTTTCTCCACCGGTAACACGAGAAGAGAGTGGGGTCACACTAGAGCTGCCCCTCTCTTCCCTTTGAAAGGATGAGTTCCTGGCCCCCGAGGGAGGAAACCCACGGCCTGCTCTGAGGCAGAGACCCTCCTGCCCAAAGGTGTTCCCAGAGAGTGTGCTCTTAGGCCTGCCGGGTCACCTGTGCACTTCAGGGTCAGGGGGTTCACCCCTCCCAGGGCAGCGCATTTTTTTGTCTGTCAGCCAGCTCTGCCAGGGAGAGCTCTTGCTTTCTGGAAACTGCTTTGCCGTACATTCCCAAGCCAATGGCTAGCTCAGCACCCAGGAGGTGCTCACTAAATGCCCCTTCCTTTGAGCTCTCCTCCCTGCTCCTAGGGGGCAGCCCTCCAGCCAGCATAAACTCTTGAGAAGTCGTTTCTCAGCTCCTTGTCCAGCATGTACGGCCTCTACAACTTCCCCATAGTGTGTTTTTCAAATCTTTATTTCAGTTAAGGAACCCTCTGTTCAAATGAAGTCCTACTAGAGATTTTAAAGGTCAGGGGCCTCAGGATATAAAGCTTGCTGGTGCCCCTTCCCCTGTGACAACCTCTGACGGGCTTCAAGTTCTCGGATACAGAGCCTGAGTTTCCCAGTGGGCAGATTATGGAGCAGAGGTGAGAGAAGGGGGATGGGAGAATCTGAGAGGGGTGGGAAGCCCACAACCTGCACCATTACCCCACCCACCCCTCTGCCCCATGGGCCTGCTGGAGTCTCAGCCAGAATCCCTGGAGCATGCAGGCAGCAGGCCCAGGATCTGGGACTGAGTGCCAGGAAATGAATAATTCCTGCCCTGGCCCTTCCCAGGTCACTGGAGCTGACATATCTGGTGACAGGAGTTGACTGCAGAGTCACAGTGGAGCAGGACAGAACCTGGCTCAGATGCCAAGGCTGTACTTGACCCCCTCCCGTGTCCTTTATGGTTGTCTACCAAAGCTTGCAAACCCAAACTGCAGGTGAAGAAACTGAGCTTCATAGGCAATGACCTGCCACAGTGATATGTGGGTCCTAGTGACACGTGTCCAGCCAGACTTAGCTGTTCTGCCCCGGGAAAACCTGGATCTGCTCCCCACCATGGGGCAGCCCACAGGCTCTCTGCTCCATCTGCTGCCAAAGAGCAGTCAAGGGGCAGCCCAAAGAGGGAATTCGGCCAGCTGAACGCCACACGGCAACACCGGTGGGGCCCCAAGCTGGCCGCAACCACTCACCCGGCAGACAGACATCTGATTGGTGGTGAGTGTGCCTGTCTTGTCGGAGCAGATGACCGAGGTGCAGCCCAGCGTCTCCACAGAGGGCAGACTCCGCACAATGGCATTCTTGCGTGCCATGCGCCGTGTGCCCAGAGCCAGGCATGTAGTGATAACAGCTGGGAGGCCCTCAGGGATGGCAGCCACAGCCAGAGCCACGGCAATCTTGAAGTAGTAGACGGCACCACGAAGCCAGGAGCCACCATGGGCTGGGTCAGCGAAGTGGCTGATGTTGATGACCCACACGGCCACACAGATCACAGAGATGGCACGGGACAGCTGCCGCCCGAACTCATCCAGCTTGTGCTGCAGCGGTGTCCGCTCTGGCTCCACTGCCGCCATCTGACTCCGGATCTTACCCAGCTCTGTGTGCAGGCCTGTGGCCACTGCCACCCCCAGTGCCTTGCCCGATGCGATGTTGGTACCCTGGCCAAGGGAAAGGTGAGAAGGGCTGCTTAGCACCCTGGTTAGGGCTGAGGACCCCTGACTCCTTCGGGCTGGCGTAAGGTGCTTATCCCCCTACTAAGCTTTTTGTCTCCGTGTCACTTAGTGCTCTCAGACTTATGCAGCTATGTAGGACCAAGCTATCGCTGTCATCTTGATGACAGTGTCAGCTCTATGAAGGCAAGGGCTTGGTTCAGCACCACGTCCCCAGTGACTAGCATGGGGAAGCACCAGGCCAATATTGACGATAGGATCAACCAGCACAGCACAACATCAATCCCCCAAAATGTGATTCAGAAAAAGCCAATGTGGCCATGTAGGAGTGCCAAAGCTGACTGTGATCCTAGGTAAATAATCTGTAAATATTTACTGAAGAATCCAGAAAACAAGTTTACGTCCATCCACTCCCAGGGCCCTGGTAAAATCCTTAAGTCCTGATGTAAAGGCTAGCTAGCCTTGAGCCTCTGTGTCCTCTTTGATAAAACGGTCCCACAAAGGAGCTTCTCTGAGGGGGCTAATAACCCGGTACCCCTTCAGACAGGTGTCCTGGGCTGAGGCTTGAGAAAAGGTAGGTGCCAGTAGCAACCTCAGTTTCTTTTCTCTTGTCCTGAGCAATGCAGCTTCTACTCTCCCATCCCCCTGTGCCCACAATTTGCAGGCCCTTCAGCTAAGGAAATGACCTGCAGTTAGCCAGAGCGTGCACCTCAGAAGGCTGCTTAGTGACAGCTGCTGATGCTGGAGCATGCCTTGTAAAGTCCCTCCCCACCTCAAAGCAGCTTGTCCAAGGCTTCCATGCATCTAGGCAGGCAGTTCTTAAGAACTCGGAGCAAATGTTGTGTTCTCCATTTCTGTTCACTTCCGGGGAAGTCTTCTAGCCCTATAACTTGGTGCCCTGGGACATGGCCAAATGGCCTGACCTATCGTGGCTTCTGTGTTCAGCCTCTGGCTGTTTCTGGGCGGCCTGTAACCTTCGCTGGTTAAGTACCTCTGAGGCCACAGGGCCATATCATTCCCAGCATGGCTGAACCCACCACCCTCCCTGAAAAGAACCACCGGGCCCTGGCATCTTGCCTTAGGGGGTCAGTTTTCCCATCTGAGATATGAACTGTTTCTGCCATACTCCACCACTTTGGCAACCATCTTCTCTCTAGAGGTGTCTCCACTGGGAAATTATAGGCTAGCTCTGTCCCTCTATAGATTAAGGCAGGGTAAAGCCTAGCAGGTAGGAGGAAAATCTCTGGACTCCGAGCGTCTGAGTTCACATCCCAGCTCTGCCATTCACTGGCTGTGCGACCTTGGGCAATTTACTTACCCTCTCTATGCCTGTTTCCTTGCTGGAAAATGTGAAGAATAAGAGTACTCATTTCTTTTTTTTTTTTTTTTTTTTTTTGAGTACTCATTTCAAAAGCAGTGTGAGGAATAAATACACGTAAAGGGCTTAGAATAGTGCCAGGCACACAGCCTTCAGTAAACACAGGCTATCACTAATACCATAAATTTGTACATATTGTCAATAATCGATGAAGTTCTTTTTGTAGGGCTTTAACTGATTCATCTAAATGTTACTGTTTTTATTAGCAGTGTCCAGCCATCCCAGGGACTTACAGAGAATAGCATGTTCTTCTTGTCCTGGTTCACAGCTCTGGGATCCAGGATAGCATCTGTGTGTTTGGTCACAGACACGGATTCACCTGGTTGTGGAATCAGAAATGAGAAGCCTTATGTGAAGACACCCCCACCCCCTGACCTAGCCCCTGCTCAGCCCCAGCCTCCAGGCCTCACCTGTCAGGATGGACTGGTCCACTCTCAGAGTGGTGGACTTGATCTCGAGGAGGCGGAGGTCAGCGGGCACTTTGTCTCCCACTGTGGGGAGAGAGCTGGCTGAGTGTGGCTTTAGGCACCACCCCCTAGCAAAGCCAGGAGAGCTGCCAGGAACCAAGGCTGGGGCTGAGAGGCAAGGGCCTGAGCTGTGATCCCTGAGATAGGTGCTGCTCCCTGGCCTACAGTCTCCATATCTGTCCAAAACCCCATATCTGGGGTTTTGGCCAAAAAGCTTTGGAGGGATCCAGCAGCCACCCCGCTCTGTGTATACAGCCAGAAAGATGGGGACAAAGGGAGGGATGGGCTCGCCAGCATCACATAATGAAAAGAGGCCCCTAGTGTACCTGCTACTTCCACGATGTCTCCAGGGACGATGTCCCGGGCGCGGATCCTCTGCACGCCCTTGCGGTCCGAGCGGATCACCTTACCCATCTCAGGCTCATACTCTTTCAGGGCCTCAATGGCACTCTCAGCATTGCGTTCCTGCAGAATACGAGGCAGGTAGGTGGTCTGTCCCCACTGGCCCTACCTGGCTGACCCCTTGTAATGACACCCTTGGGGCCTGGGATACAGCTAGAAGCAGAAGGACCTGCAGCGGGACTCTAACACCAAGTGGCGGTCACATCCAGCAGCTGGGACACCCCAGGGTCCAGCCCACCTCTACCTCCCACCTGCCATACGCCCACGATGGCATTGGCCACGAGGATCAGCATGATGACCAGAGGCTCCACGAAGGCTGTTGTGGTCTCCTCGCCCTCCTCAAAACAGGCCAGGACCTATGGAGTGAGAGTTAGTGAGCTGGGGCTATGCTGTGTGCCGGGGTCTGCTCACCGTTTCCTTCACACCCCAGATCTCCTGTCTGCTCTCCTGTTTTGGGAGAGATCCCCCCAGGGCACCCTGGGCTTGGAGAGGGCTGCTCTGAGGCTCTGGCTTAGAACACTCAGCTCTTGCAGTTAGTGACTGTCATGGCCCACATCCCACCCAGCCGACTTTCAGGACAAGGGGCGGTTATACAGCTGCCAGCCTGCCCAGCTGTGGTTCTCCAAGTGTGATGCTACACTGGCGGCAGTAGCAGCATCTGGGAACTTGTTAGAAATGCAATTCTCAGGGTCCATCTCAGTTCCCCTGAGTCAGAAAGTCTGGGGTGAGGCCCCAACAGTCTATGTTTGAACAAACCCAGCTAATCCCATTGCGGACTAATGCCTGAAGTCCACTGGCCAGAGAAGCATAATTTCAGTCAGAGTCCAGGCCTGGAGGCAAAAGACCTGATTAAAGTCCCATTCCCACCTCTTGGCCCAAGTGGGTACTTGTTACTCCCCTCCACGGGTCTCAGTGTGTCCATCTGTACTATAGAGGAGTATCAGCACCCTTTTGGCTAAGCTGTTGTAGGCACCTGCATAGATAGGGTTTTTTTTCTCTGGAAGAGTCCTCAGTTTCTACAAGGACAGTTGCCAGGAAGGCCAGATACAGCTGGCTGGGCCCCCGCTGCCCCGCACTCCATGTTACCTACATGAGGTCTCCTCCCCAGGCCCTGCTGGGCACAGGGCCAAGAGCAGGAACTGTGTCCACTCCCAGGGGGGCCATTTCCCTGCATTACCCTTGGGTTTCTGCTGCTCAGCCATCAGTGACAATCACCGTCCCCCCCCCTCCCCACAGCTCCACCCTGGGCCCCTGATCCTACAGGTCCAGGAGGGTTTCAGGCAGTGAAAATAGCGGAAGAGTAAAGGGAGAAGCAGCCACAGAGAAGCTGTAAGAGGTTAAGGTCCAAATTCTTCTGTGGGGCATTGGGAACCATGGAAAGGGCTCTCCACCACCAGGGACAATTTGGCAACATAGGGAGGCTTTTTTTTTAACGTTTTATTTATTTATTTTGAGAGACAGCACATGTGTGCACTCATGCATGCGCATGAAGGGGGGAGGGGGAGAGAGAGAGAGAGAGAGAGAGAGAGAGAGAAAGAATCCCAAGCAGGCTCTGTCCTGTCAGCACAGAGCCCAATGCGGGGCTTGATCCCATGAGCCTGTGACATCATGACTTGAGCTGAAACCAAGAGTCAGACGCTTAACCAACTGAGCCACCTAGGTACTGCGAGAGACATCTGATTGTCACAACTGGGGAGTACCACTGGGGAGGCAGGCTTTGAGGCAAGCTGAAGTCTGAGCAAGGCAAGAGGTATGTAGGGGTCCAGGGATGCCCATGGCTAAGAAGACAGACCTGTGATTCAGAGCCTGGGCCTCTGAGCACTGCCCCAACCTGGCCTTCCCTTCCGGGAAGACTGATGCTGTGGGACGGGGGCCTTACTTACGAAGGAGACCAGGGCAGCCAACAGCAGGATGCGCACCAGGAGGTCTTCAAACTGCTCCAGCACCAGCTCCCACAGGGACTTCCCTGAGAACCGGAGTACTAGGTGAAGCCTGGATTCCTTACCAAGTGACTTGCCCCCATTCAGAGCTGGGACCGCCTCAGAGACCACCTGGCCCACTCCCTCCATACCACTTAAAGACTGATAGCCTGAGGCCCTACAGGCACAGGTGGGTGATACCGGGGCGGGGGGGGGGGGGGGGCTCGGCAAAGCCTCACTCTGTTGGGGAGAGGGAAGGTTACAACCTGACAGTGAATGGCCCAAGAATGTTGCCTGGTGGCCTTGCAGCCCACCCTGGCCCAAGCCTTACCTTCCTCAGTTGGGAGCTCTGTGGGATCCAGGCAGTCACAGGAGCCATGAGGAGACAAGAGATAATCGGGTTATGCAGTGGGGCCATGGAGGAGTCTCAGCAGTCCCTCCCCACTATGCCTACCCAGACCACCATGATGGTCGAGAGATATCCCCACAGCTCTCTGAGGTCACAGAATGGATGGTCTGAGCACAGAGGCTTCCATTGCTCCCCTCGCTTCACCCCACTCTGGTTGAGGAAGATCTGGTATGGCATGGTATGGCATGGCTCACCTTGGGACATGGGTCCTTCTAGACCCTCCTCCACTGCACAGAGAAACTGAGCAAACTGTTAAAGAGAAGGGACCCCAGAGGTCACCAGTGAGTTGATAGCTCCCTTGCACTGCTCTTTCTCAGACGGCTGCCCAATCCTGTTCAATGTCCTCTATGGCCATGGCAAGGTAGCCCCTCCCTCAAATTTAAATGAATGAAAATTAAGTAAAATTTAAAATTTTACTTGATTTTAGCTCAGGCTACTTCTGACTTACCTGCTCCCCCGGGAGTACTTGGACAAGGTCTATAGCACAGCCAGCCTGCTGAGTCCTCCATACCTGGGGGTTCCCTTGGACACAACCTCAGCAGCCAGCACCCCAGGCACCCTGCCATGGTTAAGTTCCTAAAGGCCGAGTCTCACCTTGTCCCCCCCCCCCCCCCAAACCCTCCACTCTGGGCAAACTCCATGAAGATCCATCCCACACGCCTGGTCTGTGACCCATAGAACAGTTTGAGGAATGATGTTCCCAAATACCACCAGGACCTGCTGTCACTTTACAAGCTCTATTTTTATCTCCTCCATTTCCTGAAGGACCTTTTATTCCAGGGGAACCGGCTGCCTCAGTACCTGGAGTCTTTGAATCTTCCCAACAGTCTAAAGGGAGACAGGGCAGGAATGCTCACCCTGTTCCGCAGGTACAAGAACTGAGATCCAGAGTGGAAAAGCGGCTTGAGGGGCGCCTGGGTGGCGCAGTCGGTTAAGCGTCCGACTTCAGCCAGGTCACGATCTCGCGGTCCGTGAGTTCGAGCCCTGCGTCAGGCTCTGGGCTGATGGCTCGGAGCCTGGAGCCTGTTTCCGATTCTGTGTCTCCCTCTCTCTCTGCCCCTCCCCCGTTCATGCTCTGTCTCTCTCTGTCCCAAAAATAAATAAAAAACGTTGGGGGGCGCCTGGGTGGCACAGTCGGTTAAGCGTCCGACTTCAGCCAGGTCACGATCTCGCGGTCCGTGAGTTCGAGCCCCGCGTCGGGCTCTGGGCTGATGGCTCGGAGCCTGGAGCCTGTTTCCGATTCTGTGTCTCCCTCTCTCTGACCCTCCCCCGTTCATGCTCTGTCTCTCTCTGTCCCAAAAAATAAATGAAAAACGTTGAAAAAAAAAAAAACGTTGGAAAAGCGGCTTGAACAAGGTCACAGAGCAAGTAGGTAAGTCTAGGGGAAGGGACAGGAGCTGGGACTCAAAGGGTGGAGTCCAATGGGCTTCTCCCTCCAAGGGCTGAAGCCAGGCTCTGTTGAGGCCTGAGCCTCCTCCCAGACTGAGCCTCCCTGAGCCCTGCTACTCATTGGCCTGTCTCTGGACTAGCAGCACTGGCATCACCTGGGAGCTTGTCAACAACGCGGACTCTGAGGCTCTAACCTAGGCTGGCTCTCCCTTCCTCTTCTTCCTTCTTGGCACAGGTCCTTGTATCTGTCCACCTGTTTTGAGCTCGAATACCCGCAACCATTCTCCCTGTGGGAGGCCTCTCCCCAGACCACCTGTTCGGAGGATCTGGGGCATCCGGCAGCTGAACCATGGAGAGTATCAAGCAGCCCACTGGGATGCAGAAATCCAGGAGGGAAACACATAACCTAAAAATACATTTTCTGGTCCTATTTTAGGCAACGGCTGACATTTTCCGTGGAAAATGTAATCTCCAGTGTCCTGCGTTGAGATTAAAATCAAACAGACTTTTTCCTTCTGATCTATTTAGCTGAAGTGAACAGGAAAGGCAGGGGGAGGGCCAGGCCTAGTTTTCTGGGCCAGTTCTCCAATCCAGCGGGGTCCTTTAGGGGTCATGTCTGCCATGCCCCAGCCTTGGCACAGAATATTTCCAACCTCATGGCACACCTCAGCCTGCTTCAGCTGTGCTCTAATCAGGAGACTCCCGAACCCCCCGCCTCTGTGGGGATGTTCAGGGTTCCTGACCAATGGGAGTTTATCCATAAGTCTCACCCGAATCCCTCCTGCTGTCTCCCTAACACCTCCCTCTGTCAGGCATGTAGCCCTTAGGCCACCATACTCCTTACGGCATTTTTTCTGGGCAGGGTCAAGGCCTGGGGTTGGGAAGCATTGTCATGGGGCACACGTACCAGCTCGAATTCCCCCCAAGCTGCCCTCTGCCTGCCTCAGTCACCTGTCAAGTTCTCCCCTTCTGCTCTCTGACCCAACATCCGACTCAGGATCCACTCTTTGGTGGCCGTTTGTTCTCCAAATGCTTCTGATTGTCCCCACCTTGCGGGCACATAGTATGACTGCACTTTCTGGCCCTTGTGCAAGTTACAAAAAGAAGGATGCATGTTAGTTCTGGGCGGGGGCATTAAATTGGTGGCAGGAGACTCTCTATTTAGAAGGATACTGTCTAGTGGAACTTTCTGTGATGATGGAAGCGTCCTCTAGCTGCACTGTCCCATACAGTAGCCACTAACCACATGTAGCTATTGAGCATTGGGAATGTGGCTAGTGTGGCTGAGTAGGTGAATTTTAAATTTCACTTAATTTTCATTCATTTACATTTAAACAGCCAAACAAGGCTAGTGGCTATAGCATTGGACAGTGAAGATCCGGAGCTCTTTGTCCTTCTGCTACAACAACCAGCAACCCGTGAGACGTGTCTGCTCTGTGAATCAGAATCACAGAGTACAGGAGACACAAAGCCCCCAGACGACCTGCCACTGACATACAGATCTACAGCGTGAGCAAGAAATGACCTGTACTGTTTTCAGCCACTGAGATACGGGGTTTGTTACTGCAGCATAACCTAGCTGATCCTGACTGATACCTCCTTCTCCCCAGACCTGGCCTCTACCACAAGGTTCCCCTTCTAACCTACCCACTGCCCTTGGGGGAGGCTCAGCCAGCCGCGAGGTCACAGAAGATGCCCTGCCCGTCCCTGTACATGCAGTGCACATGCTTCTAGTTTTGCCTGAGCAGCTGGCTCCCTGGGGGATCCTGAGCCTCTTTGGAAGATGGGGTACCCACTCCCACCCTGAAGGGCTGCTGTCATTATTAACATTAGTAAGAACCACATTCACTGAGCACCTATTATGTACCAAGCAGTGTGCCAAGTGCTTTATGGGGTGGGTACTATATGCTGAGCATATAAGAAGGTACTCCACAGCAGAATAATTATAGCAGAATTATTAGTGTTGGGCGTGCCAAATGCCATGCATCCTCTTGGGCATTAACTCTCTTGTGATGCTCAAACAACCTGAGAAGGAAGATACCATTATTATTCCCCTTTTACAGAGTAAATAACTGAAGCACGGAGAGGTTGAATGACTACTTTATGGTCATACAGCTGCGAAGTGGCAGCTTTAAACTTGGGTAGTCCAGGGGCGCCTGGGGGGCTCAGTCAGTTAAGCATCCGACTTCGGCTCAGGTCATGATCTCGCGGTCCGTGAGTTCGAGCCCCACATCGGGCTCTGTGCTGACAGCTCAGAGCCTGGTGCCTGCTTCAGGTTCTGTGTCTCCCTCTCTCTCTGCCCCTCCCCTGCTCATGCTCTGTCTCTCTCTCTCAAAAATAAATAAGCAAAAAAATTTTAAACTCGGGTAGTCTGGCTCTTGACTCCCTGCTCAGCACCTCCTGCGCTGACTCCTAAGCTGCTCTGCCTTCCCATCCCTGTTGCACTGCATTCGCTAGCCAAAGTCACCTGAAAAAACTTGGCATCCTATGTTCTGATTGTTAGGCTGGGTGCCCTGATTCCCTCGGCTAGCTCACCCCTTCGTCGTGATCCCAGAGCCACTAGCCAAAATCGTCCCTGCCCACAAAGGCTCTGCTGTCCTCACAGGTGGTGTTTTGACGGTTACTAGGCTCCGTCTGCTCAGGCCTGGTCTACTTCAAATTCTAATCCTGCCAAGACCCCAGACAACCCTGGGGCTGTCCCTTCACGTGACCGGGTCCTAGGGCCACGGAGGGAACCCAGGGGCTAGGAAAGCACTGTCCCAGCCTCTCCCCAGGCATCTCTGGAAGATGCTGGTTCCCCCTTGCTATCCTCAGGCTGCATGTGGAGGGGGTGGTGCGCTGAGCCCTCAACAGTGTCAGATGCTCCATTTGTTAAATGGGGAGAATGCCCCAGCCCTGCCCACCTCTTGGTGCCATTCAGCAGGCTGCAGCCAAAGACAGTAACAGGAAGTGCTATTCCCTTCCGCATCCGAGCTGGGCCAGCCCGGTGGCATGCAGTCCCCCACTATTCTTCTGAAATAGTGTACGTGGTGGACTCTCCCAGCCAACCCCTTCCCTAGGTCACTACTGTCAGTGAGCTGGCCCACGCCCCCAGATGCCCAATGTGGGGCTGGCCTGAAGGGGCCTGGAAGTTAGCCTGTGGGCCCTGGAGGACAAAAGGGAGCATATGATCAGAGAAGCTTCATGGCTTGGGGCAAGGAGTCTGGTCCAGAGGGCTAAATTCAAGTCATGCTCTATCTCTTGATAGTTCTTTGGCTATGGACAAGGCAATTAACCCCCTCTGTGCCTCAGTTTCCCCATCTGCAAAATGGGGATAATGATAGTAACCACTTCTGAAGTCACTGTGAAGATTAAACAACATGCACGGCACATGGTAAATGCTCAGTAAATATTAGCTATAATATCGGTTATTAAAACGTAAGCTCCATGCCAGTAGTAATTTGTCAAGTGCAGTGTCTTCAGCACCTAGAGCAGTGCCTGGCACATAGAAGGTGCTCGATAAAGATTTGGAAATGAGTGAATGACCCTGCCTCTGTCCTGCTCACAGACCAATAGTGGCTCCCCTTGGCCTGAGGAATAAAGACTGACCTTAGCATGGCCTTCAGGGCCTTCCTGGATCTGCCCCAAGCTGACCTTTCAGAACCTCCTATATCCTGGACATCTGCCAGCCAAGTGGGATGCCTTAGAATTGCCACTACCTTCCCTGGTTTTGCTAAAGCTTCTTCCCCTCCAAAGTTTTGCTTGGGCCATTCTTTCTGTGCAGAGTACCTTTCCGCAGCTCCTCATCTAAACCCCAGCCTTCCAGGAAGCCTTCTTGGAAAAGCCCGTCCACCCATCCCTCCGCTCTTCTCTTACTAGTCATCAGTATTGCGGTCACCCCCACCTGATGGGAGCCCTTCCAGGGCGGGGAGGGAATGAGTCACCCCTGGGTCCATAAAGAGCCTCACAGAATTGTTTACTCAGTCGCCCCATTGTTCAGGTCAAGGCCCTGGGCCCACAGCCTGGAGCCCAGGAGAAGTGGGGTATACGGCCAAGGCTACCCCAGGCTGCATGCATCACCTGCTCCCCTGATCTTCCCTCTTGACTCCTTTTTCTCATCTCAAAACATTGGAAACTGGTATTTCAACTTCTAAATTGTTGATTCCAGCCTGGAGAGGCAAGAGCTCACCAAGGTCTTCCTCAAAAGTAAGTTTACAGGGCAATTAAGTTATCACTTGCAGAATCAGGGAGACGCCTTCACTGGGCAGACCGCACCCAGTTCACCTGGCCCTGTCCGGGTCTCTAGGACCTATCTAGAGTGGACAACATGGTCCCGCTCTCCAGGGGGCCTTGGGAAGCAGCTCCCCAAATGCAGAGGCCTACAGACTACCTGGCTGATCTGGCAGTAGAAAACCCTGGCAAAGGGTCTGCTTAACATCTATATGCCAGCATGGTGTGGACAGACTCGGTCCTGCCTCAGGGAGCTCCTGGTGTGAGGGGATGCTGTTCCTGGGGTGGGGGCGGGGGAGTGCCAATGCTGCCCAAGAGGGCCAGTGGGCATGAAATCTAGGGTGGACCTAAGAGACCTGGAACTTCCCATGCCTGTAGGGAAACCACACTTTCCTCAGATCCAAGAATCGTTTCATATCCTGCAAGGCCTTCAGGGGAATCTCAGGATCCCACATCTGCACTGAAGAGGGCACTGAGGCCAAGGAAGGACAAGTCTTCCTGAGGCCACCCAGCAAGGTGGACCGCTCAGACCTCACCCCCTCCTCCTGCCTGGCCCCACACCTCTTGGCCAAGTTTCCTACGGCCACACACATGGGTTTCCTGAGTTCCAGCAGCCAACTGGGGCCCGGGCTGAAGGCAGGAGATAAGGTCACAGCCCAGACACGACTGGCAATAATCTAAATCTAGCCACCCCTCCCACCTGCAGCTCTGGGGCCGTTGTATCCAGTGTACAGATGGAAGGCTCCAGTTCCTGTTAGAGCCCTTTCCCTAGCTCCCCTGAACAGGAACCACCCCAGACCTTCTGGGATCTTGCCTGACTTCCAAATCACTGGGCTCTCCAGGGCCCTCAGGTGTTGGCCTGCTTGGTAGGACATGCTCAACACAGTCCTGCCTCTTGCCTTGGCTCACATCCAGCAAAGGTGATGGGCAGCCCATTCACGGACACAAGAAAATCAAATGGCTCCAAAATACATGGAAAAATGCCCAACATGACTGGTAACCAGAGAAATGCAAAGTAAAACTATGAGAGGACACTTTTCCATCAGATTGGCACAGATCAAAATGTCTGGTGATGCATGGCAATGGTGTAGGGGTGACGAAACAGGCAGGTCAACAGGTGCAACTTTATGGAGAACAATTCAGCAATAGCTGTCAAAATGTAAAGCACACATGCTGTTTTGCCCAGCAACTCCACTTCTAGGAATTTATCCTTTGGCAATATTGACAAGTGTGTGAAGTGATGCGGGGACAAGAATATGCCTTGTGACACGTGACAGGAGAGGCTATGAACAATCTGAGTGCCCTCCAAAAGCCAGGTGAAGAAATACCAGAAGAGCCACATGAAACCCTGCATAGCTACTAGGAAGTCCCAGGATGCTCCACAAGGCACCATCTCCGAGAGTGATTATCACGTGGAAAGCAGGGGCAGAACAGCACTCACGATCCACTGCCTTTCGTGTGAAAAAGTTCATAAGGATCCAAAGGAGTATGTACACAGCATACCTTGGGAAGGAGACACAAGACCCTAGGAATACTGGGTGGCTGGACAGGTCTGGGGAGACTTTACTGTACCTTTTAACCCTTTGAATGTTGTACTGTGTGTACATTTTTATTCAAAAAATAAACTGAAAGGATGTAGAAAGCCCCCCAAAGAAATGGAGTCCTGGGCACCTCTGGGACCTGCTGGGAAGGGCACACTCTCGAGAGGTGCTGGGCCAGGGGCCTCCTGTGCACTCCCCTGTTGGGGTTTCAGAGGACACATCTGTTCACTGGGGTTGGGAGAGGCTGTGTTCTGTGTGTATGGGGCATTCCCAGCTGGCAGACTCACAGCACTGCTGAGGCCCCATCCCCCAGCTCTGAGGAGGGAGGAGTTAGAGAAGGTAGGAGGACAGGATCCCCAGCCCCTGCTTTCCAGCCTCCCTTCCTCCCTCTACCAGCAGAATTTGCAAACTTCAGGACTTAAGCAAATGACTTCCTTGTGGTTTCCAGCACTAACGACCTTGCAGGTGCACAGACTCCTGGGGCGGGGGAAGTCACTTGTCCCTGGGGTGTTTCCCTCCACCTGTAGGTCTAGCCCACCCCACCACCCAGCTGGCCCAGATCCTGGCCCAGACTCTTCTGCTACCAGGAGGGATGGCTTGGTGCACACAAACACTCGCAAGCAACTCCAAGACGTGGATCCTATTACGGCCTCACGAAGAAACCAAGGCACAGAGAGGAAAAGTGGCTTATCCAGGATTGCACAGCTGTGAATGGGGCAGAGCTAAGGTTCAAAATTCTGTCAGCCCAATCCCAGACACGAGTAGACACCACTCCAGGTTACCCAAGAGGGAAAGACACCCCCCCCCCCCCCCAGTGCCCACAGAGACTGCAGAACACAGATGACTCCTCCTCAGCTGGGGCTGGTTGGAGAGAGCATGATGCGGGAAGGGGCAGCTGGCTCCCCTCTCCTAACCTGAGGACTTCCAGAGTCCCGGAATGCTTCCTGAAGAAGAAGCCAATCAGTGATCTGAGGGATCTCTAGGGCCCTATGAGGGCTGGGGGCATTGCTGGGAGAGCTCCTGCCTAATTGACCCACCTCCTAGCACAGCCACCATCAGGGGCCCAAGGCCTGTAGAACCAGTGACTCCCTTCTACAGACAGAAAAAGGGAGGCTAGAGAGGGACAGGTACCCAGGACCGGCTCCACCAAATATTATCTGACCTTGGGCAAGTTGTCTAACCTTCTGGTGACTCAGTTACCTCCTCTGCAAAATGGGAATGACAACAGCTGTTTTCACAGAATTGTTTTGGGGAAGAAATAAGAGATGAAAAGTGCTAATAGTGCCTGGCACATAGTAGGTGCTCAGTGAACATTACCTTTTATTATTACCACTATCAAAGCACAAGGGAACCAGGGACCCCATCAGTGCCCCCCCCAACTTTTCCTACCTACCACCCCCCAAAAGCACATCCACCTCTTTGTGGACCTACACACCACATCAACATCCTTATCTATCACTTCACACAGATGCTCAGTGGACTGGTCACCCCCAAAGCCCCTCACTAAACAAAATAATATGGGGGAGAACTAAGGCTCCCTCCTTCTTAAGCAGCCTCTCCTCTCCTGGATCAATGAACACATGGGAGCCAGAAAGAAGAGGGATGTAGGCTAGGGTCACACAGGGCTTCTGGAGGCAGAACCAAGGGCTAGGTCTCCAGTTTTCCTTGGGAATCAGGACTCCCAAGCTGGAGGCCACAGGGCACAAAAGAGGCTGTGAAACCCCAGACCTGCTGCCCTGACCCCCATCCCCACCCCCACCCCAGGGTTGGGGGAAAAGTCCTGCTGCCCTGTCCTCTTGCAGCAATGACACCCTCCCTGCCAAGTCACTAATGGAGGATATTAAATAATATTTATCTCCCTAGTTCCTCCCACAGCTCAACTAAATATAGCAACTAATTTTTTTGGAAAAGGATTTCTGCTCCAGAAAGATAATATTTATATAAGAGGTGGTTTTCATAAGCCAATACAAAACCCAAAGCTCCCTTTCTGACAGCTCTTTGTAATTTTCAAGCCATCCCTGAGCAGTAAGACACTCAGGCCAGAGCACCTTCCCCTCTGGCTGGCCGGGATCCCTGAAAGGGTGAGGCCCCAAGTCCTAAAACAAAGTGGGTCCAGGTTGCACTTGGGGGGGTGGGGGTATATTTCCATCTGGATCCCCAAAATTGTGCACAGTACCCAGGGGGTGAATGAAGAGGGTGGCAAGTCCTGACTGGAAGTGACTTGAGGAGGGGACCCCTCCATCTTCCACCTGTGTGCCTGGGCCACATCTGGGTAGTACCTGGTACTTGTGCCTTTTGGCAGATGGAGAATCCCAAACTCCTTAGAAGATAAGAAGAAATGATACCACTTCCACCCAAACAGCAACAGCATAAACGCTCCCTCCCTGCCCAGCGGCAGTCAGGTGCTGCTCCCGGTCACAGTCACGGTCACGCAGGAGGGAAAGGCCTATCCTGGCAACTCCCTGAGCCAGGCCTTGAATCTGCCACCCCCAGGGAGGTAGGTCTCCCGCCTAAGCAGTTCAAAGCCCCCACCGACTCCCTCCCGCCAGCCACATCCGCCTTGGGTTGCAGAAAGAGGAAGACCTGAAGGTGGGGGTGGGGGCACCAAGGCTGCCAGCTGACAAATTGCACCTTCTGGGTGTTTATTGAGCCCTCAGGGGAGACCCTCTGGGCCAGCTGGGAGGCTGGGTCTTAGAGTCCCTGTTGGTTCCTGGTCAGCTGAGGTCGGCGAATGCCTTTGCACAATGGGGGCAGGTTGCAGTGCAGGACCGGAACCCAGCGCTGACCGCGGATGGGGGTGGATTAAAGCTTGCGGGAGTGGATGGGGTGGGGAGTGGATGTGGAAAGCCTGTAAGGTCCGGACAGATCCCTGGGCCTGGGGAAGGGGAGCCAGGGGTCAGGTCTCTAAACCCGGAACCCGCCCTGCACCCCCATGCGAAGGTGGCCGCGCAGCCCGTCCGAGTGCCCCAAGAGCATCTGCAGAAGCTTCTGGAGCCCTCGCTTCCGGCCCGCCTGCGGTAACCGAGGGTTGGAACCGGAGAGGTCCGCTCCCCTTTGCGGCGCAGGGGAGTAAACTGAAACTGCGGGTCCCCGCTTCCCTGGCCAGGCCGACGCTCTCACCGTTGGGGCCGTAGCGCTCTCGCGCGCTAGTCACCTGCTCTGGCCTCAGGCCGCCCTCGACCGTCACCGAGAAGCGGCGCAGCACGTCGGCTGCTGAGAGCAGGTGCGCCGCCTCCATGCCGCCCGCCTGGTTTCCTGCGCGGTCTGCACCGTCCAGTCCGCCGCCTCTTCGCGGGGCTACTGCGCTGGGCGCCGGGAGCTCCCGCCCAGGAGAGCGGCGCGCGAGGTCATGTCCGCGCCGGGACCTTTCCCGACGGCAGTGGCTGCAGCGGCGGCGGAGGCCCGCGCCAGGATGCAGCGCCCCGGGCTCCCTCCCCGGGGCGGGGCGGCGTGGAGCCCGCCCCCGCACTCACACCCCTTCCGGCAGCCCTAGGAACCCGCTGCCTCCCCGCCCCGCCCCCGCAGCGCCCCGGGGCGCAGAGGCTGGGCCGCCAGCCCATTCTGCGGAAGGGGGAACTGAGGCCTCCTGCGGGGAGCGCGCCTAGCGTGTCCGGGAGGGGCCGCAGCCCCTGTCCTCAGGGCTCTGGGCGCCACCAAGGGCCGAGAGCTGCGGCGGGCGGCGGAGCACGATTCTCAGGGCTGTCCTCTCTTGAGCCTTCCTGGGTCCTGGGGGGTTGCAAAACCGAGGTGTCCATAGAATGGCTTCCTATCCCCGAACTTGAATATGCAAAGGAGGACCGTGGGTCTAGAGAGAACCCAAAAGCCTGTGAATAAGCGCAACTACTGCGGAGATTACTTGATGTTTTCTTCCTTTGATGTCTGTGCTTTCTTTATCTCTTCCAAATGGTCAGCGATGCATGGTTATTCCTCATACAACCGAACCTCTAACAATGAACCAGTGTATGAGAAAGAAAATCAGTCTCATTACCTTAGACTCACAGTCTTACCCCAGCAGGAAATGTATCTGCCAAGGTGGGGGTGGGGCTCCCTAGAGGCCTGAGGGGCTGGGGTAGAGGCCTCTGGCCAGGGTCCCAGGGAGAGTGACCCTGAGTCAGGGATGGGGAGGGACCTAGGAACCCCCACTCCAGCGCTCCCTGAGTTCCAGCCTCTCTAAGGGGTGCCAAGAGAAGGAGTTGCAGGTCAGGGAATCGAGCTGTGGGAAGGCAGAAACCACTCACCCCATCAAAAGAAGGAGCAGAGAGCAGTCTACTCCAGGCACCCCCTTCAGCTTAAGAGCCATCCAGTCTCATCCATCTGCCCTCTTACGCCCCACCCCCTCCCAAGCTGGCCTCTGCTGTCTTCAGCCTCTGGGATCCACCTTGGCTGCACAAGGTCATAGATTCCAGATTGAGCCCACCCAGCCAGCTGTTCAAACCCTAAACCCTACAGTGAGTTCCTGTGCAGCCAGAAAGCCTTTCCAGATACTGCAACTGCACACACAAGCCCAAGCTTTCAGCCTGGCCCGGGTTGCTGACCCCTATCCGACCGTGTGTACCCCCCAGCTCCTGATCTCTCCCTGCCAGGATAGAATGTGGTCCTCCTCCTCTGTCTGATCTTCACTATGCCTCCTTAAGCATTGAGACACTCAGTGAGTGTATGCTTTATCTGCACTTGGACAAACAGCTGGTGGCCAAAGTGACATGGTCACAGGCATGCTGTCCAAAGGGCAGGTCTATCCTCCCCACCTCCCAGCTGCCGGGTACTGAGAACTTTGGTCCTGGCATCTGGGCCCAGCTCTTTTGAACTCTCTCACAGGATAGATGGTTGGCAGAATTTACCGCCTCTCTGGCAACAGACATGCCTACCTCACTTCACCTGAGGAGACCAGGCTGGAGCATGCTGGAGCATGGGGGAAAGGTAGGTCTTCCTTAGAAGGACTTAGACACATGAGAAAAAAAGGGTGTTGCAGTCAGAAGAAAACAGCCAGTGTTGAAGGTGGGACACCTCAGCTGTCTGCCAGGGGTAGTGATTCAATCCTTCAGCATGGCTGGATCATAAGGAGCATGAGCACCAGGATTAGGAAAGTAGGTCAGAGAGACAGGGCTATGATGCTGAGAACCTTGATTGTCCATATAATGGCCTGGATTTTGGACTGAAGGCTTTTTAAGCATTAAGAGATGGAGCTTTTGAAGGGGAGAGCAGAGGCTGAAGGGACCCTGCAATCCTCCTGACAAAAAGTGAGGCAGTGTGAATCAAGACAGACAAGGCTGCAATGGACTGAACCTAGTAATGGATTAGATTCAGTGATGAGAGATAGTGAGGAGTCCCAGCTAATCCCCAAGTTTCTGGCATCAGTAGCTGGGTGGGAGAGAGGTTCAGCCTTGAGGTAAGGGAGCAGCAGATTGATGTGGGGAGAGGAATCAAGGGGTATATTTGGCGCCAAGTGGGGTACCAAGGGGTATGAGGGGTCTGGGAGACTCCAGGTAGAGATGTCTTAAGGCAGCTGTGGTTTGGGGCTGAAGAGGGATACCTGGGAGGCAGCCTGAACTGTTCATGTAATCCCCCTTCCCAGCTGAGTGACCAGGGGAGGGCTCTGAGCCAGGAGTCACTCAGCCATAGGCAGGTGAACTGAGCCAATCAAAGTCTCTCTCGAAGAGTTTAAATGTTGAGCCAGAGGTTATATCCAGACCTATGACCATAGGCGCTTGGACTACAGTTAGAGGGCAGGAGTTAACATCATGTGAAGTACAGCAATGGGAGAGCGGAGGGAAAACCAAGTCTACACAAAGCAAGATATTGAGACAAGATACCATGTGGTGTCAGAGAGAGGGAGAGAGAGGCAGAGACAGAGACTGCTTAATGGCATCCAAGTTCCTCAGAGCCTCTACCGTACTTCTGCCCTTGGCTCCCCGAGATTCCACAAGGCACAATTCTGCGCACTTTGCATAGACCTGCCTTTATTTGTCACAGTTTGAGCAGGTTTTTGTCTAGTGCAGCCAAAGGGCTGTGACTAGAGTCTGGTAGGCTCGGCTTTGAGTCTGGGCTCTGCTTCTTGCAGGCTGTGTGGCCTTGGGCAAGGCACTTCACCCCTCTGAACCTCACCTTGTTCATCTGTAATTATTAGGGTAAGTCAACTACTGTAACAAGGTCACTCCAAAATGTGTAAAGACTTAAGCAACATGGAAGTTTATTTCTCAGTCATGTTAAGTCTGAAGCAGGTGTTCTGCTTGGTGGAGTGGCGACACTGAGGCCCAGGTTCCTTCTGCTCTGTGATTCTGCCATCTCCAATGTGGTTCCAAGGTTACCACACTCACGTGCATCCAGTCAGCAAAAGGAGAAAGAGGAAGGAGGGTGGTGATCAGTGTATGAGGCAGTCCAGGAGGTGAGGACCTCATTTTCTCTCAAGTTCCATTGATCAGAATTCAGTCATATGGCCACATCTAACTACAGGGAGAGCTGGGAAATGTAGTCTACCTGTGCTTAGAAAGAAGTGGGGGGGGGGGGGGGCCTGGGTGGCTCAGTTTGTTGAGCGTCCACCTCTTGATTTCCTGTCAGGTCATGATCCCAGGGTCGTGGGATGGAGCCCTGCATCAGGCTTGCCCTGGGCCTGCAGGCTGCTTATGATTCTCTCTATCTTCCTCTGCTCCTCTCCCCCACTCGTGTGTGCTCTCTCTCTTTCTCTCAAATAAAAAATATATATATTTAAGAAAGAAGAGAAAACTAGTCTGGTGAATAGGTAGTCTTAGCCATATATGGAGATAATAATGACCCACTTCCAGGATTGATGAAACCCAGCATCCATCCTCCTTTCTTGTTTTTCTTTATGAGAATCTTCCCTGCTCCTCCCTCATTCCTTGTGGTTCCCTTAGAACTGATCCCATTTCCTAGATCTAGGGGTGGCCTTTGACTCTGTTCTAGCCAAGGAGGGGCCTATAACTCCCTGGCCATAGAGACCGATTGGTTCAGGACAAGCATGTGACCAGAAGTCAGCCAATCAGAGCCATTGACTTGGATTTTTATTAGAATATTAGGGAAAATATTGTTATTATGTCCCTAAAGTGGTGGTGAATCTGGTGCACTGTAAGTTTGGTGTTGCTGGAAGCCATATTGCCACCATGAGAGTAGAGTTTTCCTGCCATGAAATTACCACAAAGAGAAGTAGAGAGATGGAGAAAGGCAAATTTCTGATGACATCTACCTGCAATCAGTCCATCCCTAGTTGTTTTTTGTTTTTTTTTTTTCAGTTGCGTGAGTCAGTAAATTCCTTTCTTAGTAAGGGCTTCTGCCATTTGGAAATGGCCTTAAAGAGCTGCTGTGGGAACTGATGGATGTTGGTAAAATATGGTGTCCAGAAGTAGTATGTGCTCAATAAATGGTTCCTAGCATTACTCTTACTCTTATAGCAGTGGGATAGGGACTTGCAGGGGAGATGGAGAAGGAGCAGCCAGAAACGAAGATGAAAAACATGGGACCAACAGAGGAAGGTTTCCCAGATGTCCCTCCTCTGGGCCTTGTCCTAGAGCCTCATTGGCTGGCCTGAGGTCTGTGCCCCAGCACTCTGATTTGCCTCTTGCCTGTCACCTGAGGTGAAGAGTCACCATGTGCCAGGCCCTGTGCTAAGTTCTTTTCCCATATCATCTCATTTAATCCCCACAACAACACTGGGGTAAGTACTACACAATTATTCCCGGCTACATGGGCATATAAAGTGTATGATTACGCAGGGTCTGGTGCTTGGTTAATGCTCTGCTATCATTGTCTCGTAATTCTGCATAATTTTATCTCTGAACTTACACTTTGTAAATGAAGTCAACAGAGCATGTATGTAAGCCGAGAGGCTATGCCAAATATGCTGTCACATTCATATATAGAGTTTGTGATGCTCTATGAGCTCAGAATTCTGGTGGACTCATGATGCATGGGAGTTCAGTGAGACTCAAACTGGGTATAAAGCAAGCGTGTTATGTCTACAACTGAGTAAGTGGGAGTGCTGACCACCCTGATAGGCCATGCTTTGCCTTTGAACCAGAACTTGCTTCAAAAGCAAAAAGAAGGCAATAGTATCCTAAGAAACACTTCCTCACTCATGATACTTCCCAGCATTTGCCAGCCACTTAAATTAGAAAGGATGCCCTATTCCATGCTGATGGTGCAGAGCCTGCATGGGATTCTCTCTCTGCTCCTCCCCTGCTCACTCTTTCTCTCAGAATGAATAAAACAACTTGAAAAAAAGAAAGAAAGAAAGAAAGAAAGAAAGAAAGAAAGAAAGAAAGAAAGAAAGAAAGAAAGCCATAGAAGAAAGGGGAAAGAGAGGGCAACCCAGAGTTCCCTTTTCTTTTAGTATATCCTTACTCATCTGTAAGCCCAAGGGCCAGGATTCACCCATGTCAAGAAGTGAAATGAAAACAGTGAGTAAGTATTGTGCAGCATTCCCGCTGTTCTGGTCCAAACCACATATATATGCATGCACGGCAGAGTTGCACAGTGGAAGTGTGCTGGGCCCACATATGCACACACCAGCTATGAAATACAATTGGTGTCATTTTAGTGATTGAACATATGAGTGAAATGCTCTTAATTTTGCCTTTAAAACTGGCATTGCACAAAATAAAGATGAATGGTACAATTCAGGCTAATAATTTAAATTTTGCATTTTCCTTTACTTAGAAGAGTAAATAGCAAATTAAAAAAAAAACCCATCATGACCAGTAAAGCAGAGATTGCAGAAGGAAAAGCTTTGTACAATGTATAATGTACAATGGCACATTCCCCCCCCCCTCTTTTTTTTATAAAAAATTTTTCTTAATGTTTATTTATTTTTGAGAGAGAGAGAGAGCAAGGGGCAGAGAGAGAGGGAGACACAGAATCCAAAGCAGGCTCCAGGCTGTGAGGTATCAGCACAGAGCCCGACATGGGGCTCGAACTCACAAACCACGAGATCATGACCTGAGCTGAAGTTGGATGCTTAACCAACTGAGCCACCTAGGCGCCCCTTCACCCTCTTTTTTAGAGAGGGGCTCCACATTTCATTTTGCACTGGCCCTACAAATTATGTTGCCAGCCCTGTTCTCATTTCCTAGACAAAGAGATGCTCTGAGGGCCTAGGGGACTTGCCCAAGGGCACACAGCTGGATTTCAAACCTGGGCTACTCTAACTCCAGAGCCCAGGCTCCTAAACACCCCACCAGTCTACCTACCTGGAAGCCCCTCCCAAAGCACGAGGTGAATGGAGCTTTGACCAGTGGAGAAGGGTGGTCTCCTGCCTGCTCTATTCTTCCTGCCTCCCACTTTATTATCACTGCCTGAGCTCAAGCCCCACCTTCTCTCTCAAGCTTCCTCCCTGGTCTCTCCGCTTCCAGACCTACCTCTGCACATACAGATTGCCTGACTGAGCTGGTGGTTTCATGAGTTCATCCCTCTGCTTATGAACCTTTCTTAGCTCCCAATTACTTCAGGGTAAAGTCCAAACTCTTCAACCCAGCAATCACAGCCCTTTACCAGTTGGCATCTCTAGGTAAACTGGTCTCAAAATTCCTCAAACTGGCCTTGTGCATTCCAGCTCCACCTCTTTGTTCACGCTGTTCCCCTGGCCTGGACTGCTCTCCTAGGCTCCTCTCCCTAAAATCTCTCTCCACTTGGGAAACTCACTTCCTTAGCCACCTCAGTCCTGTGTATTTGCTCTCCTCCCTGCATACCTTTGATGGGCTCTGAATGAGGCCAGAATAAGGCCTCCCTTTCTCCCTCCCTCCCTCTTTGTAAAATATTTAACAAGGACCCAGCATGTACCAGAGACAGTGCCAGGCCCTGGAGGGATGGCCCCTGTTCTCCCTGAGGTCGCTCCCTCAGTCATTAATCCCAACTAACCACACATAGAAACAGACTGCAGGGTGGCCATCAGAGTCTTGACACATGGTCAGGAGGGGGTTCTCTCAATCAGGGAGCTCAGGGAAGATCTCCCAGAGGAAGGAACAGGGGAAATCTGAAGGAACAGGGGAGGGAAAAGTGATCTGGGCTGAGGGACAGCCTGTGTAAAGTAGGCTTTTCTGTGAGGCCTTGGAGGTGCCTGCTGTCTCTGGGCCTCAGGCTCCCGTCTGTCGCATCAGTGCTGGCTGTGGGAGGGACTGAGGCAGTGCAGTCCTTTGAGAAGACAGAGAGGCCGGGGTTGCCCTGCCACTGCCCCACTTTGGTTTGTAAATGGTTTGACTGAAAATGCAAACAGCCCTAGAGACCTGGGAACCTCATTTCCTCTTCACCAGCGTCATCCAGGCCCAGCCAGCAGGTGTCCCAGGCTCCCTATGACCCTGCTGCTGAGCACCAATTCTAAGTCCACTGTCTTATCCTCCTACCTCCACCTACTTGAACAGTCCCCTCTGGAGGGGCAGGAAAGACTGGCTCCCAACTGTTCAGACCGGGAGATGCTCCTGTCTGCTATCTTCTCTCTGATGCCAAGTTCTTTTATTTTGATCTTTTGGGCTTGGGGACCCCATGTAAGCACGCCCACCAGTCCTCCTGGGCCGGAGCCCCACCTGGGCTGGAGCCACTTGTATAACCTCTCCCTTCAGCCTCTCCCTGTGCTCTAAGATGGGGACCTTCACCGTGTCATCTCCCCTCAACCTTGCCTCTAAGAGGGTACCTAGATTTCCCAGCCCACCGTTCAGCCGCACTACTTCCTGCCTCCCATGGTTGCCACACGGGGGCCACATCTAGGTCATTGCACACAATAGGAAGTTTCTTGCCTCTGAATCTTTGTTTATTCAGTCGTCCCCTCTGCTTGGAACACCCGTCCATCTTTTAGCGCTGATCCCTACTAGTTCTTAAGGCTTGGAAGCCACTTCTCATCCGTGAGGCCAACAGGGCTCTGGTAGCCCACATGACCCCATCAGGCTCACAGCACCCTGGTGTCCATTGTCTGCTCTGCTCCCTGGCCTGTTGATACCCTTGAAGGCAGACGTCTGGTCTGACTCACCTTTGCTCCCAGGAGGTGTCAGGGAGGGTGTTTGCATGACAGAGCTGAGGTAGGAAAACTCCAGAACCTCTTCCTGGAACAGGAGCATACCTGGTCTTCAAGGGCACGGGAAGTGCAGACCTGTCAGCAGCAGGACAGAGCAGGCACCCAAGGGCCCCTCAGCCAGCCCAGGACACCTGGATCGTTGCATTTTGGCCTGAGGGGCCTGGACTCCTTCCTCTGAATTTACCTCTACAAGGACACCCTGCACAGGGTGGGGGTGGGGGCTTTGGGCCAGGCTGCCAACTCCTCAGCTCCTTAAGACAACTTCCTGTCCTTGCCACCTTATCTGGCCAGGCTGAGGAGAGGAAGTTGTCCACTTTCTCCCAGTGGTGGGCAGAGACACCCCAGACCTCAGGAAATGGGGAGCATATCATGTGAGGGTATGCCTGCCTCCTTTTGCTGCTGCTACCAGATTTCTCTTCCTAAAAAAGTCATGCTAACTAACACTCTCCTGTTCAAGTGTCTTCCGTGGCTTCCTATGGTCTTTCCCCCAATAAGATCAACTCCTCAGCGGCACCTGGGTGACCCAGTCAGTTGAGTGTCTGACTCTGCCTCAGGTTGTGATCTTGCGGCTCATGAGTTCAAGCCCCACATTGGGCCTGCTGCTGTGAGCCCAGAGCCCACTTGGGATCCTCTGTCTGCCCTTCCCCTGCTCATGCTCTCTCTCTCTCTCTCTCTCTCTCTCTCTGGAAGAAAGAAAGAAAGAAAGCAAGCAAGCAAGCAAGCAACTCTTCAGCCTGCCAACCTTATCTTGTTTTCCTGTCCCCTCAACACCTTAAACTTAATCACATTGGTTTATTTTCTCCTTTCTTGCTCCAAGAATTCCTCTCTTTCTGCATTTGCCCATGCTGTTACCTGTTCTGGGAAACTAGCTCGTTCATCTTTACCTATCTGAACCCTCTTCACTCTTCAAATGCCTTCTCCAAGAACTCCTCCTTGACCCCTTGAGAGTCAGTGACCTTGTACCTGCTGAGTGACTTGTTTGTGTGCCCCTCCATGTTTGCCTGAATTCGCAGTTGCAGCATCCAGCTGTATCCCTCCAGAACAGGAGCTGTATCTGAATCATCTCAAGATCTCTAGAGGGTGGCCCAGTCCATGAAGGTCATTATAAAGTTGCCCTCTAGATTGAGAATCTCCTGAGGCCTAAGCTGAGTCTATGGCACTCATCATTGCATCTCAGTGTCTCGTACCTGGTTTGGTACCCACTAGACTTAAAAATGTATGGCGGTTAAATGAACAAGGTTCTAGCCAATGCAATAAGAGATAAAAGTAATGAGGTACAAATACTGGAAAGTAAAAGAATGAATCCATGTAAAACAAAACAAGTTGAAAGCCAAAGAAAACATTCATGAGCTGTGATATTCTCACGGTGGGATGTATCAGAGTTAGCATTCCCATTGTATGGACAGGGGTTTAAGGCCCACCAGGGTCACATGGGGACTTGGGTTCCCGCCTAGCTGTATGCTTCCTTCCTTGCTCCACCGTCTGGCACAAATGCATACATAGTCTCTCAGCTAGTCTTTGGCAATGCCTATCAGCACCTTGGCCAATGAGGCAAGAGGACCTGCCTGGCAAGGAGGGGGCTCCAGCTGTTCCAGGCCACGTCTGACCAATCTGCCTGCAGGGACTCAGCTGGTAGTGGGTTGTAAGGAGATAAAACACAAAACCCTTATTTGCCTTGTAAATTGTTATACTCAACCAGGCTCATCAGCCTGAGGCACAAACTTGTAAAGGAATTTGGGGGGCACCTGGGTGGCTCAGTCAGTTAAGCATCCGACTTCAGCTCAGGTCATGATCTCTGCAGTTCGTGGATTTGAGCCCCGCATCCCCGCGTTGGGTTCTGTGCTGACAGGCTCAGAGCCTGGAGCCTGCTGCGGATTCTGTGTCTCCCTCTCTCTCTGACCTTTTCCTGCTCGTGCTCTCTCTCTCTCTCTGTCTCTTAAAAATAAATATTTTTAAAAAGTTAAAAAAAAAAAAGGCAAAAGGAAAGGAATTTGGAAGCTGAGACCTGCTCCCTGGTATGGGGAAAGGGCGTTGGACCTAGAGCATCTGGGGGCAAGGCTTGTCTTAGTCAGTCCCTTAATCTGGAGTCCTGGCCTTGCTACTTGTGTGCAGAGAGCAGGGACTGCTGGTTTAGCCTCTCCCAGAGGGTATCCCCAGGCCTGGGGCTGAGCTGTGGGGCTAGCCAAGTCCTCAAGCAAGGCTGGGCCCTCCTCATATCATCCTGGCCATAAGAGTCTGAAAAGGCCTCTCTCCCTCAGGACCCTGGGTCTTTGTCCCAATGGGGGTGGGACAGATGATATCTGGAGCTCACAGGAACCCTGGTGGGAACTTGCTCACACTGCCTACCCAGGACCAAAATCAGGACAAAGTGGCAGGAGACTGGGTCCTGCCCTTGGTTCCCAGGCTAGGGGCTGAGGAGAAACTTAGGTCTTTATCTGTGGGCCCCTCACTGCCTGTAGCTGTGGTTTCCATTGCACTCCCAGCCTGTCCTTTACCCTCTCAGGGCCCAGCTGTCCTGGCTTTGTCTCCTCGGTGTGCTTTTTGGGCCTCTTGTCGGCAGTGCCAGCCTCCACCCCAGTGTTCCCTGTGTGGCAACCGGCCCAGCTCCCTGGGGATATCCTGTCATTGTGGCCCCAAGCCTAGGCATTGAATCCTGCCAAGTCAGCCCCAGTACTCTGGGTTCCTTCCAGATCCCCAGATGGGGACCACAAACCCAGAGAGGTTGGGGAAGTTGGCAAAGGCACCCAGATCTCCCGTGTGGCAGAACCGGGCACCGTGCCCAAGACACCTGACGCCTGGGCTGTGGCCAGCCTCCGGGCAGACACATAGGCAAGGCCCGCTGCCCTGTCGCCAGCCCTACAGGTGACCTTGGCATGTCCTCTACTTCTCTGGGCTCCCTCCCAGACCCAGACCAGGCCCTGCAGACTAAGGGAATCTGTGTGAATGGTGAGTGCAGTTACTTCCAAAGGGGCTGGGTATGCTGGGCATACTCTCTGGATCTCGGGCTGACCCTCTGCACAGTGAAAGTGGGAGCATGGGAGGGGAGCTTCAGCTGGGCCCCATCTCTTGACCTCTAACAACCATTCTCCATGAAAATGACCAAATTTGCAAGTGGGGTTCCATTTGCGTTTAATTCCCTGAAGTCACACCTGCCTCATTTGTGCAACCAAATCAGTCCAGGCCTTCCTGGGTCTTTCATTCACAAAGCCAGCTTCTGGGGCAGAGCGAAGGATGGGATTAGCTGGGGACCTTTGCCTGGGGCCCCTCACAGCACTGTCTGCACTGGGGCGGGGATAAAAGAACTACCTAACAAGAACTGGCTCGGTGCCAGGCACTGAGCTGAGGACACCATTTAATCTTTACAAGCTGCCTTTAGAGCAGGTTCTTTTTGCTCTTCTTATAAAATTTCACAATGGGGTGAGGGTCACAAAATTGGTACCTGGGAGAGCAGGAATGTGAACCCAGGCTGTCTGGCCCCAGAGCCCAGGCTTTTAACCACTGGACTATGGACAGAAAGAAAAAGGTAGTGTGTCGCCTGCCTAAAGTCCCTAGGCAGTGTAAGGCTGGGGTCCTAACCTGGCTCTTATTCAAAGCCCCTGCTTGTGACTACTGACTACTGGCCTGGTGAAAGCCCCGAGGATGGGCCAGGGACCTCCTTGGCCTCCAACAGCACTCTCTCGGGGGTGCCTGGGATAGTAGTCACTCTTGACTGCAGAACGGACCCCACCTAAGAAGTTCACGGGCTTTAGTTTTTAATCCAAGCTCCACTGTGTGACCTTGGGCAAGTGACCTAACCTCTCTGAGCCCCAGCTTTCTCAGCTGTAAAATGGGGAAGATAGTAGTCCTAAACCCACAGGTCATTGGGAGTGCTAAGTGAGCCAGTGTATGTGGAGTGGCCAGCCTAGTCCTTCTGGACTGCAGATGCTCGGGGCCCATCTTTTCTTGCATTCACTCCCAAGGACCCAGAGCCAGCCTGGTTCTGCCCTGTTCCCCAAGACACACCCCTCCAATCCAATTGTCTGTGACCTGACCAGGAAGCTGGCCAAGGGCAATACCCACCCAGATCCTGGAGGCAAGAGGCCAACAGGCGGGAACAAAGAATTTTCCATGGCTTCATAGTTAATGAGGAACTGACTCTCTTTAGGGCCTCAATTAGTCTTTCACCCTCCTCTCCTTCCCCTAAATTTCCATCATTGGTGATATTTACATTGGAATTCTTCCCGGGACTTCAGGAACCCAGTATGGGTAAATGGAAAACAATACAGAAGAAGAGATAGGTGTATTTTTTAAAGGTAGCATTGGCAAGTTTGCATTCTTGGTTTTAAAACACACGACAAAGCAGCAAGTATCAAAACAAAATAATTTTGTATTTAAATCAATTCAATTAAGCTTCTGTCAATTGTAAGACACTGCAGAAATGCAAAGATGAAGACATGGTCCCTTCCCTCAATAGGGTCATGGCCTAGGGTGATATATACCCAAGAAGCAGGTACCTAAGGGTATACAGTAGATAAGAGCGTGCTTTCAGGAGATAGACCTGGGATTGAACCCCGCTAGTTACCAGTTATGGGATCTTGGGCAAGTTACTAAATGGCTCTGAGTCTTAGTTACACTATTTGTAAAATGGGAACTTAAAAAAGGCCCACCACAGTGGACTCCTGTGAGTTTCATTGAGAAGACACATGGCATTGTTAGCTACCCAACAAAGGTGTCCCCTTTATGCTAACAGAGCCCTGACTTTGTTTCAGGTAACAAAGTGGCCCAGTGTAGTGCATGAATCATGAATGGTTTAAGCCAATCACAGTGATGTCCTTCTTCTTTGCCAGATACTGGTTTTCCCAGTTCCCTGGCAGCTGAGGATGGGTATGTGACTCATTTAAGGCCAATGAGGTGTAAGGGGAAGTCGGCAGGGGGCTTCCTGAAAAAATACAGAGGATGAAGCCTTTGCTTTTCCCGCTTCCTGCCTGTGAAGAGTTGGGATGCTTGGAACTGCAGCATCCATGACCATGAGGCATCTTGCTTGAGGATGTGAAGCCCACATATTGAGGATGGCTAAGTAGTAGGATATTGGCAGGGGAGGCATTATCAAGCTATAGAACAGCCTGAGATTAACCATCTACCTTTCTTGTTTTGAGAGATGATTTTAAAAGCCCTTATATAAAGCAGTTGGGAAATCTGTTATCTGCTCCTTTCAGCTGAAGGCACCCTTTGATACAGGATCTTAGCACCAACCTTAGCACATGGTAAGCATTCAATAAATGCTATCTGTGACCTTACAGACAAGTCACAGCATATTCCACATTCACTTACACGTGCTCTGTAGACAGAGAGGGAAAGAGGAAGGAAGGGTGTAAATGGTGTGAGTGACTCCACTTGCCTTGCCATTCAGTGGGTGAATCTGCTGTCTCCTGAGTATCTCTCAGGACCTCAGGATGTAAAGATGGCCTTGGCTGTGGGATCCACTGGAGAAACCAAGATTATTCCAGGCCTGGCAGGAAAACTAGCAGGCAGGAATCACCAATGAGTGATGGCACCTGGCTCCCCACCCCTTCTAGAAGGGTTTCAAGGGTGATTTCACTCATCTTCAGTTTTTACCTTATGCTCCAACTTCGGAATGGTGGCCTTGTTTTTGAGTCAGAACTGATGGAGGTGCTTGTTACCCCAGCGGATGGAACAGCTGGAGAGAAGCCAGCAGACCTAGGAGCTGACTCCTTCTCCAGAGGTTTCCCAGGGAGAACAAAGAAAGGAAGAGGGAGAAAGACAGCTCACTTAGAACCTAAGTGATTAATTACAGTCTTAATTTATGAATGAATGCTGTACCCCACAACAGGCCTACCTGGGACTTTATGTGACATCCCAGTTTACACGGGCTTTGGAGTGAAACAATTTGACATCTCAAGAGCTGGACTCCTTTCACATGAAATTTCTGTGACGATGGGGACGGTCTGGGACTTGTGATAATGGGTGGTACCCAAGTAAGATAAATCCCATTTGGTATCTTGGCCCCCAAACCTTTCTGGCTAGCTCCCTGGGTTGTAAATACTACAAACTGGGTTTTTTATTTCTATTTATTTTATTTATTTTTTAAATGTGTATTTATTTGTGACTGTGTGTGTGTATGAGAGAGAGAGAGAGAGAGAGAGTGCACACGCGCACACGGGGGAGGGGCAGAGAGTCAGGGAGGAAAGAGTATTGGAAGCAGGCTTTACGCTGACAGCAGAGAGTCCGATGAGCCGCTCAAACTCACGAACTGTGAGCTCATGACCTGAGCAGAAATTGGACACTTAACCGACTGAGTCACCCATGTGCCCCAGGTTTTTGTTTTTATTATTATTTTTTTAAACAGGAGGTGGTACAGTGTAGAGGTTAAAAACACAGGTTCTAGGGGCACCTGGGTAGCTCAGTAGGTTAAGCCTCCACTCTTGATTTTGGCTCAGGTCATTATCTCACTGTTCCTGAGATCAAGCCCTGTGTTGGGCTCTGTGCTGTTAGCTTGGAGCCTGCTTGGGATTCTCTCTCTCCCCCTCTCTCTGCCCTTTCTCTGACTGTGCTCTCCTTCTCAATCTCTCTCTCAAAATAAATAAACATTAAAAAAAATCCACAGGCTCTGCTCTCTGTTTTTCTGTCTGAGAAATGGGAATAATACTAGAAAACCATCTCAGCTGGTGTTATGTAGCTCTGTGAAGTGAGGTGTCAGCCCTGAGCATAGGGCCCAGCATAAAGAACTGCACCAGGGGCCCCTGCAGGGCTCAGTCGGTTAAACGTCTGACTTTGGTTCAGTTCATGATCTCACAGTTCATGGGTTCGAGCCCTTCATCAGGCTTTGTGCTGACAACTCAGAGCCTGGACCCTGCTTTGAATTCTGTGTCTCCTCCCCATGTCTGCCCCTCGCCCACTCGCACTCTGTCTCTCTCTCAAAAATAAATAAACGTTAAAAAATTTTTTTCAATTAAGAAAATAAAGAACTGCTCCAGATGTCTTAAGTGTTAGTGGTGTTGCCCTGCCATCATGCAGGAAAAGGCACTTTGAGCACAGATAAAGAAGGATGTCCTAGGCACCACACCTTCTCTGCAAGGTGTGCTGATGAATCGCTGCCTTAGGGAGGAGGGAAGGAGGCTGTGGCTCTGTCCCTTGCCCCATAAATGACAAAACTGTACAACCCAGGATATCTGACCTGGAAAGGGCCTCTGAGTCATCTCTGCCCACCTCTGCCTTGCACAGGTGAGACATGAAGCCTGGAAAGGTCAGGGACTTTCCCAAGGTGAAATAATGAGGCCAGGCAAAGGGGAAAGGAATCCAAGTATTGAAGAAAACAGGTAATGTTATCAGCAAGAAGATAAATGAGGGCAAATGAAAACAATGCACTTTGTGTGATGACTTTTTTTTTTTTTTTTGTCATAAATACCAAGAGAACAGCCACAGAACGGGAAGCACATGGGGTGGCAGCAGTTACACACTTTTGCTCACATATGGCAGTGTTGGGATCTGGCACCAGCTTGACCAGTGCCCATACTGGAGGGACAGCCCATACCCTCAGATGCATATGCTGCATGTGGTTATTGGGGGAAGTAGAGAATCTCCCTTGCAATAAAAATCCAATGTAAATCTATTCGTGCCGCTTGAACTGGTGACAGACACTCCCCCTTTGGACTGGATGCCCGATCGGGCCCAGAGTCTTCTCAAACAGCCAAGGCTCCCAGAGTTCTGTGGCCAGAGGTTATGCTAGACCATCCCACACTGTCCCACCCTCTTGAGGCTGACCAGATTCCTCCAGCTCTGCCCTCTGGGAGAACACGTTAATTTGCGTGAGTTAACGATGGGAATGAGACAGATACCTTGTGCCCCTAACAACTTACCTGAGACCCCTGCCCTGTCCCTAGCTCCCTGACTCCCCTTAATTGTGCAGCCTGGGAGTGCACAGTTTGTACCTCTTCAGCAGGCTGAGGGCAGCCGGGGCCAGCCAGAGCCCTCCAAGTTGGTGGAGTCTTGAGTTGGTCCTGAACCATCTCCACCTGAGCACCCCCGACCCTGCCCAGGGAAGAAGGAGACCTCCCCATAAAAATCTTTCTGATAGGTACCTGAGTGGCTCAGTCAGTTAAGTGTCTCACTTCGGCTCAGGTCATGATCTCACAGCTCGTGAGTTCGAACCTCACATTGGGTTCTGTGCTGGCAGCTTGGAGCCTGGAGTCTGCTTCACTTTCTGTCTGCCTTTCTCTCTGCCCCTCTGCCACTTGTTCTCTCTCAAATATGAACACACATTAAAAAATTTAATTTTTTTTTTCAACGTTTTTTTTTTTATTTATTTTTGGGACAGAGAGAGACAGAGCATGAACAGGGGAGGGGCAGAGAGAGAGGGAGACACAGAATCGGAAACAGGCTCCAGGCTCCGAGCCATCAGCCCAGAGCCCGACGCGGGGCTCGAACTCACGGACCGCGAGACCGTGACCTGGCTGAAGTCGGACGCTTAACCGACTGCGCCACCCAGGCGCCCCACACATTAAAAAATTAAAAAAAAAATCTTTCTGAGGTGACAGTCCCCAGTAGAACTGGCTGCCTTCCTGATGGGGTCTTAGGCTTACCAGGAATCAAAACTCCCAGATGTCTCTTAGTACAGGATACCCTAGCAGCCACATAGGCCCCATCCAGGCAAGGCAGTGTAGACACCTCCAGCTTTACCTTGGGAGAAATATGCACATTGGTGTAGAATAGGGTTTGGAATTAGGCAAGGGCCTTAGACTGCCAAGGTCCAGCTCTCGTGGCCTGGTCTCTGGGCACACATGCCCTGTTCTGGGTCCCTGGCTACCTGTGCAGCTCAAGCATGTACAATAGGCACCCTCCACCCTGTGTGGGGAAGCCGGGGCCCTCCAGGCCTGTGGAACTCTGGCAGGGCTGAACCATTTGGATAGCCTCCTGGGTGGAAGGATCCCATCTCCAAGGATCTTTCAGAGGTGGCACCTTGAATGTGGTGACAGTCAGTCCCCATTTGGACTGCCTGCCTAATGGGGTCCCTGGCTTCTCTAGCAGTTGACTCCTAGGAGTCTCTTGCAAAGGGATACCTTGGCCAGCTGCCCCCTCCTGTCATTGCAAGGCAGTGTTGTTGCCTCCAGACTAGCATTCAGTGGGAATTTGTGCATTTTTATAGGCTGAAGGCTTCTAATGAGGCAGATGCCAGGTACCTCCAAACAGCCTACTCCTGTGACCCAGCCTCTCTGTATAGTTGCCCTGTCCCAGTCTCCCAGCTACTCTGAACAGATGCATCACCTGTGCCTTATCAGTCCACATTTCTCCACTTCTTTCTTCTGGGACAGTATATACCTTTGTGCGGGTTTGGACTCAAATTAGGATGATGTCCTGTATCTCCGAGTGTCTGCTCCTGTGACCCTGCCTCTCCCTGCAGTTACCCTGATTTAGGTGCCTGGGTCCCTTGGCCTACTGGGCCTGCCTGCTCATTCTGACCCTGTCCGTCAACCTTGGGTAGCCAGGGCACTCCAGACGTGTGGGGCTTGAGCTGAGACCCAACCACCTGCAGAGCTCTTGAGTTGGAGGGAGCTCACCTACCAAAAACCATTCTGACAAGACAGCTTTAAACTTGTGACTGTCACTCACCATGTAGACAGGTTACCTGATAGGTGGCAAGCTTCTTCAGAACTCAAGGCTCCCAGTTGTCTCCTTTGGCTGCTAACCAGGCCAGTGGTCAGGCCCTGACATGACAGGGCAGTTGGAGTCCTCCAGATCTGCCCTAAGGGGGAATAGGCCCAATAGTATAGGTGAAGTCCTGGAAAAATGTAGATGTCAGGTACCCCCAATAATTTCCTCCTGTTACCCAGTCCCTCCCAACATTGCCCTGTTCCAGGTTCCTGGCTTCCCTGACCTGTGCAGCTTGTGCATGTGCAGTCTGTACCCTGTGAGCTGGCTGCAGGGGGACACTGCAGGCCTGTGGAGCCACAGCCAATTTCCAACCACCTGCATGGCTTCAAGGGTGGAAACAGCGACACTCTGAATAACTTTCTGTGGGCTATTTTACACCAGGGATTGTGAGGCCTCATTTGGACTGGCTGTCTCTATGGAGCCCAGGGCTTCTCCAGCAATCAAGGCTGCCTAGGTGTCTCTTCTTGGAGGTTACCCCTAACTGTCTCATGGGGTCCCACCCTGCGAAGGCGATCCAGATTCCGCCAGCTTTGCCTTCAGGGAAAATATGCACATTTGTGTAGGTTAAGTCTTAGAATTAGGCATATGCTAGCTACACCCAGTTGCCTGCTACTGTGGCCTGGTCTCTCCTTACAGCTGCTCTGTTCTAGGTCCCTGGCTCCCCTGACCTATTCTGCCTATGCATGTGCCACTGCACTGTGTCAGCCAAGAGTTGAGCGAGGGCTTTCCAGTACTCAAGGCTCTGAAGTGTTTCCTTAGTAACCTTCTACTCTGACTATTCCTCTTCAGTCACTTGTCCTTTTCCATATCCATGGTTATCTAGACTTGGGGTGCCCAGGTATGTGCAGTTAGCACCCTGTCAGTTGGCCTTGGGTTGCAGGTGCACTCTAGATCTGTGGAGTGCTAGCTTGACCCTAACCACTTGAATGGACTCAGGGTGCGGACATCTTTCTAAGTCTACTTTTTTTTTAATGTTTATTTTTATTTTTGAGAGTGAGACAGAGCATGAGTGGGGGAAGGGCAGAGAGAGAGAGAGAGAGAGAGAGAGAGAGAGAGAGAATCCAAGGCAGGCTCTAGGCTCCAAGCTGTCAGCACAGAGCCCGATATGGGGCTTGAACTCACCAACTGTGAGATCAAGACCTGAGCTGAAGTCAGATGCCCAACTCAATGAGCCACCCAGATGCCATTCTGAGTCTACTTTTTAAAATGGGTGTCTTTTATTGGATATGAGAAGTCTTGGAATTAGTCATATGCCGGGTACTTCATATAGTTTGCTACTGTGACCCAGCCTCTCTCTACAATTACCCTGTGGGACCATGCTGCCCAATGATAGCTGACAATGTGTGCATGTGTTGACCTCTTAAATTAGCTAGTCTAACTCAGGCCAGTCCCCGACTCTTTTGTGGCCTCTATGGTAGAGAGATCCCACCGCCAGAAAAATCCGAGGCTTTGTTTTAAATAGGGGACCATTGATTCCCCATTCAGACAGCTACCTGATGGGGTCCAGGCTTTTCCAGTAATTCAGGTTCCTAGGTAGCATGCAAAGGTGGCACAGGCCAGGGAAGCCAGGGAACCTGGAACAGGGCAGTTGAAGGGAGAGACCAGGTCTCACAACCTCTCTGGAGTGACTGGCATCTACCTAATTCTAAGTCTTAGCCTACATGAATGAACATGCCCCCTTGAAGGCAGAGCTGGAGGAATCTGGACTGCCTTGTCAGCTTGGGGCCAGGAAAGATGGCCTGGGTAGCCTTTACTAAAAGACACTTAGGGACACTTGGTTGTTGGAGAAGTCTGAGACCCCTTCAGGCAGCCAGTCCAAAAAGAGACAGACAGTCCTGTTTCAAATTTAGGCTCAGAAAGATTTCCTGGGAATGTCCTCTTTCCATCCTGGAGGTTCTGTATGAAATTGGGGACTGGCTTGAGCCCCACAAGCCTGGAGGGGCCCTGCCAGCCAAGCCCATCTGACAGAGTGTGCTCTGTACATGCATGGTCTGTGCAGGTCATGGGAACCATGGACCTGGAACTGGCAACCTCTCAGGGAATCTAGGTTTCATGGGCAGACTCTTGGGGACCATGGAATCTGCCTAACCTATAAAAAATGCACATATTTACTGTGAAGGTAGAGATGGAGGCATCTGGGCCATCTTGCTAGGGTGGCACCAGGCAGGCTGACAGGGGTGTCCTTCACTAAAAGGGACCTGAAAGCCTTAACGACCGGTAAGCCCAGGACCCCATCAGAGAAACAGTCTGAATCGGGACTGACTTCATGCTAGTTTGAAGCTGAAGCCTCAGAAAAAAATTTGGGGGCGGAATCTCTCCACACAGGAAGCTGTCCTAGTTGTTGAGGACAGGCTGAAGCTCCACAGGCCTTGAGGGCCCCAAATGTCCAAGGCTAGCTTCAGGGCAAGGGCTATCCCAGGTCCTCCAGATCAGGGCATCAGAGGACCTGCAGTAGAGCAGCTGGAAGGGGAGGCTGACATATAGGAGCAAGCTGTGTGGGGCACCTGGCAACTGCCTCACTGCAAGTTTTATCCTGTTCCATAAGAGACACCCAGTTTGAAATGCTGCCTTAAAGAGATACTTGGGGGGCACCTGGGTGGCTCAGTCAGTTAAGTGCCTGACTTCAGCTCAGGTCATGATCTCACAGTCTGAGTTTGAACCCCTCATGGGGCTCTGTGCTGACAGCTCAGAGCCTGGAGCCTGCTTCTGATTCTATGTCTCTCGCTCTTTCTCTGCCCCTCTCCCACTCACACTCTGTCTCTCTCTCTCACACACACAAATAAATATTTTACAAATTAAAAAAAGAGAGAGATTTGGGAGGTGTGCCCTGGAGGCTCTACAAAATTTGAGGACTGGTTTATGCTCCACCAGGTTGGAGGACCCAGGCGGACAAAGGCCAACTGATACAGCACAGACTACCCATGTCGGGGAGGCTAGGGTCTGGGAAGATGGGGACCTAAAACAGGGAAGCTGGAGTAAGAGGCTGGGTCACAGGAGCAGGTTCTTTGGGGGTACCTGATATCTGCCTCATTTGTAGCTTTGGTTGATACGAATGCACATATTCCCCCTGCAGGCCAATCTAGAGGCAACTGCACTGCCTTGTCAGCACTAGGTAGGAGAACTGACCTGAACAGGGCAAGTGTCCTGAAAAGATGGGTCTTGGGAGTGGGCTGTTGGGGGTACAAGGCACTTGCCTATTCCAAGCCCTATCCAACACAAAAGTGCATATTCTCTTTAAAGGTACAGGTGGATGGATGAGTCTGGTCTGCCTTGCCAGGATGCAGCTTGTTGGGATACACGCGTATCCTTCACTGAAAGATACCTGGGAGCCTTGATTATTGGTAAGCCCTGGACTCCTCAGGTAGCCGTTCAAAATGGGGACTGAGCTTGGCCAGTTGAAAGGTTCCATCTCAGAAAGATTTTTGGGTCGACAGCTCCCTCTGGCCTGGAGGCTATGCAGGTGGTTTGGGACCAGCCTAAGCTCCACAGGCTTGGAGGGCCTCCTAGATACTCTCAGCAGGTTGATAGGGTGTTTCTTACCAATGCATGAGCCATGTAGGTGAGTGTAGCCAGGGGTGTGGTATAGGGCGAGTCTCTCTGGAGAGGCTGGTTCACAAGGAGTGAGCTAGTGGGGACACATGGCACATGCCTATTTACAGGTGCTAATCCACATAAATGTACATATCCTCCAAAGGCAGAGCTGGAGGAATTTAGAAGCCCTGCAAGTGCTGATTCTAGTGTGCTGACCATGGTATCCTTAATAAGAGACATCTGGGAACCTTCATTGATGCAAAAACCTGGGACTTCAGCAAACAGTAAGCACTGTTTGCGAACTGACTGCCACCCATCTCAGTGGCTGCCTCAAAGAGAATTTCAGGGGTGAGCACCCTTCACAGTTAAGGCAATGCAGGTAGTTGCAGATAGGCCCTATATCCGTAGGCCTGTAGGGCCCTGGCTGCTCATGGGCAGTTGACAGGGTGTGTCTGTACAGGTGTCAGTTTCACAGGTCAGAGTAGCCAGGGACCTGGAACAGGGCAACGTTAGATGAGGTCCGGGCATATAGTAGCAGACTGTTGGGAGTACCTGGCATATGCCTAAATCCAAGTCCTAACCTACACAGATGCACATATTTTGCCTGAGGTCTGCTTTTGGCGGGGGGGGGCACCTAATGCTCAGACTGCTTATGTCATTGCCAACAGTGTCCTTAACACTGGTTCACTGTGGGAATTACTCCAACTGTTTTCTAACTAATATGAGTTTGCTCCTTGGTGAGTTACAGGTAGAGACTGCACCAGGTGAAGTTGTCACACAAAGGAAACTTTATTTGCAACAAATAAAGACATCCCAGGGATAACCTCCAAAGCCATGACTCCCTGAGCAGGGGCGAGTGGGTTTCTTTTATTTAAGGTTATAGTGAATATTCAGAAAGGGGGCCTTGTCATCATATATAGAGGTAGGCATAAGGTTGCACATGCATCTTAAGGAAACATGCCTATACACACATTGTATGTTATGTTAAATTTTGGACAGAGATTTAAACATTATAATGAATAACAGGTAACTGACACTCCATGATCCACCCCTACAGGTGTGGGTTGGTGGCCAAGCTCAAACTGGTCTAGGCTTGCCAGAGCTCTTTCTGCTGTTTGCCTCTAAAATATAAGGTTAACATTCCTGTGAAGATGGGGAGTAAGTGGGGGTCTTCCTGGAGAACATTTTAACCTAATTAACCCTGAGGCATAGTTTCAGTCCTGCAAAAACAACTCAAGAATGTGCCTTAAGTCAATTTCTACTTTTGAAACAGCACTAGGAGTTTTTTAATTATAAGTTTTATTGATTTCCATTTTGTGTTTTATTAATTTTTTTCTAGTTTACAATTAATCTCTTCTGATTTCCTTTTTTGTTTGTTTGCTTTTAGAGAGACAGAGGGAGGGAGGGAGAGGGGCAGAGGGAGAGAGACAGAATCCCAAGTAGGCTCCATGCTCAGTATGGACTCCAACATGGGGCTCCATTCCATGACCCTGGGATCATGACCTGAGCCAAAATCAAGAGTCAGATGCTCAACCGACTAAGCCACCCAGGAACCCCTATTTTTTTTTTTAAGTTTTTATCTAGGGGCACCTGGGTGGCTCAGTTGGTTAAGTATCCGACTTCAGCTCAGGACATGATCTCACGGTTCATGAGTTCAAGCCCTGCATCGGTCAGGCTCTGTGCTGACAGCTCAGAACCTGGATGTCTCCCTCTCCCTACCCACCCCCCACCCGACTCATGGTCTGTCTGTCTGCCTGTCTGTCTCTCTCTCTCTCAAAAATAAGTAAACAGTAAAAAAAATTTTTTTTAAGTTTTTATTTAAATTCCAATTGGTTAACATATAGTGTAATATTAGCTGCAGATGGTGTATAATATAGTGAGTCAATACTTCCATGCATTACCTGCTGCTCCTCACACCAAATGCACTCCATAACCTATTTCACCCATCCCACCCCCCCCCCCCCACCTTCTCTCTGGTAACCATAGTTTTGTTCTCTACAGTTAAGAGTCTGTCTCTTGGGGCACCTGGGTGGTTCAGTCGGTTATGTATAAATATAATCTCCCACATCTTCTTTATACATTCATCAGTCAATGGACATTTGGGTTCTTTCCATAATCTGGCTATTATTGATAATGCTGTTATAAACATTGGGGTGCATGTATCCCTTGAATTGGTATTTTTGTATTCTTTGGGTAAATATCTAGCGGTGCAATTGCTGAATCACAGGGTAGTTCTATTTTTAACTTTTTGAGGAATCTCCATACTGTGTTGTAGAGTGGCTGCACCAGTTGGCATTCCCACCAACAGTGCAAGAAGGATACCCTTTCTCTACATCCTTGCCAACATCTGTTGTTTCTTTTTTTAATTTTTTTAACGTTTTATTTATGTTTGAGACAGGGAGAGACAGAGCATGAACAGGGGAGGGTCAGAGAGAAGGAGACACAGAATCCGAAATAGGCTCCAGGCTCTGAGCTGTCAGCGCAGAGCCCAACGTGGGACTCGAACTCAGGGACCGCGAGATCATGACCTGAGCAGAAGCCAGCTGCTCAACCGACTGAGCCACCCAGGCGCCCCACCTGTTGTTTCTTATGTTGTTGGTTGTAGCCATTATGAAAGGTGTGGGTGATATCTAATTGTAGTTTTAAGTTGCATTTCCCTGATGATAAGTTATGATGAGCATATTTTCATGTATATGTTGGCCATCTGTATGTCTTCTCTGGAAAAATGTCTATTTAGGGGTGCCTGGGTGGCTCAGCTGGTTTAGTGTCCAACTCTTGATTTTGGATCAGGTCATGATCTCATGGTTCATGAGATCAAGTCCTGTGTCAGGCTCTGGGTGTGGAGCCTGCTTGGGATTCTCTCCCTCCCTCTCTCTCTCTTTGCCTCCCCCCATCAAGATAAATAAATACACATTTTTTAAAAGTTTTTAAAATGTCTATTTATGTCTTTTTTCCCATTTTTAACTGGACTATTTACTCTTTGGGTGTTGAGTTTGACAAGTTCTTTATATATTTTGGATACTAATCTTTTATCAAATATGTCATTTGCAAATATCTTCTATTCCATAGGTTGCCATTTAATTTTGTTGATTGTTTCCTTTTCTGTGCAAGAGCTTTTTATTTTGATGTAGTCCCAATAGTTTACTTTTGCTTTTGTTTCCCTTGCCTCACGAGACATATTTAGGAAGAAGTTTTATGGCCAATATCAAAGAAGTTACTGCCTGTGTCCTCTTCTAGGTTTTTTTATGGTTTCAAGTCTCATATTTTGATCTTTAATCCATTTTTAATTTATTTTTGTGTATGGTGTAAGAAAGTTCAGTTTCATTCATTTGCATGTTGCTGTCCAGTTTTCCCTACACCATTTGTTGAAGAGACATTCTTTTTCCCACTGGAAATTATTTATAGCTTTTTCAAAGAGCAATTGACCATATAACTGTAGGTTTACCTCTGGATTTTCTCTTCTGTTCCACTGATCTGTGTCTATTTTTGTGCCAGTACCCTATGGTTTTCATTAATACAGGTTTGTAGTATATCTTGAAATTTGGGATTGCAATACCTCCAGCTTTGCTTTTCTTTTTCAAGGTTGCTTTGGCTATTCAGGGTTTTGGTGGTTCCATACAAATTTTAGGATTGTTTGTTCTAGCTCTGTGAGAAATGCTGTTGATATTTTCATAGAGATTGCATTAAATGTGTAGATTGCTTTGGATAGTATAGGCATTTTAAAAACACTTGTTCTTTCAATTCAAGCATGGAATGTCTTTTCATTTCTTTGTGTCATCTTCAATTTCTTGATCAGTGTTTTATAGTTTTCAGAGTACAGATACTTCATATCTTTGGATAGGTTTATTCCTAGGTATCTTTTTTTTTTTTTTTTTTTGGTGCAATTCTAAAAATGGTTGAACTACCCTATGATCCAGCAATTGCACTACGAGGTATTTACCCAAAGGATACAAAAATATAGATTCAAAGAGATACATACACCCCAATATTCATAGCAGCATAATCAACAATAGCCAAACTTTGGAGAGAGCCCAAATGTCCATCGACTAATGAATGGATAAAGAAGATGTAGTAGATATATATACAATGGAATATTACTTAGCCATCATAAAAATGAAATCTTGCGATTTGCAATGACATGGGTGGAGCTAGAGAGTATTATGCTAAGTGAAATAAGTTAGTCAGAGAAAGATAAATGCCATATGATTTCACTCATATGTGGAATTTATTTATTTTTTTATTTTAAGTTGTTTTCTTTTTTCTTTTTTTTTTTTAATTTACATCCAAATTAGTTAGCATATAGTGCAACAATGATTTCAGGAGTAGATTCCTTGGTGCCCCTTACCCATTTAGCCCATCCCCCCTCACACAACCCCTCCTGTAACCCTCTGTTTGTTCTCCATATTTATGAGTCTCTTCTGTTTTGTTACCCTCCCTGTTATATTATTTTTGTTTCCTTTCCCTTATGTTCATCTGTTTTGTCTCTTAAAGTCCTCATATGTATGTATATGTATACCGCACCTTCTTTATCTATTCATCCATTGATGGACATTTGGGCTCTTTCGATATTTTGGCTATTGTTGATGGTGCTGCTCTAAACATGGGGGTGCATGTGTCCCTTCAAAACAGCACACCTGTATCCCTTGGATAAATGCCTAGTAGTGCAACTGCTGGGTCGTAGGGTAGTTCTGTTTTTAGTTTTTTGAGGAACCTCCATACTGTTTTCCAGAGTGGCTCCACCAGCTTGCATTCCCACCAACAGTGCAAAAGAGATCCTCTTTCTCTGCATCCTTGCCAACATCTGTTGTTGCCTGAGTTGTTAATGTTAGCCATTCTGACAGGTGTAAGGTAATATCTCATTGTGGTTTTGATTTGTATTTCCCTGATGATGAGTGATATTGAGCATGTTTTCATGTGTCAGTTGGCCACCTGGATGTCTTCTTTGGAGAAGTGTCTATTCATGTCTTTTGCCCATTTCTTCACTAGATTATTTGTTTTTGGGGTGTTGAGTTTGATAAGTTCTTTATAGATTTTGGATAGTAACCCTTTATCTGATATGTCATTTGCAAATATCTTCTCCCATTCTGTCAGTTGCCTTTTAGTTTTGCTGATTGTTTCCTTCGCTGTGCAGAAGCTTTTCATTTTTATGAGGTCCCAGTAGTTCATTTTTGCTTTTGTTTCCTTTGCCTCTGGAGATGTGTTGAGTAAGAAGTTGCTGCAGCCAAGATCAAAGAGGTTTTTGCCTGCTTTCTCCTTGGGGATTTTGATGGCTTCCTGTCTTACATTGAGGTCTTTTTTCCATTTTGAGTTTATTTTTGTGTATGGTGTAAGAAAGTGGTCGAGGTTCTTTCTTCTGCATGTCACTGTCCAGTTTTCCCAACACCACTTGCTGAAGAGACTGTCTTTATTCCATTGGATATTCTTTCCTGCTTTGTCAAAGATTAGTTGGCCATACGTTTGTGGGTCCATTTCTGGGTTCTCTATTCTGTTCCATTGATCTGAGTGTCTGTTTTTGTGCCAGTACCATACTGTCTTGATGATTACAGTTTTGTAGTATAGCTTGAAGTCTGGCATTGTGATGCCTCCAGCTTTGGTTTTCTTTTTCAAGATCGCTTTGGCTATTCGGGGTCTTTTCTAGTTCCATACAAATTTTAGGATTATTTGTTCTAGCTCTGTGAAGAATGATGGTGTTATTTTGATAGGGATTGCATTGAATATGTAGATTGCTTTGGGTAGTATCAACCTTTTAACAATATTTGTTCTTCCTATCCATGAACATGGAATATTTTTTTCTTTTTTGTGTGTGTCTTCTTCAATTTCTTTCATCTATAGTTTTCAGTGTATAGATTTTTCACCTCTTTGGTTAGATTTATTCCTAGGTATTTTATAGTTTTTTTGTGCAACTATAAATGGGATCGATTCCTTGATTTCTCTTTCTGTCACTTCATCGTTGGTGTATAGGAATGCAACTGATTTCTGTGCGTTGATTTTATACCCTGCAACTTTGCTGAATTCATGAATCAATTCCAGCAGTTTTCTGGTGAAATCTTTTCGGTTTTCCACATAGAGTATCATGTCACCTGCGAAGAGTGAAAGTTTGACCTCCTCCTAGCCGATTTTGATGCCTTTTATTTCTTTGTGTTGTCTGATTGCAGAGGCTAAGACTTCCAATACTATGTTGAATAACAGTCATGAGAGTGGACATCCCTGTCCTGTTCCTGACCTTAGGGGGAAAGCTGTCAGTTTTTCCCCATTGAGGATGATATTAGCGTTGGGTCATTCATATATGGCTTTTATGATCTCGAGGTATGCTCGTTCTATCCCTACTTTCTTGAGGGTTTTTATCAAGAAATGTTGCTGTATTTTGTCAAATGCTTTCTCTGCATCTATTGAGAGGATCATATGGTTCTTGTCCTTTCTTTTATTGATGTGATGAATCACGTTAATTGTTTTGCGGATATTGAACCAGCCCTGCATCCCAGGTATAAATCCCACGTGGTTGTGGTGAATAATTTTTTTAATGTATTGTTGGATCCGGTTGGCTAATATCTTGTTGAGGATTTTTGCATCCATGTTCATCAGGGAAATTGGTCTATAGTTCTTCTTTTTAGTGGGGTCTCTGTCTGGTTTTGGAATCAAGGTAATGCTGTCTTCATAGAAAGAGTTTTGAAGTTTTCCTTCCATTTCTATTTTCTTGGAACACCTTCAAGAGAACAGGTGTTAACACTTCCTTAAATGTTTGATAGAATTCCCCTGGAAAGCTATCTGGCCCTGGACTCTTGTTTTTTGGCAGATTTTTTATTACTACTTCGATTTCCTTACTGGTTATGGGTCTGTTCAAATTTTCTATTTCTTCCTGTTTCAGTTTTGGTAGTGTATATGTTTCTAGGAATTTGTCCATTTCTTCCAGATTGCCCATTTTATTGGCATATAATTGCTCATAATATTTTCTTATTATTGTTTTTATTTCTGTTGTGTTGGTTGTGATCTCTCCTCTTTCATTCTTGATTTTATTTATTTGGATCCTTTCCTTTTTCTTTTTGATCAAACTGGCTAGTGGTTTATCAATTGTGTGAATTCTTTCAAAGAACCAGTTTCTTGTTTCATTAATCTGTTCTACTGTTTTATTGGTTTTGATGGCATTAATTTCTGCTCTAATCTTTATTATTTACTGTCTTCTGCTGGCTTTGGGTTTTATTTGCTGTTCTTTTTCCAGCTCCTTAAGGCATAAGGTTAGGTTGTGTATCTGAGATCTTTCTTCCTTCTTTAGGAAGGCGTGGATTGCAATATACTTTCCTCCTATGACCGCCTTTGCTGTGTCCCAGAGGTTTTGGGTTGTGGTGTCATCATTTTCATTGACTTCCATATACTTTTTTTTTTTAATGTTTTTTTTTTTTATTTATTTTTGGGACAGACAGAGACAGAGCATGAACGGGGGAGGGGCAGAGAGAGAGGGAGACACAGAATCGGAAACAGGCTCCAGGCTCCGAGCCATCGGCCCAGAGCCTGACGCGGGGCTCGAACTCACGGACCGCGAGATCGTGACCTGGCTGAAGTCGGACGCTTAACCGACTGCGCCACCCAGGCGCCCCCATATACTTTTTAATTTCCTCTTTAACTTCTTGGTTAGCCCATTCATTCTTTAGTTGGATGTTCTTCAGTCTCCAAGTATTTGTTACCTTTCCAAATTTTTTCTTGTGGTTGATTTCGAGTTTCATAGCGTTGTGGTCTGAAAATATGCACGGTATGATCTCAATCCTTTTGTACTTACTTAGGGCTGATTTGTGTCCCAGTATATGGTCTATTCTGGAGAACGTTCCATGTGCACTGGAGAAGAATGTATATTCTGCTGCTTTAGGATGAAATGTTCTGAATATATCTGTTAAGTCCATCTGGTCCAGTGTGTCATTCAAAGCTATTTTTTCCTTGTTGATTTTTTTTAATTTTAATGTTTATTTTTGAGAGAGGGAGAGAGATGGAGAGTGAGTAGGGGGCAGGGGTGCAGAGAGAGAGGGAGACACAGAATCCAAAGCTGGCTTCAGGCTCTGAGCTGTTAGCACAGAGCCTGACGTGGGGTTCAAACCCACAAGCTGTGAAATCGTGACCTGAGCTGAATTCAGACACTCAACTGACTGAGCCACCCAGGTGCCCCATCCTTGTTGAGTTTTTGATTAGATGATCTGTCCATTGCTATTAGTGGGGTGTTGAAGTCTCCTACTATTATGGTATTACTATCGATGAGTTTCTTTATGCTTGTGATTAATTGATTTATATATTTGGGTGCTTCCACATTTGGCGCATAAATGTTTACAATTGTTAGGTCTTCGTGGTGGATAGACCCCTTGATTATGATATAATGCCCTTCTGCATCTCTTGATACAGTCTTTATTTTAAAGTCTACATTGTCTGATATAAGTATGGCTACTCCGGCTTTCTCTTGTTGACCATTAGCATGATAGATGTTTCTCCATCCCCTTATTTTCAGTCAGAATGTGTCTTTAGGTCTGAAGTGGGTCTCTTGTAAACAGCATATAGATGGATCTTGTTTTCATATCCATTCTGTTACCCTATGTCTTTTGATTGGAGCATGGAGTCCATTGATGTTTAGAGTGAGTACTGAAAGATATGAATTTATTGCCATTATGATGCTTGTAGAGTTGGAGTTTTTGGTGGTATTCTCTGGTCTTTTCTAATCTTTGTTGCTTTAGATATATGTATGTATATGGACATATATATATCCATCTTTTCTCCCCTCAGAGTCCCCCTTAAAATTTCTTGCAGGGATGGTTGAGTGGTCACAAACTCCTTTAATTTTTGTTTGTCTGGGAAGCTTTTTATCTCTCCTTCTATTCTGAATGACACCTTGCTGGATAAAGAATTTTTGGCTGCATATTTTTCTGATTCAGCACATTGAATATATCCTGCCACTCCTTTCTGGCCTGCCAAGTTTCTGTGGATAGGTCCGTTGCAAACCTTATCTGTCTTTCCTTGTAGGTTAGGGACTTTTTTTTCCCCTTGCCACTTTCATGATTCTCTCCTTGCCCGAGTATTTTGTGAATTTGACTATGATATGCCTTGTTGATGGTCGGTTTTTGTTGGATCTAATGTGGATCCTCTGTGCTTCCTGGATTTTGATGTCTGTGTCTTTCCCCTGGTTAGGAAAGTTTTCTGCTATGATTTGATCACATAACCCTTCTACCCCTATTTCTCTCTCTTCTTCTTCTAGGACCCCTATGATTCTGATGTTGTTCCTTTTTAATGAGTTACTGATTTCTCTAATTCTTAAATCGTGCTCTTTTGCCTTAATCTCCCTTTTTTTTCTGCTTCATTATTCTCTATAACTTTGTCCTCCATATCGCTGATTCTCCATTCTGCCTCGTCCTTCCTTGTCGCCGCTGCATCCATCCGTGATTGCAGCTCAGTTATAGCATTTTTAATTTCATTCTATTTTTTACTTCTTTAATCTCTGCAGAAAGGGATTCTAATCGATTTTCAACTCCAGCTAGTATTCTTATTATCGTGATTCTAAATTCTGGTTCAGACATCTTGCTTGTATCTGTGTTGGTTAAATCCCTGGCTGTCGTTTCTTCATGCTCTTTATTTTGGGGTGAATTCCTTCCTTATGTCATTTTGAAGGGAGAAAAGGAATTAATGAGGTAGAAAAATTTAAATTAAAAAAATTAAAATTAAAAAAATATTAAAATTAAAAAATTAAAACACACACACACACACACACACACAATCTAATAAATGATGCTAGATCCTAAGTGTGTTTTGGTCTGGGTGTTGACAGTGGTTTGATAGATTAGAGGAAAAAAAGTGGGGCAAAGGAAATCGTTTGAGAATTTGAAAAAATGAATACACTGAAGTAGACTAAAATGAGGTGATGGGAGTAAAATAGACTTTGAAAAAATTACACAAAAGTAAAGAATATAGTAGAAAAAAATTAAAGAAAAATATTTTTAATAAGAATTAAAAATAAAAATGAATTTTTTTCTCTTTCTGTATTCAAGAAAAAGAAAAGAAACAAAAAAGAAAAAAATCATTTGAAAATTTGAAAAAGTGAATACACTGTAGTAGACTAAAATAAAATGATGGAAGTAAAATAGAATTTGAAAAAGTTTACATAAGAGCAAAAAATAGAGTAAAAAAGTTAAAGAAAAATATTTTAATAGAAACTGAAAGTAAAAATGAAGTTGTCCTCTTTTTGCATTCAAGAAAAAGAAAAGAAATAAAAAAGAAAAAAAGAAAAAAAGAAATCGTTAGAAAATTTGAAAAGGTGAATACACTGAAGTAGACTAAGATAAAATGATGGAAGTAAGATAGAATTTTTAAAAATTTACACAAAAGTAAAAAATATAGTAAAAAAATAAAGAAAAATATTTTTAATGAAAATTGAAAATAAAAATGAATGTTTTCCTGATCCCATTCACAATTGCACCAAGAAGCATAAAATACCTAGGAATAAATCTAACCAAAGATGTACAAGATCTGTATGCTGAAAACTATAGAAAGCTTATGAAGCAAATTGAAGAAGATATAAAGACATGGAAAAACATTCCATGCTCATGGATTGGAAGAATAAATATTGTCAAAATGTCAATACTACCAAAAGCTATCTACCCATTCAATGCAATCCCAATCAAAATTGCACCAGCATTCTTCAAAAAACTAGAACAAGCAATCCTAAAATTCATATGGAACCACAAAAGGCCCCGAATAGCCAAAGTAATTTTGAAGAAGAAGACCAAAACAGGAGGCATCACAATCCCAGACTTTAGCCTCTACTACAAAGCTGTAATCATCAAGACAGCATGGTACAAAACAGACACATAGACCAATGGAATGGAATAGAAACCCCAGAACTAGACCCACAAACGTATGGCCAACTAATCTTTGACAAAGCAGGAAAGAATATCCAATGGAAAAAAGACAGTCTCTTTAACAAATGGTGCTGGGAGAACTGGACAGCAACATGCAGAAGATTGAAACTAGACCACTTTCTCACACCATTCACAAAAATAAACTCAAAATGGATAAAGGACCCGAATGTGAGACAGGAAACCATCAAAACCCTAGAGGAGAAAGCAGGACAAAACCTCTCTGACCTCAGCTGTAGCAATTTCTTACTTGACACATCCCCAAAGGCAAGGGAATTAAAAGCAAAAATGAACTACTGGGACCTCATGAACATAAAAAGCTTCTGCACAGCAAAGGAAACAACCAACAAAACTAAAAGGCAACCAACGGAATGGGAAAACATATTTGCAAATGACATATCGGACAAAGGGCTAGTATCCAAAATCTATAAAGAGCTCACCAAACTCCACACCTGAAAAACAAATAACCCAGTGAAGAAATGGGCAGAAAACATGAATAGACACTTCTCTAAAGAAGACATCCGGATGGCCAACAGGCACATGAAAAGATGCTCAACGTCGCTCCTCATCAGGGAAATACAAATCAAAACCACACTCAGATATCACCTCACGCCAGAGTGGCCAAAATGAACAAATCAGGAGACTATAGATGCTGGAGAGGATGTGGAGAAATGGGAACCCTCTTGCACTGTTGGTGGGAATGCAAATTGGTGCAGCCACTCTGGAAAACAGTGTGGAGGTTCCTCAAAAAATTAAAAATAGACCTACCCTATGACCCAGCAATAGCACTGTTAGGAATTTACCCAAGGGATACAGGAGTACTGATGCATAGGGGCACTTGTACCCCAATGTTTATAGCAGCACTCTCAACAATAGCCACATTATGGAAAGAGCCTAAATGTCCATCAACTGATGGATTAAAAAATTGTGGTTTATATACACAATGGAGTAATACGTGGCAATGAGAAAGAATGAAATATGGCCCTTTGTAGCAACATGGATGGAACTGGAGAGCGTGATGCTAAGTGAAATAAGCCATACAGAGAAAGACAGATACCATATGTTTTCACTCTTATGTGGATCCTGAGAAACTTAACAGAAACCCATGGGGGAGGGGAAGGAAAAAAAAAAGAGGTTAGAGAGGAAAAGAGCCAAAGCATAAGAGACTCTTAAAAACTGAGAACAAACTGAGTGTTGATGGGGGGTGGGAGGGAGGGGATGGTGGGTGATGGGTATTGAGGAGGGCACCTTTTGGGATGAGCACTGTGTGTTGTACGGAAACCAATTTGACAATAAACTTCATATATTGAAAAAATAAATAAATAAATAAATAAATAAATAAAAATAAATAAATATGCAGTGTTTATGAGCCAAAAAAAAGAATGTTTTCTCTTTCTGTATTCAAGAAAAAGAAAAGTACTGTAAAAGAGAAAAAGCAAAAAGAAAGAAAATTGAATAGATGGACTTGCTAACAGATTTAAATAGGACTGACGTTACTTCGTTTCCCCCCAGAAGTCAGACTATGTAGCACTTTATAGTCCATAAACTAAGTTGGCGGTGAGACTTGTGTCCTTGAAAAGCGAGGTTGGCCCAGTTGGGTGGGGCTCAGTGTAATGGCTCCATTCTCCATTAGATGGCGCTGCTAGCCTACTGGAGTGGATTGTTGCCGCGCTCATAGATGCTGTATGCGCATGCGTGGGAGCGGTGAAAATGGCATCAACCAACTACCCAGTCTGTTCTCCTGGATCAGCAATTGAGCACCCGTCCTCTGTCTTCAGCCTTCGTCCACTCCCCGCTCTTTCACTCTCCGCGACCAAGCCTCAGGCAGTACCTCGCTCCCGAGTTTTGTCTCAGATGCGGCTGTTTTCCCTGGCCCCTTACTTCTGAAGGACTGCGGCTTTGACCCATTCTGCCCCTCTGCAGGAGGGTCTCACCGAGAAATGGCCAAATGCCAGCTGCACCCAGGAATGCTTGCTGGACCCTGCTGTTGCCGGCGCCCTGAGACTGTGGCCAGGTGCCAGCCTGGCCCAGAAAAAGTTCACGAGGTAGTGTAGCAGCAGCGTTTCAGGGATTGTGGAAAATTACAACACACATCTGCCACTAGGCTTCACCCTTTACGATCTTGTTCCAGCACCAGCAAATGTGGCTGTTTTCTGGGGTCTATTGGCACCAGGTGGCTTCAACAGTCTCTACCAAATGTTCTTCCAGCAGTGGAATCGCTTTTCCCCGTGTGGCTGAGAACCTCCCGGACCCCACTCTGTTCCTGGGGATTTGCCCTTCCCACCAGAGCACCACCAGGTATGGAGCTGCGGAGTTGCAGACTGCGCACCCCTTGTTTACAGTCTTAATGGAATTTAAACCCTCTCCTTTCTCCCTTTTTAGTTTAGTCCCTGTGGCAGTTTCCAATTTTCCACTTTCTCTCCAGCTGCTTTTGTGGAGGGGTGCTTTTCCCGTATTCTCCCCCCTCCCACAGTGTCTGTCCTCTCTCTGCCCGCAAAAGCAGCTCTCTGCCCACTGCCAGCTTCTCTCTCCCCAAGTTAACCTCTCCAGGCCATGTACCTGCAGAATTCTGTGGTTCAGGTTGTGAAGATTGTTGTGTTAATCCTCAAATCAGTTTTCTAGGTGTGTAGGATGGTTTAGTGTTGATCTCGCTGTATTTCATGGATGTGAGACACACAAAAAACTTCCATGCTGTTCTGTCATCTTGGCTCTTCCTTATGTGGAATTTAAACAAGAAAAAAGATTAACACATGTGAGAGGGGAAAAAGAAGATAGAGGGAAACAAACCACAAGAGACTTTTAATGATAGAGGACAAACTGAGGGTTGATGGAGGGAGTTGGGTGGGAGATGAGCTAGATGGGTGATGGGTATTAAAGAGGACACTTGTTGTGATGAGCACTGGGTGTGTGTGTAAGTGGTGAATCAGTGAATTCTCCTGAAACCAATGTTGCACTATATGTTAACTAACTAGAATTTAGATTAAAATTTAAAATGAAGAAATAAAAGGTTGTTTTCTTAATTTCTCTGTCTGATATTTTATTAATTGGCGTATAGAAATGCAATAGATTTCTGTATCTTGATTTTGTATCCTGTGACTTTACTGAATCCATGTATTTATTCTAGCATTTTTTTGGTGGAGTCTTTCAGGTTTTCTACATTCAGTATCATGTCATCTGCAAATAGTGAAAGTTTTCTTTCTTCCTCGCTGATTTGGGTGAGTTTTATTTCCTTTTGTTTTCTGATTGCTGTGCCTAGGACTTCCAGTACTATTTTGAATAAAAATGAGAGTGAACATCCTTATCTTGTTCCTGACCTTAGGAGGAAAGATCTCAGTTTTTCCCCATTAAGAATTATGTTAGCTGTGTTTTTTTCACATATGAATTTTGTTATGTTGAGATATGTTACCTCTAAACGTACTTTGCTGAGGTTTTTTATCATGGATGGATGCTGTCCTTCATCAAATGCTTTTTCTGCAGCTATTGAAATGATTGTATGCTTCTTATCCTTTCTCTTACTGACGTGATGTATCAGATTGAATAATTTATGAATATTGGACCACCTATGCAACCCAGGAACAAATCCCACTTAATTGTGGTGAATGATTTTTTTTATTTTTTTATTTTTTTATTTTTTTATTTTTTTGGATTCAGTTTGCTAGTATTTTGTTGAGGATGTTTGCCTCTATGTTTCTCAGAAATATTGGCCTGTAGTTCTCCTTTTTAGTAGAGTCTTTATCTGGTTTTGACATCAGTGTAATGCTGGCGTCATAAGATGAATTTGGAAGTTTTCCTCCCTTTTCTATTTTTTGGAATAGTTTGAGAAGAATAGGTATTAACTCTTCTGTATATATTTGGAAAACTCACCTGTAAAGCTCTCTGGTCCTGGACTTTTGTTTGTTGGTAGTTTTTTTATTATTGACTCAATTTCTTTGCTGGTTATTGGTTTGTTAAAATGTTCTACATTTTCCTGTTGCAATTTTGGTATATTTTATGTTTGTAGGAATTTACCAATTTCTTCTAGGTTGTCCAATTTTTTGGGATATAGCTTTTTTATAATATTCTCTTATAATTGTATTTCTGTGGTGTTGTTATTTCTCCTCTCTCATTTCTGATTTGAGTCCTTTCTGCTTTTTGCTTGGTAAAAGTGGCTAGAGGTTTATCAATTTATTGATTGTTTCAAAGAACCAGCTCCTAGTTTTATTGATCTATTCTGTTGTTTTTTAGTTTTTCTATCATTTATTTCTGCTCTAATCTATTATTTCCTTCTTCCTGCTGGTTTTTAGGTTGTGTTAGTTGCCTTTTTTCTACCTCCTTCAAGGTGCAAGGTAAGGTTGTTTTTTTGAAATTATTTTGCTTCTTGAGGTAGATCTGTATTGCTATACACTTCCTTCTGAGAACCGCTGCTGCTGCACCAGGAGGTTTGGGACCATTGTGTTTCATTTTTGTTTCCATGTTCTTTTAAAATTTCTTCTTTTTTTTTTAAAGTTTTTATTTAAATTCTAGTTAGGTAACATATATTATAAAATTGGTTTCAGGTGTAGAATTTAGTGATTCATCACTTACATATAATACCCAGTGCTCAATCCAACAAGTGCCCTCCTTAATTCCCATCACCCATCTAGCCCATTCCCCACCCACGTCCCTCCCTCCATTCAACCCTCAGTGTGTTCTCTATTGGTAAGAGTCTCTTATGGTTTATTTTCCTCTCTTTTTGTTCTCTTGCCATATGTTCATGTGTTTTGTTTTGTAAATTCCACATAAGAGTGAAGTCATGTGGTATTGGTCTTTCTCTGACTTAGTTTACTCAGCATAATATACTCTAGCTCCAACCACGTCATTGCAAATGGCATGATTTCATTCTTTTTGATGGCTGAGTAGTATTCCAGTGTATATATATCTACCACATCTTCTTTATCCATTCATCAGTTGATAGACATTTGGGCTCTTTTTACAGTTTGGCTATGGTTGATAATGCTGTTATAAACATTGGGGTGCATGTGCTCCTACAAACCTGTATTTTTGTATCCTGTGGGTAAATAATTGCTGGGCCATAGGGTAGTTCTATTTTTAACTTTTTTGAGGAAACTCCATACTGTTTTCCACAGTGGCTGGCTACACAAGTTTGGATTCCCACCAACAGTGAAAGAGGGTGCCCATTTCTCCACATCCTCGCCAACATCTGTTGTTTCCTGTGTTGTTAATTTTAGTCGTTCCGACAGGTGTCAGGTGGTATCTCATCATGGTTTTGATTTGTATTTCCCTGATGATGATGTTGAGCATCTTTTCATGTGTCTGTTAGCTATCTGTATGTCCTCCTTGGAACACTTGCTGTTCATACCTTCGGTCCATTTTTTAGCTGGATTATTTTTGTGTGTGTGTGTGTTAAGTTTGATAAGTTATTTATAGATTTTGGATAATAATTATGTCAGACATGTCATTATAAAATATATTCTCCCATTCTGTAGGTTGCCTTTTAGTTTTGTTTGTTATTTCTTTCACTGTGCAGAAGATTTTTATCTTGATAAAGTCTCAATAGTTCATTTCTGCTTTTGTTTTCCTCGCAGGCAGTGACATGTGTAGTAAGAAGTTGCTAAGACCAAGGTCAAAGAAGTTTCTGCCTGTGTTCTTCTCTAGGATTTTGATGGTTTCCTGTCTCACATTTAGGCCTTACATCCATTTTTAATTTATGTTTATGTATGCTATAAGAAACAGGTCCAATTTCATTCTTCTGCATCTTGCTTTCCAGTTTTCCCAACAACCATTTGTTGAGAGACTGTCTTTTTTTTCCCATTAGATATTCTTTCCTGCTTTGTCAGAGATTAGTTGGCCATATAGTTGTGGGTTCATTTTTGGATTCTCTATTCGGTTCCATTGATCTATTTGTGCCAGGACCATACTGTCTTGATGATTACAGCTTTGTAATACAGCATGAAGTCTAGAATTGTGATGTCTCAAGCTTTGCTTTTTTTTTTTTTCAGAATTGCTTTGGCTATTTGGGGTCTTTGGTGATTCCATACAAATTTTAGGATTGTTTGTTCTAGTTCTGTGAAAAATACTGTTGGTATTTTGGTAGGGATTGAATTAAATGTGTAGATTGCTTTGGGTAGTATAGATATTTTAACAATATTTGTTCTTCCAAGCCATGAGCATGGAACATCTTTCCTTTTCTTTGTATCCTCTTCAATTTCATTCATAAGTGTTCTATAGCTTTCAGCATACAGATCTTTTACCTCTTTGGTTAGGTTTATTCCTAGATATTTTATTGGTTTTAGTGCAATTGTAAATGGAACCAATTCCTTGATTTCTCTTTCTATACTTTAATATTGATGTATAGAAATGCAGTAGATTTCTGTACAGTGATTTTTATATCCTATGACTGCTGAATTCATGTGTTGGTTCTAGCAATTTTTTGGTGGAGTCTCAGGTTTTCTGCATAGAGTATCATGCTATCTGCAAATTGTGAAAGTTTGACTTTTTCCTTGCTGATTTGGATGCCTTTTGTTTATTTTTGTTGTCTGATTGCTGAGGCTAGGACTTCCACTACGATGTTAAATAACAGTGGTGAGAGTGGACATCTCTGTCTTGTTCATGATTGTAGTAGAAAACTCTCAGCTTTTCCCCATTGAGGATATTAGCTGTGAGGCCATCACATATGGCCTTTATGATGTTGATGTATGCTTTCTCTGTTCCAATTTTTTGAGGGTTTTTATCAAGAAAGAATGCTGTATGTTGTCAAATGCTTTTTCTGCATCTATTGAGAGGATCATATGGTTCTTATCCTTTCTTTTATTAATGTGAGGTATCATATTGTATGATTTGTGAATATTGAACCACCCTTTCTGTCCAGGAATAAATCCCACTTGTTCATGATGAGTAATTCTTTTAATGTACTGTTGGATTTGATTTGCTAGTATCTTGCTGAGGATTTTTGCATCTTGGTCCTTCAGGGATATTGGCCTGAAATTCTCCTTTTTAGTGGGGTCTTTGTCTGCCTTGGAATTAAGGTAATGCTGGCCTTGAGAATGAGTTTGGAAGTTTTCCTTTCATTTTTATTTTTTGGAACAGTTTGAGACGAATAGGTATTAACTCTTCTTTAAATGTCCGGTAGAATCCCCTAGGAAGCCATTTAGCCCTGGACCTTTTTTTGTTGGGAGACTTTTGAGTACTGATTCAATTTCTTTGCTGGTAATGGGTCTGTTAAATTTCTCTATTTCTTTCTGTTTCAGTTTCGGTAGTTTGTATGTTTCTAGGGATTTATCCATTTCATCCAGATTGCCCAGTTTGTTGGCATATAATTTGTCACAATATTCCAATTGTTTGCATTTCTGGGGTGTTGGCTGTGATTTCTCCTCTTTCATTCATAATTTTATTTATTTAGGTCCTTTATCTTTTCTTTTTGATAAGTCTGGTTAGGGGTTTATCAATTTTATTAATTCTTTCATAGAACTAGCTTTTGGTTTCATTGATTTGTTCTACTGTTTTTTGTTTTGTTTTGCTTTGTTTCTGTATCATTTATTTCTTCTCTAATCTTTATTATTTCCCTTCTATTGTTTTTAGCCTTTATTTGCTGTTATTTTTCTAGCTCCTTTAGGTGTAAGATTAGGTTGTGTATTTGGAGACTTTTCCTGCTTTTTGATGTACGTCTGTATTGCTACATACTTCCCTCTCAGGACCACTTTTGCTGCAACCCAGAGGTTTTAGACTGTCGTGTTTTCATTTTCTTTTGCTTCCAAGTATTTTTTTATTTCTTCTTTAATTTCCTGGTTAACCCATTCATTCTTCAGTAGGATGTTCTTTAATTTCCATGTATTTGTGGTCTTTCTCAATTTTTTCTTGTGGTTAACTTCAAGTTTCATAGTTTTGTGGTCTAAAAATATGCATGATATGATCTCAATCTTTTTGTACTAGTTGAGGCCAGATTTGTGACCTAGTATGTGATCTATTCTGAAGAATTTCCATGTACCCTTGAAAAGAATTTGTATTCTGCTGCTGCTTTAGGATGAAATGTTCTGAAATGTCTGTTAGGTCCATCTGGCCCAGTGTGTCATTCAAAGCCATTGTTTCCTTGTTGGTTTTCTGCTTATATAATCTGCCCATTGCCATAAGTGGGATGTTAAAATTTCTGACTATTGTATTATTATCAAGGGTTTCTTTATGTTTGTTGTTAATTGATTTATATATTTGGATGTTCAAGTTGGGGGCATAAATATTTATAATTGTTAGATCTTCTTGATGGATAGACCCCTTAATTATGACATAGTGCCCTTCTTTATCTCTTGTTACTCTCTTTGTTTTAAAATGTAGTTTGTCTGATATAAGTATGGCTATTCTGGCTTTCTTTTAATGTCCATTAGCATGATAGATGGTTCTCCATCCCCTCATTTTCAATCTACAGGTGTATTTAGGTCTAAAATGAGTCTCTTAGAGGCAGCATATAGATGGATTTTGTTTGTTTTTTAATCCATTCTGATACCCCAGGTCTTTTGATTGGGGCATTTAGTCCATTTACATTGAGTAATTATTGATAGATATGAATTTACCTGTAAAGTTGATGTTTCTGGTGATGTTTTCTGTTCCCTTCTAGTCTTTGTTGCTTTTGGTATTTCTTTCCCACACAAATAGTCCCCTTTAATATTTCTTGCAGGGCTGGTTTAGTGGTTACAAACCGCTTTAGTTTTGGTTTGGAAAACTATCTCTCCTTCTATTCTGAATAGCCTTTCTGGATAAAGTATTGTTGGCTGCATATTTTTCCCCTTCAGCACATTGAATAGATCATGCCATTCCCTTCTAGCCTGCCAAGTTTCTGTGGTAATATCTGCTGCAAACCTGATTTGTGTCCCCTTGTAGGTTTAGGACTGTTTTCCGTTTTTGCTTTCAGGATTCCTTCCTTGTCTATGTATTTTGTAAATTTTTCTATGATATGTGTTGGTGTTGGCTAGCTTTCAGTGATTCTCATGGGAATTCTCTGTGGCTCTTGGATTTCAATGTCTGTTTCCTTCTCCAGATTAGGGAAGTTTACAGCTCTAAATTGTTTAAGTAAACCTTCTTTCCTCATTTTCCTCTCTTCTTCTTCTTCTGAGACTCTTATGAAACAAATCTTGTGCTTTATGGAGTCACTTAGTTCCCTAATTCTATATTCGTGATCCAATACCTTTCTTTCCCTCCTCTTTTTCAGCTTCATTATTTTCCATAATTTATCTTCTATATAATTGAATCATTTCTCTGCTTAATCCGTCCTTGTTGTCATATATCCAGTCAGTTTTGCATCTCGGCTATAACATTTTTTATTTTGGTCTGACAAGTTTTTAGTTCTTTTATCTCTGTGGTAATGGGTTGTCTAGTGTCTTTTATGCTCAATGCTTTCCTCAAGCCTGACTAGTATCCTTTTGATTGTTGTTTTAAATTCTGGTTCAGGCATATTACTTATATCTGTTTTGATTAAATCCCTGGCCATGACCTCCTCTTGTTCTTTCTTTTGGGGTGAATTCCTCCATCTTGTAATTTTGTCTAGGTCTCTATTTTGGTGTGTGTTAGGAAAGCCTGTTATGTTTCCTGCTACTGGGAGTAATGACTATATTAAGAAGAGGCCCTATACTGTACAGGGCCTGGCACTTCAGGAAATGTTTCAGTGTGTGCACTGTGTCGTGTTTCAGCTTTTCTTTCCCTCAGGTCAGTCCTCTGCAGAGTTTCTCCTTCCCTGAAGTGGAGAGTGTTTGGACCTGGTCCAGTGTGTGGTGTTTTAACTAGGTGTGTTTTGGTCTGCTTGTTAAAATAACTTTGATCCTATTTCCACTAGATCTGAAGCTTTGCAGCAGTTTACGATCAGTAGAATTGGTGCCTGCAAAGGGTTTGTGCTGGTCTTCTGGTGGAGGGTCCTGCTGCGCTGGTTCTCAAGCTGACTTGCCCTAGTAAAGATGCAGCTGCAGGCCACAGGAGTGTGAGGCTTGGTGTAAGTGGCTCCAGCCTCCACTGGGGGTGCTGTGTAGCTCACTGAGGTCTGTCAGTGTTGATGAGTGGGGGCAGGGGGAATGCCATCACCCAGTTCTCTCTTCTCTGGAGCAGGGAGTTTGTGGCCAGCCACTGGTTGGGAAGCCCTCACAGAAGAGCAAACGGTCTCCCCTCTTGTGTCTCTGGCTTATGTCATATCCTTGTCTTCACCCTGACTATGTCTGTGCTGTCTGCCTGCCAGGTGGGTGGCACAGTACATATGTTTTATCTCAGGTGTGGTGCTTGGTTTCAAAACTCATATTTTAGGGACCTGGTGTGGCATGGACCCATGCTAATCCTCTAGGGTATGGTCTTGCCAGGCTGCGGCTGGTGCCAGTTTATCCCAGAAAAGCAGTTGCGTGATCATACAAGTGCTCGGAGTTTATGGTAAAATGCAGTAAAAAGTTGACACCAAGGTTTGCTGCCCTCAGTAGGTATCTCTCTCTCTCTTTTTTTTTTTTAATTTTTTAACGTTTATTTATTTTTTTGAGACAGAGAGAGACAGAGCATGAACGGGGGAGGGTCAGAGAGAGAGAGAGACACAGAATCGGAAACAGGCTCCAGGCTCTGAGCTGTCAGCACAGAGCCCGATGCGGGGCTCGAACTCATGGACCGCGAGATCATGACCTGAGCCGGAGTTGGATGCTCAACTGACTGAGCCACCCAGGCGCCCCTATCTCTTTCTATGCTAAGGAATGGGGAGCACATTGGCACCTGCTGGTTCTTTTGTTCCCTGAGAAACTGTGCCACCTCTCCAAAATGCACTCTAAGAAGGGGAACTGTCTCTCCCAGTGTGACCCAGGGAACCCTCAAACCACACTGTCTTCTCATGGGCCTCTTCCCTCCTTACCCACAGGAGCACCTCTAGGCCCACCAGCCTCCATCCAGCGGTGGCACAGATTTCTAAAACTTCAAACTTTCAGCACCACTGCTTGTAAAAACTTGTGATAATCAGATGCTCTAGTTTTCCCAATCAATGGTTTTGGGGAAGTGTTTCTCTTGTACAATCCCTGTGTACTTCTTTCTCTCTGTTTCTCTCTCTTTCTGTTTCTCCTCTCTCAGGTTAAAACTCCTTCCCCTCTGCAGCACCCACGATTCTTTTCTCCCCAGAATTTTGTTTCTGCAGGTCCTACGTTCCATGATGTGGCTTCTTTTCTCCCTCTCATTCTGAGGTTTGTTCTCTCAGCATTCAGATCTTTGATATCCTGGTTGACCCATTTGTTGCTTAGTAGCATGTTATTTAAGCTCCATGTATTTGTGGTTTTCTAGTTTTGTTTTGTTTTGTGGTTGTTGATTCTAGTTTCATAGCACTGTGGTCAGAAAAGGTGCATGGTATGATTTCAGTCTTCTTGAATATGTTGAGGATTATTTTGTAGACTAATATGCGGTCTTTTCTGGAGAATGTTCTGTGTGCACTTAAAATGAATATTCTTCTGTTTTAGGATGGAATGTTCTGCATGTATCTGTTAAGTCCATCTGTCTCAGTGTATCATTCAAAGCCATTGTTTCCTTGTTGATTTTCTATTTAGATGATCTGTCCATTGATGTAAATGGGGTGCTAAAGTCTCCTACTATTATTGTATTATTTTCAATTGGTTCCTTTGTGTTTATCAATTATTTCATATATTTGGATTGTCCTATGTTGGGTGCATAAATATTTACAATAGTTATATCTTTTTATTGGGTTGTCCCCTTTATTATTATATAGTGCCCTTCTTTGTCTCCTGTTACAGTCTTTGTCTGTTTCAGTCTTTTTTAAAAGTCTGTTTTGCCTTATGTAAGTGTTGCTACTCTGGCTTTCTTTTGACATCCATTTGTATGATAGATGTTTCTCCATCTCCTCACTTTTAATCTGTAGGTGTCTTTAGGTCTAAAATGAGTCTCTTGTAGGCAGCATATAGATGGTCTTGTTTTTTAACCCATTCTGACACCCTATATATTTTTATTGGAGCATTTATTCCTTTTACATTCAAAGTAATTATTGATAGATATATATTATTGTCATTTTATTATTTGTTTTGTGGTTGTTTCTGAAGATTTTCTCTGATCCTTTCCTGTCTTTATTGCATGTTTTGCTGATTTCCTTTAGTGATATATTTGGATTTCTTTTTCATAATTCTTTGCACATTTATTAGTGGTTTTGATATTTGTTTACCATCAGGTTTGTAGATAACATCTTTTGCATATAGCAGTCTATATTGTTGATGGTTGTTTAAATTTGAACCCATTCTTTTCTCTTCTCTCCTCACATTTTAGGTGTATGTTATGATATTTTATATCTTTTTTTGTGTGAGTTTCTGACTGATTTTTTTAAATAAGAATATTCATTTTTACTGCATATACATCACCCACAAACCACACATATGCCACATACACAAACACACATGAAAGTATATATACTTATAGCACACATATTCCACACACTACACACACACAATACAAATACACCACACAGGAAAACACTCCACACAAACACCACACACACTACATACACACAACGCACAGAACACACATACCACACAGATATCATCACACATGCACCAAAAACACCAAAAATATAACACACATACACCAACCACCAACCACTCATAACAAATGCACACACAACTCACAAAAATACAGTGCATAGGCAACATTCACACAAATACACCATTCAAACACCACACATATACCACATTCTGAAACACTCAACACCTACACAAGTGCATCACTCATATACAACATATACACCACACTTACACCACACACACACCTCATACATCACACATAAACCATACACATACCACACGAACACACCACAAACACAACTCATACGCCAAACACACATCATCACACAACACCACAAACACAACATACATACATTAAAATTACCACACATACACTACACATGGGTACACACCACTCATTCTGAACACACACAACAAACACCTAACACACACAAAACCACAGACACCACACACTGACCACACATACACCACATTATACCACACACACACCCACACACACACACCACACCACAGACCTGACATACACCACAAACAGAAGTACCATAGATATGAACATATACCACACGTACACCACACACATAACACATATACTACACACATACTCATATATCATACACATAAACACAATACACATACACCACACACACAAATACACACATCAAATTTATACCACTCAAATCACACACACACACACACACACACACATACACACACCACAACTCCCCCCAAACACCATACATAAGATACAATACATGCACAAAACTCTTGCCACACATACATCACACACCTATACCACACACACCCTGCACTTACCATACCTGCCACATAAATACCACACTAGCTCCCAAACCACACATACAGCACATACAATACAAACATCACACATAATCACACATTCACCACTCCAAAAACATGTGTACCACACACCACACATAGAACATACACACTTCACACTCACAACACATACACCACTCATATACTGCACTGAAACCATACATACACCACACATCCATGTTGCTTATCTACACACATACACCACATGCACACCAAACACTTATATGTATTACACACACCACACACACCACAAAGATACCTCCCACACACCACAAACACCCCATATATACCACAGATACACATCACATATGCACTACCCAAAACATACTTATATCAGATAGAAACACCAAACCCTAACCACACATACTTCACACACACCACATATACATACCATACACATACACCACACATACATGCCACACACACCACACACATCACACATATACCACATATACATGACACATATATTACACACACTCATACCACACATACACCACAAACACACCAAACATATACCATACACATACTCCACAATATACCATACACTCACCACACATATAACACATACACACCACAAATATAGCATATATACCACATATACCACACATATCACACATATACCAAACATACACAATACACATACCACACATAACCACAAATACAGCACACAAAAAGGCATATCACATGCACACAAAACACATATTACATATATTAAATACACTCTGCACAGGCACCACACTGGGAAACACCACAAACACACATGGTACATACTCCACGTACGCAATACATAAACCACAAAGAACCACACATACCACCTACCTACAAGTATACCACAGACACCACACATACCACACACACATACACACCTACTACATGCAATATTTACACAACACATACACTACTCCCACACCACTCACATATCACACACATTATATATATATATATATATATATATATATATATACACTGCTCACAGACCATAAATATACTACACACACATAGCACGCATACTCAACACATATACCACACAACCACTACATGTATAATACCAACACTCACCACACAACACAATTTGCACTCAACACATAAGCCACACACACACCACACACACACATACCTTAGATACACCACAAAATCTTCACATATACACCCCCCACAGACCACACATACACAATAAACTTACCACACATACCATACACTAACACAAAAAACACATCATATGTGGTATATATACACAAACACACATACCACATATACTCCAAACCCACATAATATATGAAATATACACCACGTACACACCCAGATACCAAACACATAAAGTACACATACACCACACATATTCCATGCAAATAAACATCACATATGCTCCACACACACACCATATATATACCACAAAGATACCGTGCCCACAAACTATAGGATATAACACATATATACCACACACATATGCATACACCACATAAACCACACATATAACACACACAACCAGAAATGCACCTCACTCACACCACACACATAACACATACCACACATGCAGCACACACATCACATATATACCATATATATATATGTGTGAGATATATATATATATATATATATATATATATATATATATATATTTACCATCATAAACTCCGTATATACCTCACCCACAACACAGAAACCACACAGAAACCATACATTTGCCACACACACATCTCACAACACATGTATACAAAGCACTAAAAACACATGTACCACCCATACACCACATACACACCACACACAGCACATACACACCATATACATCACCAAAATACCAAACACATACACCACATATACCAAAAATACATAACACACAACCACACATACATATCACACACCACACAAAGACACATATACCAAATACACAACACACACACACACACACACACACAACACACACATCACAAACACACCTCAAATATACCACTAACAAATGCAACACAGGTACACCACAGACACCTTACATATACACCAAAGAAACCACACACACACATCACAGGTATAACAAATACACGCCACACATACACTGCACACATAAGCATACAACACAAACACGACACACATGCATACAATACAGACATAACACACATACATCACAGAGATAACACAAATTCCACACATATACCACACTCACAGCACACATTCACCACACACAGATATCAAACATATCACCACACTCTTAATATACACCCACACAATCACATATAGTCCTCACACACGTAAACCACAATACAGCACACATCACACACAGAAAACAGATACCAAACACACACCACAAACACGCCACGCATGCAACACATACATATCACACACACCTGACATATACTGCCAACACACACAACACAGATACACCACAGGCACCAAACAACACTTACACAAATACCACATATACACCAGAGAAACACCACACACACACCACACAAATACCAAATACACACACACACCACACACACACAATACATTCAACACAGACACGGCACAATACAACATAGTGAAAATACACAAACTCCACACATACACCACACTGACCACATATTCATCATACATTCGCCATATACATGCCATTCATACCAAACATCTGCAATACAAGCTCACACTCACCACAGATATACCAACACACACCAAACATCTACCACACACAGACATCAAACATACACTGTATACATACCACACACACACTTCACATACACCAAAAACACAGCACAGATATAACGCACACAACTACCATACACAACACACATATACCACACAAACACCACACAGATACAAATACACATCACACACAACACACAATCACAAAACATATATCAAACATACATCACACATAACCACATGTACAACAAACTCACCACACATATAACGCATATGTACACCCTCCATGCAAACCACACATATCACACACCACACTTGACACACAAATACCACATACACACCCACATCACACATACATTGTACACACCATATGTACATTACACATACCTCATATACACCACACACTTACCATGCATATACAACAAACGTGTCTAATATCTAACATGTCTAACATCACACATGCACCATACACCCACACTTACACCCCCTCACACAAACTTACCACATACAACGTGCATAAAACACACATATACCAAACAAAATACCACACATATACCACACAAATGCAATCAATATATATACCACACACACCAAACATATACCATACATACATCACATATACACTAAAACCACACCGCACCATACTTCACACATGCCATACATATGCCGTACACACACCACAATGCCACACAATACCATACAAACCAAAACACTACACACACACTGCACAAACACCATGCATACACCCCCAGAAACAATTAGCACATACAACATACGTATGCCAACAAAACACATACATGTGTATCACACGAACATACTTCACATATACACCATGCACACCATATACCACACACACACAACACATATACCATACATGCACCATACACTACATATAAACCAAATACATACCACAGTACTTCACATATTACCTCATACACACCACACATCTCACACAAACACTGCACATATACCATACACGAAAAACACACATACACCAAACACTGCACAACAAAACACACACTCTTTACACACATCACATAAACATACATGCCACAAAACACACAACACACACATACCCTACACATATAATGCACACACACACCTCTCATATACCAGATATATGATATTTTATAATTAAAGCATCCTACAAGTAACATCTTAGTTTCATGAAATTAGAGGCTTTTAAAATGTTATGAGTGTAGGGACACCTGGTTGGCTCACTCAGTTAAGCATCCGACTCTTGATTTCAGTTCAGGTGATCTCACCGTTCGTGAGCTCAAGCCCCACATGGTTCTCTGTGCTGACAGTGCCAAACTTGCTTGCTATTCTGTCTCCCTCCCTTTCTCTCTGTCCCTCTCCCACTTTTGCTGTCTCTCTCAAGATAAATAAATAAACTTAAAAAATAGAATTTTATGAGTATAAGCACTTGTAAGTCCATGTGCTTAAACCTTGAAAGTGGACTCTGTTTAAAGTGTTCTTCAAATAACACTTTTCATCCTTATATGTGTTTTTTTTAATTTGTAAATTTTATTTAAATCCAAGTTAGTTAACATATAGTGTAATAATGATTTCAGGAGTAGAATTTAGTGATTCATCACTTATATATAACTTCAAGTGCTGGGGTGCCTAGGTGACTCAGCTAAACATCCGACTTTGGCTCAGGTCACGATCTTACGGTTTGTGAGTTCAAGCCCCATGTTGGACTCTGTGCTGACAGCTCAGAGCCTGGAGCCTGCTTTGGATTCTGTGTCTCCCTCTCTATCTGCCCCTCCCTGGCTCATGCTCTATCTTTTTGTCTCTCTCAAAAATAAACAAACATTAATAAAAACCCACCAAGTGCTCATCCCAGCAAGTACCCTCCTTAATGTCTGCCCATCATTTAGCCCATCTCCCCCTCTACCTCCCCCAAGAAACCTTCAGTTTGTTCACTGTATTTAAGAGACTCTAATGGGGGCGCCTGGGTGGCTCAGTCAGTTAAGCGTCTGACTTCAGCTCAGGTCATGTTCTCACGGTTTGCAAGTTCAAGCCCCGCATTGGGCTCTGTGCTGACAGCTCAGAGCCTGGACCTGCTTCAGATTCTGTGTCTTCCTCTCTCTCTGCCCCTCCCCCACTCATGCTCTGTCTCTCTCTCTCAAAAATAAATAAACATTAAAAAATTAAAAAAAAATAAGAGTCTCTTATGGCTTGCATTCCTTTCTCTTTTTATCTTAGTTTTCCTTCCCTTGTATTCATTTATTGTGTTTCTTAAATTCCACATATGAGTGAAATCATATGATATTTATCTTTCTCTGACTGACTTATTTTGCTTAGCATAATACACTCAAGTTCCATCCACATTGTTGCAAATGGCAAGATTTCACCATTTTTGATTGCCGAGTAATATTCCATTGTATATTTATACCATATCTTCTTTAACCATTCATCAGTTGATGGACATTTGAGCTCTTTCCATAATTTGGCTGTTGTTGATAGTGCTGATATAAATATTGGGGTACATATGCCCCTTATAACCAGCATTTATGTAGCATTTGGATAAATACTAGTAGTGTAATTGCTGGGTCATATGGTAGTTCTATTTTTAATTTTGGGGAGGTAACCTCCATACTTTTTTCCAGAGTGACTGCACCAGTTTGCATTCCCACAAACAGTGCAAGTGTTCCCCTTTCCCACATCCTTGCCAACATCTATTGTTTCCTGAGTTGTTAATTTTAGCCATTCTGACAGGTGTGAGGTGGTATCTTGTTGTCGTTGATTTGTATTTCCCTGATGTTGAGTGATGTTGAGCATTTTTTCATGGGTCGGTTGGCCATCTTGATGTCTTCTTTGGAAAAGTGTCTATTCGTGTCTTTTGCCCATTTTTTCAGTGGATTATTTGATTTTTGGTGTTGAGTTTGATAAGTTCTTTATAGATTTTGGATACTAATCCTTTATCTGATATGTCATTTACAAATATCTTTTCCCATTCCACCTGTTACTGGTTAGTTTTATTAATTGTATCCTTCACTGTGCAGAAGGTTTTTATCTTGATGAGGGCCCAATAGTTCATTTTTGCTTTTGCTTCCCTTGCCTCTGGGGACATATTTAGTAAGAAGTTGCTGGGGACATATCTAGTAAGAAGTGGTGAGGTCAAAGAGGTTGTTGCCTATTTTCTCCTGTAGGATTTTGATGGTTTCCTGTCTCACATTTAGGTCTTTCATCTAGTTTGATTTGTTTTTTTGTGTATGGTGTAAGAAAGTGGTCCAGGTTCATTCTTCTGTATGTCGCTGTCCAGTTTTCCAAACACCACATGCTGAAGAGATTGTCTTTTTTTCCATTGGATATTCTTTTCTGCATTATCAAGGATTAGTTGGCCATACATTTGTGGGTCCATTTCTGGGTTGTCTATTTGGTTCTATTGATCTATGTCTCTGTTTTTATGTAGTACCATATTGTCTTGATGATTACAGTTTTGTAATATAGCTTGAAGTCTGGAATTGTTATGCCTCCACCTTTGGTTTTCTTTTTCAATATTACTTTGGCTATTTAGGCCTCCTGGTTCCACACAAATTTTAGAATTATTTGTTCTAGCACTGTGAAAAATGCTGGTGTTATTTTGATACAGATTGCATTGATGGTGTAGATTGTTTGGGTAGTATAGACATTTTCACAATATTTCTTCTTCCATTTCATGAGCATGAAATATTTTTCCATTCCCTTGTGTCTTCTTCAATTTCTTTTATAAGTTTTCTATAGTTTTCAGTGTACAGATCTTTTACTTCTTTGGTTAAGTTTATTCCTAGGTATTTAATGGTTTTTGGTGAAATTATAAATGGGATAAATTCCTTGATTTTTCTTTCTACTGTTTCATTATTGATGTATAGAAATGCCACAGATTTCTGTATGTTGATTTTATATCCTGTGACTTTCCTGAATTCATGGTTCAGTTATAGCAAGGTTTTTTTTTTTTGGAGTCTTTTGGGTTTTCCACATAGAGTATCATGTTGTCTGCAAAGAGTGAAAGTTTGGCTTCTTCCTTGACAATTTTGATGCCTTTTATTTCTTTTTGTTGTCTGATTGCTGAGGCTAGGACTTCCAACACTGTGTTGAACAGCAGTGGTGAGAGTGGACATCCCTGCCATGTTCCTGAACTTAGGGAGAAAAAATCTCACATTTTCCCCATTGAGGATATTAGCTATGGGTCTTTCATATATGGCCTTTATGATCCTGAGGTATGTTCCTTCCATCCCTACTTTCTTGAGGGTTTTTGTCAGGAAAGGACACTGTGTTCTGTCAAATGCTTTTTCTACATCTATTGAGAGGATCGTGTGGTTCTTATCCTTTCTTTTATTAATGTGATGTATCACATTGTTTGATTTGTAGATATTGAACCAACCTTTCTGTCCAGGAATAAATCCCACTTGATCGTGGTCAATAATTCTTTGATGTATTGTTAGATTCAGTTTGCTAGTATCTCGTTGAGAACTTTTGCACCCATGTTCATCAGAGAAGTTGGTCTGTGGTTCTCCTTTTTAGTGGGGTCTTGTCTGGTTTTGGAATCAAGGTAATACTGCCTTCATAGAATGAGTTTGGAAGTTTTCCTTCAATTTCTATTTCTTGGCACAGTTTCAAAGAAATAGATACTAATTCTTCTATATGTGTTTGGTAGAAATCCCATGGGAAGCCATCTGGCCCTGGACTCTTGTTTGTTGTGAGATTTTTGATTACCGATTCAATTTCTTTACTGGTAATGGGTCCGTTAAATTTTTCTGTTCTTCCTGTTTCAGTTTTGGTAGTTTATATGTTTCTGGGAATTTATCCATTTCTTCCAGATTGCCCAATTTGTTGGCATATAATTACTCGTAATATTCTCTTATTATTGTTTGTATTTCTGTGGTGTTGGTTGTGATCTCTCCTCTTTCATTTGTGACTTTATTTGGGTCATTTCCTTTTTCTTTTTGATAAATCTGGCTAGGGACTTAATGATTTTGTTAATTCTTTAAAAGAACCAGCTCCTAGTTTCATTGATTTGTTCTATTGGATTTTTTAAATTTAGATATCACTGATTTCTGCTCTAGTCTTTATTATTTTCCTTCTTCTGCTGGTTTTGGGCTTTATTTGCTGTTCTTTATCCAGCCTCTCTAGGTGTAAGGTTAGGTTGTGTATTTGAGGCTTTTCTTCCTTCTTTAGGAAGGTCTGGATTGCTATATACTGCCCTCATATGGTTGCCTTTGCTGCATCCCAGAAGTTTTGAATTGTCGTGTTTTCATCTTCATTTGCTTCCATGTACTTTTTTATTTCCTCTGTAAGGAACCTGCTTTAATACAGACCTGCTGTGAACTGGATTTGTCTTCCATTGTAGGTTAAGAACTTTTTCCCTTCCCTTGCTGCTTTCAGGATTCTTTCCTTGTCTATGTATTTTGTGAATTTGACTCTGATATGCCTTGGTGATGGTCGGCTTTTATTGAAATTAATAGGATTTCTCTGTTCTTGGATTTTGATGTCTGTGTCTTTCCCCAGATTAGGGAAGTTTTCCATTATAATTTGCTCACAGAAATGAGCTGTCCCTGCTTTCTCTGTCTTCAACTTTGGGACTTCTATAATATGAATGTTATTCCTATTTTATAAATTGCTGAATTCTCTAAGCCATGTATTGTGATCTTTTGCCTTTGTTTCTCTCTTCTGTTCAGTTCTATTATTTTCTTTAATTTTCTCTCTGTATCATTGATTCACTGCTCTGCTTCGTCCATCCTCACTGTCATGGTATGCATTTGAGATTACATGTTGGTTATAGCATTTTTTACTTCAACCTGACTAGATTTATTTCATTTATCTCTGCAGAAATGATTCTCTGCTGTCATCTATGATTTTTTTTCAACCCCAGCTAGTATTCTTATAATCAAGGCTTTAAATTCGAGTTCTGACATCTTACTTATATCTGCACTGATTAAATTGCTGGCTGTCATTTCTTCCCATTCTTTCCTTGGTGGTGAATTCTTCCATCTTTTCATTTCAGAGGAAGAAAAAAATAATAAAATAAAATATGAAAATTTAAAAATTTACAACAAAACAAGGGGCGCCTGGGTGGCTCAGTCAGTTGTGTCCGACTTCAGTTCAGATCATGATCTCACAATTCATGTGTTTGAGCCCTGTGTCAGGTCCTGTGCTCACAGCTCAGAGCCTGGAGACTGCTTAGGATTCTGTCTCTCCCTCTCTTTCTGGCCCTCCCCCCACCTTGCTGGTTCTCTCTTTCCCTCGCTCGCTCTCTTTCTCCCTCTCCCCCCCTCTCTCTCTCAAAAATAAATAAACATTAGGAGTGCCTGGGTGGCTCAGTTGGTTAAGCATCTGACTTCAGCTCAGGTCATGATCTCATGGCTCATGGGTTCGAGCCCCACATCAGGCTCTGTGCTGACAGCTCAGAGCCTGGAGCCTGCTTCGGATTCTGTGTCTCCCTCTCTCTCTCTGCCCCTCCCCCACTCACCCTCTGTCTCTGCCTCTCTCTCAAAAATAAATAAACATACAAATTTTTTTTTGCATAAGTAAACATTTAAAAAATCAAATAAAAGAGCTAGATCCTAAGTGTATTTTGATCTGCTTGTTAAGACAATATTGATAGAAAAGAACAAAAAGAGAAAAGAAAAAAATTAAAAATATAAAAATTTTAAATAAATAAATAAAATGAAATAGAATTAAAAATTTGCTCTGGGTCCAGGAAAAAAAAAAGAAAAGTGAGGGAAAAAACAGCAACATAAACAAAAACAGAAGCAAAGAAAGAAACAAATGATCAAATAAACAAAAAGAAACCCAAATGAAGCTAGATCCAGTTTCCCCTAGAGCTGAAACATTGCAAAACACTATGATCCTTAGACTGAGTGGGTGGAAGGGATTTGTGCTGGTGGTCTTGGGGCAGGGCCTACTGTGCTGATTCTCAAGCAGACTTGTTGGAAGTCTGGAACCTGGAAGCAGACTTCGTTGGAAATGCGCTTCCAGGTTGCAGGTGGGCAGGGTTTAATGTAAGTGACTCAGGAGAATGGTCATAACTTAAACAGTCTGAAATGGTACTGTGCTTAAAGCAGATATCAATTAGCATTTCAGATAAATATAATAAGAAGTGTTCTTAACCTTTCTTCAAAGAACTAGGGAGGGGCTTAAGTGTCTGAAAGTATGTTGTGCTTATAGCATCACTTATGAAGCCCTCACATAAATATCATAGGAACTTTTGTTGAAACAGTCTATGTTAGCAATAGAAAATGACCATTTGCTTAACTGCCTAAAACTTCACTGTGCCTCATGCATTCTTCATGTAGTCTTTTACATAATTCTCCTAGGAACTTTTGTTGAAACACTATATTAGCAATGTAAAATGTCCATATGCTTAAATACCTAAGACTGCACTGTGCTTCAAACAACTTTATGGAGACTTTCACATACATCTAATAAGACCTGTGTTTAAAAATTTCATACTAGCTATAAGAAATGACTAAGTGTTTATCTGCCTAAGTGTGCTGTGCTTCAAGCATGTTTCAAAGAGTTTGGGATACATACAGTCATAAGTGTCCTGAAATCCTTGTGTAGAATCACTAAGAAATGGCCTTGTTTTTAAGTATCTAAACTACATTGCTTACTACATCTTTCATATAGTTTGTAACTGACATCTAGTATAAACTTCTGTTTAAACTCTACGTGCTCATGAGCTTATTTGTAGATGAAACACTGTGCTTAAAGCATTTTGGGGTTAGCTTCTTAGATTTACCCAGTAAGAAGTATGGTTAAATCCTTTAGTTAAGCACTAGGGAATACCTATGTGCTTACCTACCAGAAACACCTGTGTTCTCAGTGAAACCATCCAATGCCTCTTAAACACATGTAGTAACAAGTATCCTTAAACTTGTTTATACCAGCACTAAGGAAGGGTCTTATGCTTAACTGCTTAAAACTACACTGGGCTTCAAGCATTCTTCATGTAGCTTTTCATATTTATCTCATAGGAAATTTTGTTGAAACACTATATATTATCAATAGGCAAGGGCCATGTGCTTAACTGCCAAAACTATACTGTTTTTCATGCAGCGTTCACAGACCTCTTACACATTTAATAAGAAGTGTTTCTTAACTGTTTTCTATAAGCTTTCTTTTCACATCCATTGTCATGATAAATGTTTCTCCATCTCTCACTTTCAATTTGCATATGTCTTTAGGTCTGAAATGAGCCTTTTGGGGTTTTTTTGTTTTTTTTAATATTTTTTTTAACGTTTATTTATTTTTGAGACAGAGAGAGACAGAGCATGAACAGGGGAGGGTCAGAGAGAGAGGAAGACACAGAATCTGAAACAGGCTCCAGGCTCTGAGCTGTCAGCACAGAGCCCGACGCGGGGCTTGAACTCATGGACCGTGAGATCGTGACCTGAGCTGAAGTCGGACGCTTAACCGACAAGCCACCCAGGCACCCCTGAAATGAGCCTTTTGTAGGAAGCATACAGATGGGTCTTGTTTTCTTATCCATCCCATCACCTTCTATCTTCATATTGGAGAATTTAGCCCATTTACATTCAAAGTAATTATTGAAATGTGCATTTATTACTATTTTATTACTTGTTTATTGTTGTTTTTGTTGTTCTCTGTTGCTTTTGTCCCTTGCTCTCTTCTCTCATGATAAGTTGGCTTACTTTAGTGACATATTTGTATTCCTTTCTCTTTATTTTTTGTATATCTATGACTAGTTTTGGATTTGTGGTTACCATTAAGTTTGTATATAACATCTTCTGCATACAGCAGTCTACATTAAGTTGATGGTCGCTTAAGTTTGAACACTTCTTAGGGTCTTCCTACTCTGTCACCTCCCCACAATCTTGGCCTTTCTTGTAACCTTTAATGTACATCTAAGGAACTTTTGTATAAACACTCTATATTAGGAGTAGGGAATGGTCATGTGCTCAGCTGCCTAAAACTCAAGTGTGCTTCAAGTGACCTTCATGCAGTCTTTAACATACAACTGAGAGAAACTTCTGTTAAAACATTCTATAAAAGCAATAAGGAATGGCTTTGTTCTAATTGGTTGAAAAGCAAAATGAGCTCATAGAGGATTTCAAGGAATCTCTGGGAAACATGAAGAAAGTTTTCTTAAACCTTTTTGTGTAAGCACTAGGAAATGACCATGTGCTCAACTGCATGAAACAGCTCTGTGCTCAATGAGGCCTTCAAAAACCTCTAAGTACATGTAGTAACAAGTGTCCTTAAACTTCTATTTATAAACACATGGGAAGGACACTGTGCTTGTCTTATTGAATCTAAACTGTGCTTAAAGCCTCCTTCATGTAGCCCTAATGTATACTCAGTATGAACTATCCATAAACACTCTATATAAGGTATTGAGATTTGCCATGTGCTAACTTCCTAGAACTAACTGCATTTCAATCCCCTGAATAGACTTATAAGATACATATTATAAGTGTTCTTCAATGGCTCTATATAAACATCCGGAAATGGCTTTGTGCTTAACTTTCTAAACATAAACTATTCTTCAAATGGCTTTCTTGAACATCTTAGACACAAAGTAAGAAGAGTTCCATGGGAGAAGTTAAGATGGTGGAGTAGTAGGGGGACCCTGAGCTTGCCTCATCCCTTAGAACAGAGCTAGATCACCATCAAATCATCTTGAACGACTAGGAAATCTATCTGAGGATTAAGAAAACAATCTGCACAATTGGAGAAAGAAAAAGCAGCAGATGTGAATTTCAGAGCCATGAATTGGAAGGGAGAAAAGCCACAGTGCCAAGAAAGGAAGGGAACCCTCTTTGTGAAGAGTGATCAGGATGACAAAGAGAGAACAGGGGTGGGGTAAGGGTGGAGGGAGCAGTGTGTAGTGTTAGCACAAGACTATCGTGTGGGGATCCCCTGGGTTGTATTGGGATAGATTCCTCCCCTTCATGGAGTACATTTTAAAGAGGGTATTTTGCTTCTCCAAGAACAAAAGGCCCACCAGGAGCCCTTGAGTGGCCATTCAACAGCAGGGAACAGAGGTGTGCACAGACATCAGATAACCTGATCACAAGTTTTCACTGTGCACCACAATAGACTATAGCCACTGTGCACGCAGTGTGTGACTGTTTTTCTGGGACAGAATGGAGCTAGGGAAAGAGGCACGTGCAGAAACCAAATAACCTGGTCACAGCTTTTCACTATATACCACAATAGACTCCAGCCACTGTGCACACACCATGTGACTGATTTTGTGGTACAGAACGGTGCCACAAGCCTCTCTGGAGGAGGAGGGGAGTGGGTCAAAGTGATGTGGGAAACAAAGGCAGAAGGAAATGGAAGATGAAATTAAATTTCCTTATAACCTGCAGCCCATTGCCAAATACTTGAGGCAGTCATCATATAACATTTCTCCAGGAACTCCCTACTGTCTCAATGTTAATGCTTTGCTAGAGGGAAAAACAACCTTAGCTTGACAATAGCTGTGAGCTTTCTTTAGCAAACAAAAATCTCTTTTGAAACTTCCTCTTGACTTTACTTCCCCCAACTCTCTTCATGGTCCTAGGGCAGCTCTTTCTGCCTACAAGTCCTGTCCCCATGCTTTAATAAAAATCACCTTTTTTGCACCAAAGATGTCACATGAATTCTTTCTTGACTGTCAACTCTGGACCCCACCACCACTCCAAAACCCTATCATGAATTTTGCCAGGCCACTGGCCAGAGATAAAACACAGAACTGTGGTATTGGGCATGCCAAATTCTGGGCACAGAGGTTAATAACAGGGTTCTGACTAAATCCTGGGACACTTTTCTGTCAGTACCTCCTGAACAGTCATGGTCCTGAGTTCTCTTCCCAGGGTACGAGAGGATGGGATGACATCATCTTCCACAACCACCTCTTCCTGCCCACCAGCAGGGTCAGACTTCAGAGAGAAACACAGTGCCACCTAGTGGAGGCTGGGGTCACTTACACCAAAACTCACCCCCACTGCACCCTGGAGCAGCATTTCCACTGAAACAAGTCAGCCTAAGAAATCAGGCCCCTCCTCCAGAAGACCATCACAAACAACACACTTGCGCCAAGCCAACTGATCATAGAGTGCTACAAAGTTTCAGCTCTAGGGGAAGTAAGATCTAACTTCCATTTTACTTTTAATCTTTTTTTCATTTATTTTCTTATTTTTTCCACTCTTTTAAATTTATTATTATATATATACATACACACACACACACACACACATATATATATATATATATATATATATATATATATATATATATAGTTTTAGATATACATATTATTTAATTATTTAAATTTTTATTTTATTTTTTCTGTTTTCATTATATTTTATTTTTGGATCTAGATTCTTTTAACAAATAGACCAAACACACCAAGGATCTTGTGTTATTTTGTTTTGTTTTGCTCTTTGGAGTTTTTCTCTTTGCCTCGTTTTGTTTTTCTTTCTTCTTTTTGTTTCTGGCAAAATGACAAGGTGGAGAAATATGCCCCAAAAGAAAGAACAGGCAGTAAAATTCACCATCAGGGATTTAATCAATACAAATATAAGAAGATGTTTGCACTAGAATTTAAAAACGCAATTATAAGGATACTAGCTCTGCTTGAAAAAAGCATAAAAGACACAGAGAATACCTTTCTTCTTTTATCTAGAGATAAAAGAACTAAAATCTACTCAGGTCTAAATTAAAAATGCTATAAACAACACGCAAGCTTGAATGGCTGCCATGATGGTGAGGATGGATGAATCAGAGGAGCAAATCAGTGATATAGAAGATAAAATTACAGAAAATAGTGAAGTTTAAAAGAAGAGGAAAACAAAGGTAAAACATCACAAAGGCAGACTTAGGTAACTCAGTGACTTATTAGAAAGGAATAGCATTTATATCACAGGCATCCAGAAGATGAAGAGAGAGAAAAAGAGGCAGAAGTTTCATATGAGCAAATTATAATGGGAAAAAATCCTTAATATGGGGAAGGACACAGACATCAAAATCAAGAAGCACAGAGAAAACTCATTATATTCAACAAAAGCCGACCAGCACCAAGGCATATCACAGTCAAGTTCACAAAATACATAGACAAGGAAAGAATACTGAAAGCAGCAAGGGAAAAAAAGTCCTTAGCCTACAAGGGAAGACAGATCAAGTTCACAGATCTGCCCACAGAAACTTGGCAGTCCAGAAAGGAGTGGCAGGATACATTAAACATGCAGAATGGGAAAAATATGTATCCAAGAATGCTTTACCCAGCAAGGATTCATTCAGAATAGAAGGAGAGATAACAAGTTTCCCAAACCAAAACCGAAGGAGTTTGTGACCACTAAACCAGCCCTGCAAGAAATTTTAAAGGAGACTCTTTGAGTGGAGAAAACAAAACAAAACAAGATCAAAAGCAACAAAGACTAGAAAGGACAGGGGACATCACAAGAAACACCAACTCTACAGACAACACAATGGCACTGTGAGAAATAAGCCCACTGACCCAATCAAAGAAGGGACTCAGAGACTCAGAGCACAGTGAAGTGAGGCTTTACTCAATGTTCTTGCAAGAGTGGGTGTCTGATGGACAGGCACACTCAGGACAGTTACAACAGACAATTTATCTCCTAGCCTGCAAGTCCCTCTCTTGATTCCTCATTGGCCGAGTACAAGAGGTTACCGCCTTACCTGGACATTTCCTATGCCCCTCTAAGCCAAAAAGTTCTCTGATTGGAACAAATGTACATTTCCTGAGGTGACATGGAGATTTTCTGTCCCTTTGTTCTTTGACACATGCTCATTGCAAAGCTCACAAAAATAAGCCCACGAAACGGAGAAGGGAAAAAGAACCAGAAGTGAAGTGTCCAAGGGTTTGGGACTCCATTATGGGAGAGGGGAGGTTGTATATATTTCCAAGAGGTTGTAAATCTATTGTTAACTAGATAACACAGTTTTATATGGTATTTCTGAAAATGAATCATCTCCCTCACTTCTCACAATCCTTTCTCTTCTAAGTTGATTCCATTTTTATTTATATTTCCTTTATTTTTTGAGGCCTCACTCAATCATGTTCAGCAAAGTTGTCTCTCCTCTTCACAGTCAGGTGTATCTTCCAATAACAGGTTATTTTGGGCATTAGGTACAGACATTTGTTTCTTAAGAGGAACCTTACACCCAAGGGGGTTTGCTGTAATCAGATGCACTCAGTATTGTTTCAAAATATGTGGGGTTTTTTTTCCTACCCAGGGACCTCAGGTCCTAACCTTTCCCTCTTTGCCTACTGAATCCCATCTTTTCCTATCATATCCCCCCCTTTGAACACATGACTCCTAACTGCCATTAAGAATTGGGATGATGACTCAGCTTAACTGCTTCCTGCTGAAAGAGGGCCACAACAGGAGTACAGCAGTCAGGGTAGGTTCAGAGGTCTATCCAGAGGTCTGAAATAATGAGAGGGTGTTTGGAAGGTCTAGGCTAGCAAAATTTTCTTGGATGTCTTATTTTTACGGCATGTGAGATGGCTTCTACAAATGACATGCAAAAAGAATATTAGACTAGCAAGCATTAATATTCCCAATCTAATGCCTCCTAGGGAGGAAGTCACACCATGGAAAGGAAAGATGCATTGTAGCCGCCCAAAAAGTCCCTGACATGTCTGGTCTTTTTTTTTTTTTTAACTATAGTTTTTCCTCCCTCTTCTTGGTATTTATTTGGATCTTGTGATATTGTTGATTAGAATAATTACACATTTGAAGTAGCTTTTGGTTCTCAATGCTCAAATCTTCCGTTGGGCATCAATTTTTCCATAGGAACAATTCCATGAGGCATATTTAATGTTACAAGAAAAGATTGATCTTAGATATCCAGGTTACTATAAGTTTAGACAATTGTTTAACAGTCCTGGAGCTAATAGCACTATAATCTGTAATTCAGTCAAAATGTCTCTTTCTAGAAAGGGAGTGGGGCCTCTCTGGCATTATCAAAAAAGAGAGAGAGAGAGAATGTGAAAAAAGTCTCCCCATATGCACCCCAGTGGCTGAGAGAAAATTTAGTAGTAACTTTTCTGGAGACACCACTAATTGTTATGCTGTGTTTGGATGGTTGCACAGGAGTGTAAAGGAGGACAGAAAACGTGGCTCTGATGTCAAGGAGGAAATTAACTGGTTTTCCTCCTATTTCTAGAGTTACCCAGGGCTCTGTATCTCTAATAGACAGTTGGTTCAGGGGAGCCACGATGAAGAGCCCCAGGACCCATTAGTTCTTTTCAGGGGCATGGTTATCTGAGCCCTTGCACACTGAGGTCCCCAAGGGCATTCAGATTTTTCAGTGACTATCTCCATACAAGGGGCATGCATGGCTTATGGGGTTTCAAATTCGGTTGTCCCCTCCGAGGACATTCTCATTTCATAAATGGTGCCAGGACCTCAGAAGTCTGGTCTGACATAGTAAGTAAGGCCATGACTAAGGCCTTAGTTGTTTGTTTGTTTGTTTTAAGACTCCTTTCCTGTTCCTTATTCTCCTCTTTACTTTGGTTGTGATATACCCAATTGGCAGCTCATAAAAATTCCTCCACGACCCCTTCTGGGCCAATAGCCAATTTTTGCAGTTTCCTTCAAATATCTGGGGCCATTTGAGTGACAAATTTGTCCTTTAGTATTGTCTCAGCTTCAGAGAGTTCAGGGGAGATAGTCATGTATTTAACCTTAACCTTTCCAGGAAGCCACCAGGCTGTCCTCCTGTGTCTGTAAAATAGTGGCTAATTTAGCATAATTTAAGGGTTTAAATGTAGACCTCCTTAGTTTTTCCAAAACACAAGTTTTGAAGTAGCAACGATACCATTCCCCAATGGGATTATCATACTCCCAATTAGGATCTTGGGGTGGAACTGCCTGAATCCCAGTAGGGAACTGGGAGTTTGCAAAGGATCCTCAGTCCTATGATAATTAATGAGTTGCTCATCCCCATATTTCTCAGCCACTGACAGAATACCACACTTCTCTGTCTCATTAAGACCCTGATTGAAGGGTGCCTGGGTGGTTCGGTTGGTTGAATGTCCAACTTTGACTCCGGTCATGATCTCACGGCTCAAGAGTTTGAGCCCCACATTGGGCTCTGTGCTGACACCTTGGAGCCTGGGGCCTGTTTCAGATTCTGTGTCTTCCCCCCCCCGCCCCTCCCCCACTCACACTCTGTCTCACTCTCAAAAATAAACATTAAAAATTTTTAAAAAGAGTTTGATTCAACAAAAGCATCATATATTTCCAGGTCAACTCAAAAACATACCTAATATTCTGGAAAGCCTCTATATACTTATCCGGATCATCAGAAAATTTATCTAGATTTTCTTTTACCTGTCTTAAATCTTGCAATGAGAAGGGTACTTGTAATCTTGGTGGTGCCTCCCTGTGTTTCTCCTTCTGACACTTTAGCTTCTTGTAGGGGAAACATGTCCGTTACATTACAGGGAGTACCTGGACAAGGTGGACAGCAAGGAGCAGAAGCGCACGGTGTATTTTTTTAATGATTTTTTAAAATTTACATCCAAATTAATTAACATATAGTGTAATAATGATTTCAGGAATAGAATTTAGTGATTCATCACTTACATATAATACCCAGTGCTCATCCCAAGTGTCTTCCTTAATGCCCCTTAATACCCATGTATCCCATCTCCCACCCAAAACCCCTCCAAAAACCCTCAGTTTGTTCTCTGTATTTAAGAGTCTCTTATGGTTTCTCTCCCTCTCTGCTTTATACTATTTTTTGCTTCCTTTATGTTCATCTGTTTTGTAACTTAAATTCCACATGTAAGTGAAGTCATATATTGTCTTTCTCTGACTTCTTCCACTTGGCATAATACACTCTAGGTCCATCCATGTTGTTGCAAATGGCAAAATCTCATTCTTTTTGATCGTTCAGTAATATTCCATTGTATGTATGTGTGCATGTATGTATGTATGTATATATACACACCATATCTTCTTTATCCATTCTTCAGTCGATGGACATTGGACTCTTTCCATAATATGGCTGTCGTTGATATCGCTGCTATAAACATTGGGGTGCATGTGCCCCTTTGAGACAGCATACCTGTATCCCTTGGATAAATACTTAGTAGTGCAATTGCTGGGTTGTAGGGTAGTTCTATTTTTAATATTTTGAGGAACCTCCATACTGTTTTCCAGAGTGGCTCCACCAGCTTGCCTTCTACCAGCAGTGCAAAAGGGTTCCTCTTTCTCCACATCCTTGCCAACATCTGTGGTTGCCTGAGTTGTTAATGTTAGCCATTATGACAGGTGTGAGATGGTATCTCAATGTGGTTTCGATTTGTTTTTCCCTGATGATGAGTGATGTTGAGCATTTTTTCATGTGGCTGTTTGCCATCTGGATGTCTTTGGAAAAGTGTCTATTCATGTCTTTTGCCCATTTCTTCACTGGACTATTTGGTTTTGGGATGTTGAGTTTGATAAGTTCTTTATAGATTTTGGATAGTAACCCTTTATCTGATATTTCATTTGCAAATATCTTCTCCCATTCCAATGGTTGCATTTTAGTTTCTTTGATTATTTCCTCCACTGTGTAGAAGCTTTTTATTTTGATGAGGTCGCAACAGTTAATTTTTGCTTTTGCTTCCCTTGCCTCTGAGTACATGTCTAGTAAGAAGTTGTTGTGGCTGAGGTCACAGAGGTTGTTGCCTATTTTCTCCTGTAAGATTTTGATGGTTTTCTGTCCCACATTTAGGTCTTTCATCTAGTTTGAGTTTATTTTTGTGTATGGTGTAAGAAAGTGGTCCAGGTTCATTCTTCTGCATGTCGCTGTCCAGTTTACCCAACACCATTTGCAGAAGAGATTGTCTTTCTTCCATTGGCTATTATTTCCTGGTTTGTCAAATATTAGTTGGCCATATGTTTGTGGGTCCATTTGTGGGTTCTCTATTCAGTTCTATTTGGTTCCCTCTATATGTCGGTGTTTGTGTCAGTACCATACTGTCATAATGATTACAGTTTTGTGATACAGCTTGAAATGAGGAATTGGACTTCAAAAACAGCTTTGATTTTCTTTTTTCAGGATTTCTTTGGCTATTCAGGGTCTTTTCTGGTTCCATACAAATTTTAAGATTGTTGTTCTAGGGCCGTGAAGAATGCTGGTGTTATTCTGATAGAGATTGCAATGAATATTAGACTGCTTTGGGTAGTATTGGCATTTTAACAATATTTGTTCTTCTAATCCATGAGCATGGAGTGTTTTTCCATTTCTTTGTGTCTTCTTCAATTTCTTTCATAAGCTTTCCATGGTCTTCAGTGTATAGATTTTTCACATCTTTGGTTAGGTATTTATTCCTAGGTATTTTATAGTGGTTGGTGCAATTGTAAATGGGTTGATTCCTTGATTTCTCTTTCTGCTGCCTCATTATTGGTGTATAGAAATGCAACCGATTTCTGTACATTGATTTTATATCCTGCAACTTTGCTGAATTCATGGATCAGTTCTAGTAGTTTTCCGGTGGAGTCTTTGGGTTTTTTACATGGAGTATCATATGTCACCTGTGAAGAGTGAAAGTTTGACGACCTCCTTCCTGATATGGATGCCTTTTATTTCTTTGTGTTGTCTGATTGCTGAGGCTATGATTTCCAACACCATGTTGAATAACAGTGGTGAGAGTGGACATCCTTGTCATGTTCTTGACCTTAGTGGGAAAGCTCTCAGGTTTTCCCCGTTGAGGATGATACTAGCAGTGAGTCTTTTGTATATGGCTTTTATGATCTATCCTACTTTCTTGAGGGTTTTTATCAAGAAAGGATTATGTATTTTGTAAAATGCTGTGTCTGCATCTATTTAAAGGATTATGTGGTTCTTATCCTTTCTTTTATTAATGTGATGTATCATATCAATTGATTTGTGGATATTGAATCAGCGCTGCATCCCAAGAATAAATCCTACTTGATCGTGGTAAATAATTCTTTTAATGTATTGTTGGATCCAGTTGGCTAGTGTCTTGTTGAGAATTTTTGCATCTAGATTTATCAGGGGTATTGGTCTGTAGTTCTCCTTTTTAGTGGAATCTTTGGTTTTGGAATCAAGGTAATGCTGCCTTCATCAAATGAGTTTGGAAGTTTCCTTTCCATTCTATTCCATAAAAACAAGGAGGGAACAAAACATAAGAAAATATAGAGAATAAACAGAGGGCTGCTGGAAGGGTTGTGAGAGGGGGGATAGGCTAAATGGGTAAGGGGCTTAAGGAATCTATTCCTGAAATCATTGTTGCACCATGTGCTAACTAACATGGATGTAAATTATTTAAAAAAATTAATTATACAAAATTAAATATATATATATATATATATATATATATATATATACACAAAAAAAAATGATCATACCCTTTTTAAAAAGTAGGAATAGAAGGAACATATCTCAACATCAGAAAAGCCACATATGAAAGACCTACAACTAATATCATCCCCAGTGAGGAAAAACTGAGAACTTTCATCATAAGGTCAGGAACACAACAGGAATGTCCACTCTTACCACTGTTGTTCAACGCAGTATTGTAAGTCCTAGCCAGAGTGATTCAAAAACAAAAAGAAAAAAAGTCATGCAAATTGGTAAGGAAGAAGTCAAACTTTCACTATTTGCAGACGATGTAAAATGGATGTAGAAAATCCAAAATACTTCACCAAAAACTGCTAGAACTGATACATGAATTCAGAAAATTCACAAGATATAAAATGAACATACAGAAATCAGTTGCATTTCTATATAGCATTCCAATAAAGCAGCAGAAAAGAAATCAAGGGATTCATCCTATTTACAATTGCACCAAAAAATCATAAGATTCCTAGGAATAAACCTAACCAAAGAGGTAAAACATCTGTACTCTGAAAACTATAGAACACTTGTGAAGAAATTGAAGAAATACACACACAAAATGGAAAAACATTCCATGTTCATGAATTGGAAGAGCAAATATTTTTAAAATATCTGTACTACTGAAAGCAATCTACACATCCAATGCAATCATTATCAACAGAACACTAGCATTTTTCACAGAGGTAGAACAAACAATTCTAAAATTTGTATAGAGCCAGAAAAAACCCTAAATTGCCAAAGTAATATTGAAAAAAAGAATACAGGGGCACCTGGGTGGCTCAGTCAGTTAAGTGTCTGACCAGCTCAGGTCGTGATCTCATGGTTTGTGGTTCAAGTCCTGCTTCAGACTCTGTGCTTACAGCTCAGAGCCAGGAGCCTGCTTTGAATTCTGTGTCTGTCTGTCTCTGTCCCTCCTCCACTCACACTCTCTGTCTCTCTCTCTCTCAAAATAAATAAATATTTTTTTTAAAAAAAGGAAAAGGAAAAAAGAACACAAACCTGGAGACATCACAATTCCAGACATCAAGCTTATTACAAATCTGTAATCATCAAGACAGTATGGTACTGGCACAAAAACAGATACATAGATCAATGGAACCAAATAGAGAAACAAGAAATGGACCCACAATGTATGGTCAACTAATACTCGACAAAGCAGGAAAGAGTATCCAATGGAAAAAAGATTGTCGATTCGACAAGTGATGCTGGGAAAACTGGACAGTGACATGGAGAAGAATGAAACTGGTCCCTTTTCTTACACCATACACACAATAAATTCAAGATAGATGAAAGACCTAAATGTGAGACAGGAAACCATCAAAATCCTAGAGGAGAAAAAAGGCAGCAACTTCTTTGACCTCAGCCACAGCAAGTTTTTACCAGAAATGTCTGCAGAGGCAAGGAAAACAGAAGCAAAAATGAACCATTGGAATCTCAAGATAAAAATCTTCCTCATAGTGAAGGAAACAATCAACAAAACAAAAAGGCAACCAACAGAATGGGAGAGGACATTTGGCAAACGACATGTCAGATAAAACGGTGAGTATCCAAAATCTATAAAGAACATAACAAACTCAACAACAACAAAAAAGCAAATAATCCAGTGAAGAAATGGGCAGAGGACATAAACAGACATTTTCCCAACGAAGACATCCAAATGCAGGTGCCTGAATGTCTGTCAGTTAAGTGTCCAACTTTGGTTCAAGTCATGATCTCATGATTTCTGGGTTTGAGCCCCACCTCAGGCTCTGTACTGACAGCTCAGAGCTTGAGACTGTTTCAGATTCTGTGTCTCCTTCTCTGTCTCTGTTTCTCTCAAAAATAAGATAAACATTAAAAAAATTAAGACATCCAGATGGCTAATACACACATGAAAAGATGCTCAACATCACTCATCACCAGGGAAATACAATTCAAAACCATGATGAGATATCACCTCACACCTGTCAGAATGGCTAAAATTAACAGCTCAGGAAACAACAGATGTTGGCAAGGATGTAGAAAAAGGGGAGCCTTTTGCACTGTGGGGAATATAAACTGGTAAAGCCACTGTGTATAGGTTCCTATACGCAGTATATAAAAACCTATATAAAACCAGTATATAGGTGCCTCAAAAAATTAAAAATAGAACAACCATATGACCCAGCAATTGCACTACTAGTTATTTACTAAAGGATATAAAAATGCTGATTCAAAGGGGTACATGCACCCCAATGTTTATAGCAGCACTATTAATAATAGCTAAATTATGGAAAGAGCCCAAATGTCCATCAACTGATGAAGAGATAAAGATTGGTATACAATGGAATATACAATGGAATATTACTCAGCAATCAAAATGAATGAAATCTTGCCATTTGCAACAAAGTGGATGGATGGAACTAGAATATATTATGCTAAGCAAAATAAGTCAGAGAAAGAAATATCCTATGATTTCAGTTATATGTAGAATTTAGAAACAAAACAGATGAACAAATGGGAAGGGAAGGAAAGAGAAATAAGATAGAAACAGAGAGGGACTAGAGCACCTCAGTGGCTCAGTCGATTGGGCATCTGACTTCAGCTCAAGTCATGAACTCGCAGTTAGTGGTTTTGAGCCCTGCATAGGGCTCTGTGCTGACAGCTCAGAGCATGGAGCCTACCTCAGATTCTGTGTCTCCTTCACTCTTTGCCCCTCCCTCACTCACAATGTGTGTGTGTGTGTCTCTCAAAAATAAACATTAAAAAATTAAAAAAATAAAAACAGAGAGGGAGGCAAACCCTAAGAGACCCTTAAATATAGAGAACAAAGTCAGGGTTGCTGGAGGGGACATGGGGTAGGTGTTGGGCATTAAGAAGGACACTTGTTGGACCACTGGGTGTTGAATGTAAGTGATTAATCCCTAAATTCTGCTCCTGAAACCAATACTACACTATATGTTAACTAACTTGAATTTAAATTTTACAAAAAGAGTTCGATAATCACTCCATACACTTCTAAGGAATGGCCCTATGCTCAATTGCCTAAATGTACACTGTTCTAAAGTGTCAGTCTATTAGCATTTAAATGCATACAGAAATAGGTGTTCTTAAAATTTTCTTTACAAGAGCACCTGGGTGCCTCAGTCAATGAACCTTCCAAAGTCAGCTCTGGTCATGATCTCACGGCTCTGTCCATGAGTTCGAGCCATACATTGGGCTTTCTGCTGTCAGCACAGAGTCTGCTTTGGATCCTCTGTTCCCCTTCTCTTGCTTATTCTGTCTCTCTCTCTCTTTCAAAAATAAGGAAATAGACCTAAAAACAAATCTTAAAAAAAAAAGCATGAAACATGTTTACTAACAGACAGAAGTGTCTTTAGTTTTTCTGAATAAGGCAAAAGACAAAAAACAAAACAAAATACACTGTGTTTAGTAATTCACCCTTTAGTATTTTATCTTATGTGAAAAAGACTTAGATGTCCGATGAATTTAACCCAATTTATCACTTAACTCAGCAAAGCTTTGAAGTCCCATGTTATCAAAGATCTGGGAAGCCATTTTAAAAGTTTACCTATAAACCTTTTTATGTATTTAACCTATATCCTCTCAACAATCACCCATGGACACTGTATGAGACAGACAAAATGAAACATCATTTGAATTAATTTTCCCTGACAAACTGCAACAGGTACTAGTTAACTAATAAAATTAAGTCACATAAAAGCTGATTAGGCTCCTCCCTCAGGGATGGATCCTGAAGTGAGTGTCAGGGTAGAACAAGGGTGTATTTGTTAAGTTTTTTTTTTTTTTGATACCTCTTGTAAAACGAGGGATAAAATATGTTGTTTTGTTTATAAAGGCCACAATTTTTGATAACCACAATTACAGAGGGGCTCAGTATTGGGACAGAAGCAAGGCAATTCCACTGCCCACCCCAAAGGCTTGTAATGTAGAGAGTACCAAATTCAAGCGATGATTTTACAACAACAACAACAACAACAACAACAACAAAGAATAAAGCGTGATTATCTGTATTGTGTTTGATGTTGAAAGCTCCAAAAACATGTCTGTTTTAAATAAGCAATCAACCTTGAATGGGATTTAGTACTGAATATGTCACATCTGTGTCCACTAAAAAGTCAAACGGTTCACTTCCCCTCCATCAGGCTCCTGTGGGAAAGTCTAAAGTGGGCAGTTGAAGCCCAGGGGACCTCTTGGCCCCCTTCTGCTGATTTGGTAGGTGCTCCAATTTGAACCTCATCAGGAAGTGGCCCAAAGTCGCCCTCACTGAAGGCCCCACCACTGGGGATGGCTGAGGAGATCACTGGAGCCACACCAAGTGATGCAGAAACAGGAGGAGTGGGGGAGGGAGGGGAAGGGAGAGGTAGCAAGGGAGCCACTGGCAAGGCCTCAGACAGATTTAAAGTTTTGGAATAACATTTTTCCATTTCTTTTATCTTTTTATTTCATCATTTTTTTTTGCACCTCAGCGTTAGCCACCTTCTTCTTCCTCTTCTTCTTCCTCTTCTTCTTCTTCCTCCTCTTCTTCCTCCTCTTCTTCCTCTTCCTCTTCCCCTTCCCCTTCTCCCATCTCCCATATCCCATCTCCCATCTCTCATCTCTGTCTGTCTTTCCCTCCTGCTAAAGTGGCTTTGTCCCTGGTTGCTTTTCAGCCCTGTGGAAGAGGTGAAGGAGCAGGCCATGGGGTGGGCACCAATTCTGGCACTTGTGCTTGGGGAGGGGGAGGGGTGGGTTTAGAATCACTAGCATCTGCCTGCCTTCCTCCTCTTCCCCATTCTTCTGACTATTGGGAAAGGGTGTGTGGGAGGGGGCAGGTGTGTTCAATTTTTATCTCTCCTTCTCTCTCTGGGCCATCAATTGTGTCCCATCCTGTGAGGCAACTTTCTTATTGGAGTAACATAAAACTCTGAATGTAGAGAATTTCACACACACACCATTCACGTGAATGTGAAAAACATTTGAGTTTGTTCTGATCTTCCTGAGTGTTAGAATGCCCAATGTTTACAAGAGCTTGCCTTGAAACACAGTAACGGAGCTCGGTTACAAGTTGGTGTTAGCAATAGCATCCAGAGGTAGAGAAAACATCTCACATGGATAACACCTGTGGCCATAGATCCACAAACAAGATGCAAACCAACATCAGCCTTTGTTTCACTCCTATTTGTGGAGAGGACGTGAAAGACCCAATGGTCAAATCTCCCCCTTTTATAAAAACAAATCCAATCGCACGAGAGCATTACCGTGGATGGATCCCATCGTGCAGGTGTTTTCCATTTCCAATGAGCACACAGCCAATTTGGTGCAAAGAAGCCAAAAGCTGCAGCAACCAACAAACCAAATGTGGCCCGGGATATCTCCGTAAGCATTGGTTCCTCCCCAAAAGGTGGCGCTTCGCTGATGGAACCAAAGGGCTTTCTAGTTTCTGGCCGCGTCGTCTCACGGCCAGCTTTCTCTAAGGGAGCACACAAGAAAGTGTTTCTTCAGACACCTCCAAAGAACCCCATCTGGGCCATCAGGGACTCAGGTGACCCTTCCATGTTCCCACGTAAGTAAGCACTTGCAAGTATAGGCTCCATATGTCCTATACGTGTAGCCTGCCGAAGTTTCCTTTTGGGGATGGGTGGTTGCTTTCTCCACACTTAGAGCAAGGTTATTAAATGGTGGCGGTCACGGTGGTGTTTTTTCCTCTTCCGTAAAGAGTTACAAGGCGGCCATTTCGGGGGAGCGAAGCGGTAGCTGGGCTGCTCCTGGATCCCTCGCTGCTTCGGGTTCCCTGTCAGGCTTCCTAGCAGCGGCCTAGCGGAGAAATAAGAGCAGGTGTCTGAATGTACTCGGGTGACCAAAGATGAGAATGACGAGCCCATTGAAATACCATCGGAAGACGACGGGACAGTGCTGCTGTCCACAGTGACAGCCCAGTTTGTTGGGAGCAGGTGGACTGCACTACCGGAATCCAGCATCTCAGTGTATGAGAGGTGCCTGGCTGGTGAAAGACATTCTGCACATCCCTGATGCTGGCTGGGGGAATCTGGTACCTGTCGTCAACTATCCCAAAGATAGCCACAGAAAAAGGGACGAGACAGATGCCTGCTTCTTCAGCAGTGAAAGTGAAGAGAGCTGCCCAGAAAACGTCTGATTTAATAGTGTTAGGTCTCCTATGGAAAACAACCAAACAGGATCTGAAAGAATATTTTGGTGGCTTTGGAGAGGTTTTATGGTTCAGGTCAGGAGAGATATTCACACTAGTCCTTCAAAGGGGTTTGGCTGTGTTTGTTTTACGGAATAGGAAACCCAGGTGAAAGTCATGTCACCTGTAGAGACATACGATCAAGGAACGATGGTGTGACTGCAAACTTCCTGAATCTCATCCAAGCCCAGATGAGCTTTTGAGAAGCAGGAAGGCATTTGTCGGGTGCCTTACAGAGGGACGTGACTGCCTATAAGCTGCAGCAGTTCTTTTGCCAGGACTGAGAAGTGGTAGACGGCTTCATTCCCAAACAGTTCCCGGACTTTGCCCTTGTTACATTTGCAGAGGATCAAGTCCCGTCTATCTTTTTTTTTTTTATATATATATTTTTAAATTTACATCCAAATTAGTTAGCATATAGTGCAACAATGATTTCAGGAGTAGATTCCTTAATGCCCCTTAATGTTTCAGCCCACTGCGCCTCCCACACCCCCTCCAGTAACCCTCTGTTTGTTCTCCATATTTAAGAGTCTCTTATATTTTGTCCTCCTCCCTGTTTCTATATTATTTTAGCTTCCATTCTCTTGTGTTAATCTGTTTTGTATCTTCAAGTCCTCATATGAGTAAAGTCATATGATATTTGTCTTTCTCTGACTAATTTCACCTAACATAATACCCTCTAGTTCCATCCACATATTTGCAAATGGCAAGATTTCATTCTCTCTGATAGCCAAGTAATACTCCATTGTAGATATACACCACATCTTTTTTTTTCTTTTCTAGTACTGAGTAGGCAGTGGAAGCTCAACTTGAACTCCTTATTTTAGTTTGAAAAATATAACCTAGGTTATTCAGATAGCATATAGAACCCAGGAAGGTGGGGGAGTCATGGAGGGAGTGACTGTAAACCATGCATTTGACTCTTCCCTTCCCCACCCCTCCTAGAGCTGAGCTCCAGAAAGGCAGAGACCATTCTCTACCTCCCACCCCCATCCCTTCTGTGTCTTAAAGCCTCATAATCTGAGGCTCCCCTTACTGGTCCTACTTTTTAAAACCTTCCTGTAGGTGGAACTTATGAGAAACTAAGCTCAGTAGGATGTTAATGACTGAAAAAGGTTAATATACTGGTCTTCTAGGGGTATTTGAAATGTGGTAAATGCAGGAAGCCACAGCTTAAAAGAATAAATCTGTGAATTTTTAGGCCTCATTAGGCAGATGGAGACATAATTTTATGAGTGTGGGAGAGGCCTTCTTGTTGATCCTGAAATTACATCATGAAAACAGCTGCTAATACTCCCTGTTGTTGTTGGAACCTGCACTTTAGGGACTAGTCAAGATAAGACTGAGCTGTGGAATTCTACAACCTTTGAAAAATCTTTCATGTGAGGACAACATGGGACAAGCCTCCTACCGAAATAGCTCAGAAATCTGTGTCATGCCATTATGGTGAACACCCAAGAGCCTCCCCCTAAACCACAGCAGCCTCCTGAGGACAGAGGGAGGAGAAAGAGAAATAGGGGTTATGGCCTTTGAAAAGAAAGGATATACATAGAGTGTGGAGTTATTTCTAGAGAATGTATTGTAAGCCTTGGGAAAGTGAATGGGGTAACTGCTGAAACGTCAGTGATGTTCTGGTCTCAAGGCTATGGAATGCCATAGCACTGTGAGATCCAGAGCCCCATGATCTCCCAGGAGCCAGTGAGGGAAGGGACCCACTGTCATTGCCTAGCAGTCCTTGAAACTGCACATCTTCCCTGCATGCTTTCACGTAAACACCAGATGTGTGTTTGGTCTATGTCTGGAGGCTCCTTGTGTTTTCCTCCCATGCTCTAACATTCTTTCATATTTCTACCTGGTGAACATGAAACAAAGACTATGTGTAGTTTGCTCCTGCCGCTATTTTTCTGGCAGAGGCAGCCCTGTATGTCTGCTCAGTCTAAGTGGGAACTTTTTCTTCAGTGTGCAGCTACAAAAGAGGCTATCCAGGCTGGGAGCCCAAGGATGGCAGCATTTTGGTGGGTCCAGCATGTTCTGAGCCTGTTCTTGAGTTGGTCAGTTCCTCCAATTTACCTCACTGGTGTATCAGATTTGAGGGAGTCAATGGGGTCTGAAAAATCAGGGTATCTCAATTCAAAAGAGACTGTTGTACAACCAGATACAATTGTTTATTTTACAGAGACTATGCTTGGCAAGAGGACATGAATACTAATGGCAATTGGTCACTGCATTCTCTCCCTGGAAGGAATTTCTTTGCAGGGGGCAGCATGATGTAACTTGTCATTCAGGAATTTGATTTTGGTGTCACAGAGCCAGAGAATCCCCGCTTTGCCAACCAGTGTCTATAAGACTTGGGGTATATCAATTACCTTCATGAGCTGCAGGCTTTCACCTATAAAATGGATCTAGAAAGAGTGGGTGAGAGAAGAAAATGAATATGTGGGTGCAAAGTAATCACCACATGATTGGCAACTAGCTAGGTATTTTTAAAAATCTTTAATGAATCTGTAAGCAGACCCAAAGGAATTAGGTAGAGAACCTACATGGTGAGTTTCATTGTTTTTATAATCGACAGAATCAAGCCTTCCAAGGGAACTTTCTCCTGTCTGCTGGTCAAGTCCCCATCTTCTTTACAGTGTGCCTGCTATTGACTTCCTTCTTTCTAGACCTTTGTGCAGACCACGACACATCCTTAAATTTGTTAGATTGTCCACTTGGTTGCAGGCCAGTTTAAGCCTGCAATAGAACCACATTGATTGGCCTTGACTGGCTCCAGATTACTGACAGACCAACACATTCACAAACCATCTGAAGCAGAATTATTTAAGCAGTTAGGTCTGGCCATGGTGTGCTCCTTCTTACTATTCTTACACACCATGTGTGGCTTCATCTTATGCTCTAGTGCTTCACGTTACTGATGGTGGGGCCTGGTATATATTTCTGACAAATTCCATTTGGTTCAGAAGATGGGGGTTTCATTACCAATAACAGAAATGGTTCCAGCTAGTTTGGGTGGAAAGGGACTTCATACAGGGAATTAGTTGACTACAACATTGTTTAAAATGCTGGAGAAACAGCAGTTAGGCTGAGCCTCTGGGAAGGACTGCAGAATAAGAGTCCCGCCAAAATTGCTTTAGCCCTGTCACAGTTATAATCCCAGGAGGTCAGGGAGCTGCTATTCAAAATTCTGGCCCCAGTTTCATTCCATCTCGGCCATAACCCAGCAAGTCACTGCTGAATTTGTTGGCTCCAGCTGCATGTGTCTGCTGAAGTCTATACTACTAAGGGACGGTTCTAGGACTACTTTTATCTCCATTTAACACATTTCTAAAACAACTCTTCGGTTGTGCCAATTACATGCAGATACAAAGTCACACTGATAGCCAGATGAACAAGGGTGGCTGGGGGATGTTTTTACTTTCCAGTCTTGCAGAAAAGTACAAGGAGGTTGGAATAGATGTTGAGCAGGCCAGTCAGCTGGACACATGCTAGGCAAGTACCTGTGGAAAGTAATAGTTCTGGTTCTATGGAGAAAATAAAGACGAGTAAGCTGGATTCTCTCTTTGAGAGTCATAATTTAATAGGGAGAGGAGACCAGTTCAGTGTCTTGATTATTATGGAATTGTTACCTTGAGAATAGGGGAGGATTTCCTTTCCAGGTACCCACAAAGCAGGTTTCTCCTAACACAACTTCCACACACAGGATGGTAATTGCTGGTTATTTCATCTGTGTACTCAGTGGGCTGTGAGCTGTAAAAGATAGGGACCGTATGTGCCTTGCTTACTGTGAAATAGCCAACGTTTGATCCTATGCCATTAAATATATGTTAAATGATTGGGTAAATGAAAGAATATTTAAGTAGGAGTCAAAATGACAGCTCTGAGAATGTGTTAGCTTATTACAGCAAAAAGTGTTTTCTTCCTACCAGATCTCAGCCTTGTCTGTAGGTTATATCTGAAGACTTGAAACAATAAATTGAACACTGATGTTAGGAGAATATAATTCCTCATTATGGTTCACCAGTCCTAAATTCTCCCTAAAGGACAACTGTATATTTGTGGCTGGAGAAGCTACATTGAATTTCCTTTTGCTGTTAGCATGAGAAGTGAACACGGTGCACCCTAAGTGATGCCACTTGCTGGTTGGTATAAAAAATGAGTATCACATTCAAGGTTTCCTGCTCTTTAGTTACTTCTTGGGAATGGGCATTCCAAGGTGTTTCTGTATCTGGGATGATGCTCTGTTTGTAAATAGTATTGGAAATACCACTTAATGCAGCTGCTACTACTAATTAACATTTGCAGTACATAATGAGTGTGAATCTTAGGGCTTGATGCTTTATACTCATGATTTCCTGTAACTTAAAATCATACCAGCTCATGAGGTGAATTGCTATTTCACTCCATTTTACAGCTAACTGAGATTTGGAATTGAAATAACTTGTTCAATATTACCTGGTTAGTGATCTAGTAGGTTAGCTCTCAAAGTTAGGTCTGTGTGATCCTAGAGTCCACGTTCTTAACTCCTAAGTGAATTTCACTACTAACTATTCTGTAAGAAATTTCTTCTTATCACAGATATTAAGAATTTATAGGGATGTACAGTTCCCATGATGCTTTTCTGCATGGTAATGGTTATTAATCCTCACAATATCTGAGAAAAGTATTCTCCTCTCCACTTTACAGATCCTAACACAGAAACTTAGAATAGGTAGAGTTAAATTTTGAATTGAGGTATTTGGACTCTAAACGCTGCTGTTGGGGCTTTTCATGATGTTTCCTCCGGCAGTGTGCAGTAAAGACCTGCAGCCTGCCATCTTTTCCATATGGCTCCGTGGGACCCTGGCCTGCCAGAGCTGATAAGGTGATTCTTGGTTACTGTGGTGCAGCCGTCATGGCATGGGGAGACTCAGAGAGGGACGTGTGCATTGAATTCCAATTTTTAAAAAGTCCTGCTTCTCTAAAATGATTTGTTGTCTTTTTCATCCAGAGAGGATTCCTTCTGTTGTCTTTCCAGTGTAAAATAAAAAAAGCCATTACTTTAAAGGAAATTTCATTGAAATTCCTCCTATTACAATGGGAACCCTCCCCTGCCTTTTTTAATCATTCATTTCTCATTGAAAATAGAAAATAACCAGTCACTTCCATTAGATCTAATGCTCTTGAAGATAACTACCAAACAGACCTTGTTCTCTGGGAATGATTTGTGGGGTAAAACCCACTATTGTCCCAGTACTTTTGAGGATGTTTGGTATATGATCCATCTTCAAAGATTTAGGGTAGGTGGTACTGGTTAGACTAATTGAGTTTTAAAGAGTTGAGGCTAACTCAAAATTTTCTCAGTCAATGTGTCTTGGTTTTCTCTTTATCTTACATTTTACTTTACCATTTACCTTACTCTTTGTATTTAACTTGTATTCCCATGAGCGGCAACATGAATTTCTTAAAGATAGACTTTATCCCAGGTCTGGGACAGATACTCCTCAGCTAAGAAGATGTCTTCTCCAGTATCCTGGACCTGATGGGTGGTGGGATTACATGGGCAAAATATGGTGGTCTCTTCAGCAGAGGTCATGAATGAAATTATTTCCATCAGACAGAGCTGAGGATTAAATGAGCTCTTAAATGAAATACATGTAGGGGCACCTGGGTAGCTCAGTTGGTTGGGCATCTGATTCAGTTCAGGTCATGATCTCACATTGGTAAGTTCGAGTCCCACATCAGGCTCTGTGCTGACAGCTCAAGATCCTGGTGCCTTGGGGCGCCTGGGTGGCTCAGTCAGTTAAGTGACCAACTTTGGCTCAGTTCATGATCTCACGGTTCATGAGTTCAAGCCCCACATCAGGCTCTGTGTTGACAGCTCAGAGCCTGGAGCTTGCTTTGGATTCTCTTTCTCCCTCTCTCTCTGCCCCTTCCCTGCTCACACTCTGTCTGTCTGTCTGTCTGTCTGTCTCTCTCTCTCTCTCTCTCTCTCTCTCTCAAAAATAAATAAACATGAAAAAATTTTTAAAAAAAGATCCCGGTGCCTATTTCAGATTCTGTGTCTCCCACTTGCTCTGCCCCTCCCCTGCTTGCTCGTTCTCTCTCTCAAAAATAAATAAACATTGAAAAAACATTTTAATGAAATACCTGTAAAATGCTTATTACGGTGTCTGGTCCATATAGTAACTGTAAATGTTAACTGTCCTTTTGACATAGGTGTTTCTGGGCATATATGGTGTGTACGGGGGGTGGGTGTTTGATAGGCAAATGCTTGGATGTGCATGTGTTTGTACATGAACGTTGTGTGGCCAGTGATTATTAGAAATAGATAAAATGTTCATTTGCTTGGGTTCATGCTCTCAGGTTATTAGAATTACGTTGTATGCCAGAGAAAGTCTATGAAGGAAGGGTATGGAGAGAGGTAAAGTAAGGGCTAAGAGAGAAGCTCCCCGAAATGAATTATTTGTATGACCTTTACTGGAGCCTTATGGAACCTTATTCCTGAGGATGGGCTCATGGTTTGTCTGCATTTTTTTCTGAATAACCCAAGTTACAATATGGCATTTATGAAGATGGCAGTGTTTCTCTAAGTAACATTGACTTGTGCAATGTCTGTTACCAACACTATGAAATGGAACCTAAAATGTTTATTTTTTTTATGTTGTAATCTGACATCCTGAATGATTTTCCTTTGATATTAAAATGACATTTTCTTTTAGTGTTGTGGGAAATCATGAAATAGAAGGCTAAAATTATGTGGATTGCCAAGCAGAAATCAAAATTGATGAAGTGTCTTGCTGAATTTATCAAAGTGTTTGGGGGTTGTTCCCTTTACCCCTATTAATTTTTAATCACCTAAATAGTGGTGGACGCCACTAAAAGATTGATGTGTTTGATTTTTATACTACCAGGTGTCATGGACTGAATGCTTATATCCTCCCAAAGTTCTTTTATTGAAACCCTAACCCCCAATGTGATGGTATTTGGAGGTGGTCCCTTTGGAAGGGTGATCAGGTTTAGATGATATGATGAGGTTGGGGCCCTGTGATGGGATCAGTGTCCTTAGAAGAAGAGGAAGAGATCAGAGTTCCTTCTCTTTCATCCAAGTGAGGACACAGGGAGAAGTCCTGCAAGCCAGGAGGTCCACCTTCCCCAGTGAACCGAATCAGCCAGCACCTTGGTCTTGGATTTCCTAGCCACCAAAACTGTGAGAAATTCCTGTTTGTTTGTTTTTAATTAATTAATTAATTAATTAATTTGAGGGGGAGACAGAGAGCGAGCAAGGAAGGGACAGAGAGAGAGGGAGACAGAGAATCCCAAGCAGGGTCCACACTGTCAGCACAGAGTCTGATGTGGGGCTAGAACTCATGAACCATGAGATCATGACCTGAGCCGAAATCAAGATTCAGGTGCTCAACCGACTGAGACACCTTGGTGCCCCAAGAAATTCCTGTGTTTTAAACCAGCTAGCCTATAGTATTTTGTTATTAGCAGCCTGAGTAGAATAAGACACAAAGGAAACGCCTATCAATTGTAAAAACAGTCTGGAAATTTATGATAACTAGTCTCTAGCAAGTTTTCTTAGTATATTAACCCATGTTGCTAGAATTTCCTATATCTACAAGGGTAAATGTTACCTAATGATACAAGTGAAAGATTTTTCACTAGCCTTTATGGAGTCAATGTTATTACACAGTGTCTGTCTCTTATGTATTAAGCTGTAAGAAGTTAAACTCTGAGCTCAACAGCATGTTTGCCCTTGTCACTAACACCTTTATCAGAATATTATGAGAAACTAGCTTTTAGTTTGTGTACACTTTGGAATTTTAAGTTTACCACCTAGTCAGTGAGTTACTTCAATATGTTTACTTAAAAATTTCACTTAGTGATGCCTGGGTGGCTCAGTCCATTGGGCAACTGACTCTTGATTTCGGCTCAGGTCATGATCTCACAGTTCATAGGTTCAAGCCCCGTGTCAGGCTCCTCACTGAGAGTGCAGAGCCTGCGTGGGATTCTCTCTCTCTCTTTTTTCTGCCCCTCTCCTGCTCATGCTCTCTCTCTTTCAAAATAAATGAATAAACTTAATTTTTTTCATTTAAAAATATCAAGTTTTCTTTGTATAATGACAATGATTTTTTACAATCATTTCTGTTACCCTTAGGCCATTTAGAAGAGGATTTCTGGCAAGCTTTAGAATATAAATATGTCAGTTATATTCCCATCAAGGCTTGTAATACCTGGGCATTGGATGCATTTACTAAAATGGAAATTGGTCTTCTAGACAGGACAGCTACCTCTCACTTAGCTGATAGGATAGCCTCAGTGCAATCTGCAAATCTTATTGAATTGGATTGATTCCATTATCTTCCTCACAAACCTTTAATTAATCCTAGTTATGTAGCAGAAATGTAATTCTCCTACTTCTTACCACTTAAAAAACCAGTGATTTAAAAAGTGAAAATTTCTTACAGCAAAGAGGAACTAAAGAAGTGGACTTCACAAATACTAAATATAAGCTGTGTTCTAGCACAGAGCTGAATGCCTTCATTGTGATATTTATTTTCCAGAAGAACACTGTGCCATATGTGTTCTTATGTCCCTTTTGAAGATGAGCTTAGTAAGTGGCAGAGATGTTATTTGAATGGGATTTTGATTCGGCGAAAAGCTCATATTGTAGAAAACAGTGGTTGAGATCAGTCATGTATTAGACAGCTACTATTCCTAATCAGTTAGATGCAGAACTAGGACCAAAGGTGGTCCTAGCTTTATATATATACATATGTGTGTATATATATATATATATGTATATGTATATATATGTATATATATATGTATATATATATGTGTGTGTATATATATATATACATATATGTATATATATGTATATATATATGCGCACGTGCACACACACACGTATATATATAACACATATATATTTATATTTATATTTCATAATTTGGTATCCTCCATCCAGCAACTGAAAATCACGAGACAAATTTCATACCTTTAGAATGAAAACAATGGGTACATCACAGGAGTGTTCAGAGAGCAAAAAGAAAGAATAACCAAAACCTTTTATTATGAACACAAGGCTCTTGAAATAATAGTTGGAGGTTGAGTTTGAATCTTTAAATTGCAATTTGAATTTTAGCCTAGAGTTAAGACTATAATTAGGTCTCCTTTTTTAAGGCATTCAACAAATCTTTACTATTTGTTATTTTTTAATAAATGTTTATTCATTTTTGAGAGAGAGAGTGCAAATGGGGGAAGAGCAGAGAGAGAGAGGGAAACAGAGAATCCAAAGTGGACTCTGCACTGACTGCAGCGAGCCCAATGCAGGGCTCAAAGTCACAAACTGTGAAATCATGACCTGAGCTGAAGTTGGACGCTCAACCAACTGAGTCAGCCAGGTGCCCCTGTACTATTTTTTAATATGTGTTGGACTTCATAAACACTAGTTCTCTTTGGCTCCAGGAAGCTAAAGAGAATCTTTATGCAGAAGTTTAAAAAAATACTTTAAGCATAGTATTGTGCCTCTCCCTTTTCCCACTTAACCTAATTTCATTACTCATTTCACTGTCTCATAAACAATAGAGCATATTTCAGCTGTCTGATGAAAGAAGTTTCATTGACCATCACAGAAGGCCTGATGAGGACTGCTGAATTTGCTCATGTGCAATGACAGTTAAGTGCAGAGGAAAGGGTATTGGACAGAAGCGTGGAAACCTCATTTTAATTCTTTGTTACTTAAGTCACGTAGCCTATCCATGTCTACCTTCTGCTTCTACAAAGTCAGAACAGTAGTACTGATAGAGCATTTTGTTGCAGTTGACACATAAATTGTGCTCAGCAGATCATTGTTGTTGGGATTTTTTTTTCTGACCATAAAAAAGAGAGTGTTATTATTTTAAAAATTCAATTTTGAATTTTTAAAATAATAACACTATCTGCAGTAAATACCTTGGGAATTAATGAACAATGCAAGCAGCTGATTCTACCTCCACCCAAATGAAAGAACAACAGGGCTAGAGGGAATGTCTTGGGGAATTTGCTATGAAGGGAGGGAAGAAGAGTGTCTGAGTCCATTTGGATTGCTATAACAAAAATACCACAGACCAGGTAACTTATACACAACTGAAACTTATTCCTCACAGTTTTAGAGGTTGGGAGTTCTAAGATCAAGGTGTTAGCAGATTCAGTGTCTAGCGAGGACCCACTTCCTGGCTCCTAGATGGCTGTCTTCTTGCCATGTCCTCACATACTGGAAGAGACAAGGATGCTCACCTTCTGTGGTCTCTTTTATAATTCTCAAATCTCATTCATGAGGGTAGAGCCCTCCCAAAGGTCTCTAATCACCTCCTAAAAGTCCTGTATCCCAATATCATCACATTGGGGATTGAGTTTCAACATAGGAATCTAGGGGGCCACAAACATTCAATCTATGGTAGACATTGATATTTACTGAATGCTTAATTTAGCTAGGTACCATGCTAAATTCTTATGTTTATTGATGTATCTTCAACAAATAATTATCACCTACTGTGTTCTACATACTAAGCTAGGCATTGGAGCATAGTAGTATGTAAGACGGGCATGGTCCATATTCTTTGGTGCTTATAAATTGAGCATTAGGGATAGATACTAAACAAATATACAGACAGTTAATTCTTTATTAATTAAAATTATGGCTATCACTAGAGAGATATAAAATTATTTAATCTTTTCAGTAGCCTTGTAAAATATTATTTGCCTTTTAGGGGCACCTGGGTGGCTCAGTCGGTTAAGCCTCTGACTTCAGGTCATGATCTCATGGTTTGTGAGTTCGAGCCCCACATCAGGCTCTGTGCTGACAGCTCGGAGCCTGGAGCCTGCTTTGGATTCTGTGTCTCCCTCTCTCTCTGCCCCTCCCCTGCTCATGCTCTATCTCTGTCTCAAAAATAAATAAAACATTAAAAAAAAATATTATTTGCCTTTTATAGAAGAATAAAATGAGGCTTGAAGGGGTTTAAGAAATTATCTGAGGTCACAAAGCTAATAGGTGGTGGACTTAACATTGCTCAGGCTTTATCCCTTCCAGAAGACTGCTTGTGGGGGTCTCAAGACTGCATGATCTCAAGGAAGTCCACAACTTGACCAACCCCTTTCACCCATTTATCCCTTAAAGGAAGGTTTCTTGAACACTTACCACATATCACCACCACAATGGACATGATACCTGCCTACATGGAGTTCACAGACTAATGAGGACGACAGAGATTAATCACTTCTCAAATACATAATTATAAACTACCACAAAATGAGGAAAAATTACATAGTGTTATGATAGCCTGTGATAGAGACACCCACTTTAGGAGTTCAGGAAGGCATCCATGAGGAGGTGACCTTAAAATAGAGATCTAAGGGATGAGAGGGAGCTAACTGGGTAGGAAGGATGATGGAAGCAGAGGATTTTATGCGGTGGGGTGAGGATCTGTAAAGGCTCTGAGTCAGAAAGGAACATAATGAAATTGGAACAAGTAAATGAAGAACACTGTGGTCAAACTGAAATAATGGGAGAGTAGCACAAGGTAAAGACAGGTAGGAGCTAGAACCTGGTGTTTTAGCCATTTTAAGGATTTTGGTCTTAATCATAGGAGCAAGGTGAAGTCATGGAAGGAAAATCACTTTATCAAATAATTCAGTGAAGAAATGGGCAGAAGACATGAATAGATACTTTTCCAGAGAACACATCCAGATGTCCAATAGACAGACACATGAAAAAATCCTCAACATCAGTCATCATCAGGGAAATGTCAGTCAAAACCACATTGAGATACCACCTCACACCTGTCAGAATAAAATTAGCAGAAGAAACAACTGATGTTTGTGAGGATATGGACAAAGGAGAACACTCCTGCACTGTTGGTGGGAATGTAAACTGGTGCAGATACTCTGGAAAACAGTGTGGAGGTTCCTCAAAAATTAGAAATAGAACTACCCTATGACCCAGCAATTGCACTACTAGGTACTTATCCAAAGGATATAAAGATGCCGGTTCAAAGGGACACATGCACCCCAATATTTACAGCAGCAGTATTGGCAGTAGCCAAAATATGGAAGGGGCCCAATGTCCATCGACTGATGAATGGATAAAAAAGATGTGATATATATATTCAATGGAATATTACTTAGCCATCAAAAAGAATGGAATCTTGCCTTTTGTGACAATGTGGATGGAACTAGAGTGTGTTATGTTAAATGAAATGTCAGAGAAAGACAAATATATAATTCCACTCATGTGGAATTTAAGAAACACAGATGAACATAGGGGAAGCGAAGCAAAAATAAAAACGGAGAGAGAGGCAAACTATGAGAGACTCTTACGTAGAAAGAACTGAGGGTTGCTGGAGGAAGGTGGGTGGGGGTGGGCTAGATGGGTGATGGGCTTTAAGGAGGGTACTTGTGATGAGCACTGTGTGTCTTATATAAGTAATGAATCACTAAATTCTATTCCTGAAATCTTTAAAAAAATAAAGAATTTAAAAAAATCACTTTCACAGTTGTGTGAGCATATATCTGAAGTGCAAAAGCAGAACATAAGGATATTATTGCCATCCTTCAAGTGAGAAATGGCAGTAGCATTACCTGGGCTAGCAGGTGTGTATGAGAGACTTGAGTCAATGATGGAAACCTGAAGAAAGCAGTTAATTTTGTCTACTTAATGGAAATACTTCCATAATTCATACAAATCACTTGCTGATCTGAATATGTTCTTGATTTGGCATTACGCAGGCTCATGGTGAGTTAATTCTTACAATGACTTTGATTTTGAAATGCAGTTTATATCTTATCGATGTTGACCTAGCTCTTGATAGAAATGTATATAATACAGTTTGACTCAGTCATAATTCTCTAAGCGTCTACTATGCTACACTCTATTAGCCTCTGCAGGACTTAAACCGATAACTAAGATATTATCCTTGCTTGCAAAAGTAAGTGACCTAATAATGTACATAGGATGATAACAAAGTACAAACACAAGTGACTGTGGTGTACAATGTGCCACAGCCAAGTTTTATTGCATTTCTTTAAGAAGCAAAGATCACATTCTACTTAAGGATTTAAAGGATTAGCAAAGATAGAGCATTAAAATGGACTTGGAAGCATGTGACACATTTAACTCATGGAAGAGGGGTTGTGGAAGCCTTGTTTTCTAAACTATACCTAATCTGGGAGGATAAAAGATAATAATTATATTGATACCTGAGGCTATTAGGATTAATGGAAGTTAGATTATCTTCAAGAAACATATCTGTGATGAAACATTTTCATTTGATTCACTTGATTTCATTTGATTCATGGGCTTCACTATGCACTTCTTAAAAGAAGACTTAATATTTCTAGAGCAGTTTTAAGTTTACAGTAAAATGGAGAGTAAGGTACAGAAATTTCCCATATACTCCCTGGCCTGTAGCTTTACCCAGTCAGCATCACTCACCAGAATGGTACATTTTTACCAAGGGTGAACTCACACTAACACATTATAAACACCTCAAGTCCATAGTTTGCCTTAGGGTTCACTCTTGTATTGCACATTCTATGGATTTGGTTAAGTATATAATAACATATGTTCAGCATTATAATATCAGAGTATTTTCAATGCCTTAAAAATTCTTTGTGCTCTGCCTAGTCATCCCCTTCCTCACTCACCATTCACTGTCAATTACTAGTCTTTTTTGCTATCTCCATAGTGTTATCTCTTCCAGAGTGTCATATAGTTGGAATCATATAGTATGTGCCTTTTCAGATTGGCTTCTTTTACTTACTAATATGCATTCAAGTCTCCATATCTTATCATGGTTTGATAGTTCATTTCATTTTAGTGCTGAATAATATTCCATTGTTTGTATGGACCAGTATATTTTTTCATTTACCTAATTTATCATTTCTCTGATGATATAGGATGTGATACATCTTTTCATACACTGATTTGCCATCTGCATATCGCTGGTGAGATGTCTATTAAGGTGTTTGGCCCATTTTTAATCAGGTTGTTTTCTTATTGATGAATTTTAAGAGCTCTTTATATATGTTGGATGAGTCCTTTATCAGATGTGTCTTTTGCAAGTATTTTCTCCCAGTCTTTGTCTTGTCTTTTCATTCTCTTGATACTATCTTTTGTAGAGCAGGTCTACAAATTTTAATGAAGTCAAGTGTGTCAGTTATTTCTTTCATAGATCTCATCTTCATTATTGTATCTAAAAAGGCATCACCATATCCCAAGGTCATCTAGACTTTCTTCTTTAGGACTTTTATAGTTTTCCATTTTCCACTTAGGTCTCTGACCCATTTCTAGTTAATTTTTGTGAAGGGTGTAAGGTCTGTGTCTAGATTCATTCATTTCATGTGGATGTCTACTCATTCCAGTATCATTTGTTAAAGAAACTTTCTTTGCTCCATTTTGTTGCCCTTGCTTCTTGTTTGTTTGTTTGTTTGTTTGTTTGTTTGTTTGTTTTGTGTGTGTGAGAGTGAGCACAGCATGCTCAGGAGAGGGACAGAAAGGGAGGGAGAGACAGAATCCCAAACAGTCTCCAAGTGGTCAGTACAGAGCCTGATGTGAGACTCAAACTCACAAACCATGATATCATGACATGAGCTAAAATCAAGAGTCAGACCTGAGCTAAGAAGTCAAGAATTGGACACTTGACCAACTGAGCCACCCAGGTACCCAGCCCTTCCTTATTTGTCAACGATCAGTTGACTGTATTTCTGGGAATCTACATCTGGGTTCTCTGTTCTGTGCCACTGATATATTTGTTGGTTCCTCACCAGTATCACAATGTCTTGATTGATTACTGTAGCATTATTGTAAGTCTTGAAATTATTCACTTTTGTGACATTGACTCACTTTATTTAACACTCATTATGTGTTTACTGAAAATACAGCAGACATTCATTGATTTTTAGGGGCAATGTTTAAAGTTCTGACAAATCAGGAATTCCTGGAAAACTTTTCTTGAAAGTAATAGACTCAGTAATTATTTTACAAAGAGCAAATGGATAATGATTCCAAGTAGAGCAGTAACTCTGAGTATAAACATGGTGGAGGGAGATACAGGAAGTTGGCAAAGAACTTTGAGTTCTTCATTTTGATTGGAACATAGAGTAACTAAAAGTGATATTGGGGGGATGAAAGTGGAGAGTTGAAGCCCTATCACTGACGATCCTACGGGATAGACTGCTGGACAGCGGAAAGAAATTTTCAGTTGCCCACATCTAACTTGAAGAAAGAAATTTTGACTGCGGGTTTCAATATATTTTTCTTTTTTCAAGTGACCCCGTATTCAATAACTTTTATGATAAATAACCTGGGGTCTGACAGCAGCATTTTCCACAGGGTTGAGATTCCTGGGAAGAAACTGGAGTTTATACTGATAGATCTACTGAGCATATTATCAGGAGAAGAGCTTTCTTTGATGGGCAGTCATTTGGAATCTATTTTCCCTCACTTCAGAGTAGTTCTCAGGTCAAATCACTGTTGTATTTATATCCATGACCTCTTTTCCAGTGCTGTATCAGCTGAGCATTGTAGAAACACCCTTAAAAGAAGCAGTATTTGGGTAAGAAACATCAGCCAAAATGAGTGAAATTAGACAAATTTTTTTAAAGAATGAGGGGTTTTTAAGTGGCTTTATCAGTAAATCCTTCAAGTACTTTCCATTTGAATTGCTAAGCCATTATACAGCCATTAATTGAACCCAGCGAGCTTTCTTTGGATCATTAAATACCTATTATGCCAAATGAATCTCAACATTTTGTGTTGGGGGGGCGGGGAGTCTGGGCTATGACTTATAGTTTGAAATCTGATGGGTAAGGAAATCTTTGGAGAAGTTTATTGCCCTATGGATAGGGTAGAAGACAGAGAAGGAGTATAAGGAAATGGCTGGAGTTCAAGGGTAGGAGTACTTTTCTTCTCTTTCTTTTCTTTTTTCTTTTTCTTCTCCTTTCAAGATCTCATTGGGTCTTAAAGAAAAGATGAATATCTGGGTAAATATTGTAGTGTTTTTAGTTCACATACCAGAAGTCTTTGAACTTTGAAAATCATAAATACACCTGAGAATGTGAAAATGTAGATGGCTGGGCCTTATACCTATATTTTGATTTAGTAGATCTAGGTGTGGAGCCTTGGGGATCTCATTTTTAACAAGTACCCTCTGGGTGATTTTATGTAGGTGGTCCTGAGTTTTGCATTTGAAAACTTGACAATACCAACTTGTAGAAATTAGACACAATTTAAAGCATTCAGTAAAATTCATAAAAACCATCCTGCTACTGTGCTAGGGTCCAGGCATATAAAAAGTAAAATACATAGCTGGTAGAGGGAGAATATAAACACACGTGCATGTGTGTGCACGCACACACACACCCAACATCAACGTGATACCATGCTAAAGAGAGAAATTTATCCATTGGGTATGTGTATGCCAGTTACAGACTCAGAAGTGGGGAAAGAAAACTTGAAAGTGAAGGCTTCCTCTTGAGATAGACTTTGTTTGTCTACTTTGTAGTGTTAGGAACATGCCCTCCAAGCTGTGTAACCAGTGAGGTAGAAATAGTTCTTCTTTATGAGACATCTCCTTTCAAAATAATGAGCATATTCATGTGGTTTTCAAGGCCTTTAAAAAAAGAGTAAATAAACCTGGTTTCAACCCATCTTCTGATTCAGGATGTCTGAGGATAATCAGGTGTGAATTTTAAAGCTGTAGTGGGGAAAACAGTCCCTGGGTAAAAATGACAGCTGACTTTAGGAGCACAAACTTTTATTTTCCTGAGATTGTGCAAAGAGTCGGTGTCTGTATACAGAGACTCCTCTCTCTGAAGTGCCAGTTTATGACAATGCCAAGTGAGAACTTTCAGTTCCTTTGTGACAAGAGGTAACATCCATAGAAAGTTAGAAGTAATAGAAGGTTATTTTAATAACCCATCACACCTTCGTTCTTATTGCCAGTGAATGCATAAGGACCAGTACAGAGTGCTAGCCTTTGCAACATTAACTCATTAAAACATCAAAATTCATTTCAGAATATCAGACTTTGACATCATAAAATAGGACCCTATAATGAAAGTGCTAATATTGGATTGACTACAAGGTGATCTGTAAAAAATTTAAAAAAAACAGGGTAATAATTTTGCTTTCCTGGTAATCCTTGCATAGGAAGGGGATAAATACATAGAGATGAATTCCCAACATACTGTCTGATGAAAATGAATGTGCTAAGGAGGTGGAGGCTGCTTCTTGGCCCTGCTGTGGGAGATTGAGTTTCTTCTTAGTAGTAGTTACTGTTCTATCTAATCCCAGAAACTGCTGTCCCCAGTGGTGTGACAGTGGTGTCCCCTCCTTTAGAGTTGGGGTGGCAGGGTGTGGCAATATCAAAGCCGCTGCATTCTGCCAGCCATCACTTGTGAAGCCTCAGTTTTCTCCCATACATCTGGTACTGGTGAGTGATATACTTTCACACCCTGGTAATGTCAGGTGGAGTGCCTACAGAGATCTGGTTCATGGTGTCATAGAGGTCTCATGTGATGACTGAGGAGTATGCCACCTTCTCAGTGGCAGCAGAAAGAATTAGTGGATGAAGAGCCAGTGGAGAGATGAGAATCCTGGAGAAGAAAGAAATGAATGAGGAGGTAGAGGAGAAGGTGAGGAAGGGATGTTCAGATGAGACATGGTGCAGAAGACTAAAGTGGCAGAGGTGAAGGAAGTGGGGAGGCCCTGAGCCTTGAATGTGATCTCTTCAGGGACTTTGAGTGTGGAGTTACAGACCATGGATGCTCAGGCTGACAGGGCCTTCCTCCACCTCGATCCCAAGTTGGGGTGAATGCAGCGGCACTTGGATGAGGACAGAAATTTCATCAACCAAAATATACCTGCATTGTGGGACCTTACCTTTTGAACCAACCCCCACCTAACAGGCACCCTAATGCAGATTTGCTAAGGTGTATACCAGTTAGGGATGAAAGAGTTCAGACATCCCAGGACGGCTACAAGTTGGGGGTCTTCTTTTGGACGAGCTCTTACTGCAAAAACAGGCGATCAGAGAGTGTGATGAGGTCAGATCTTCTGGACAGATGTCCTTTCTTTCCATTCAAAACATTGGATCAGGACCCTATGCCCCCGTCCTTCATCTACAGGAGCAGGACACCACTTGTAGCTTCTTACCTTCATCACTGCCTCAGACCACAGCCTCCCAGAATCAGACAAAACTATTGTTATTACTATTTTAGTATATGTGCTGCCCAAGAGAGCATGAAACTATTGTTATTGCTAACAGGGAACTGTAGTCCAGTTCCTACAGGAGTAACTACCATGTGAAGGGAAACCAGACTACTTTCAGCAGGGCAGCCCATGGAGGTACTCAAGCTCTTTGGGTACGAGTGTGGTTAACTCCTGCCTTTGGAAATTGTTCTTGCCCCAGATTACTTGCAAGCAGTTGTTGGACCTCTGCTTGGCCAACAGTGGTGTGCATGTGCTGGCCTCTCTTCTCTGTCATTGCTGTCATCATCACTAATGTAGCTTTTGTGGACATGACCATGATTTGTCTAAGCCAAGGAAATGATAGTAAAGACAGCACTGCCTTCATCTCCATTGCTTGAATCTTTGTTTGTGTCAAGGCCTTCCCACCTGCTTCTGATGTAGGTACTTAAGAGTCACATTGGAAGAGGAACATTGTATCTTCAAGCACCATAACTACAAGAACGTTGAAAAGCTAGATTCAATGTTTAATGTCTGTGGCAAGTTGTTCATCTTCCAGTGGATAACGTCACAACCCTAAGACCTCGGCTTGGCCATCACCATCTGAATTTTCATCTTTGCCCAGGAGCCCATGTCATCCACCCTGTTGAGTATCTGGAAAAACAAGGACATAAGCAGTAGAGTGCTGCTGAGCTTGTATGAGGTAAAGGATAAAAGTAAGGGACCTCTAAATCTACCAAAATCCAAAATTTTTCAAGTAGCTTTTTTGCTGCTGATAAGTCTTCATGAAGGCCTATGCTCTACCTTTTCTATTAGCCTTTTGGATAATCTGTGTACCGAGCACCAGCAACCCCATTTTCTGGTTTCTAGGTGACAGGGACCTTCAGAACCACCCGTGGACTCAGGCTCCCTACCAACCACTGGAAAGCTCCTCCACCTACCCTCCTTTCATTGTCACTCAGGAACCATACCTGATGTCAGAGAGGTGATTAGGCTGGCAGGTGTGGCTCTATAACTCTAAATAAGGGTGAATATGGTATCCTTTCTGGGCATCATGTGTTCTTAGCCACATCCAACGAGCCCATGGAGAATTTGGTGTGTTTCTCAGCCCCTTTTTGCCTACCTGATCATGACCAGATGACAAAGTGCTATGTGAGATGTCAGGAGAGAAAAGACACATTTTATTTATAGACTTCATCTGTCTGCCTACAACACATTCCAACACCTCTCTTCTCCTTTCTGTGCCTCTCTCACCTTTTCTCTCCTCTTTCTGTTTTTAATGACTTTAAGGACCAAAACAAGAAAGCAAAACAACTAGAAAGCAGACTCTCCAATTTGCTTCTCCTCTCGATGATATCTAGAAGGAGAGAGGGAGGTTGTCCAGTAAAATAGGCTGCCAGAGCTCTCTGACCCTCTATTTTATGCCCCCCACCACCACCTCACAAGCTTTCTTTTACAAGTCCTAGAAAGTTCAAGTGAAGACAGACAAAGGATTGTGGGATTGAAGGACTGAGGTGGGTGTGAGTCTGTGGGACAGGGATGATTCATTGCCCTATTATACACAGTATTCTTTTAGGCTAATCCTAGCCCAATATCACCACCACTACCCTTCCCCATAAGACATGCACACTCTTTTCTCCTTACTGTGTCCAAATTTCTAAGAAACCTTGTAGATATTTCTTCAGCATTAACCTGGAGGGGATGGAGAAGAGTGTTACAGGAATGAGATTCTATTAGGAATTAAATTAACTCTTTTAAATGATTACTTTAAATCTAAAATAATGTAAATAAAAAGGAAGAGTGTACAGCTCTGAGAAGTTTATCTACACCTCCTTTGTTTCTGGGATAAAGTGAGGGTTTTTACTAGCAAGGACTGAAAAGATGATATACAGAGATGGATAAATTGTTTTAGTTTGATAAAAGCATCTATAATAAAATGTGAGGCAACAGTCGTACATAATATTTTTAGTTCAGAAGCCTCCTCTTCTATCTTCAGAAAAGGATGTAAGCACTATCTTTTCCATCTCCATGACTAGTTTAGCCATCTTTATTCTTATCTAATATCATTCAAGAACAGGCTGGAGATGCCAAAAATAAATGAAATGCAATACTTTAGGTAGTGTTTGTTGTGCTTAAAATTGTATATAAAAAACACCAAGGCAATTGTAAAGGAATTCAGAACATAATCAACTTTTCTGGCAGTTTTTTTAAATAATATTTACAATTTCCACTTGTTTATCTGGTTTAACTCGAGGACACAACCTTAGGAGCAAATATAATTGATATATAACGTTTTCACTTTTTCTGCTCCCTGTAAAGCAAAATTGACTAATGTTTTTGGAGGGAACCCATTAAAATTTGCATATATATTTAATTCTGCTAAACTTGCGTAGACCAGAATTAGATGAAGGGAGAGAAGAATAGAAATTCCATGGAAAGATGCATGACTAAGGTGGTAGCATTTTGACCAAGATTTTCAGGTTAAGATGCTGAATATATCTGTAAGGAAAGAAAAAAACATCTTACAGATATATTACCTGCACTTTCCAGATATCTAAGTATTCTAAAACCTTTAAGCTATTACCTATTCATACATGTACATACAAGTGCTACTCACCAAATATTTCTGACATGTGTCTGGGCAGAAGGGTGGTTGAATTTTCCCATCCCCTTTGCACTGATCATGGTCATGTGACTTACTTTGGTGGATGAATCTTGAGAAGCTCTATGTGTCACATCTGGGACAAAGCTGTAATGGCTAGTGCACAGTTTGTCAGAGCCTCTTTTTCTGTGCCATGGCAACCAGCCCCAGGTGGGGAGGTTCTATTAGCTTTGTCCTAGTGTAGAGAGACACAGCACATGTTCCTCCCCTTTTCTCCAATCCCTTAACCCACATGAATTTGTAGCATGAATCAAAAACAAGCCTTTGTTATTTTGGGGCATTCAGATTTTGAAGTTATATTGTTATTGCAACACAATCTAGCCTAGCATGATGAAAACATCTTTTAGATTTTTTTTCTATATGTTGGGTGTTTATGAATAATTGTGAGAATTGCACATCTTGATACAGGCCATTATTTTTTGATGTCTATTTCTTGCCTAGTTTTTTTTTTAAGTTCATTATTTATTTTTAGAGAGATAGAACACAAGCAAAGGAGGGGCAGAGAGGGAGGAAGCAGGGAGGGAGGGAGGGAGAGAGAGAGAATGAATCCCAAGCAGGCTCCATGCCATTAGCGGAAAGCCCAACATAGAGCTTGAACTCATGAGCAATGAGATCATAACCTGAACCAAAATCAAGAGTCGGATTCTTAACCAACTGAGCCACCCCAGGCGCCCCTTGCCTAATTGTTGATCGTATTGTTTCTGACAGGTAAACAGACTTCAAATATTTGGAAACTAAATACTATAAAAGCTTACATGATCACGTATAGATTTTCATGTGAATTTGTTATATTGTGTGCACATTTATCCTGCACTTTCTTGGAATGCTGTGTCATATCCATTGGCAACTGACTGGTCCATATCCATACTACATTACGCACTTCTAAAAAAAATTGCAACATATAACTAATCTGTGTTCTTATGGTACAAATTCTAGGAATACACATTTAGTGGAACTCAATAAACTTTACCTGAAAATATAATGGAGATTATGGATGATAAAGAAGAGGAGGATAGGGATTTCAAGAAGAGATAATGCTTCAGGAACATGCATGTTCACAGTTTACTGTAAAGCAATTCAGTTTGTACAAATAATTTACTGCCTATGTGTTCTGATATCTGAAAATCAGAATTTAGTTTCAAAGTTCATAGCTCACCAAATGTAGTATATACATACAATGGAATATTACTCAGCTATAAAAACGAATGAAATCTTGCCATTTGCAACGATGTGGTTGGAGCTAGGGGGTATAACGCTAAGCAAAATAAGCCAGTCAGAGAAACACAAAAATCATATGATTTCACTCATGTGGGATTTAAGAAACAAGCAAGTAAGCCAAGGGGAAAAAGAGAGAGAGGCAAACCGAGAAACACACTCTTAACTGCAGGGAATACACTGTTGGTTACCAAAGCTGGGGTGAGTGGGGGGATCAGTGAAATAGGTGATGAGGACCAAGGAGTACACTTGTGATGAGCACTGGGTGTTGTATCGAAGTGTTGAATCATTATATTGTACACCTGAAATTAATATTACACTGTTTGTTAAGTGGAATTTATACAAAATTTTTAAAGTATAGAGAAGCACGAAAGGAGGAAATTAATATGAGGATTAGCAGAGGACATTGTGTTTCTAGGGGAAAATGGTAAATTGAAACATTTTAGACATTCAGTATTTACTGGATGTCTTTCTCAGTGGGAATTCTTTGGGGGAAGTATATTTCAGTCCTTGGAGTAAAACCTTTGCCAACTCACAATGCATTGTCTTTCTTTTCTTACCATATGATTTTATTTCCATTTTTCTGGCACAAGAAAACAGGTGAAAATGTTGAACTTCATGATAGGTCTGAAGGTATTGGGAATAATTTTTGATGCATATTTTCTGAGAAGATTTTGGTGATCAAGTGATCATTTTGGTGTTCCTCATCTCATGTTCTTAACTGTTCTCATTATTTTCCCTAATAAGCACCAATAGAATTTAATGCAGTACATTTTTAAATGCTCTATTGTTAAAATGCATTCGCACAAAAATCTAATTATGTCTACTAAATCTTAATAGTATATTTTGTAAATTTTGGTAATTTATGATAGAAGCATCTCCAATCATTCAGAGGTAATTTTTTTTTCTATACACACCTATGTGGTGCTCATGAAATGAGCAGTGAACACGAGCACACTATTAAAATGATTTTTTTAATCATGATAAACATGGTTGATTTATTTGTTTATTCATTTGGTAGACATCTATTAAATAGCTATATATTTTTTTGCATGGTTATTTTTTATTGATTAATGTAGTGTCACAAGATTATATATTTCTGTGATATGCAAAAATATTCTGTACTTGATAAAGACATTGGGAACAAGGACATGTTAAAATATGGGAACATTAACATGAAATGAATATATAAAAATCATTAAAAATGGGAAGATAATACCATAAATATTAAATATTTTAGAATTACCTAGAATGAAATTTTAAAACATACAAAGCATTCATTGCCATGATTGTCTTTGTTTTGTTTTTTTTTTCTTAACAGATATTCTGGATGTAGAATTTCATTCTACATTCCATTTCATTGAATTGTTAAGAGGGCATCCAATATGCTTTGTATTTATTTTTTTAATATCAAATTTATTGTCAAATTGGTTTCCATACAACACCCAGTGCTCATCCCAAAAGGTGCCCTCCTCAATACCCATCACCCACCCTCTCACCCCCATCTACCCTCAGTTTGTTCTGTTTCTAAGAGTCTCTTATGGTTTGGCTCTCTCCCTCTCTAACCTCTTTTTTTTTTCCTTCCCCTCCCCCATGGACTTCTGTTAAGTTTCTCAGGATCCACATAAGAGTGAAAACATACGGTATCTGTCTTTCTCTGTATGACTTATTTCACTTAGCATAACACTCTCCAGTTCCATCCATGTTGCTACAAAAGGCCATATTTCGTTCTTTCTCATTGCCACGTAGTATTCCATTGTGTATATAAACCACAATTTCTTTATCCATTCGTCAGTTGATAGACTTTTAGGTTCTTTCCATAATTTGGCTGTTGTTGGGAGTGCTACTATAAACATTGGGGTACAAGTGCCCCTATGCATCAGCACTCCTGTATCCTTTGGGTAAATTCCTAGCAGTGCTATTGCTGGGTCATAGGGTAGGTCTATTTTTAATTTTTTGAGGAACTTCCACACTGTTTTCCAGAGTGGCTGCACCAATTTGCGTTCCCACCAACAGTGCAAGAGGGTTCCCGTTTCTCCACATCCTCTCCAGAATCTACAGTCTCATGATTTGTTCATTTTAGCCACTCTTACTGGTGTGAGGTGATATCTGAGTGTGGTTTTGATTTGTATTTCCCTGATGAGGAGCTACATTGAGCATCTTTCATGTGCCTGTTGGCCATCTGGACATCTTCTTAGAGAAGTATCTATTCATGTCTTCTGCCCATTTCTTCACTGGATTATTTGTTTTTTTGGGTGTGGAGTTTGGTGAGCTCTTTATAGGTTTTGGATACTAGCCCTTTGTCCGATATGTCATTTGCAAATATGTTTTCCCATTCCGTTGGTTGCCTTTTAGTTGTGTTGGTTGTTTCCTTTGCTGTGCAGAAGCTTTTTATGTTCATGAGGTCCCAGTAGTTCATTTTTGCTTTTAATTCCCTTGCCTTTGGGGATGTGTCAAGTAAGAAATTGCTACGGCTGAGGTCAGAGAGGTTTTTTCCTGCTTTCTCCTCTAGGGTTTTAATGGTTTCCTGTCTCACATTCGGGTCCTTTATCCATTTTGAATTTATTTTTGTGAATGGTGTAAGAAAGTGGTCTAGTTTCATCCTTCTGCATGTTGCTGTCCAGTCCTCCCAGTTCCACTTGTTAAAGAGACTGTCTTTTTTTCCATTGGATATTCTTTCTGCTTTGTCAAAGATGAGTTGGCCGTACTTGTGTGGGTCTAGTTCTGAGGTTTCTATTCTATTCCATTGGTCTATGTGTCTGTTTTTGTGCCAATACCATGCTGTCTTGATGATTATAGCTTTGTAGTAGAGGCTAAAGTCTGGGATTGTGATGCCTCCCGTTTTGGTCTTCTTCTTCAAAATTACTTTGGCTATTTGGGGCCTTTTGTGGTTCCATACGAATTTTAGGATTGCTTGTTTTAGTTTTTTGAAGAATGCTGGAGCAATTTTGATTGGGATTGCATTGAATGTGTAGATAGCTTTGGATAGTATTGACATTTTAACAATATTTATTCTTCCAATCCATGAGCACGGAATGTTTTTTCATTTCTTTGTATCTTCTTCAATTTCCTTCATAAGCTTTCTATAGTTTTCAGCATACAGATCTTTTACATCTTTGGTTAGGTTTATTCCTAGGTGTTTTATGCTTCTTGGTGCAATTGTGAATGGGATCAGTTTCTTTATTTGTCTTTCTGTTGTTTCATTATTAGTGTATAAGAATGCAACTGATTTCTGTACATTGATTTTTGTATCCTGCGACTTTGCTGAATTCATGTATCACTTCTAGCAGACTTTTGGTGGAGTCTTTCAGGTTTTCCATGTATAATATCATGTCATCTGCAGAAAGAGAAAGTTTGACTTCATCTTTGCCAATTCTGATGCCTTGGATTTCCTTTTGTTGTCTGATTGCTGATGCTAGAACTTTCAACACTATGTTAAACAACAGCGGTGAGAGTGGACATCCCTGTCGTGTTCTTGATCTCAGGGAGAAAGCTCTCAGTTTTTCCCCATTGAGGATGATATTACCTGTGGGCTTTTCATAAATGGCTTTTATGATGTTTAAGTATGTTCCTTCTATCCCGACTTTCTCGAGGGTTTTTATTAAGAAAAATGCTGAATTTTGTCAAATGCTATTTCTGCATCGATTGACAGGATCATATGGTTCTTATCTTGTCTCTTATTAATGTGATGTATCACATTGATTGATTTGCAAATGTTGAACCAGTCCTGCAGCCCAGGAATGAATCCTACTTGATCAAAGTGGATAATTCTTTTTATATGCTGTTGAATTTGATTTGCTAGTATCCTATTGAGAATTTTTGCATCCATATTCATCAGGGATATTGGCCTGTAGTGTGTTCATTCTCTCTCTCTCTCTCTCTCTCTCTCTTTTTTTACTGGGTCTCTGTCTGGTTTAGGAACCAAAGTAATACTGGCGTCATAGAATGAGTCTGGAAGTTTTCCTTCCCTTTCTATTTTTTTGGAATAGGTTGAGAAGGATAGGTATTATCTCTGCTTTAAATGTCTGGTAGAATTCCCCTGGGAAGCCATCTGGTTCTGGACTCTTATTTGTTGGGAGATTTTTGATAACTGATTCAATTTCTTCACTGGTTATGGGTCTGTTCAAGCTTCTATTTCCTCCTGTTTGAGTTTTGGAAGTGTGTGGGTGCTTAGGAATTTGTCCATTTCTTCCAGGTTGTCCAGTTTGTTGGCATATAATTTTTCATATTATTCCCTGATAATTGCTTGTATTTCTGAGGGATTGGTTGTAATAATTCCATTTTCATTCATGATTTTATCTATTTGGGTCATCTCCCTTTTCTTTTTGAGAAGCCTGGCTAGAGGGTTATCAATTTTCTTTATTTTTTCAAAAAACCAACTCTTGGTTTCCGTGAGCTGCTCTACAGGTTTTTAGATTCTATATTGTTTGTTTCTGCTCTGATCTTTATTATTTCTCCTCTGCTGGGTTTGGGTGTCTTTGCTGTTCTGCTTCTATATCCTTTAGGTGTGCTGTTAGATTTTGTATTTGGGATTTTTCTTGTTTCTTGAGATAGGCCTGGATTGCAATGTGTTTTCCTCTCAGGACTGCCTTTGCTGCACCCCAAAGCATTTGGATTATTGTATTTTCATTTTCATTTGTTTCCATATATTTCTTAATTTCTTCTCTAATTGCCTGGTTGACCCATTCATTCTTTAGTAGGGTGTTCTTTAACCTCCATGCTTTTGGAGGTTTTCCAGACTTTTTCCTGTGGTTGATTTCAAGCTTCATCGCATTGTGGTCTGAAAGTATGCATGGTATGATCTCAATTCTTGTATACTTATGAAGAGCTGTTTTGTGACCCAGTATATGATCTATCTTGGAGAATGTTCCATGTGCACTCGAGAAGAAAGTATATTCTGTTGCTTTGGGATGCAGAGTTCTAAATATATCTGTCAAGCCCATCTGATCCAATGTATCATTCAGGGCCCTTGTTTCTTTATTGACCATGTGTCTAGGTGATCTATCCATTGTTGTAAGTGGAGTATTAAAGTCCCCTGCAATTACCACATTCTTATCAATAAGGTTGCTTATGTTTGTGAGTAATTGTTTTGTATATTTGGGGGCTCCGGTATTTGGTGCATAGACATTTATAATTGTTAGCTCTTCCTGATGGATAGACCCTGTAATTATTATATAATGCCCTTCTTTATCTCTTGTTACAGACTTTAATTTAAAGTCTAGTTTGTCTGATGTAAGTATGGCTACTCCAGCTTGCTTTTGACTTCCAGTAGCATGATAGATAGTTCTCCATCCCCCCACTTTCAATCTGAAGGTGTCCTCAGGTCTAAAGTGAGTCTCTTGTAGACAGCAAATAGATGGGTCTTGTTTTTTTTTTTATCCATTCTGATAGCCCATATGTTTTGGTTGGAGCATTTAGTCCATTTACATTCAGTGTTATTATAGAAAGATTTGTGTTTAGAGTGATGTCTGTAGGTTTTCATGCTTGTAGTGATGTCTCTGGTACTTTGTCTCACAGGATCCCCCTTAGGATCTCTTGTAGGGCTGGTTTAGTGGTGATGAATTCCTTCAGTTTTTGTTGTGTGGGAAGAGATTTATCTCTCCTTCTAATCTAAATGACAGACTTGCTGGATAAAGGATTCTCGGCTGCATATTTTTTCTGTGCATCACATTGAAGATTTCCTGCCATTCCTTTCTGGCCTGCCAAGTCTCAGTAGACAGATCCATCACGAGTCTTATCGGTCTCCCTTTATATGTTAGAGCACGTTTATCCCTGCTGCTTTCAGAATTTTCTCTTTATCCTTGTATTTTTCCAGTTTCGCTATGATATGTCGTGCAGAAGATCAATTCAAGTTACATCTGAAGGGAGTTCTCTGTGTCTCTTGGATTGCAATGCCTTTTTCCTTCCCCAGATCCGGGAAGTTCTCAGCTTTTATTTCTTCAAGTACACCTTCAGCACCTTTCCCTCTCTCTTCCTCCTCTGGAATTCCAATTATGCGTATATTATTTTGTTTAATTATGTCAGTTCTCTAAGTCTCCCCTCATACTCCAGATTTTTTTTTTTAATCTTTTTCTCAGCTTCCTCTTTTTCCATAATTTTACCTTCTAGTTCACCTATTCTTTCCTCTGGCTCTTCAATCCGAGCTGTGGTCGCCTCCATTTTATTTTGCAGCTCATTTGTAACATTTTTTAGCTCCTCCTGACTGTTTCTTAGTCCCTTGATCTCTGTAGTAATAGATTCTCTGCTATTCTCTATACTTTTTTCAAGACCTGCGCTTAATTTTATGACTATTATTTTAAATTCATTTTCCGTTACATTGTTTAAATTGTTTTTGATCAGTTTGTTAGCTGTTGCTACTTCCTGGAGTTTCTTTTGAGGAGAATTCTTCTGTTTAGTCATTTTGTATTGTCTCTGGAGTGGCGCGGAACTGCAGGGCTCTTCCCCTGTGCTGTCTGGAGTAACTTGCATTGGTGGGTGGGGCCACAGTCAGAACTGATATCTGTCCCCAGCCCACCGCTGGGGCCACAGTCAGACTGGTGTGTACCTTATCTCCCCCTCTCCCAGGGGCAGGACTCACTGTGGAGTGGTGTGGCCTCTGTCTGGACTACATACACACTGCCAGGCTTGTGGTGCTGCTTCGATGGGATTTGGTGTATTAGCCAGGGTGGATCCGCAAGGTGCACAGGGGCGGGAGGGGCAGGCTTGGCTCACTTTGTTCAGTGGTCTGCTTCAGGAGGGGCCCTGTGGCACCGGGAGGGAGGCAGACCCGTCGGAGGGATGGATCCACAGAAGCAAAGCATTGTGTGCTTGCATGGTGCAAGCAAGTTCATGATGGGAACTGGTTCCCTTTGGGATTTCGGCTGGGGGAATGGGTGAGGGAGATGGCGCTGGCAAGTGCCTTTGTTCCCCACCAAGCTGAGCTCTGTCCTCCGGGGCTCAACAACTCTCCCTCCCATTGTCCTTTAGCCCTTCCGCTCTCTGAGCAGAGCTGTTGACTTATAGCATCCTAGATGTTAAGTCCTGCTGGCTGTCAGAACACACTCTGTCCGTCCCCTCCACTTTTGCAAGCCAGACTCAGGGGCTCTGCCTTGCTGGGTGGGCTGGCTGCCCCTCCACCACCCCGGCTCCCTCCCACCCATCCATGTAGTGCGCACTGCCTCTCCGCCCTTCCTACCCTCTTCCGTGGGCCTCTCATCTACGCTTGGCTCCAGAGAGTCCATTCTGCTAGTCTTCTGGCGGTTTTCTGGGTTATTTAGGCAGATGTGGGTGGAATCTAAGCCATCGCCAGGACGCGGTGAGCCCAGCGTCTTCCTACACTGCCATCTTCCTCCACCTTCGAAAATCTATACTTATTCTTTATTCCTTTTTTCATACATCACTTTTCCATCTAAAATATTTATCAAGATACTACTGTGTGCTTGATACCAGATCCTCAATAGGTATAGAAAACTGCAATTTACTGTATAATTTCATTCTATAAATAAATCCATTATGATTGCATTTGGAGAGCATATATGACTTTATATTTTAAATTAAAACAAAGGTTTATTATTTTTTTGTAGACCTACATTTAATTGAATATATTTGTGAACTTTTATAATTTTGTCTTGAATATTATAATAATGCTTTTCCACATCTCTCTTCCTCCTCCCCCCATCTTTTTTCTCTTAATTTTTTATTCAAGTATAATTAACATAAAGTATTACATTAGTTTCGGGTATATAATAAAATATGAAATTCTATACATTACTCAGTGCTCATCACAAGTGTACATTTAACACCTTTCACCTATTTCATCCATCTCCCACCCACCCTGCTCAGCAGCCTATAAGTTACTTTTTTGGAAAATAAGTATTTCAGAAAGCATTTCAGTGCTAAAATGTAACAGATAATCTTAGATTAAAGCCGTCTGTGATTATTCCAATTCTGAATTTTCCATTTCTACCTTATTTTTTTCTCAGGGACTAAATTTCTACGCATAATTTTGTAGCAGGTAAATGACCTAGAGTAAGGATATTGTTTTTTTATCAAATCTAGTCTGTATTTTCTACTCTCTTTTTACCCTATCTTAGGCTTTATTCTTATTGAGCTTCGGTTAAGAAATGATTTATTTATCCATTTGCCTTGTTCACAAATGAGCCCACCGGCTCTTACTTTCTGTAATGAGAAAAATTGTCCATCCTTGTGTCAGAGCTTGAAGAATTTCCTGTTCCCAATATTACTTTTTCACTAACTCTAATCCCATTAGACATTTCATTGTTAGGGCTAACATATCTTATGCCTTTCAAGGAAATGCTTCATCATCATTATTGTGTAAATATGTTGTTGGCAGTATGGAAAGGCAATTATAATATTTGATATTTAGCATTTTTAGGTTAAATACTCATTAAATATTTCATTTGTCATCATAAACAAATTCAGCAAAGGTGGATAAATGTCTTTTGAAGCTAACTGTGTGTACATACAATTGAAGAATGTGAATACAAAAATCTATCATATTAATGAAAGGAAGTTGTTTAGCCATTGAAGGAGTGACTGTTCTTCCATATCACTATAGAATAATATGCTTGGTGAAGCCATTGTAGAAAATAGACTATAATTATTCATTCTATCCGTTCCAGAAAGATGACTTATGGGGATTAAAGATGTATATGGGAACAAGATTACAATCTCGAATATGAAGCAGATTTATAAAAATAATTAAAGTACAATGTGATCGATGAACTAGTCGAAATATATAGAGCGCAGTGGTACTAAATGTCATGAGAGAGAAGGGTTCAAAAGTTTGGTTCCTTTAGCTGGATATTGGAGGAATGTGGAGGGAAGCTTATTCCAGAGGAAAGAATAGTTGTGAGAAGCCATCAACATGTTTTCAGTCTTTCAAGTCCTGCCTTAATTAATTGTGATGATTCTGGCTGGTATGATTTCCTCTAAGTTTACAAAAAGACTTAGTTCATCATTGAAGGAGTCATTTTTTTCCTCTGCTGATTTTACAATGATTGGCTGGCTTTTGTCATTGTAGAAAACGGTCTCTACTTAAAATTTACTGAATTTCTAAAGGGCAGTTTCCACTACAAGACTGCATATTCCGTGACCCCCTCCCCACCCACCACCTTTGGTTTCCTCAGCTAAGTGTCTCCCTATGACAAAAGTAAGACCTTTTTACTCAGTTTCCTGGCAAAGTTGCTTGTTTGCAAAGTCACACACCCAGCCCAGAGAAATGAAAACTTATCTTAGTCAGTCAGTTGCCAATGCTATTTATACAAATAAGTTAGGAACACTACAAGGATTTGAAAGATAGCCAAAATCTGAAATTGCAAAGCTCAGAGTTTGCATTGTGTAGTGGCAACAGTAGACAGCAAACCCCACTAATCCTTTCCTCCCAACTTCAACTCCCATATCTAACTTTTAAACAGGTTTTTAAAAGAGCAGAGGTGGGGTGCCTGGGTGGCTCGCTCATTTAAGCATCCCACTTCAGCTTAGGTCATGATCTCACAATTCATGAGTTTAAGCCCCACATTGGGCTCTGTGCTGACAGCTCAGGACCTGGAACCTGCTTCAGATTCTGTGTTTCCTCTCTCTCTGCCCCTACCCTTCTTGCACTCTGTCTCTATCTATCTCAAAAAATAAATAAACATTTAAAAAATCTTTAAAGAAGAACAGAGGCATTTTTAAAAATATGAATTTGTGGTACTATGAGGTTTTCATTTATTTGGTTATTGTATTTCCATTAGAATGCAGATGTCATAAAAGCAGAGACCTCATCTTTTTGTACTTATTCCTGTATCTTTAACACATAGAACAGTGAGCAGCGTATATTAAGAACGCAATAAATATTTGGTATGTGAATGAATATGTAGTGAAATAAATCAGTACTGAATGAAGTAAATCATTTCTCTAGCAATAATGCTTTTTAGAAATAAGATGTGGTTGCATTCTTCTCAAAACCAGGGAAGAAGGGAATGAGCATTTTGTGATTTTTTTTTAACATTGCAATTGAATTTCAGGTATCTGGGTCATTTACTCATTTAAAATTTATTGAACATTTACTATTTCTTACACAAAAATAGACATGGTCTCTCCTCTCATAGAATGTAGACTTAGATGGGGTAGCAAATGTTTAAACAAGTTAGTGCTATCATATTGATCCTTGGTATTTATAAAATTCACATTCTCAGTTTGAATTGTTCACTAGTAAGTACAGAGTAGTTATACACCATAAATAGTAATTTCACTTAGGCATATATTTATTTACATTGTCCATGCAATAGGAGTTAGGCAGGGAGCTAGTCAATGAGCTTAGACAGGTTTTAACCATCTGCACATTCACATAGCTATGTTCTGTCTCTTTCCTAAAAAAAACATTTTCGGGAGAAATTTATGATGCTGTGGCATTGTGAATTTAAGGGATTTCCAAAGACTTGTCTGGATTGCCAAAGAAATGCCCTCTTCATGTCTTCAGTAAAAAATTTAAGAGTCTAGTATTATTTGTACATGCTAAAGTAGAGGAGTGTGCAAGAAACCAAGATAGCAGAGGAGATGGGATGATAGACTATGGCTGGCGAAGGGTGGGAAGAGGGAGGTCAAGAAAGCAGGAGAGTCTTTATTAAGAGGGAATTAGAGATGAGTGTTGAAGATTAATAGATTGAGTATGAATTTCTCAGGTAATTAAGATAGGGAGGACAGTACAAGCAGAAGAAGTAGCATATCCAAAAGCCCAGAAGTGTGGAATTATTCTTTGAATTTAGAAAATGAGAAAGCATATGGTGTTTTGAGAGGAGAAATTATAAGGAGTGTCCGATGAAATGGGGCCATGGGCAAGAAGCCAGGCCATTAAAAAACATGAATTCCTTGCAAAGGGGTCTGGATATTATTCAGGAGGAAGTCAGGAACCATTGACAGATTTTAATTGGGGAGAAACCTTTTCAGGTGAATGTTCTAGAGCCTTTTAGAAAGTACCACCTGGCAGCTTTGTATTGGAAGATTGAAGAGGAGCCAAGCTAGACACAACGCAGGTAGACAAGCTGGTAGGTCAGGGTGCTACTCCGGGTAAGAGAGTGACAGCCCCAGCTAAGGTAGGAACAATAGGGACGGAGAAGAGAAGTCAATTAAAGATTTTCTAAGTGATTTCAGTTACTAAACTAAGTCTAGTTTCTGAATACGAGCTGTTTTTCTTTTTAAGAGGTCTGTGATTTTTTTTTGAGAAGTGTTACAGTATTTTTCTTCTTGTTGAATTCTTTCTAAATGACTAGGGCAAAGGAGCAACTCAAAAACGTGACCTTAGTGCCGTATTTAGGAGATTGAAAATTCTTCTGAGGCTTAAGAAATTACGAATGTCTGTGGTTTCCTTCCCAGATCAAGAGACTGAAGTTATCTAATTGAGAAGCTTATGTCTTCCGTTACATGTTCTCATCTTGCACATATGGGAAAATGCCAGTGTCTGGATTCTTTTTGCCAGATTCGTGAGTCCGGTTCAGGGAACTGTCAGCGGGGAAACTCTCCAGATGGGTTTACTCTTTCGGGACACCTCTCAAATTTGGTCTCCCATTGTCAGGATGGGCCTCTGAGTTTCTGCTTACTGCAACATGGATATCCTTTTTGCCTACTTTCCTCTTGCTCCAGAACTTAGGCAGGTTTTGTTAAGGGACTGACTCTTGTCCTGACTGGTTTTCTTTACAGTGAAGGTCTCCTTTTTTCATTGCCTCAAACTTCATTCCTTGCCTTCTCATGCATCGCCTACTTCTTGGTTTTGTCCTGCCATTTTTGCCATGATCTACAACTCCTACCTGTGTCTGCTCTACAATTTCACTCTTGACTTGGATTCAGAACCTTGGCTTTACTTTGATTATAAATCTTTTAAATATTTTGTTCCTCAAGATTATTCACCCAGCTGTTTTTCTTTCTTCCCCCATGTTTCACTGGTCAATCTGCCAAAGACACGGCATGTGGAACCACTTCAGAGCTGATTTTTCCCATTCAAATATAATTTACATTTAACACTCCCATTCGAATGTTCATCCCACCCAAAGGAAGGCATTCTTTCTCCTTTAGCCCTTATTTAAATCCATGACACCCAGCATACTAATCCAGAGTTTTTGGGCTTCCTCATAATTCTTCTTTTAACCTTATCTGCATTTGGTCACCAAGTCCCATCAATTTGCCACCTAAATGTCTAAGAAGGCTCTTTCTCTCCATCAGCATTACCAGTCATATTCACTAAGAACTCCTTTAACCTACCATCTTTGTTGCTCAGCCAAAAGCCTAAAGTCATTTTCCATCCTGTCACCCATATCAATACTCTGAATCAAAAATATAATCTGTTAATGTGCAACTTAAGTTTTGCTTGTTTACCTAATAAATTTGTAGCAATCACCTATTTGCAAGACAGACACGCTTGAGTCTCACGCTCTTGATAGCTTTCTGAATCACATCAAAAGTCCTTATAATGCTTAAGACACACAGTCTCTTCTTGCCTGCCTATTGGGGGGTGGGGGAGAAGGGAGTCATACTGTGTAAGATTTTTTTATTTGCTTCTCACCCCGAAAAAGTATTGCATAGTCCATGCATGGCTATATGAAACAAACTGGTGTGAGAAGCTAGGGTCTACTGGTGTCACTGTGAAAGTCACTAGAGATTCAGACACTTAATTAGACATGCACATGTCTGTTACTGACTACCTCTTAAAATCATAATAAAAATTGGTATGTTGCATTTCTGGTGTTTGGTTCAAGGTATTCCGAAACATTTCTAACTCCTTTTAATGAGAATATACTCTTTATTAATATTGTGACAGAAGCAAATTACATATTGAAATGTGTTACTTTATACTAAAGAATGGTAATCTGCAATGGCTTGATTTTTGTTCTGATAATACCCTTCCCTATTTACAATTAAAGTAGTTGGTAGAATTTTGTTAATTGTAGGATATATATGTTCTGTTCCATATGCCAAATAGATATCACAGCTTGATATTTCAGTGGCTAGTGTTAATAAGAAAGTGGGAATTGGCTTCATTTTGCTGTGTGCCTGGCTCCTGGTTACAGCTCTCACAGGTAACCCTTAGAGAGTTCCATTGGGCAGGTAACACTGCTCAGACACAGTAACTTAACCTGACTCAGTTTCTTCTGTTTGTTCATGTGGTTGTTTTTCACTTGGTGGTAGAAGAAGTGAAATGAAAAGACATCTTAGGCAAGTTTCTGGCAAATTATTCTTTACTTAAGTCTGTATTTTAGGATATATCTTTTATGAAGAGGAACAGTTGAAGAAAACAAAACACATTTCAAATATCTAATTCAGAAGGCATAGTCATATTCTGAGGTGTTTAAAGAAATGCCTTATTCATATTTCACTTCAATATTTACTGAGCCCCTACTACATGCGGGAACGTTCTGGTAGGTGCTGAGATATAACAGTGAGCAAAACAGATGCTTCCCTTGTTTTTCCTGAGATTAGCACCATGCTGTGAAGATAGATAATGAGAACAAATGAACAAAATGCAGTGACTACAATTCATGCCAAGACACCTATCTTCCTAATGAAAGGCTACATGGAAGAAGTGATTTATGAGCTGTGTTCTGAAAGGTGAGAGGCCATCCAGATAGGTCAAGAAATGGGGAGAGTAGAGAGAGCAGCTTAAGCACAGGCACAGAACACTGATGATGGCCAAGCTGGGTCTCTGCAAATGTCCCCCAGGCAAGTGGTGGAAGGGTGTCAAATCAGGTAAAAAACAACAAAGGCCCAAGGAAGTAAAGCAGCGTGGTGGTTTTAGGAATCTGTAGGTGACTTGGCACCTTAATAAAATATGTCGAAAGAACTGTGTAGATTTTAATGGTTTTATAAAGTCACACATTAATAAATAAAAAGTAAGAATCAGAAATCCTTTTTTAAATAGAAAAAAAAAGGTTTGGTTAAAGCTACCGAGTTCTTATCCCACATTTCAAGTTCTCAGAAAATGGGGTCAAAACAAATCCGTACACATTAACTCTTCTAGGAGTTCTCGGTGTGAAAAGATTCCTTAAAATTAGCATTGTGTATGTCACACACACACACACACACACACACACACACACACACAGAATTGGTCTTTGACGACTGCTCTGTATAAGTTCTTCATTTATCATGTTACCTGTTTGAAGAAAAAGGTTTCCTGCTTTTTTTTTTTTTGGTTGTTGTTGTTGTTTTTGCTTGCTTGGATGACATCATCAAGTGTCGTGTTAATTAGAACTAAATAGTACAAAGCCTTTCATTTCAAACTTCAGAGCTTTTTCTCAAAGCCCATGTTAAAAGCAGAGCCCTAGTTAAATCAGATGACTTCTTCTATTCCATGGACTCATTGTTTCCTGAGAATCCATTATCCTTTTATTTAGTGCTGCAGAATACCATCAAAAACTAAAAACATCACACAGCTGGACTGAAGCAGCACTAAAAGAACAATTTTGAGACTTGGTTGTAATTTTAGACCCAGTTGCTAAGGTTTTTATTTTCTTTTTGCAGCCATTAACTAGTTTCTTCTAATTTTTAGCCAGATTTGGGATGATCTAAAGCTACGATTTTACAAAGTTCTGGGATGATGTTCCTTTATCAATTATTGGGCTAATATGCCAAGCAGAGTCAGGATCAGGTATAAAAACACCAATTCAAGATCCCTTGTTTAAAAGGTACTTTTCAATCTAAGTTTGCAAATATTGATGAGAGGTACATAGGTAAATAAGTATCCAGTGACTTGAGTGGTAAAAATATATATAATGCTGTAAATATTTAGAGGAAGGGAAGGGGTGACATTTGCGCTCAGCATAGAATTTCCTTTTGTTCATTTTTCTGATCAGATCATTTATTCAATCAACAAACTTTTTAAGATTGTATACTAAATGCAAATTTTAGTGGTAGATGTTGAAGATAGGGACATGATTTGAAACTGAAAAGTGTATTGAAATGGTTCTCAAATATTGGGGTATCCATTGCTCAGGATCATTGAGCAAGTATGTGATGGGTCAGATTCTGGTCTATGACAACTTCCAAAGAGACAACACTCCTTTCGGCATCCACAAGCCTACAGCGCCCTCCATCCCAGCCACCATGTTTGTCCTAGGGTTGCTCTAATGACCAACACTCCCAGATGAGGTTGTTTCTCTTGACAGTCCTATTGGCCCAGCCATATAGACTCTATAAAGGGCTATATGAGCCTGGGTTGCCACCCACCCAAAAACAGATGTGCTGAGGTCTCAAAGAAAGGTTTGTCTCTAACCAAGTGAAATGCATGAAGTCTGAGGAATATTCACAGTTCTACACGATTTGCTAGTATTTTAATTAAACATATATTATTGTTTTCAAAAGTCTTCAGGAGACGTACAGGAATATTGTCTTCTGAGAGCAAGAGGGAATATGTGTGCTTCCTTCTCAAAATTGAAAGGTATTATGTATGTGTGAATGCATATGAAAGTATTTACACAATGCTGGTTAAAACCATTTGCTGGGAAAGTGTTGGGCTATTTAAACTACTTGGCTCCTGTAGTATTGATACTTTGTTAATAAATCCATGAAACTAAAATGATGTTCCATACTTGGTGGTTGTCACCTTTGGATGCACATTAGAAACTCTAGAGAGAGTTAAAAGCCCCACATCTCATTCCAGACTCATTAAATCAAAATCCCTGGAAGTGACAACCAAAACACCAATTTTGAATCTCCCTAGTTGCTTCTGATGTGTGGCCAAGAATTCTCCATTGTAACCCAAGAATTTAATTTTGTTACTTTACTTTCATTTGTGAGATAAACTTATCCATGCTATCAATTCTTACAAAGGAAAAAAAAGATAATGGCTTATAAAAGAGGGTAACTATTAATGTTTAATAATTGAACTCATTAATTTTTTTTGCTTACACATCTATCAAGTGCATTGTTTTCTGAGATATAGAACTTTCGAGATGTGAAATGAACTAAATTTTCCCTGAAGAAATTCAGTTAGCAGCAGTAAGCATGGACATAATTTTAATATATGCCATTTTCAAATGCTTTTAGGAAATGGTATCAATCACCTTCTTAAATTTAAAAAAACATTCTAATCTTTTAATTCCGCTATTAATCTTTATTATAATAAGCAGTTCTATATGTGTTTAAAGTATTTAAAGTATTTAAAGTAAAGTATGTTAATGATTTATCAATGTCCATATTTCTGGCACAACATGCTGTTTTTCAACTGCTAAATTATATGCTGGTTATTCCTAAATATATGCATATTTAACTCAAGTAGGTCAACTGCCTTAAATCAGTTTCTTCCTTTCAAAAACAATTTTAACACATTTTTTTCTGCACAAAGGTAAACTTCAGATTCCACTTAAAGGCCTTAGTAATAACACTCCTACGAATTCAGCCATATTTAAATCTTTTAGTAGCTATTGAATGTATTTAAATAATCATGTACATGGTTATCAGTGCCCTGTGAGAAGGTGCAGGTGAAGGTGAACCAACCCCTTGCAGTCTCTGACAATATTTCCATGGTATCCTTTGTAGGATTCCAGGCATGCCTTCCTAATCATCTTTTGTAAGGTCCTATCCTTCCCCACCAAAACACCATAAACAAGATTACGAACTCACTTTCTCCCCTAACTCTAAACTACCAAGTATTTAAAATGTCACCATTTTATTCTATAAAAGTCACCATGTATCTTGTCTCTGAAATTATGTTACCATACCAGTTATGAGAACCATTTTTTTTGGTCAAGTATTTTCTTTAAATTGAAATTTATCTGAGTGGTACTTCTGTGGAGTTCACAGTAAACACAGGGAGACATTTTGCCCAAGCGTATTACTTGAGACTATGACATTTTGACACCATCAGTTAGAGGCTGAGTCCCCTGACAGAAGGGAAAATGCCACATATTTACAGTAGATGATTTCTCCCTGTTTTCCTGCACATGGGGAAAATAAGGAGAAAGTATAAAAAAAAAAAACTACAGAGGTTATATGACTTGATTGTATTCTGCCTAAGAATCGTGAGGTTTGAAAATTAGAATTTAAAACATTAAGTAATATTTTCTTCTAAGGGAAATATTGATTATTAATAAAAATAAGACCAAAATGTGAAAATCAATTTCATTTATTTCCTTTTATTAGTGAAAGAAATACTTTATGAGAAACTTATAATGCATGTTAATAGTGGTAGAAGAACAAAGTATTTGTTTTCTTCCCTGCTTCCTCACAAAGGAAGTAATGATTTTAGACTCCTGGCTATTATAACAGTTAATTAGCAAAAAACAAAACAAAAAACAACCAAAACACCAAACACAAAAAACAAAAAGTTAAGTAGCTATTTTTTAAATAATTTTTAATGTTTACTTTTGAGAGAGAGACAGAACACAAGCAAGGGAGGAACACAGAGAGAGGGAGACACAGAATCCAAAGCAGGCTCCAGACTCGGAACTGTCAGCACTGAGCTGAACCTGACATAATGACCTGAGCCGAAGTCAGATGCTTAACCAACTGAGCCACCCAGGGGCCCTAATTAACTAGTTTTAAAAGTTTAAAATCTTAACTACATTAGTCTAAGAATGATATTTAAATGCAAACACGAGTACATAGATAATTGGCTCTTTCCACAGAAGTCTTTCTTTTTTTCTCTACTATAGACCTTCTATTTTAATTTTGAAATTCTGTCTTGCTCCAGCAGGACTATTTCAACACAGGTTGGTGTTTGGTTTTAATAACTTGCTAGTTCCTAACTCCTGTTAATCATGGTTTCAGTTTGTTTCAGATATTCGGGAATTAGTCCGTCTATTGATTTACAGAACTTTTATAAAGTTCAGTAGCATTGCCCTTGACACAGAAGCTGCACAATGGGTGCCATGAGGTAGGGGAAGGGAACTCATATTTGCATGAATGCCCCCTGTGGGCTAATTGCTCTTTTCAGTGTGCTCCTCTGGACGTGCATTTATTTATAAAATGGGGAGCTCAAGTAATGAATCCGTGCTGCTCTCCCAACCCAAAGATTCCTTCTTGATGAAGCCAGGGAGAGTTTTGGCTAACTGAGGTCTAACCCTATAAGCCTTCTATTTTTAGGCACCGTGGGAGAAATGTTATCTGAAAACGTGCTTGTTTATGTGCCTTAGCAGATGAATAATCAGTTGAGTGTTAGGAGAATAACTGCATCATTTGATAAGTGGGGATGCTGATGCTTCCCGGAGCTTTGTAGTATTTCACACATTTCAGATAGATAGAAGAGATTTGGTAACAGGTGTCCTAACCTCAGGATAGATCCAAAAGTTACTGTGTTTTCCAATAAATCCCTAGGATGAGTACTTTTTGTTTCCATAAAAGTTCTGTAAAAAGCGAAGTCTAGTGTTACACATCAAAGCTTTGCTCTGATTAAAGCATTTATAATTTCATGTGTGTGCAGGTCTACTAAGTATCTACAGGGTGCCAGAAGCCTGTGTAGGCCAGGGTTTCTCATATTCTGCACCAATGATACTTTGGACTGGAAAATTCTCTGTTGTAGGGAGCCTGTCCTGGGCATCTCTAGCTCAACTGAATAGATACCAGAAGCAGCTCCCCATCCCAGTTGTGAAAATAAAAAGTGTCTCAAGACATTGCCACATGTTCACCGAAGGGCACAACTGTCCCTAGTTAACAGCCACTGGTTTACTGCAAAGCGACCTTCTGTAGTGGGGACATACAGGGCAGATGGATGCCAATGTTTCTGAGTGGTTACATTATTTAAGTATGTATTTTGTCTAACTGCTCCATGTTCCTGACACATGAGTGATGCAATCATTCACTTCCTTACATAGGCAAACAATTCTTGCTACCCTTCCCAATTCTTGGGAAATCTCAGTAAGTTGTCAAAAGAAATGCAGAAGAGGGGTGCCTGAGTGGCTCAGTTGGTTAAGCATCCGACTTGGGCTCAGGTCATGACCTCACAGTTTGTGAGTTTGGGCTCTGCACTCTCTCTCCCTCTCATTCTGCATGTTGTGGGATTCTTTCTCTCTGCCCCTCACTTGCATGCTTTCTCTCAAAAAGTAATTAATTAATAAAAAATTATTTAAATAGGGGTGCCTGGGTGGCTCAGCCAGTTAAGGGTCCGACTTCGCCTGAGGTCATGATCTTGCAGTTTGTGAGTTCGAGCCCTGCATCAGGCTCAGTGCTGATAGCTTGGAGCTTGGAACCTGGAGCCTGGAGCCTACTTCAGTTTGTGTCTCCCCCCTCCCCTGCTCATGCTCTCTCCAAAATAAATAAATGTTAAAAAAAAAAAAAGGAAATAGATATGGATCCTTCTCTTATAGGACAATCCATCATTTAAACAAAATAAACAGAAATATAAATATTTAATGTATAATAATGCTTAATTTTATGAAGGAAAAAATAGGGTTGTATGTGAGAGTAAATGGAGGGAGAATAATAAATTTTTTTATGTATTAGAACGTGTACAAATGAAAAATGATTAGACCTGTAGTATAACCAGATTTATGTAGCAAATTAAATAGTTTTTCCTATAACTTATTTACTTATTCCACAGTATTCATGTTCACTGCCACTATAATGGCCCAGATAGCAGGCTCACAAAAATGACCAAGAACAACTTCCTGTCTTTGAAGAGATCCTAATTCAGTGGAGTACCTCTCATTAAAAGAATTGCATACCAAAAGAAAAACATAAATATAGCCTTTTCATTTTTCTTTCTTCTTCTTTTAGATGAAGATAGGCACTCACTTGGGTTCTGTGCTCGCTGGAATTGTTAGGATAAGAATGCCATGATATTGCCTGTTTGGAAGTAATGTCGCTCCGGCAAGCATATTCAAATCAGGAAGTCATCCTCAGCGCATCAACGTCAGCCCTACCACTTACCAGTAAGTGTTCTGTGACCACCACCCTCTCCTGTCTTTGACAGTGCCTTGAGCTGACATCCTGTCATTTGTGAGACCCTGTGTTGTCTTTTTTTATCCTTCCACTCTCTGAGGTAATATGAGTAGATCCAACCAGTCTGAAAGATAGCAATTGTGACATACACGTTTATTTGCACCCTGGACAAGTGCATGAAGAGCCTGACTTGGCTGAGAGGTAAACACAGGTTTGTCATTTCCCACATTCATTGTCCTTCTGACAAGTGAACACATGGTAAGGGGCTGCATCACACAAGAAGTCTTCACATTTTCAAAATGTTCCTCCATATTTATAAAAGCCAAAGGAATGAGATGGAAAAGACATTTTGTCTGCATTTATTCTTTGGAATAATTAAGATAAATAATAACTCTAAAGATAAATACATAATGGGTATATAGTAAAACCTCAAATTCTATCTATTCTTAAAAGTCATATTTGTTAACTCTATACATAACAGGTGACAGCCTGAATGCATGTGTATTTTGTGCCTGGTAGATGTCCCCTCACCCACTAGATACTAAACTCCATCGAGACAGGGATGATGTCTGCTTCGGCTCATCCTCATCTTCCCAGAAGTTACAAAACATGTTTGCCACTCTATAAATATTTATTGAATTGTTGAAGAAATGCATTGATATGGTGGGCTTTCTCTGGAATAAGAAAACATGACTATCTCCTAACATGTTAGACTTTGGCTTTACACTAGGCATCTGTGTGCAAACTAAGAAATCATACTGTAAAACTGTAGAGTGGAAATAGTGACCACTGATACTTTTTTATTTTATTATTTTTAATCAGATTGTTTTTTTAAATGTTTAGTTGTATTAACTTCTTTATATATTTTGGATACTAACCCTTTATCAGGTCACTTGCAGATATTTTCCTCTATTCAGTAAGTTGCCTTTGCCTTTTTGTTTTCACTTTTCCATTTCATTGTTTCCTTTGCTATGCACAAGCTTTTTATTTTGGTGTACTCTGAAGTTTATTTTCACTTTTGTCCCTTGCTTCAGCAGACATTGCTAAGGCTGTTTTCTTCTAGGAAATTTTATGGTTTCAGGTCTCGTATGTTAGTCCTTTAATCCATTTTAACATTATTTTTCAATATGGTGTACAAAATTGTCCAGTTTCATTATTTTGTATGTAATGTACCAGCCCAGATTCCTCAAAAACATTTTTTGAAAATACTGTCTTTTCCCATTATATATTCTTGCTCTTCTGTTATAGACTAATCAACCATACGCATATAGGTTTATTTCTGAGCTCTCTATCCTCTTCCATTGATCTATGTGTCTTTTTTGGCGCCAGTACCATCCTGTGTTTTTTGCTTTAGGTCGTAGTATATCTTGAAATCTTTCTCAAGATGGCTTTGGCTGTTTGAGAACTTTTGTGGTTCCTTACAAATTTTATTTGTTCTAGTTCTGTGATAAATGCGGTTACTATTTTGAAAGAGATTGCATTTAATCTATATATCACTTTGGGTAATATGGACATTGTGACAATACTAATTCTTCAAATCCATGAGCATGCCATAGGTTTTACATATATTGTTTCATCTTTAATTTCTTGCATCAGTGTTTTATAGTTTTCACAGATTATTTCACAGACTAGGTCTTTCACCTCCTTGATTAATTTTATTCCTAGGTCTTATGTCCTTTTGGCACAACTGTAAATTGGATTGCTTCCTTGAATTTTCTTTCTGCTACATTTGAATTTCTGTACAGAAATGCAGCACATTCTTTATATTGACTTTGTGTCCTGTAACTTGACTGAATTCATTTATCAGCTGTAATAGATGTTTGGCAGTGCCTTTAGGGCTTTTTTATTATATATACTAACATGTCATCTACAAAGAGTGCTGGTTTCACTGCTTCCTTAGCAATTTGGGTGCTTTTCGTTTCTTCTTCTTGCCTTATTATGATGGCTGTGGCTTCCAGAACTGCACTGAATAAAAGTGACAGGAGTTGAATCTTTATTTTGTTGCTGATGTTAGAGGAAAGGCTCCCCAATTTTTCACCATTGGATTTGTTGTGTAACACTTTATTATGTTGCTCTAAACCCACTTCATTGAGAGTTTTTATCAGAAAAGGATGTTGAAAAATATCAAACGCTACATCTGCATCTCTTTACATGATCATATGGTATTTATCCTTTCTCTTTTAATGTGATGTATCACAGATTGACTTGCACATACTGAAATACCTTTACATCCCTAGAATAAAACCCACTTGATCATGGTCAATTATTATTTTAATATATTGTTGAATTGGGTTTGTCAATCTTTCAAGGATTTTTACATCTATGTTCATCATAGATGTTGGCCTGTAGTTAGTTAGTTGTTTGTTTTGCATTTTTCTTGTTGCTGTTATGTCTTCGGTCCCCACTGTTGGTATCACAGTCATGCTGGCCTTGTAGGGTAGATTACTGGATTCAATTTCATTATTACTAATTGCTCAGTTCACATTTTCTTCCTGATTCAGATTTGGAAGATTATATTTTTCTATAATTTATCCATTTGACTAAATTGTCCAGTATTTTGGCACATAATTTTTCATAATATGCTGTTATCCTTGGTATTTCTGTGGCGTCAGTTGCTATTTCTGCTCCTTCATTTATGATTTTATTTGAAACCTCTATCTTTTTAGAAACCTGACTCTCAGTTTCATCTTTTCTGTTGTTCTTTTAGTCCCTATTTTGTTCATTTCTGCTCTAGTGCTTATGATTTCTTCTTCTAACCTTGGGTTTGTTCTTTTTCTTAGTTTCTTTAGGTGTAAGAAGATTAGGTTCTTTGAGAATTTTCTTATTTCTTGAAGTACACCTGATTGCTATAAAATTCCCTCTTACTGCTTTTGCTGCCTGCCAACGATTTTGGACTGTTGTGTTTTCATTTGTCTTCCCTGTGTTTGTTTATTTCTTGGTTAAGTCATTCATTGTTGAGTAGCATGTTGTTTCGCCTCCACCACGTATTTGGGGGCGCCTTCCAGATTTGTTTCTTATAATTGATTTCTAGTATCATATTGAGGTGGTTGGAAAACATACTTCATACGCACTAAATATTCTTATATTTACTGAGATTTACTTTATGGCCTTTTACTTTATGGCCTATCATGTAATGTATCCTCAGAAGTGTTCCATGTGCACTTCAAAAGAATATGTATTGCTGTCAGGGGATGGAATGTTCTGTGTATTTGTCAAGTTCACCTGATATAATGTGTGTTTCAAAGCCACTCTTTCCTTGTTGACATTCTAATCTGGATGCTTTTTCCATTGATGTAAGTGGGGTATTAAAACCCCCTTCCATTATTATATTTGTTTTAGTGTTCCTATGTTATGTGCATAGATATTATAGTGCCCTTTCATTGTCTCTTGCTACAAAAGTGTTTGTTTTTAAAGCCTATGTTGTCTGATATGAGAATGGCTACACTGGCCCTTTGTGCACTTTCATTTGCATGGTGTGTGTGTTTGATCCCTTCACCTTTATGTCTTTATAGGTTTGAAGTGAGACAGTTGTAGGCAGCATATGATGGGTATTATATTAAAGTAATGATTAGTAGCTATACACTTAATTGTTTCCTTGTTGTTTTTACAGTTCTTCTCTTGATTATTTCTGGTTAGATGGCTTTGCTGAGTTAAACTTGACTTTCTATTTTTTTGTGTAGTTAGTATAGGTTATAATCGGTGGTTACATTGTTGTCATATATAACTTCTTTGTTGAATTTTTTTTAATGTTTATTTTTCAGAGAGACAGAGTACAAGTGGGGGAGGGGAAGAGAGAGAGAGACACAGAATCCAGGCTCTAAGCTGTCAATACAGAGCTGGACAGAGGGCTCAGCCCATGAACTATGAGATCATGACCTGAGCCAAAAATCAGGCATGTAACCAACTGAGCCACCCAGGCACTGCTGTGTTCATAATAACTTCTGAAGTGTCTAGCAGTCTATTAAGTTCAAACACATTGCAAGCACTAAATTTATACTCACCCTCCAGGTTTTTTGTATGTGATGTCTCACCTTTTACATCTTTTCATTTTGTGTATGCTTGGACTATTTGTAGATACAATTGATTTTTATATCACTTTCGTGTTTAATCTATTTTTACCATATATTTGCTTTACCTGTGAAATTTTTCCATTTCATAAATTTCCTATTCCTAATTATGTCCTTTTCCTTTCCTTTACACTTAAGTAATGCTGTTAAACCTTTAACTTTTGTTTGGGAAACTGTCTCCTTCCGTTCTGATAGCCTTGCAGGATCAAGTATTCTTAGTGTTGTTTAGTTTTGTTTCTTTTAGCACTTCGAGTATATCATGCCACTCCCTTCTGGCCTGCAAAGTTAATCTGACAAGTCAGCTATGGCCTTATGGAAATTTCACTTGTATGGAACTTTTTTTTTGTATTACATCTGCTAAGATTTTCTCTTTATCATTCTTACTATTTTTAGTCATTATTTGTCACTTTGTGGGCCTCCTGGGATCTTTGTGCTTCTTCCCCAGATTCAGGAAGTCTCCAGAGACTCCTTATACTGTGAATGTTATTACACTTGATGTTGTTTAGTTCCCCTTAACCTTTCCCTCCTTTATTTCTTTTTCTTTTTGCTACTCAAGCTTGGATGCTTTCCAATATACATTGTCTTCCAGATTGCTGATCCATTTCTTCTGCTGCAGCCTCTCATCTGCTTATTGATTCTCTGTAGTATTCTTTGTTTTATTAATTGATTTCCTTATCTAAGACGTTATTTTTTCTATTTTCTTATTGTTGAAACTCACACTTATTTAATCTACTCTTTTCCCAAGTCCAGTGAATATCTTTATGACTTCTTTCTCAGGCATATTGCTTATCTGTTTCATCTAGCTTATTTTAGTGATTGTATCTTGTTTCTTTCATTTGGGAACTATTCCTCTGTCTCATTTTGCCTGTTTGCATTTGTTTCTATGTATTGCGTCAGCGTCTCCTGGTGTTTAAAGTAGTGGCCTGGTGTAGAAGATGGAATGTGGTGTGCTACAGGAATGTCCCCCTGGTCACTAGAACCAGGTGCTCTAGGGATGTCCCTGTGTAGGCTGCATGCTCTTCCCCCTTTGGTTGAGCCATGATTGTCTCTATCCCAGCCTGTTGCATTGTGTACTGCGGAGTAGAGGGGTTGTGTTCTCACTGTTGAGAGGCCCAAGGCTGCTCTGTGAGCTCATCAGTGGGCAAGGTTAGAAGTCCAGCTGTCTTCAATTGAGATTTCTGCCAGAACTGCAGGTACATCAAAGGGCAGGGCTTTCTCCCTGCAAGTCCCAGAGATTCTTATTGGTGTATGGGCTAGTAGCCTACAGCTCGCATATCTGCCACAGCTGTTGGAACAGTCAATGTAGGGCTTACTGCCTCTGTCAATACCTAAGTGGCCAGGATGCTGGAACTGAGGGCACTGTGGTGTGCAGCTATCACTTTCGAGTGGTGCTTGTCCATGCTGGAGCTGCTTTGGAGTGAGTTGAATCACGTTAGCCAGAAAGGAATGTGGAAGCTCGCTGTACAGTGTTGGCAAGGTAGATAGATGGAGAGTGTTATCATTGGCTCCTGCACATTTCCAGCTACCTAGGGCTGGGGGAGAGGAAGAAAAATGATGGCCACAACCACTTTTTTCTTCCTTGAGAAATCTCTTGAAAGATTTCTGCCCCTCCAGAACACATTCCAAGATTAGTAAATAAATCTCACACTCTTTTAAACTGTTGTTTCTGTCTTGTTTCTCAGAGTTCAGCTATTCTGAGTCTCCTACTGCCCTCTATGCTTGTAACATACCTTCCATTTATAGT